>NC_138076.1:92296147-94696147 GCF_964212035.1 Myotis nattereri | reverse complement strand
TCAAAAATCATTTATAAGACTCCAAAATGGGGTATTGGAGGAAAACAGTATGAACATGGGCAGGAACAAGGATCCAAGATATGCTCATTTGAGAGAGAAGAAAATGGACTTAGCACACATTGAATTTTGAGGAGTCAATAGATATTCAGGAGAAACTAAATTTTAGGCATTTGGGAAAATGAGAATTAGTATTCAAATTAATCAAAGAAATGAGAATATATCTGAGACACATGAGACATGAGGTCTGGAAGAGAGTATTTAAGGGTCAAAGGCTGAGCTTTGGGGAATTCAGCATTAAGGTGCAGGAATAGAAAAGACATCCAGGCACTGGAATAGAGAAGAAACAGAAACAGACAAAAGAGTGAGCAGGAAAGCATGTAACCAAAAAGCCAGGAAGATTTTTTTTCAGAAAGTCTGGAAAAATCCTTCCACACCCTCCAAGAAAACTTCAATCCTGTAAAGAAAGGAGCTGGGAAGAAAAAGAAAAACACCTTGAGCAAATGTCATAAAAAATTAACAAGTGTTAAATCTGATTACTGGTGAGCGATTGAAATATTTTTCGTATTCTTCAGTACTAAACTTTTTTTTTGAAATAAATTACATATTGTAATCAGCAGGAACAAATGAATATTTATGTATATTTAAAGGACGCTAAATAAAAAATAAATTAGCCTGAATGTCAGCTCTATGAAATACACTTTATGCTATAGTATTTCCGGGGCCTCTCTCTTTTCTACTATTTAAGCTTATCTTTCAATACATTCAGTACATACAGATTACTTGGCCTTTGAATATGACATATGAAGATACATACTTTTTAACCTCATCTTTTTTTTAGGCATGAGTTCTGGAGGATTCTCTGAGTGATACATATTCTTCTAAGTCAGTGTTTACAAACTGGTGTTCTAAAAAACACTATTTTAAGGCATGGTAATAGGTAGTACCAAAAAAAGAGAAGAGGGGAGAACCAAGATGGCGGCATAGGTTAACGCCGGAGTTTGCTGCTTTGAACAACTACTTCAAAAGTGAAACTAAAAGACAGAACGGACATCACCCAGAACCACTGGAACGCTGGCTGAGTGGAAGCCCTACAACTAGGAGGAAAGAGAAACGCATACGGACACTCAGAGGAGGCGCAGTGCTGAAGTCAAATTCTGAGGTGCGGAGTGCGCGGAGGGGGCTGGCGGCAGAGGGCGCGGCTGGCGTTTTCAATCGGGAAGGAGTCGCAGACTCTGAGCTCCAGATACAGGCGAGTCTTTAGGGACCCAGACTCAAACGGGAGAAGCGGGACTGTCTGGCTTCGGTCAGAGAGAGTGCAGCTTTCTCTCCGAGGTTTGCAGTGGGTGCTGGGACTCAGAGAGGCAGAGCCCCTGGGGACAGGACTGAGAGCCGCCATAACTGCTCTCTCAGGCCCACCCTGTTGATCCTGTGTGGAACCGCCCCGCCCAAGCCCTGCACACAGGCATTTGCCGGATAGCCTCAGGCAAAGGCTAGATTAGCACCTCCCTAGAGGACAGAAGTTCTCTCACTGCAGACACAGCTGATTCTCATAGCCACTTGGCCTGGAGGTCAAACCCTCCCTGGAATTAGCTACAACAATCAAGATTTAACTATAAGACCACGAACAAAGACCACTAGGGGGTGCATCAAGGAAGCATAACAAAATGCGGAGACAAAGAAACAGGACAAAATTGTCAATGGAAGATATAGAGTTCAGAACCACACTTTTAAGGTCTCTCAAGAACTGTTTAGAAGCCGCCGATAAACTTAATGAGATCTACAAGAAAACTAATGAGACCCTCGATGTTATATTGGGGAACCAACTAGAAATTAAGCATACACTGACTGAAATAAAGAATAGTATACAGACTCCCGACAGCAGAACAGAGGAGTGCAAGAATCAAGTCAATGATTTGAAATGCGAGGAAGCAAAAAACACCCAAACGGAAAAGCAAAATGAAAAAAGAATCCAAAAATGCAAGGATAGTGTAAGGAGCCTCTGGGACAGCTTCAAGCGTACCAACATCAGAATTATAGGGGTGCCAGAAGATGAGAGAGAGCAAGATATTGAAAACCTATTTGAAGAAATAATGACAGAAAACTTCCCTCACCTGGTGAAAGAAATGGACTTACAGGTCCAAGAAGCGCGGAGAACCCCAAACAAAAGGAATCCAAAGAGGACCACACCAAGACACATCATCATTAAAATGCCAAGAGCAAAAGATAAAGAGAGAATCTTAAAAACAGCAAGAGAAAGAAACTCAGTTACCTACAAGGGAATACCCATACGACTGTCAGCTGATTTCTCAACAGAAACTTTGCAGGCCAGAAGGGAGTGGCAAGAAATATTCAAAGTGATGAATACCAAGAACCTACAACCAAGATTACTTTATCCAGCAAAGCTATCATTCAGAATTGAAGGTCAGATAAAGAGCTTCACAGATAAGGAAAAGCTAAAGGAGTTCTTCACCACCAAACCAGGATTATATGAAATGCTGAAAGGTATCCTTTAAGAAGAGGAAGAGGAAGAAAAAGGTAAAGATACAAATTATGAACAACAAATATGCATCTATCAACAAGAGAATCTAAGAATCAAGTGAATAAATAATCCGATGAACAGAATGAACTGTTGACTATAATAGAATCAGGGACATAGAAAGGGAATGGACTGGCTATTCTTGGGGGGAAAGGGGTGTGGGAGATGCGGGAAGAGACTGGACAAAAATAGTGCACCTATGGATGAGGACAGTGGGTGGGGAGTGAGGGCGGAGGGTGGGGTGGGAACTGGGAGGAGGGGAGTTATGGGGGGAAAAAAGAGGAACAAATGTAATAATCTGAACAATAAAGATTTAATTTAAAAAAAAAAAAAAGATACTTGGGAATAAAACTTAACCTAGGAAGTAAAAGACCAGTACTCAGAAAACTACAGGACGTTGAAAAAAGAGATAGAAGATATAAACAACTGAAAGAATATACGGTGTTGATGGATTGGTAGAATCATTAAAATGTCCACAGTACCCAAGGCAACCTACAGATTCAATGCAATCCCTATTAAAATACCAATGGCGCCCTGACTGGTTTGGCTCAGTGAATAGAGCGCCGGCCTGCGGACTCAAGGGTCCCAGGTTCGATTCCGGTCAAGGTCATGTACCTTGGTTATGGGCACATCCCCAGTAGGGGGCGTGCAGGAGGCAGCTGATCGATGTTTCTCATCGATGTTTCTAACTCTCTATCCCTCTCCCTTCCTCTCTGTAAAAAATCAATAAAATATATTTAAAAAAAAATACCAATGGCATACTTCACAGATCTAGAACAAATACTCCAAAAATTTATATGGAACCAAAAAAGACCCCGAATAGCTGAAGCAATCTTGAGAAAGAACAACAAAGTTGGAGGAATCACAATACCAGATATCAAGTCATACTACAAAACCACTGTAATCAAAACAGCCTGGTACTGGCACAAGAACAGGCATATAGACCAATGGAACATAACAGAGACCCCAGAAATCGACCCAAGCCATTACGCTCAATTAATATTCGACAAAGGAGGCAGGAGCATACAATGGAGTCAAGAGAGTCTCTTCAATAAATGGTGTTGGGAAAATTCGACAGATACGTGCAAAAAAATTAAACTAGACCTCCCACTTACACCATACACAAGAATAAACTCAAAATGGATAAAAACTTTAAGTGTAAGTCAGGAAACAAGAAACCACAGGCAGAAAATCTCAGACATCTCTCGTAGCAATATGTTTACAGATACATCTCCTAGGGCAGTGGTTCTCAACCTTCCTAATGCCGTGACCCTTTAATACAGTTCCTCATATTGTGGTGACCCCCAATTTCATTGTTACAAATTTAACATAATTAAAGCATAGTGATTAATCACAAAAACAATATGTAATTATATATGTGTTTTCTGATGGTCTTAGGCAGCCCCTGTGAAAAGGTCATTCAACCCCCAAAGGGGGCGTGACCCACAGGTTGAGAACCGCTGTCCTAAGGCGGAGAAAATAAACAAATGGGACTACATCAAAATAAAAAGCTTCTGCACAGCAAAAGAAACCATCAACAAAATGAAAAGGGAGCCCACTGCATGGGAGGACATATTCAGCAATGATACACCTGATAAAGGGTTAACTTCCAAAATATACAAGGAACTCATACAACTTAACAAAAGGAAGACAAACAAGCCAATTAAAAAATGGACAAAGGCCTGGCTGGTGTGGCTCAGTGGTTCAGCGTTGACCTATGAACCAGATCATGATTCGATTCCCCGTCAAGGCACATGCATGGGTTGCGGGCTCAGTCCCCAGTATGGGGCGTGCAGGAGGCAGCCAATCAATGATTCTCTCTCATCATTGATGTTTCTCTCTCTCCCTCTCCCTTCCTCTTTGAAATCAATAAAAATACATTTTTTTAAAAAGTGGACAAAGTATTTAAATAGACACATCTCCAAAGTGGACATACAGATGGCCAAGAGACATACGAAAAAATGCTCAAAGTCACTGATCATCAGAGAGATGCAAATTAAAACGACAATGATGTATCATCTCACACCTGCCAGAATGGCTACCATCAACAAATCAACAAAAGACAAGTGCTGGCCAGGATGTTGAGAAAAGGAAACCCTCTTACACTGCTGGTGGGAATGCAGACTGGTGCAGCCATTATGGAAAACAGTATGGAAATATTGTGCCCAGATTTCATGATTCCCAAGAACCCACAGGGAGCCAGCGAGTCCGATGCAAAAGCAAAGAGTCATTCATTTCAAACCTAGGTTTGGCTCCCCTGCCACACTCACCGATGCAACGGTAAGCTCCAGTGGCCGAGAGAGAGAGAACTCTGTGCGGAGAGAGGTTTTATAGGGGGTTGGGGTAAGGGGAGGAGAAAGGACTGTGGGCCCTGCCGATTGGCCAGGCGCGAGTACACAGGATGTGGTCATAGTGATGGCGTGCACTTCCCTTGACTATCTTCCGGGAAGAAGCTTGCTGAGCACATGGCCAAGTTAAGATGAAGGGCATAGCCCTTACCCTGGGGCAAGGTGGAGGGCGTAGCTCTTACCCTGGGGTAAGGTGGAGGGCATAGCCCTTACCCTGGGGCAAGGTGGAGGGCGTAGTCCTTGCCCTTTCAGAATTTCCTCAAAAAATTAAATATGGATCTGCCATTTGACCCAGTCATCCCACTTCTGGGAATATATATATCCTAAAAAACTCGAAACACCAATCTGAAAGGATGTATGCACCCTTATGCTCACAGCAGCACAATTTAGAATAGCTAAGAGCTGGAAACAGCCCAAGTGCCCATCAGTAGATGAGTGGGTAAAAAACCTGTGGTACATTTTGACCATGGAATACTACAGAGCAGTAAAAAATAATCTCTTACCCTTTGAAATAGCATGGAGGGACCTGAGAGTATCATGCTAAGTGAAATAAGCCAGTCAGCAAAAGACAAGTATCACATGATCTCACTCATATGTGGAATCTAATCAAAATAAACTGATGAACAAAAATCCAGAGACATGGAAGCATGGAACAGAGTGCGAAATCTCAAAGGGAAGGTGGGCGGGTGGGTGGGAGGTAATCAACCAAAGACCTTGTATGCATATATGCATAACCCATGGGCACAGACAATTATGTGGTGAAAGGCTGAGGGCCGGAGGGCGGCTGGAAGAAGTTAATGGTTGGGGAGGGACCATATGTAATACTTTCAGCAATAAAGATTAAAAAGAAAAAAAAAGAAAAAAAAAAAAAGAGAAGAGTTATGTGTCACTTGGAGAGTCACAATATCGATTAGCACAATACTCAAACTTTTTAAAAAGCATACCTACTAACATCTACCAGAATACTTTTCTACAGAATGTTTTTTGCGGAAATGACATTGTACTGACTATGTACTCATATGGAGTCTGGTGGGTTAAGTTTTCTTCAGATCAATTATACTCTATTCATGAACAGAGATTAATAGATAACACAGTTCCATATGACCCAACTCTAAAAATGACCAAACCTTCTGATAATTTGGATCTCACACTTCAAAGAGAGTTTATCATTCTATCTGTCCTGATAGTCCATACCTTTTGTCTCTTAAACACCTAATATCTTTTTTCATGAATAAGTGCTATTTGAAATTCTTGGTGGCATTATCTTATCAATATTTTCCCTCCCTGAGTTTTCCAAGCATAAGCATTCCTTTCCAAAGGAGGGTAATATTTTTACCATCATATTCTGCAACTTCCCAGCCACTGCAGCATTTTTTATTACTTTTGAAATGAAGTGATATATTTAAATCTGCATTTGGAAACTAAAAAAAACAAAACAAAAAACTAATATTGTGTCTCTTTTTCTCAAAAGCAACTCTTATAAAAACTTTTTTTTTCTTTCATTCGTCCAGTTACTGTAATTGTTACTAATAAGGAAATAAGAACACCAAGGAACTAAAGTGAAGCCTGGGTTTGGCTATTATGCCCCCAGACTGCAGTCAAAACCCACTTGCCTAAAGCTCTAATTCCATGTGGCCTTTAATTTAAGGGAAGTAGGATTGCAGGATGCTAATAAGACAGAAAAGGCAAAGTTCAACAAAAAAAAGATTGAAAATTATGAAATCAAATTTTCACAAACTCCAATTTAATGGGTCTAGGCTTCAAGACTAGTTCTCATCCAGTTTTGCAATCAAATAACTAAAACAACTCACACAAATTTAGTATCCAGTGCAAGTTTTTTTAGTCAATGAAAAAAGTATATTATTATAAGAATTAGAAAGTGCATAATATTTCATTGATAAGTCAAAATGTGTAGTGCTACAAATTCTTGTGCCACATATCCGCTCACAAAGAGTCTTTTCAATTAAGGAATCCGATAGCACCATAATTTTTTGCATTCAAAGAATGACTGAACTTTCACTCTCAATATGTTTAAAGCATTCTTGTGCTTGAAAACCACCCCAAATGTAAAGAAATAAGAACTATAAAAGAGTTTATAAGAAATGTGACAGGTAGAATCAGATGTCCAACATATAACTAACAGAGAATACCCAAAGAAGATAGAAATAATAGAGAAATAGAGGACAGAGCAATATTAAAAAAGATAATGACTAAAATTTTTCTACAGCTGATGAGAGCCACGAATCTTCATACTCAGGAAGGTAAGTCAAATTAATGTAATGTATATATAACACATAAAGTTCAAAAGTACCAAAGACAAAGAGAAGATATGGGAAAAAATAAAAAGGAAAAATATGGAAGATTTTCTACAAACCTAAAATATTTAGACTAGCAAAGAGTTTCTCTGTAGCAAAACAAAGACCAGAAAACATGTCTTTAAATACAATAGAAAAATTGCCAACTTAAAAGTTTATATTAATGTAGCCTAGAACTTTATACTAATAATTTGAAACTTCTTTCAATAATGGGGGTGGGGAATGAAGACATTTCAGAAAAAGACTATATTTACCAAAAACAGACCTTCACTGAATGAACTTCTTAAAAATACATGTCATAAAGGAAAGTAGACCCTAAAATGAGTGAGATGAAAAAGGAAGAGCGAGCAAAGAATCTGGTAAAAAATATGGGTGACTACCAATAATCAGTTGACTAAAAGCAAGGACCTAAAATAAAGAATAAAAATGTAATCTAAGTTTGGAGAGAGGAGCTTGCAGTTTAAGCTTTCTATAAATGCTATTATTTTGGGAGGATAAGAGAGATATTTTTTAGCTACAGAACTTTATTAACAACTTACAGGTAACTTCTCTACTAAAAGTATAAAAATATAATGATTAAACAAAGGAAGAGGAAAATTAGAATAAAAACTCAGAATCTTCAATAGAAGGTAGGAAAGGGCAGAATAAAAGCAAAGAACCTTGATAAACAAAACACAAAATATGAAGGAAAACATAAATTTACATATACAAGTAATTATAACAAATGTAAATGGCTTAAATTCATATATCATAACATAAAGATAATCGGATTGCTTTTTAAAATAATTTATCTATATTCTATTTGGAGACACACCTAAAACTTTAGAGAGGTTGAAAATAAATGAGTGGAAAAAGGTATATGAGGGCAATAGAAAACTAAGGTATAAGTATTAACTTTATACAAAATATGTCAAGAAAACCATTTTAGGGATACAGTGAACCACCACACAATGACAAAACCTGAAATTCACCAGGAAGACATACAATTTTGAATTTGGCCTCAAAATACTTGGCTTGTAACTTCGTCTTAAAATAACACATTGGGAGGGAATCCAAGATGGCAGTGGAGTAGGTGGATGTTACAATCACTTCCTCCCAGGACCAAACTGGAATTAAAATTAAAATACAGAGAAATCAACCTGAATAACCAACTGAAGACAAGCTGATCAGAAATCTTATAAGCAAGGGTTTACAGAAGAAGCTGCATTGAGAATGGTGGGAATAGTGAAGACGTGAAAAGGTCTGGCCTCGCTCCCACAGGTGGTGGCTGAGATCCCAGAAGAATATCTTAGCTGCAATGATCCCCATGAGAAACACAGGGTCTCAAGCCCAAACTGGGCTCCTCAGCGCAGTGCACCAGAGCCAGGAAGAGGCACACAAATAACATCTGGCTATGAAAAGCAGCGGGCACTCTGTCCACCAAGGAGAGACAGGAATCTGTTAGAGACACAGGTGCTCTCTGAAAGGGACAATGCAAAAGAATCTCATTGTACCCTGGGCTGTGGTGGAGGAAGGGTAAAGCAGACTAGAGTCACTTGAGGAGAGACTGGGATTTGTGGCTCTGGCTGGGGAGAAAGGAGAAGGGGCAGCCACTAGAATTCCTGTGCTACACCCTACTCCTTTCCACAGGGCATCAGGTTGGGGAATGCAATAGCCCTACCCTCTAGATTCTCTGTTGCCCAACCCTGCAAAGCTTGCACCCGTGGAAAAGCCAGCTGCCTGGTGGTCCTGGCAGACTCAAGGGTACCAGTGATTGAGTTGTGTGGCTTTGGGTCAAGGATCATTCCCCCACTTTCCCATGAATTTGACCAGTGGTGCCACTCCCACACAGGAGATCCACTAGGCCCAACTTTCGGGCTCCCAGTGGCCTACCCTCCCAACTCCTGGTGGCTCTGCTCTACTGAGGTATGAGAAGAATCTGAGGCAAACTGAGTGGTGTGGCTCTGGGGTAGGGGGCACTCTCCCCACCTTCCCCCAAGCCTGACTGGCACCTCCCTGTCATGGGAGATCCACAAATCCTATCCTCCTGACTCCAGTGACCCTGCCCTGATGAAATCAAACTCCTGGCAAAATCTGGGACAGAGTGAGTTGTGTGGCTCAAGGACAAGGACCAATATTCCCTAGCAAGCCAGACTGGTGCAAAGCTTTCCCTTCACACAGCCAAATCTTGATATGTTTGAGCTTGATATACTCTGCTGGCCTCACCCTGACAACTCTCTGAGACTCTGACCCACCACAAAGGTGTGAGCACCCAGCAAGTGACAACTAGATGTGGTATACCCTCAGCCATTTGCTGAGTGGCCTCAAACCCAACACTGGCACCAAGTTTGAACCTGTACCAATCTGATGAACACCACTCGCCCCTACCTGGTGACTAACTGAAACCTTACTCATGCAACTTGAGTACCACCACAGGCCTTTTCAGTGACTGAGCTGAACAGGCTACCAGCAGATGGAGACAGGCAGAGGCAGATCTCGGGGTGCGATGGGAAATTTGCTAACTTGCCCCTACCCATAGCTGGTAAAAAAAACAGACTTGATGCATAGATTGGTCCTTCCACACACACCCAGTCCCATGAGAGGCAGCCACAAACTGTGGGTGGCTTTGTAGCTGTAACAGGTTGCCCAAGGCCAGTCACAGACAGTGTCTGCACCAGAGTCCCTTCCAAGAGACCCCAGAATAAACACACCCAGTGGTCAGCTTCAGACAATATAAAAAGAATCCAATTGGTTTCACAATCAGCATATCAAAAAGGAGATCTTGGCAGGCAAAAGACCCTGTTGAGGTGAATTCCCTGTGGTCAGCACCTACAGAGCAGCTTGAACACTGATCTGGGTTGATTCTCATAATTAGCGATCTTGAGAGTCAATACCATGAACAAAGTGCCCAATAGCAATCAAGACTCAATTACAAGAGGAGAGTTAACAAAACACATACAAGGGACATTACTGGAGCACCCAGCTCAGGTGATCAAGGAGACTGTGACATCGGGTTTCAGAAGGCACCTACTACATAAGGCCATGCTACCAAGACTGGGAGTCATAGCAGATCTACCTAATATGTAGAAACAAACATAAAGAGACAGCCAAAATGGGGAGACAAAGAAATATGCCCCAAATGAAAGAACAGGAGAAATTTCTGGAAAATTAGCTAACTGAAATAGAGGGAATCAATATATCAGATATAGAGTTTAAAAACAAAAAAGGTTATAAGGGTGCTCAAGCAGCTTAGTGAAAACTACACAGCAGGTAAAAGGACATACAAACCATTAAAAAGAACCAGTCAGAAATGAAAAATACAATATCTGAAATGAAACATACACTAGAAGGAATAAACAGTAGGTTAGATGAAGCAGAGGATGAAAATTAGTGATCTGGAAGACAGGGTAGCAGAAAACACCCAAATAAGAGCAGTAAAAAGTAAAAAAAAAGTGACTGAGGATAGTTTAAGGAAATTTTGGCACAGCATGAAGTGTAACAACATTAGCATCATAGCGGAAGAAAGACAGTAAGAGATGGAGAAACAATTTGAAGAAATAATGGTTGAAAACTTTAAATAACCTGGTGAAGGAAAAACACACACAAGTCCAAGAGAGTCCCAAACAAGATGAATCCAAAGAGGCCCATAGCAAGACACATCATAATTAAAAAGGCAAAGTTTAAAAACAGAGAATCTTAAAAGCAGCAAGAGAAAGATACTTAGCTACCTATAAGGACGCTCCATAAGACTGTCAGCTGATTTTTTTAACAGAAAAGTTTCAGTTCAGAGGGGATTTACATGAAATATTGAAAGTGATGAAAAGCAAGGACCTATATAACCAAGACAAAATTTACAATTGAAGAAGAAACAAAGTGCTTACCATAAAACCACTATTATAAGAATTGTTAAACAATCTTCTTTAAGAAGAAAAAAGGGGGAAAACACGGGAAAATAGTTAAAAAGAATAAAATGGCAATAAATACATACCTACCAATAATCACTTTAAATGTAAATGGTTTAAATACTCCAATCAATATACATAGGGTAGCTGAATGGGTAAGAAAACAAGACCCAAATGACAAGTGCTGGCAAGGATGTGGAGAAAAGGGAACCAGTCATACACTGCTGGTGGCAATGCAGACTGTGGAAAATAGTATGGAATTTCCTCAAAAAAATTAAAAGTGGAACTCCCATTTGACCCAATAATCCCACTTCTTAGGAATATACTCCAAGAAATCAGAAATACCAATCAGAAAGAATGTGTGCACCCCTATGTTCATATCAATGCAATTTACAATAGCTAAGATTTGGAAACAGCCTAAATGCCCATTAGCAGTAAGTGGATTATAAAACAGTGGTGCATCTACACAATGGAATACTATGCTGCTGTATAAAGGAAAGAACTCTTACCATTTGCAACAGCATGGATGGAAATGGAGAGCATTATGCTAAGTGAAATAAGCCAGTCAGAGAAAGATAAATATCACATGATCTCACTCATTTGTGACATATAATGAACAACATAAACTGATGAACAAAAATAGATCCGGAGACACAGAGGCATCAAACAGACCATCAAACTTCAGAGGGAAGGCAGGGGATGATGGGTAGGGGGGTGTGGAGAGGTAAAAGATCAGCCAAAGAACTTGTATGCATATAAGCATAACCAATGGACACAGACAATAGGGGGTGAATGCCTGGGCTGTGGGGCGTGGGCCGGCTGGGAGAGGACAATGAGTGGAAAAAGGGACATATGTATTACTTTCAACAATAAAGAATTAAAAAAAAGAAAACAAGACCCATGTATACACTGTCTTCAAGAGGCATACCTCAGAGTGCAAAATACACACAGAATAAAAGTAAAGGGATGGAAAAAATATTTCATGAAAATGGAAATGAAAAAACAGCTGGGGTAGCAATACTTATATCAGATAATATTGACTTTAATAGTCAAACAAAGTCTATAGTAGGAGACAAAGAAGGACACTATATAGTGAGAAAGGAAGCAATCCAACAAGGTGATACAATCATTGTGAACATTTATGCCCCCAGCAAAGGAGCACCTAAATATATAAAGCAAATCTTGATGTACATAAAGGGAGAGATTGAAAGTAATATACTCACAGTAGAGGATTTTAATACCCCACTGACAGCAATGGATTAATCATTCAGACAGAAAATCAACAAGGAAAGGGTAGCCATAAATGACACATTTTACCAGATGGACTTAATGGATAGCTTCAGAGCATTTCACCCCAAAGGTTGCAGCAGAATATACAACCTTTTCAAATCTACATGGAACTTTTCCTAGGAGAGACCATAGGTTAGGACATTAAAAACTCTCAATAAATTAAGAAGGTTGAAATCATATCAAGCATCTTTTCTAACCATAATGATAAAAAACTAAAAATCAATCACAAGAAGAAAACCGGAAAACACACAAAGACATGAAGGCCAAATAACATGTTATTAAACAATAAATGGGATAACAATGAGATCAAGGAAGAAATCAAAACATACCTTGCAACAAATGAAAATGTGAGCACAACAACCCAAAATCTGTGACACAGTGAAAGCAGCCCTATGAAGGAAAGTCATAGCTGTTATAGGTCTACCTCAAGAAACAAGAAAAAGTTCAAATAAACAATCTAACTTTACACTTAAAGAAACTAGAAAACAACAAAGCCTAAAGTGAGTAATAGAAAGGAAATAAAAAAGATCAGAGCAAATATAAACAAAATAGCCTTTAAAAAAGCAATACAAAGGATCAATGAAACGAAAAGCTGGTTCTTTGAAAAGATAAACAAGATTGACAGACCTTTATCCAAATTCATTAAGAAAAAAAGAGGCCTGGCCTGTTGGCTCAGTTGCTTGGAACATCATCCCATACACCAAAAGGTTGCTGGTTCAATTCCTGGTCAGGGCGCATACCTAGGTTGTAGGTCCAAACCCTAGTCTGGGAATGTATGAGAAGCAATTGATCAACATTTTCTCTCCCTCTCTCACTATCTCTATCTCTCGCTTTCTCTCTCTTTTCCTCCCCCTCCATCCCTTCTTCTTGAGTGAGGATTTTAAAAAAGGAAAAAAGAGAGACTACCCAAATAAATAAAATCAGAAATGAAAGAGAAATAATAACTGACCCCACAGAAATACAAACGATTGTAAGAAAATGTTATGAACAACACGCCAATAAATTGGATAATCTGGACAAAATGGATAAATTCCTCAAAACATACAATCTTCTACAACTGAATCAGTAAAAATAAGAAAATCTGAATAGATAGATTACAACTAATGAAATTAAAAGAGTCATAAAATAACTTCCAACAACAAAATGTCCTGGACCAGATGGCTTCACTGTTGACTTTTACCAAACATTCAAAGCACAACTAACCCAAGGCAGGTGTGGCTCAGCAGTTGAGCATCAACCCATAAACCAAGAGGTCACCTGCAGGCTCAATCCCCAGTAGGGGACATGCAGAAAGCAGCCGATCATTGCTGTTTCTCTATTATCAATGTTCCTATTTCTCAATCCCTCCCCTTCCTCTCTCTCTAAAAAAAATTAATATATATATATATATATATATATATATATATATAAATTAATGTACACGGAACTTTACATTATATTTAATGTACATGGAAATATATATATATATATATATATATATATATATATATATATATTTTTTTTTTTCCCAAAAAGAACAACTAACACCTATCCTTCTCAAACTATTCTAGGAAATTCAAGTAGAGTGAAGACTACCAGATTCATTTTATGAACTCAGCATTATCCTAATTCCAAAATAAGATAAAGACACTACAAAAAAAGAAAATTATAGGCCAATATTCCTGATGAACATAGATGATAAAGTCCTCAACAAAATATTTGCAAATCAGATCCAGCAGCACATTAAAAATATCATACACCACGATCAAGTGGGATTTGTTCCTGGGATGCAAGGTTGGCACAATATCTGCAAATCAATAAATGCGATACAGCACATAAACAAAATGAAGAATAAATATCACATGATCATATCAATAGATGCAGAAAAGACATTTGATAAAATCCACCCATTTATAATTTAAAAAACAAACAAACCTCTCAGCCAAGTGGGAATAGAGAGATCATACCTCAACATAATAAAGGCCATATATGACAAACCTACTGCCAACAGTATACTCAATGGGTCAAAACTAAAAGTATTCCCTTAAGATTGGGAATAAGACAAGGACAGCTGTACACTTTCACCACTCTTATTGAACATAGCACTGGACTTCCTAACCACAGCAATCAGAAATAAAATTTATATTTTATTTATATATCAGAAATTAATGAAATAGAAAATAAAGCCCTAGCTGATTTGGCTTAGTGGATGGAGTGTTGGCCTATGAACTGAAGGATCCCAGGTTTGATTCTGGTCAAGGGCACATGCCCAGTTGCAAACTCGGTCCCCAGTAGGGGGTGTGCAGGAGGCCAAGGATCAGTGACTCCCTTTCATCATTGATGTTCCCATCTCTCTCTATTCCTCTCTCTCTCTCTCTCTCTCTCTCTCTCTCTCTCTCTCTCTCTTTCTCTCTGAAATCAATAAAAAAAACAAACATTTTTTTTAAAGAAAGAAATAGAAAATAAAAAACCCAAAAGGATGGTAACTAACATCAAAAGTGATTTTTTAAAAATATATTTTTATTGATTTCAGAGAGGAAGAGAGAGGGATAGAGAGATAGAAACATCAATGATGAGAGAGAATCACTGATCGGCTGCCTCCTACATGCCCCGCAACCCAGGCATGTGCCCTTGGCCAGAATCGAACCTGGGACCCTTCAGTCCGCAGGCCGACGCTCTATCCACTAAGCTAAACCGGCTAGGGCTGTTTAGTTTTTTTAAATATAAAATTAAGACAAACTTGTGAATGAATAAAGGAAAACAATGTACAAATTTACAGTATTATGAATTAAAACGGGGAACCAATTACAAATACGGTAAGAACTTTTAAATTACAAAGGCCTTCCCGTATTAAATATTTAGTTGGTCTCCTGGAAATTTTTCTAAATATTTTTATGATTATGGCACTGCCTTAATGAGTATGTAATTCAATGAAGCACAATGTTAAACAGGATAACAAATGTGGAAGTGCTGAGCAAACCATAACGTGCCAAGAAATTCCACTAATTTCTATTATTTGTATTTATGAAACAGTGTGACCTGTTAAATCACTTTGCTATTTTCTATCTAAAGTAAAGACTGTTGAAGGGCTCAAAAATGATTATTTCAAATTCCCACACGTGTCTAAAGTATTTTTTTCTTTCTTTCCCTCTTGTTATGTACAGTACTTGTTATGAACTTGGTAAACTACAATGTTGTTAGAACAGCGGTTCTCAACCTGTGGGTCGCGACCCCTTTGGCGGTCGAACGACCCTTTCACAGGGGTCACCTAAGACCATCCTGCATATCAGATATTTACATTACCATCCATAACAGTAGCAACATTACAGTTATGAAGTAGCAATGAAAATAATTTTATGGTTGGGTCACAACCTGAGGAATTGTATTTAAAGGGCCAAAAGGTTGAGAACTACTGTGTTAGAGGAAATATAAGAAGTTGATTATTGATAAAATGGCAATGTTTCAAAGGGCTTTTGTTTGTCTAGTTAGAAAAATAAATGTAATTTGCAGGTTGATCATTTTGGGCTTGCAGAAAAAACGTTGAGTATTACTATAAACAAGAAAAAACTATACAATAAATTAGGAGTATGTCTTCACCCCATTTTAAGAAAGCAAATCTGCAGCACAAAGATCTCAAAAACTCTATTAAGATCAGAAACAGAACTGAAAACAGTGACCTAGCTATCAAAGTCATAATGTCCCTTTTGTGTCTCTCCTGGTTTTTTTGTTTGTTTGTTTGTTTTTCCAATACAAACACTTATCTAAACAACTTCTGTAATCAGTGATGTGTATAATGGAAAAACCCTCTTTGAAAGTCTTGCCATGTATAGGCTATATTAAAATATAATAAAAGAAATGGGATCTGATAAGGTTCCACTTTAAAAACAAATGCCCAGGAAGCACACGAGAAAAGGAAAGGCTTAAATCATACCCTGATGGCCACTGCTAACTCTAACATTGGACAAAAATATTTTCAAATTTTAAGATAATACTTCCAAATACCTGAATTTTAGTGTCTTCCTGTTGATCTGTCATTTCACAAGAAAATCTAGCTACCAAAAGCCAGTTCTAAAATATATAAAGTATTCTCATTTTTCCTTGGAATGAGATGAGATCTTCATTAAAAGATGTAGAATTTATAAGTTTGTCTTGAATTTAACAAAAATCCTCACCTTTTCCATGTTAGGAAGACATCATCAATTTTATCGGTTTACAGAAAGAAGAAATGCTATCTTATAATTGAAACTTTCTTCAGAAATGTCAGTGCAAGGAGACTTAGGGGTAAAATTTAAATTCTTAGAAACAATGAAAAATAATTTTCATTCACAACAAAAAATATAAAATTTGTACCACCTACCACAACTCTAGTTTACAGAATGCTTCTTCCAATCCTCAAACAGAGAGCTACATTCTGAGGATTAAAGATTATTTCCCAGAATGACCACTCCCACAGGAATGTGGAGATACAGGTTAGGCAGCCATCAGGAAGCTGGCTCTTTCTGCACATTGTTTAGCAGCCAAAAAGGATGCCAAGCTTCTGAAAAAGCAGCCAAAACAGATTCCTTTTTATGGTGTGATAGTATTTTGTTCAAAAAACTGTTCTCTTCTTTACAGGCAATGTCTCAGAGAGATAGGGGGTTCTAATCAATAAACCAGCTCCTGGCTGTGTATTTCACTCTCGGAAAGTAAAATCAGTCACTGAGAGTTCTGGAAACAACATGATCAAAGGCTGTAAAGAACTTTCATTTGTTGGCACCTTCTATTCCTGAATCTCTCTGAGATGAAACTTTAAAGCCAAGATCCCTATTCTTAGAATCACAACATCCCTAAGGTTGCCAAGAGTTTTGCTAGTCTATTTTCCTAAGGTACTTTTTTTTTTTCCATGAGTCTCATCAACAGCAACCTCTCCAATGTCTTGAAATAGATTTTAAACTTTGTGAGGCTTTCCTGTGTAATTCAGGTTCAAAATGTTTGTTCCTCTATAGGAATAAGTCTTGCTTAATCACTTTATTGTTCCTGGCCACATTTCTTAGTTTAAGACACTTTGTAACCGGAAAAGACACAATGGCACATAAACTAACATAACTTAATGTAGCAAACACCAAGAAGCAAAGATTAAAAGCCTAGATCCTTCAAGCACAGGTTACATAAGCAACAATAAATTAATGTTTCCACAAATATGATATTCCGATCATGTGAAAAAATGTAGAAAATGTGTTTTTAACTGCATTGAAGATATTTTTTACATGTGCTAATTAAGCCCATATCTAGTCTAAGACAGGAATTGGGTTCCTGACACCAAGCAACCATTTGACATTTAAGATAAAATCCTTGAGAGAGCCTCTCAGCCAAGAAGTTGGGTAGGCAGTGACATATCACCATCACCATCATCTTTGTTGCTATCATTATCACTATCAGCATCAAATATTCATGGCTTTGCTCTGCTGGAATACCCAATATATCCCAGAGGGTATACTCAATGGTAAATGTTTCCCATATGGCATCTCTCTTACTTTGAAATATACAAAATTTGTAATTTTTACATGTGATTTATTTAAAAAGAAATTTTTAATACAGTGAGACCATGTTTAATTTTAAGTATAGAAATATGAAATCTATGAAAGTTTGAAAAGCAGGTTCTCTGCACTATTTCATCTAACAACTTTTTATTCCTATTTAATAGAAATATGAGGGGACATTCTAAGTACTTCGGGAAAGTGTTTTCAAGTACTTATATCTATAATTTTATTAACTTGCCTATTTATTCAAGCTGTTTAAGAATGTGCTGTATTTGATTAGTCCATCTGAAATGTGTGCTCAAAAGTAATTTACAGTATTTCTTTAATTTTCTGAAATTTATATATATTTCCCCACTATATGTTAGTGATAATGTCATGATTTGATTATATACTTCTAGATTATAAGCTTTCTTTGACATATTCTCCCATTTATAACTATCATAGACAATAAATTGGATTGAAGGCAACTCAGTTCTTTGACAAAGCAGTGTGTTTGCAGCATCCTGAGCCCTTGCTTCTTTTTCAAATAAATGGACTAGCAGCCTCTCCTTCAAAGGCCAAAAGTCAACATAAGTCCACCATGCCTCTTCACCAAATAGAAGAAGAAATATATTTTATAATTTTCATGAGGGGAGAAAAGACATGAAAAGGCTACAATGCCAACGTTGGTTGCTGTGGAGGGGGCACATATCATGATCACAGACAGCACAATATTCTAAACTCCTCCTGGCTACCAGCTTGAGGGTGGCTGGGAGTGGGGTGGTAGTGTGAGGACAAGAAGAACTCACACAGACCACCCACTATCATGTGAATGATATTACTCAACATCTTAGAAGACTTGCAATTTAATTAGATGCCACTAGTATTTTCCAGTAATTTTTACATATTTGTCAGTAAACATACGACAGTCACCTACTATTTCACAAGCTACAATTAAAAAATTTAGGTGAATATAACAGTCTACCTCAAAATTACTCCCAGACAAATAAGTCAATTTTAAGAGTTCAATTCCTAGAAGACATGTTTTAACTAAACCCAATATTCAAAACAGTAGTTAAAGACTTTAGAATTGAATAAACAAGATGGCTGCCTCCTGGTCACTTTGAAGCTTGCCCTATGTTACTATTTTATGTTCATGAAATCAATTTAATAGGTGCCAAAAATAATTATACATGTATATATGTCCCTGGCTTTCAAAGAGTTTAGAGGATGTACATACATCTTTTATATGCCCTGATACAATACCTCTGAAAAGAGATACATTTTCTTAATTTTCTCCTTTTAGTTAGCAATTCCTTTAAAGATTCATGACTCAGTTCTGGCCAGGTGGCTCAGTTGGTTGTGGGTTCAATTCCTGGTCAGGGCACATATCTAAGTCATGGGTTCTATCCCTAGTTGGGGCATATACGGGAGGCAACCAATCAATTTTCTCTCTCTGTCTCTCTCCCTAACATATTCTCAGGTAAGGATTAAAATAAATAAATAAATAAAATATAAAAAGTCATGACTCAACATTAGGGAATATGTCTTAAAATGCAGTAATATTAAAGTAGATGTGTCGGGAAAAAAGGAGACATATGTAAAACTTTAGACAATAAAAAAATAAATAAAGTAGATGTGAGCTATCAACGTAACCTGTAAAAATTCTTATGAGTTTATTTGAGCCAAACTGATTAACAATTGCCAGAAAGCAAAAGTTCAATGGACTGAGAAAATGCTTCAAAGTATGACAGTTTTGCACCTTATTTAAATACCAGAGGCCTGGTGCATGGATTCGTGGTGGGGTCCCTTGGCCTGGCCTGTTAAGATTGCTGAAACTGGCTCTCTGACATCCCCCAGAAGGTCCCGGATTGAGAGAGGATGCAGGCCAGGCCGAGGGACGCCACTGGTGCATGATTGGGCCTGGGGAGGGACTGGAAGAGGGCTCCAGGTGTGCCTAGCCCATCTCGCTCAGTCCCAATCAGCCGGACCCCAGAGCAAGTTAACCTACATGTTGGAGCATCTGACCCCTGGTGGTCAGTGTGCATCATAGTGACTGGTCAAACGGTCAAATGGTTGGACACTTAGCATATTAGACTTTTATTATATAGGGCTAGAAGCCCGGTGCACAAAAATTTGTGCACTGACGGGGGGAGGGTCCCTCAGCCCAACCTGTGCCCTCTCACAGTCTGGGATCCCTCAGGAGATAACCACCTGCTGGCTTAGGCCTGCTCCCCTGGTGGCAGATGGCATGCCCAATCCCATGGTGTCTGCCCCGCCTCCCCCAGTTGCAGATGGCAGGCCCAGATCTAGAGCTGGGTCGGTGGCAGCTCAGATAGTGCAGCCGCCCGCCCCGCCTGCCTCGCCTCACACAGGACAGGCCCGGATCCCCCACTGGAGTGGGCGGCGGCTGGGGATCATGCTGCTGCCCGCCCTGCCCCACACATCACAGGCCAGGATCCCACACTGGAGCGGGCGGATGCTGGGGATCGCGCTGCTGCCTGCCCTGGCCGCACATGGCAGGCCCGGATCCCGCGCTGGGGCAGGCCGGCAGCTCAGGATCGCGCTGCCGCCTGCGCCGCCCGCCTCGCCCTGCACACCGCAGGCCAGGACATCGCATTGGCGTGGCCAGCGGCTGGGGATCGCGCTGCCGCCAGTCCCAGGCGGGGCGGCGCAGTGGGATTTGCCTTCAGTAAGCAAATTAGCCGCCATCTTTGTTGGTGGTTAATTTGCATATCATGCTACTTAGCCAATGGGAGACATAGTGAAGGTATGGTCCATTACCATGTTTGTCTATTATTAGATAGGATTACAATCGGAGGAGACATAAGAGGTTATATAAAATCCACTGGTGATAGATTAAAGAGGCAGGAGAAAGCAAAGCAAAACTTGGAAACCTCTGGGACTGGATAAAAATAAAAGGAATAAACACATAGTTAAAAGTTAACAACTAACATGATAACAATAATAATGAGGAGTTTTGTGGTCTCTGCACTGGTGGAAAATTGTGCCCCGAGAGGTCTGAAAAAGGAAATTACCTTAACATTCCAAAGGTATATTATCATTGATGCAAAAAGACAACAGACAGGCTCAGTTAAGGTAAAGACTGACCTTTGTGAAGGAAGACACTGGCCTAGCACTGACTACCCACCATGACTCACTTGTAGCTAGGAAGTTATAATTTCAGACCATCCTATGCCGTTATTTCAGGTCTGAGTTTGTAAGGCCCGCCCTGCGGGCCTCCTCTGAGCTTCTCAGTCTTAGTATGTGGCCCTTTTTTTGTCCATGGAGTAAAGAAAAACAAAACAAAATACAAATGACCTATATAAGTGAGAGAAAAGATAGAGGCAAGTAAGAAATTAAACAATTACAGACAGAAAATAACACTTAAAGAGTTGGATGCTTTAAGGTCCCATTGGTAGGGGCAAAAACAGAATATTATGGGCTAGCTTTGGTTATGGGAAATATTAATCATGCTCTGTTAACCATTACTGCCTTGTGTTATTAAAGAAAGGACATCCTGGCCTGGATAGGAGTTGTATGTCCCCAGGACCTGGGAGTCAACCTTGGGCCTGGGAATCAACCTTGGAACCATTCTCATTCAAGAACTGCCTATTATCATGGAAAAATTAACAACCATGTTGCCCCTGTGATCCCTACTTCCCCATGTAATCCTTGTCCTACCCTATATAAGCATCTGTTTTATGAGGGGCCCTGCTGCTCTCCCATACTGCCGGCAGTATTGGAATAAACGCTCATATATGATTCAACCCTGTTTCTGCTTAATTGGCTAAGTAGTGACAGGCAGCATGGACTCATTGATTGTCTGGTTACACCTTTACTTCTTTATCACTTTCAATTACCCAGGAATTCATCATAAAACTCTGTTTACCATATACCTACCATACATCTCCTCTTCAGCCATCATCAGTTTCAACGACTTTTCTCTGTTCTTGCCCTAAAGAATCTGAGAACCATATTCCAATATGTTCTTTCTACCATTCTACCTGAACTAGGCTCAACATTAAAATCATACCGGAACCAATTTTATTAATGTTTTTAAAGCATAATATAAATTTTGAAATTAGATTACCTATTGTTTGTAGAATTTTATACTTTCTATTATCCTAGAAGAAAAATGTCATTTATACCCAAAAGTTTCTCAGTGCATATGGACTTAATGCAAAGCTAAATCTATTTACAAACATGCAGAACTGTTAGAGGTGAAAATGTCACAGCAAAATGGGAATAGGTAAATAAAGTAACAGATCAATATTCCCTTGGGATATTTCCCCTATATGAATTGGGATTAGAGGACAGATGTTTTAGGGAGATGGTGAACCAAAATCTATAGACACCACTGTGCCAGCTCCATCAGGCAATTCCAAGGTAATTAACATTCTGCTATAGTCGAAATAGGTTCTTATGCAAGAAAACTCAAACTAGTTTCTAGTTAGATAAACCAGAAACCAGAAGAAATGAAAGTTCAATATGTAAGCTTCTAGATTATCCTAATAGGGTCTTCTTTAAGGAGAAAAAGAAACCCTAAAAAATATGAACAATAAAATGGCAATAAATATATTTATCAGCAACTGAATCTAAAAATCAAAATAAATGAACAAGCAAAACTTATAGATACAGAGGACATTTTGATGGCTGTTAGATGGGAAGAGGTTGGAAAGATGGGTGAAAAGGGTGAAGGGATTAAGAAGTACAAACTGGTCCTAACCGGTTTGGCTCAGTGGATGTAGCATCGGCCTGCGGACAGAAGGGTCCCAGGTTCGATTCCGGTCAGGGGCATGTACCTTGGTTGCAGGCACATTCCCAGTGGGGGGTGTGCAGGAGGCAGCTGAGTGATATTTCTCTCTCATCGATGTTTCTAACTCTCTATCCCTCTCCCTTCCTCTCTGTAAAAAATCAATAAAATATATTAAAAAAGAAAAAGAAGTACAAACTGGTTGTTACAGCTAATAACTATGTATGGTGTCAGATAGGTCAGGTTTATTGGGATGAAAACTTAGTAAGTTATGTGGGTGTACAACTGAAACTAATATAATATTATATGTCAACTGTAATTGAAAAATAAACGATTAAAAATATATAAATAAATAAATAAAAGTATAGGCTTTTGACATTTAAAAAATAAATTTTGGGGCAAAAAAACATGTTAAGTGGAAATTATTGGAAAACATTATGTACAACGTGACACTAATATTGTTTTTAAAGCACTAAACAATAGCACATATTATTTATGGAAACATGCATGCTATGTGGGAAAAGTACAAAATATATTTGGGAATAATACACACCAAGTAGGATAGCATTTACCTTTGGGGAAGGAAGAAGATGGGTAAGATTAAGGGCAGAATCTTGCCTGTATCTGATATTTGATTTCATTGAAAGGGTGAGAGGAAGAGACCAAGTCTTCATTTAAATAGTGATACACTTTTATACTCAGACCTGCCAATTTTATTCCTACTTTAAAGTAAAATTAGCTTTATTTGGTTATACAAAAATTAGTGATCCATAATCTATAAAAAAGACTGGGTACAAGTTATACCTTGATAAAGTTGACTTAATAAAAACTGGAGGCAGGCTCTTTCTATCCAGTGCCAAATCATGGGCATTTTTTGGGACAAGTGGTACAAGTGAAAGGAGTTTTTAGAGGTAAAATAGGCAGGTTTAGAAAATTTTAGGAATTAAAGGGTCCATGGAAAAAGCACAGGACTACAGAGCTGCAAAGGGTACATTTCCATAAGACACGGGAGCTGGAAGCCACAGAAGTTACATTTTCATAAGATAAGGGAACTGGGGGTAGCAAAAAGTACACATTTACAAACTAGAGGAAATAGGAGAATAACAAAGGAGAAGGAGGGAACCTCACGTATTTCACGTGAGACTTGAGCTCAGGAGTTGCTATAGTGACCAAATCAAAGGGGGATAGTGACCAATCAGAAGGGATATTGAGGCACAAAAAACCCTGCAGCCTTTATAAACCATGGAAAAAGGGACTTGGTGGGACTCTTTCCCCCTCCCCCCATGGGAGTCTGGGCTGTGGGACTCTTTTACCTCCCCACATGGGAGTCTGTGCTTGTTTCTCAATAAACTTCCACCTTTGCTATACCATCTTTCGTCCGCGGTTTCATTCTTTGACTCCACCAGACAAAGAGCCCGGGAACTATCCTGCCCAGAGAGACACCATGTGTTTCCAGTCCACATTTCCCATTTCACAAGCACCATAAGACCAGGAGCAAGAGAAAGCCCCACCATAAGAAACAAAAATATGACCTGGGACACCCTGCTGCCCACACTAAGATTGGCCCTTGCCCAAACACACAGTCCGTGTGTGGGGTGGTAACAAGAAGTATCAAACCTTGAGGCTGGATGTGGGCAAACTTCTCCTGGGGCTCAAGAGTAGTACTTACAAAACAAGGATTATTGATCTTCTCTATGATGCATCCAAGAATGAACTGGTCCATACCAACCCCCGAGTAAAGAACTGCATTGTGCTCATTGACAGCACACTGTACCTACAGTGGTATGAGTCCCAATAGGCACTGCCCTTGCACCACAAGAAGGGGGTCAAGCTGACTCCTGAGGAGGAAGAGATTTTAAACAAAAAATAACCAGAGAAAATTCAGAAGAAATACGATGAAAGGAAAAAAGTATGCCAAAATCAGCAGTCTTCCAGAGGAGCAGTTCCAGCAGGGCAAGCTTCTTGCAAGCATTGCTCCAAGACCAGGCCAACATGTCCAAGCAGATGGTTATGTGCTAGAGGGCAAAGAGTTGGAGTCCTATGTGAGGAAAATCAAGGCCCAGAAAGGCAAATAAATCCTCTTCCCTCCTACAGTAGCTCCTGTAATGAAGATGTTTATTCTTAAAAACAAAACAAAAACTGGTGACAAGATAAGAAACTCCAAATTTTTAAAAAATATATATATTTTATTGATTTTTTTACAGAGAGGAAGGGAGAGGGATAGAGAGTTAGAAACATCGATCAGCTGCCTCCTGCACACCCCCCACTGGGGATGAGCCTGCAACCAAGGTACATGCCCTTGACTGGAATCGAACCTGGGACCCTTCAGTCCTCAGGTCGATGCTCTATCCACTGAGCCAAACCAGTTAGGGCTAACCTCCAATTTTTTAAAAAAGCAATGAACTACTGGGAAGTTGCTATTAGAGTAGAATGAAGCCTTTTGTGTGTGTGATAATATAAAGATCCCAGGACCAATGGTATTAATGGAAGGGTGGGAGATTTGAAAAAAAATGACATTAATATCTGTTAAGTCAAAATTATTGCAAATGGTTATGTGCAGTGTGACATTTATGTATGTTTTAAAAGCACTAAATAATATCACATTGTTAAACTGGAATGGTGGGAACTTGAGCACCTATTTCATTATTTTCCATAAATTTGGAATATTTCATAATTTATATTTTTAAACTAAATTTTAAACAAGGAAAATAGACAGGGTAGAGTTAATAAAAATAGCTAATGTCCTTTCAGATTGGTGTTTCATTTCTTAGGATATATTCCTAGAAGTGGGATTACTGGGTCAAATGGGAGTTCCATTTTTAATTTTTTTAGGAAACTCCATACTGTTTTCTACAGTGGCTGCACCAGTCTGCATTCCCACCAGCAGTGCACAGGGTTCCCTTTTCTCCACATCCTCGCCAACACTTGTCATTTGTAGATTTGTTGATGGTAGCCATTCTGACAAGTGTGAGGTGATACCTCATTGTCATTTTAATTTGCATCTTTTGGATATTAGTGACTTTGAGCATTTTCTCATATGTCTCTTGACCTTCTGTATGTTCACAGCAGCACAATATACAATAGCTAAGATTTGGAAACAGCCCAAGTGCCCATCAGCAGATGAGTGGATAAAAAAGCTGCAGTACATTTACACAATGCAATACAATGCAGCAGTGTTTAAAAAGAAGGAACTCTTACCATTTGCATCAGCATGGATGGACCTGGAGAGCATTATGCTAAGTGAAATAAGCCAGTCAGAGAAAGATAAATAACACATGATCTCACTCATATGTGGAAACTACTGAATAAGATTCAGAGACATTGAAGCATAGAACAAACTGATGAATTTCAGAGGGAAGGTAGGGGTGGGTGGGGAGAGATTAACTGGGGAATTTATATGCATATATGCATAGTCCATAGACACAGACAATAGTGTGGTGAAGGCCTGGGAGGAGTGGGTATGGGGTAGAGGGGGTCAATGGGAAAATAAACACCAACAAAGGGGACTGCAAAGAGATCAGAGCCACAGAAGATCCCTAATTCCCGGTGGTCAACTCCCCCTCCCAAAAGAACCCAAAACATCCCACTAAAAAATTAACTGACATTATCTATCATAATTTAATGCCATACCTGGTTTATTGGGAATTTTGCATTTTAAAGCTTAGCATATTCGTTGCATAGCACAAACCTTGCTAATCAGGTGCTACCTTTTGCATAGGAAGATAGTGCAACTGACACCAGTGGAGTGAAGGCTATGTTCAGACTTGAACTTTGGAACCTTGTTTTTAGAATACAGATAGATTTGATAAAAAGAGCTCCCCTCTCTCATAATGGCCCAAATGTGAGTCAAGGATTTAGAAGACAAGGAGCCAAAATCTAGCCAAAGTCTAAAAATAGCTGCTTTTCTTAACTTCAGGGCTATTCAAGGGCATTCATATGTTACACTGTTTTGTCTATAATTAGAGCATCAATACAGACCACTGATCCATTCTCAGCAAACACTGAACTAATTTAATGGTCTATAAAGATAGCAAACTTTCTGTCTTGCTGGATTTGCTCACTGTTCCTTCTGAACTTTCTCAGGTGACCTAAAGTGAACAAGCTCAGTGAGTACCAGGTAGCAAATACAATGGTACCAAAATGCCCAAAGACCATCAAGGCCCCAATTTGTTCCAAACCTCATGTTCTTTTTTTACTTCCTTTCATCTTCCTCCTCCAAAATCTACATCAGTACCTGAAAACAATATACCAACAACCTTCCAAGCACAAAAGAGACTAAAAGTAGCCCAGCCAGTGTGACATAGTGGTTGAAAGTCATCCAACGCATCAAGAGGTCACCGGTTTGAGGACATATGTCTGGGTTGTGCTCAATTTCCGGTGGAGGGCATACAGGAGGCAGCCAATCGATGTTTCTCTCTCATTGATGTTTCTCTCTCTCTCACTCTCCTTTCCTGTCTTTCTAAAATCAATAAAAACATTTCTAAAAGAGACAAAAAGAGTGGGGGAGCAGAGGAGACTTGGTTGAAAAGTCTGTAAGGAGGAATCTCCAAAAGGTCGGGGGCCTTAGATGGGCCTTGCTGAAGGCGGCAGATCCTGCCATGACTTTTCCAAACAAGCTGAGCCCCTGGGTGTTTACCAGAATCTTTAGGTGCCCTTGCCTAAAGGACACTGCAGACACAAGATTACTTACCCTACTGATGGTAGCTAAAAGATACACTTTATCTCAAATTGCTGTTATAATAAAAGCCTGAAGAGGCAGGCGATTGAGGCTGTCCGGTTGCTTTAGCCAGGCAATCCCTTAGCTCTCTCTTTCACAGCAAACTTGTGTCAGAGTAAACATTCATCCATCACTCAGGGTCTGCTGGTCAGCCCCCGCAAAAAAGTAGAAACGATACCATATAAATTATTTTTAATAAGCAAAAACATCTTGTTATATTGACATTCAGAAAATTCTAGGACCAAAAACAGTATTAATGACACTACAAATGTATTATAGAAGATAGTTCTTAAATGATCTTTGTGTGATTTACTTCAAAGGGTGATCAGCAATTAAAAAGAGGGAAAAAACCTGATATAAATTAAAGCATATTTTTACTTGAATTTTACTACAACCTTTGTAGTTAACCTACCTCAGGTTTAAGTAAGTCAGCATCTGCAGATTAACGATGGCCTCAGGAATGACTCTGATACAATTATGATACAGATTAAGAATTTCCAGTGATACAAAGTGGCACAATTCCATTGGAACTTCAACCAGTCTGTTCTTAGATAAATCTACAAGAAAAAGAAAGAATATTTTGTCAATACATCTTCAACATAATCTAATACAATTTTATCAACTACCATACTTTTTCCTTAACATGTTTTAAAATAATCATTATAACCTACACTTAGATCACATTATCATTTTTTGCACCACTATTTGTATGATGTGTGATCTCCATTTATTAGCATATTAGCCCAAGATATACAATAAAACAAAAATATTTAGACAAAATGTCAGCAGAATAAATGGATGTGTCCCGAGCTTTGTCCTTGAGCAGATAGAATGAGCAACTAAATCGAGTAACATCCATCCTGAATTGGCAAAGTAGACACAGCTGATGAGACCATTGCAGAGGGTGCCTGGAGAACAGTAAAATCAGGGATCTGGGCTGGAGAGAACTGTGAGACCTTCAAGCCCAGAGGGTCAGAGGGAAACCGCATGGCACCAAGGCCCCGTCCCTTGGGACAAGCATAGCGTCTGACTGTGGAAAGTAGGTCCACAGGGCTGCTGGCGGCAGGGGATTCTAGGTCTTGGTCCACAGCCACGTGAGACTGAGCCCAGAGGGGGCGGCCTGGACGGCTGCCTAGGCCGCGCCGTGCCAGCGGGAGAGGGGCTCACAGAGGCGCAGATCTTTCCCCTCTGTGATCTTTGCTTTTGTTCACTGAACCTAGTTCATAGAACCTTTCAAATACAGACACTCACCCGTGGCTGAGGTACAGGTAGAGGTGCAGACTTGTGGAGTCTGGGGAGAGGCTGGGGAGAGGGGAGGGTTGGGGACAGGTGGCCACGAGTCCGGCGATGAGTCATACCTGATGTGCAGGACCTAAGCAGCCAATTTGTCCTGAAGAGATAGTCCCTCCCTGCAGTCTGCAGGCAACCAAGACTACATCCAAACTACACCTTGAGTGGCACAAAGGATACAAAAAAAAAAATCTAAATAGTCCCTGAGAGTCCACAGGGGCTGGCCTAAAGAGAGGCTTTCAGTCCCAGCAACAGGAAACTGAGAAGCAGCAGACAGTACAGAAGAGTGGGATCTTAATGGGTGGAAAGGAATGACAATTCACGTTTTTATTTTTATTTCATTTTATTTTATTAGTAGAGGCCCGGTGCACAAAATTTGTGCACTCGGTGGTGGGGGAGGGAAGGGTGCGTCCCTCAGCCCAGCCTGCACCCATTTGCAGTCCAGGACCCTTTGGGGGATATCCACCTGTTGACTTAGGCCCACTCCCCGGGGGATCAGGCCTAAGCTTGCAGTCAGACATCCTTCTGGCAGCCAGGGAGCCCTCGGGGGATGTCCGACTAAAGGCTTAGGCCCCCAAGGGTCGGGTCTAAACTGTTAGTTGGACATTCTTAGTGCTGCCACGGAGGTGGGAGAGGCTCCTGCCACCACCTCTGCACTGGCCAGCCATGAGCCAGCTTCTGGCTGAGTGGCACTACTCCTCGGTCTGACCTAAAACCCTAGAGATTAGTACTTCATTTTACAACTTTTTCTCAGTTTATAGGCAGCAGCAAACTCAGACCACACAGTCAGGTGTGCAAGAAATGTTGCTTTCTTTATTGTTTAGTAACCAAACCTAACTTCACCTTCAGCCCCCATTCTGCCAAGTGAAAAAACAAAAACAAAATATCATTTAACTTAGGTTCCCCACCCCGTTCTCTGGAGCTGTGCTTCCATGTCAGACAGTGTGTGTCGCAGGCAGAGGCGCCAGAGAACCGAGCAGGTCAGGACATCTGGGCCTCAGCCTTCTGTCTGGGCTGCCCCACCAGCTGCCCTTGGCCCTCCCCTCAGAGCTCAGTCCATGCTGATCCCTGGTATATTCTCCTCATCTGGGCCTTGAGCCTCTGGAGTTCAATGTGCTCTCTCCCTCCCTCCCTGCCACCTTCTCTCTCTCACACGAAGAGCTATTGGGCTTTCTGGGGTGAGGTCCTCTGACACCTCCTCAGCCCCGTTGCACGAACACCATCTTGGTGCGTTGGTCACGGCCACAAAGCTGTGTGGCTGCTCTCAGACCCTCCGGCTCCTGCTGCCTTAGGGAGTGACTCAGCGGGAGGGGAGGTCACAGTCCTTTTTACATGGCCGCCAACAAACACTCAGCGTTCCTTCCCTCTAGTTCTCCTTCTCCTCCTCACCCCAGTCCAGGCACGTCTATGTGCAGGGCAGGGGAGGGTGGGAGGCAGGCGTGTCTCTGACCCAGCACACAGGCTTCCAGATCCACTGCTCCCCCAGGAGGTCTCCCACGCTCTGGACCTCGACACCCAGAACCTGCCCCCTCTCAGCTGCAGGTCTTTGCCCGCAGTGCTCAAGTCTGTTTAGAGCAGTGGTTCTCAACCTTGGCTGCACATTAGAATCACCTGGGAATCTTTCTAAAATCCTGATTTCTGGGCCTCATCCTCCGGAAATTCTGTTTCTTTGTTATGGGGTAGAGCCACAACATTAGGAACAAAGAAACAGAATTTCCAGAGGATGAGGCCCAGAAATCAGGATTTTGAAAAGATTCCCAGGTGATTCTAATGTGCAGCCAAGGTTGAGAACCACTGGTTTAGAGGCTTGAAGTCAAGAAGTGCCTCTTTGTTCTCTGCTTTCTGGAGGCGGTCAGCGTGGAACATTCCTGCCTGGACTGGGGAGGGGGTCTCTGGGTATTAAGAATACCAGATGGGAAAGGCAGCACCCCCTCACCTCTAACCCCAGGACGTATCTTTAGAAGCAGAAGCCTCATCCTGTGCACGGGCCTGTGCTGGCTGCCTCAGTTTCTCAGAGACAACGAATTTGATGAACGTCTTTTCCCCACTGCAGTAGCTGCTTCATTTGTTAGTTCTCGCATTTTTCATTAGCTGCTAAATCGCCTCTGTGGCTGCAAACCTGTTGTGCCTGACTCAGCCAGTGGGGAGCTATGGGAGCTGTGCAGGGACAGGGGAAGGGGGAGGGGGGCCTGGCCTGCAGAGAGGGTCAGTGGTGCCTGCCCGGCTGTCTCAGAGGATGTGGCTTAGGTTAAGGTCCTGTCCTTTGGCGCCTTTGGAGGGGAAGCCGTGTCCTCCGCTCCCCACTTTGACTCAAGGGTGGAAGTTCTCCTTGCTCTCTGGCCTCATAACTCAGTGGATCATAGTGGGATGTGGCAGGCAGGCAGCTTCTGCAGCTGCACACAGGCACGGGCTGGTGGCTTCTGCAGCCACACACCGGAGCGGGCCTGCAACCCGGGACCGGATCAGGACACAGGCGGCGGCAGGCAGCTTTTGTGCCTGTACACAGGAGTGAGCAGGTGGCTTCTGTGGCTGCATATGCTGTGGGCAGGCGGCTTCAGAGGCTGCACATGGGCTCGGGCTGTCAGCTTCTGCTGCCGCACACGGGCGTGGGCAGGCGGCTTCTGGGGGGTCGGGGTTGCCGCCTGGCCTGCTCCCGGGCCCTCCTGCCCTCCGATCACCATGGCGATCTTGGGGCTGCAGGCCAGCCACCTGTCCCGGGAGTCCAGGGTTGCCACCTGGCCTGCGCCCCGCCCTCCCACCCTCCGATCGTGGGGCGCAGACCCTCCCGCCCTCCGATCACCATGGCGATCTCCGGCTGCAGGCCAGCCCCAGCCCCAGGAGTCTGGGGTTGCCGCCTGGCCTGCGCGCCAGCCCTCCTGCCCTCCGATTTCGGGGCACAGGCCCTCCCGCCCTCCCATCGCCATGGCAATCGCTCCATGCAGGCCAGCCGGCACCGCAAGGATGGTGATCACCAGCTGAAGGCGGCCTTTGCCCACCCCCCAGCTCTTGCCTGCCGCCTGGGTTGCCAATCACCATTCTTCAGTCCTTCCCCTTTCGCCTCCCAGCATTGCGGCTATGTATGCAAATTAACCACCATCTTGGCTGGCAGTTAATTTGCATATCGCCCTGATTAGCCAATGGGGAGGGTAGCGGTCGTATGGCTAATTACCATGTTTCTCTTTTATTAGATAGGATTATTTTGTTATATCTATTTCTTCTTTTTTCTTTATTTTCCTTTTTCTTTTTGTATTATTTGTTGGTCATTTTATTTTTTTATTTTATCTTATTTTTTAATTAATTTTTAAAATTTTATTATTATTATTACTTTCCTCTCTTTCTCTTTTTTCTTTTCCACTCACCCTTTATCTACTTCTATGGTGAACTGAGGTCCTCCCCATATTCATCCAATTCCTTAACCTTATTTTCTGTATATAAGATTCCGCCCCCACACTTTACTGGGTATTTGGTGTTTGCATGTTTTGGTTTATCTGTTTGTTCTCTGGAGTTTTCTCCATATATATATATATATATATATATATATATATATATATATATATATATATATTAGAGGCCCAGTGCATAAAAACCCCTCAGGGGATGACCACCTGCTGGCTTAGGCCCACTCTCCAGAGGATTGGGCCTAAGCTGGCAGTCAGACAACCCTCTGGCAGCCCAGGAGCCCTTGGGGGATGTCCACTTGCCAGTAGGGAACAGGCCTAAGCTGCAGTCAGACATCCTTAGCGCTGCTGAGGAAGTGGGAGAAGCTCCCACCACCATCGCTGTACTGGCAGCCATCAGCCTGGCTTGTGGCTGAGCAGAGCTCCCCCTGTGGGAGCACACAGACCACCAGGGGGCAGCTTCTGCATTAAGCTTCTGCTCCCTGGTGGTCAGTGTGTGTCATAATGACCAGTCATTCCCAGTTGTTCTGCTGTTAGGGTCAATTTTCATATTACCCCTTTATTATATAAAAATTTTTTTTCTTTTTTCATCCTTTTCCTTGTTTTTCTTTCCTCCCATACCATTTTTTCTCACTTTGATATCATTTGTGCTCTCTTTTCTCTCCCCTAATTCTTTTTCTCTGGTGGTCACTTAATATGGAGTTATTGGTGTTGTGAGTACATTTGTGTTTTGTTCCCTTTGTGTTGTGTCTTGTCAAGGTGAATTTTATCCTGTTTGGCTAATGTGGTAGAGAGCAAGCCACATAACCAGACACCTGGAGAGGAGACTCCATCCACAAATGGGTCAAGAACACTCCAGACCTAACTACAGAGGCAGGAAGAAGGCAGCAAAGTGGGAGGGAGTGTGAGGGAGGGAGGGAGCAAAAGAGGAGTATGTGGATGTGTGTGTGTGTGTGTGTCACAGTTAGATCCCGCAGGACCTTTGGGAGCAGTGTGACCGGGCTCGCCTAACCAGGCAGTATCTGCTACTGTTGCAAACAGTCGTGGAGTGGCCAGCTCTTCCTCAGAGGCCTTATCTTTTTGAAGGGGAGAGCTGCTGTGACTGGGAGCCCAAGCTCACCTCCACCCAGGGTGCCCTAGATTACACCCAGGACTCTTCAGTGACCCCTGTCAGGGACCTACTGCTACAGCTGTGGTCCCATGGTCACTGAGACTCCAGCCACCCAGGTCACTGGCTCCTGTGAGTTCTGAAACATGCTCCCATCTGACCAGCCCAACGCTTTAGCCCAGGCCACTGCAATCATGTAAGCAGCAGCCACATGAACAACCCTCCCCCGTCCAAGGAGCAGCAGCCACATGAGCAGCCTGCCACTGTCTGAAAAGCAGCCCCTCCGCGAGCAGCCCACCCTTGTCCAAGGAGCAGCACCCGCGCGAGCAGCACGCCCTTGTCCAAGGAGCAACAGCCACATGCAGCCTGTCCCCATCTGAGGAACAGCAGCCTCGTGAGCAGCCTGTCCTCTTATGAGGAGCAGCAGCTGCATGAGGAGCCTGCCCCCGCCAGCCAGCAGAGCCATCACTGCTGTGAGCAGCGCCTCCGAGAGGAGCCGCTGCCAACTGGGAAGCTACCACCGCAACCACCCATGGAGAAGCCGCTGCCCAAGGAGCAGCCCCTGTATGACTCAACACATAATTCCTTCAATGAGAGCAAAATTGGGGAGACAAAGAAACCCCCAAAAGAAAGACAAGGCAAAATCGCCAGAAAAGCAGAAAAGTGAAAAGGAGGCATGCAATATGTCAGAAAAAGAATTCAGAATAAGGGTCATAAAGCTCATAAACTGGATAGATGAAAAAAATCAACAACTTATGTAAGAATCAAGAAGAAATAAAGAGTGATGGACCTGCAATAAAAAACACCTTGGAAAGTTTTAACAGTGACTAGGAGAAGCAGAGGACTGAATTAGCGAATTAGAAGACAGGGAAGCAAAACACACTCAAACTGAACTGCAATTGGAGAAAAAAATGAAAAGACAGGAGGAGAACCTGTCTTTGGGACAAGATGAAACAAAGCAACATATGAATAATAGGGGTGCCAGAATGACAGGAAGAGGAACAAGGGTTAGAAAACCTATTTGAAGAAATAATGTCAGAAAACTTCCCTAATGTGGGGAAGAAAAAAGTCACACAAGCACAGAGAGTCCCAAACAAGATGAACCTAAAAAGACCCACACGAAAACACATTGTAATTATGATGGCTAATATTCAGGACAAAGAGAGAATCTTAAAGGCTGAAAGAGAGAGACGGAAAGTTACATACAAAAGATCTCCTATTAGATTATCAAATGATTTCTCAACAGAAACACATCAGGCCAGAAAAGAATGGAAGGAAATTTACAAAGTGATGCAAAGCAAGGGACTGAATCTAAAAATACTCTATCCAGCAGGACTATCATTCAAAACTGAAGGGGAAATAAGGAGCTGCACAGACAAAAAAAGGCTAAAGGAGTTTATCACTACCAAGGCAGCAATGCAAGAAATGCCAAAGGGACTGGTATAAAAAGAAGAAATAAAAAGTAAAGAAGGAACACAGTCACAAAAAATAAAAATGGCTACAAACAAGTACCTATCAATAATAACTTTAAACATAAACGGACTAAATCAAAAGACATCAAGTGGCTAAATGGATAAAAAAACATGACCCATATATATGCTGTCTATAAGAGATCCACCTCAGAACAAGGGACTCCCACAGACTGAAAGTGAAGGGATGGATAAATATCTTTCAGGCAAATGGGAATGAATAAAAAAAAGCTGGGGGAGAAACTAAGATGGCGGCATAGATAAACACCGGGAAATAGTCGCCTCCCACAACAATTGAAAATTAGCCCAAAGGACGGAGCAAACATCGTCCAAAACAACAGGAAGGCTGGCTGAGTGTAATTTCTACAACTAGAAGAAAAGAAAAGCACGCTGAGAGCCAGAGGAGCTGCGGAGGCTGAGTGCAGAGGTACGGCGGCGGCAGCGGCGGCGGCGGCGGCTCGCGCGCGCGGAAAGGGGGTGGCACCTGAGGACGCGGCTGTCTTTTTGAATCACAAGCTCCCGACTGCTCTGAAATCCGGTTCCGGGAAGTCTCTGGGGACCCAGGTCTCATACGGGGAGAGGCTGCTCTCTCAGGCGGCAGCGGGCGAACTTGGGGGCAGATTTCCCTCGGAGGTGCTTGCAGCCATTGCCGGGACACTGAGACGCGCGACTCCGGGTGCGGAGAATCAGCCATTGCCTCTTTCTACGCCCTTTGACTCCCTGAGACCCCGCCCCACCCGGGCTGCGGCAGAGGCTTTTGCATGTGAATGCCCCAGAACTTTGCAACCTGATAATTACCTAACTGCAGCCGGACCAGCCAGACCCGGAACTTCCAAGAGAAGGCCCAAGGCCCCGCAGCGGCTTGCATTGCTTCACAGCTGAGCCTCTTCATAGTTCCTGCTGTGTGGCCTCAGGCAGGGGCTGAATTAGCACCTCCTTAGATCCAGGAGCCACTGTACCCAGTGGTCAGAGGGGGTCCATTCTCCCACTTCAGACACAGCTGCTTCCCACAGCCAATTGGCCTGGAGGTCAATTCCTCCCAGTGATCCTACAACAAGCGAGGCACCAAGAGTGCACCAAGAGTGTCCACCCCAGGTAACTGGGGAGGCTGAGCCACTGGGCCCTACAGGACACCTGGCGCGCAGGCCACTCTATCAACACAGGGAAGCAGCCAAAATGCGGAGACAAAGAAACAGGTCACAATTGGCAGAAACGGAGGAGGCCAGACGACTGGATATAGAGTTCAAGGCCACGTTTATAAGGTTTGTCAAGAATTTTATGGAAACCGCCGATAAATTTAATGAATCCCTCAAGGAGTATGGTGAGACCATGGAGGTCATGAAAAAGGACCAATTAGAAATTATGCATACACTGACTGAAATAAAGAATACTTTACAGAGCTCCAACAGCAGACAAGAGGATCCCAAGAATCAAGTCAAAGATTTGAAATGCAAAGAAACAAAAAATACCCAACCGAAAAAGAAAAAAGAAAAGAGATTCAAAAAATATGAAGATAGTGTAAGGAACCTCTGGGACAACTTCAAGCGTACCAACATCAGAATTATAGGGGTACCAGAAGGAGAGAGAGGGCAAGATATTGAAAACCTTTTTGAAGAAATAATGACAGAAAACTTCCCCCACCTGGTGAAAGAAATGGACTTACAAGTCCAGGAAGCGCAGAGAACCCCAAACAAAAGGAATCCAAAGAGGACCACACCAAGACACATCATAATTAAAATGCCAAGAGCAAAAGATAAAGAGAGAATCTTAAAAGCAGCAAGAGAAAGACAGTCAGTTACCTACAAGGGAGTACCCATCCGACTGTCAGCTGATTTCTCAACAGAAACCATGCAGGCCAGAAGAGAGTGGCAAGAAATATTCAAAGAGATGAATAGCAAGAACCTGCAACCAAGATTACTTTATCCAGCAAAGCTATCATTCAGAATGGAAGGTCAGATAAAGAGCTTCACAGATAAGAATAAGCTAAAGGAGTTCATCACCACCAAACCAGCATTATATGAAAAGCTGAAAGGTATTCTTTAAGAAGAGGAAGAAGAAAAAGGAACTCTTACCATTTGCCACAGCATGGATGGAACTGGAGAGCAGATAAATACCACAAGATCTCACTTATTTGTGGAATATAATGAACAACATAAACTGATGAACAAGGACTGATCCAGAGACGGAGAGGCATTGATTGGACTGTCGGGCCTTGGAGGGAAGGTAGGGGAGGGTGGGGGCAAGGGGGAAAGATCAACCAAAGGACTTATATGCAAGCATATAGGCCTAACCAATGGACACGGACAACGGGGGGGGGGGGGGTGAGGGGGTGAGCGGGGAGAGGGGCGGTAGAGGTTACACATATGTAATATCTTAATCAATAAAAAATATTAAAAAAAAAAAAAAAAAGCTGGGATAGCTGCCCTAGCTGGTTTAGCTCAATGGATAGAGCATTGGCCTGCAGACTGAAGGGTCCCAGGTTCGATTCCAGCCTGGGTTGCGGGCTCGATCCCCAGTAGGGGGGTGCAGGAGGAAGCCAATCAATGATTCTCTCTCATCATTGATGTTTCTATCTCTCTCCCTCTCCCTTCCTCTCTAAAATCAATAAAATACATATTTTTTAAAAAGCTGGGATAGCAATACTTATATCTGACAAAATAGACCTCAAAGTGAAGGCCATAAGAAGAGATAAGGAAGGTCACTTTATAATACTAAAGGGATTGATATAAGAGGATATAACCCTGATAAACATATATGCACCTAATGCAGGAGCACCCAAATACATTTAAAAAGTCCTGGAACATATCAAGGGAGAGATCAAGAGCAACATGATCATAGTAGGGGACTTTAATACACTACTGACATCACTGGATAAATCCTCTAGACAAAAAATCAGCAAAGAAACAGCAATCCTAAATGACTCACTAGATCAGATGGACTTAATTGACATCTTCAGAACATTTCACCTCAAAGCCACAGAATAGGCGTTCTTCTCAAGTGCACATGGGACATTTTAAAAGATAGAGCACATATTGGGTCACAAGCAAAGTCTCCCCAAATTCAAGAAGATTGAAATCATATTAAGCATCTTCTCAGACCATAATGGCATAATATTAGAAATAAAATATAATAAAAACAATAAAAAATTCAAGCACTTGGAATCCAAATAGCATGTTATTAAACAATGATTGGGTTACCAAAGAGATCAAAGATGAAATTAAAAACATCTTGGAAATGAATGACAGTGAAAACAAAACAATCCAAAATCTATGGGACACAGTGAAAGCAGTCCTAAGAGGAAAGTATATAGCTCTACAGGCCTACCTCAAAAAAAAAAAAAAAAAAACAAGAAAAAAAAAAGAAAAAAATGGTAATAAACCATTTAACTGTACAACTTAAAGAATTAGAAAGAGAGCAACAAGAAAATCCCAGAGTGAGCAGAAGGAAGGAGATAATAAAGATCAGAGCAGAAATAAATGACATAGAGACAAAAAAAACCCAAAACAAAACAAAAAAACACAGTACAAAAGATCAATGAAACCAAGAGCTGGTGCTTGGAAAGGATAAACAAGATTGATGAACCTCTAGCCAGGCTCACCAAGAAGCAAAGAGAGAGGACCCAAATAAACAAAATCATAAATTAAAGAGGCAAAATAACAATAGACCCCACAGAAATACAACGGATTGTTAAAAAATACTATGAACAACTGTACTCCAACAAACTAGACAACCTGGAGGAAATGGACATATTCCTAGAAAAATACAACCTTACAAAAGTCAATCAGGAAGAATCTAAAAATCTCAATAGGCCGATATCTATGGAGTAAATTGAAGCAGTCATCAAAAAGCTCCCAGCAAACAAAAGCCTGGGGCCAGATAGCTTCACAGGTGAGTTTTACCAAACATTCAAGGAAGAACTAAAACCTATCCTACTCATACTATTCCAAAATATTCAAGATGAAGGAACACTTCCAAAGTCATTAGGGTAAAGCCAGCATTACCCTAATACTGAAACAAGATAAAGACAACACAATAAAAGAGAATTACAGGCAAATATCCCTCATGAACATAGATGCCAAAATCCTCAATAAAATTCTAGCAAACCAGATGCAGCAGTACATCAGAAAGATTATACACAATGACCAAGTAGGATTTATCCCAAGGATGCAAGGATGGTACAATATCCACAAATCAATAAACGTGATACATCACATAAACAAACTGAGAGCTAAAAATCACATAATCATATCAATTGATGCAGAAAAAGCATTAGACAAAATCCAACACCCTTTCTTGATAAAAACTCTCAGCAAAATGGGAATAGAGGGATCATAACTCAACATAATAAAAGCCTTATATGACAAACCTACAGCCAACATCATACTCAATGGACAAAAACTAACACCATTTCACCTAAGAACAAGGACAACACAGGGATGTCCACTTTCACCACTCCTGTTTGACATAGTTCTGGAAGTGCTAGCCATAGCGATCAGAAAGAAGAAGGAATAAAAGGCATCCAAATTGGAAAAGAAGACTTAAAACTGACATCATTCGCAGATGACATGATACTGTAGATAGAAAACACTAAAGACTCCATCAAAAAACTATTAGACTTAATAAATGAATTTGGCAACGTAGCAGGATACAAAATTAATGCCAAGAAATCTATGGTATTTTTAAACACCAATAGTGAATTTACAGAAAGACAAACTAAAAAAAAAAAAAAATCCCATTTACCATCGCACCAAAATAATTAAGATACCTAGGAATAAAATTAACTAAGGAAGTAAAAGACCTGTACTCAGGAAATTACAGTACTTTGAAAAAAGAGATAGAGGAAGACATAAACAGATGGAAGAACATACCGTGTCCATGGATTGGTAGAATCAACATCATTAAAATGTCCATACTACCCAAAGCAATCTATAGATTCAATGCACTCCCCATTAAAATACCAATGGCATATTTCACAGACCTAGAACGAACTCCCCCAAAATTCATCTGGAATAAAAAAAGACTCTGAATAGCTGCAGCAATCCTGAGAAAGATGAACAAAGTAGGAGGGATCTCAATACCAGATTTCAAGCTGTATTGCAAAGCCACTGTTCTCAAAACTGCCTGGTACTGGCACAAGAATAGACATATAGATCAATGGAATAGAATAGAGAACCCAGAAATCGATCCAAACCACTAAGCTCAATTAATATTTGACAAAGGAGGCAAGAACACATAATGGAATCAAGACAGTCTCTTCAATAAGTGGTGTTGGAAAAATTGGACAGATACTTGCAAAAAAAATGACACTAGACCACCAAGTTACACCATACACAAAAATAAACTCAAAATGGATAAAGGACTTAAACATAAGATGGGAAAACATAAAAATACTAGAGGAATCCACAGGCAGCAAAATCTCAGACATATGACGAAGCAATATCTCCACCAATACAGCTCCCAGGGCAATGGAAACTGAAGAGAAAATAAACAAATGGGACGACATCAAAATAAAAATCTTCTGTACAGCAAAAGGAACCATCAACAAAACAAGAAGAAAGCTCACTGCATGGGGAGAACTGATTTGCCAATGTTATCTCCGATAAGGATTTAATCTACAACATTTACAGAGAACTCATACAACTTAACAAAAGGAAAATAAACAACTCAATCAAAAAATGGGCAACGGACCTAAATAGATACTTTTGAAAGAGGACATAAGGAAGGCCAAGAGACATATGAAAATATGCTCAAAGTCACTAATCATCCGAGAGATGCAAATCAAAACTACAATGTGGTACCATCTCACACCTGTCAGAATGGCTATCATTTATCAACAAATGACAAATGCTGGCGAGGATGTGGAGAAAAAGGAACCCTCATGCACTGTTGGTAGGAATGCAGACAGGTGCAGCCACTGTGGAGAACAGTATGGAGTTTCCTCAAAAAACTAAAAATGGAACTCCCATTTGACCCAGTGATCCCACTTCTAGGAATATATCCCAAGAAACCATAAACACCAATCAGAAAGGATATATGCACCCCTATGTTCATAGCAGCACAATTTACCATAGCTAAGATTTGGAAACAGCCTAAGTGCCCATCAGCAGATGAGTGGATTAAAAAACTGTGGTACATCTACACAATGGAATATTACAGTGCAGTAAAAAAAGAAAGAATTCTTACCATTTGCAACAGCATGGATGGAATTGGAAAGCATTATGCTAAGCAAAATAAGCCAGTCAGAGAAAAAAAAATATCACATGATCTCACTCATTTATGGAATATAATGAACAACATAAACTGATGAACAAAAACAGATCCAGAGACAGAGAAGCATTGATCAGATCATCAAACCTCAGAGGGAAGGTAGAGGAGGGTGGGGGTACGGGAGAGAGAACAACCAAAGGACTTGTATGCACGCATATAAGCCCAACCAATAGACATAGACACCAGCACATAAGGGCATGCGTGGGGTGGTGTGGAGGCAATGGGTGGAATAAGACACATATGTAATACCTTAATCAATGAAGAAAAAAATTAAAAACAAAACAAAAATTCTACTGAAACAGTTTTAGCTCTCTATATTAATTTGTAAATTCAAGCCAGAAAGAAGGGTAACTGAATCAATATTTACTTTTCACTCTATCTGAAAATTATTTCAACATTATTCTCCCTCAGACAAGAATGTAAACTGTATCCTTTAATATGTCTGAATACATATAACTACCACATTTAATTTCTTTAATTCAATTTTGCATTTATAACATGTGTTTTCTCTCAGAATATGACTTTTATATCTTCCCCAAGCAAACTTATAGTAGATGCTAAACAAATATTTATTTTTTTAAAATATATTTTTATTGATTTGAGAGAGGAAAAGAGAGAGATGAGAGAGAGAGAGAGAGAGAGAGAGAGAGAGAGAGAGAGAGAGAAACATCAATGATGAGAGAGAATCGGTGATTGGCTGCCTCCTGCAAGCCCCCTAGTGAGGATCGTGCCTGCAACCTGGGCATGTTTCCTTGATCAGAATTGAACCCGGGACCCTTCAGTCCACAGGCCGATGCTCTATCCACTGAAGCAAACCAGGTAGGGTAACAAATATTTCATTCACTGGGATTTCTGAGTGCCTACAATGTATAAGAAGGAGAAAAATCTGTTGTACCCATTAAGGGCTGGCACTGTGTCTGCCACATGACCTGCATTAAAACTGGGTTCTCTTGGCCAAATGTTCTCTTGGTCTACCAAGCAATGTAAACACACATAAGGTATATAGTGTCACCATCTCAACAATGAAAATATAGAATAGTCCTTAATGTCTAAATCTGGGAATGGTAGATTGTCAAATACCATAAAACACTGAATATGAAAAGAGCCACCACTATCAAAAACAATAACTCAACAATAACAGATAACCTCATACTTTATTATGAGGAATTCAATCAGTGTAACTTGAAGATGTTTAGCCAATAACATATAATGCATACTTAAGGAACAACACTCCACACACACACACACACACACACACACACACACACAGAAGTCTTAAATAGGTCAATATTATAATGAAACAAAATTAAAAGAGCTACCTTCATGACTGTCCTTCCAATGAACAAATACATAAGTAAACAAAAACAGGCCTAGATGACTTTGGGGGAAATTCTAAGAAATTCTAAATGGACAATTCTAATAATATTTAAACTATTCCAAACCATATAAAAAAAGAAAAGCTCCAAAATTCTTATTTAAACAGTAAGATATAATATTGATACCATTACCTAATAAAGAAAGTACACAAAGGGAAATTAAATGAATATCCTTTCTAAGTATTGTCATAAGTCCTAAATTTAAAAATTAGCAAACAGCCCTGGAAGTGTGGGTCAACTGGTTGGAGCATTGTCCCATACACTGAAAGACGGAGGGTTCAATTCCAGTCAGGGCACATATCCAGGGTGCAAGTTCAATCCCCAGTCAGGACACGGATGAGAAGCAACTGATCGATTAAATTCTTTCCTCCCTCTAAAAGCTATTTTAAAAAGTTAGCACACAGAATTGATCACTACATAAAAAGATTAGCACACTATGACTAAGTGTGATATATTCTAGCAATATCAGTATTTTTGTATTATTTAAACAATTCATCATATAAACAGAGTAAAAGTGAAATGGTACATGATCATCTCTATAGGTACTAAAAGATATGTGGTAAAATTGTCATTCTTTTTATAAAATAACTTTATTGTTTTACATTTCATAAACTTGACCCATTTAAAGTGTACAATTCAGTGATCTCTAGTAATTTTACCAAGTAGTGCATTCAGCACCATAAATCAGTTTTAGAACAGTTATATTCATTCTTAATGCAATTGCTTAATAAAAAGAGAACAGTTGAACATTTCCTTACATAATTTACAGCATGAGAGAGACTATGCTTTTATTCATTGCTAAATCATGTACAACTATACAATTACCATTAAAGTTAAGACAAGACATCGCCATTATTACTACTGTTACTATTTACTGTTATTCAGGACTGTTATACTAGCCAATGACATGGGATAAGAAAAGGAAAGAAAAAACAAAATTGAAAAGGAAAAGACAGAATTATCATTATTTACAGAAAATATGATTGTTTTCCAGGAAAATATAAAAATATTAATAGAAAAACTATTACAAATGTAAAAAGGTACAGGATAGGCAATTAATATACTGAAATGATAGTCTTCACACACAAACTAGCAAAACGATACAACAAAAGAGACCCAATTTATTATAGCAAAAGAGTAAAAGACCTATAAAATCTTAGGACATATGCAAAGCGTATATGAAGAAAACCAAAAATGTTCAAACAGTTGAAAAGATATTTCATGATTTTAAAAAAGAAGACATTAAAAAGGTATCAAGCCTCTCTAAGCTATACCTATATAATTTAATACACTTCCAATTTTAAAAATACTTATAGGATACATTTTTAAAACTTGTTGGGCTCTAAAGTCCTAAAGTCCACATTGCATGGTAAAACAACAATGCAAATATAACATCTCTCAAAAAAGAAGAGCTCTAAGGGGAACCAGCTCTCCTAGATGGTAAAATCATATCATAAAGCAGTATGGTGGACAGGTAGGAAGGTCAGTGGAACAATTTACAAAGATGGGAAATAAGCGAAAGACACATACACATGGAAATAAAGTATGCAATAAAGGTGGCATTTCAAATCAACAGGAAAAAGATGTAAAGTAAGTGAACAGTTTGAGAAAACTGAATGCCATCTGAAACAAAGGATGACCGCATATTTCACCCCTTTTAGCTCAATAAATTCTAAATAAATCAAATGATTATTTGTAAAAAGTGAAGCCATAACAGCACTAGTATAACACATGGGAAGTTTGTGTTTATGATCCACCATGAATGGCATAAAGCAAGACTGATATGTTTGACACAGTGAAAACAAAATTTATGGCACTTTAAAACAAAAACTCCACCAAAAACACAAATGACAATCAAGCAACTTGGGGGTCGGAGGAGCGGGGGGTGAGGGGAAGTAGAAAGCCCTACAAGTCATAAACCCAAAAGGTTAATTTCCATAAAAAGTTTTTACAGTCAATAATAATAAGACTGAAAACCAAGAAAATAATAAAAGAAAGAAAAGGGATATGAACAGATGGCTCACAGAAAAGATTCTTTAAGAATATGAAAAAAAATTATAATCTCACTCAAACTAGAACTACATGGGAAAATATTTTTCATCTACTATACTGGTAAATATCCAAAAATTGCCTGGCCGGTATGTCTCAGTGGTTGAGTGTTGACCTATGAGCCAGTTGGGTAAATAATGTTACAATCAGCTGAGCCCTTCCATCATACCAGACCCTATATCTGCAGCTTTGCCTCTAGCACCTCATATAAATCACCAACTTGTGACTTGCCCAGAGTCATCAATAAGTCATTACAGTTGCAACTAACTTAAGAGTTAGATATAGCCCTGAGTAAGTTCCCCACACAAGGCAAACTCTTTCTCCATCAATAATGGCCAGCAAGACCATGATATATCCCTGCAGCTAGATTGCCAGAAAGGTACAGCAATGAAATCTTCACTGACTTTTTATTTGTCCAAAACACAATAAAAGTGAAGTCAATACATTCTGTGCATAATCCAGAGGGTAAGAATGTTATAAACATTACTAGAGGCCTGTTGCATGAAGAGATTCGTGCAATAGGCCTTCCCTTCCCTTGGCTGCTGGCACCGGTCTTCCTCTGGCACCCGGGACCCAGGCCTTCGCTCTGGCTGGGCTCTGGCCAGAGACCCCCCCACAGCCGTCAGGCCTCGCGGCTCTGCTGATCCTGGGGCCGTAAGGCCTCGCTGTTGGGCTGGCTTTGGGGTCTTTTGGCTTCGCTCCACTGCTTGGAGCCTACCTATGCAAATTAACCGCCATCTTTGTTGGCAGTTAATTTGCATATCGCCCTGGTTAGATTCTTCTTCTAAACTCCTCCTCAACTACTTTTTGTTGCAATCTGAGCAACAAATATCTGATCCGGAATGGAGTTTTACATATTATGAATTGGCTATGATCAGGGAAATTTAGGCTTTTTCCTTCTTGAATACTCAGCGTAACCTAGTGAGGCAGATGTTGTTATAACTCCCAGATACCTGTGGGCACTAAGGCCCACAGAAGTTAGGTAACTGGCCTGAGGACACAGCTACTATAATTGAAGAGCCAGCTCAAAAAATGGCCCTATCCTGTTTGACCAGGTGCTGACCTGTTTTCTAGACAGCAGACCAGGACTTCAGGTCAAGTAGCTGAAGCATGCACAAAAGAGAGAACTTTGGCCTCCAGCTGCATCTGAAACCAAAGAGGGGAGACACACACACACACACACACACACACACACACACACACACGAAGAACCGGGACATAACCGAAACTTGAACACAGGTGCTGGAGGCTAAGACCAACAAGTAGCATAATTATGTGAGAAGTCTGCTGGAAGGCTAATGGACTTTTATATTCAGCAAGGGCTGAAAATCAGCATATTGTTGTTGGTCTAATGGCTGAAGGCAATCCCCTAACCTGATAATCCTTTTATTGTTTACCAAACTTTACCATTGATATGCCTATTTGCATTCTTAAAGGGCAAATGTGTATTCAAGTAAATTAAAAGCTGATGGGTCGGAGTTTCGGAGAGCTTCTCCGATAGAGGGAAGTTATCTGCCTGGCTCCCATGCTTTCTAAATTTATATTTCTTGTCTAGTGTGTTCATTTGTGCACAGCCCCTTTTCCAGATCCTGAATCCTTGCTGCAAAAGGTTTTGGCACACAGGAACCTTTTCAGAAGCTAAGGGTACACTGATCCTATGTTGATGATGCCCCTTTACCATAAATGTACAAGTTCCAAAACCCTCCAATTAAAACTTGACCCCACCCTGTCTGGTGTGGGTCAGTGGGATGAGTGTCATCCCATGCACTGGAGAGGTCACTGGTTTGATTCCCAGTAAGGGCACATGCCCTATTTGTGGGCTCCATCCCCAGTAGGGGGTGTGTAGGAGGCAACTAATAGATGGTTCTCTTTCATTGATGTTTCTCACTCTCGTCCCCTCTCCCTTCCTCTCTCTCTCAAACCAGTAAAAACCATATATATATATATATATATATATATATATATATATATATATATGTATATATATATATATATATATATGAATATGTGTGTGTGTGTGTGTATCTATACTAATAAAAGGGTAATATGTTAATTAGACCGGACATCTTCCAGATGTCCTTCTGGACAAAGCCACAGTGGCAGGGGCTGAGGCAAAGGCGATTAGGGGCGATCAGGCCAGGAGGGGAGGGCAGTTAGGTGGTGATCAGGCTGGCAAGGGAGCAGTTAGGGGGAAATCAGGCCAGCAGGCAGAGGCAGTTAGGGACGATCAGGCCGGCAGGCAGAGGTGGTTAGGGGCAATCAGGCAGGCAGGCAGGTGAGCGGTTAGGAGCCAGCGGTCCCAGATTGCAAGAGGGATCCCGGATTGGAGAGGCTGCAGGCTGGGCTGAGGGACCCCCCCACACACATACTCCTGTGCACCAATTTCATGCACCGGGCCTCTAGTGTGTGTGTGTGTGTGTGTGTGTGTGTGTGTGTGTGTGTGTATGTATATAAAACTTAAAAAGAAACTTGCCCCACCAGCATTTGCTCATCCCTGATCCCCCTGGCCCAGCAGTTCTCAACCTGTGGGTCGCGACCCCTTTGGCGGTCGAACGACCCTTTCACAGGGGTCACCTAAGACCATCCTGCATATCAGATATTTACATTATGATCCATAACAGTAGCAACATTACAGTTATGAAGTAGCAACGAAAATAATTTTATGGTTGGGTCACAACATGAGGAACTGTATTTAAAGGGCCAGAAGGTTGAGAACCACTGCCCTGGCCCCTTAAAAATTGTGGCCTCATCCAGAGAATAAAATGCATTTGAGGCAGCATTAGGTCTCCCATCTTCTCGGTTGGGGTTTTTCCATCAGGAAACCTTTCCTTAATCCAAACCCTGATGTTTGGAGTTTTGGCCTTCTGAAGCATAAGGCACCCATGGACTTTGGTTCTGTAACGCTACTAAGTGGCAGAAGCAAGAGCTTAAACCAGTAGATAAGACACCATAGCCCTGCTCGGACTATGGATTCATAGCATTGTAATACAAGAAAGCTCAGTTGTTGCTGTGGGTATCTCTTGTAAAAAAATAATTAGGGATACATTTCAGATGCCTGCTCAGGAGACATTGCATGACCCCAGAGCTGTGTACGAAAGTCAGTGGTCTTTGACCAGGTCCCTAATATTTTCTCCAGGATAAGGGCATGTGTCATTGGTGCCTTGTTTCTTCCACCCACCCCAACTTGGACACTGTCCTTCCTGCTGCAAACCTGGGGAGTGAGGCACGCCACAGCTCTGCAAACACAGCCAGGCAGCAAACCAGAACCTGAACCACGTCCTCCCATGTCGCTTCTTTCATGTGAAGCGTTCACATGAAAGCTGTGCAGCCAAAAATAAAACAATGAGTTTCACCATGGCCAAAACAAGCTCAGCGAATCCCTAAAATAAAGCAGCCAAATGAATAAAAATAAGCAGAAGAAAGTAGAAAAAGAGTCAATGGAATCTCATATGTAGTCAGCACCATTAGGGGTACAATGTTGTTTTGTATAAAGAAGGAAAGTGGTGCCTCCGGAGGAACTGGATGATGCCCGACTCTCCAGCAACAACATCCTGCGTTCCACCACAGCAAGGAGCAGAAGTGCTGATGGAGCAGGACAGCTGCGAAACTCATCTGCAATGCGTCCTCTTCTAGTCAGAAAAAAAGGCCTAATTTTGGAAATCAGGATCACACCCAGTTCCAGAAAGACCAAATGATATATATCTTTTTTAAGCTGAACTATAAACATGTTATCATGTAAGTTTAATTTTAGAATATCAGCACTAATCACACGGTCTCAATAAATGGGTAAAATGGGTGACCCCACATTCAAATCTAAACCCCTGGCCCACCAACAAGAACATGAACCTGCTGCTTTCCTAGTACTAAGGAGACATATTTTATGTCTAGCCATCTCACCCCTCTTGCTTGGTCCCTACTGGGGACCAAGGATAGTCTTCTCAGGTGGAAGGATAGTCTGGGTCCATTTGCCCTCTCTGAACAACCCATATCCCTCTTCACCTAGGTAGGTGTCCCTCAAGAAAAATCTCAGTTATGTCTTTCTATCACTGCTGAACTTCCTCCACAATGTGTGGCATCTGACTGCCCCCTCACTTCAACTCCTGTCTGGCAGACACCACACACAGCCCCATGACCCAGTGCCTGGGGGCACTCTGGGACAACAGCACATTTAAGAAAGCACTAGAGAAGGGAATGCTGCTCCAGGCAGTGAAGCAGAGCCCAGAAGCTGACTCAACCTTGACTACAGAGACAAAGCCACCCATACTTCAGGGTTAAACAGGCAGAAATAAGCAGATTCCTAAAAGTTTTGATTCAGTCAAATCTCAGGTTACATCTCTAAGAGATTAACACAAAAAAATCATGTCAAACAGTAGAGATTTGTTAAATAAGTCTTCATGAACCATGAGGTGTTCCCTGACCACCTACTTAAAATTTCAGCATATCAAACCCTGGCCTGGTGGCTCAGTTTGTTGGAGCATCATCCAATACATCATAAGGTTGTGAATTTGATACCCGACTCGTTAGGGCACATACCTAGGTTATGGGTTGAATAGCAATTGGAGTGGGCGTGGAAAGCAACTAAACCATGTTTCTTTCTCTCTCTCTCTCTCTCTCTCTCTCTCTCTCTCTCTCTCTCTCCCCCCCCTTTCTTCTCTTTCTAAAAAAAACCCAAAAAAAACAACAATAAAAATATATCCTCAGGTGAGCATAAAAAAAAGTTTTTCAGCATATCAGTCTTAACCTCCTTATTCTGTTCAACATTTTCTTTTAACCTCTAACAACATACAATTTATTTGTATATTATGATTATTACATTTTCTATTTTCTCAGTGAATACTGGGATCTGGTATACAGTATGTTTTACTGGTATACAGCAAGAGCTTAATAAATATTTGTAGAATGAATATACTAGAAAAAAAGGTTCTTAGGTCAGACAGTTTGAGTTCAAATCCTGGTCCCACCACTTAGCTGTGTGCACTCAGAAATAATTACTTAAATTTCTCTATGCCTCGGATTCTTTGCCTGTAATAGGAGACTACTAATAGTGCTGGCCCCACTGAATTGTTGAAAGAATTAAATGAGATGATACAGATGAGGTCCTTGGAGCAGTCTCTATCACTGTGTTAGTTAACGCAGAGTTCTGAGGGTTTCTGCCAAGAAATCAGGACTGAGCCCTGGCTGGGTAGCTCAGTTGGTTAGAGCATTAACTCCATACACCAAGGCTGCAGGTTCAATTCTAGGTTAGGGTACATACAAGAATCAACAAATGAATGCATAAATAAGTAGAACAACAAATCAATGTTTCTCTTTCTCTTTCTCTCCCTTCCTCCCGTTCTTCCTTTCTCCTACCCTTCCTCTCTCCCTCTAAAATCAATAAACAGAAAAGAAATCAGGCCTGGGCTGGAAAGGAGCTTCAAATATAACTGACAAGCACATGAAGCACATCATATACGCAAATGCCTCATGATAACAACAAATCTTAGATGAAATAATTAGAAATAAATAATTCTGTATTATGAATGAAAAAAATAAGTTGGTTTGAAGGTTGCCCTTTCCAAGGCTAAAGGAGGAAATAAGAAAATAGTTTTGGTAAATGCCAAAAAGCCTATAATGAAAGATTAGACTCTTAGCCAGGTTATTTTACTAGTAGGTGATACCTCTTAAGGACACAAAGTACTAAACAGGTAATTACATATAGGTAGCTTTTACTGAACAGATCCATTTATTGAAATGTTGATAGCAAAAATTGATTTCTTTATCAGACCTCTCCTCTCCAAAGAGTTGCAAAAATATTAAGAAATAAAATTTTGCCGCCGAAACCGGTTTGGCTCAGTGGATGGAGCGTCGGCCTGCGGACTGAAAGGTCCCAGGTTCGATTCCGGTCAAGGGCATGTACCTGGGTTGCGGGCATATCCCCAGTAGGAGATGTGCAGGAGGCAGCTGATCGATGTTTCTCTCTCATCGATGTTTCTAATTCTCTCTCTCCCTTCCTCTCTGTAAAAAAAATCAATAAAATATATTAAAAAAAAAAAAAGGAAATAAAATTTTACAGATTATCTATATATATAAGAGCCTAAGTGACTGGCCGACTGGCCAGTAGCTATGATGTGCACTAACCACCAGGGGACAGACGCTCAATGCAGGAGCAGAAACCACAGGCATGGAAATATGGAACAGACTGATGAATCTCAGAGGGAAGGAGGGAGTGGGGAGGGTGGGAAGAGATTAACCAAAGATCTTATATGCATACTAGAGGCCGTGCACCAATGTGGTCCCTCGGCCTGGCCTGCGGGGATTGGGCTGAAACTGGCTCTCCAACATCCCCCGAGGGGTCCTGGATTGCGAGAGGGTGCAAGCCAGGCTGAGGGACCCCACCAGTGCACGAATCCGTGCACCAGGTCTCTAATGTATTATAAAACTGCACATCTGAAAACTGTATAATTTTATTAACCAAATTCACCCCAATAAACTCAATTTTTTAAAAAAGAGAAAAATAGCATTTGAAGATGAGCATAGATGTGAGAGAGAAAAATCCCCGCCCCAAAGTATAATCATTTTAGTTACCTCTAAAAGGCTCAGAGGCTTTTTACTCTTAAACATAATTCTAAGAAGTGTTATTATTGTCTGTTCCAGCTCCATAGCATTTTAGAAAACACAAATAAATAAGGAAAAGGGAGGTAGTCATAAGAAAGTCATATTTTTTTCTAACAAAAAAAATATATTTACATATATTTTAAATTTTAAGTATTTTAAATTAAGAAGTTTTTCATGTGTTAATCCCAAGAAAGAAGACATCTACCAAGAAGGGCTCCTGATGGCTAACTGGATTCAAATTTACAAACAGAGCCTAGCAGTCATTCCTAAACAGGGGCCTCTTAAGCAAGCCCTACTTTAGGGAGAAGTCTGCACTGAACTGCCTACCTGCACTGTTCCCGCCATCTGAGCCCAGACCTTATGAAGGAGTTCTTGGAATGGTATTTCAACCAATAGGATTGAGACCTTCCCTGTCCAATCAGAGCTGCAAAGTTTTATTCTCCCCCCAACCACCACCCTATCAGCATCTTCACCAACCAATCACAATAGCTCCACTCTGACCAATCAGGACAGTGCTTTTTGGAACAAACTGAGGATTTGGAGACCTCATTTGCATAGACAGACCAAGCAGGGATCTGGTGTGGAGAATTCTCTCTATATAAATCAGCCTTCCTCGAGCTCAGAGAGCAAACTTTCCCTTTCTATCAAAAACTGAAAATTGTATTTCCTGGATGGAACTGAAACATCTTAGATATGTCTCTGGACCAGAGCAAAGCAGAGCTGTCTTGCTGGAGAGGGGTCTAGGCCCAGGGCCACCTGACAGCTGTTCTGTATTACAATTACTGTAAGCTGTCTGTACTGACTAAAGTTTTCTTTTTCACCACACCCCAAATTGGGGACTCCTTTTGGCATTGAATTGGCACCAGCAACCATCTGTTGATGAAGATGATACAGTACTTTTATAGTTTACATAGCACTTGTGCGTATATATATTATTGAGTTCATCTCTTAATTGATTTTCATCTTTTAATAAAAAGCTTTTTAGAGGCAAATCAAAATTATCATTATTTAACAAAGTAAATAATCTCAGACATGAGACCATGTATGATCTTTAATTATCAAAGATAACATTACTAATCCTCCAAGAGACTTTCTAAATGTCATGGGAATGTATTAGTGCATTATAAAAGCGTTCCAAGATAAAGAAATGAATCTTTCCTTTTGTTAACTGTGAAGTTAGTCACAGTTCCACTAGCCAAATAATTCATCATTCAAATTTTCCAAATACTTGTGTTAAACGTAAAGTAGAGTAAGGATAATAGCCCTCATTTTGAAGTAGAAATGATGTAGCATTCAAAATTTATACCATATGGTGTTAAGTACATCAGTAGTTGATTAATTTCAAATGAGGCAAAATTTTCCACAAGTTTTGTACCACCACACACATTATCAAAAAACCTTAAAGATATTACCGGTGATATATATTTTTTAAATATATTTTTATTGATTTCAGAGAGGTAGGGAGAGGAAAAGAGGATAGAAACATCAATAATGAGAGAGTCATTGACTGGGTGCCTCCTGCACAAGCCCTTCTGGGGATCAAGACCATAACCTGGGCCTGTGCCCTGACTGGGAATTTAACAGGTGACCTTTTGATTCATGGGTCAATGTTCAACCACTGAGCCACACCAGCTGGGCTTCAGTGATATTTTTAAGTAGACATGATTTACGAAATGTAAACTTACTGTAATATTTAAATTTAATATTCACAAGAAAACAAATTTTATGAGTTTGCTTGAAAATGCATAGTACTTGTACATAATGGAAATACTACTTTTACCACTAATGACATTTTATGTGTATAAAAAATTCGGAGCAGCTTAATTATTATTTTGTTTGTATGTTCTTCTTTGAAAATGTATATATTGTTTTGGGGAATAAATCCAGCTTTGCCATCTTTTAGATAAAATAAAAACTTGAATTTTGAAATTAAGCCTGTAATTTTAAGAGAGTGAAATAGATAACTAATTATGCTTTTCTGCTTAGGAAAGCTTCTTTTCTATAAAGTCATTCAACAAATACTTATTATGCACCCACTATGGGCTATGAATAGTTCTAAGCAGTGGACAAACAGCAGCGAACACTGGCAAAATCCCTGCCCTCCAGAACTTCCTCTCGTGAGGTGACGTAAACAAAACTAATAGGTAAAATACACAGTATGTTAGATAGGAGTACATGCTAGAGAGAAAAGTAAAGAAGAAACAGGAGATTAGAATTATGGAGGAGAGAACTATGATTTTAAACAGGGTGAACAAAGAGAATTCACAAGTAAGTGACCATTGGAGTGAAGAACTGGAGGAAGTAAGAGAGGAAGTCATGGAAACATCTGGGGGATGAGTGCTTCCCCCCGAGTAAACAGCAAATGGAAAAGCCCTAAGCGGGAGCAGGGTGACATCCAGCAGGGACACCAGGGAAGCTTGCCTGACTCCAGCTGAGGGTGAGAAAACAAGAAACTAAGACTAACAAGGCTATGGGGAGCAGGTCAAGTACAACGTTCAGCTATTGTAAAGACTTGGCATTTACTGCCACTGGATGGTGTTGAGCAGGGTGTGGCTGACCCCTTAAGAGATTCCTAGATTTTGTATTGACAATATCTTGTGAGGGGCAGCAACACCAGTGAGGAGGCTACTGCCATAATCCAGGCAAGATAAAATCATGGGCAGACCTGAGTGGTAGAATGGAAGTGATGCAAAGTGGTCAGATTCAGGTTTTATCCTTTGAAAGTAGAGTTAACCAAATTTGCCGATTGGATATGAGTTTGAGAGAAAAAGAACAGTCAAATATGACTTCAATTGTTGGCTTCAGAAAGTAAAAGAGTGGAGTTGTCATCTGGAGATGCAGAAGCCTGCAAGCCAATATTGTGGGGAAGATAGAGAGTTCGTTTTGGAAATGTTAATATTGAGATGCCTATTCGTTATATAGGTGAAGGTAAGTGCACAAGTTTGGAGCTCCCTAAATGAGACCAGGCTGGAGATACAAATGGTGGGAGTTATCCTATATAATAAACTAATATGCAAATAGACTGAATGGTGGAACAACCAAACAACCAGTCGCTATGACATGCGCTGACCACCAGGGGGTATGTGTGGAACATGGCAGGCATGGTAGGATGGTGGAGCAGGTGAGTGGGGGCACCAGACCAAGGCGGGGCACCAGTTGCTGTCATTAGGGTGAGCCTCTGGTGGTTACTGAAAATTCTTTGCTCCCATGCACACTACAGTCCTGCCTGGCGCTCGCACCCGCAGCTGGTGCCAGAGCTGCCAGCGCCTAGAGCCAGTCCTAATTGCTCAGCACATTCAGTGGGTACGAGTGGCACCTGCTGGCCCCGATCACCCCTGAGGGCTTCTCCAGCTCCTGAGGGGCAATCGGGGCCGGCAGCTACTGCTCACACCTGCTGCTGGTGCTGGCCCCAATCACTCTGTGCTGTCAGCAGGTGCAAGCAGGGCCGGCGCCGTCAGTGCGTGGGAGTGGCAGTGGCAGGAGCTGGGCTGCCGGAAGACAGGGGACCGGGGCCTGCAGTGGGAGGGGCCAGGAGGGGGTGTGGGGGATATGCCGAGACCCGTCCCCATGGCCACCAGAGCCTAGCCACCCACAGTTCCTTTCAAGGTGCATGAATTTGTGCACTGGGCCCCTAGTTAGAGTATAAATGGCACTAAAGACATAAGTATATACCGTAATATCAACAAGGGTTTCAGTTAAAGTGGAAAAGAGAACCAAGCACAGGCCTTGGGGCATGCCCAAGGTAGGGGTGGGAAAGGATGAAGAGGAGACTAAGAAGGAGTGATGTCTGAGGAAGGAAGAAAACCCAGACAAGTACAATCTCCTGGAAACCAAGTGAAGAAAATCAAGAAGAAGGTTGCCACTGCTGGGTCAAATGAGCCCAAGACTGAGAAATGACTATTTCGTCTTGCCAAGGGGAGGTCACAGGTGACTTGAGAAGTGTAGGGGGAATGCAGGAGCAAAGCCTGATAGAAATGGGTTCAAGAGGAAATGGAAGGACTACTTACCAGTAGAGTAGTCAAATTAGCAAAGGCAGAAAGTAGAAGAGTTGTTGCCAAGGGCTGGGGGGAAGGTGGAAATGGAGAGTTATTGTTTAATGGGTATAGAGTTTCAGTGTTACAAGATGAAAGAGTTCTGGAGAGTGGTTGCACAACAGTATGGATGTGCTTACTACAGAAATTTATACTTAAAAATGGTTAAGCCCAGCCAGTGTGCTTAGTGGTTGAATGTTGATCTATGAACCAGGAGGTCAAGGTTTGATTCCTGGTTAGGGTGCAGACAGGTTCAATCCCCAGTAAGGGCATGCAGAAGCCAGCCGGTCAATGATTCTCTTTCATCACTGATGTTTCTATCTCTCTCTCTCCCTCTCCTTTTCTCTCTGAAATCAATAAAAATATTTTTAATTGGTTAAAATGGTATGTTTTATGTGTATTTTACTATATATATATATTTATATTTAATTTTGAGAGATAGAGCATGGAAAGAGAGGAAGAGATCACAATGAGTTTAGGTAAATCAAGACTTCTGTCATAAAGGAGTGCAGAGAAACGGAATGGAAGGGGACATGATGTTAGGGGAAGAAATATAAGCATATTTGTATGCTGGTGCGAATTACTTGGTGGAAAAGGGGAAACTGATGGTACAGAAAAGAAAAAGACTATTGATGAAGTGATGTTCTTAAGAAGGTGGGAGGGAATGGAATCTTGTGCTCAAACAGATGTGGTAACCTTCCACAGGAAGGCAAGTATTCTCTAGCAAAGGAGGTAAAGCAGCAGATATGGCACAGCTGCAGATAACTGAGTAGATGGGGGAGAGGTATACAGGAAGTTCCCTTCTGATTGCTTGCAAGCCCAAATGGTTTAGAGTAAGGGGTGGAGGAAAAGATATTAAGGTTTAAGGAGAGACAAAGTATGAAATAGTTGATAAAAGAGTAGGAAAGGAACAACACTAGAAAACTGTAGAGTGATAGGTGGCCCTACACACCCACTTGAAGTTTGTGGTCATGAAGTGAAAGTGAGACCACCAAGATGGCTATAGTACATATAGATGACTCATAGAAATGTGTATAATTCATTGTGTTGGATTGGTTGTATTCAACCTAACTAACTTTGCCTATCAAAAAGCTCAATCTGGAGATAATCTACACTAATAAAAGAGAAACATGCAAATTGGTATCACTCAACTACGCCCACCAGCCAATCAGAGCAACTATGCAAATTAACCCAACAAAAATGGCATTTAATTTGCCTACGCAGGCACAGAGCGAAGCCTGAAGGCTATGGTTGGAGTGAAGACTGAAGACTGAAGACTGAAGACTGAAGACTGAAGACTGAAGAGGCTTGGCTTCTCCGCTGTGGCCGGACCAAAGGCCTGGGTCCTGGGTGCCAGAGGAAAACTGGTGCTGGCAGCCAGGGGAAGGAAGGCCTATTGCGCAAATCTTTGTGCAACAGGCTTCTAGTAAATAAATAAATAAACATATATATCTTTCTTTCTTTCTTTCTTTCTTTCTTTCTTTCTTTCTTTCTTTCTTTCTTTCTTTCTTTCTTTTTCCTATTTTGCAGCTCTGGTCCCAGAGCACATATCTAATTGGAGAGAGCCAAGCAAAGTCACCATGTAAGCCTGCTCACCAGTTAAGTCATAGATGCTGGAGGGAGATTCCAAGGACTGTGTGGCACCTTCCCAAACCCCTCCTACCACAGGAAAAAACTGTGCATATAGTCATTTATTCTTCTATGAGCCAGATATACCATGCCAGATGCTACATATAGTGATATGTATGCATTTAAGACTCAATTCATAATCTCAAATAACTCAGAGTCCAATAGCAGAGGCAGAGAAATAAGAAAAACAAAGTACAATGAGTTAGATCTGGATTTATGAGCATGGTTAAATATCAACTCAGTCTGAAAGATTGAGAAAGGCTTCAAAGAGGTATTGGCCTGTAAGCTGCGGCTCTGGACAGGTGTCTGGGAGATTGCCAAGGGCAGAGTGGATAATTCCCTTCACATTAACAGGTGCTGCCTTGATGAAGAATGCAGTGGTTGGGTATCTCTTTGAGGAACTGCTACTGGCATTATGGCTGAGGCACATGGGATCAATGTTTAGCAGGGATCCGTGGAGCCAGTTGTTAAAGAGAGTGGATACAAAATCCAGGAGAGAAGTGAGGAGCATCTGAAGTGAGGAGAATATAGCTGATATGGAGGAATGGACATCACCATCATCGTCATCATCATCATCAGGAGGAGGAAATGGACAGGGAAGACATTTATGAGGTAAAATTGACAGAGCTTAGTGATCAGTTCAATAGAGAAAGTGAGGAGAAAGAAAGAGCTGAGGGCATTGGTTTCTGGTTTGAGTGAATGCCTGGAAGTATGCTACTTGCTCAAAATGAATGCAGAAAAACAATTAGGTTTGTGGATAATGGTGGGAGAGAAGAGTCGAGATGAGTTTAGTTTTTGACACATTAATTTACCGGTAAGATATCTATGAAACAACCAAGTAGGGTGGGTTTCTGGCCATTGGATTATGCATCTGGAGTCCATGAGCAAGGTCTTGGCTAAAATTTAGGTTTGGAAGAAATTAGCATATAAATAAGGAATGGCAATACATGATGCCATCCTAGAAAAATGTGGAAAATGAGGAAAGGAAAATGAGCTTAAAAAAAAAAATCCTTCTAACAGCTGCTACCATAAAGTCAATGCCTTTCTCTTTCCCATCATAACTTTTTGAAACCCATTGCTTGGATCCATGGCCCAAGGACCCTGGTGAGTCCTGGAATTCAGACTTCCTGAACTAAATTCCAGTGTTATTTCCACTGCAGCACTATATCCCTCCCCGTTTATTACACAATTCAATAATGATGGTATTAGACTGACACCCAGACCAGGTATGGGTAACATAGTAACAACATTTAATGGCTACATTATCACTCACTTTTTAAAAAGCAATCATGATCCATGCTTTAGAAATGAGTATTCTTTTAGTTATACTTAGGATTGCCATCAATTCCTAAATCAACAAAAATATCGTAGGCTAAGCTACCAAGGCAGTTGAGACATTTGACTCCTTCCAAAAATACTTCCTTGGACAATTTTTTTCCCCCATAGCCCAAAAATATGAAACAAAGAGTGAACTGTCTACAAAGTGCCTGGTTTTCCAATTTTTAAAGTTCACATTTAGCTAGGGCAGTGCTGATAAGAAAGACATTTTTGTGATGGTGACTGAATATAGTATATTCCATTGTAGGAACATGAATTTTAAAGCTAGAAATTGTTTGTTTCAGATGATTTCTGCATCCTCTTTTACAGATCTAGTTGGTCACTTCTGCTGAACTAAAAAGTAATTAGATTGTTGATAATAAAGTACAAAATGTTTCACATTACCACTTACTAGACACTATAATAGAAATGCCATTTATTGAAATTATTAAAGAAAATATATTTAACTGGTTTATTATTTTTAAACATAATTTCTATAATACTTAAATGTAAACATAATGCTTATTTTCTTGAGACTTCTCTTTTTCATTTTGAACACAGGATTTACTCATCCAGGGTTCATGAATAACAAACTGTTGCTCACATTTTTTTAAAGAGCTTTCATTAAAAGCTCTGAAAGGGCTAGTATTTATGGAATATATTCAGAAATCTACCCTCTTTAGGCCTCTTGCATTATGATTTAAACTTAAAGACACACTGGATTTTGCCTTTTCATTACTAATTGCTTTGCAATTTGAAATCCAATTCTTAGAAATTTATTTTCCCCCTATAGTTCAAATTGCATGTTAGTTACATACTAAAGTAGACACAGAAATAATACAGAATTATCCAGTTTTTGCAATGAGAATTCTCTAGGTCTTCAGTCTCAGTTTCAATGGGCAATAATCACCACCATGTATGCATTCTCATACACACACCATACATATGCTATCAGCTCATCACCAGTTCCTAACTAGCAAATGGGGGCCTGCTGGAACTGCACATCATCATGGCTGCTAACCATTACTGACCACTTACTGTGTCCTGGGCACACAGAGTGTTTTCTATGACTTGGCGATCTCATAAAAGTTTAGTGGGGGTATTATCCCCTCTTGCAGATGAAGAAACAGACACAGAGAGGTAAAATAATTTGACCTTTAAGACCTAGCTAAAAAGTGAAAAAGTTTTGAATGTACTTAATACCACTGAATTGTATATCTAAAATGGTAAATTCTACTTTATGTGTATTTTACCACAGTAAAAATAATCATTAAAAAAATAGCTAGATCCAAACTCGACTCCTTATACCAAAATGAATTCTAGGTAGATTAAAATTTTAACTATAAGAAGAAACAATAAAATTATAGAAAAAAAAATCTTGAAAGGCTGGGATTCAAACCCAAATAATGGATCTTCAGAGTCCACGCTACATGCTAACGGACTTCCACAAATTACTTTTTTATTGGCAAAAACTATCCAAAGTGCTGTATTATAGACACCCCCTCACTATCATCAAATTAAGTTTCATAGTAATTATATAGTATTGCATGGCTTGCTGGAAAATGTGCAATGGCCCTATTGTGCGACTGCCTGCGGACTGGAGGGTCCCAGGTTCAATTCAAGTCAAGGGCACATGCCTGGGCTGCGGGCTTGATCCCCAGTGTGGGGCATGCAGAAGGCAGCCGATCAATGATTCTCTCTCATCATTGATGTTTCTATCTCTCGCTCCCTCTCCCTTCCTCTCTGAAATCAATAAAAAAAATACTTTAAAAAGAAAATGTGCAATGCACTGGGCATGTCTGGCTGTTAAACACGAGGGGCGAACCCCAAGACAAGGTTGGAAGCCACCTAGCAAGCCTCAAAATTGCAAGAAGTTGGTCATTATAGAGACAGTCACTCTCCATAAGCATTCCAAAAGACACTGCAGGCCAAGTGCACTCAAGAACACATTTTTGGAGCCTGTAGTTGATAGGGAAATGTTTGCTATGGAAAGGATGCAGAAAATAAGCACATTTGTGTTTTAAGAAACCGCATGCACATTGCAAAGAACAAACAAAATTACAGCTTTCCAAAATACCTCAGAGTTGAAAGCTTGAAAAAAAGCCTCAAATCTTTACTGAAGATCTAAAATAGAGTCAGAGAGAGGAAGGAGGGGGCAGATTGCAGTGTTAAGGCCTCCCCTTGGCCTTCAGACAGAAAGATTCCCAGTCCTCAGGAGCATATTTCTTCCTAGAGGCACAACTAAAGGGACCGGGAAACTGCAGAAAAACAGAAAAAACAAACAAACAAACAAACAACAACAAAACAGATCTCCCCAAAGCCTGCTTTTCCAGAGGGAAGAGTTTGTAAATGCCTTATGTAAATGACTGCCGACCACATTTATTTTACCATCTTTCATATGCTAAATGAATTAGCACTCTTTCTCATTGTTCTGAATATCAGTTTGACTGCCATTTTCAAAAGGAAGGCAAGTCTTTCTTTTTGAATGCCCCTCTCCTCATGCATTCAAAACTACAATGAGCATAACTTCCATCTAACAAACAGTGCAGTCCTCTCCTGGTCCCATTTTCTTAACGCACACAAAAGGTTGGCAAAGAACAGACCCCACTGCCTGCTGAAGGTCTCAGCAAATGTGGGACTGCACAGACGTACTAAATGTAACCCAGATGCGTATCCGACGAGTCACGGCAAAATAAGACATATCTTTAGATTCAGATGACCCTGACTTATGAAAGCCTTAAATTCAACCTTGTAAAGTCTAAATAGTCAATGTCATTTTTTGATCAGTTTGTTGAGAAAGTAATAATAATAAATAGGAATAACCTTCATTTTGGAAGCTAGGACCACAAAGAGAATGCCCATTTTTATAAAGTATAGACAACTGTCATCGGTAGGAAGATAACAATATTCTTGCCCTAGCCATCTGCTTTCCACCTGCCAATTATGCTCCAGAGACACATAGATAAGCTCTGAGACTTTCCATATGGCCATTGGCATCAATTTTCAATAAGTATCCATTGAGTGAGTGATAAGAATATGGGGGGGGGGGGGAGAGAGAGAGAGAGAGAGAGAGAGAGAGAGAGAGAGAGAGAGAGAATGAGTTATGAGTTGCACTGTGGTTCCAGGAACGAGGTCCATGGACATCATAACTGTCATCCTCACAAGCCCTAAGAAACCTCTGTTTCTTTCCTTTGTCCAGAATTCCCCCTCAGCCCTACTTCTTATCCTTACCTTCACACCACCATCTGACTTACCCCAATCCTCTCCATTCTTTAAAGACCTGGTGATTATCACCCACTAGGGGACACCTCTGCTCCATCCAGCTTTAAGGGATATCTCCCTTTCCTAACCCCTCCTGCAGGGTGGAGCAGGTATGGAGCACTTACTCAAATATTGTTATGGTGTGGTTAATGCCTGTTCATGGTAATGGACAGTAAGAGCAAGTTACTCTTAGAAAGTGATGTGAGACACAGATTCCAACCTGCACTTCTGGCTTCTAATACATTTTCCTGTTTCCATTTCCCCCCATTTCCCAGCCTTCCCTGTCACATCTTAGTCTACCAAGTATCCTCCTCCTCCCCATTCCCATAGACCAGAGAGGCACAGACTGCCCCCCAACTCACCCAGCAGAACCCTCCATGAAGTCCAGAGCTTCACTGAGCACCCACATACTGGGCCCTGACAGGATGGTGGGAGGCTTGACGAGAACAGAATCAAGGCCAAATTATTAAGAAGCTATAGTTAACAGCCCATGACAATTTCAGCCAGCTGCTCCTCGCCATTTTCAAAACTTTCTTGACCCATGCATTTAGCAGCATTAATGGGGCTTGTTTTATTTTCGATTGGTGCACAAATGACACAAAATGCATTTCTATAAGATCAGTGTGAAAAAGTTAAAAATAAAAATAAAAAGTGAGATGCAATAAATGAAAGACAGAAATGAGCTATAGACCATGAGACAATAATCAGTATTCATTGACTGTTTATTAATTGGGGAAAGGTGTCTTTTTCCCTTAAAAGGGTTCTGTCCTAGTCTCATTAGATGCTCTTTGCCCCAGGTTTTAAAAGGTTGAGAAGCTCTGCAACTTTTGCCCCTCACCTTTTTTCATGTTTCCCATAGCTTACTAAGCAGGTGACATTAAAAGTTCTTGGGAAAAGTTCTCTGAAATATCTTGATTTACTTTCTGGTGTTCAGGGATGTTTAATGGGCCACTGTCAAATTCAGAATAAATAATACATTAACTTTTTAAAATTACTCTATGGGTAATCCAATGGATATGTTCAGTGATATTTAGAAGCAACAGTAGCACAACATGCTATCTTGTCTGTCTTGCTACCCAACAGTTTCTGTCATGTGAACTAGACTGGTGATAGGGACTGACTGCAGCACAATGCGGGAGTCACAGTTTTCCCCAATGAATAAACAGTCAATGAATACTGATTATTGTCTCATGGTCTATAGCCCATTTCTGTCTTTTATTTATTATATCTCGCTTTTTAATTTTAAACTTTTTCACACTGCTTCATATGTGATTTGCTACACGTCACACTGCCTTTTCCCTCCCAGTAAGAGCAGCTGGACACAAATCTATTCTATATATATTAAAGCCCAAATGACCAGTCGACTGGTCACTATGATGTGCACTGACCACCAGGGGGCAGACACTCAACGCAGGAGCTACCCCTGGTGGTCAGTGCACTCCCACAGCAGGAGTGCCGCTCAGCTGACCAGGATGCGCAGGGCCGGGATGAGCGGGAGTGCCTCCTTCCCAGCTGCCTGCCACTTTGCATGCTTCTACATCCCTCGGGGGATGTTAAATGCCGGTTTCAGCCCAATCCCCACAGGCCATGCCAAGGAATCCCCCCACCGGTGCACGAATCTGTGCCTCGGGCCTCTAGTATATATATACCTATAGTATATATATATAGAAGCCAACACTCAGCATAGCATCAGAGCCCACCATGCCTGTGTCTTAGGAGTGCCACAGAGCTTGGTGCATTTCGCTCCTGTCTCCCAATACTCACCAGCCTAATATCCTCCTTCATATCTATATCAACCAGCCCCACATTTTTTAATAAGTTAAAGAAGTATTTACCAAAACATGCCTGTACACAATAGGAATTTGATCGTCTTCTGAACCATGCTGTTTTTACTCTGGTGCTTGTTTTTGCTAGTTCTCTGGTTGCAAAGGAGCACCAATTTAGAGTGGTCAGCCCCAAACTTGTACTTCCCATAAGTCGTGTCCTTTTGAATGCATGATTTTGCAGAACATGAGGCTTCCAGGAATTCGCAGATATAGTTATAGCCAAGACACCTGTAAGGTAATTCAGGCCATGGAAACTGAGAAAAAGAGAAGAAATGGGGGGCCTCAAGGATATTACATGGGTTCAGTAATAATATATTTTTAAAAAGCCTAGAAAGGAATTATTTTAGCCCTTCAAAATATGTATTGTTGTAAGTGATCAACAAACATGAACCATGTCTAGCCAGCAACAATATTAGTAGGCTCCCATGGAAAAGGAGCCTGGACATTCTATCCTTCTTGATCTTTGCCATTTGAGTGTGTGTGTGTGTGTGTGTGTGTGTGTGTGTGTGTGTGTCCACTGAAGTGAGGTGGATCAGGATTGAAAAGACTGGGAAAACAGACAGGTACTGACTTACAATAAAACACTAGGCAAAGTCCCCAACTCTACCTCTTATCTGTTTGCATAATTCATTTACTTCTCTAGATCTCACTTTTCCATGTGTCAAACAAAAATCCAGCCCTATCTAAAACTCTATGATACTAAACAAAAGGAAATGGTTAAACACAGAACCATCCCTTCTCACAACCTTAGCTCCCAGGAAGATGGAGGATTCTGCTTTCATCACATTTCCATCACCAACATTCACAGAAGTGCACAGATGCTGAAGACCAAAATGTTACTATTGAATTTTGTATATACACATATATTTTCAGACATTGGTCACCTAAATTCAACTAAATCTTTCTGATTGGCCAGACATTACTATTATAATTTCTATTTTTTTCCAAGTAGTACATTTACAAGTAAATGACAAGACCAAAATTCAAACTTAAGACTATCTATCTGACTCCAAATCCAAACCTTTTTCCATTTTACCACACTGCCTAAGTAAAAGATGAATGAGGAATATGAAAACTTCTAACCACTCCTCATACATTAATTTGAGGAATAAACACAAAGAAATTAAAAGAAAATACTGCCATCCTGGTTAGTTGGCTTAGTTGGTTGGAGTGTCATCTCATACTCCCAAAAGGTCAGGGAACATACCTGGGTTGAGTTCAATCGCCAGTTGATATGCATACGAACGGCAACCGATTGATGTTTTTCTCTCTCTCTCTCTTCTTTTCTCTCTCTCTCTCTAAAATCAATAAACATATTATCAGGTGAGGATTAAGAAAAGTATTATTTTTAAAAAAGGGAAAGCACTGCTTGGTGTTTACCTCATTTATAATAAAACAGCAAGTAAGGATATTATGATCACTTTTTTGTTTTCTTTTTTGGGGGGATGTATTATTTCTTTTGCATAAACCCACTGATAGGTGCAGATAATGAAAGAACCTAGAAAAACAAGAATGACTGTTTATCTGATGCATGTATTGTATGTGTCCTCCTTCCTCTCTGGTCTTTAAATTTAACTAAAATGGAAAGACAAATTTTATTATGAGCCACCATGCCACGCAAGGTCACTAATAGTATAATATAACTACAGGAACTGGGTTAAAGAACTGCTACCACCCATCCCTGCACTTGGAAAGGACTAAAAGTGATCTAATGAAAATCGAGTTGAATATTAACCAGTTTGCATATTATGTCATTATCAAGGTTGCCAGGCTTAAAATACAATTAAATAGAAACTAATCAACACACAAAGGAAAAGGTTCTACTTCAAGACTCCTCAAATTACCCAGAAAATTACTCAATACAGGACCATATATTTAGCAGAGTAGAAGATATAAAATGATAAAAATTATTAAAATATCACCTTATAGGTTCATAGCCCATTTCCCAAGTACAATTTAACTAAACTCAACCCGTACTTATAAAATGCTTACTTGGCCCTAACCGGTTTGGCTCAGTGGATAGAGCATCGGCCTGCGGACTCAAGGGTCCCAGGTTCGATTCCGGTCAAGGGCATTTACCTTGGTTGCGGGCATATCCCCAGTAGGGAGTGTGCAGAAGGCAGCTGATCAATGTTTTTCTCTCATCAATGTTTCTGAGAGAGAAACATCCCTCTCCCTTCCTCTCTGTAAAAAAATCAATAATATATATATATATATTTATATTTATATTTATAGATTTTTTTTAAAAAAAAATGTTTACTTGGTGCCAGATGCTATACAATAGTATATTAAAGTAATAGAAGATAGCTCCGCAGTGATTGTCTTTTGGATGTATGTCATGGGATGACCCCCCTCCCATCTTTAGTATGATACAATATGGCCCTCTCACTTCAGAAATGAAACCTTCAATATTCCATGTATAGTTATATCCAATCGTTCCATACATACATACATATGTTACTCATACAAAAATACTTTTTGTGCCTTAACCAGTTTGGCTCAGTGGATAGAGAGTCGGCCTGCAGACTCAAGGATCCCAGGTTCGATTCCGGTCAAGGGCATGTACCTTGGTTGCGGGCACATACCCAGTAGGGAGTGTGCAGGAGGCGGCTGAATCGATGTTTCTCTCTCATCGATGTTTCTAACTCTCTATCCCTCTCCCTCTCTCTCTGTAAAAAATCAATAAAAGGTATTTTTTTAAAAAATACTTTTTGTGCTTATCCTGGGCCCAGGGATTTAAAGATGGTAAGTCACTGTTTCTGCTCTCAGGTATTTCTAGTCTAATGAAGAAAAAGACCCCATAAGTCAGAATTAACCATGACAATATGGTGATTCTAAGACATGTCCTCCACTGTACAACCATATTCATATTCACAGCAGCATTATTCACAAGACCCAAAAGGTGGAAGCAACCAAAGTATCCAACAACAGATGAATGAATAAACAAAATACGGTATATACATACAATGAAATATTATTCAGCCTTAAAAAGAAGCTTCTAACACATGTTACAACTTCAATGAATCTTGAGGACATTATGCTAAGTAAAATAAGACTGACAAAGAACGACTATTAAATGATGCCTCTTATAGCAAGAATCAAGAGTAGTCAAACTCATAAAAATGGAAAGTAGAATGTGCATTTTCCCCTCACACCCAACCAGTGCAGAGCCTTCCCTTCACAAAGCCAGATCTTGGTCGGTTTGGCCTGATAAACTCTGCTGGCTTCACCCTGATGACTCCCTGAAACCTGGACCCACCACAAAGGTCTATGGGCGCCCGGTGGGAGAGAAGCTAGACTTGGTATACCCTGGGACATTTGCTGAGTGGCCTCAAACCCAGCACTAGCACCCAGTTTCAATCTTTTTCAATCTGGTGAACACAACTTGCCCCTACCTGGTGACTCATTAAGAATCATGAAATTTGAGTACCGCCAGAGGCTCTTTCAGTGACTGAGCCTAACAAGCAACCAGCCCGCAGAGGTAAGAGGAGGCAGGCTGAGGCAGGTGGAGGATGATTTCTGGGTGGCTTGGGCCTTTTGCTGACCAGTGCCCAGGCCTTGGTGCACAGCTTGGTCCTTCCCATGCACTTTGAGGCCCAGCAAAGATAGCCACAAACTATGGATCTCCAAACTTTATAACTCCAGACAGGTTGCCCAGGGCCAGTCACAGGCAGCATTGGACACTGGGCTACACAAGAGTCAATACCAAGAGGCCTCAAAACCAGCAACACAGTGGCCAGCTTCACACAACATCAGACCAGCATGCAATTGCCTTCACAAGCAGCATACCTAAAGGGAGATCTTGGCAGGCAAAAGACCCTACTGGGAGAAATCTGCTTTGTGTGGTGAGCACCTGCACAGCAACTCATACAGTGTGGTCGGGGTTGATCCTCACAGTCAAACAGCATGAGGGTCCTCTCAACACATGAATGGGCCTATAGCAATCAAGACTCAAATTATAACAGGAAGGCTAACAAAACCCACAAAGGGATATTCCTAGAGCACCCAGGCTAGGTGATCAAGGAGACTGGGTTACGGGGCCCCATAGGACACCTACTACATAAGGCCACCCTACCAAGACATGGAAACATAGCAGATCGACCTAATACATAGAAACAAGCACAAAGCTGCAGCCAAAATAAGGAGACAAAGAACATGTCCTAAATGAAAGAACAGGAGAAATTGCCAGAAAAAGAGCTACATGAAATGGAGACAGACAATTAATTAGATATAGAGTTCACAAAAATGATTATAAGGATACGCAATAAACTTAGTGAGCACTTCAATAACGCATAAAAAGGACATAAAAAACATAAAAGAGAACCAGTCAAAAATAAGGAATGCAATATCTGAAATGAAGAATACACTAGAAGGAATAAACAGTAGGTTGGATGAAGCAGAAGATCAAATCTGCGATTTGGAAGACAAGGCAGCAGAAAACACCCAATAAGAACAGCAAAAAGTAAAAATAATTAAAAGAAAAATGAGGATAGTTTAGGGGACCTTTGAGACAACATGGAGCATAACAAAGTCCTCATCATAGGGTAACCAGAAGGAGAAGAGAGAGAGCAAGGGATCGAGAACCTTTTTGAAGAAATAATGACCGAAAACTTCCATAACCTGGTGAAGGGAAAAGACACATAAGTCCAGGAAGCACAGAGTCCCAACAAGATGAACCCAGAGAGGCAACACCAAGACAGCATAATTAAGATGACAAAGGTGCCCAGCTGGTGTTGCTCAGTGGTTGAGCATCAATTTGTGAACCAGGAGGACACTGTTCAATTTCTGGTAAGGGCACATGCCAGGATTGCGGGCTCAATTCCCAGTAAAGGGCATGCAGGAGGCAGCTGATCTATGATTCTCTCTCATCATTGATGTCGCTATCTCTCTCTTCCTCTCTGAAATCAATAAGAATATATTTTTTTTTAAAGATGGCAAAGGTTAAAGACAAAGAGAGAATCTTAAAATCAAGAGAAAGACAGTCAGTTACTTGTAAGGTAGCTCCCATAAGACTGTCAGCTGATTTCTCAACAGAAACATTTCAGGCCAAAAGGCATTGATATAAAATATTCAAAGTGATGAAAAGCAAGAACCTATAACCAAGACCACTTTACCAAGCAAGGCTATCATTTAAAATTGAAGTAAACATTTATACACTCAACACAGGAGCACCTAAATATATAAAACAAATCTTGATGAACATAAAGGAAGAGCTCGACAGTCATAATATAGGATTTTAGCACTGCATTAACAGCAATGGATAGATCATCCAGACATAAAATCACCAAGGAAATAGCAGTCTTAAATGACACACAATGTCAGATGGATTTAATTGGTATCTTCAGCGCATTTCACCCTAAGCAGCTGAATATACATTTTTTTCAAGTACACATGGAACATGTTCTTGTATACACCCTATTTTAGGACACAAAATAAGTTGCAATAAATATAAGAAGATTGAAATCATGTCAAGCATCTTCTCAAAACACGATAGTATAAAACTAGAAAGCAATCAAAATTTTTAAAAATGAAAAACACATAAAGACATAGAGTCTAAATAACATGTTACTAAACAATGACTTAGTTAACATGATCAAGGAAGAAATCAAAAATACCTTAAAAAAATGAAAATGAGAGCACAAAAACCCCAAAATCTATGGGACACAATGAAAGCAGTCCTTTGAGGGAAATTCAAAGCAATTCAGACCTACCTCAAGAAACGAGAAAAGCATCAAACAATCTAGTACACTTAAAGGTACTAGACAAAGAACAACAAACAAAGTCCAAAATGAGTAGAAGAAAAGAAGTATTGAACATAAGAGCAGAAATAAATGAAACCATCCAAAAAAACATATAAAAGATCAATGAAACCAAGAGTTAGTTCTTTGAAAAGATAAACAAGATTAACAATCTTTTAACCAGACTCATCAAGAAAAAAAGAGGACCCAAATAAATAAAATCAGAAATAAAAAAGGAGAAGTGATAATTGACACTACAGAAATAAAAAAAAATTGTAAGAAAATATTGCAAACAACTATATGCCAACAAATGGGACAAGCTGGACACAATGGATAACCTAAAAACATACAATCTTCCAAAAATTGAATAAGGACGAATCAGAAAATCTGAATATACTGATTACAACTAATGAAATTGAAGCAGTAATAAAAAAAATTCCCAACGAACAAAAATCCTGGACAAGATGGCTTCACAGGTAAATTTTACCAAACATTCAAAGGACAATTAAAATCTATCCTCAAATTATTCCAAAAAATTCAAGAGTAAGAAAGACTCCCAAGCTCATTTTATGAGGCCAGCATTACCCTAATTCCAAAACCAGATGAAGACACTACAAATAAAGAATCTTATAGGCCAATATTGCTGATGAACATAGATGCTAAAATCTTCAACAAAATATTATCAAACTGGATCCAGCAATACATTAAAAAGATCATACACCATGATGGTTGGTAAAATATCTGCAAAATCAATAAACATGATACATCACATAAGTAAAATGAAGAATAAAAATCATATTAGTAGATGCTTAAAAAGCATTTAATAAAATCCAGCATCCATCTATGATTTTTAAAAAAACTCTCAGCAAAGTGGGAATAAAGGGAACATAACTCAACACAATAAAGGCTATGTATAACCAACCCACAGGGAAATACTCAACGAGCAAATACTAAAAGCGTTTCGCTGAAGATCAGGAAACCTGTGAACCAGGAGGTCACTGTTTAATTCCCAGTCAGGGCACATGCCCGGGTTGTGGGCTCAATCCCCAGTAAGGGACGTGCCTACTGGGGATGTCTACTTTCACCACTCTTATTCAACACATTACTGGAAGTCCTAGCCACAGCAATTAGACAAGAACAATAAATAAGTGGCATCCAAATTGGAATGGAGAAGTAAAACTGTCTTTAGACACAGATGACATGATAGAGAACCCCAAAGTTTTCACCACAAAACTATTAGAACTGCTTAATGAATTCAGTAAATTATCAGAATACAAAATAAACATCCAAAAACCAGTTGCATTTTTACACACCAATAATGAAATGTTAGAAAAATAAACAAGTCCAGCTGGTGTAGTTCAGTGGTTGAGTGTCATTCCATGCACCAACCAGTCCCCAGTTTGATTCCTGGTCAGGGCACATGCCCAGGTTGCAGGCTCGATCCCAGTGCAGGAGGCAGCCAATCAATGTTTCTCTCTCACCCATGTTTCTATTTTTCTATCCCTCTCCTTTCTTCTCTCTAAAAAAAATCAATAAAAACATTTTTTAAAAAGAAAGGAAAACTAGAAAATAATTCCATTTACAAATACATCAAAAAGATAGCTAGGAATAAGTTTAACCAAAGACGTAAAAGATCTGTATTTGGAAAATTCTAAAATACTGAAGAAGGAAATTGAAAAAATACCAATAAGTAGAAGCATTTACAATGTTCATGGATATGAAGAATTAATATCATTATCATGTCCATACTTCTAAAGCAATCTATAAATTCAATGCAATTTCTATCAAGATACCAATGTGTATTTCACAGAACTAGAATAAGTATTTCAATAATGTATACGGAACCATAAAAGACCCAGAATGGACACAGCAATCTTGAGAAAGAAGAAAAAAGTGGGAGGAATCATGCTACCTGATATCAAACTATAGTACAAGGTCATAATAATCAAACAACATGGTTTGACATAAAAACCAACTATAGATCAATGGAACAGAATAGAGATACCAGATATAAACCAATGCTTTTATGGTCAATTAATATTTGACAAAGGAGGTAAGAACATGCACTGGGATAAAGACAGTCTATTCAATAAATGGTGTTGGGAAAATTGTACAGGTATGTGTAAAACAATGAACTAGACCACTTTCTTATACCATGCACAAGAATAAACTCAAATGGAGTAAAGACTAAATGTGATTGACTCAAGACCATAAAAATCCTAGAAAAAAAACAAAGGAGTAAAATCTCAGACATTTTTTGCAGCAATATTTTTTCTGATATATCTCCTCAGGGAAAGGGAAACAAAACTTAAACGAATGGGAGTACATCAAACAACAAAGTTTTTGCACATCAACAAAATGAATAGACAACCCACTGAATGGGATAACATATTCACCAATGATACATTTGATAAGGGGCTAATATCCAAAATTTTTAAAGAATTTGTACAATTCAACACACACAAAAAAATAAACAATCCAATTAAAAAATGGGCAAAGGGCCTGAATAGACACTTCTCTAAAGAGAACATACAGAAGGCCAATAGACATATGAAAAGATTCTTAAGGTCACCAGTCATCAGAGAAATGCAAATTAAAACAACAGTGAGATATCACCTCATGCCTGTTCAAATGGCTATCATCAATAAATCAACAAACTATAAGCATTAGCAAGGATGTGGTTTCAGAAAAGGGAACACCTTGTGCACTGTTGGTGGGAGTACAAATTGGTGAAGTTACTGTGGAAAACAGCATGGAGTTTGCTTTAAAATTAAAAATGGAACTGCCTTATGACACAGCGACTCCACTTCTGGGAATTTATCTGAAGAAACCTGAAATAATAATTGGAAAGAATATATGCACCCCTATGTTCATTGCAGTGTTATTTACAATAGCCAAGATTTAGAAGGAGCCCAATTGTCCTTCAGTCAATTAGTGGATAAAAAAAGCTATGGAACATTTACACCAGTGGTTCTCAACCTTGGCTGCACATTAGAATCACCTGGGAATCATTTTAAAATCCTGATTTCTGGGCCTCATCCTCCAGAAATTCTGTTTCTTTGTTACTAATGTTGTGGCCCCACCCCATAACAAAGAAACAGAATTTCCGGAGGATGAGGCCCAGAAATCAGGATTTTAAAAAGATTCCCTTGCCCTAGCCATTTTGGCTCAGTGGATGGAGCGTCGGCCTTTGGACTCAAGGGTCCCAGGTTCGATTCCGGTCGAGGGCATGTGCCTTGATTGCGGGCACAGCCCCACTGGGGAGTGTGCAGGAGGCAGCTGATCGATGTTTCTAACTCTCTATCTCTCTCCCTTCCTCTCTGTAAACAATCAATAAAATATATTTAAAAAAAAAAAAAGATTCCCAGGTGATTCTAATGTGCAGCCAAGGTTGAGAACCACTGATTTACACAATGAAATACTACTCACCTATAAGAAAAAAGAAAATCCTACCCTTTGCAACAGCATGGATGGACCCGGAGAGTATTATGCTAAGTGAAATAAGCCAGTCAGCAAAAGATAAATACTATATGATTTCACTTATATGTGAAATCTAACGAACAAAATAAACCAACATACTAAATAGTGACAGACTCATAGATAAAGAGAACAAACAGAGAAGGGGGGTTGCAGGGCTGGGTGAAAAAGGTTAAGAGATTAATAATAAAATTTTTTTAAAAAACTCATAAACATAGAGAACAATATGGTGATTACCGGAGAGGAGGTATAAGAGGGTAAAGGGAGGCAGAAATGGTGATGGAAGGAGACTTGGGTTTGGATGTGAACATACAATAAAATCAATGTACAGATGATGTACTGTAGAATTGTACACCTGAAATCTATATAATTTTATTAATCAATGTCACCCCAATAAAGTCATAAAAAATGGAAAAAAGAAATGGCACTGAATAAAGCTTCAAATGGCATGGCCAATAATATGTAAATCATTCTTAGGTTTTGACATCAGTATTGAAAAGAAAAATGTTGTAACAAAGTAGAATGGTGATTGCCAGGGGCTGAAGGGATAGGAAAATGAGGAATTAGTGTTTAATGTGTAAAGAGTTTCAGTTTGAAAAGGTTCTGTAGGTGAATGGTGATGGTTGCATAATAATGTAAATGTACTTAATGTCACTGAACTGTAAACTTAAAATGGTTAAGACAGTAAATTTTATGGTATGTGTATTTTACCACAATTATATATTTTTTAAAAAGAAACATGCCCTTCAATTCTATGACACTCCTCTTATCAAAGAGGTGGAGTCTATGTAACTCCTCCAAAAGTGAGCAGACCTTTGAATACAATGCGGCAAAAGTGACTTTCAAGGCTAAGCAGGTTCTGCCAATCTCTCCTGGGACACTTACTCCAGGAACCTTCAGCTACCAGGGAAGAACTTGGCTCCCTGAGACTGCCATGTGGAGAAATGGCACAGAGAGGGAGTTGCCCCAGGAGCCATGGCAGCACCAGCCCCCAACTGTACAACTCTTGCAGGCCCCAGCACCCGACCTGCCAGCAAAGATACCTCTGAGATGAATTACCAGCACCCTCTGATCCGACCTCATGAGACTCCCAGACAGTACTCTTCCCTGTGGCCAGTCATCTTTAGATTCATGAGCAAAATAAATTATCTCTAGTGTTCTAAGCTGCTGTTTTGGGGTGACTTGTTTCATGGCAATAGAGAGCTGGGACCAAGAGGCATGCAGAGTATGTTCAGGGAGTTTGGAAGAGGGTAGTCTTACCTGAGACTGAGGGTATCCAGGAAGAAGAGACACTTAGCTCAACTTGAACATGCCAATGGGGCATCACTGAGCAATTGGGCCAAGGGAGAGGGCTGGGCAGGCAAACAGATAAAATGGTACAGCCATGAATGGTAAGCAAGTGGATATGGTTAGAACTTGGTCAGAACAGGGGTAATGCCAAAGATGAGGCTGAGTCCATTGTTAAGGGTCTCTGTGCACATGACCCAGGGGCTGTGGGAGCTACTGAAAGTTAAGAAAGTTACAGGAAGAGTTTCAGTGGTAGGAAGATTACTGATCATGATGAATCTGCCAATACAACATTCCACTCCACAAGTAAATGCTATAAGAAGGGTAAAAATGTATCTTGAATAGTCAATTAACGTATTTGGAGTCACTAGATCAAGCTCACAGTATTGAGATTTTCCTGTCAATGATAGAGTGAGGTCATTCCAAAGGTGTTAATAGTTTTTCTTTTTTCTTCATCCTGACTAAAGCAATTATGTCACCAGACTATGCACCTAAATTCTAACTTTGCAAGGAGTTTTCTCCCCTGCCCACTCCTCTCCCTGCCCTGCAATGTTCTCACAACAGATACCTCTGTGCTCCACTGCTTTCCTACAAGGCTCTTCAATTCTGTGGATCTCCTAATTATTCTCAGCAAATTCAAACCACCATTTTAAGAGGCATGTGCATCCTCTCACCATGGAAAAATGAAAAGAGTGCATTCCACTGAAAATGCGGGTTATCAGCTGCAACAGCTCAAGTCTTAATGAGCACAGACTCTTCAAGGGTAGGAATAGGGAGAAACTGCGGGACTGCTAAAGCACTGTCATTCTGAGACTAAGTGGGTCCTGGTCGGTTCTCAAAGTGCTGTCCTTAAAAAGGCATGGGACACATCCATTCTCAAACTCCAACTAGTCAAATCAAGCACCAGAGAACAAAAATGAATAAAAGAAGCTTTTACTGTGGAGTGTTCTATTTTGTCTACAAATCTTACAATCTTACATAAACACAGGATACTTTTATCAAAGAAGCTAAAGACTGGGCACTTTGCCTTACTGATACTGAAAAACTAACATTTTATAAACATTTTATGTAAGACTCTTAAACTGATCACATATTTATGGCTTTCCTTATCCTGCAAAATATTAACCTTCTCCTCATCACCATCCTTTTATTAAATACGAGAAGCCTGGTGCATGAAATTCATGCACAGGAGGGAGGGTGGGGGGGCTCAGCCCAGCCTGCACCCTCTCATAATCCGGGACTGCTGGCTCCTAACCGCTTGCCTGCCTGCCTGATTACCCCAAACCACTTTGCCTGCCTGCCTGATTGCCCCTAACCACTCACCTGCCTGCCTAATTGTCCCTAACCACTCACCTGCCTGCCTGTTCTCCCCTAACCACTCGCCTGCCTGCCTGATCACCCCTAACTGCCTCTGACTTGGCCCCTGCCGCTGCGGCTTTGTCCAGAAGGACATATGGAGTGATGTCTGGAAGGTCGTTCAGCTGTCCAGTCTAATTAGAATATTACACTTTTATTATTATAGATTTGCCTTCCACCACCACTATCACCTTTATGTCAAAGCCTCTACTCAGTCTACACATTCTAATAACCATAAGCATTATCTTTCACCAAGAGTATGCATTATTACTAATATTATTATCAAATAGCTCCCAAGATGAGGCAGGATTGCATTAAAGACCCCACATGATTGATCTCCAGCTCACATACAATTTGCAGCCCTTCACCAGCTGCTCTCCTTAGAATTATAATGTAAAGCTTGGTCTAACGTCCCGTGCTCAATTTCAGTGGATACAAATGACAGGGCAGGCATCTTTTAACTACACTAAAAGCTTTCAGCCCTGCTCACTCTGGGACACATGCCAGTGGGATCAGCTACTACACCGTGGATCTCTCTCCAAATGCTGTTTTCCCAAAAGGCTTCATCTCAGTGAGGAGTATGACTCCACAACAGAGCTGCTTTACTGAAATGACTAATTGCAAACTTTTTACAAAAATGAAAGCAAATGTAAAAAGATGTCGACAGAAATACCAGCCTTACCATAGTTCTTGAATGTTGCTGGAAAATCCTACAGGCTGTCAAGTTGTTCAAATTAGAAAGTAATTTTCTTAGGTTAGTTCATAGCATATATTAATTTCAATAAATAAACAGGATTTCTTTTACCTCTTATTTCATGAGTTCTTTGGATCTTGACAGGTCTCCTTGGGTTTATTTAAAAATCAGTATTATTTGAGTGGTACTGATCATACTCAGTCTTCTAGCTCTAAACTCCCATGGTGGCATGAAAACAGTAAGGAAATTTTATGATACTGGAGGTCCAATTCACTTACAAAGTTCTGCAAGCTAATGCCTGCTGCTAGACACACTGTCAGATTGCACTGATTTCTCAATGAGCTTCTGCAAGCAAAAATACTTGCAGACACTTGTCGGTTAAGAAGTATATAAATCACACCCAAGCTGAAGAGAATTAAAATCTATTTAATAGCCAAGATTGTACCACGATAAATTGTTTTATTTCCTTTGAAGGGTTCAGTGTCACTGATTTAGTTAGTGGTACACTCTATTAAGCAAGCAGGTGGTTAGGCAACTGTAATTCAAACAACATAGAAGAGATACAGAATATCGTGACTTTAAAAAAACCATAGAAATGCATCCAGGACATAGAAATGACCATGCTTAGATTTCAATTTTTAGAAATTCTTTTTTTCACAAACATTTTATCACAGGGCTTAATAGTAACTTCTTTTAGCACAACCCATTTAATTCAAGTTACTCAGGACTGATCTGCACACAACCTTGCATAAAGGTTTTATTTTTTTTCTATTACGTATGAAAAAAAAATGCAATACTGGTTTTATGTTTGTAGTCCAATAAAACACATACACAATAACCCAGTATCTTGCCCATCTTTCCATCCTTTTAGCTTATGGATTATAGAGAAGGCACTAGATGAATGTCTGAAGGATGAAGAGATGAAAAGCAAACTGCTCAAAGCAACACGCTCACCCACTTGATGAGTCTTCTGTTTTATCATAAAATAGTGTAAAAATACAACTATATAAAAAAAATTATCCTTGCCCTGGACAGTTTGATACCTATACACACACACACACACACACACACACACACACACACACACACACACATATATATATATATATATATATATATATATATATAAAATCTCTTTCTCTCTCTCTCTCTTTTTCTCCCTCCCCCCATATATCCCTCTCCCTCACCTCTGCCTCTCCCTCCCTCTCTCTTTCTCTAAAAGAAATCAATAAAAACATATCCTCAGGTAAGAATTTAAAAAATATTATCCTGCTAATTATAAAGTGGTTACTAACTTCATATATTACGTTATCATACTGGGCTTTCTATAACTGTATAATATCATACAACATGCTCACACATTACTCTACTCTACTGACCCAAAAATCTGCTGGATGCTGAGGTACACAACATAAAGAGAAGGGTGTCCTGCAGAGAAGGAGCATGTGTGCCATGTGGCAGACCAAGAACCATTACCTATTCTCAGAGCCCACGGTGCCTAAAAAGCAATTTTGCCTTAAACACAGTAAGAACTCGGTTAATTACACTACATTTCTTACAGAAGCCAAGAAAGGTAATAAGTTCCTTAGAACATTTCAGCATTTGATAGAAAGTAGTTAATTATCATTAGTTAGTTATTTATTCACTGTTCCCATAAAATGGGAAAAAATAAGTGCTAATTAATAGAGTCATAACTAAAATTTAAATTAAATTAAGAAACTTGAAAATGTCAAAATCCAAAGGCAAAATTCTCCATAAATAATAAGGCAAACAGCGAGTTCCTATAGACTTTGGCTATACAACTTGTCCTGTTTCAGAAGAATATTGTGGATTGTAAAAGGTCACTTCACCACTGCACAGCCCCATGTTCTGATTAATCACCTAACTAAAGTTTGGCAATGATTTGAGCTACACACCTGTTTCTAGTGGAGACCACTAGAGACTTTCAATTTATTCCATACTTCTTTTCCCCTCAGGAATTAACTAAACATAAATTCATACACAACAGAACAGTAGACATGGTACATCATCATTAGTGTAAAAACAGGAAAAAAATAATATTCTTCTGCATTTGTTGGTGTATATAGAAGGATTGTGAAAATCTGGCAACACTGATTGCCTGGGGAGAGGTGAACTAGGTGGCCGGGGACAGACCTGGGAAGGACTGCATTCTGTACCTCATCATAGCTACCAAATTTGCAAACATGTAAATGTATTATTGAGTCCAAATATTTTAACAATCCTAATATATAAAGAACCAGGGTCCATAATGTCCAAAATGACCGAACGAACGACAGAATGCCAGGCTGCGCGTGCAGCAGGCTCAGGTGGGCAGGGACTGGCGAGCAGGCTGAACTGCTGACCTCTCAGTCCCTCCTGGGTCATGGGCACTGCAGCGACCCAGCATTGACTGCCACTGCCAAGGCGGGTGTGATGTGATTGGTTGGGGGGCCCCGCCATCACCCCACAACCGCCCCGCAGAGGGAGGCCCAGGCTACCTGGCTGGCGGCAGTGGGTGGGGGTCTCCCTCTGCGGGGCAATCAATCACAGGGCTGCCAGATTGTAAGAGGGCGCAGGCTAGGCTGAAGGATCCCCCCCCACCACCACCACCCCAGTGCATGAATTTTGTGCACTGGGCCTCAAGTCAAATATAAACACCAGAATTACATTATTTCCATTCATAATTTAAATGAGTACTGAACCAAAAGGAAATTAAATGTACTCTTTTGTCTGAACATATATTGAGTCAATATTAAAGGAAGTAAAATGCAATTCTGGCATTTTGAAAAATGTGTTGCTGACAGTAACACAAGGAATGAGTATGTGGATATCAAATCTAGAAAATGTTGTAACATAAGGATCTATTTTAGCTAAAATCCTCAATTCATGAAAAATCCAGAAGGCTCACAATTTGCTCATTCTTCCAAAGGAAACACAGTAGTAAAAGGTGCCAAATCCAGCAGCCTCTTCATCCAATGTTCACTTTCTTCTTACTTCAAACACCAAGCTTTGTGTATGATCTCTTTCTAAGAATAAATTTACACTGAGAGTGATTTCTGTCCGTAGTGTCTTCTCTTTATATAACTTTGTCTCTGTCCTGTAAATCCAGGCCATTATTTTGAGCCTGTTCTGCTGAATAATTAGTTCCCTGATGGATTTTATGGAAATACTTGGTCACTGCTTCAAACCCAACTTCTTAAACTAAAATGAGTGAGAAGAAAATATTTGGAATGAAGACTTAACACAAAAATACTTGTAAACTGTGAAGCACCACCTATATAATAATTATTATTTCACCTAATAACAATAAAATAAAACCCAGGCATGGAAAACACAACAGAGGGGGCGCGATGAAGTCAGTAAAGTTCTTCGTGGCTACCTACATAGGCACTCTAGGCCTCCTCATAGGCGAAACTTAAAAAAGAAAACATAACTGACAGATAAAAATATTCAGGGACAAGGGGGAAAGAAACCCTACAAAATACTTTGGGTACTCTATGTTTTGTTATTGTTGTTGTTTTGGTTTATATTCAACTTAAGCTTCAAAGAAATGCCCACTGAGGCCTTCATGAGCGTCTGCTGTAGTATAATGTCAGATCATGGTAAATGCAGAAGATGGATCTGTATTTACAATTTTTTGCACCCATTTTTCTTGTAAGTTGAGGAAAAAATTTCAAAGCAAAATTCAGTGCAATTAACATGAAAGAATAATTTTCTTACATATCAGGGTTTGCTAAAATTTGAAGTAGCTATAATTTCATATATATGAACACACACACACACATATATATATAGCTTGAGGGCATCACTACGAGGGTGTAAAACTTCTCAAAGATAGGAGCTGTGTCTGATTTATCTTTGTGTCCAAATACCTAGCAATACCTGATAATCATGTGACTCTCAAAAATATTTATTAAATGAATGCGCAAAGACAAAATGAGGGATGACACCCTATCATGATGAAAAATAGTTTGGGAGACTTTCTTGAATGAGAGCTTTTATTATCCCTCAGGAACTTTCTTAAAAACTATCCTTCTCCAAGGAGAATCTGAATAAATTGATCTAAGACAGAAAGATGACTTAGCTACCCCAGAAAGAAGGCCTGGCATATGTCTTTTGAAGAAAAGGGTTAGGCAAGAACCAATGACATCAAACAGAGGTGACCTCCAGAGGAGACTTGAATGAAGTTGAGACTCACCCTGCAAGAACCCAGCTCTAGATCCTTGGGCCACTTCTCTCAGCCTCCGTGAGTAACAAATAGGAATGCTCAGCTTCAAAGACCCTTTCCTGAAGCTCCTACTTCACATGTGCAGGCTCCAGCTCACAAAAACACAGTGTCAGAAGGGACCACACAGATTCACTGACATCCTGATTTTACAAAAGGAAAAAGGGAGGTCAGAAAAATGGGGTGACTTGCCACACAGCTAGTAAGTGACAAGTCCAGGATGAGAACCAATTCCCCGGTCCCCAGTCCAAAGTTGTGTCTAATTCACCACACTCCTGTGCCTGACACAAAAGGCTGACTCCCTGACTATTCTCATCCAAACCATCCAAGTATAAACAACCGAAAACACATAATTCAAAGTCAGCCAGAAGCCCGCCCTGAGAGCTATTCATCTGACAGAGACGGCCTGACAGTTTTGAGCACTGTGTTATGCCTCCCAATACATGTAGACAACAAATATTTCAGATCAGTTACCATCACAAAGAAACAAGAGATTTTATTCTGGGGCATTTTGTTTTTATAAATGATACTTCACCACTGTTTTCCAATACAAAACTACTTAAAGTTCTCTGGGAAGAATCTGGAAGGAAGTAACTTAAGAAATTACACCTACTTTTATTTTCAGAAACTCACTAAATAATAAACAGCAGTCTACAGGGCTACTGAGGCACTTGGACCCACCATGCTGCTATTTTATTTTACAGGTCGGGCTTACTACCAAGACAGGATAAGGGATACTGTCATCTTACAGGCAGAGGAAAATCCATCTGTCAGACCCCAGTTCTGTTTTAAGCTTATTTTGATAGCAAATCAATTATTTTAATGGCACTGTAGCATAAAAATTTAGTTTATAGGGCTCTGTCTCTATTTTGTGCACTTACTTACTTTCAAGTTTTATTTGGAAGTTGGTCTTGTGCCCAGGTAGATTCATCTGGGAAGAGAAAGTACTGACATCAGGGCACAGGTCTTGTATTGTTCCAATTTGCTAAATAAAACCAGTTTCCTTATCTGCAAAACTGAAACCACTTCAGGATATTTTTAATACACAATTCCTCTGCCAAATGCATTACCACAACTTAATTCTAAGTCTCATGTTTACATTTCTAAGAAGCAATGTTTAATTACTCTAGGAGGAAAATATAAGGGAGCTACTAAAACTGTTTACACACCATAACTACAAGAGTTGCCTTTACAGGGGGTGCAACAGAGAGGAAAGGCAGAGACCAGAAATGCACTGCTCCTCATCTGGTGGGCTCTCATAACCAGTAATTAATGCATCAAGTTTCTTGGGAAATTTTTCTATCAAACCCTTAATAATGACAATACATTTTAAAACCATCCACACAGCCCAGCCGGTGTGGCTCAGTTACTTGAACATCATCCCATGCATCGTTAGATTGCCAGTTCAATTCCCAGTCAGGGCATATGCCTGGATTGTGGGCTCCATTCCCAGTATGGGGTGTGCAGGAGGCTGCCAATCGATGGTTCCTTCTCATCAATGTTTCTATCTCTCTCTCCCTCTCCATTACTCTCTCTGAAATAAAAACACATTAAGAAAAAAACACAAAACCATCCACACAGAATACCATTGTTGGGCATATCTGTACATGTCAGGAATACTTAAAGAAAATACAATGGGAAAATACCCAATCTTGGGGATAAAAACATCTCTGAAACACTTGTGCTTACAATCCAATAAAACAAAAGCAGGTCCCAATACCCATCTACGATGAAGGTCTGGATTCTTTAAAAAGCAAAATGCCACCCTAGCCAGTCTGGAGCAGTGGATAGAGTGTCAGCTTGTGGACCAAAGGGTCCCAAGTTCAATTCCGGTCAAGGGCACATACCTTGGTTGCAAGCTCCTCTCCACCTGGGCCCTGGTCGGGGTGTTTGCAAAAGGCAACCATTTCTCTCTGTCTCTCCCTCTCTCTCCCACTCTCCCTAAAAATCAATGGAAAAATATCCTTGGGTGAGGATTAACAAAACAAAATAAAAAGCAAAATGCCACTTAGCCATGGAAGAAATATTTTTAGGAATAAGAACTAAATGATCAGAAGCAATAACTCAGGTTCACTGATATGTGATCAGAAGCAATAACTCAGGTTCACTGATATGCAATGAATTCATCAATATGGACAAAAACCAGATAACCCTAAAAAAAAAAAAAAGGCACTCTCAATTAAATTTATGAGGAGGTGTGGCCATGGAATGAAGTCAGAGTCTCAGATGCCCAAATGTCATATGGTAATTCTGAAAGGACTTCCTACATTATAACACAACTCCAATAGGATTTTTTGAGACACTGTCATCTCTTCCTAGGACAAAATGTCATGATATAGTTCATGGCTCATCTCTAAGTTCTTTTCATAGTCTGTCTTCTAGTTTTTCTCTAACAATTTCATTTCTCTGGAACCAGATAAAAAGCCCTCAGAATTCAGATACTGCCAAATATCACACTACACTACCTTAAAAGCATAATTAATGAAGCGAACTCCAGAGTTTAAAACACACACAACCTGGTTCACCAAAGAAATATTAGGAAGTATTAAAGCAACAAAACAATGTGCTGTGTTTAATGCTGGAAAAAAAATATTTGGATCAAACACCTTAGGGTAGAAGAAGGAATTTGAGGATGTTTAGAAATGCATCAGACTTGAGTGATGAAGTCTGTGGTCACCTTACTTATAATGCATCTATTTTAATGCTTTCAAGCCACAAGTTTCAAAGAACCCATTTCAAAATGGCTTAAGCCAAGTCCTGCACCTAACCAATTAAATCAGTATCTCTGTGGGTAGAGCCTAAGCATCTGTATTTAAAGTTCCTAGAGCGATTCTAATAAACGCAACATTACGTTTCAGCCCTCAAGTCTTAGACCACTTACCTAAAGCACATGGAAGGAAGAGAGAGGCCTGAGAAAGCTGGGGCTTTATTATCAAGGAAGAAGTGATAGGGAAGGGGTGATAACTTATGAGGAAGAAACAGAGTACTAAGTAAAACTTTAGAGGTTAATGGGCTGTTTTTGTTGTTGTTTTAGGAAACTGAAAACCTGGAAACATCTATTATAGTGATTTAAAATAATGTGCAAACTACAGGTTTCTGTAACTTTTAACTGACTTTCAATAAATTATGTTTTATATATATATATGTGTGTGTGTGTGTGTGTGTGTGTGTGTGTGTATATATATATATATATATATATATGTAAATGAACACTTACAATTACTTAATCATTCCACCCCATGGTCGGCAAACTGTGGCTCGCGAGCCACATGCAGCTCTTTGCTCCCTTGAGTGTGGCTCTTCCACAAAATACCACAAAATACCACGTGCAGGCGCACACGTACAGTGCTATTGAACTTCATGGCCCATGCGCAGAAGTCAGTATTTTGTGGAAGAGCCACACTCAAGGGGCCAAAGAGCCGCATGTGGCTCACGAGCCGCAGTTTGCCAACCACTGCACTATACGATTTCAGTAAGTCAAAATGAAAGTGTTTTCCTTAAATTTTGGTTCTCCAATAACGGACCAAGTGCATAAATAGCAAACTTTAATTGTCTTGGAGATGAGCAGGAAATATTATTGTTATCAACAAATTATGTGACACCTCAATGTACATATTCTTAACCAGGAACCCTAACAATTAGTTAATCATCCCATACTATAGTTTCAACAGGTAAAGATGAAAATGTTTTTCTTAAATTTTGGTTCTTAATGACCAAATGCATAAACAACAAAATACAAAACCTTAAAGATAAGTAAGGAATTAATTTTATCTTCAAAACAATATTGCAGTATTTTCTGAGAAATCATCTACTTCTCTAGTAACACATACACATAGAGTATAGAATTTTCCTGTTTCTATGATTTTGCTTTAAAAACACAATAAACCTACTTAAAAAGAACAGCTCCAGCATGCTAGCCAATACATTTCCCCCAGAAAACACAAAATGAAGACAGTTTCTCTGAGTGATCTAACTGGTCTTGTGCCAAGAGGAGGCAAGGAGTGTGGGAGGGGAGGAGTCCTTCAAAATTAACACATGCAAGCCCAACACTCCAATGATGTGGAAGTTTCAACAAAACTGTGAGCTCTTTTCATGAATTTACACTTGGCACACCCAGATATAAAAGGCTCAGTATCAAAGCATTATGGAATGTTACTTATTGCTTACATATTTAAAAGTACAAGATAGAACTATTCATAATTTTTCTACTCATTAATATCCATTCACCTTTATAACTATACTAGGGGCCTGGTGCACAAAATTCGTGCACTGGGGGGGCGGGTCCCCTCACCCCAGCCTGCCCCCTCTCACATACTGGGAGCCCTCAGGGGATGTCCCAGTGATGGCTTAGGCCCACTCCCTGCTCCCCTTGGGGAAAGGGCTTAAGCCGCAGTCTGGACTCCCTTTGTGGGAGGTGACCAGGCTGATCAGGGGAAGGCACCAGCCCCATCACCCCGCTGCTGCAGCCACTGCCAGTCACCGCAGCCACCAAGGTTTTTTCATCAACACAGACTCCAGTCCCTTCACCATGAAAAAATGACAACTTTCTTTAGGCATTTTCAAGATGTGTCTTTCATATAATAATAATTTCTTTATTATTTTTTTATCCTCACCTGAGGATATGTGTCCATTGGTTTTTAGAGAATGTGGAAGAGAAAGGAAAAGACAGAGAGAAACATCAAAGTGAGAGGAACACTTTGATTGGTTGCCTCCTGCATGAGCCCTGACCTGGGCCCTGGCCAGGGAGGAGCCTGCAATCTAGGTACATGCCCTTAGTCAGAACTGAACTCAGACCCTGCCATCAGCAGGCCAAGGCATTATCCACTGAGCCAAACCGGCTAGGGCAGGATATGACATTTCTTAGCCCTCCAGCAGCAGACCTTCATTTTTTTTCACCAGGAGTGTAGTAGGAAAACCCTAGATCACCTTTTTGGATTCTTATTACCCAAGTTACTAAGAATATTACCAGTGGCATACAGGGAGCTTAGCCAATGAGCAGTCAGAAAAGGTGTTTCCTCTGTAGTTCACACCAATTGCCGGCTTAGCCCCTGCCACCCCCCCCCCAGGCCTGAAGGGGACCCCCATCTCCCTCCCATCACTGGCTACACCCTCACCCAGGACTGATGCCTCGGCTGGAGGCGTCAGGCCTGGGCAGGGGACCCCCAGACCCCTCCGATTGCCGGCTCCACCCCCCGCCCAGGACTGACGCCTCTGGCCCAGGCTTCTGGCCTGGACAGGGGACCCCCATCTCCCCCCGATCACCGGCTCCGCCCTCACCCTGGCCTGACACCTTGGCCAGAGGCTTTGACCCCCATCACCCTTCGATCACCAGATCGGCCCCTCGCCCAGGCCTGATGCCTCTGGCCCAGGCTTCAGGCCTGGGCAGTGGACCCCCATCTCCCTCCGTTCGCCAGATCGGCCCCTCGCCCAGCCTGACACCTTGACCAGAGGCGTCGACCCCCATCACCCTCCAATCACCGAATCAGCCCCTTGCCCAGGCCTGACGCCTCCGCCAGATGTGTCAGGCCTGGGCAGGAGACCCCCATCTTCCCCTGATCACCAGCTCCGCCCCCCGCCCAGGCCTGATGCCTCTGGCCCAGGTGTCAGGCCTGGGCAGGGGACCCCCATCTCTCTCTGATCGCTGGCTCGGCCCCCCTGCCCAGGCCTGATGCCTCTCGCCAAGGTGTCAGGTCTGGGCAGGGGACCCCCAGACCCCTCCAATTGCCGGCTCTACCCCGCCCAGGCCTGACACCTCGGCCAGAGGCGTTGACCTCCATCACCCTCCAATCGCCAGATCGGCCCCTTGCCCAGGCCTGACGCCTCCGCCAGAGGAGTCATGCCTGGGCAGGGGACCCTCATCTCCCCCGATCACCGGCTTCTGGGTGGCTTCTGGGGCTTCTGGGGCCGGCCTGCGGCCCGGGATGGCAGCTTGCGCTGGTGGCTGTGCTGTCCCTCCCTTCCTGCAGTATGCAAATTAGCCACCATCTTTGTTGGCAGTTAATTTGCATATCATGCTGATTAGCCAATGGAAGGCGTAGCGAAGGTACATTCAATTACCATGTTTGTCTATTATTAGATAGGATATCAAGTATATGCATTTTTATTGCAGGTAATCATTTTAAACAACAGCAAACATAAAAGGCATTTCTTGAAAGAACTATTTTATTTCATTGCATAACTATTAAAGCTTCATTTACATATTTTAAGTATTTTCATCTGCTTTGTATCCATACAAGGTGGGCACAGTAGGTTTACAGTTGTTCACATGGAAAATAATACAGTTAATAAATAATAATACAAGAATAACTCTGTAATCACAACTGTAAACCTACTTTTGCCACACCCTGTATAACAGGCTGTCGGTTTTATTTTGCTGAGGAAAACTGAGGTCTCAAGTGCAGGACTTGTCGTGTTGCTTTTCAGTGACACTGACATTACAGGCTAGAAAGGGAATCTACTTTGCTCCCTAATGCTTAACACCTTCTACACACGCTCATGGCATATGGAGCCTTGTTTTTTTTCTAAATCAGTGTCTCAAAATAGAAATATAATATAAGCCACCTATGTAATTTAAAATTTTCTAATAGGTAAAATTATTCTAATATTTAATATACCCAAAAGGTTATTAGTTCAACGTGTATTCAACATATTTTATATTGACTCTTTGAAATATGGTCTGTATTTTACATTTAGAGTACAGTAAAGCCTCACTTAACATTGTCAATAGGTTCTTGGAAACAGCGACTTTAAGTCAAACGACATATGGGGTGTCTTTATTTGACCTACCACTAATGAATTTCTATCCATAAGGTCTTTAGAAGGTGGTGTTTCCTTCATATAAAAATATAATTTCAGTGTACTAACGGATACAATTAGGTTGAAATATGTTTCATTCAATAATTTTTAATTATATGACTTGGGTTACCCCAAACTCCCTTTCTCTGCCTCAGTTAGTCCACCTCTAAGAGCAGAATTACCCCTCTTAGGCCCAGAAATGCTGAGTACAACATGACTAATGCAATGCCTTACAACACTTTATTTATTTAGACAGGTTAATATGTCTAAATTACATACAGCAGTCTCTGACAATGCCTTACAACACTTTATTTATTTAGGCAGGTTAATATGTATTACATACAGCAGTCTCTGACATTCCTGCAGTCATTCTGCAGGCAGCCTCAACTATCAAGACCAATCTGAAATCCAACAGGTAAGCAACAATGGTAAATGACAAGCCTCTACAGATGTCACTTCACAAATATTTACTTCCAGGAACCTATTAAGCATTAGACAAGAGGAATACATGATATAATAGAGGACCTTGCCTAGCAGAGGAAAGGAATTGCACATAGAAAAAAAAAAAAAAAAGACAAAAAGTGGTAAATGCCATAGCAGAAGAACAAAAACAGTGCTTTGAAGTTTGAGCTGACAGAGGTGGTTGAAGATGACTCTCTAAACAATGACTTCACAGTAAAATGAGCATTTGGGCTTAGTTTAAAACATCAATAGTATTTCACTACAGACCTCCAATAAGAAGAAAATGAATCATGGGTCACAGGGCAGGAAAATCCTCACTCAAAATCTTTTTATCACTATGCACATTGAGTATCCAAGTAATATAGACTTGTTTCTAAGGATAAAAATATCTAGTTTTTGTTTTAAGAAATCCAAATTTACATAAAAGCACAAAAATAAAATAAGAAACCCACCATTCACACACACACACACAAAAATACCCACTCTTGCTGATACCTCCCATGAAAATATACACAATTCCCAGAGGTTTGGAGTTTCTTGGTTCACCAGAAAAATAAATGCAGCAAAGTGAGATGGGAAGCAGGGAGATACTATTGTAAGTATCACCACTGAAGGTAGCAAAAAGTGACAACTGACAATGAGGAAGGATGCCAAAAAGTTGTAAGTTCAGATCTACACACTAATGGCCTGTCATGCTAGAGTTTGAGTATACAAGTAACTACAGGCAGAGTGTTTTATAGATTTATAGTAGCAAAGGGTGCATATGTATTAAACCACAAGCAATAACTGATGCTCACATGACAGTGTGGATAATGATGAGACTGAGAAAACGTTACAGCATACTCTATCAGGGGTGGGAATCTTTTCTGCAAAGGGCAATTTGGGTATTTATAACATCAGTCACAAGCCATACAAAATTATCAACTTAAAAATTAGCCTGCTGTATTTGGTCAAACATTTAATTAACTCACCCCTAGTGCCTCAACAGGACCAGACCAAGTGATTTCTTGGGCCCTATACCGGACGTTGTCCACCCCTGCTCTACATACACAGTCACTTCAGATTTCAGAAGAGACAGCATTTCAGAATGACTTCCAGTAAAAACTGTTCAAATTAGAGTTTGGGCACTTACAAGAATATTTCAATTATTTGAAAAGTTAAACTATACTGAACTCCTTTTTCTTCAAGAGTTGGGAGAAAGCTCTGCTCTGGAGTTAGGTAACCCTGGTCCTCCTCTCAGCTTTACTACTAACTTTGCTATGTGACTTTGTGAAGTCACTTCGCATCTCTGAGTCTCCATTTTCTCTAATGAGAGAAAATGTTGAGCTAGAGCAAATCTAAGATTCTTCCAAGTTCTGACATCTTATATTTTACAGGTGAACTGTCACTATTAAACCTAAAATGAATCCCAATCACACATTTCAGCCATTATCACAAAGTATAGTTCCGTTTTTGTGTCATCTCCTGAAATGTAATTTTTAGTCAACAAAACTGAAAGAAAAAAAGAAAGAGGAGGGGTAATAAGAAAAAGTTCCCTCATCCTCAATGCATACAGTCAATGGAGCCTCTATACAGAAAATATTCCACCATTTGTGTACCTCTGCTCCTGAAGGAAACAAGCATGTTTTCCGAGTGAATATGAATGGATAAAAGGCACAAGACTACTATAAAATAACTATTAAAGCAGCATGGAAAAAGCACATTATTGTTCAAGAGTCAGGAGGTTTTGGAGCCCAGCCCAGGAAAACACTCTGTAACCTAAGGTGTGCCCTTCCAAGTCTTGGCCTATTTGTTTATAAAGGACTCAGAGAGATAATTCCAGACACATGTGCTTTTATGTCAATCCAACTTTCCTTAAAGGAAAAGTGTTTTAAACTCAGCATAGTTAAGATTTGGGAAGGATAGGTGAAGATTACTCTTTCACATACTTCTCTCAGTACTGCTGTGTGCTAAACAGAAGATGCCTCCTGGATGGCCTAAGTGAGGAAAAAGCACCTTGATGTAAGTGTCTATGACAGGGGTGGGCAAACTCTTTGACTCGAGGGCCACAATGGGTTCTTAAACTGGACCGGAGGGCCAGAACAAAAGCATGGATGGAGTGTTTGTGTGGACTAATATAAATTCAAAGTAAACATCATTACATAAAAGGGTACGGTCTTTTTTTTCAATAGTTTTATTCATTTCAAACGGGCCGGATCCGGCCCGCCGGCCGTAGTTTGCCCACGGCTGGTCTATGACATAGTTCAACATTTTGCTCATCGATCTGAGTTCCTACTCAATACACCTCAGCCAATATCCATTATAGCTTAGAACATTCTGTTATGCATCTTTTCCTCTCATGAAAGCATTTGGACTAAAAGAGTTTGTTGCTAATTTGATATAGATCAGGACTTTGTCTGGTTCCTTAGAACAGTGTTGAAAACTCTGTGGAATGTGCTATGATGACATAGGTGACATTAAAGGTACTTAGGCTCTCAGCTCATCTAGCACTTCACAAATTCCCATTAGATTTTTCTGAGATATCTCAGTCCCTGGGTCATGAAAAAAAAGAGGAAAAGAAACCTTGTAGGAGTCACTGAGAGCTGAGCAAGATCTAAGTTCTGCCTGCTCTGCTTCAGCTATAATTCATGCTTATTCTGTATCTTGGGAGGAAAAGGTAGACAATGATAATTAAAATAACGCTATCATTAAGTCAATTTTCCAGGAGACTGGCCCACTGTGTTCCTTCAGAAGGAAGCTATCTTGTTACCTAAAGCCAACACCTTCATCCTATCCTCTGTGGCTACAAGAGAGGGCACAGAGCTGTAGACCCAGATAGTAAGGCCATCACACTGCAGCACCCTCTGGCAGCCAAAATAACCCACCTGAATTTCTGAGACCCCTCCCCACAACTCCCTACCTCAGTTAGGGTTGCCAGATAAAATAAGAAACACCCAGTTAGATTTGATTTCAGATAAATGACCAATAATTTTTTGCAAAAGACATACTTACGCTAAAGATTTTTTACTTGTGTCTCTGAAATACAAATTTAACTCTTGCATGGGACATAGTTATACTAAAAATATATTCAATGTTTGTATGAGAGTCAATTGCAATTGGGTGTCCTGTTCTTTTATTTGCTAAGTCTGGCAACCCCATCCCCAATTCTCTCAGTACTCCTCCATGCTTTTCTACAATAAAAGAAAAGAAATTTATTAAAAGAATTTAGCCAGCAAAACAAATCTGGAAGGGAGGGGCTTGGAATCTACACAAGGTGATTTTAAAAGGAAAGCTGATTTTGATGTAGTCCCATTTGTTTATTTTCTCCTTAGTTTCCATCGTCTTAGGCGCTGTGTCAGTAAACATATTGCTACGAGGTATGTCTGATATTTTGCTGCCTATGGGTTCTTCTAAGATTTTTATGGTTTCTCGTCTTACATTTAAGTCTTTTATCCATTTTGTTTATGTTTGTGTATGGTGTAAGTTGGTGGTATAATTTCATTTTTTTGCATGTATCTGACCGCTTTTCTCAACACCATTTATTAAAGAGACTGTTTTGACTCCATTGTATGCTCTTGCCTCCTTTGTCAAATATTAATTAAGCATAATGGCTTTGGTCAATTTCTGGGTTCTCTATCCTGTTCTTGTGCCAGTACCAAGCCGTTTTGGGAACAGTGGCTTTGTTATATAGCTTGATATCTGGTTTTGAGATCCCTCCAACTTTGTTCTTCTTTCTCAGGATTGGAAAGTTTTACAATAGCAAGGACAAATGATTTTAGAAACTATCACATCCACCCCAAGTCTGTGTATCATTGAAATTAAATCCTTATTTGAAAGAAACGAAAGTATTGGGGTAGGCAGAACATAACCTCTTTTCATAGTATGTTGAATATTAAGTCATCTGATTAAAAAGGTGAAGGTAGATTAAAAAGTATTTTGAAATGCTGAGAATTCTCCAATACTTAAAAAGTTTTCTAAGTATTAAGACTAATGACTAAGTCATCTATGGTAGGTATAATTTTCAAACTTATTGGTGGCATTCAGTGTTAGCATCCACCACTTTACACTTAAATTTGCTCTGGTAAGACATATGAGCGCTCCTTAAGTTCTTTGTTGTTAGACACAGAACACCTCTGCAGACATCAGCCTTGGAAACAGACTATTTGGGTTACGTAAGGAGGGCAGCTGATAGAAGGAGAATGGGGCTGTCAGAAGACTTGCAGGAAAGACTTGAGTCAGGTCAGGAGGAGGAAACTGGATGGTTCCCAGTACAGATCTCCACAGTGCCGCTTTGTTCCTCCCTTACAGATCAGACACACCCCTACTCAAAACAATGCCACGCCAAAAGGAAGTAATCTGGAGATGGTGCATATCTCTGTTTAACGGATATAATGACGGAAGAGGAGTCTTCTCCTTCCTAGGGCATGGAAACTGCAAGAAATACAAAATAATTTAAAAGGTGGAGCCACAGAATGCAGGCATTTTAATTATAAAAATATAGCCATTTATTCAGCAAGAAACAAATTTATTTAAATTTACTTGCTTATTATTTTTTAAGGTATTGAGAAGTGGCAATCAATAACCAACTCTCTGACCACACAGAATTTCAGCCTGTTGTTCAGAGAAGCATGTTGAGGAATCAGAAGCAATGGGCTTTAAGAAATAATGATGCTGAGCACATTCTGGATGCTAACCACAATGCAAAGAGCTTTGCATAAATTTATCTCATTTTACCTTCACCACTCCCCTATGAGTTTAAAAAAATAATTCTTATAATTCTTATTTCTATTTCAACTCAAGGAAAGATGAAGTCTGCAAGAGGTTAAGTAAGCTTTTCTCTAAGGATGCAGACGCAGTAAATTGCAGGGAGATAATTCAGATCCACTGCTGACTAATGGCAATCCCATGCTCTTAACCCTGCGTGGACACTCTGTCTCTGATTTAATGACATGTTCTGGGTAGGCACAACATTACCTTTGACATAGTAAACGGAAGAAACGCACTTCTATTTCTCGGGCACTCCATTGTACAGTGATGCTAGATCATCTCCCAAAAATTCCCACACCCAACAATAAAGGCTCTATTCAATTTGAACCGAAAATTCCTCAAGTCAGCAATACCTGGTCCCATTTCATCTTCCTGACAGCTCTCAGGTGTGCAGAGGATAAGTGACTTCCTCAAAGCTACACAACTAGATCTCAAATTTTGAGCTTTTGAATTTACATCCAGGGCAGTTACCATTACACCACAGCTGAGTCCATGATCTCTAATTTATGTCACAAACCTGCAAATCAGTAGACACAAAAACATCCAGGTTACACACCCAACTACAATACACCAGCTATTAATTCTCAGGTTTATTAAACAGGTTCTTTCTTCCCAATGAAAAAGAAAGTAGATGAAAATTCAGACTCAGTAGCTGGATTTCAAGAGTTAGGCAGCAGTGCTGATGCCATGGTGCAAGCCTAGCTTATGTCTGTAATGAGGCACTGGTAATTGCAGGAGAGACCTGCCACTTCACAGCTCACCCACAAAAAGCTCCTTGCTTCTACTGGATCTTCACAGGGTAAAAAGAAACTCAACAGGGCTCTGCTTGGCAGGTTTTGTGTAGCAAGAAACCTAAAAGCTGCTATGGAAATCCAATTAGCCTTATTAACCCAATAGTCCATTTAGGGTTTTGCAATTCTTCAGATGGAGTCAAGCCCCTTCTGGATTTAAAAGAATTGGATAAGAAAACTCAGATTTCAAGAGGACATTGAATCAACCTTAGGGGACAATTGATTTAACCTGTTAAAATCCTCTATTTACCTACAGCCAATGAGATAATTGTTAGTCATTCTCCTCTATGGCATTTTTTAAGATTTTGTAATCTTACTTTTCCTTAAAGATTCATTTCCCCCAATTTGCCTCAAATATAAGCTTTTACATACAGGCAGTCTCCACCTCCCAAACAAGTTACCTGTCAGGTCATTTCATACAGTCTATCTCTTGCTGTGTATAATTTCCTATTTTCTATAGGGAGAAAGGAAAAGCACTGGAGAAAAGAGGAGGGAGAATGAGGAGACTCTACCAGACCCAAGACTGATGCATTTTTTACACACAAGGCATGCTGCTAAGGGTTGTAAAGAATAGAAAACGAAACTCAACACAGCCCCTCTGTTCGCAGCGTCCACAAGGCAAGTGATGGTGTGCTATTGCAGGTGGGCATAAACCTAAGCTTTTAAGGGCTAGGATGGTTGACATATGATTTCCATCCTGCTGAGCCTTCCTTTGTGAACACTCACCCCGACCCCAAGTACAAGGCTGTTTCTGTGGACCTTTCAATCTGTTTTGCAAGCCCTACCTCCCAAGGAGCAGCTGCCTAGACAGGGAAAACTAAATGCACAGCCAGAGCTAGTATGACTTTGACAATCAAATTGCTTTGAAATACGGACAGAGTCCCACAGTGCCAGGTGATCAGGCATAAGCAGAAAGGTTGACTATTGCAAGAGAACAAAGCAACAAAGTTCTACGACGCCAGTGTTCAGCGTCTGCAAAACTGTATGACTGAAAAAATCAATTCAGTGACCAGCATTTTATGTAAAGAAATGGAACCACATCTTTAGCAAGAACTGGGTGCATGGCAACAAATACCTTAGGTTCAGTTGTGTGTGTATGTGTGTGTGAAACTGGTCAGGGTGTAAATGTATTTCTTACTGGGGCAGGGGGTTGTCATGATTTTAAAAGCTTGGAAAATGCTGTCTTGGGTTCAGTAGTAAACTCAGTTTTAGGTAATAACAGCAAAAGGGAGCAGCAAAAAAGACCATGACCTAGAAAAGGAAAACAAAAATCATGACCTAGAAAAGGAAAACAAAAATGAATAAAAATAAATACATCCTCACCCTAGCCAGTGTGGCTCAGTTGGCTGAGCATCATCCCATGCACCAAAAGGTTGCTGGTTTGAACCCCCAGTCGGGCACATGCAGGAGGTAACTGATGTTTCTCCCTCACATAGGTCGGTCTCTCTCTCTCTCTCTCTCTCTCTCTCTCTCTCTCTCTCTCTCCCCGCTCTCTCTAAAATCAATTAAAAATAAATAAATACATCCCCTGAAGAGCTGACCATACAGTCTTGACCCCAAACTTATTCTTGGCATGAAGTAACCCAACTATCTGAGAAAACCACCTCAAAACACCTAAAAGATTTCAAATGCAGGTGTTTTGAAGGCACAGACCAAAACAATAAACAACCTCAAGTTTTGAAAGACAAGAAGACAGATTCCCAAACCATGAAGATATCACTAGAATAAAAATGTTAATGTTTCTACATTAAAAAGCCTGAGAGTAGACAATGCATACTGCAGAGCATGAGGGTGGCCCAGGGACATCACACAAGCAAAATGTCACACAGGCAATGCCCTAGTGTGGGAAAATAATATAGGATCATTTTCTCTCAAAGGTCTAACACATTTAACATAACCAACACATTTAACATTCAGTAACATTTACTCAAATTCTTTTAAATCTACTAAATTGTTTACCTTTCAGTATTTAAAGCAAATGTTTTTATGTCTTGAAATAGCTAAGAAGTTAACAAAGGGAGGCTAATACATTTACCCTAAGTCTTTCCCAACCCTCATATGTCTCTCCATGACAAATAATAGATTAAAGGACTTCATGGTCACTGATTGACTCATTAACAAAAATTGATTAAGCAAAAATTAATTTAGAATCTACCAGGCAGCAAGAATAGTTCTAAGGTAAGGTAATGTAAGGTAAGCTGGTTCTATCTGGTTTATTTTTAAACTACATAGGGGGAAAGCTTCATGACATTTGGATTTGGCAATAATTCCTTGGACACAACACCGAAAGTACAGCAAACAAACAAACAAAAAATATAAATTGTACATGATCAAAACAAAAAACTTTTGTTCATGAAAGGATACTATCAACAAAATGAAAAGATAACCAACAGGATGGGAGAAGATATTTAAAAATCATATACCTGAATAGGGATGTTAATGTCTAGGATATTTAAAGAAAAACGACAACTCAACAACAAAAATAACCCACAAACTATCCAATTACAAAATGGGCAAAGACTTAAGTAGATGTTTTTTCATGGATGCTCAACATCACTAATTAGAGAAATGCACATCAAAACCACAGTGAGATATCACCTCACACCAAATAAGAAGTATTGGCACCCTACCCGGTTTGGCTCAGTCATAGAGTGTCAGTCTGCAGATCACAGGGTCCCGGGTTCAATTCCAGTCAAGGGCACATACCTTAGTTGCAGGCTCCTCCCCGGCCCAGAGACCTGGTCGGGGCACATGCAGGAGACAACCAATCGATGTGTTTCTCTCACATTGATGTTTCTTTCTGACTTTCCCTCTCTCTTTTCCACTCTCCCTAAAAAATATCAATGGAAAAATATCCTTGGGTAAGGATTAACCAAAAAATAAAATAAAAACATAAAAAAGTATTGGCAGGGATGTGGAGAAACTGGAACCCTTGTACACTGCTGGTAGAAATGTAAAATAGTACAGCTGTTATGGAAAACAGTATGGTGGTTCCTCAAAAAGTTAAAAATATAATTACCGTATGATCCAGCAAGTTTAATTCTGAGTATGTATCTAAGAAGAATTGAAAGCAAAGAGCCAATGGATATTTATACACCTACTAAAGGCCTGGTGCACGAAATTTGTGCACGGGTAGGGTCCCTAGGTCTGGCCAGCGGTCAGGGCCGATTGGGACCTTCTGGCTGCCGGCCAGGGCTTTCCTTCCCCCTGGTGGTCAGTGCACATCATAGTGAGCAATTGAACTCCCGGTCTCCCAGTTGAACTCCAGAGGGGACACTTTGCATATCAGCCTTTTATATATATAGATAGCCATTGCAGCATTATTCGCAGTAGCCAAGTGGTGGAAGCAACCCAAGTGACCATCAACAGATGAATGGATAAACAAAATGTTATTTACATAAAACATTGAAATTCTGACACATGCTACTAGTTGGATGAATCCTAAAGACATTACTCTACATGAAATAAGTCAGCCACACAAAAAAACAAAAAACTGTATGATTTCTCTTATATGCAGTACCTAGAGGAGTCAAATTCACAGAGCCTGAAAGTAATATGGTGGTTTCTGGGGTCTAGGAGTTGGGGAAAAGGGGTGTTAGCGTTTAATAGGTAAAGTTTCAGTTCTTTGCAAGAGTCAAAGAGAGCTGGAGATTGGTTGCATGCCAATGTGAATATATTAACACTACTGAATTGTATACTTAAAAATGGTTAAAACTGTAAATTTTATATGTATTTTACCACAATTAAAAATCATATACATTAGACAGTGTTTAACCTGGGGTTTTATACACGCAGTCGCACCCAAGGTTCTGGAAGCGGAGAACAACTTTTTGACTGCTCTCTGGAAGCTGAACCCCAGGCTTTGTGGCCTCACACATTTTCCTTTCAGAAAGCCCATCCTGGAAGTTCTGAATTTCTTTAATTCATTGTCTAACCAAATAGCCTCAGAAAGGATTTCCTCAGAACTACAGAACAGGGCTGTTTTGTTTGTACCCTCCTACCCAGCTGGGGTCAGGGTTGTGAAACTACAATAGATAAAGTCATAGGATGTCCAGAAAGATAGACTTTTTCCCTTGAATTTTTTGAAATTAGATTTTTTCTTGAGCCTGTAGAAAATCACCCATTATGATGCAAAAGCTTCTATAAATTTGCAGTCACCTCTTTCCCCAGACAAGCAAGTTCCTGTATAATCTACTTTTATATGATTGTGCACTGAACTGGGCACCCTGCACTGAAAACCACCCCAGGGCTGCTCAAAAGAGGCCATTTTTGCACATAAAGGGAAAGTGGTATTCCCAGAACTTGAAGAGAAATGAGTACAATATGCACTGACTCACTGAAGTAATCAAAGTTTAAACTGTTGTCACTTTACTAGATCTGTGGGTCCAGACCAGCACACCAACATATATCCACACTTGTAGATTGACCAACTATAAAATGGTATCAAGAAGCTCCCAAAAGTTCCCAGAACCCTTGGTACTCTTGGTAATATAATATGGTTTATGATCTAACCATGCTGTCTTTCAAATTTTAGAGGAAACAGGTAGGATGGAAGGAGAGGAGTTCCTACATACCATACAGTTGATCCCTGTTATTCTTGCTAATTCTGTTTTATAGTTATCTTCCACACTGAATTAGCAAATACCAAACCACTATTAACAGAGAAAACAGAGTTAGGTTGCGATGTTCCCCTTGTCACAACATCCTTTTTTATTAAAAAAAAAAAAATGTTTTAATTGATGTTCTTTTAGAGAAAGTGGAAGGAAGAAGAAGAAGAGAGAGAGAAACATTGATGTGGAAAACACTGAAGGCATTCCGTACACATCCGGCTGGAGAGCGAACCTTACACTAGGGCATGTGCCCAGACCAGGTATCCAACCAAGCGACCTTTCAGTGTATGAGACAATGCTCAACCAACTAAGCCACATTGGCCAGGACCTGGTCACAACATCTTAGTCAACTGATCAATACCTACCATACTTTATGTGTGTTTCTGTTTAAAAACACCTTATTTGATATACATTTTTAATTCATTAACATTGCACTCATGGCAAGTAACACTCATGCCTGAAGGAAGCTTGCCTGACACGTGCATTTTCTCCACAGGACACACCAGTCTTCTTGCCCTTAGGAACAGGAGCCGGTCTTCAGCATTGTGCTTGGGGGCATTTTAAACAGTGACTCACCAACAAAAAGTACAAAAATGTCAGGCCTGAAAAAAGGACCCCTGTTTATGGTATAAGAACTGAAACAAGAAAGCACAGCATGGCCTCAGCTACTCAATTTTTTCACTGCTCTACACATCTGCAAACTACCTCAAAAGCACCATGAATATGGACTTGGGAGTTACAAATAAATCTTAGTAAGTAGAATTCACAAATACAGAATCTGCAACCAATGAGGATTGACTGTATTAGCTGACTTAATGCTTATAGTAATAAATATGATATCTATTTAAACATATTAGTGGTGACCTTTTTAAAAGGCCATTTGAAAATTCAAGTGATCTGAACTACACAGACTACACACAAGTGACTATCTCCTGGGAAGCGGTGGGGGGAGGGAGGAATTCTCCCCGCACTCCATCCAATTCATCAGGCTAAGTACTGAGCAAACCGGTGATCACTATGGACCTTGCTTGATTACCAGCATAGCATCTACCACACAACATCCACATGACTTTGATCCAATCACCAGCTGTTTGTTTATCCACCACAGAACTTCCCACCATCTCCAGTGGGCACTTCCCTTTGTCTATTCATGCCTTTAAAGTCCCATATGACAGAGAGAACCAAGATGGCAGCATAGGTTAACGCTGGAGTTTGCTGCTTTGAACAACTACTTCAAAAGTGAAACCAAAAAACGGAAGGGACATCACCCAGAACCACAGGAACGCTGGCTGAGTGGAAGTCCTCCAACTAGGAGGAAAGAGAAACGCATACGGACACTCAGAGGAGGCGCAGTGCTGAAGTCAAATTCTGAGGTGCGGAGTGCGCGGAGCGGGCTGGCGGCGGAAGGTGCGGTTGGCGTTTTCAATGGGGAGGGAGTCGCAGACTCTGAGCTCCAGATAAGGGCGAGTCTTTAGGGGCCCAGACTCAAACAGGAGAAGCGGGACTGTCTGGCTTCGGTCAGACTGCTCTCTCCGGCCCACCCTGTTGATCCTGTGAGACCCGCCCTGCCCAAGCCCTGCACAGAGGCATTTGCCGGATAGCCTCAGGCAAAGGCTAGATTAGCACCTCCCTAGAGGACAGAAGTTCTCTCACTGCAGGCACAGCTGATTCTCATAGCCACTTGGCCTAGAGGTCAAACCCTCCCTGGTATTAGCTACAACAATCAAGGTTTATAGGACTGCGCACAAAGACCACTAGGGGGTGCACCAAGGAAGCATAACAAAATGCGGAGACAAAGAAACAGGACAAAATTGTCAATGGAAGATATAGAGTTCAGAACCACACTTTTAAGGTCTCTCAAGAACTGTTTAGAAGCCGCCGATAAACTTAATGAGATCTACAAGAAAACTAATGAGACCCTCGATGTTATATTGGGGAACCAACTAGAAATTAAGCATACACGGACTGAAATAACGAATATTATACAGACTCCCGACAGCAGACCAGAGGAGCGCAAGAATCAAGTCAATGATTTGAAATGCGAGGAAGCAAAAAACACCCAACCGGAAAAGCAAAATGAAAAAAGAATCCAAAAATGCAAGGATAGTGTAAGGAGCCTCTGGGACAGCTTCAAGCGTACCAACATCAGAATTATAGGGGTGCCGGAAGATGAGAGAAAGCAAGATACTGAAAACCTATTTGAAGAAATAATGACAGAAAACTTCCCCCACCTGGTGAAAGAAATGGACTTACAGGTCCAAGAAGCTCGGAGAACCCCAAACAAAAGGAATCCAAAGAGGACCACACCAAGACACATCATAATTAAAATGCCAAGAGCAAAAGATAAAGAGAGAATCTTAAAAACAGCAAGAGAAAGAAACTCAGTTACCTACAAGGGAATACCCATACGACTGTCAGCTGATTTCTCAACAGAAACTTTGCAGGCCAGAGAGAGTGGCAAGAAATATTCAAAGTGATGAATACCAAGAACCTACAACCAAGATTACTTTATCCAGCAAAGCTATCATTCAGAATTGAAGGTCAGATAAAGAGCTTCACAGATAAGGAAAAGCTAAAGGAGTTCATCACCACCAAACCAGGATTATATGAAATGCTGAAAGGTATCCTTTAAGAAGAGGAAGAGGAAGAAAAAGGTAAAGATACAAATTATGAACAACAAATATGCATCTATCAACAAGTGAATCTAAGAATCAAGTGAATAAATAATCTGATGAACAGAATGAACTGTTGACTATAATAGAATCAGGGACATAGAAAGGGAATGGACTGACTATTCTTGGGGGGGAAAGGGGTGTGGGAGATGCGGGAAGAGACTGGACAAAAATCGTGCACCTATGGATGAGGACAGTGGGTGGGGAGTGAGGGCGGAGGGTGGGGCGGGAACTGGGAGGAGGGGAGTTATGGGGGGGGGAAAAAGAGGAACAAATGTAATAATCTGAACAATAAAGATTTAATAAAAAAATAAATAAATAAATAAATAAAAATAATTAAAAAAAAAATAAAGTCCCATATGAAGCCCTGGCCACATGACTCAGTTGGTTAGAATGTTGTGCCCATACACCAGGGTTATGGATTCCATCTCTGGTCAAGACACCCAAGAAGCAACCAATGAATACATAAATAAGTGGAACAGCAAATCAATGTTTCTCTCTCTTTCTCTCCCCCCTCTCTAAAATTGATAAATTAAAAGAAATTCCCATTTAAAAGTTAGAATTCAATGGCATTCTTTCACACTACAACAAAGATCTCTGTTCTTCTTAATATTTCATTTCCACATATATCCTTAAGATAAAATTCAAGATTAAAAAATACCCAATTTTTTTCCTATTTACTATTCATGGCAATATCGAGTGTCTTCCATAATAAAAATAAAAACAGATGACAAACATAATGCAACTAATACAGGATCCTTGCAAAATAACAAATGATTTTTAATCTCTCTCGAGAAGTAAAGACTCTGATTTACTGTTACTATATCAGACTGCATCAAATCACATTGCCTCCATGAGGCAGAGAATGTTTAGGGTCATCAGACAGGTTCCAGGTACCCAGAAGTTCATTAGGATCACAGTATTTCTTCAGAGCTGTAAGCAAAATTCAAAATTCCCCAGCCAACACTCCCTTGGAATGAAAGAGAGAAGCACTCAAGATGTGCTTCTAGAGAAGAAACCATCTTTTAAAATTACATTTATTGGAGTAACATTGGTTAATAACATTATATAAGTTTCAGGTGTACAAATTTATAATACAACATCTGTATACTCCATGGGTGCTCATCACCCAAAGTCTAGTCTCTTTCCCACCACATATTTAACTCCCTTTGTAAGGATCCTTTTTTTTTTTTTTTTAATTAATCTTCACCCGAGAATATTTTTCCCATTCCTTTTTAGAGAGAGTGGAAGGGAAGGAGGTGGGGGCGAGAGAGAGAAACATTAATGTGGCAGAGACACATCGATTGGTTGCCTCCCACATGAGTCCTGGCAGGGACTGAGGTTCAAACCTGCAACCCAGGTATGTGCCTTTGATGGAGAATTGCAGCCATGAGCATTCAGTGCCTGGGCTGCCACTCTAACCACTGAAAAACACCAGCCAGGGCTATAAGGAACCATTTTTTATTGTCTCAATTCCCTTGTCCATCAAAGCTATTCATTCTCAGCTCTGAACTTCTTTCCTGTTGTATACCAAAACAGGAAGCATTGTGTTCTAAAGGTTCTGCTTTTTAAAAGTCAAAAACTGGTTACTTTTCAAAAGCCTTTTTGATAACACAACTACGAAAGCTTTAATTAAAGTTGAGATTTATTCTATTTAATTTTAAAGATGTTTGCCATTCTTAATTACTTTCCCACTTTTAACATCTCTCTCCTACATATAATACTCAAAGAAAAAATGTTGAGGCATGCTTTCATTTCACATGGCCAGTTCCGCTCCATGCTGTGTCCAGGCCATGTCCTGTGTGCCTAGGGGTCTTTCCTGTTCTTTTTGTTTCCTGAGTCAATTCCTGTCAGGTGCGAACATTCCAGAAGTGCAGAATTATGACACAGGAACTCACCCTGAGTCATAGCTGGAACCCATGTTCTCTTCTGAGTTCACATTTAAAAACAAATTAAATTTAACATTACATTTAAAACAGAAAGGTAGGTGGACATTTTAGGTATATGTGGCTCAGCCCCAGCTGGCTATGTACAGGAGGAACAAATGTCAGTAAACCTAGGAGAGCTACGAAGGATAGTTTATACCTATCATAAGTCTTCTTATTCGAAATATTATGGAGATGCAGAGGAGGTCTGTCACATTAGTGGTGAGGAAGTGAGTATATTTCACGAATAGGGCAGTTTACAGGAAGCACAATCAGGAAATCTATGCTTCTTCTAACAGTTGGCACAAGGTTTATTCATCTTCTTAGTTCCCTAAAGAAAATGTGTAACCCACTGTTACATTCATTCCAGCCCACAATAACGGAATATGGTTCTCTATGAGGTCTGGGGCGATGAGAGAACAAAAGGATAAAAGACCAGGAATGGTATAAAATTAAATCTGCAGTGGCCCTGGCTTCGTAGCTCAGTTGGTTAGAGCGTCATCCCTACTACACCAAGGTTGAGGGTTCGATCCCCCACCAGGGCACATATAAGCATCAACCAACAAATGCATAAAGAAGTGGAACAACAAACTAATGTTTCTCTGTCTCTCTCTGTGTGGCTCTCTCTCCTCCTTCCTCTCTCTCTCTAAAATCAATCAATAAACTTTTTTTAAAAAAAACTGCAGTGACCAGTGGGAAAACAAACTTAATCATGATCATCATGAAGATGGTAATTAAGGAAAGACTGTAACTCAGAATACAGTAGGAGAAAACCCAGAGCTTGAAAAGTGAGAGGACGTTAAAGTAATAATACTGAAAACAGTGTGAATATGACTTAGTCAAATCTATTTATGAGACTTTCTTTATAGCTATGGACTAGAGAGCTACATAAAAGCCAATCAGGTTTTCCTAAATTATGTACTTGTTGTTTGATCTTACTACAGCCTTCACATTTCAGAGCTAGATATATTGTTTTTAGAAAGCACCAACTTGAAAGTGGGGATGGCTGTCTTCACATATTTTGCAGCATTTTACACAATTTGGTGATTTTTATTCATCAAAGCTAAATGAAACAGTCATTTATGAAGTTATATGAACTCATTAAGTCAAATATAGAAACTTTAAATATTAAATTCTACTGTAAAATTCGGCTGGAAATCAACTCTCCTTTCCACCAAACTCCCAGGACACCTGGTACCTTTCCTAGGACCCTAAACATTCTCTCCCTCAAGGAGGCATGATAGTGACGGTAAGTCCAAGGTCTTCTCCAGGAAAATAAAAATTCATTTATTATTTTGTAAGGATCCCTTGTCTAAATTTTTATTTGGGTCAGTAACACTCATCAGAAAACAAGGATTCATCCCCTGTCTTGTACTGACTTCCTTAGAAACCTCACCAGCAAATATGTTTTTTGAAATAATTCCCTAATTAGCTTGGAAATTTACAACAGTCTATGTTTATTTTGCTAAACAAATAAATGTGTGTTTTCCAGTTTTTTCACCCTGAAATTAAGGAAGGACTCAGTGCCAAACAGTAAGATTATAGGTAAGAACGGAAAAGACAATAATTGTCTTGACTTGATCTTTGGCATCAGACAGCCTGAGCTGAAATCCCAACTCTGGGGGAGAAACTAAGATGGCGGCATAGGGAAACACCGAAATTGCTGCCTCCTACAACAACTTCAAAACACAATAAAAAGACAAAACGGACATCATCCAGAATTTACAAGAAGGCTGGCGGAGTGGAAATTCTACAACTAGAAGGAAAGAGAAAAGCACATTGAGGGTCAGGAGCTGCGGAAGTAAAGTGCAAAGGTACGGAGGCTCCAGCGCGTGCGGAAAGGGGCTGGTACCTGAGGACTCGGCTGTCTTTTTGAATCGGGAGGGAGTCACAATCTCCCGACTGCTCTGAACTCCGGTTCCGGGAAATCTCTGGGGACCCAGGACTCATACGGGGAGAAACTGGACTGTCTGACAGCAGGCAGAACTCGGAACTCGAGGGCGGCTTTCCCTCAGAGGTGCTTGCAGCAATTAAATTACCAGGACACTGAGACGCGCGCAGCCCCTTAGGGCAGGGCTGAGAATCCGCCATAGTTCCTTGCTCCGCCCTTTGATTCCCTGAGACCCCGCCACACCCAGGCTGTGGCAGAGGCTTTTGCATATGAATGCCCTGGCCCTTTGCAACCTGAAAATTACCTAACAAACTGCAGCTGGGCCACAGACCCAGAACTTCCAAGAGAAGGCCCAAGGCCCCACAGCAGCTTGCATTGCTTCACAGCTGGGCCTCATCAGGGCACCTTCAAACTCTAAAAAAGGAAGGGGAATCTGCAGTTCTCTTCATAGCTCCTGCTGGGTAACCTCCAAGAGCCACTGTACCCAGTGGTCAGAGGGGGACCATCCGGATTACAACTCCTCAGATCCATAAGGGACACACCCAGGGGGCAGACTCAGTGAGCACCAAAGCCCCACTGAAGCAAGTCTTGCCCCAGAAGGGTGTCTTCAGCACAGAAGTTCTCCCACTGCAGACACAGCCGATTCTCACTGCCAGTTGGCCTGGAGGTCAATTCCTCCCAGTGATCCTACAACAATCAAGGCATAACTACAACAGGACTGTGCAAAAAGCCCACAAGGGGGTGCACCAACAGTGTCCACCTCAGGTAACTGGGGAGGCTGAGCCACTGGGCCCTACAGGACATCTAGCACACAAAACCACTCTACCAACACAGAGAAGCATAAAAAATGCGGAGACAAAGAAACAGGTCACAAATGACAGAAATGGAGGAAAGCAAACGACTGGATATAGAGTTCAAGGCCACGTTTATAAGGTTTTTAAAGAATTTTATGGAAACCGCCAATAAATTTAATGAGACCCTCAAGAAATCTAGTGAGACCCTCGAGGATATGAAAAAGGACCAACTAGAAATTAAGCATACACTGACTGAAATAAAGAATAATATACAGAGATCCAACAGCAGACAAGAGGATCCCAAGAATCAAGTCAAAGATTTGAAACACAAAGAAACAAAAAATACCCAACCGAAAAAGAAAAAAGAAAAAAGATTCCAAAAATATGAAGATAGTATAAGGAGCCTCTGGGACAACTTCAAGCGTACCAACATCAGAATTATAGGGGTACCAGAAGAAGAGAGAGGGCAAGATATTGAAAACCTATTTGAAGAAATAATGACAGAAAACTTCCCCTACCTGGTCAAAGAAATAGACTTACAAGTCCAGGAAGCGCAGAGAACCCCAAACAAAAGGAACCCAAAGAGGACCACACCAAGACACATCATAATTAAAATGCCAAGAGCAAAAGACAAAGAGAGAATCTTAAAAGCAGCAAGAGAAAGACAGTCAGTTACCTACAAAGGAGTACCCATACGACTGTCAGCTGATTTCTCAACAGAAACCATGCAGGCCAGAAGAGAGTGGCAAGAAATATTCAAAGTGATGAATAGCAAGAACCTACAACCAAGATTACTTTATCCAGCAAAGCTATCATTCAGAATAGAAGGTCAGATAAAGAGCTTCACAGATAAGAAAAAGCTAAAGGAGTTCATTACCACCAAACCAGCATTATATGAAATGCTGAAAGGTAGGAGTTCATTACCACCAAACCAGCATTATATGAAATGCTGAAAGGTATTCTTTAAGAAGAGGAAGAAGAAAAAGGAACTCTTACCATTTGCCACAGCATGGATGGAACTGGAGAGCAGATAAATACCACATGATCTCACTCATTTGTGGAATATAATGAACAACATAAACTGATGAACAAGGACTGATCCAGAGACGGAGAGGCATTGATTGGACTGTCGGGCCTTGGAGGGAAGGTAGGGGAGGGTGGGGGTAAGGGGGAAAGATCAAGCAAAGGACTTATATGCAAGCATATAGATCTAACCAATGGACACGGACAACGGGGGGTGGGGGGGAAGGGCATGAGCGGGGGGGAGGGAGTAGGGGGTAACGTGGGGATAAAGACACATATGTAATCTCTTAATCAATAAAAAATATATTTAAAAAAAAAGAAAAGAAAAGAAAATGTGTGATTCCTGTCCTGAAAAAAAGAAAAAAAAGAAAAAGAAATCCCAACTCTGCCACTTACTAGTTGTGTGATCTTGGCCAAGTTGCTTAAGCTCTCTGTGCTTCAATGAGGATAAAATAGTTACTACCTCATGGGGCTGTGAGAATTAAATGAGCCAACCAAATATTTAAAGCACTTAAGAATGTTCCTGTCACGTAGTCCTTATTTATTATTATTATTATTATTATTATTATTATTATTATTATTTACATAACTATATCATTACAGATCCCACATCATTTAAAGTTATAATATTTAATTCATAATGATACCTTTAAATTTTACCATATCAAATTAAAATTAGCTTTATATAGGAACTGATGCATAATAAAAAATAACAAAAAATACAGGGCTTTTTTTCCTATATCATTATTGTGGGCCAACTGAACCAAAGCTACCACAATGAACACATATGAAATCAGAGCAGGGTAAGTTTAAAATTCAGCAAGGCAAGAAGGGCAACTGACAGAGACTGGGAGGGAACTCCCATAAGGAAATCCCATGCTCCCCGGACGTGATGTAGTGGTAGCCTCACAAAAGGGCCTTACCATCTACACGGTGGCCCCCACCTGGATCAGGTTACAGGCATACTGCAAATGCACAGATGTGCCCGCTGGTTTACTACACAGCCATTAAAAAAACTAGCCACTGGGTTCAACCCACATAACAAATTTATTGAGAACATCGCCTCACTTATCTGAGATCATAGTGAGGTTCTCGAATGGCACTTTGCCTTCCCCTAACTCTAAGATTCAGTGATTCTCTGTGTAGACTTTTAATTTCTGCCTTTGTATTCTCCAGCATGAGAATATTCTTCCGCTACCAAATAGTGGGATTTGCAGAAAAGTTTGAAGAATGGCATGTTCCAGTTAACTAAATGTGTCTTTAAAAAAATAAATAAATAAACATCTTTGTTTCAATTCTTGTTGAAAAATGTTTGAAGATACATTGATAAGCTTCTATATTAAATAAATGGAAGTACTGAAATTGGTTAATATTTTTTAATGACTTGAATTCTAATTAAACTTCCTTAGGGTCTTAGGAGAGCTATAAATATAGGGTTAGCAATTTAGGGGAGGATGACATTATTTCCAATTTAGAGGGAAACAGGAAAGGCTACTTTGACTTCGGGGCACAGGTCCATGAAAGCGCAAGGGGATTTGAGCAGATGGAAACTGGAGGCGGTGGAATAGGCTGGGGGCAGAGAGGGAAGGGAGAAGGAGGGCATGAGAGTGCAAGTAATGAGGGAGTTTTAGGTAGAGAAAAGCCACAAACTTATGGAAGCCATAAATTCAACAGCATGTTGGGCATGAGAGCTAATCCCCGTTTTCTGTGCCAATGCAAGCACGAAGGGAAGTCTGAGTCTGGAAAGGTGGTCCAGGGTCAGACCACAGGAGGCCTCACCTCACACAACAAACCAAGGAGCTTGGATTTTACCCCATAAGTAGTAGGGAATCACCAGAGTTTGTGCAGCTCACAGAACAGAGATTGGGAAGAGGAATGATGTGATCAGAGGAATAGTTCAGGATAATAAAACTGGAAGAAATATAAGCAGAGTGAGTAATGTTAGGCACCATCTGTTTCACACTTGCTAAGTACTTAACATACTCTACCAATTTAATTTCATTTTATAGGTAAAATGAGACATAGTGGTATTAAATAAATTATCCAGAGCAGTGTGACTCTCAAATTCTGTCATGACTGCCACGGGGTGCTGAACAAGTACTCAGCAAATGTTGGTTCCCCCCTCCTTACCCTTGCTATTGTGGACTGGGAAAGGAAAATCCAGAAGCTCAAAGGATGAGATGACACAGTGGCCTATATCACTGAGACACTCTCACAGGCATTACATTTTCAGGGGCCATAATGGTTAACTTGGGGTACAGTCTCTCAAAAACTGCTGCCTATAAACAGTGGCTTCGTTCTGAATCAGGAAACTCCTATGTTTAACAAAAATTAGCAATCCAAAGTCAGGAGACCATAATTTTCTAATGATGCGAGGTCTTAATGAGATAATACACTTAAAAATCTATCACACCAACAGAAAAATTTGTAGGGCCTCTGCAATGTAATGCTGACATTCAAAATAAAGACGGAGCCACAGAAAGTACTGCTGGGTAGGAGGTTTTGCTATTCTGATGGTTTTAAAGCAAGGTACTAGTTTTTATTAACATACTATATGGCACTAGGGAAGCCTGAAAACAAACCAGGGACATTTTCACCCAGTTCCACTACAAAGTTCAAGAATGACTCCAAGGCAAATATAGTTAAGTTTCAAAAAGATGGTTGAACTCTAATTCCTCAAATTATAAATATTAGTATCCTTGATATTAACCTAATGAATTGAATTAAAATAGATTTTTATTAGAGAAAGTGCAGTAAAAGATGACAACCCAGGCTCCAATTCCGATTCCTACATTTGTTCCAAGCACCATTATTGCTTTCAACTTCTCATGGGGAACAGGGGTTAATATCTCATTTACCTAAAAGCAAGTGGCTTGCTCTGCTGGCTTTCTGTGGCCCCTTCCATGTCTCAAAAGTCTAACTTCATTAGGTTTGCTAGACTGACAGCTATGCAAAATCATGACCCTCATGGCCTTCAGGACCCTAGTGGCTAGCATGGAGAATGCCTGAATAAGTGAAAAAATAATCTGATGTTTCTCTCTGGCTCTTGCTCATGCTCTCTTTCTCTCTCCCTCCCTTCCTTTCTCTCTTGCTCTCTCTCTCTCTCTCAAAAAAAAAAAAAAATATTACCTGAATAAATACTTAAAAGTTAATGCTGAAAGCAGCCTTTCCTATTTATAAAGTGCATATTCAGTAATATTCCTTTCTTTTTTTAAAATTTGATGGAAGTATTCATTCCATTATGCCTTTCCAGAAGGGAGTATAATGAAGTCATAATAATCCTACTGGAATCATTTCCATTCCAAAAAATTATATATTAATAAAGGTTTATTTTTACAATTGGAGAAAGGAACGAATTCATTATGAAAATGAGTAACACACATACGTGCTTATCAATGGCCCATAATATAAATATTTTCAAATGAAAGCTGTGTTTATATATCCTAAAATTATTTCCAGCATTTGGCATAAAGCCACAGCAATTCAGTAACTTTGCCATTTATAGCAAAGTTCAGGCTCAGTCGTAGGGCACTCACGCAAAAAGGTATACTTCCTTGACATTTTTAAGGCCATAGAGCCAATCAGAATGTCTGTGCAGGAAAGGACTTTGTCTAACAGATTTACTGAGCTCTGGGAAAACAAAAGAGAATCCACATGTTTCCACAGATACAGCTGGCAGAGCACTTAGAAAAAAAATGCCACAGGCAATGGAAAATTAAGTTCAGAGAAAACACAACAACTCCTTAAAAAATAAGACATCCACTGATATACACACCTACCTTCTCACTTCACCTGGGAGCACCTAAAGCCTGGATGTGACTGAAAGTAGCCAAACTAAGGACAAGAGAGAGGATGAATCCAGCCAGCATTTGAGAAAACAGCCACCTACCAAGCAGAGACAATGCCATCGTGGATTCAGAAAATTCCTTTCCTGTTCAATTTAAGAAGAAAGTTTAAAATGGAAATAAATTAGCCTATGGCAACATTGTGTTCAACATTGGCTTCAAGAAGTTCCACAAGCCCTAACCCAGCGGTTCTCAACCTGTGGGTTGCGACCCCTTAGGTGGTTGAACGACCCTTTCACAGGGGTCGCCTAAGACCATCCTGCATATCAGATATTTACATTACGATTCATAACAGTAGCAACATTACAGTTATGAAGTAGCAACGAAAATAATTTTATGGTTGGGTCACAACATGAGGAACTGTATTTAAAGGGCCAGAAAGTTGAGAACCAATGCACCGGTTTGGCTCGGTGGATAGAGCGTCAACCTGTGGACTGAAGGGTCCCAGGTTTGATTCCTGTCAAGGGCATGTACCTTGGTTTCGGGCACATCCCCATTAGGGAGTGTGCAGGAGGCAGCTGAATCGACGTTTCTCTCTCATTGATGTTTCTAACTTTCTATACCTCTCCCTTTCTCTATGTAAAAAAATCAATAAAATATTAAAAAAAAAAAAGAAGAAGTTCCACAAAAAACCATACCATCCCTGCTGTCAGATCTCACTGTTTAGTAGGTAAGACAGAAGGAAAAGTACACAGGACAGTTGCCCACTGTGTGAAAAGGCTTACTGGTGACACACAGTCCTGTGTGCCAGGGGAGCCAAAGGAGAAGAGCCAGGAAGGAATGGGAGAGGCGTGGTTAACTTTTCCTTTAGGTCTTTTAAAAATAACAAAGAGACTCTAATCAGAAGCTTACAAGTATTACCTGCCAATAAAATCATATACTTCACCACTTAACTCAGTATCACAGAGGTCTGGGTTTTAAGGAACTTGCCCTGAAAAGACAACATTCATTCTTAATCTCCTCCACCCTAGTTAAAAGAATTAATAATCTCCAAACTTTCTGCCTAACTTCCAATTTAGAGGAAATACAGGGATGACAGAAAACTGAATGGCCCCAAGGGAAACAACCCATCAGACTCATCCTCAATGTGGGACATTCTCCAAGGCAAGTTGTCTGGACTTTTTCAATAATCAATGTCATAGAAAAAGATACAAAAGCTGTACTACACTCTAGAATAAAAGTAAAAGAGACTGTAAAGTCATAACACTATTGTAAAGCATGAACACTGATTGGATCTCAGTTCAGGATATAAATATACAGCTATAAGAGACATTTTGGAGAAAATTCTGGAAATCTACATATGGACTAGATATCAGATATCATGAAAATATTACTTTTTGCATTTTTGAAATGTCACTGTGGCTATGTAGGAGAATGTCCTTGTTTTTAGAAGTTTAAGAAAATAGGGGGTAATTTGCTTACCCCAATTTACCTGAAATTTTTCAGCAAAAAATACACACACACAGATAAAGCAAAGGCAGCACAATGTTAACAATGAATCTAGGTAATAAACATATGCAAGTTCGATGTGCTATTCTTTCAATTTTTCTGTTTGAAACTGTTTATAATCAAAAGCTGGGTGTGGGGTAAGAAATGTTGCTAAGATCTAAAACAAGTGCAAAGAAAGTAAATATATTTATAAAGAAACTTAAGAGTGAAAAAGGAAAGTTATATGTTATTTATCATGTAACTGGGAGAAACATTTAATCAGACTAATAGGTAACTTATTTATCTCTGAAAGTTGCTACCACTCTCATATCTCAGATTTGTAGGAGTTTTCTACTCTAATCTATCCCAGATTTACTATGTAAATAAAAAAATTTTATGATTTCAGATGGTAGCAAAACTGTATGGTTCTGGTTTTCACGCTTTTGTGCACAGCATGTTGTAAATATAAATTACTCCAAGATAAGTCAGTCAGGAAAAAGCAAATAATTCAGCATTTACAATCCATATGATTGGATTTACCCATGAAGGATAAAAACAACCTCAAGTTTGCATATCCCTTTGGTTTTCTCATATTAAATTATATTTAAATAAAATTTATTGCTAATAATCATAGCTCTGCTATCCCTTAACTATTAAAAACGAAATGGAAACACTAAGACTGGTTTCAGGTATTCAGAGGAAGAAGCAGAGAGATTATTAATTTCATACACTGGGTATAATAATGTGATATATGTTTTTCTCTGTTTCTCATAGATCTCTAAACTATACTAAGATTATAATTTCAAGGCTGTATTATCACAGATATTAACAATAAGGCAGATTTGTTTCAACGTTTCACCAACAAATCAGTGACATTTGATGAAATTTATCTCCAAAAGTTTGTTATAAAACAACAAGAATAACAATAAGCTACTCTGAAATTTTTCTCTAATTCCTACCTAATCATAACTGCCAAAAATAAAAATAAAGAGCACCTACTAAGAGACCCCCTCATAAATCAGGGACAATCTAATTTGGCTGGAGTCAAAGACTTCGTATCAGGCATTCACAATATGATCCAACACTCCTAATAATTTTCTTCCAATCCTTTTTCTACAATGTCTCTCACATACTGCAAAGTTATCAGAAGTGTACTGAAAGGCAGTCCAAATCTACCTCAATTCATCAATGGCAAAAAACAGTTCTCAAGCCTCAACATTTTTTTAAATCATCAGTATTACAACCTGTACATTCTATTTGCAATGCAACCCATCAGACCTTCGCAGAAAGCATAAGACATATTTGAGGATAGTGTTTTCTTTCAATGAATTGCCATTCCATTGACTAAAGAAAGTGTGGCACATAAACAGAGTCAAGAACAAAGATGATGCCAAAGGCGCCGGTCTCTAGAATCAGGGTTAATGAAGGCACGAAGCTATATCTTTAGCAGGCAGCAACCTTAGGGTGTTGTTGTTTAGAACATTTACAACTCAAGCAATTTCTTTTTTTTAAAAATATATTTTATTGATTTTTTACAGAGAGGAAGGGAGAGAGATAGTTAGAAACATCGATGAGAGAGAGAGACATCGATCAGCTGCCTCCTGCACACTCCCTACTGGGGATGTGCCCACAACCGAGGCACATGCCCTTGACCGGAATCGAACCTGGGACCTTTCAGTCTGCAGGCCGACTACTCAAGCAATTTCGATTGGTAATGAAAGGTCTAGACTTATATGCTTCTTCTAATATCTGTCATGAGCTGTTTGATCCAAAGCAGGTAACACAATCACACAAGGGTCTGAGCTAGAAGCTACTACTGAGATCATTTAATGGCCAACTCCTCATTTTCCTGATAAAATCAAGACCCAGAGAGATTCATTCTCTCCTCTGCTGAAACTGAAATGGAACTCTGAGTGAAATGAACCACAGCTATCCAAAATGTGCAATCATCCTTCCTGCTTGAGGAGAGCCAATGTCAGGAAAAGCTGCTTGTGACAACAAAATATGGCAAGATCCTATCCTGACCCCTAACACTTACTGTGATAGCTACAGTATAATTCCTTAACCCAGGGGGGAATTCAACGAAAAGTTGACTGAACAAACAAACAAAAAAGGAATGAAGTTCCTCACCCTTGCTGGGACTGCTCTTGGCTACCAACAACATGTGATGGGCAGCTTTTGACCTCAGGGGTAGCTCTTCCTAAGATCTTCTTGGGCAACAATTACGATGTTGAATTTAACAACATTTGTCATCTCTGTGGTCAGACTAACTGATCTTTCTCCCTGTCTGTCATTCTTTCTTCCCCTCTGTCTTCCTTTTTTGCAATCATCTATTTTTTTTATCTCCTACAAATCAAGTCATTTCTAGATGCTAGACTGTCAATAAATATTTTATCCTGGTGTGAGGGGCTGTGAAAAGAATGCATGAAGTTTTTAAGGTTTAAAAACTCAAAATTAAAAATCAATTTGAAAGTTCAGTTTTCCCCCCAGTACCGATTGGTGCCTGATTACTGGGAGATCACAAAGTCAAGAAACCTCTGAAAGTGGACACCTGCAAAGCACAATCAAGTCTGAATGTATGGTTTAGATTTAAAAGGGAGAAAAAAGATGAAAAAACAAGATGGCGGCATAGGTAAACGCCTGTACTCATCGCCTCCCAAAACCACATCAAAATTACAACTAAATTATAGAACAACCATCATTCAGAACCACCTGAAAGCTGACTGAATGGAAGTCCTACAACTAAAGAAGTAATGATGAAAGCATATCTCGACTGGTAGGGAGGGGCAGAGGCATGGAATGGGCTTAACTCAGTATGGGGTATTTTTAATGAGGAGGGATATCTCCGCTGCAGAGACTTTTTTTGAGAAGCAAGGGGTCCCAGACCTATACCAGACCCCTAGCCCAAGGTTCCAGAGCTGGGAAGAGAAGTCCCCATAATTTCAGGCTGTAAAACAAGAGAGAATTGTGGCCAAGTGACATAGAGGCTGCTGGAGACCCAAGCAGTCCTGCTTAAAGGGTTGGCACATAGACTTAGACTCACTCCCTCTGAGCACCAGTGGCACTGGGGAAACCAGAGACATATGGGGAGGAAGGATTGTCTGGCATCAGGGCAGGAACTCAGGCGCAGCTTTCTCCCAGATGAAGGTGCTTGCGGGGGTCATTATTCATGGGACCTACCCTGATGGGCAGCCATATCTGAGTTCCATCAGCCTGGCTCACACTGGTGTTTGCTCCATCCTGGTGATTCCCTGAGACCCCACCCCATCCAACTTGCAGCTGGACCCAAGCTGTTTGCAGTGGCTTTTTCCGTATGAATGGTCTGACCTGGCTCAGGCTTCAGACTTTTCTAGAATCTCTTAAACAAGCAACAGCTGGCATCAGTGTGCTCTGTACCTATCAATATGAGGCCCAACACCTGGCACTAGCACCAGCCTGCCTTGCTTCACAGCTGGGCCTTGCCTAGGCACTTCCTAGCTCAATACAAGTAGCAGACATCTACAAATAGCTTGGTAGCTCCTGCAGGGTGGCCCCAGGCAGTGGCTGACTTTACACCTCCCAGGAGGCCCCAGAGCCAGTGCACCTGGTGGACAGCTTCAGTCCATACCATATTAAAACTCTACACATACACAAAGGACACACTTAAGGGACAGACTCAGTGAGCACCAAAGCCCCACTGAAGCAAGTCCCGCTCCATAGGGATGTTTCCCGCACAGCAGCTCTTCCACTGTAGCTGCAGCTGGACCTCACAGCCAATTGGCCTGGAAGTCAGTTCCTCTCAGTGATGCCATAAAGGTTCAACTACAACAAGAGTATGCACACATCCCACACAGGGATACACCTAAAGTGCCCAGCTCAGGTGACTGGGGAGGCTGAGTCACTGGGCCCTACAGGACACCTACTACACAAGGCTACTCTACCAATCCCAGGAGACATAGCAGCTCTACCTAATACACAGAAACAAACACAGGAAAGTAGCCAAAATGTGGAGACAAAGAAATATGCCACAAATGAAAGAATAGAAGAAATCCCCAGAAAAAATACTAAATGAAATGGAAGCAAGCAAACTACTAGATACAGAGTTCAGAACAATTGGTATAATTGTATAATAATCAAGGATCCTAATGAGAGCTTCAAGGAACTTAGTGACACTTTCAAGGAACTTAGTGAGAATTTCAAGGAAATTAGTGAGAACATCAACAACATGTAAAGAACCAGTCGGAAATTAAGCATACACTAACTGAAATAAAGAATAATTTATAGGGAGTCAACAGTAGAGGATTCCAAGAATCAAATCAACAATTTGGAATATGAAGAAACAAAAGACACCCAATCAGAAGAGCAAAAAGAAAAAAGAATACAAAAATATCATGATAGTGTTAGGAGCCTCTGGGACAACTTAAAGTGTACCAACATTCACATTATGGGGGTGCCAGAAGGAGAAGAGAGAGAACAAGATAATGAAAACCTATTTGAGGAAATAATGACAGAAAACTTCCCCTACTGGGTGAAAAATAGACTTACGAATCTGAGAAGTGCAGAGTCCCAAACAGGAGGAACCCAAAGTGGCCCACAGCAAGTCACACCATAATTAAAATGCCAAAAGTTAAAGACAAAGAGAGAATCTTAAAAGCAGCAAGAGAAAAGCAGTTAGTTACCTAAAAAGGAATGCCCATATAACTGTCAGCTTATTTTTTAACTGAAACTGCAGGCCAAAAGGGAGTGGCAAGAAATACTCAGTGATGAACAGCAAGGACCTATAACCAAGATTACTCTACCCTGCAAAGCTATCATTTAGAATTGAAGGTCAGATAAAGAGCTTCACAAAGAAGAAAAAGTTACTGAAGTTCATCACCACCAAGTCAGTAATACATGAAATGTTAAAGGGTATTCTTTAAGAAAAAGAACAACAAATTGGCAATGAATATATTATCTATCAACAATTGTATCTAAAAATCAGAATAAACGAACAAGAAATCTAATGAACATAAGAAGCTGATGGATAAAATAGAACCAGAGGCATGGAAACATGGAACACACTGATGAATCTCAGAGAGAATAGGGGAGGGGTATGAGGAGAAATTAACCAAAGATCTTATGTGCATATATGCATTACCTTTGGACACAGACAATAGGGTGGTGAAGGCCTGGGGTGGGAACCAGACAGAGGGGTCAATGGAGGGAAAAGGGGGGGCATCTGTAATACTCCCATCAATAAAGGTTCTTAATAAATTAAAAATAAATAAAACGGGGGGAGCACAGACTTAAACCACAATTTTTGTGGTCTGTTTCTTTGGCTGGAAAGGATTTATTGGCATTGCAATTACATTTATCGTACCACATTCCTAGAGGGGGCAAATGACAATGTTTATTCTTATTCCCAGTAAATCCAGTTACAACCAAAAATTCAGAGATGTACCTAAAGAATGAAAATTACTTGAGTAATACATATGTCACTAAAGCATATTCAGGAACAGTAATTTCAACAAAAAACCTTATTTGAAATGTTAATAAAAAATGCAAATCAATGATTAAGGTAAAAAATGTATAGCAGGAGAAACTAAGATGGCGGCATAGGCAAACATCGGGAAATTGCTGCCTCCCACAACAACTTCAAAAATACAACGAAAAGACAAAACGGACATCATCCAGAACTACAGGAAGGCTGGCTGAGTGTAAATTCTACAACTAGAAGAAAAGAGAAAAGCACACTGAGACTCAGAGGAGCTGCGGAAGTAAAGTGGAAAGGTATGGAGGCTCGAGCGCACGGAAAGTGGCTGGTACCTGAGGACGCGGCTGTCTTTTTGAATCGGAAGGGAGTCACAATCTCCCGACTGCTCTGAAATCTGGTTCCGGGAAGTCTCTGGGGACCCAGGACTCATACAGGAGGAAACTGGACTGTCTGGCAGCAAGCAGAACTCTGAACTTCAGGGCGGCTTTCCCTCAGAGGTGCTTGCAGCAATTATCAGGACACTGAGACGCGAGGTCCCTTAGGGCAGGGCTGAGGACCAGCCATAGCTGCTTGCTCCGCCCTTTGATTCCCTGAGACCCCGCCACACCCAGGCTGTGGCAGAGGCTTTTGCATATGAATGCCCTGGCCCTTTGCAACCTGAAAATTACCTAGCAAATTGCAGCTGGGCCAGACAGACCCAGAACTTCCAAGAGAAGGCCCAAGGCCCCACAGCAGCTTGCATTGCTTCACAGCTGGGCCTCATCAGGGCACCTCCAAACTCCAAAAAAGGAAGGGGAATCTGCAGTTCTCTTCATAGCTCCTGCTGGGTAACCTCAGGAAGAGGCTAAATTAGCACCTCCTTAGATCCAAGAGCCACTGTACCCAGTGGTCAGAGGGGACCATCCAGATTACAACTCCTCAGATCCATAAGGGACACACCCAGGGGGCAGACTCAGTGAGCACCAAAGCCCCACTGAAGCAAGTCTTACCCCAGAAGGGTGTCTTCAGCACAGAAGTTCTCCCACTGCAGACACAGCCGATTCTCACTGCCAATTGGCCTGGAGGTCAATTCCTCCCAGTGATCCTACAACAATCAAGGCATAACTACAACAAGACTGTGCACAAAGCCCACAAGCGGGTGCACCAACAGTGTCCACCTCAGGTAACTGGAGAGGCTGAGCCACTGGGCCCTACAGGACACCTAGCACACAAAACCACTCTACCAACACAGGGAAGCATAAAGAATGCGGAGACAAAGAAACAGGTCACAAATGACAGAAATGGAGGAAAGCAAACGACTGGATATAGAGTTCAAAACCACGTTTATAAGGTTTTTCAAGAATTTTATGGAAACCGCCGATAAATTTAGTGAGTCCCTCAATAAGTATAGTGAGACCCTGGAGGACATGAAAAAGGACCAACTAGAAATTAAGCATACACTGACTGAAATAAAGAATAATATACAGAGATCCAACAGCAGACAAGAGGATCCCAAGAATCAAGTCAAAGATTTGAAATACAAAGAAACAAAAAATACCCAACCGAAAAAGAAAAAAGAAAAAAGATTCCAAAAATATGAAGATTGTGTAAGGAGCCTCTGGGACAACTTCAAGTGTACCAACATCAGAATTATAGGGATACCAGAAGAAGAGAGAGGGCAAGATATTGAAAACCTATTTGAAGAAATAATGACAGAAAACTTCCCCTACCTGGTCAAAGAAATAGACTTACAAGTCCAGGAAGTGCAGAGAACCCCAAACAAAAGGAACCCAAAGAGGACCACACCAAGACACATCATCATTAAAATGCCAAGAGCAAAAGACAAAGAGAGAATCTTAAAAGCAGCAAGAGAAAGACAGTCAGTTACCTACAAGGGAGTACCCATACGACTGTCAGCTGATTTCTCAACAGAAACCATGCAGGCCAGAAGAGAGTGGCAAGAAATATTCAAAGTGATGAATACCAAGAACCTACAACCAAGATTACTTTATCCAGCAAAGCTATCATTCAGAATAGAAGGTCAAATAAAGAGCTTCACAGATAAGAAAAAGCTAAAGGAGTTCATCACCACCAAACCAGCATTATATGAAATGCTGAAAGGTATTCTTTAAGAAGGGGAAGAAGAAAAAGGAACTCTTACCATTTGCCACAGCATGGATGGAACTGGAGCGCGGATAAATACCACATGCTCTCACTCATTTTTGGAATATAATGAACAACATAAACTGATGAACAAGGACTGATCCAGAGACGGAGAGGCATTGATTGGACTGTCGGGCCTTGGAGGGAAGGTAGGGGAGGGTGGGGGTAAGGGGGAAAGATCAACCAAAGGACTTATATGCAAGCATATAGGTCTAACCAATGGACAAGGACAACGGGGGGGTGAGGGCATGAGCGGGGGGTAGGGGATAGGGGGCAAGGTGGGGATAAGGACACATATGTAATATCTTAATCAATAAAAAATATATTTAAAAAAATGTATAGCAATCTAGTCAGACAAGAACATATTATTAACATTAATTCTATTAAATAGAAGAGGAACATAGGGTTTGCAGTTTCTCTCAATAGCCTAGAAACTCACAATTAGATATCCTGCCCAGAGGAGAGTACTGATATTCATAAATGCAGCCAGGAATCAGAACCACCCTTAGAGCCAAATGAGTGGCTTCTGAGTTAGAGCAGAAGAGTAGATGTGCCATAGCAGGGCAAAACTCTACTACCATATTCCCAACCAAGACCTGTGGTGCACAAGATGGACTGTTGACTTAGTTTGGAAAAGAAAACCTCATTCTTTTTAATATGTTTTATTTTAGAGAGATAAACACCCCAATGTGAGAGAAAAACGTCAATTGGTTGCCTCCACACATGCCCCAACCAAGATATGTGCCCTGACAGGGAATCGAACTGGTGACCCTTCGGTGCATGCGATGACTATCAACCAACTGAGCCACACAGGCCAAGGCAACTTCATTCTTTTTAATCTGGCCAGTGTTCTCACTGGCTATATTTCTTTAGCATCCAGAAAGGAACAGAAAATTAGACGATGGTTACAGCAAATTTCACCCGAACCTTAAAAAAAAAGGGAAGCTAGAATTGATTTGTCTTAGTAGCTGTCAAAATTAAACATTTAATTTGAGAATTGATAAACTTTTAAAGAAAAAGCTTTTCAGTTTTATGACATTAAGATAAGCCCTGGAGAATCTGTGGCAGAATATTCCCTAAGATTACAGAATATAGACACTGATGTTCTGGCTTTGATCAAAGGAGGTAACTTGGGAACACATTTTTGAGAAATGTATTATGTTCCCAGATCCAACCATGCCTGAATGGAACTTTTTTCTTTTTTTTATTTATCTTTCCAAATTTATCATAACAGATTATGGTTTCTTTCCTTTCTTTGAAGGAAAGTTAATTACGTTGCTCTTTTTTTTTTTTCCATTAAGAGACTCAACATTGGGTGATGCTTTCTTTTTTGTTTTTTTTAATTGTTTTATTGTTTTATTGCTTAAAGCAGGGGTCCTCAAACTATGGCCCGCGGGCCACATGCAAATACAAATATTGTATTTGTTCCCGTTTTTTTTTTTTTTTTTTTACTTCAAAATAAGGTATGTGCAGTGTGCACAGGAATTTGTTCATAGTTTTTTTTAAAACTATAGTCCGGCCCTCCAACGGTCTGAGGGACAGTGAACTGGCCCCCTGTTTAAAAAGTTTAGTGTAAGGTGTTAGGAGAGTTGGATTAGGAGCCTTTATTACTGAGCCCAATAACCTCTGAGAAATGCTTGGTAGTGCTTCCTGTCTAATTCCATCAAACAGCATCATGCTCCTCCCCTATTAAGATATCCAAAGGGACTGAAAGCCACCTTGGACAACCTCTCATGGTTCCCAACAACTGGAAGGATAACATGACAAAAAAGACAAGAGCAGCAGTTGTTTTCCCATTGGTGTGAAAGCCTAATAACAAGAGTCCTTTGTATCTTAAAATGCACTCAGATTTTTATAATGGTCAGGGTCCCATGGAATGAGCAACTTTTAGCTATACCTCTCACTTTCTTCAAATCATTTTTTAAAAATTCTTTTTGGATTATATAAAGGAAGAATAACCAATCATGGAAAAGAGGGGGCAACCAAAAGAAGGACAGGAGTACCAGGCTTGGAAAGGTGGAACATGAATTCAAGGTGGGGGGCTGGGGTTGGTGGGATATTCCAAAGGCCCAAGCAATATTTAGTTGTGATGTTCACTCCACCCTTTTTCGGGACAGTATAATGGTTAAGGGCATAAACTAGAGTCAAACTCCTGGGGTCTGGTCTCTGAAACAGCCACTTCACAACTGAAAAATTATTTTCCTTTTATGGTTCTTATTCCTCATATCTAATACTAGTAGCCCTGCGCACGAATCTGTGAGTGAGTAGCTCCCTGCCGTTTGCCGCAGCTGGCCACCCTCCCACCTCTGCTGGTAGCTCTCCACTGCTCATAGCTGGCTACCCCGCCCTCCTGTACCTCTCTCCACTTGTAGCTCACTGCTCTGCCCTCCTGTAGCTCTCCACCTGCTCTTCCGTCCTCCTATACCTCTCTCCACTTGTAGATTGGTCGTGCTGTTACAGCGTAATGGATAATTAGCATATTCCTCTCTTTTTATATAAGATGGGGATGATAGCCTTGCCTTACAGAGCTCTTGTGAGACACAGATGAAATGATAAATCTCATGTGCTTGGAATCATGTTCAAAGGATGCTGGCGAGTCATATTTTACCTTTTTCTCACAATTCCCATTTCCAAACCCTTTGTGCCCCATTTCCTTTATTCCAACTTCCCGTTCCCTTTTTGATATTATTGTTGTTTTGCATTCATTTTTGTCCTTGGCCTTCCCACTTGGCCTCACTTTAAGCCTTTTCCTAAGATGCTTCAGGCAGTCAACACCATATTCTATTTAGTGCACCAAGATTTGGGGGGCATGAGGGAAAAAGGGATTGAGGCTAGGGTGAGAGACAGGAGGCAGAAGCAGAGACAATGAAAGAAATGAGGAGACTGAAGGAGAGAACAAAACCTACCCACAAGGTTCCAAATGTCTGGAGGGAGTGAATACATGGAACCTACTTTCTGGTACAAAAGTGCCACAGGGACTGTGTTTTGCTTTATTTCCTTAATCAAAGCAATATTCGACCCATTGATGAAGCAGTCTAGAAGCTTACCCAATGATACATTTATTAACAGAAGTATGACTTCCACCTACACACTTCAGTATCTGAAGTGCGGCTAAAATACTACTACCATTCTAATGATGATGAGGATGATGAGGATGAGGATGATAAAGGTCTATAGTCAGCTTTTGTGCATAAATTCCCGTTGCTATTAACTTCAGTAGAACTCACTCAACACTGAAAACTTTGGAATTTCTACCAATTCCCTTTGTGATCTGCTCCTCTTTGGGAATAATAACTTTGTTCCAAAAAGCTCTGTCCCTTCTAACATCATTACAATGTCCACTGTGTGCCAGAAATGTCTCACAGGAGACAGGCTTGGTCACTATGTCAGCACTCATTAAGCCACACTTTACAGGATAAAGAGTGGCAAGAAGAAAAGGCACTTCCCTGTTGGTCTCACAAACTAGGTCATCATACTAGCCCTGCTGCATTAACAGGTGATTTACCGATTTACACATCTGTCCCAAATCAAAAAGTGCCTTCCATTCCAATGTCAGTGCGCCTGGAACAGAAAGCAGTGTGCACTAGCCCTAAATGCTGGCACGACAGGAAGACCTTGGCTCCTTTAATTTCTTGGTGGCTTTGTTGTCATTGTTCCAATTATTGGGTAGGATGCAAACTGTGAATTATGCTTTGGACGATTTCACATCCTTGTTTTAATAACACATGACTCTGGTAAGGAGGTAAGAAGAGGAGGGCCTCAGAAGAAAAAGTAAAATAACTGAAGCTCTTTTTATTATTTTTGAATTTTTAGATACAGTTCATAGTCAGGTTATAATTTGATTACAAGAGATAATTCATTTTAAAGGTTTTCATTGAAAATAGTTCTGTTAAGCTTATCTAGAGCTAGTTCCCTATCAAACAAGAATGTTTGAGTTAAATGGGACTGAATTTCACACCAAAATGTATAAGAGTTTTCAGCCCTTCACAAAACCACTGGTTAGACCTGACCTTTCAGAGGTACAGACTGCAAGTCTTATCTAAATACTCTCAAGCTGCACAAGGCTAACATGGTTACAGCACTGAGGGTCTTAAGATCAGGTACCTCATGCTTCAACATTTTAAGTTGCCAAATGATGAACAATCATTGTTTCTGAAGCCAGTTTTTTTTATTTTTAATTGAAAATTACTTGGATGTTCACACTGCTTAGGTACATTAGGGATAAAGTAGGCAGCTGTCTTTGGTGGGTTTACAAAAAAATAAACTCAAGTGCATGAAGATGGTGAAAAGGTCATTTAGGGACAAAACTTAAGATTATTTGCTGTGTTGTCATTATTGAGATGTTATGATCTCTTTATTGATCACATCATCAGGACAACAGTGATAAACCTCAGGAAAAACTCAGCTGAAAAAGGGATTAATATAAGGGAAAAAAATTTTCCACTAACTACAAAGTGGGTATATAAGCAAAAACTATTTCCAAGAAAGAAAAAATAATCATAAGCAAAAAGAACATATCAATCCAGCTAATACTGACACCTTGTTCCATGGAATTCTAAGAAGACAGATGGATAGTCAGTCCACTTTCCATAATGGTCAATATTTCTCTGATGAGTTATAATAATGAACACCAATGACTGCTGACCGTCAGAGCTAGAGTTGTGTTATGTGGGTTCATATAGGTGGCAATACAGTCTGCAAACCCTGTCTATATTTAGATGCTACAGTGACAGCACTCCTGCTGGCTGAGTCAACCAGACCAGGGTTTCAAAAGAACAGTCCTTTCGGCATATTTTTTTATTTCAAGACCTACGTACAAATTCTTGGAAATGCAGTACTTTCCCTGCACACAGCAAGTTCCCCACCTACACAGCAAGGAAAATGTCCCAGCATTCTTCATAAGGGAGGGTACTTTTATCAGCGCTAGTTGGGAGGCTACAGTGTGTCTCTACCGGTGAAAATCATTAATAAAAGGGAGAGAATGCCAACCTGTCCTCCCCAGGAAACTCCCCCACAGTCTGCTTCCCTGTCCTTTCTGGAAGGAGGGCCAAACCTTTACATTTCCAGCTTCCAGGATGTTAGCATCTGACTGCAGTAATTCAGATGTTCCCAAATCCAAACCAACTCTGCACAAGCGCCCAGAGACCAGTCAGCAAGATATTTGAATTCTCAAGGGAGTCCAAAGGACCAGCATGTTAATTTTGGAGAGAGCGCGAGAATTGGAAAACAGGGATAAGCTATCAGAAAGAAGAATAGCATGGTACTTCTGGCTGAAATGCTGGTTCTTACCATCCAGAAAGGCACTCACAATGTATCCAAGTTTAATCAGATGAGACAGACTCACTATTGGTACATTACCAGCCTCCAGCCTTCATACTTTCCTCTGAATTTTAATGAAACCCTCCAGGAGCTGCTATTAATGTGTCATCTTTTTGCCTCTGCAATACACTAAAAGCAGCAATGTTTACACAAGGTGGCACCCATGCCTGGGAACTGTCAGGGAAGCAGGCCATTGTCTACACAGGAAGCTTCTGAGGCTGGGCAGAGAGCTATTATGTCACGGAGGCTTTTATACCATGTGGGCGCCACAAAGCACATATCCTTTCTGCTCTTCCAAATTAAACACAGACAGCCACAAGCCAACCGGAGCCAGGAGAGTTGAAATTAAGGCATCGTTTCCACACCTAATGCACCTCACTGCTAGAAAATTCCAAGGGGATGCTGCATGTGCATGTGGTTATAAGGGATGAAATAAAAACTCACCCTAGGTTTTTATTGCAGCCTAAAACAGAGATTCCATCTCTGGAAACTAGAAGCAAAGCTAAAGGGGTTTCCCTTTAGTGGGTGCCTCGACCCTGTGTGTCCATAGTGGCTATGCCCAATAGTAAAATTGAGGTGAGACGCAGCCTAGAAGGTGGGTATAGCTCCTCGGGACTGATACCTGAAATCAAATCTCCTTCTTTCCTTTTTCCTTCCTCCTTTGTGGCTGCTTCTTCTCTTTGCTTATACCTTTATAGTTACCAGGAAACTGCTCATTAGTGATAAGCTGCATTTTGCAATAAGGAACTCAATACCTTCACTCATCCTATATACTAAAAGCCTATTATGCTAAGTGTCTGGTCATCTGGTCGTCCATTCAATCAATCAAAGCGTAATATGCTAATGATATGCTAAGGCTGCTCAACCGCTCACTATGATGTGCACTGACCACCAGGGTGGCAGACACTTCGACCAGTAGGTAAGCTTGCTGCTGGGGTCCAGCCGATCTGGACTATGCAAGACAGGCTGGACAAGCCTTGGAGCCCTCTTGGGGTCCCTTCCCAGCTGGACAACCTCCTGCATCCCTCCCCAGCTCCGATCGTGCAGCTATGGGGTCTCTTGGCCTGGTCTATACGCTCTCACAATCCGGAACCCCTTGGGCGATTGTCAGAGAGCCAGTTTTGGCCCAATCCCACTCAATGCAGGAGCTGCCCCCTTATGGTCAGTGAACTCACACACGGGGAGCGCTGCTAAGCCAAAAGTCGGGCTCACAGCTGGTGAGTGCAGCAGTGGTAGCAGAAACCTCACCCGCCTCCACAGCAGCACTAAGAATGTCCAACTGATGGCTTAGGCCCGTTCCCCACAGGGAGTGGGCCTAAGCCGTCAGTTGGACATCCTCCAAGGGCTCCCGGACTGTGAGAGGGTGCAAGCTGGGCTGAGGAACCCCCACATTGAGTGCACGAATTTCATGCACCAGGCCTCTAGTTCTACAGTAAAGCTGGTTGCTGCATTCATCTATCAGGATTCATTCATCTCATTCATTTATTCTTTCAACATCATTGAAATTCTGTGAGGCAGAATTTTAAGGTGGCCCCCAAGATATCATCCCTGGCCTATATACCTTGTATGATCCTCTCCTCTTGAATGTGGGTAGGACTCTTGAATATGATGGGATATTGTTTCCATGATTATGTTACCTTACTAGTATATGGCAAAGGCACTTTGCAAAAGCATTTAAGGTCCCCAATAAGTTGATTTTGAGTTCATCAACAGGGAGATGATCCTCAGTGAGCCTGACCTAGTCAGGTAAAGCTTATTAAAAGAGGCACTGGGACCCTCTTCTAAAGAAAAACAAAATTGCCATGAGTTCTGTGAGTTCTACAACTGGATTTTGCCAATAAGCTCAAGAAGCCGAAACCGGTTTGGCTCATTGGATAGAGCATCAGCCTGCGGACTGAAAGGTCCCAGGTTCGATTCCAGTAAAGGGCATGTACCTGGGTTGCAGGCACATCCCCAGTAGGGAGTGTGCAGGAGGCAGCTGATCGATGTTTCTCTCTCATCGATGTTTCTAATTCTCTATCTCTCTCCCTTCCTCTCTGTAAAAAATCAATAAAAAATATATTCAAAAAATAATAATAATAAGCTCAAGAACTCCAGAGAGGACTCCAAGCCTCAGATGACAGCAGCACCAGAGAACACCTTGATTACAGTCTTGTGAGACCCAGAGCAGAGGACCAAGCTAAGCTGTGTCCTTACTCCTGACCCAGGGAAATTGTGAGATAATAAATATATGTTGTTTAAGCCACAACTTTTTGGTGGCAATTTATTATGAAGCAATGGAAAATAAAACAAATGTCAATGTGGGCCTAGACCAGTGGTTCTCAACCTTGGCTGCACATTAGAATCACCTGGGAATCTTTTTAAAATTCTGATTTCTGGGCCTCATCCTCCATAAATTCTGTTTCTTTGTTATGGGGTGGGGCCACAACATTAGTAACAAAGAAACAGAATTTCCGGAGAATGAGGCCCAGAAATCAGGATTTTAAAAAAACTCCCAGGTGATTCTAATGTGCAGCCAAGGTTGAGAACCACTGGCCTAGACTGTGCTGGAATGCTGGGGACAAAGAAATAGAGAAGTGTGATACGATGAGGTGCATATGATAAAGGTTAAGTACAAAATTCTTTGAGACCAGAGAAGGGAATCTCTAATTGTTGGTTGGGAGAAGTTGAGAACATCTAGCGAGAAACAGCATGCTCCCTTTTCGAAGGGCACCAAAGTTAACATTTAAACTCAGAACTTTAATCAACAACATCACTGCGACCATGTTGTGAGAAGCCTCTTGGATCTTGAAATACATATTGATAATCAGAATAAATATTGCAATTATTCTGCTGAATCCAGCAGCAACAGACAACCTCAGGCAGAACTCCAGGTTAGTAGAAGGAAGGGTGTTTCACTTGGGAATTCTAACAAGATTTACACTGACAATCTGAATCCTATAAAAAAAAAAATTGAGAAGGACATTCTTACATTGATCTCCAACTGTTTTTATGGCACCGGGAAGGGCTCTAGAAGCTTTACTGGCTGTCAACTGAGAAGCAAAAATACACAGGCAAGCCTTTAAAAATCCTTGCCTGAGGATTTTTACAAATAGGAATGAGACTACTCCACCCTCTCCCTCCCTAATACACATGCACACAGCTTTAATTCCGCAGATATATGCTTCAGAGCAATGTCTCCTTCAACTTCGAAGGAGAGCCATGTGTGTGCAAAGCATAGAAATAGAAAGCCCACCCAAGCCCAGTTCTAGCACCATAAACAAGGCCACAGGAAGAATTCCTTATTTAAATAACCATATACACATCCTGTGGTTCAGTGAAGCTAAACCATTAAATAGGCAATCTTCACCTACGTTTGGGGTGCAGAGCTGAGGTTAACACTCTGCACCTTTAAAATTACTAAGCTGCAGCAGAGAACACAACCCTTTGTGCTGGTGACAATGGGGAGAAGCAGCAACACAGAACCAGCCCTTCTAGCAGCTCTCTGCTCCCATGGTCAAGTCATTCTCCAGGTGGGACAGGAATGGAAAGAGTACACCCAAAGAGGGCCACTGCCTGATGATTCAGGTATATCAGGCATATTTTGATCCAATTGGCCAAAAGAACCTGTTAATGTAACATTCAAGAATGTACTTGTAAATATTTAATGTAAACCAAAGGCTAAGAATAAACAGAATCTTTATTGTTACTGCTGTCAAAAATAACGACGCTGGCTGAGTTTATCCAAACAGACAAGAAAAAGATGAAGAAAAAACAAAAAAATCCCATACACTAAAATGAAAAAAACAAACAAAACAAAAATTTCTAAGCAACTAAAAGTAAACAAGTGAGTATGTTTCATAATCAGTTTTACGTAGCATAGATTGACTTTTTAAAAAATATTTTAAGTTATTAAAGTTTAACTTCCTTTTTAAAACATTAGAACAGGCACACACAGTTTATATGTTTGAAGAGAGGAAATGATTGAGATGGAAATGCTTTAAAAAGCAGGAGGGGGAACTCACAAATAATTATAGTAAAACCTTGATATGCAGACTAATTTGGGCAAGGAGGTGTCCGTTAAAGCAGGAAGTCCGTTTTAAAATAAAGTAGGTTTTCCAAATGTGTATGTTAAATATCAACAAATTAATTTACCTGTTTTTACTTATGTAGAAACATTTATAATTAAGTATGTAAAAGTTTAACTTATGTATTACTGTAACTTTATATTTATACTGAATACGTCTAGTAAATGTGCATTCACCAGTCACCTCGAGCAAACAAATGGGTTGTGGCTTAGCCCACATCAGAACATCGGTCTGCATGCATTAAAACTGCTGCAGCCCTAGATGGTTTTGCTCTGTGGTTACAGCGTTGGCCTGTTGACTGATGGGTCTTGGGTTCGATTCTGGTTGGGGCATGTACCTCAGTTGCAGGTTAGATCCCCAGCCCCGGCCAGGAGCACATGCAAGAGGCAACCAATCAATGTGTCTCTGACATCGATTTTTCTGTCTGTCTCTACCCCTCCCTTCCACTCTCTAAAAATCAATGGAAAAATATCCTCAAGTGAGGATTTACAAAAAAAAAAAAAAAAAAAAAAAAACCTGCTACAGAAAGTCACACCATGAGACAACAGAACCAAGTACCTCGTATGATGTAGTGTGAGCACATGCTAATCATTCACTGAATACTACAAGCGGTGACTCTTGGATTTAAATATGTAGACTATAGTTGTACATATGTAATATTTATTTATGCTGGCAAAAATACTAAAGTGGCCAAAACCGGTTTGGCTCAGTGGATAGAGCGTCGGCCTGCGGACTGAAAGGTCCCAGGTTCGATTCCGGTCAAGGGCATGTACCTGGGTTGCAGGCGCATCCCCAGTAGGAAATGTGCAGGAGGCAGCTGATCGATGTTTCTCTTATCATCGATGTTTCCAACTCTCTATCTCTCTCCCTTCCTCTCTGTAAAAAAAAATCAATAAAATATATTTTAAAAAAAATACTAAAGTGTTTTTTCCAACATGTGGCCTATTCGCTAAAATTTGTTTAAAATAACAGTGAATTAATAACAAAAAAAATAACCTGTTAATTTAATTATAAGCAAGTCTTGGTTAAAAGCATTTTTAAATTAATAGGGTGTTAATTTTTCACATATGACATACAGACCTGAAATTGTGCCATTTAAATCAAGATCCACATAATTGAGGGTTTACTGTATTTTGAGTCTTCAAATGGACAATGAGAGAAAAAGTGTCCTCTTTATCAGTCAGTCAATTATACAATATAGTCTGAAAATGTCACTTCATCCCTGATCATGCCATCCAAAACAGTCCCACCTGGTTCTTTCCCTGCATGTCAGTTGTCACCATTTGTCATTATACTCACTAGTTTCTCCTCCACTAGACTAACTGGCAGCTCTATGAAGGCAGGCACCACATTTTGTTCACGACTGTATAGGAAGCAACCATCCCCATTCATTTCTTCATCTAATGAGTTGAAATATTTATTAAGTTCCTACCATGGGCTAGAAACTGTCCTAGGATCTAGGGAGACTAGTTACAAGAGAAAAAGAAAAACTAGGTTTCTCTCAGCATTTGATGATGGAGGGGGAGATAACAAGAAAGAAGCAAATAAATAAGAAACAAATAATAACTAATGATTATTGAGTGTTGCTCATATGTCCGGCACTGTCTTACACTCCTTACATGTTCTACTCCCAAAAGGCCTCTGAAATAGATACAATTATCATTTCTATTTACAAGTGAGGAGACTAGAGCACAGACAGGTTCTGTAACTTGCCCAAGATCAGTAGGCCAGGAAGTGGAGGAGCAGGAACCCCAACCTTGGAGATGAGGATCCAAGCTACTGTGCACACTGCTACACTCATCACACATACGGAGATAAGCAGAGGGAAGGGACAAGTTCCTCGGGCGGTCACATATACTAGATAATAAATAATTATTGGGTGAATGAATGAAAAAACACAGCTCTTCTTAGTTCATGCAGTGTGAGGGGTAAATGCAGAACTTCTGAACTTAAAAAGCCTTTTAGTCTTGTGATGTTTCAGTGCCTTCTATTACCCATATCCTATATACTGCCTTCTCACTCTTAACTGCCTCAGTTAACAGTCTACATTACACCACAAATTAAGAAGATTTTATTGAGCTTTTCCCTTTAATCAATATAATGATAATAATGGTTATAAATATTTTTGCCAAACTATAGCCCATCCTTTAAGAATTATCACTCTTAAGTATTCATATTGCTAAGCAAAATTTCCCTTTACGTCACCCTGCTCTCCAACCAGCATCCACTCCTCTCTTCTTCTCTCTTCCTCTTTCCTTCCCTCCCCTGTTCTTCCTTGCCTCCCTCCCATTTATCTTTTACCAAAAGCTCAGACACCATGCAATATCATAGACTGTGTCCCAAATTAAAGTCACAGAGCTTGAAGTGTTGCAATGAGTCCCAGGACAGCTCAAATAAGATGACAAACGTATTCAGTCAGGGAATCGACCGCAGTCTCAGAGGAGCTGCAGCTGACTGGGCAGCCAAGGGGAGACAGTCAAAGTCCTCCAGTCAACAGTGAAGCTCCAGACTAGGTGAGTAGTAGCACTATCCGTCAGGGGAGGCACGGCCAAGGGTGGAGAGTACCAGGAGGAAGGGTAGTGCAGGGAATGGCAGACCAAGGGAACTTAGGCAAGAGATACGTTCCCAGACTAATGACAGAGACAGATGCAAGTCCCAGCACAGATGGGGATTGGGATCAGTGAGAAGATCCCTCTTCCCCAAAAGAGGACATCATAGTTCAAAAAGCAGCTACTACCAATGTCACACTTACAGACACACCTACACGAGCCAAGGGTGATATACTCTGAATTTGTTATTTCAATCATCACAGTAACCCCATGAAATAAGTTTTATTATTTTCAATTTACAGATAAAAAATCAGAGCTCAGAGAGGTGCATGAATTGTCCAAGTCACCTAATCAGTGATGGAGCCAGAATTTGACCTTGATCTTTTGGACTCCAAGCCCAATGCCTAAATAGCAATGATGGTTTGAGACGTCATGGATGGTCACAACAAGAAAGGGATAGAAGCCAGTGACAAGAACATGGTGATTTGAGTACTTTGGTATTTGTTCTGGGAGGATTCTCACATCATGTACAATTCTAAGAAGCTCCATTGCCCTGGGAGATGACACAGTTAGCACACTTTGTGAAAACCCAGTGCACCCAGCTAGCATTTCTCCAGGTACTGGGAGCACAAAGGGTCACTTCTGGAAGGCAGAGTTGGTGCCCATCACTCAAAAGTCCACACTTGAGTCTCATGCCAACTATGCACACCAATGCAACTACCACTGCCAAGTGTTATCTTAGCACATTCAACAGAAACACTCTGTGGATAAAAATGAAAGTAGAAGACATATCCCCAGACCCAGGAACCATACCTGATGTAGACCTGTCCTCTCATCGAATTAGGTTACTTGCACTAACAACTTGAGAATCACAAGGTGCACAGGACAGTTGGAGAATGTGTGGTTTTATCAACTAAATTCTAACGTATGGTTAACATATTTTTAGAACATAAAAGAGTTCCTTTTTTGTTTGAGTTTTTTTTTTTTAATAGTTATTTACTCTGAAGATGAGCTGTATGGTGAGTTTCAGTGGTCTACAAATTGACCAAGGGAAGGGGAGCAGAGGAAGGGGGGGCAGGTGTCAAATTGACCATTAGCATTTAACTCTGCACTTGAGAAGGGCACTGAGAAGTGGGGAGGTCAGCTGATGGAACAGATTCAGCTGATGGAGTAGACTAACAACAGAGCAACTGCAAAATCTGAACAGGAATTATAAGTCATCCTCTGCTGTCTTTAAATTGTAGACATTCCTGATCTACTAGCATAAAATTGAAGAATGTATAAAGTAAATCTTTCAAAAGATAACAAAGAAATTTCTGCAGTTGCCATGCCATTCAAGTATCTATTCCACCTCATCTTTGTATGTTGTCTCTTCTCAAAATATAACATTCTTTATGGGCTCCACTCTTCCCTACTAGAATATACCTTCTATGTTCATGCTTCTAACAGAATAAAATGAACCTTTTTCTTTCAATCAACATATAACTAATTGAAACTCACTAATATCCAGCACTGTGCTAGGCTCTGCAGAGAATCAGAAAACAAATATAGATGGAATTTCTTATGCACATAGTGGGGTATCTCTAGGGGCATAAAGGCCTGGTTTAATGTTGATGTCCCCACTTATCAGCTCTGTGACCTTGAGTAAATTATTTAAACAAAGCCTCATTTCTTTTTGGAGACTATAATATCTAACTCTTAGCATGAGGGTAAAATGATGTGAGATAGTACGTTAAACCACCTCTACTACATGCCCAGTATAGGCACGCTAAATGACAGTTCCCTTTCTTTTCCACTCTCTTGAAGAGACTGCAGGAGTCAGTAGAATGTAGCATGTGACCACTCAAGTCAAACTGGATTTGAATCCCAGTTTCTCCACTTGATAGCTGTGTAACACCAGGCTTTTTCTTTTTTTCCTGAGACACAACTTTCTTATCTGTCAAAAAGGAAGAAAATATATATCTGTATCTTAAGATTGTTTGGGGGATTAAATGAGAGAAGCTGCCTAAAGTACTCTAACACAATACCTGACTCAATAAATAAAGCTATTATCATTCTTATTGTTATTATAAGTTGGAAAAAAGACATGAAAGTAAAGAACAATTAAGGATCAACTCAATCACTTAAAGCACCTATTATAGACCAAAAGCATAAAGTGCAGAAAAGCTGGAGGTGAATGGGGGAGAGGATGGCTGGGGTTTGAGACATCATTGAAGAGGCAGGAGTTAAAATTTTGGAATGACAGACAGGGACCAGAGAACTGGAGTTTTAATTTTTATTGGTTTTTTTTGTTTGTCTGTTTTATATTATTTGGCAAATGCAGAGAGGTAAGGACAGGTATAATCAAAGGTGAAGTAGAGGCACTTAACCTGGGACATAAGGAACATTAAAGAAAAAGGCAGCTGGAGCCACAGAGACCCATGAGGAGGGTGAGAGAAAAACCCAATGAGATAAGCAGGGTAGCACCAGATTCCAGAGGCCCATTACATCCCCAGTCAGGCAGCTGACCCTGGGCGGGCAAGCAAGAGAGAGCTGCAGGAGGAGGCTGGGCCAGGAAATGTGCAAGTGACCTTCACATGGTCCCCGTGCTATAGGATACAACCAGGGGTCTAGCCCATGTGCTCGACTTCCTCCAGTAAAAGGCAGTTCTAATGACAGCGTCCTTGGTAGGAAAGGTGAACATTGTAGTCAGACAGCTGCAGTTCAGATTGGCTCCCTCACTTTCCATGTGGGGATATTGAGTAAGCTGCTTAACATCTATGAGACTCAGTTTCGCACTCAACAAAATTTAAGGTAATTGACACCTACCTTAATCAGCTGAGGGGAAGAATGAGATCATGTCAGCAAAGTCACTGACACCCAACAGGTGCTCAACGAATGCTCTTAGGACTTGCTCTTCATCATCTCAAGTGGCCCCAAAAACCTTGGCTTAGTGTCAGTTTTTTCTAACAATAAAATAAAATGCCACTCATAAATAGAGTTAGAATATTAGTGTGACTAAACAGACAGTTAACAAGCTGTTTCAAAATGCTACATTTCATAGTATGCTACATTTCATAGTATGCTACATTTCTATGTATGCTACATTTCATAGTTTAAAAATGAATCTGGTATTTGCCCACTAAAATTAATGACAAATGACAAAGACCCAAAAGAGAAACCATCCAAGCATTGTCATTACTTCAATGGACAGCAGTATGGGCAGTTGACAGAGATGACTAGGGTAAGCCATTCGATTCTAGACCCAATCTGACACGAACTGGTGGTATGGGCAAGTCACTTGTCTCTATATTAGTTATTCTTAATAGATGGTGTATATGGTCCCATATGAGTAGAGTGACCATATAATTTGTCACCCAAATCAGAGTGTATTCATTAGGCCAGGGTAAGAGGTATAAACCAGATTGTATTCAGCAAACCTGGATTTAAGATGACACTATTTATGATCCTCCTATAAGAGCACCTCCTATGATGTCCACAGTGACCTAAGGTTCTTTTGAAAAAATAAAAGAGTGTGGCATAGAATTCTGGAAAGTGATTATGTCCGAGAGATGAAGTCTTTCATTCAAAAGTGACAGGCCTCTTCTAAGCCATGTAGTATTGAGATTACAAACTGGGCTGCCCGGTTGCCAGGAGAAAGAGTCTGAGACAGTGGGACACAAGGGGGCACACACACCAAAACTGTGAAACCACTTTAGAAGGAGCCAGGCAGCCTGATTATGAATGCACTTAGCTGGGTTATGCTGTCTTTGTCACTCTATGAGGCAGACATTAAGGGCTCTATCAGGGCACAGTACCTCAGAACTCTCACTGTGAAAATTTCCCTTTAAGATACCAAGTCTTTATTAACATACTATTTGCAGGTGGGGGTGGGGAGAAACAGCAAGTCTTCGCAGCTGCCAACTGAATTTCATGAAATGGACCAGCCTTAGGGACATCAGTAAAGTTACTGCATAGTAGTGCTTGAAAGTAGTGCACAAATACAAGAAAGTATTAATTGCAAAAATCAGTACAAACCACAGCTACGTGTTTATTACAAGACTATAACCACTGGAATGAGTGGCACAACTAAAATCAACTTTGATTTAACCAGGCTTTCTAAAGACCAGGCAGAACACATAATTGCTTTAAATTGCGTGTAGAGATTATCATCCACTCCTCCAAGGGACGTGTACAAAGAAAGATCTATTTGACTTCAATTGCACAATCAGATTCCTTTGAATCACATAAGTTGCATAAACGTAAAAACTTTTGGTTATTTCTCGTCATAAATCACGCTGCCATTTTAGCCAAAATGGGCTGCTGTGCTATTTCATTTATAAAATTGTAAAAGCAATTACTTAATGTATTCAAAGATCTTCATTACAAAATAAAATGCATTTTTATATATCAAATCAATGGCAACTACTTAATAAAACAGCTTTTTGATGTTGTTGTTGTTCTTGTTGATCCTCTTAGATTTTCTTAGAGAGATTTTCTTAGAGAGAGTGTGAAGGAGATAGGAAGGGAGAGAGAGAGAGAGAGAGAGAGAGAGAGAGAGAGAGAGAGAGAGAGAGAGAGAGAGAGAGAGAGAAAGAGAGAGAGAGGAACATAGATGTGAAAGAGACACATCAATTGATTGCCTCCCAGCAGGGGATCAAACCTGCAACCCAGATACATGCCCTTGACCAAGAATGGAACTGGAGACCCTTCAGTGCTTAGGCTGATGCTCTAACCACTGACCAACACCAGCCAGGGTTAAAACAGCTTTTAGAATGTAAACACTTATATTACAAAGGCAACATTCTAAAAAGTAAACTTCCTGGTCACTCACCCAATGGCTATTCATTCTTTTCTCACTGGAGGGAATACAATCTAATAAATTGTAAATACGCTGTACATTTAGGTGATGTATTATATAGTCTAACAAAATTTTACACCAAAAATAAAAACCCAAATATGTATTTATTTACATTTGTAAATAATACATACCTTGGAGAATTTTTAATACTATTAATTATCACTTGCTTTAAAACACAGTTCTTAGAAATGGAGCTGATAACTGGCCACTACAAACAAGTGAGGATTAGAACTAAACTCCTATGCCTACACCTGGGCCCTGCATCCACTTTCAGATTAGTGGGGAAAATAACATTAGTACAGGATCTGGGTCTTATTCAGAGATCTGCTCCTCAGTCTGAGTCACCCCAAGGATTACTGTCTGGGCTTATTCTCATTGCAGAATCTCCTCTGACCCAATCCTCCAGCTCTAAATACTCAGTGGTACTATAAAAAGCATAGCAGGGACTCAGGAACTTCAATAGAGTTCTGATTCCAGTTTGGGCTCTGTCTCTACTGAATCTACAAACACACTCAGATTGCCTAACTGACAAGTTTCCTTCTTGGCAACAAGGACACTACCTACCCTGCAAGGTGGTAGTGAGAATTGAATGAGGAAACATTCTCAAGGACCCTGGACCTAGATGGTATCCCCTATCAGTTCCCTTATCAGTAACTTCAGGGTGATAGGGAACCTGTTGCAAAGCTTTTAATGAACTAACTTCTGATTAAAGTTCAAAATAAAAGCTAGATGCCAGAAAAATAGTGAAAAGAGAAGGTATATTTAAATCTATATATGTATTCTTAAATCTTTGCCTCCTCATAGAAATTTTCTCGCTTCTTACAGAAAAATTATTAGCTACACGTCCTCAGAGCAGTTGTCAAGAACATAAAAAGATTCACAAAACTGTTCTTTGCCAAGAGCATAAAAAGGAGATAAATTTATTTATTTATTTTTAATATGGAAAAGCTCTTAAATCAATGGCAGGACTCTTGCAGAGGACGAAGAGCTGCACTCCAAGGCCCCCTCTCAGTCCCCAGCCCCTCCTTCCCCCCTCTCTGATGCCCTGCCCCCAAACAAGCCTTGGTCCCAGCACCCTTCTCCTAAATACACAGTGTGGCACCAGAATGTGACTCCTCACTCTCCACTGGGAGAGTTCTTAACTCATTCTGCTCTATTAGCCGTGTCCTCCTCAGGATTTCTTTGTCCTGGTAAAATCAAATCATACCTACCACTTAAACTGAGGAATGAATGGAAATCACATCAAAATTCCGAAGATGTGGTCCTGGCTCAACCACTTACTAGCAACATAATTCAAGGAAAACCATTTCACCATCTAGTCTGGGATTTCTCACATAGCTCTGAATAGCTAGAGCTGCAATAATAAAAACCTCCTACACTAATATTCTCCAAATACTGTCAAAAGAATATAAATATCACTTACACAAACTGAAAACATGTATACTCAAGCTTTCTGGATATTAATACCATTTTATTAATATTGCACTATTTCTAGGAATGTAACTAGTCTTCTTGTGCTTCATAAGATTGAATCTCTTTGCTAAAGATAATGGAGTCTAATACTGGCAAACGTCAGTGCCAAGCACTGACTTAAGCACTTTACACAGATATTCATTCACTTACTCGTCACCATAACACTATCATTATTATTATTATTATTATTATCATCATCATCATCATCATTCCCAATTTATGATGAGGAAACTGAAGTACAGGGAGGTTAAGAACTAGCCATGTCGTGGTGGAGCCAGGACCATGACCCAGGCTGGTCTGTGCTCTAAGCCACTGAGCTAATGATACATTGACAACTTGCAATTATTTATTTTCCTGAGAAAACTATAACACATAATGTCATGGTAATCAAGGAAGGCAAGTGGCATCTATTGATCACACTACTGATCACAAACGTTACTCTGCCTGGGTACCACACCTTACCTCATGCCTCGCCACAATCCTAAAGGAGAAGAGTGTTTTGATTTTTAACAAATTACAAACTTGAAGTTCAGAGATTCAGTAACTTGCTTCAAATTCTAAAATTAATAAATCGGGGAGATAATATATAAAAATATCTAAATTAAGCAGAGAAGTGTTTAAATTCCTGCGCATCTCCCTCAGTGGGCATCTCCTGAGTCAGCTCCTCCTCAGTCTGGAGGCCACATCCAGTCCCAGAGCTGACTCCACTGATTTAAATGCCAACCTTTGCTCCCCACAGCAATGAGATGGGAGTCTCCAGTATGCTGGTCCCACTGACCAAAGGGCCTGGAGGAGGGAAGGGGAACTTCATTCACAGGCTGATGCCCAAATCTTCAGATTCAGAACTTGATGTCAGAACTGAGGTTGCATTAAAAAAAAAAAAAAAAAAAAAAGGAAGAAATCACTATTAACATGAAGGCCCACCTCTGCTAGGGTTAATTAGAAGGCTAGTGAGAGAACCAAACCACCACTTACTACTTTAGTTCCATAGGAAAATATATTCCAAGATCTAAGAAAAACCTTGCTATGAAAGACCATGGGGGCCTTCTGTTTTGTGAGTTGGGGACTTCCTACACGCCTTTTAGTTTTTGGAATCCAATTTATATGGGGCCCAGGCATATCCCCCAAACCACATGCAGTAAAATCCTGAACTAACACATTTCACCTATAACCACTATCAGTTTTATAACTTATTTCCCCAACTTTGGATCAGATGTTATTAAAGGTTTCATGGTATTTTTTATTCTTTTAGAAATATTCCACATGGCTGGTCTGCGTGGGTTTGACCTGAGAACTCTACAGAGGCAGGGAGGTCTTCCATCCATCCAATGTTGCCTCCTGGCTCTAAAGAAACAGCCCTTTGGTATGAGATTGTGAGACTGTGGTTGGCTCAGGCACCCATCCACCCTGCTGTGTGACTTAAGCTGCCTGAGCCTCAGTATCTTCAGTTATTAAATAAGAGAGATGTAAATGAATGGTTTCTAGCTACCTAAACTCCCTCTTCAAGCTACAAATCAGATGAATGTGAACCAGATACAGGAAGTTGGGTGGAACCTAGATGACAGCTAGAACAGTTTGGTTATTAAGTTCCTACTACAATTAAAACACTTAGCAAGAGTCAAATGAGGTATTACATACATTAAACATATTTAGTACATGTATTTACATCTAAAACATTTGGAGTACATTTGGAGTAATATCTGGCAAAGAAAGCACTTGATAACATTGTCTATTGTTACTATAATCATTGTCCTTACAACAACTCTACTAAGTACATATTATTCCCATTTTACAGGTGAGGAAATGGATTCTGGTCAGAATGATGCAATTTACAATGGACAAAGCCAAGATTTTTAAACTCTAAACTATACTGATGAAAGAAGAGGAAAAAAAAGCCATTTTGGCTGAGGGCTAAAAGGCTTTATCTGAAGATGACACTTATTAATGAAAATATCGTATGTGTACAGTACTTTCAAATATATTATTTTATTGTTGACATTATTACAGATATCCCCTAGCCCCCTCCTTTGTCCACCCTGCCCCTGGCCTTCACCACACTATTGTCTGACCATGGGCTATGCATACATGTTCTTTAGCGACTCCCTTCATCTTCTTTTATACAGTCCCCCACACTCCTTCCTTCTGACCTCATAACGCATAAAAATCCTGGAAGAAAACAGAGCCAATAAAATCTCAGACATCTTGCATAGCAATATTTTTACTGATATATCACCGGGTAAGGGAAACAAAGGAAAAAAATAAACAAATGGGTCTACATCAAACTAAAAAGCTTCTGCACGGCAAAAGAAAGCAAAAACAAAATGAAAAGGGAAACTACTGTAGGGGAGAACATATTTGCCAATGACGCATCTGATAAGCAATATGTTATTTTATTAATCCTTATGAAATTCTGAAAAGTAGGTAGAACTATGTCTCTATTTTCTTAATCATCCACAGTTCCTTATCCAGGATAGGTGCTCAAAAACTGTTTAGCTTTACTTTATTTGCTAATTTCAAGCAATCTTTGATACAATAAAATCCCTTCCAACTCCTTCAGAATTCACTGTAACTCATTCTACCTCTGAATGTAACAATGATTATCAAACACTTGTAAATGTTGATGGGAAACAGCCTCATCTTTGTTTAACTCTTGTTGAGAGGAAAGAATAATTCTGGGGACCTACCTGCCAAACAACAAAAAGACTACGCTGAATTGGAGAGATGGTGAAGGAGGAAGGGGGCTCTAGACAAGTCAGAGTCACCCATTTTTAAATATAAAGGTGGCTCCTTCCCCACTTCACAGTACATTCACCTGCTTAAAAGTATTTACTCAGCAGAGGTAGGAACACATGAGTGCTATGCTAGATCCTGGGATGGGATGGTGAACAAGATAGTCCAGGTCCCAGACTTGTGGAAGTGCAGCCATGTACAGGTACAGTCAGTTTATACAGGCTGGGGGAGGAGCTGTAGCTACCAGGTACACCAGGGGTGAGAGCATGCTGGGCTGAATTGTGTCCCCATAAAGTCATATTGAAACCCTAACCCCTAGTAACTCAGAATATGATTGTATTTGGAGAACAAGCCTTTAAAGTAATTAAAGGTAAATGAGCTCCTATGGGTAGGACCTCATCCAATGTGACTGGTGTCCTTATAAGAGGATGTCTGGACCCACAAGACACACCAGTGATCCACGGGCACAGAGGAAAGGCCATTATGAACACATAGGGAGAAGGTGGCCACCTACAAGCCAGAGAAAGACACCTTAGGAGAAACCAACCTTGCCAACACCTTGGACTCAGCCTCGAGAACTATGACAAATAAATTTCTGTTGTTTAAGCCACCCAGTCTGTGGTGTTTGGTTATGGGATCCCAAGCCAACTAAAATAGTGGGTGATGCTGAGGAGTAGAAAAGATGCCATCTGATAAAAAATAAGGTCATCACCAAGAAAATCGCAGCAGATCAGCAAAATGTGTACAGGTAGGGGATGGCATCATGAGAGATTCAAGATGATGGATTACTAGTGGAGACACAGAGTAGACTATGAGTGGGAAAGAAGAGACAGAATAATGCACTGATGTGTATCTAGCACTTTCTGTGATAGCCATGAAGGGCACATAAAAAATGAGGAAAAACGCCTGCCTAGCCAGACCTCACAGGCCAATAAAGGTGGAAAGAGCTTAAACATGGGAAAAGTATACCAAAAGAGGAAGGCAATAATTATCAAAAAATGCCATAAGGAAATAATGCAAAGGTGCCTCAAGGCTTGTAGTGCTCAGATCCGCAAGGAGGGGCTGGCAGGATCCTGTGTGTTATGAGCAGGCTTAGGGAGTGGACAAAAGAGAGTGGGGTAAGCAGAATCTTACAGGGCAGGGGGAAGGGGAAGTGAGGGAAATGACCTGGAAAAGTGAAATGAAGGCAATCTAGAGGAAGGCCAAGTCAGGCTGTCTGTGCATAGTGCTATCTTTGAAATTGTCACCGTTGCCTGCAGAAATAAAGTGAATTAAATCAGAGCTAAGTTGCTGGAACTAGGTCAGACACACAAATGCTACTCCTAATGCTGTAGGGCATCAACATCAAGAATATGAAAGAAGCCCAGCTGGTGTGGCTCAGTGATTGAGCATGGATCTATGAACCAGGAGGTCATGGCTCGATTCCTGGTCAGGGCACATGCCCAGGCTGTGGGCTCGATCCCCAGTGTGGGGTGTGCAGGAGGCAGCCAATCAAAGATTCTCTCTCATCATTGATGTTTCTATCTCTCTCTCCCTTTCCTTTCCCCTCTGAAATAAATAAAAATACATTTTAAAAAAATATTAGAGGAATACATTGTGTAGCAAAACTCCATGTCTTACACTGAAAGGTCGGCTTGCACAAGGCCACAGGAGAAGCCAGAAAATTAAAAAACTAAGATGTGGCTTCTTTCTGACCATTTGGAGAGAACAGTGAAGAAAAATTCAAGACTCACTGAGCTGAAGGGCTCCTGGCCCTGTTTCATCTTCAGGGTCTTAGGACCCCTCCAGCAAACAGACTGAGGAAACACAGCAGAAGGAAGAACAGCAAACACCAAGGAAGATTCCAAAATCATATAGCCTGACTCTGATGGCTTAAAAATGTCTTGGATATACTATAAATTGAGATATACTAATACTATATATTGAGATGGCTCGATATCAACATCATATTAACAGAGGAGCAAAAATTTCTTAACAAACAAAAAAATAAAATATTTGTTTTGCAAATCAAAAATTGTTCTCTAATTTGGTTTCTTTTTCCCACTTATATTCTCCTTTATGGCCTGTGAACATATATAGAAATCTGACTATAAAAACATTTCCCTTCTGTTACAAAGAAAAGCCAAATTCTCACAGTCATCAACTTTCTATTCATGTAAACAATCTCACTTTATTTTTGAGTTACTTTGTGGGAACAGATGGCTTCCAAATGTATTCCTTCTTACTATAGTACATGGAAACAACACTACTGAACTCTTAAATTAAGATGCAGAAAACACGGGCATGCTTCAAGTTTGCGTCTATATTAGTAGGCCCAATTTTCCTAAACTAAGATTTACTTGGAATTCTGACCTTTCTTTTTTAACTTTTGCCTTCTCTTGCCTTTTTTTTTTTTTTTTAAATACAAATTACATCACACACACAAAAACACTATCTAAAATATAGCAACTGAAAATTCTGGTGCATAAAAACTTCCAGACAACAAAAATTAGCAGCAATGACAGACTTCTAGACTTCTTATAAGTTATACATATAGGCATCAGATATGTAAATGTAGTTGGGTTTTATGGATGACATTCTTAAAACTTTCATGATAGATTGTAATTTTAATTTTATAATTTGAAATAAACTCTGCTATTAACACCAATTTACCTTAACTCCAACAATTGACACATCATTGAAAGTGTTCACAAATGGTGATCTTGGTGGCATTACCAGATCTACACCCAGGCCAGAATCCCCTGGCATCTCTCTAAGGCTAAGGCAGAAGTCTAATTTTCTAAAATGTTAAACCAAACTTGGAAAGTGGCATCACATACAGGTTTTTGTGATGCACAGACAATATGGCCTGACAAATGAATGCATAACAACCCTAGGTAGAGTTAATAGCGTTTCTGCCATTTAAATTGCCAAACTTCTAGAAAAGCATACTTAATGCAGCATCTGTGGAGAGATGACTTTGGGGAGAGAAATTAAATGCTGCCCAGTGTAAACAAAAAAATCTTTATATCTATATCTATATCTATAGTTGTATCTGTATCTATATCAACACATATAGATTAGATAGATATAGATACAGACAGACATATAAGGGGAAAAATAGAAAGTACACACAAAATAGGGAAACAATTTATGTTTAAATAAGCAATGATGGAGTTGAATAACAGAATAGAAAAAGTCTGTACACACCAGAAGGACAACAAGAGCAAAAAGGAATTGACTTCTGAACTGATCAACATCAACATGGATTTCAAAAAGTATCTACCCTTTAAATGCTTACACTGAAGAATTGCTAAACCACAGCAGGAAAAAATTTAAGTTTGCAATAAAACTCAAAAAAAAATTTAGTCAGTTATTTAGATAAAGTTTGAAATAGTGGGGTATGCCAAAAATCAAATAAGATGTTGCAGTGACTGACAGACTATCCAGTGGAATCATTTCAATGATGAAGGTCAAACCTTGAATGTCCTTTATAAACTGGCACAGAACAAAACTTTACATTCTATGGCCTATAATTGTATATATTATTCTAGAAACATGAGCAGTGTGCCCCTACCTTTTCAATAAAGAGCGGCCTATCATGCAAACAATGATGCCAGCCGTCTGTCTGTGGAGACGGTTTTCACCATACACAGACTAGTGGAAGAGCACATCTGAGTATGATTCCCAGCCACGATATATATTGTCAAGCCGTTCTAAAAGTTTTACTTTAGAAGTCTTTACACCTTAATAAGAAGGAAATTAAAGCTAACAGAAGAAAACGATAATAATAGGAAGAAAAAGGATGTGACTCATCACTTATTAATGGAGAAGTATTTTGAATACATGTAATGAAAATAGGCATTAATATGGTAGAGAATACAATAAATGATAGTTACAGAAGTAACTAATAAATTTAATAGCAAAAAACAATTTGAAATTAGGTATAACTTTTTCAGTATGTGATTTCAAAAGTGTCATTCCATTTGTAATGAAAAATCTTTATGGCCAAGATTATGGAACAGAACATGTTTTTCAAAACAAGAAGATTTCTCTTTATCAAGCCCTGTGTGAATTCCAATGAGTAAAGAGTCCTAATATCCCAAGGACTCCATTGCTATAGAATGGTACTGGGATGGGGAAGGCAGCCTTCAGTAGATAAGCCTGCCCCCATATCTCACAGAAAATTCTTTGAATGTGTACAGACATTTGAGAGAGCTAGCTCAGACTAGGGCTTTAGTCTCACAGGCTGACAAATCCCAGGCCTGTGGGCCATGTCCAAATTAAAGGGCGTAAGAGCCCTATGCTCTGTTACCCATTATACAGTGATAGTCGGGTGGGAGGATATGACCATAGGCTTAAATGCTCTCTCTTACTAATTTATTTACCGATCTCAGTCTGTCAGGTTCTCACTCCACATTTCTGAACTATCTTTCCAACCACAGAATCTTCATAGGCATTTCTATCCAAACTCTCTTCATCCTACAAAACCAAACCCAAATCCCACCTGCGCTATGATGAAAGTCTTCCCTAGCCAGGTTAACTGAAATGGCCTTTTCTTCTGAATTTTGCAGACAGTCTATCTGTGGTATTTGGCATCACCTTGATCTGTCTGGAGGCTCCCAGGACTTTCTGGAACTGTTTGCTTCTCCTGTATTCCCGTCTTGTCTTACACTCTGCATCAACTAACATCCTCTGCACTTGCATATGCAGGACTTCAATGAATATTTTTTATACTTCAATTCTATATTCCTGCCTGCCTAAGCTCTTCATTTCCCATATAATCTTTTCTGCTTCCAGCCTCCTCACAAAGATGTTGTCAATGATATACTCCACCCTCTCCCTAATGAGACCAATTTTCAACAATTGTTCTGCACATCAAATCCCAGGACTTCCTTTTATTTTCTAGAACCTTCTGCAATCAACCTGAGACAGACACTTTCTTTTTTTACTCATTCATTTCAATCTGCTTTTTTTAAATCATGCAAACACCCTTTTGAACTTCTCTATCCCAAAATGACACTACTTGATAAACCTAGGAGGAAAAAAAAAACCTTTTTTTTCCTTATGCACATACTAGAGGCCCAGTGCACGGATAGGGTCCCTAGTGGCTGCCGGCTGCTGGCCAGAGCCTGCCTTCGTTCGGCGCACGTCATGGCTAGTGATCGAACTCCTGATTGGTTGAACTCCCGAGGGGACACTTTGCATATCAGGCTTTTATGTATATAGATTGGTGCAATACTTTTCATCAGGCTCAATCTTATGCCTCTTTATATTTATTACTAGTCATCGTTTGTGCTGTTGTTGTTACAAGCTATTCAAGTCACCTTTAATACAATGCAGCATATATATTTCTAAAAACAAAGATATTATATGTATACTATAACTCTTCCTACTCATCCTGCAAAACAAATTTGTTCATTATCTCCCTAACCCCCTCCAAGTAGAATGAAAACTCTGTAAGAATGGATACGGGGATTCTCTGTTGGTCACTGCTATATGCCCGGTGCCTAAAACAGTGCCTGGCACTTAGTAGTGCTTGATGGGTATTTATGGAATAAATGTTATTTTACTGAATCCCCAGATTCTGCTCCTTCCCACCTTTTCCCTGCTTAATAGGAATATAGTAAAAAATGTAAATACTAAAGTGAAATTGTCAAAGTCCAATCACCAGTTCACCATCTAAGTCAGGGGATGATCTTGAGCATATTACCTAACTTCTCCTAATCGAAATCTCCCCTGCTGTAAATGATGCTATGAATAAAAGCCTTCTAGAGAAGACTGAGAGGAATAATGCAGATAGCACAGTGCACACACCAAGTGCTGATCACGGCTCTTTTGTTCACACTTCTCCCATTCAGCCAGTGTCACCTGTGTCACCAAATCTGAGTGGATCAGCCTTTCTTCCTCCCTCTCACCTGCAAAAAGACCAGACCCTGACAACAAAACTATTTTAACTCAAAATCAGTACTCAACAGGCTCAAAGTGAGAGTCTGAGTTTTTTTCCTATGAAAAATGTGTTTGCATTTGAATGACTTTAGGCATCTACTGAGTGGCCCAGGATCTCTATGTTGCTATGTTCACATCTTCTGTTCAGATCAGCTGCATGGCCCAAAAGTGCAGAGAACTGCACTCTGCATAGGTGGCAGTCAGAAGAGGTACTTTTACAAGGTAGAAACTAAATGGCCTCTATTGTACAACTGAACAGTGAGGAAAATATTTCTATGCCACTCCTATCTTATAAAATTTATCAAAAAGTACACTTTAATCTTAGGTCTTTAAGGACCTTCATGTGCCATTCTGATTTTAAGAGATATTCTGTAAACTAAATATTAATCCAGGAGGAACCACTATCTTTATTGTATATGCTACTACTCATTATATCCACTCACACAGTGCAAACTGGAGGTAATTTTAACTCTTGCTTTATTTTGATTTTTGTTCTTCCAAATAAGGAACAGTGCTCAGTAAATGTCTTCAGAACAAATGACAGAATACATTTGGTTTTCAGACTCATCAAGAAAAAAAACGAGCCGAAACCGGTTTGGCTCAGTGGATAGAGCATCGGCCTGCGGACTGAAAGGTCCCAGGTTCGATTCCGGTCAAGGGCATGTACCTGGGTTGCGGGCATATCCCCAGTAGGAGATGTGCAGGAGGCAGCTGATCGATGTTTCTCTCTCATCGATGTTTCTAACTCTCTATCTCTCTCCCTTCCTCTCTGTAAAAAATCAATAAAATATATTTTAAAAAAAAGAAAAAGAAAAAAAACGAGGTCTCAAATAAATAAATCAGAAATTAAAGGGGATAAATAATTGACATCACAGAAATAAAAAGGATTATAAGAAAAAATACAAATAAGTATATATCAATAAATAGGACAATCTGGAAGAAATGGGTAAATTCCTAGAAACATACAATCTTCCAAGACTGAATCAAGAAGAAACAGAAAATCTGAACAGACTGATGACTACCAAGGAAATCAAATCAGTAATCAAAAAACTCCAACAAACAAAAGTCCTTGACCAGATGCCTTCACAGGTGAAATTTACCAAACACGCAAAGATCAGTTAACATCTATTCTTCTCAAACTACTGAAAAACAATTCAAGTGAAGGGAAAACTCCCAAGATCATTTTATGAGGTCACCATTACCCTGATTGCAAAATCAAAGATCCTATATAATAAAAGCCTAATATGCTAAGTGTCCAGTCATCTGGTTGGCCATTCAACCAATCAAAGCGTACATGCTAATGATATGCTAAGACTGCTCAACCGCTCGCTATGATGTGCACTGACCACCAGGGGGCAGATGCTCCGACCCGTAGGTTAGCTTGTTGTTGGGGTCCAGCCAATCAGGACTGAGTGAGACAGGCCAGACACGCCCTGGAGCCCTCCTGTGGTCCCTCCCTGGCCCCAATTGTGCACCGGTGGGGTCCCTTGGCCTGGCCTGCACCCTCTCAAAATTCGGGACCCCCTCAGGGGATGTCAGAGAGCTGGTTTCAGCCCGATCCCGCAGGCCAGGCCAAGGGACCCCATTGGTGCATGAATTCATGCACCAGGCCTCTAGAATTACAAAAAAAGAAAATTATAGGCCAATATCCCTGGTGAACATAGATGTAAAAATCCTCAACAAAATATTAGCAAACCAAATTCAGCAATATATTTAAAAGATCATACATCATGATCATGTGAGATTTATTCATGGGATGCAAGTTTGATTCAATATCTACAAATCAATTAACATGATACTCCCCATAAACAAAATGAAAAATAAAAAGCACATGATTATATCAATAGAAGCAGAAAAAGCATTTGACAAAATTCAGTATTCATTTATGATAAAAACTCTCAGCCAAGAAGGAACAGAGGAAATCTACCTCAACATAAAAAAGCCATATATGACAAACCTACAGCTAACATCATATTCGGCGAGAAAAGCTAAAAGCTTTTACCTTAAGATCAGAAACAAGAAAAAGATGTCCACTTTCACCATTTTTATTCAACATAGTATTAGAAGTCCTAGTCACAGCAATCAGACAAGAAAAAGAGATAAAAGGCATCCCCAAAACCCCAAAATGCTAATTTTAAAAGAAATATGTACCCTATGCTCATTGCAGCATTATTTACATTAGCAAACCAAAGTGCTCATAGGGTGCAACAGATAATTGGATAAAGATATGGTACACATATACAAATGAATATTACTCAGCCATAAAAAAGAATAAAATCTGACCATTTGTGAGATTGACCCAGAGGATATAATGCTAAGTGAAATAAGTCAGACAAACACATGTGATTTCACTTATATATGGAATCTAAAGAATATAATACACAAAACAAAAACAGACTCATAGATACAGAGAACAAATTGATGGTTGCCAGATGGGAGGGGGGTTGGGGTTTAGGTGAAAAGGGTGAAGGGATTAAGAAGTACAAATTGGTAATTGCAGAATAGTTGTAAAGAACTACATAGGAAATACAGCCAACATTGTAATAACTGTGTATGGTGCCAGGTGGATACTAGACTTACCAGGGAGATCACTTTGTAAATTATATAAATGTCTAACCACTATACCGTACACCTGAAACTAATATAAAATAATACCAAGTGTTGCCCTAGCTGGTTTGCTCAGTGGATAGAGCATTGGCCTGCAGACTGAAGGGTCTCAGGTTTGATTCCAGTCAAGGGCACATGCCTGGGTTGCAGGCTCAATCCCCAGTAGGGGGTGTGCAGGAGGCAGCCAATCAATGATTCTCTCTCATCATTGATGTCTCTTTCTCTCCCTCTCCCTTCCCCTCTGAAATCAATAAAAATATATTTTAAAATAATAATAATAATACTGAGTGCCAACTGTAACTGAGAAATAAAAAGTGATATATGTATGTATATATATGGCATATACATATACACAAACAAATATATATATATATATATATATATATATATATATATATATATATATACACATTTGGGTTACACTCAGCTTTAGACCTGAGGCAAAGATATTTTGCAGAAGCAAATCTTTAACATGTTGATATTAACATATAAAATAGCTCACTACCCTGAATGTTCTTAATCTTTATTGGGTTGTGGTAAGTTTCTACAAACTAAGGTGACAGTCACCTACCGTTATTAATATTGCATTTTTTATGGGAGTTACCATTAAGCCTCTTAGTTTAACTCAATAGAATTTTCTGAGCATTGAAACACGTGCAAATGAGGTTCACAATTAAAAACTTGTAAAACTCACAACCTAAGCTCATCACACGCAAGCAAAAAAGGAATATAGGAATATTTGTAAGCATTTACCACATATGGCAAGTTCTTAATGTAAAGAAGTTGCCCCTGCTTTTAAAAGCACAGGTTTTCTCAAAGAAATGTCAACACAGCAGTTCACCCAACTTTGGAAATAAAGGGCAGCATAACTGAAGTAGAGGTACAAGCATGTTATTATTATTGGTCATGCCAGCTCCATTTTCTGCAGTCATATCTAACCCTTCCATAGTTCATGTACACTCTATGGCAAAAGGGAAGTAGAACTTAACAGATTTTTTTTAAGTTAATGATTCAGGCAATTTTTGGAATAACTTCCACTTGAGAAAATGTAACTAAGAGATCCTATCAAGAGACTCCCCAGCTGTTGACAGCTCAACTCTGGAAATTCCCTCCTTTTTTGCCTATTCCTGACTATCCCTAAATCCGAATTACAAAGTTTAATGACCCTGAAGGGTCCTGTGTGCCTCCACTGAACTCAGAACTCTGTCTAAACACTCACTGGGACTCTCCATAGATGTTTATTGAATTGAAGGAAGAAAAAAAGGCACTGGAAACCTAGCTCCAAAGGCCAAGTGCTTGTTCGCCTGAACGAACCCCTGCTTTCCCCACAAGAGGAAGCTGGGAGATCTGGAGCTGAGTCCATCCAGAATCCAGGGGGTCTGACACTGGGCTCAAGAGGTGATGACAGCCAGAAGGTCTGGGCAGCGGTTCCAAAATGGGGCACTGGAAAATGGTGGGCGCTTGCCAACATGGAAACACTCCCTCAGGGAGCTGGACCGGATGGTAGGAAACCAAGTCAGTTCTGTAGGGATCCCAAGGCCCCAATCGCGTTCCACCGCCCCATTCCTGTTTATAGATCCCACTCCAGGAACTCCGGCTACCAAAGAGAAAGCAGAGGTCTCAGAAATATGTCAACACATGACATAACTTGAAAAAGCTGGCTGCTCATTGGCGCGAGTTATAACTTGTCCGGCTCACACAGGAAAACCGGCTCACTTTAATTACTTTTCTTTTATTAGGCTATGCCGTCCCTTCCAGGCCCCCGCCAGGATCGGGTTACAGAGAACTAGGTAGCTTCGGTGGTAGGAACCAAACCGTGTGGGCGGTTAGCTGAAAGCAAGGAATCAGAGCCGACCGCCTGCGCAGTGACTGCGGATTTGGATTCACGACAATCGCAGCGGCTCTTTCCGCGCGGACGCAGGAAGAGGAAGCCTCGGCACCTCCACCCTGTAGACACGGAGCTGCCCTATCGCTTGTGTCGCCGAGAGGGCCTCGCGGCACCACGCCGGTGCTCCTGGGTCGGCCAAGGGCGCGCCACCTTTGTCTGGGTTTCCCCCCCAGGATGGGCGCCGCCTCCACGCTAGGAGGGCTTGCCTGGCTCAGAGGCACAGACGCGGCGCTCTGGTTCCCAGTCCCAGCGCCGAGCCCAGGAAGCCTGCGCGGCCGCCTGAACCCCCCACCCCCCACCCCCACTTCCACTGCGCGCCCGCAGCGCACCCGCAAGTCCCAGCCTGGCGACCACTGCCCCGGCGCGGCCGCCACTGGTGGGGAAGCCGGAGACCAAAACGCAAACCAGCTCTCCCCGGGCTGCACTGCCCGCCGCCGAGCGAGGCGGGGGTCACCGTGCCCTCTGCCGGGCCCGCCTCGACCGCGCCCACGCGGTCCCTTACTCGGTAGAGCACCGGCCGATGGACCCCCAGCGAGGCGACATCTCACACTGGCCGCTGTGTCGGGGAAGGCATGACAGCTAGGCAGCACTTAAACCCACTGACTGCCCCTCTCTCACCTGCCTGCACCGTGTCCGAGAGGTCGTGCCCGGGGGTCGCGGTCCTGGGAAATTCCTTCAGTTTCCTAGCGCTGAGGTTCAACCCCCCAGAGTTAGCGGCTTCCTCCAGTGCGCGTTCCAGCCCCCGGTTCAAGGGTAGGTTGAAGCCCCCGCTGCTGCCGCCACTGCCTCCCGCAACCCCGCCGTTGGCTCCGGTTCCTCCGTGGTGCTGATGGTGGTGGTGGTGATGGTGGGGATGATGATGTGGGTGCAGAGTAGACACCGAGAGGGCAGGGACGAAAGATTGGGGTTCGCTTCCCGGCGTCGCCATCTTCTCCCGGGCCCCCACCCCCACCCCGCTCCGCCGCTGCAGCGGGGGGCGTCACAGCTTTACCCCGGGAAGGGGAGCGAGCCGGCACCAGGTGCCCAGTTCCTGCAGCGCTCCACCGAGAGATGCTGGGAGAAGGGGAGGACGGAGTGGCAGGCGCAGAAGAGGAGCTGACGAAGAGGCGGCAGTGGCAGCTCGGTCTCGAAGGTTTCCTGTCCTGGGGAAGCTAAGGACTGCAGCGGCGGCGGTGGCAGGCAGCGCGCATGTGTCTCCACCCTCCCCAGCGCCCTCCTCTCGGCCGCTCTCTCCCCTCCTCCCCCGGCTGCTCTCTCCTCCTCTTTCGGGTGTCAGTTCAGCTCTGAGACTTCCTACGCGGCGATCCTGGCTGGCCCTGTCTGCTTGGCTGCTCTCTGCACGCAATCCCGGTACTGGGAGGGGTGTGAGAGCCTGTGCAGGGGGTCATTTTCATTTGGACTCCGAACTCCTCTTTCTTTTTGCTGCCCAGGTCGGGGGTCGGCGGTAGGGGACAAGAGATTTTAGAGGTCTAAGAAGACGGGGACCTGGCAATGAATGCGAATTGAAATACAGTGAGGTCACGGGGAGGTGGGAGGTTATCTCAATTCTGCGAATTATTCTGGCTTTTTGACCCAGAGTTCCTCCGGAGACCGTTTTCCACTGCGCTGTTAAGCCAACAGGCAACCCCTGGCATTTGAGTTCATACAGTGAGCCAGGCTCTGGTCTAGGTAGTCTATTTATGTCATTCATTCAGGAGCCCCAAGAGCAGGGAAAAAAAAAGTTTTTTCCAATCTACAGAGGAAATTAAGAAACTTGTGTAAGGTAACCCAGACACTCAGAGGTGGACCTGAATTCCAGCTTGCAACCCTGAGTGTGTGATTGCCCTCCTGCCTGCATACTCCCAGGCGCTACCAGGGTTAGGGAACCTTTTTTGTGCCAAGGGCCATTGGATATTTATAACATGACTCGGGGGCATACAAAATTATCAACTTAAAATTAGCCTGCTATATTTGGTCAAACATTTAATGAACTTATCCCTAATGCCTTGGCAAGGCCAGACCAAATGATTTCACCAGCCTCTGCCCCTGCCCCCCCCTCCACCCCCCACCACCACCAGACATTCCCCACCCCTGTAGGAAAACCAGATTTCCTGAGTGATGATAGAAAACTGCAGACCCAGAAAGGAAGGACTTTCAAAATGAGTGTAGTTTTTATGGTGGACAGAATACATTGTCACATGAGGGAGAAGAGCTGCCTATGGCTGACTGAGCTCCAGAATTGGATGGTGCAAGGAGAGGTTAGAAAGCCAGTGATCCCAGCAAGCCAATAACTCAGTTACAGGTTGAGTCTGTGCACAGATACATTAGTATTCTCCTGCTTCTCCTTTTCCTCAACCCGTGGGGCACAGAAACTGACATGTCTGCTTGCAAACAAATTCAAGTTTGCTCAGATCAAGGCTGGCACACACAGACTAGCTAGAAGATTGATCAAGTCCCACTCCTTTCTGAAGTTTCAGCTCCAACTCTCTAGGACAGTGATTTTTATTTTTTTTATTTTTTTTTAATGTATGTTTTATTGATTAAGGTATTACATATGGGTCCTTGTCCCCACGTTACCCTCTCCCCCCCACCCATGCCCTCACCCCCCCGTTGTCCGTGTCCATTGGTTAGGCCTATATGCTTGCATGTAAGTCCTTTGGTTGATCTTTCCCCCTTACCCCCACCCTCACCTACCTTCCCTCCAAGGCCCGACAGTCCAATCAATGCCTCTCCCTCTCTGGATCAGTCCTTCTTCATCAGTTTATGTTGTTCATTATATTCCACAAATGAGTGAGATCATGTGGTATTTATCCGCTCTCCAGTTCAATCCATGCTGTGGCAAATGGTAAGAGTTCCTTTTTCTTCTTCCTCTTCTTACAGAATACCTTTCAGCATTTCATATAATGCTGGTTTGGTGGTGATGAACTCCTTTAGCTTTTTCTTATCTGTGAAGCTCTTTATCTGACCTTCTATTCTGAATGATAGCTTTGCTGGATAAAGTAATCTTGGTTGTAGGTTCTTGGTATTCATCACTTTGAATATTTCTTGCCACTCTCTTCTGGCCTGCATGGTTTCTGTTGAGAAATCAGCTGACAGTCGTATGGGTACTCCCTTGTAGGTAACTGAGTTTCTTTCTCTTGCTGCTTTTAAGATTCTCTCTTTGTCTTTTGCTCTTGGCATTTTAATGATGATGTGTCTTGGTGTGGTCCTCTTTGGGTTCCTTTTGTTTGGGGTTCTCTGCGCTTCCTGGACTTGTAAGTCTATTTCTTTGACCAGGTAGGGGAAGTTTTCTGTCATTATTTCTTCAAATAGGTTTTCAATATCTTGTCCTCTCTCTTCTTCTGGTACCCCTATAATTCTGATGTTGGTACGCTTGAAGTTGTCCCAGAGGCTCCTTACACTGTCTTCATATTTTTGGAATCTCTTTTCTTTTTTCTTTTTCAGTTGGGTATTTTTTGTTTCTTTGTATTTCAAATCTTTGACTTGATTCTTGGGATCCTCTTGTCTGCTGTTGGATCTCTGTAAATTATTCTTTATTTCAGTCAGTGTATGCTTAATTTCTAGTTGGTCCTTTTTCATGTCCTCCAGGGTCTCACTATACTTATTGAGGGACTCACTAAATTTATCGGCGGTTTCCATAAAATTCTTGAAAAACCTTATAAATGTGGCCTTGAACTCTATATCCAGTCGTTTGCTTTCCTCCATTTCTGCCATTTGTGACCTGTTTCTTTGTCTCCACATTTTGGCTGCTTCCCTGTGTTGATAGAGTGGCTTTGTGTGCTAGGTGTCCTGTAGGGCCCAGTGTCTCAGCCTCCCCAGTTACCTGAGGTGGACACTCTTGGTGCACCCCCTTGTGGGCTTTGTGCACAGTCTTGTTGTAGTTATGCCTTGGTTGTTGTAGGATCACTGGGAGGAATTGATCTCCAGGCCAATTGGCAGTGAGAATCAGCTGCGTCTGCAGTGGGAGAACTTCTGTACTGGAGACACCCTTCTGGGGCAAGACTTGCTTCAGTGGGGTTTTGGTGCTCACTGAGTCTACACCCTGAGTGTGTCCCTTATGGATCTGAGGAGTTGTAATCTGGATGGTCCCCCTCTGACCACTGGGTACAGTGGCTATTGGATCTAAGGAGGTGCTAATTTAGCCTCTGCCTGAGGTTACACAGCAGGAACTACGAAGAGAACTGCAGATTCCCCTTCCTTTTTTGGAGTTTGGAGTTGCCCTGATGAGGCTCAGCTTTGAAGCAATGCAAGCTGCTGTGGGGCCTTGGGCCTTCTCTTGGAAGTTCTGGGTCTGTCTGGCCCGGCTGCAGTTAGGTAATTATCAGGTTGCAAAGGGCCGGGGTATTCATATGCAAAAGCCTCTGCCGCAGCCTGTATGGGGCGGGGTCTCAGGGAATCAAAGGGCGGAGCAAGCAGCTATGGCGGATCCTTAGCCCTGCCCTAAGGAGTCGCGCGTCTCAGTGTCCCAGTAACGGCTGCAGGCACCTCTGAGGGAAAGCCGCCCTCAAGTTCGCCCTCTTCCAGACAGTCCAGTTTCTCTCCGTATGAGTCCTGGGTCCCCAGAGACTTCCCGGAACCAGAATTCAGAGCCGTCGGGAGCTTTGACTCCCTCCGGATTCAAAAAGACAGCCGCGTCCTCAGGTGCCAGCCCCTTTTTGAGCGCGCGAGCCCCCGTACCTCTGCACTTTACTTCCACAGCTCCTCTGGCTCTCAGTGTGCTTTTCTTTCCTTCTAGTTGTAGAATTTACACTCAGCCAGCCTTCCTGTAGTTCTGGATGATGTCCATTTTGTGTTCCTAGAAGATTTTTCAATGGTTGTGGGAGGCAGCAATTTCCCGGGGTTTATCTATGCCGCCATCTTAGTTTCTCCTGATTTTTATTTTTATTTATTTATTTTTGCCTTGTAATCATTTATTATTAACTAGGGGCCCGGTGCACGAAATTCATGCACTGGGGGGGGGGGTGTCCCTCAGCCCAGCCTGTCCCCTCTCACATACTGGAATCCCTCAGGGGATGTCTTAGTGACGGCTTAGGCCTGTTCCCTGCTCCCCTTGGGGAAAGGGCCTAAGCCACAGTCTGGCCTCCCTTTGTGGGAAGTGACTGGGCTGATCAGGGGAAGGCACCAGCCCCATCACCCCGCTGCTGCAGCCACTGCCAGTCACCGCAGCCACCAAGGTTTTTTCATCAACACAGACTCCAGTCCCTTCAACATGAAAAAATGACAACTTTCTTTAGGCATTTTCAAGATGTGTCTTTTATATAATAATAATTTCTTTATTATTTTTTTTATCCTCACCTGAGGATATGTGTCCATTGATTTTTAGAGAATGTGGAAGAGAAAGGGAAAGACAGAGAGAAACATCAAAGTGAGAGGAACACTTTGATTGGTTGCCTCCTGCATGAGCCCTGACCTGGGCCCCGGCCAGGGAGGAGCCTGCAATCTAGGTACATGACCTTGGTCAGACTTGAACTCAGACCCTGCCATTGGCAGGCCAAGGCATTATCCACTGAGCCAAACTGGCTAGGGCAGGATATGACATTTTTTAGCCCTCCAGCAGCAGACCTTCGTTTTTTTCGCCAGGAGTGTGGTGAAAAACCCTAGATCACCTTTTTGGATTCTTATTACCCAAGTTACTAAGAATATTACCAGTGGCATACAGGGAGCTTAACCAATGAGCGGTCAGAAAGGTGTTTCCTCTGTAGTTCACACCAATTAGCCCCCCCCCCCCCAGGCCTGAAGCCTCTGGTCCAGGCATCAGGCCTGGGCAGGGGACCCCAGACCCCTCCGATTGCCAGCTCTGCCCCCCACCCAGGCCTGACGCCTCGGCCAGAGGCATCAACCCCCATCTCCCCCCGATCACCGGCTCTGGGGCTTCTGGGGCCGGCCTGTGGCCCGGGATGGTGGCTCGTGCTGGCGGCTGAGCTGTCCTGCCCTGCCTGCAGTATGCAAATTAGCCGCCATCTTCGTTGGCGGTTAATTTGCATATCACACTGATTAGTTGATGGGAGGCGTAGCAAAGGTACAGTCAATTACCATGTTTTTCTATTATTAGATAGGATATCACTTTAATTCTTTATTGTTTAAAGTATTACGTATAGTATTACATATGTCTCCTTTTTCCCCCTTTGACCTCTCCCCAGCCACCCCCGACCCCCCTAGTGTCTGTATCCGTTGGTTATGCTTATATGCATGCATACAAATCCTTTGGTTAATCCTTTACCACCACCACCACCACCCCACCCCACCCTGCCTTCCCTCTGAAGTTTGACAGCCTGTTGGAAGCTTCTCTGTCTTTGGACCTATTTTTGTTCACCAGTTTATGTAATTCATTATATTCAACAAATGAGTGGGATCATGTGATATTTATCTTCCTCTGACTGGCTTATTTCACTTCGCATAATGCTCTCTAGGTCCATTTATGCTATTGCAAGGGGTAAGAGTTCTTTCTTTTTTACCGCAGCATAGTATTCCATTGTGTAGATGTACCACAGGTTTTGAATCCACTCATCTGCTGATGGGCACTTAGGCTGTTTCCAAATCTTGGCTGTTGTAAATTGTGCTGCTATGAACATAGGGGTGCATATGTCCTTTCTGATTGGTGTTTCTGATTTCTTGGGATATATTCCTAGAAGTGGGATTACTGGGTCGAATGGGAGTTCCATTTTTAACTGTTTAAGGAAACTCCATGCTGTCTTCCACAGTGGCTGCACCAGTTTGCATTCCCACCAACAGTGCACGAGGGTTCCTTTTTCTCCACATCCACGCAAGCGCTTATCGTTTGTTGATTTGTTGATGATAGCCATTCTGATGGGTGTGAGATGATATCTCATTGTCATTTTGATTTGCATCTCTTGGATGATTAGTGACTTTGAACATGTTTTCATATGTCTCTCGGCCTTCTGTATGTCCACTTTCAAAAAGTGTCTATTTAAGTTCTTTGCCCATTTTTTATTGAATTATTTATCGTCCTTTTTTTTTAAGATGTATGAGTTTCCTACCATACAGGCCTCTAGGGCAGTGATTTTTAACTGGTGTGCCTAAGAAGTTTTAAAACATGCAATACCTGACTATTTAGTCAGAGGCACTGACCTCTTTTCCCTTAGATTATCAATAATAATAAAAAAAAGACAACAGCCAGCATAACAATAGCTGTCCGTTATGAATGAATCAAAATTACACCTATTTTTTTTGTCATATTGGCAAAAAATATATTTTTTGGTGTGCCGCAGAATTTTAGTAATTAGTTTGTGTGCCATGAAATGAAAACGATTGAAAAATCACTGCTCTGGGGCCTTTATTTTTGCTCTACACCCAAGGCTTGACTGTCACTGTAAGTTACTTGGCTAGTGGAAATGAAGATGTGGGTAAAGTAGAAAAAGTAGAAAATGATACAACCCATGATTAGGGGAGCCTGTCTTTTAAGTGGTAATGCAGAAAGGTGATGGTCCAAGCAAAAGTCTGGAACTTGTGACTTCATGGACTTCGCACTAAGGTATGGCATCATGTTTGTCACTTGCATTACTGTGTGCATAGTTGCACTTGTTCCTGCAGGATTCTAGGCTGAGTGAAACAGTCTAAACTCAGAGGAGACAAGCGCCACCTGCTGGTATCCTCTTCCCAAACCTCCTCTCTCACCAACCCCTTTTTTTCACTCAGACTCCCAGTCTTTTAAAAACCAGGCTTGATGGTAATGATAATAATAACAAATGAAAGTTTACTTACATAACTTATAAGAACTAATCTACCTTCCCCTTTCTTTGCTGGTTTTTCCCCAAAAGGGAAGTGAGGAACAAAGAGAGAGACGGAAAAATTTTTCAAATGAAAACCTTCAGCTAAAGCCAGGTTTCGTGAGCTGTTTGTAGGGTGTAGCTGAATATGTTTGTCAGACTGCAATTGTAGTTCAGACTACAAATTGTGGTGATGCATTATATAGGACATAATCTTTTTTTAAAAAAAGACCACCAATTCTTTTTCAGAGGAAATGATGGAAGGTGAGTACAGGACTTGCATTTTAACAAATGTTCAGTTAAATATATTAGGTTGACCTAATCAATATAGCTTGCTTTACATTCTACAGATTACTAAAGAGTAAACTCCTTGAGGGAGGGAACTGTTCATCTTTGCAACTGCCTCCCCACGTTCCAAAATCTAGAGAAGTACTTTGTGCACAATGAATATTAGTAATTGAACATTGTACAATAGACCAAGTATTCTACAGGTTGTCATTTGTTGCTATAACTTTCAAATGAGGTCCCTGAATAAAGGAGTTTTTCCTGAAAATGGAGGAGAATATTTGACCCTTGAAACTGATCTTAGTTATTTCTAAATATTCAAGCAATTCAACAAGCCATTTTTGTTGTTGTCTTGCTTCTTCACTTTTTTTTTTCAATTAGGTGGACATCTCCGTTTTGTTCGATACCCTTTTTACTTCTTCTAAAAACAGTTCCCTCTTCTTGTTCCACCCTCTCTACTCTATACATATAGTCATCTGGGAGCAGTTGTGTTACATTGACCATACTGGCTGTCTTGGTTGGTCCAGAAGTGGACTTCTAACAGATCACCCAGAGGATCCTGATGACGTTCAGACCCTAGATTCTGACTGTTCCTGACTCATATCTTTGCTTGCTATGAGATATCAGTATATTTATAATACACTAGGGGCCCGGTGCATGAAATTCGAGCACTAGGTGTGTATGTGGGGGGGAGTGTCCCTCAGCCCAGCCTGCCCCCTCTCACATACTGGGAGCCCTCAGGCGTTGACCCCCATCACCCTCCAATCGCAGGATCGGCCCCTTGCCCAGGCCTGACGCCTCTGACAGAGGCATCAGGCCTGGGCAGGGGACCCTCATTTCCCCCCATCACTGGTTCTGCCCCCAGCCCAGGCCTGATGCCTCGGCCAGAGGCGTAGACCTCCATCACCCTCCGATCGCCTGATCGGCCCCTTGCCCAGGCTTGACGCCTCCGCCAGAGGTGTCAGGCTTGGACAGGGGACCCCCATCTCCCCCCGATCACTGGTTCTGACCCCCACCCAGGCCTGAGGCCTCTGGCTCAGGAATCATGCCTGGGCAGGGGACCCCCATCTCCCTCTGATCGCTTGCTCCACCCCCCGCCCAAGCCTGATGCCTCTGACCCAGGCTTCAGGCCTGGGCAGGGGACCCCCAGCTCCCCGCGGTTACAGGCTCCACCCCTGCCCAGGCCTAACGCCTCTGGCCTAGGCGTCCGGCCCGGGCAGCGGGGACCTGAGTGGCAGCGGGAGGGGGCGCCGCGATCGCACGGGCTCCGCCCCTGCCCCTGCAGGACGGCTCTGGCTGAGGCATCCTGCCCGGGCAGGGGGACCCACAGCTGCAGCGGCCCCGCGATCGTGGTCTTCGCTTTAGGCCCAGGCAAGGGACCCCTAGCTCCTGGGACTGCCAGCTTCAACCATGCCCAGCTCCCATCGCTGGCTCCACCCCTACTTCCTGCTATCACTGGCCAGGGCGGAAAAGGCACCTGATTCTCCGATCATGGCTGGGGGGCAGGGCAAAGGCTGCCCCAGGGCCGCTGGGCCGCCTTTGCCCTGCCCCCAAGCTCTTAGCTCCCCCCTGGGTTTCCGATCACTGTCAGTGGCAGGGGGCTTCTTCCTGCTTTCCCTTTCGCCTCCCTGCATTGTGCCTACATATGCAAATTAACCGCCATCTTGTTGGCAGTTAACTGCCAATCTTAGTTGGCAGTTAATTTGCATATAGCCCTGATTAGCCAATGAAAAGGGTAGCGTCGTACGCCAATTACCATTTTTCTCTTTTATTAGTGTAGATTCTGATGTTTGCTTAAGTCAATTTTATTTGGTTTTCTGTCAGTGCAACCAAGAGTTCTAAATAACACATTCAATTTACCATATTTTGATCTTTATTCCCGCTTGTTTTCCTATATAGCCTCATTTTAGATATCCAAAAACCTTTTTTTGAAATTTTCTCACATTTATTTATTTATCTTTAAATCTTCATTGTTGAACGGATGAAAGTATTACATATCCCCCCTTTTTTCCCCATTGACCCCTTCTAGCTCGCCCCCACCCCCTTCCACCCCAGGCCTTCCCTCTGAGATTTGACAGTTTGTTCCATGCTTCTGTGTCTCTGAATCTATTTTCTTCATCAGTTTATTTTCATTAGATTCCACATATGAGTGAGATCATGTTATACTTCTCTTTCTCTGACTGGCTTATTTCGCTTAGCATAACACTCTCTAAGTCCCTCCATGCTGTCTCAAAAGGTAAGAGATCCTTATTTTTTACTGCTACATAGTATTCCGTGGTATAAATGTCCCACAGCTTTTTTATCCACTCGTCTACTGATGGGCACTAGGGCTGTTTCCAAATCTTAGCTATTATAAATAGCACTGTTATGGACATAGGGGTGCATATGTTCTTCCTGATTGGTGTTTCAGGTTTCTTAGGCTATATTCCTAGAAGTGGGATCACTGTGTCAAATGGCAGTTCCATTTTTAATTTTTTGAGGAAACTCCACACTGATTTTCATAGTGGCTGTACCAGTCTGCATTTCCACCAGCAGTGTATTAGGGTTCATTTTTCTCTACACCCTCACCAGTACTTACTTGTTGATTTATTGAGGGCAGCCATTCTGACAGATGTGACATGATACTTCATTTTAATTTTAATTTGCATCTCTCAGATGATTAGTGACTTTCAGCATTTCTCCATATGTCTCAAAATTAATATTTTGCAAACTATTTGGGTGATGGCAACAGACTATTTTTCATGCTTTATCTTTATACCTTTCAATCATTTCACAAAGTTAATGGAATTCAAATTGTGGAGAAAATAGAAATATTTTCAGCTTAAAATATTGACAATTAGGAGAAAAGTAGATCCATTTCATCAACAAATGAAGACATTTTAGAAACCGTTTTTTTCCCCCCAAAAAAATTCTTATGCTTAGCCCAGCTGGTGTAGCTCAATGGACTGAGCATCGCCCCATGGACCAGAAAGGTCTCAGGTTTGACTCCCGGTCAGGGCACATGTCCAGGTTGTGGGCTTGGTCCCCATTAGAAGGCATGCAGGAGGCAGCTGATGGATGTGTCTCTGTCTCTTTCTCCCTCTCCCTTCCTCTCTAAAATCAATAAAAATATAAAATAAAAAATTATTATTATCAGAAAAGATAGTAAGACTCTACATTTAAGAGCCAACTCTTTTAGTCTTGCCTAAACAATAGAGCTGTGGGCAAGCTTACAAGAACCTAACTTGTTAAGAATGGTAGACAGACTTGGGCATAGTTATTTAGCCCATATTACCTTCTCAGAAAATCACTGAGAATTCACTGACCAACCAGAACTCAAGGCATTTGCTGAGAGGTGGGCATGGTCAGCTATGTGTGTCCTTCATGATCCTGACTGCCCCTCCAGCCTCAGCTAATTGGACAAGAGGAGCTGACATAGGCCCAGTCATCCCAAGGCAGATGAGTTCACCCATCCTGAAAATGTAAGCAAAAGCACACTGAGACCATAGTCAAATAACAACAGGCATTTGAACTCAAAGGCAGGCAGAATTCAAGGCTTATTCACATTTCACCTTGACATTCTTCAACTTCTCCACTTTAGTTTTCCCCTTTCCTAAAAAGGGAGCAAGCATATTCTGTTATTCCCTTCGCATGCTTTCGGTACTGTATCTGTAAGTATCAGTAAATACTTATCTGTAAATGATCAGGGTATGTAATATTCATTAACTTTTAAGTACATCAAGGGCAGAACGCAGACCTTAATTTTTTAGCCCACTGCCTAGAAAATTCAATTGATAAAGTTATCTGACTGAGATATTTGTATACCATAGGCAACTAGTAACAACAACATACGAGTAAATTTCCCAGATCATAATAATATTATCTAGGACATATTTAGGAAATATTTCTATCATTCTATAACACTAATTTGAACCAGTTGATTAGTGACAAAATGACTTTGGGAAAAAGAAAAATTAGGACAATGTTTTTTTTATTGTTATTGTTTTTATATATTTTTATAGAGAGATTTTTAGAGGGAGGAAGAGAGAGGGATAATGATAATTGGATGAGAGAGAGACTTCTCTTTCTCTGGATACCTTCTTATTCACTGTGAATGTTTTACTTGTGCCTCTATAATGCCTTTTTAAGCAATTAATTATTTTAAATACCAATGAGGACATTGAGCGTGGATCAATAGTTATTTGTGAATTTCTGGTGAGTCATGAGGAAGATTTAAGTGATATAATACTCTACTGGATGAATTGGAAGTGAAGAAGCCAGAACATTGTTATAGTGATAAAATATGAGATAGCGGAGGGTTTGGTTTACAGAGAGGCACAGGGCATGCAGAAAAATGGATGGATGAGAAATATTTGGAAGGAAGAGGCAACTGGGCTTCAGTATTCAACAAAAGTTGGCTGAATGGCTTTGAAGTCATAGGCAATGTTGGGTGTTGGTGCTATCTCTGCCCTGTGGTCATATCAGATGCCAAAGATAAGGGCAACGTGGGCAGTCCTGTTTTTGAGAGCACAGTTGCAGGACAGCTTATGATCATCCAGACTGCAAAGGTAAGAGGAAGGCAAGGGAATAGAAATAGTAAGTGTAAACTACTTACTTCCAAGGATTTGGAGGATAGGGGGAAGGAAAAAGGTTTAAAAGGCGACCAAAAATATGGCAAATAAAGCCAAGAAAAGCTCATTTAATGTTTAAGATAGAAAAGATATGAAAGAAGAAGAGAAAGCCTGTGAGGAAGATTGGAATGCCCATAAGGAGAAAGTTGGAGTGAAGGTGGATGATTGGAGGTATGACTGCCAGGAAAAGGGAGGAATATTAGAAAAGGGTAGAATCCATGATAGATGGAAGGACTCAAATGCCTTCTCTGAGCAGGGAGTAAAAAAGTCAAGAGACCTAAGTAAGAACATTAACGTGCCAAGTAGTAATTCAGACACCTTTAAGATTGTATGCTTCTTTTTTTTCCACAACAGGTTTGCCGCCAGAACACACCACCAAATCAAACCCAAAATGAAAAAGGAAAAGACTCATATCAACATAGTCATCATTGGACACATAGATTCGGACAAGTCAACCACTACTGGCCATCTGATCTACAAATGTGGTGAGATCAATAAAAGAACCATCGAAAATTTTGAGAAAGAGGCTGCTAAAATGAGGAAGGGCTTCTTCAAGCAAGGCTAGGTCTTGGATAAACTGAAAGCTGAACGTGAGTGTGGTGTCACCATTGATATCTCCCTGTGGAAATTCGAGACCCGTGACTATTTTGTGAGCATCATTGATTCCCCAGGACACAGAGTCTTTATCAAAAACTTAATTCAGTCACATCTCAGTCTGACTGTGCTGTCCAGGTTGTTGCTACTGGTGTTGGTGAATTTGAAGCAGGCATCTCCAAGAATGGGTAGATCCATGAACATGCCCTTCTGGCCTACACACTGGGTGTGAAACAACTGAATGTTGGTGTTAACAAAATGGATTCCACTGAGCTGCCCTATAGCCAGAAGAGATATAAGGAAATTGTTAAAGAAGTCAGCACCTACATTAAGAAAATTGGCTGTGACCCTAACACAGTAGCATTCATGCCAATTTTTGGTTGGAATGATGAGAACATGCTAGAGCCAAGTGCTAACATGCTTTGGATGGGAAGTCACCCATAAAGATGGCAATGTCAGTGGAACCACGCTGCTTGAATTTCATCCTACCACCAACTCGTCCAACTGACAAGCCCCTGCATCTGGCCCTCCAGGATATCTACAAAATTGGTGATATTGGTACTGTCCCTGTGGGCTGAGGGGAGACTGGCATTCTCAAACCTGACATGGTGGTCACCTTTCTCCAGTAAACATTACAACGCAAGTAAATTCTGTTGAAATGCACCATGAAGCTTTGAGTGAAGTTCTTCCTGGGGACAATGTGGGCTTCAATGTTAAGAACGTGTCTGTCAAAGATGTTTGTCGTGGCAATGTAGCTGGTGACAGCAAAAATGACCCACCAATGGAAGCAGCTGGCTTCACAGCTCAGGTGATTATCCTAAGCATCTAGGCCAAATCAGTGCTGGATATGCACCTGTGCTGCATTGTCACGTGGCTCATATTGGTTGCAAATTTTCTGAGCTGAAGAAGATTGATCGCTGTTCTGGGAAAAAGCTGGAAGATGGCCCTAAGTGTTTGAAATCTGATGATGCTGCCATCGTCAATATGGTTCCTGGCAAGGCCATGTGTACTGAGAGCTCTCTGACTGCCCTCCTCTGGGCTGTTTTGCTGTCCGTGACATGAGACAGACAGTTATGGACAAGAAGGCAACTGGAGCTGGCAGTCACCAAGTCTTACCAGAAGGCTCAGAAGGCTAAATGAATATTATCCCCAGTACCTGCCACGCCAGACTTAATAGTGGTGGACGAATGGTCTCAGAACTGTTTGTCTCAATTGGCCATTTAAGTTGAATAGTAAGAGATTGGTTAATGATTACAATGCATCATAAAACCTTCAGAAGGAAAGGAGAATGTTTTGTGGACCATTTGTTTTATGGGTTGTTGTTGTTTTTTTGGTGTATTATTAGTTTTTAAAATCAATACTTTTTAATGGAAATGACTTGACCAAAATTCTGTCACAGAATTCTGAGATCCATTCAAACAAAGTTTAATGAGAAGAAAGATGGTATGCTGAAGGGTTAAGAATCTAAATGTATACCATCTGCTGAGAGTAGAACTGGAGATAGGATGTGGGGAGATTATGAACATTTCTAAAAAAAAAAACAAAAATACTCCATTGTAATTAGAAATATTACATCTTTGACTTTCAGCCCTAACTAGCAAATTAACCTATCACTGAAATCTAGATTCTGCCTACAACTGATGTTTTTCCTCTTGGGTATGTCTATTTGTTTATACTCCGATGGATTTGCAAAATCTAACATGTCTGAAAACATATAGCTTGGTGTTTAAGATTTAAAAAAATAAACTTGCTCCTAATAAAAGACCAGTCCTCTCCTAATATCTCTCTGTAGACAAGGCCACATCTCGGAGTTTGTTCATAGCAGGCCATGCCCTCAGCTAGGGAGGCCTCAGGAATCTTGTCCAACTTCCTCATTCTTCAGGTTGGGAAACTGAAATAAATGCATGAAGGTGAATTACCCAATGTTAATCAGCTGGCCAGAATGAGGACTAGAACTCAGGTCTCCATTTCCTATCGTGTTCTCCTTGTCCCTCATGAGAACAGAAATTACCGACTATGCCACTACCTGCCATGTTTGGACATCTATTCCTGTCCTTCCATCAGTGTAATTCATTTGCTTTTTGCCTGGGTATGACTTTATTAAAGGGAGATCATCTAGGATGCTCACTTACAGGGATACTATTGGGTAAGGACTCTCATGGGAGCTGGTCCAAGGTACCTGAGATGGCCTAGCTACTTATCTCTGGAACAGGACAGACAGGATGCCCTGTGCCAGTGGAGGGGTGACGTAAGTACGCAAAGACCAGGCAAAATCTAAGGCTATGATTATTCAGGATCTGTTCTGCTGTGATTAGAAAGGTTGGGCTTCCTTGGCCTCCATACCAGTGGCTACAAAATATTCTGGGGGTTGCAGATCCTTTCAGGTTCTTTGGCAAGAGATACACCCTCTTCCCAGGAAAAAAAAAAAAAAAATGAACGTTAAATCCTACACACACTAAATTGTATATAATTTCAAAGGCATTAGAAATGCTCTGAACCTTCAAGGGCTGGTCAAGCATCATCTAATTAATTCTGACTTTGAACAAACCTTCCTATTGAAAAAAGCTCAAGAGAAGTAATTTTTTCCATGAGACTATCTCAGAAATATTGTTTTATATACAGCAAATTTTTCTTCTCCCAAACCCCTGATATTTTCCTTGGGCCCAGAGGGAATTGTGTGGCATTGGAACTGTCTTCCAATATATAAGGAGAGTTGAAGGGTAGCTGAGGTCATGCTGATGGTGAAGATTCCTCTATGCTGACCACAGGCCCCTGTATTTAACACTAAATTCCTCTCCAGGCTTCCATAGCCACACACCAGCCTTGATCCACCCCCAGCCTATCCCAATCTCCTCCCACAGGCCAGGTTAGATTATTCATGTGTGTTCAGGCCCTTTCCAGTGTTTCTACCATCTGACTAATGATGGGGCACCATATTTTAGCAACAGGATATGGGCACCCACTTACAGGTTGGTGCAAGATCTGCCCTCATGAAAACCAGGGCTTACCAGAATGTGGCTCACTCCTCAGTGACACAAGGCATCTCTTTTGCATGAGTCTACAATTAGAAAACAAATGACTGGGGTTCCTCCCACTGTGGGCTGAGTTTGTGGTAAGTGGCATACATATGTGTTTGAGCTACCTTTAAGCCATCCCTCACCTTCCATTTACCTGGCAACTTAGAGCAGTTTGAGTTGTTTCACATTACGTGCAGATATTATTTAACTAAACAAGCCATTACTCCTACAAAGTTAACAGATCAGGATGCAAAAGCTTTATGATATATTAAACAGATTTTCACCCAACACCATTCCCAAAGGGTTCCAGATTACTCAGGTCACTCAGTGAATTATGACTGAGAGGAAAAGCATGTTTGAAGCCTGATGTTAAAAAACAAACAACAACAACAAAACCCACAAACTAGATATCTGTAACACAATAAGTCTCCACACTTCATTAAATGGGAAACTGGTAAGCATACAGGTTACCTAGTATGACTGGCACTTCTGTGTATCAACTGGAGACATAAAGATGCATATTCCCCAGACAATGGATTGTAACTTCATGATCAGAATCACACATTTTTGAAGTCTTCTCTACTGGTTAGGTTACACTGTTCTCCACTGGCTGTTTCTAATTATATGTACCTCTTTCTGTACACAGGAACGTTTGGTTCCAGAAAGCTGCCTTAAGCAATATCTGCTTTGCTTTATCATGCCTGAAAATCCATGATCATCTAAGTTTAAACTTTTCTAAAAATGAGGCCAGGCTTTTATTCACTTTCCCCCTTAAACTTCATTTTCAAATTAAAAAATAATTTGATTGCAAATAAGATATTAAATGCAGGGCTTTTAGTAATTAATTGTTTTCTTAGTCATTAGCTATAGAATCAGTAAGCAAACAAATATGTGTTCAGCATTTATTAGCCAAACTTGCCTAAGAGAAAAGCCAGAGGGCTGCTGTACGTACTTGGAGAGAAGTGAGAGCAACAGTGATAATTTGGTATTAACTTAAAATTTATTTTTGCAAGTTGTAATTTAAGTGCAAATTTGCAACCATTGACCTTTTATTTTTTCTTCAAATGAGTAAGTCAGTAAACTTTTATAATCTATCTGATTAATAAAATCAAAGTTCAGGGAATAATGTGCATAGTAACTACTGTGCTAATTGGATTTCTTGAAGGCCAAGGTCATTGAAATACTGTATGTCACAGAAAAATAACTGAACTGAAAATGAGGATACAGCTCTATTCCTAGCAAGGCTGCCAGTCAGCTGTGCTACTATAGCCAAGTCATTTAATTTTCTTGGAACTCAGTTTCCACATCTGTCAAATAAGGAGAGTGAAGAGTGTTTGCCTAAGATCTTCTTTCTCTGAAATCTCATGACTCTCAAAATTACAGCTTAATCAATAATTTCAACTTTCTGTTCTACCAAAAGTATTTTGACTCTACTTTCACCCAGGGAAAGATGCATCTCTAAAGTGTTCCTGTAAAGTCAGAGTAGGATAAAACTATTAATGGCTACTAAAGAGCCTGAGGCTTGTGAGTGTTACAGGATGGGAGGGGGCCTTGTCCCCATGGGTTGCTGGTGGCAATGGAGTTCTAGGGGTACCACTGGAATAAGTATTTCTGCAGACCCCAATGGGAGAATGAGATATGGTAGAAAGTTTTATTTCTGTGGAATTATACCTCTGGGTATCCAAAGTCCCATTTCCTATAGTCCAATCACAGAAGAAGGATAGCTGGGACTTCAGCAGAGCTAAAATCAGAGCCAGTGTCCGGAGTTTTCTTTCCATGTCAGAGCAGAGTTCAATCCAGCCTCAGGCTAGCTTCACTTGTGTTTCCCAATGCAATCCATTCATCTATTGCATGTGGGGTCTGCATGGCCATGGGCCAAACAGATGAAAGCAGTAAAGTCAAGTGCAAGCCAGATGCCAAGAGAGGGAGGACTCCTTTATTTAGAGCAGGGGTCCTCAAACTACGGCCCGCGGGCCAAATGCAAATACAAATATAGTATTTGTTCCCATTTGTTTTTTTACTTCAAAATAAGATATGTTGCCGAAACCGGTTTGGCTCAGTGGATAGAGCGTCAGCCTGCGGACTGAAAGGTCTCAGGTTCGACTCCGGGCAAGGGCATGTACCTTGATTGCGGGCACATCCCCAGTAGGAGATGTGCAGGAGGCAGCTGATTGATGTTTCTCTCTCATCGATGTTTCTATCTCTCTCCCTCCCTCTCTGTAAAAAATCAATAAAATATATATATAATAACAAAATAAGATATGTGCAGTGTGCATAGGAATTTGTTCGTAGTTTTTTTTTAAACTATAGTCCGGCCCTCCAACGGTCTGAGGGACAGTGAACTGGCCCCCTGTTTAAAAAGTTTGAGGACCCCTGATTTAGAGGATTATGTATACCAAATTTTTCAAGTGCTTGCAGTGGCCACACCCATTCTGACCAATGATCTCTGTACCCAGGTGTAATTGACAGACAACTACCTTCCCTATGTCACCCCACCTTTACTGTGCATGCATCTATTTTTCCTTTGTTGTATTCTTTCCTCCAAATGTTTTGCAGAGAATAGACCAGTGGTTCCTGGGTAATGGCAAAGCTGCAGCTTCCTGGTGAAACTGCCCAAATGACATGCCTATAGTGTCTGGCCTTCCCTTTGTTCCTTTTCTATTATTAACAACTCGCTAATTACAATGTTACCAATAGGAGAAACTAGTATCTTGAATATACCACAAAACACGTAATAATCTGTCATGCGATTAGTTGTGTGAAGGACTGCCAGCAAGTTCAGTCCTAAAATTCTTCGTAATGAGGCTACAATTGTATATTTCCCTTCTAATACTACTTTGTTTCTACTGTCAGTAAGCAGAGAAACTTAATTTTGCAGGAAAAGAGAAAAAAATTCAGAGGGAAATGAGAAATGCAGTAGCAACATTGGAAAAGGAACTGAGAGGACCATTTCAACCATCAGTCTCAAATGGTAGCTATTCAGCCAAGTGAGTTTAGAAAAAGTCCAGATGATCAGAGTTTTCAAACTGCTCAATATGCTGATGTTGCAAACACCTAAGTTACGCAAAAAAACCCATGATAATGAAATAACACTTACATTGTTTGTGATTATATTGATGCACATACAAAATACATTCTGCTAAAATATAGTTTTTTAAGGGTACAATTATGATGGTCATCTATATATATAAAAGCCTAAGCGATCATCACAACCGAATGGATGACCAAACAGGCTACGTGAGGCAACCAGGCCGGCGGGGTGGGGGGGGGGGGGCAGTGAGGGACGACCAAACGACTGATCAGCAGGCTGCATGGAGCAACCAGGCCAGCAGGGGTGTTAGTGAGGGAGGACCAAATGACTAAGCAGGAGGCTGCAAAGATGGTGGAGCCCACAGCCAATAAGGAGGGAATATGCTAATTGACTGTCACACCCTCAAAGACGGTGGTGTCCACAGCCACAAGATGGCCAGCAAGGGAGGGCTGTTGTGGGCAATCAGGCCAGCAGGGGAGCAGTTAGGTGTCGATCAGGCTGGCAGGGGAGTGGTTAGGGGGTGATCAGGCTGGCAGGCAGAAGCGGTTAGGGATAATCAGGCAGGCAGGCAGGCAAGTGGTTGGGAGCCAGCAGTCCAGAATTGTGAGAGGGATGTCCGACTGCCGGTTTAGGACTAAACCGGCAGTCGGACATCCCCCGAGGGGTCCCAGATTGGAGAGGGTGCAGGCTGGGCTGAGGGACAACCCCCCCTCCCAGTGCACGAATTTTGTGCACTGGGCCTCTAGTACAAATATAAAATAAATACATGTCAAAGAATGTACTTGACTCATTAAATAATCATTGAACCAGTAAGATTTTAGCTTGTTCAAAGGAGAATTCAAATTAATACACACATATATAGGCAGATAAGAAATGCTGAAATGAATTTACAAATAAATACAAAAAGTAGTGTATTCACAGGGCAGTATTCAATTTCTATAGCAGCTTTACTCATAACTGTCAAAACTTGGCAATAACCAAGATGTTCTTCAATAGGTGAATAGGTAAACTAACTGTGGTACATTCAGACCATGAAATATAATTCAATGGTAAAAAGAAATGAGCTATGAAGCTACAGAAAGACATGGAGGAAACTTAAATGCATATTACCAAGCCAAGGAAACGAATCCGAAAAGGCTACATAATGCTAGCTGGGTAACGTCTGGGAAAGGCAAAACTATGAAGACAGCAAAAAGACCAATGGCTGCCCGTGTTGACAACAGAGAGGGAGGGATGCATAACGAGAGCACAACACATATTTAGACAGTGAAACTTACCTGTGATACTGTCATGTTGGATACATGTCATTATATATTGCTAAAAACCCACAGAATGCACAACACAAAGAATGAACTCCATAGACTCTAATTAATAATGTGTCAATAGCAGTTTATGGACTATAACAAATGTTTTGCACTAATGCAAGATGTTAATAATATAGGGGTGAGGGAGTACATAAAAACTATGCACTCACTTTTTCTGTAAACCTAAAACTGCTCGCAAAAAAAAAATCTAACATTTTAAAATAATTAATTATTTCCTTGTTCTTGTTGATTTTTAAATTCTGTAAGCCTTCATTTCCTTATCTGTAAAATGGATATAAATGCAGGATCTTCTCCCATTGGATTGTGGTGGGCATAGGGGGTCTAGCAAAGCAGCACTAATATTTAGCAGATGTGTACCTGGTATGTCTGTGCTGGTTATTCAAATATGGAACATTTCCATGCCAGTTAATAAGTAGCTGCCCTGAGCATATCTCCCACTCACATACACATACACAGACACCCAGGCATCTGCCCAGTTCCCCGCCTCGATTCCTCACATTTTGTCAGGACCCGGACACTAAAGGGCTATTGCCCAGCGTGTGTCAAGCCTCAGCTATTCTATTGCAGGGCTAGGACTAATTAATGACAATGCTGACCAATCAGTGCTCATGCCAGACTGTTTGTTAAATGCTTTTACATTATTCCTGGTACCCAGTTAGTAGTAAGCCCTCAAATATTATTAGCTCTCATTATTAGTATAACTATTTCTATTATTTAGATTTTATAGTTTAAGCATAGTCTTGTTTTTATCAAAAAATGTCAATAGCATATGGCTATTAAAGGAACAAGTGTGCCTTAAAGAATTTCTTTTCAACTATGGAAAAGCACTACACTCAGAGTAGAAGCTTTTTATGGCAGTTTATAGTCTGGGCTTCAAATGCATGCTGCAAAGATTTAATTGCAGGATGAAGGAAAGCAAGGCAGTCAGCTGATATAACCATGTTACATAGTTGCTTTATCCTTAGTGTATTATTCAAAAGTTATTGGGCAATCACTGGAAATGAGAGTCTTGTTGATCAGTGATATAAGTAAACAGCACCAGATCTAATTTGGATCTACTTTGTTCTTGGAACCCAAGTACTGCCATCACCAAGAAATAATAAAAAAGAGAAGAGTGAGTTTGTGGGACTTCCAAGAAAAAATTAAAAGGGAGAAGTGAACCATTCTGGGGGAATTTGATCATCTGAACTAGATTGTCCAAGTGGTATGGACAGTGCTTTTCCCTTAAGAACAGCTTGTTTAGCCATGTTTCTGAGTCTGCAAAACTGCCTGAGCTGTCCCTTTGACACTGTCTGTGCTGACTTCAGGAAGGAGTAAAGAGAAGTGAGCACAGGAGGATATTCTCAGCAGAACAATGAGCAGCTTTACATGACTGCTCATGCCAATAGTATGGTAAAGTGCTGTTTTCGTTACTAAACATTAGTAAGATGAAACTCTTTTTGGTTAGCTTAGCACAGTATAATCCAACATGTAAATCAATCCAATTGAACCAACTCTTCATCCTATAGAGCAGCTCTATAATGAGATGGAGGAGCCCAGCTGAGAATCCTCACAAGGTAGCTCACCCAGACAGCCTGTTTAAGGCTGCAAAGTGCTTATTTGGCATGTCTTTAGGCTTCCCAGATTTCCATTGCCAAGGATAGTAATATCTTCACTTCATGTATGAAGTATCATTTGGGTAGCTCTATCAGACAAAACAATTTAGCTTCCAGTCACCCCTACTCTCCAATCTGTAGATAGAAACCCATCAAGTAACATGGTAAAACAAAGGTTTTTTTAGGAACACCATTTTTTCTTTTCTTTTCTTTTGTAGAGTGCAGCACAGTTTAATGGTGGGGTGGGAGGAATATAGATAGTAAAAGAAAAAATTCTCCCATTAGATCTACATGTGGAGAAAGATACAGAGGTACAGACTCAAGAGAAACAGGATGTTATCATACACGTGCATTCTTCCCAAGATCCTTCCACATGTGCCACCTTTGCAGCATTCACACTTGGTTCAGTTCTCAGGACCACTCCCAGTTTGCCTGGGACTGCACCGTATTATCTATCTATCTATCTATCTATCTATCTATCTATCTATCTATCATCTATCATCTATCTATCTATCTATTATCTATCTATCTATCTATCATCTATCTATCTATCTATCTATCTATCTATCTATCTATCTATTATCTATCTATCATCTATCTATCTATCTATCTATCTATCTATCTATCTATCTATCATCTATCTATCTATCATCTATCTATCTATCTATCCATTTATCTATCATCTATCTCTCATGACCCTCACTTGGGCCATCATCTGGTTGTTTCTCCTGGTTTTGAGGCTGGCCACTGACACACAGTCCTAATGAGAAAACTGCCTTCCAGAATAGGAGGGTAAATCCTACTATATCCTGACCCATTATTTGTTTGTCTGAATTCGTCTTCTTTTGTTTCCCCCCCCTTTTTTTTTCACTGAGAGCATCATCTTTCCTTTTCTGACTGTTGAATAGATATCCATTGTTCTAATATAATACTAAACACTAGAACAGAGTCAATACAAGCATTATCTACAATAATAGATAGCTCTCTTTGGAAGTAGTTATGCCAGTTTGGGGTGTGTGTGTGTGTGTGTGTGTGTGTGTGTGTGTGTGTGTGTGTTCCTGTGACTTATCAAAGTTGACCAAAGGGACATGGGAGTCAGTTAAATCCAAGAGCTAATGTGACATGACTTCCAGTTACTGGACTGTTACAGTGGGTATCCTCTCACCAAATCCACCTAATAGAGACTATTTATTATCCCATTAGGGGTCTAATCTTTGCTCCACTTTCATACTGTTTATAATACATTTCAATATCAAATAGGAGTAGGAACTCTTTTTAAATGATTTTTTAAATTTTTTCATTATAGTTAACATAAAATATTATATTAGTTTCAGGTGTACAACCCAAGGATTACACATTATATAACTTATTAAGTGATTTCATACCCATCTGACACCATAGTTATTAGAATATTGTTGACTATATTCCCTATGCTGTATTTTATATCCTCATGACTATTCTGTAAATAACAATTTGGACTTCTCAATCCTTTCACCTTTTCACACATCTTCCCAACCCTCCTCCTGTCTGGCAAGCTCAAAATGTTCTCGGTAACTATAAGTCTGTTTCTATTCCACTTGTTCATTTATTTTTATTTTCAGATTGTATAGTTGATAGATATGTATCTATTGCCATTTTATTGTTCATATTTTTAATCTTTTCTCCTCCTCCCCCTCCTCCTCATCCTTCTCCTTCTCCTTCTTCTTTTTCTTCTTCTTCTTCGACCCTTTAACATTTCATGTAATACTGGTTTGGTGGTAATAAATTCCTTTAATTTATTCTTGTCTGAGAAGCTCTTTATCTAACTTTGATTCTAAATTATAGCTTTGCTGGGTAGAGTAATCTTGGTTGGCTTTTAATCATTTTCAATATTTCTTGCCATTCTGGCCTACAAAGTTCCTGGTAAAGAATCAGCTGACATTCTTATGGGAACTCCCTTATAGCTAACTAACTACTTTTCTCTTGCTGCTTTTAAGATTCTCTCTGTCTTTATTTTTCATTTATATTCATTGTTGAAAGTATTAGAGATGTCCCCTTTTTCCCCATTATTCCCCTCTACTCTGCTCTCACCCCCTCCCCAGGCCTTCAACACACTATTGTCTATATCCATGCATTATGCATATATGCATATAAGTTCTTTGGTTAATCTCTTTCCACCCTGCCCATTCCTTTGAAATACATCAGTCTGTTGCATGCTTCAATGTCTCTGGACCTATTTTGTTCATCAGTTTATTTTGTTCATTAAATCCACATATGAGTGAGATCATGTGATACTTCTCTTTCTTTGACTGGCTTATTTAATTTAGCATAATACTTGCCAGGTCTCTCAAAGGGTAAGAGATCATTCTTTTTTACAGCTGCATAGTATTCCATTGTGTAAATGTACCATAGTTTTTATATCCACTCGTTTACTGATGGGCACTTGGGCTGTTTCCAGATCTTATAAATAGTGTTGCTATGAACATATACATGCATTCTTTCTGGTTGGTGTTCAGGCTTCTTAGGATATATTGTTAGAAGTGGGATTACTGGGTCAAATGGCAGTTCCAATTTTAATTTTTTGAGGAAACTCCACACTGTTTTCAATAGTGGTTATACAAATCTATATTCCCACCAACAATGTACATGGGTTTTTTTTCTCCACATCCTCACCAGCACATGTTTTTTGTTGATTTATTGATGATAGCAAATCTGGCATATGTGAGGTGGTACCTCATTGCTGTTTTTACTTGCATCTCTCTGATGATTAATGATGTTGAGCATTTTTTTATATGTCTCTAGGTCATATTTACATTCTTTAGAGAAATGCCTATACAAGTCTTCTGCCTATTTTTTTTATTGGATTGTTAGTCTTCCTTTTATGGAGTTGTCTGAGTACTATATATATTTTGGAAATTAACCCCTTACCAGATGTAGCATTGAAAATATGTTCTCCAATATAATGGGTTCCCTTTTCATTTTGATGCTGGTTTCCTTTGCTGTGCAGCAGCTTTTTACTTTGATGTAGTCCCATTTGTTTATATTTCCTTTTTTTCTTTTGCCCTAGAAGATGTACTTGTGAAAATTCTATTATGTGAAATGTCTGATATTTTGCTGCTTATGATTTCTTCTAGGATTTTTATGGTTTCACAATTAACATTTAAGTCTTTTATCCTTTTTGAGTTTATACTTGTGTATGGTGTAAGTTGGTGGTCTAGTTTCATTTTTTTGCATGTACCATTCCAAATTTCTCAACGCATTTATTGAAGAGACTGTCTTTACTGCATTGTATGCTCTTGCCTCCTTTGTCAAATATAAATTGAGCATAATGTCTTGGGTCAATTTCTTGGTTTTCTGTTCTGTTCCATTGATCTGTATGCCTGTTCTTGTGCCAGTATCAGGCTATTTTGATTGCAGTGGCTTTGCAGTATAATTTGATATTCAGTATTGTGATCCCTCCAATTTTGTTCTTCTTTCTCAAGATTGCTGTGGCTATGTGGGTTCTTTCTGGTTCCATATGAACTTTGCAGTATTTTTTCTAGAACTGGGAAATATGCTGCTGGTGTTTTAATAAGGATCACATTGAATCTATAGATTGTTTTTGGTAGTATAGACATTTTAATTATATTAATTCTACCAATCCATGAACATGATATATTCTTCCACTTGTTTACATCTTCTTCTATTTCTTTTTTCAACATCCTGTAGTTTTCTGATTACAGGTCTTTCCTATTTCCAGGAATATGCTATTTATCCATTTATTCAAGTCTTCTTTTATATCATCAAGAAACTATTTTTAAATAGAGTTCATTATATTCATTACCTTAATAGTAACAAAAGTAAATCATTTACTTTGCAAGTATGAACTATGTTTTTTGTTTAATCATTTTTGATTGCACCTCAGAAGCTGGAATTTAGATGTTTATCTCGTGACTAAAATACTGCAATTTATACTGTCCACAATATCTTGCAACTAGAACTGCCTTATATAAACATATCAAACAATGGATGTGAAAAAGAATGGAAGAGATACAAAGGCCCCTAAATGCCATATTGCTTTAGTTTTCTAAGCACATATATTCTTAGGAACTTGGTATCATGATTTTACAGTAACCCACTTAACTCTGCCAGTTCTTTCAAGCCGTTGGTGTATGTTTTGGGTTTGAAAAGTGCTGACCGTACCTATTATCGAGACTGTCTCTAGATTCTGAACCAATTTTTAAAAGACACAGAAGCCAGACTTAGTTGCAATACTGTATCAGCTATATTTCAGGTACACCTGGTGGTTTAGAGACTGTGGCTTGACCCAAGTCTGAACTCAAACTTCCTATTCTCCCTGACAAATCTGCCAGTCACAAGTTGAAAAGGGGGAACTCAGGGCTTCCTTTGTGGCAGGGAGGGAGCTCTCCATTGGGCTTAATAAGGGAGAAAAAATGGAAAGGAGACATTCTCTGCTTGTTGGCAGATAAGAGAACTCGAGCCATCACCTCACTATTCATACTGGTCACTCTCTACTGTCATGAGGTGCCAGTGAGAGAAAACTTTCCTCCCAGTTCTTTAAGAGGACTAAAAGGCTGGAGCAATTCCTCGGCACCTTTTTTTTTTTTTATTGCTTAAAGTATTACAAAGGGTATTACATATGTGTTCATTTTATCCCCCTGCCCTAGACAGTCCCCTAGCCTCCCCTATCCCCCAGTGTCTTATGTCCATTGGTTATGCTTATATGCATGCATACAAGTCCTTTAGTTGATCTCTTACCCCCCTACCTCCTGCCCCCCAACCCTCCCCAGCCTTCCCGCTGCAGTTTGACAATCTGTTTGAGGCAGCTCTGCCTCTGTATCTATTATTGTTCAAAAGTTTATAATGGTCTCTATTATCCATGAATGAGTGAGATCATGTGGTATTTTTCCTTCATTGACTGGCTTATTTCACTTAGCATAATGCTCTCCAGTTCCATCCATGACGTTGCAAATGGTAAGAGTTCCTTCCTTTTTAGAGCAGCATAGTATTCCATCGTGTAGATGTACCACAGTTTTCTAATCCATTCATCTACTGATGGGCACTTAGGCTGTTTCCAGATCTTAGCTATGGTGAATTGTGCTGCTATGAACATAGGGGTGCATATATCCTTTCTGATTGGTGTTTCTGGTTTCTTGGGATATATTCCTAGAAGTGGGATCACAGGGTCAAATGGGAGTTCCATTTGAAGTTTTTTGAGGAAACTCCATACTGTCTTCCATAGTGGCTGCACCAGTCTGCATTCCCACCAGCAGTGCACAAGTGTTCCTTTTTCTCCACATCCTCTCCAGCACTTGTCGTTTGTTGATTTGTTGATGATAGCCAGTCTGACAGGTGTGAGATGGTACCTCATTGTTGTTTTGATTTGCATCTCTCAGATGATTAGTGACTTTGAGCATGTTTTCATATGTCTCTTGGCTTGCTGAATGTCCTCTTTTGAAAGGTGTCTATTTAGGTCCTTTGCCCACTTTTTGATTGGATTGTTTATCTTCCTTTTGTTAAGTTGTATGAGTTCCCTATAAATTTTGGAGATTAGGCCCTTATCAGATATGACATTGGCAAATATGTTTTCCCACACCGTGGGTTTTCTCGTTGTTTTGTTGATGGTTTCTTTTGCTGTGCAGAAGCTTTTTATTTTGATGTAGTCCCATTTGTTCATTTTCTCTTTAGTTTCAAGTGCCCTATGAGCTGTATCAGTGAAGAAATTGCTTCGGCATATGCCTGAGATTTTGTTGCCTTTGGATTCTTCTAGAATTTTTATGGTTTCCTGTCGTACATTTAAGTCCTTTATCCATTTTGAGTTTATTTTTGTGTATGGTGTAAGTTGGTGGTCTAGTTTCATTTTCTTGCATATATCTGTCCAATTTTCCCAACACCATTTATTGAAGAGACTATCTTGGCTCCATTGTATGTTCTTGCCTCCTTTGTCAAATATTAATTGAGCATATTGGTTCGGGCCGATTTCTGGGCTCTCTATTCTATTCCATTGATCTATGTGCCTATTCTTGTGCCAGTACCAGGCAGTTTTGAGAACAGTGGCTTTGTAATACAACTTGATATCTGGTATTGAGATCCCACCTACTTTGTTCTTTTTCAGGATTGCTGCAGCTATTCGGGGTCTTTTTTTATTCCAGATGAATTTTTGGAGAGTTCGTTCTAGATCTCTGAAGTATGCTCGGCACCTTTTGAAGAGGCCAGGAGTTGCCATTCTATAGCCAAGGTAGAGAGCACTGGACAAGAATGAAAAGAAATCTAACCTCCACTGTGAATTAGATTTCATTCACATGCTTTCCTTCTTTGCTGAGTGGTCTCCTGCATGATGGATTGTGGGCCCCCATGAGAAGAGGTTCCTAAAAAAACGGGGTGCGGGGGGAGGTATTTGGATGAATCATGTATGAACACTTAAGTGTAAAATGAAAATGAAATCAAGCCATTTTTTTAATGTACCTGACACATTTGAAGGCCAAATCTCTACTTTACAGCCTCTGTATTAAAGTCTGCCTGCAAATTTAACACAGAAATACAAGGAAAAGCCTGGAAGTGAGGCTTAGTCTTCCCTCAGTCTCACTGAAATTCTATCTGGCTGTTTCAGCTAAAATGTAATTAAATGGGTAATCATTGTGATGAACGCCAGGCATGTAAAATGGATATCAAATAGACAGAATTGTGAACTTGAAATAGCATGAGAAAGTCCAAACAGATTTTATCTTGAAAAATTCTCTCTCTCCTCTTTTCCCCCATTTTTATTTCAGAAAAAGGAGAAGTGTTTATGAGGGAACAGCACTTATAATAGAGAAAGGTTTTGCCCAGTAAATTCAGTTTAGTCTAAGAAACAGCACAACTCTGAAAATACAGTTTTAAGTTCTTAAAACCTCTAACAAAACCTTGGATGAAATGAATCAACAAATGATTCATCAAAGAGTCTGGAAGAATAAAATTTGTGAAGTTAAATTAGTTAAAAACTTTAAATTCACCAGAGAAAAGACTTAAGGACATTCACAACACTTAATGAATGTAATTTAATAGTAAAAGTGTTGGGTTTATTAATTTAATATGTCACTTTGGGCCACAAGGTGCTGAGACATTTAGTCAAACATTATTCTGGGTGTATCTGTCTGGGTGTTTCTGGATGAGATCAGTAGACTGAATAAATCGGATTGCCTTCCCTGAGGTGGGTGGGCCTCATCCAATCAGTTGAAGGCCTGAAGAGGACTATAAAGCTGACCTTTCTGTGAGTAAGAGGCTGACAGCCTCGAGCTGGGACATTGGCTTTTCTCTGCCTTTACACTCTAACGGAAAGATTAGCTCTTCCTGGGTCTCAAGCCTCCTGACCTTCACACTAGAATTTACGCCCTCAGTTTTCCTGGTTCTGAGGCCTTCAGATTGTTAACTAAAAATCTTGGGACTTGTCACCCTCCATGTGAGTTAATTCTTTATAATAAATCTCCCCCCTCTCTCAATCTGTATCTATCTATCCAAAAATCAGATCTATCTCTGTATATATCCTCTTGGTTCTATTTCTCAGGAGAACCCTGACTAATGCAGATTTATTCCAATATTTGTGTCTATTAGAACTCTATTGGTGGCAAATGACAGAAAACTGTACTCTAATTGCCTTCCATAAATAGAAATTCTGGAGGTAGATGGGATGGTTTCAAGCCTGGCTTTATACAGGGGTTCAAATGATGACATTAGAATCAATTTTCCTGATTTCATCATTTCTTAATCTGCTTTCTTTGAATACACTCCAGTCTCACACAAGCTTTTCTCTAATTTGTCAGAAAATGACTCATCTAGATTCTCCTCTGAGGTGGAAGTGGGGTGGAAAATAAGGTGCCTACAATCTGAAACAAAAGCTTCAAAGGTTTTATTTTGTCTCAGTAGTTCTGGTTGGGTCACATGCACATCCCTGAGAAAATATGATTAGGAGATACATGGCCCTGTGGTCTTACACGTACCTGCTGGGTATGCCAGGCTGCAAGGCCTGTCCTTCTCCTGAGCAGCTAGTCCATAGGCAACTGAGTAGGTCACTGCCCCACAGTTTGACTATAGCTTGCATGAGGGGAACAAGGGTAAAAAGGCTGACTTATTGCTGACAAATTGTTCCCTGCTTGCTCAAATGTACTGGGCCCTCAGCAATAAGTTTATCTGCCGTAACACAACCCACTACGTATGTAGGTGTCATATGGCCCTTTTGTCACCCTGTGGAATTGAAGCTTGGGAGACCAGTGAAAATATGCTAACACTCTGGTGACTGCTTCTGCTATGAATAATACATTTGTGCCTGTGTTTTTGTCGCGTAATCTTATGTTCTCTGTCAGCATCCATGATATGGTAGCAGGCTTTCTTGATTTCTCGTAAGTAGAGTAAATTCTCAGAGCCTTCGTAGTTCTTGACAGATCTGCTGATTGGTTTAAACCTGGATAACCCGCTCCAGTGCTCCAGTGCATCTCCACCTGGAATATGCTGACTGAGAAGGGGAGGAGATCTCCCAGAGGAAGACTGGGTAAGACACCAGAAGATGGGCAAATAGATGGTGGACAGAGAAAAAAATGGGAATTGTGCCCACTTGCCCACTTGTGTCCTACCTCTAGGCTCCCATATCTATTTAAAATGCAGTAATTTTAAGTTCATTTTAACATTTGGGCAATTTTATGTACCAGTATCTTCACTGGGCTCAGGACTTCATGAAGACTAACAGAACTCCTTAGGACTCAGGGAAAGGGACAAGAATCCCATAGCTGCCACGCACTAACTACCCAGGCTAAGGATGTCTGTGAGGGAAGAGAGACAGAACTTCATTTCTTTCATTTTAAGGAATGGCTGTTTAAAATGTAATTTTAAACACAGACAACACTAACAGAAATTAAACTTGAATAAAAAAAATATTTACCCAACTCAAAACTTATCATTCCCTTCTAAATTTTCCATTTCCTGTACATAAGACACTGGGGGATAGGGGAGGCTAGGGGACTGTCAAGGGCGGGGGGAAAAAAGAACACATATGTAATACCCTTTGTAATACTTTAAGCAATATAAAAAAAAAAAGAAAAGAAAAAAAAATAAATTTTCCATTTCTCCCCAAAGTAACACAAGTAAATAACATTTGTATAACTTCAGGCTTTTTACATTTTATTTTACTTGATTATCCTAACAACTTAGTGAAGATGGCTTAGTTATTTATTGTTATTTATTTGTCCAGGTGTGGGAAGAAAGACAGAAAGATTAAGTAATCCATTCTCGAATACAGAGCCTGTTGCCACAGGATGATTACTTGAGTGAGCCCAGTGCTAACAGCACTTCTAGATGCCATTTGCGTTGCATTTGTTGGTGCTGACAGATTTTACTTTTAGAACCTAACTGCCTAGTAACTTCTGCCAGTGGCACAAGTATCAATGTCAATAAGCAGAGCTCTCTGGCTTTATGAGTAAAGTACCTTTACAGCTCCCTAGATGGGGTAGCTTGCAGACTCGAAGAAGGCTTGTATGCTCCGGAATATCTCATCCATCAGGACCTGTAATGCCTCTTTTAGAAAGGAATTTCTCTGAGTTTTGGTGACCTTTTGGTTTTTAAGAGGCTTTTATTAAAATCTCCAAAACTTTGAGAGGGATGACTGCATAAACAAGCTTTTGCTAACTCTAGTAAAAGATTGTTTTTCAACCATTCCTGTTAGTGGACTGTTGCAGATATCTGTTGTTTGCTTTGCTTGGCACCTCACACCCACTCTTATTTAAAGGAACTCTCTCTTTCTCCCAAAGAAATGGTTATTATGGGAACAGCTTCTTAGAATAATGTGATTATTGGTAGTAATCGTCCTAGTGTCAGTATTGTATCAATGGAGTCCTTCCCTGGGACTTTTGGATTGAGATGAAGAGAGTAAGAGCTCTCTGTCTCTCTCTGTGTGTGTCTCTCTCTCTTTCATTAAAGGCTAATTTCACAGTCTACACAGAAGGAAAAAGCAGAAACTCTCTGCCCAGAGGATAGTGAAGAAAAGAATTGAGCACCATCCTAAGAAACCTGTAGAGGCACAACATAAGAATATTTTGAAATCCATGGAGGTGTTAAATGTTAGTAATGTCTCACACATCTTCACAACTTGTGCACGTTTAGGTCATCTTATTTAGTAAACATTGATTGAAAGCCTACTGTACCATGCCCTTAGAGACGCAGAGATGAAATCAGTTCCATCCTCGGGAAGCTCCTGGGCTGGGGAGAGAGCCACACAAGCAAACAGAGTACTTCAAAGCAGGGGTCCTCAAACTTTTTAAACAGGGGGCCAGTTCACTGTCCCTCAGACCGTTGGAGGGCAGGACTATAGCTTAAAAAAAAACTATGAACAAATTCCTATGCACACTGCACATATCTTATTTTGAAGTAAAAAAACAAAACGGGAACAAATACAATATTTGTATTTGCATGTGGCCCGCGGGCCGTAGTTTGAGGACCCCTGCTTCAAAGCATGTGACCAGCCCTCCAAAGATAATAAATATGTTAGGTCCTGTAACCAAGAAAGGTGGTTCTGGAAGAAGAGGGAAGCCAGGATGGGGTCAAGTGGACTTCAGGGAGGAGTTAACTTTTGAGTGTGTTTTGCTGGATGAGTGGGAATTTTCCCATGGAAAGATGGGCATGTACACTGTTATTTTGGACATGTACAATATTCCATGTGAGGAGAGCAGGGTGTGCAAATGTAGGGAGTAGTAAGAAAAGTATGGTACTTGAGGGGAAGGCTTGCAGTTTGTGGGCCTGAACCTCAGGGTGCCTGATAGGAACGATAGGACGGGATGCCTGAAGACAGGTAAAGGCCATCCCAGAAGGGGCCTTGTGCTCTGGGCTAATGGATTCCATCCTGTGTTTGAGGATGGTCACTTTGAAAGCAGGAGAAGAGTGAGGAGGTTAAGCACATGGGCTCTGGAGGCAGTTAGGCTAGGGTTCAGGGACCCAGCTCTGTTGTCCAGTAGCTGTATGACCTTGAGAAAACTGATGATTTTCTCTAAGATGCAGTTTCCTCATTTGCAAATTGGTGCTCAATGGTATATACCAAAAAGTCTGCTTGCAAGAATTAAATGAGTTATGTCTTTAAAGCACTTAGCACAGAGTCTGAAAAACATAGTGATAGCTGAAATCTAAGTAGATACTATAAATAACTTGTGTAGCAGTAAGTTGATGGCTCCCATAGGGAGGAGTAAAGACCCTTAGGATGTATCTAGGATCTACCAAGGAATAAAAAGCTATCACCAGTCCTGGAGAGAAAGCTTAGAGAGCTTGTTCACTGGAGTGAAATCATGGCTAATTATCTGGAAAATGTGTTTTCGGGTAGATTGGTAAGAGAAAACAATTAGAAATAATGGTGAAATAATTTTCAATGGATAGACTATGTCAAATACAGCATAGAAAACGAAAGACATTGGAAAGTTAAGACAGGAAATCTTAAAAGTTCTCATTACAAGAGAAAAAAATTTTGTAACTATGTATGGTGACGAATGTTAACTGCACTTATTATGATCATTTTGTAATATATACAAATACTGAATCATTATGTTGTACACCTGATATGAATACAGTGTTATATATCAATTATACCTCAATTAAAAATAATAAAATAAAATAAATAAAGAGAGTAAAGGAGGTTAAAACATGTCTTGTTTACATTAGTTTGGGCTTCACCATACCAAGGAAGACCAAAATTTTCTTTTTAATCTCTCATAACTCAATTGAACATGTTGGACTTTGATGCATATGTGTTCAACTGATTAAAGAGCTTGCAAAATGTGGGGGACATTTTTTCTCTTTGTCAGATTAGTGAGCAGCTTGAAAAGGTTTTTGCACTGGAAATTAGTATTGGGAGCTTTAGTTGTGGGATACTTTTTGAAAGCTGAAATAATAAAATCTAATAATTTAAAGAAAATATAGTGTCTGCAGGATGCCAAAACATTATAGCATGTGTTGATTGATTGGATGACAACAACATATTTGGCCAATGAACCAAAGTTTTGTTCTACATGATGCCAAACATCTGGATATTTGGAAGCAGTTGTTTGGCATTCTGTGGACCAAATAGAAGCATCATTGCACCACTGTATAATGATGAAGGCTATAGCTTGCCTTCTATCTGATCTGCTCATTGCCCCTAAGATCCAGCTCCAGGAACACTGCTGAACAAGCAGGGCCAGTACTAGTTTGGGCTCAGATCATGTGTAAAGTTGATGGAGACAGAATTCCTCATTGGGATTCAGATTTGAGGAGTAAGCATGGTACAAGTTTGTTGGGAAGACTGAACCTTCTAAATGCAACAGTTCAGGAGGCCATGATGCACTGGAACAGGACAGGAAGTAGTATGGAAATGGGGGTAGGATGATATCTCCTTATTTCATCTTTTGCCTGTCTATAGCATAGTGTAGCAGAAGAAGCCTGGGGCCTAAAGTAAAAAAAACTGGGCTCCGGCCCTGGCCAGTGTGTCTCAGTGGTTAAAGCATGAGCCCTTACACTAAAGAGCCTTGGGTTTGATTCCTGGTCAAGGACATGTACCTAGGTTGCAGGTTTGATTCCAGACCCAATCAGGCACATGCAGGAGGCAATGAATCTATGTGCCTCTTTCATATCAGTGTTTCTCTCTCTTTCTCTCTCCCTCTTTCCCTCCCTCCCTTCCACTGTCTGAAAAATCAATAGAAAAAAATATATATCCTTGGGTGAGGATTAACAAAAGGACCAAACCAAATCAAAACAAAAACTGGAGTGGAGAAACCAAGATGGCCGCATAGGAAAACACCTGAAATTGCTGCCTCGCACAAACACTTCAAAAATACAACTAAAAGACAAAACGGACATCATCCAGAACCACAGGAAGGCTGGCTGAGTGGAAATTCTACAACTAGAAGGAAAGAGAAAAGCATACTGAGACTCAGAGGAGGTGCGGAAGTAAAGTGCAGAGGTACAGAAGCACATGCGGAAAGGGCTGGCAACTGAGGATGCAGTTGTCTTTTTCAATCGGGAGGGAGACACAAGCTCCTGACGGCCCTGAACTCCAGTTCTGGGAGACTCTCTGGGGACCCAGACTCATAAGGGGAGAAACTGGACTGTCTGGGATCTGGCGGAACTCGAGGGCGCCTTTCTCTCAGAGGTGCGTGCAGCAATTATGACGGGACACTGAGACACGGGGCCTCTTAGGGTAGGACTAAGGATCAGCCATAGCTGTTTGCTCTGCCCTGTTGATTCCCTGAGACCCCGCCCCACCCAGGCTGTGCGCAGAGGCTTTTGCATACTAATGACCTTGCCCTTTGTAGTCTAAAATTGCCTAACAAACTGCAGCTGGATCAGAGAGACCCAGAACATCCAAAAGAAGGTCCAAGGCCCCACAGCAGCTTGCATTGCTTCACAGCTTGGTCTCATCTGGGCACTTCCAAATCCCAAACAAAGAAGAGGAATCTGCAGATCTCTCCATAGCTCCTGCTGGGTAGCCTCAGGCAGAGGCTAAATTAGCACTTCCTTAGAGATATAAGTGCCAGTGTACCCAGTGGTCAGAGTGGGACCATCCAGATTACAACTCCTCAGATCCATAAGGGACACACTCAGGGGGCAGACTCAGTGAGCACCAAAGCCCCACTGAAGCACGTCTTGCCCCAGAAGGGTGTCTCTAGCACAGAAGTTCTCCCACTGTAGACACAGCTGATTCTCACAGCCAGTTGTCCTGGATGTCAATTCCTCCCAGTGATACCAACAACAATCAAGGCTTAACTACAAGACTGTGCACACAGCCCACAAAGTTGTGCAGCAAAAGTGTCCACCTCAGGTAATTGGGGAGGCTGAGTCACTGGGCCCTATAGGACACCTAGCACAGAAAGCCACTCTATCAATACAGGGAAGCAGCCAAAATGCGGAGACAAAGAAACAGGTCACAAATGACAGAAATGGAGGAAAGCAAACTACTGGATACAGTGTTCAAAACCACAGTTTTTCAAGAATTTTCTAGAAACCGCTGATAAATTTAGTAAGACCCTCAATAAGTCTAGTGAGACCCTCGAGGATATGAAAAAGGACCAACTTGAAATTAAGCAAACACTGACTGAAATTAAGAATAATATACAGAGATACAACAGCAGACTAGAGGATCATAAGAATCAAGTCAAAGATTTGAAGTACAAAGAAGTAAAAAACACCCAACTGGAAAAGCAAAAAGAAAAAAGAATCCAAAAATTTGAAGATTGTGTAAGGAGCCTCTGGGACAACTTCAAGCGAACCAACATCCGAATTATTGGGGGTGCCAGAAAAAGAAAGAGAACAAGATATAGAAAACCTATTTGAAGAAATAATGACAGAAAACTTCCCCTACCTGGTGAAAGAAATAGACTTACAAGTCCAGGAAGCGCAGAGAACCCTAAACAAAAGGAACCCAAAGAGGACCACACCAAGACACATCATAATTAAAATGCCAAGAGCAAAAGACAAAGGGAGAATCTTAAAAGCAGCAAGAGAAAAACAGTTACAAAGGGAGTATCCATACAATTGTCAGCTGATTTCTCAACAGAAACCATGCAGGCCAGAAGAGAGTGGCAAGAAATATTCAAAGTGATGAATACCTAGAACCTACAATCAAGATTACTTTATCCAGCAAAGCTATCATTCAGAATAGAAGGTCAGATAAAGAGCTTCACAGATAAGAAAAAGCTAAAGGAGTTCATTACCACCAAACCAGCATTATATGAAATGCTGAAAGGTATTCTTTAAGAAGAGGAAGAAGAAGAAAAAGGTAAAGATAAAAATTATGAACAACAAATACATATCTATCAATAAGTGAATCTAAAAATCAAGTGAATAAATAATCTGATGAGCAGAATAAATGGGTGAATATAATAGAACCACGGGCATAGAAAGGGAGTGGACTGACAATTCTCAGGGGTAAAGGGCTATGGGGGTGCGGGAAGAGACTGGACAAAAATCATACACCTATGGATGAGGACAGTGGGGGGGAGGGTAAGGGCAGAGGTTGGGGTGGAAACCGGGCTGAGGGGAGCTATGGGGGGGCGGGGGGGGGGGAGGAAGAGGAACAGCTATAACAATCTGAACAATAAAGAGTAAAAAAAAAAACTGGACTCTGCTCCTGGCTCCACCACATCTAAAACATACCAGTTTAGCTGTTTATCATTAGAGAATTTACTTCTCTGTGCTTGGTTTCCTGATTTGTGAATTAGGCTCAATAATTGTAGCTACCTCAGAGAGTTGTGAGCACTAACTGAGATAATGCTGGCAAGCACTATACCTGGCTCAAAGCACACACAAAAAGTGCTGTTGGCATTAGTGTCAGAGAGCTTCCTGTCACTGAAAGGTTTCAAGATAGTTGAATCCCAAGGTCTCTAAGGTGTTGATGGTGTGCAAGGAGGTTAGGCAAAATGACTTCTAAATCTCCTTTAAATTTAAAACTTCTATGAGTTTCTGACATAAAAAAACACAATTGTAGAAAAGAAACAATAAATGAATTTGTATCCTGAAAAAGATCATTTAACTTATGTGCAGAATGAGAAACTATATATGAGTAAACAACAAAAACTATGCTCCCCAAATTTTTACTGGCATCAAATCCAGCCTATTATTTAGCAAAACCCAACACAAACAACTAGTGAGCTTGTTCACAATATCCTCTGCTTCAGAGTGTCAGAATTTCCACTTCTCCACTCTTGTTGGGTAAGAATATTTCAGAGAGTTCTTAGTAGGATTGGGTTGTCCAGAAAGGTACTGGGAGACCTGAGTAGAGGAAAGCTTGGGGTTTGGAGAAAAGGGACCAGAAGATAAAAGACCAAAGGATCTTGCTGGCAAGTTAAAGAATGAAAACAGTAACAGCAGTTATCAGTGTAACTGTGTCATTAGTCCTAAGTTAGGTTGTAATTGCTGGCCAAACAGATAAAGCGCTTTGAGGCAGAGCTATCAATGTTTCTGGCTTGGTGAACAAAACACTATTCTTCCCATTATGCTCATCTTTTAGGAGAGAGGAAGGACAGCCGATCTTTGGATACTGAGCCCTTGTTGAAAAATCAGTTATAGAGAGAAAAATTCTCTTTAGCAAATGTGAATTTCTTTTTGTCAGAGGTAAAGTTAACTGTGAAAACATCAATAAACACAAGCAACTTTTAAGATTTTTTTCATGTTTCCTGACTTTTTTCATTCATTCTTTTTTATTTTTGTTAACCAGAGGCCCGGTGTATGAAATTTGTGTGGGGAGTTTGTGTGGGGAGAGGTGGTGTCCCTCAACCAACCCTGCACCCTCTCCAATCTGGGACCCCTCAGGGGATGTCCAACTGCTGGTTTAGACCTAATCCCTGTGGGCCTAAACCACTTGCCTGCCTGCCAGCCTAATTGTCCCCTAACCGCTCCCCTGCCAGCCTGATTGATGCCTAACTGCTCCCCTGCTGGCCTGATCACCCCTAACTGCCCTCCCCTGCCAGCCTGATTGCCTCCAACTGCCCTCCCCTGCTGCGACCTGCCTCCTCTGCATGAGGCAGCAGAGATGCCAGAACTGGCCTCCTCCACCATGGGACCCCCAGGCCTCAATGCGTGGAGCAGCCACTGGACCCCACCTTCACTGTGCACATGGCCATCTTGTGACGGCGTCCCGCGAGTGCATCACGTGAGGGCATGACGCCACCTAGGCTTTTATTATATAGGATGCCAGCTATGTGCTCAGCACATAGCTAAGTCTTCTGCATGTTCTGCCAGGCATTCTCCATTTGCTGCTCCCAATCTACTTTTCCCCTGGGCCTAGGGACCCTAGGAAACTGACCTTGAATAGATGGTATCACCCAGGCTCCACTGACTTCTGTTTGTAGTGTAGTCTGACCATTGGGAAGCAACAGTAAAAGTTAGGACAGGGGAGAGAGAGGTTAGGCTATTTATTCCTACCTCCTATCTTACATCCCCTCCTCAGTTTTGAAAGAGGGCAGCAATAGAATTTGGGGAACCAGTTAGTATTGTAAGAAATATTAATCATACTCTATTAACCATGATTATTTTATTCTGATTAAAGAAGGCACATTCTAGCCTGGCTGGAGCTGACCTGGAGATACAGCCCTTCCTCCCTATTTGGAGCTGTCTATTATCATGGAAAAATTAACAACTATGCTGCAGAAACCAGAATTGCCAGCCCTTTGAAGATCCCCAGCCCCTTTTGCATACCTGTAGGCCTTTGCAAACCTCCAGCCTGCTTACCTGTTAACTGCCCATCTGGCACTCTTTTTTGCTATTTCCCCATGTAACCCCAACCCTTGCATATCACTAAGCCCTTTGAAGACCCCCTAGTCCTTTTGCATATCTGTAAACTGCCCTTTTGCCTACTTTTCCTTTGTACTTTTACTATATAAGCAGCTGGTTTATGATAGGGTGCAGAGCAGATTTCTGTGGCTGACCTGCTGCTCTCCCATACTGCCGGCAGTACTAGAATAAACGCTCATATCTGATTCAACCCTGTCTCTGCTTCATTGGCTCGAGTAGTGACAGGCAGCACGGACCCATTGTTTGTCCAGTTACAGATCAGATACTGAAAATTCAGGACCTGAACTGAGCTGGTGGTAGCCCTGTAGTTTCTCTTAAACCTGGTCACAGCTTTAATCCATTAAACAGTGACCCTGCAGAGTATACCATCTGGGTTTTTTTCCTCCCCCCCCCCCCCCCCCCCCGCAAACTCTGACTCTACACATGCCTATTTCCAATGGACCATAACCAGAGAGGACATAGTCACTTTGAGGCCAAGGCAGTAATGAGCCAATGTGGCTCCTCCATTTATCAGCAATTAAAGACTCCCAGATGCCAGAGTTGTTATTTGGGAGTGGCCCAGGTACTTGAGCAGCCTAGGAAGAAAGCCACCTGAAACACCTTAAACTGTGACATGAGCAAAAAGTAAGTTTTTGTCAGGTTAAGTCACTAAAGTATTGGGAGTTGTAGGTTACTGCAACATAACCTATAATATATCAATTAACTCTTTTATTGATACCGAATTTTTGGGCTGGAACCCAGACGCTTTGTCTGCCGGAATCGAAGAATGAATCCACGGACAGAAAGTGGTATAGCAAAGGTGGAGATTTATTGAAGAACAAGTACAGACTTTCACGTGGGGAGAGGGAAGAGTCCCACAGAATGGACTCCCACATAGGAAGGGGGAAAAGGGTCCCCCTGAGTCCCTTTTCTCTATGGCTTATAAAGGCTGCAGTTCCTGTGTCCTGATATCCCTTCTGATTGGTCAATATTCCCCTTCGAGTTGGTTACTATAGTAACTCCTGGGCTCAAAGGTTGAACCTCACACGTGAGGTTCTCCTCTCTTCTTCCCATTGTTTCTCTATTTCCTCTGGGCTTTCTTCTTTTCCATCTGAATGAAGGGCTTCCTTCCCTTTAGTTTGTAAATATAGATCTTTCCTGGCTACTTCCAGTTTCCTTGTCTTATGTAAATGCAACTGTTGCTGCTCCCTTGTCTTATGGAGATGTAACTGCAGCTGGCTTCCTTGTGTTATGGAAGTATACCTTCTCCCAGTCTGCAGCCCTGTGCTCTTCCATGGACCCCAATTCTAAAAAATCCTTAAACCTGCCTGTTTCCCCAAAATTCCTGCTTCATTATCTAATTTAACTCTTATAACCACTCTATGAAGTAGATGCCAATATTAATCCTCATTTGATAGGTAAGAAAACTGATGCAAACTGCTTTAAGTAACTTGCAACAACACTGGAAATGGCAGAGCTAATGCTCAAACCAGATCTTTTTTACCCAAAGCCTAGCTCGTATCAGGACATAGTATAGTTTACCCATCAACCATACTCTTTTACCCTGTGTGGGAAGATGCACTTTCTGTCAGTGGATCTTGCAAATAGTATGAGCCCAGGACAGGCCTGCTAGCCAGGCAGACAGTATATCCAGCAAATGTTGAGGGAGCTTTCCTGAAGTTGCAAGATGAATGGTCAGCCCCTTGCTCACCTTCCCTACCTGAAAAAAGAGAGATGTTAGGGGTTGTTGCTGTTTTTTTACTTGTTTAGGCTTAGAACATTTCTGTTGATATGGGATTTTTGGACTGGAACCCGGATTCTTTGTCCGCCGGAGTCAAAGAATGAATCCACAGACAGAAGATGGTATAGCAAAAGTGGAAATTTATTAAAGAACAAGTACAGACTCCCACGTGGGGAGGGGAAAGGGTCCCACTCTGTTCCTTCTTCCACAGTTTATAAAGGCTGCAAGTCCCTGTGTTCAGATATCCCCTCTGATTGGCCACTATAGCAACTCCTGAACTCAAAGGTCAAACACTACATGGGACATGTGATACCCTCTTCCTTCATTGTTCTTTTCTTTCTGGGTTTTCTTCCTTCTTCTTTATTTTGTAAATATAGACCTTTTTGGCTACTTCCAGCTCTCTTGTCTTATGTAAATGCAACTGTTGCTGCTCCCTGTACTTGGCTTCCTTGTGTTATAGCGATGTACCTGTTGCTGCTCCCTTGTCTTATGGAAATTGTTATAATGTTATGGTCATAAGGAAACCCCTCTAATGTGTAAAATTATTTTTGTGTGAAATGTTTGCTGTGTGGAGACCCCAATACTCTGTAACTTCCAAAAATGTTATAGACATAGTGAATGCCCCACTATCTTGATGTAAACGCCCTAAGCCCTTAAAGTGTAAACACTCTGCTGCTAGCATAAGGCACACCGTCTGGCCCACACTAATAAGACACAAGTTGTTTACTACCGGCTACATAAGCACCGTATCTTCTTCAGTGGACATCTCCTGCCTGGTAAAAAGAAGAATCCACGTCGCTCCGTGAGACAAGCTCCTGATTGTGTTATGCCCAGATTTCAGGATCACCAAAAGACCACCAGGGAGCCAGCTGAGTCCGATGCAAAAGCAAAGAGTCTTTATTCAAGCTAGCTTGAGCTCCCGTCAGCCACACTCGCTGACACAGCGGCAAGAGGCAGAGAAAGAGAGAGCCCTGTGGGAAGAGGGGTTTTATATGGGGGTTGGAGTAAGGGGAGGAGAGAGGACTGTGGGCCCTGCCGATTGGCCAGGTGCAAGTTGGGGTCTTGTTATACAGGATGTGGTTGTGTCTATGGTGCGCACTTCCCTTGATTGTCATTGGTTAGTTTAAAGAAATCCTAGGTGTGGCTAGCAGAGGCTTGGGCTTCCGGGAAGAAGCTCCTTGCTGAGCACATGGCTAATGGCTGCTGCCCCAAAATGGAGGATCCGGGGCAAGATGGAGGGCGTAGCCCTCGCCCTTTCAATTGACTGCTCTGCTGTGCGAGCCTGAACCAACTGCGGCTGCCTGTCTGTCTCCATCTTCATTGTCCATTTTTTGGTGTGCATCATTGGGTGGCCTTTGCCGGAGCCTAGGACCCACTAGGAATAGGTAAATAAACCTTGTGTGATTGCATACTAATTCTTTCTTGTGTGTTCATGTGTTCCGGTTCGGCTGAACTGTCTAGACATTGAATTACGAGGGGATAGGCCGTTATTGCTGACCCCTGGTCACCTGTGTATGTCCCACTAAGTCTAGACAGATAATTAATTAATTGGGGCATAATTGGGACAGAAATGTAACTGTGCCTGGCTTCCTTGTGTTATGGAGATGTACCTTCTCCCAATTTGTAGCCCTATATTTTTTCCTATGGACCCCAATTCTAAAAATTCCCTAAACCTATCTATATCCCCCCTAAAATTCCTGTTTCACTGTGGAAGTATCAAATTTTTCCATTCTTTTCTAGAATAAAAATATAGCTCTTTCTTTGTTGCCTCCATTGAATATATTTCTTCAGAGACACTAGGGACTCATTTACAGCTATTTGTTTTAAAAATATGTTTCTTTATATACATAATGTCACTGACTTGTAACTTAAAATGGTTAAATGATAAATTTTGTTATGTATGTTTTACCACAACAGAAAAAAAATTGTTTTAAGACATGATTCTTTCCAGCTGTTGTAGCTCAGTGGTTGAGCGTTGACCTATAAACCAGGAGGTCACAGTTCCATTCTGGTTAGGGCACATGCCTGGGTTGCAGGCTTGATCCCCAGTGTGGGGCATGCAGAAGGCAGCCGATCTATGATTCTCTCTCATCACTGATGTTTCTATCTCTCTCCGTCTCCCTATCTCTCTGAAATAGATAAAAATATATTCGTTTATATACACACATATGAGATATTATTGGGTTTGATGTAGAATGCTTTTGTTCACTGTGGTCTAGGGTCAAAAAGTTTGAAAGCCAAAGTGACATATGAGGTTTAATATGGAAAATAACTGGACGTTTTGACTTCTACCTTCATAGTTGACATCCATTCACATTGCCGGGATCAGTCCAGCTAACTCAGAAAATGATCTGAGTGAGTGGTAAATAATAGAGAGAAGCTACAAATATCACATCATTCCGTTGAGCACCTGAAAAGAGTGTGTTATATGTCCATTACAATTCTTCTTCTTAAATATTTTTTAAAATATATTTTATTGATTTTTTTACAGAGAGGACGGGAGAGGGATAGAGAGTTAGAAACATCGATGAGAGAGAAACATCGATCAGCTGCCTCCTGCACACCTCCTACTGGAGATGTGCCCACAACCAAGGTACATGCCCTTGACCGGAATCGAACCTGGGACCTTTCTGTCCGCAGGCCGACGCTCTATCCACTGAGCCAAACTAGTTAGGGCTGTCCATTATATTTCAATAAAACATAAAGTTAAAATAAATAAATAAATAAATAAATAAATAAATAAATAAAATAAAAGAGGAATTATTTGAAAAAATAAATAAAACATGATTCTTCTCATTTGATTAAGTTATAGCACTGCATCCTTGCTAGGGATTATTTGCTTTTGAAAATACATGTCCAGTGTATTTCTAGAGTTTCATTAACAGCTGGAGGAAACAGGCTTTGTCACTTGAAGGAAGAAATCATTGACTCTAAGTCAGATCAGTTCTTGGATTCAACAACAATGACTATTTTTTTCTGTCACCAAAGGAAACTCAGCAACACAGTGACTTCTGAAATTGTGTGTGTAGGAAGGAAAAGCTAAAGCAGGAAATGTGACCTATTGAGCTGTTCTGAGTAATAAGGTCAGAGAAATCCTTTATCCTGCTAAGCTGTGCTAAGCCTCAGCAGTTTGCATTCTATAACTCTATTGAGGATGAACTCACAGGTAAAATTTTGATCCATATGTGCTACATGCATTCCCATAATCAGTTTGCCCTGCTCCCTTCATTGAGTTTTCAATGCTTCTGGGATTGGTCTTAGTGTGTGAAAATCAATCACTCCTATTTATATTTTCTTAGACATGACCTGCTCCTTGGAAACAAACAAACAAACAGGAATTTACTTGTAAAAGCCAGCGACCTTATTTAGAATCATGTTTGAATGAATACACATTTGCCGTGCATCCTTTTTATTTTTTAAAATTAACTTTATATATTTATTTATTCATTTTGCCATTTAATCATTTTTTATGTTTTAATTACAGGTTATATACAATATTATATTAGTTTCAAGTGATTAGACATTATATAACATACTAAGTGATCATTCTGGTAAATCTTGTACCCATCTGATAACATACATAATTATTAGAATATTATTGACTATATTCCCTACGTTATACTTTACATCCCCATGACTATTCTGTAACTACCAATTTGTATTTCTTAATCTCTTCACCTTTTTCATCCATTCCCCCAACCCCTCACCCATATGAAAAACCATCAAAATGTTCTCTTTTTCAGTGAGACTGTTTCTGTTCTACTTGTTCATTTATTCTATTTTTTTAGGTTCAATTATTGATGGATATGTATTGCCATTTTATTATTCATGTTTTTATCTTTATTTTTCTTCTTGTTTCTATAAAAGACCCTTTCACATTTCATATAATACTGGTTTGGTGGTGATGAACTCCTTTAGCTTTTTCTTGTCTGGGAAGCTCTATATCTGTCCTTGGATTATAAATGATAGCTTTTTTGGGTAGAGTAATATTGGCTGTAGGTCCTTACTTTTCATCATTTTGAATATTTCTTCCATTTCCTTCTGGCCTGCAAAATTTCTGTTGAGAAATCAGCTGACAGTGTTATGGGAGCTCCCGTGCAGGTAACTAATTGCTTTTCTTTTGCTGCTTTTAAGATTATTTCTTTAATCTTTTGCATTTCAATTATGTTTCTTGGAGTGAGCCTCTTTGGATTCATCTTGTTTGGAATTCTCTGTGCTTGCTGGACTTCTAAGTCTATATCCTTCACCAGATTATGGAAGTTTTTAGTCATTTTTTAAAATAGATTTTCAATTTCTTCCTCTCTCTCTTCTCTTTCTGGCACCCCCATGATGTGAATGTTGGTAATGTGAAGTTGTCCCAGAGGCTCTTGATACTATCTCAGGGGTGGGAAAACTTTTTGACTCAAGGGCCACAATGGGTTCTTAAACTGGACCGAAGGGTGGGAACAAAAGCATGGATGGAGTGTTTGTGTGAACTAATATAAATTCAAAGAAAACATCATTACATAAAAGGGTACGGTCTTTTTTTTTTTTTTTTTTTAGTTTTATTCATTTCAAATGGGCTGGATCCGGCCTGCGGGCCGTAGTTTGCCCATGGCTGCACTATCTTCATTATTTTAAAGTTTATTTTTCTTTTTTGCTATTCTGATTGGGTGTTTTCTGCTATTTTATATTCCAAATCACTAATTTGATCTTTGGCTTCATCTATTCTACTATTGATTCCACAGAAATTAGTCTTCATTTCAGTTTGTATATTCTTCATTTCTGACTGGCTCTTTTTTATGGTTTCTCTGTCTTTTTTTGTGCTATTGAAGTTCTCAATAAGTTCCTTGAGCACCCTTATAATCATTGTTTTAAATTATGTATCTAGTAGTTTGCTTGCCTCCATTTCATTTAGTTGGTTTTTTTTTTTTACTAGAGATTTCTCCTGCTGTTTCATTTGGCACCTGTCTCTGCATTGTGACTTGCTTCCCTATGTTTGTTTCTATGTATTAGGTAGAGCTGCTTTGTTTCCCGGACGTGGTAGTGTAGCCTTGTGTAGTAGGTGTCTTGTAGAGCCTAGTGGCACAGCCTCCCCAGTCACCCAAGCATTGTTCCTCTGTGCAGGATGTGTACACTGTCCTGTTGTTGTTGAGTTTTGCTTTCCAGGAGGGGTGAACTACCAGGCCACTTGGCTGTGAGGATTGGCTACAACTACAATGGAGGAGCTGCTATGGAGGAGTAAACCCTACAGAGAAGAATTTGCTTCAGTGGGGCTTTGGTGCTCACTGAGCCCACCCTTTGAGTGTGTTGCTCATGGAGGTGCCAGGGTTATTAGCTGGCATGGTCTGAAGCTGTCCACCATGCATACTGCCTCTAGAGTCTCTTAGGAGGTGGTAGGTCAGCCAGCACCTGTGCCTTGCCCAGGCTACCTGGTATGAGCTACAGAGCAATCTGTGTATGGCTACTACCTGTGCTGGGCTTGGGGTGCCCCCAAGCAGCCAGGCAGTGAGCCAAGGCCAGCTGTTGCTAGTGATGGGCCGGGGACCACTTAAAAGTACAGGGCACACCAATGCCAGGTGCTGCTTGTTTGCGCTTTGTGAACCTTTGAGAGACTTAAGGAATGTCCGAGGCCGTTTGTGGGGACAAGCCACTGGAAACAGCTTGGGCATTCATAGTCCTTAAAAAAATTGCCTTGTTAAGGGAGCTCCCATAGGACTGACAGCTGATTTTTCAATAGAAACTTTACAGGCCAGACGGGAGTGCCAAGAAATATTCAAATTGATGAAAAGCAAGGACCTATAACCAAGATTACTCTACCCAGCAAAGCTATCAGAAGAAGAAGGAGGAGGAAGAGGAGGATGATGAGGAGGATGAGAATAAGTTATTTCTCCCCACCTCCTTCCTCCTTGCTTTAGCACCATAATTCTGCCTATGGCCAAGGGTTTCCTCTAATGCAGTGGTTCTCAACCTTCCTAATGCCATGACCCTTTAATATAGTTCCTCATGTTGTGGTGACCCCCAACCATAAAATTATTTTTGTTGCTACTTCATAACTGTAATTTTTCTACTGTTATGAATCATAATGTAAATATCTGATATGCAGGATGTATTTTCATTGTTACAAATTGAACATAATTAAAGCATAGTGATTAATCACAAAACAATATGTAATTATATATGTGTTTTCCGATGGTCTTAGATGACCCCTGTGAAAGGGTTGTTGGACCTCCAAAGGGGTCGCGACCCACAGGTTGAGAACCGCTAATCGAATGTGATTCAATGCCTATGGGTGCCCCCTTGATGGCCCCAGGTGTAATCAGGTTCTCATCATTGCAGGCCAGTAGTGGGAACACTTTCAGATGTGCTCCTGCCTATCTGCCTCTACCAGTGGTTCTCAACCTTCTGGCCCTTTAAATACAGTTCCTCATGTTGTGACTCAACCATAAAATTATTTTCGTTGCTACTTCATAACTGTAATATTGCTACTGTTATGAATCGTAATGTAAATATCTGATATGCAGGATGGTCTTAGGCGACCCCTGTGAAAGGGTCATTCGACCGCCAAAGGGGTTGCGACCCACAGGTTGAGAACCGCTGCTCTAGACCCTTGTTGGATCTCTTACACGCCTGTGTAAATGTCCTGTCCTAAAATTCCAGAAATCCTCAGCTTAGCATGTCTTCTACAAGTTGCAGAGCATCTAAGCTCCTGCCACCCAGAGTGTAGCCCACAAATCAGTGGCCTTGGCATCACCTGGAAACTTGTTAAAAATTTTGAACTAATGTGAAAGAATATACGCACCCCTATGTTTATTGCAGCATTATTTACAACTAGAGGCTCAGTGCACAAAATTTGTGCACTCGGGGGAGGGGGGGTCCCTCTGCCCAGCCTGCGCCCTCTTGCAGTCCGGGAGCCCTCTGGGAGCAGGCCTAAGCCAGCAGTCGGACATCCTAGCGCTGCTGTGGAGGTGGGAGAGGCTCCCGCCACCACCACTGTGCTTGCCAGCTGTGAGCCTGGCTTCTGGCTGAGTGGCGCGGCCCCTGTGGGAGCACATTGACCACCAGGGGGCAGCTCCTGCATTGAACGTCTGCCTCCTGATGGTCAGTGCATGTCATAGCAACCGGTTGTTCTGCCATTCAGTCAATTTGCATATTAGCCTTTTATTATATAGGATAGCCAAGATATGGAAGCAAACCAAGTGCCCATCAATAGATGAGTGGGTAAAGAAGCTGTGGTATATCTACACAATGAATACTACTTACCATAAAAAGGAATGAAATCTTACCTTTTGCAATAGCATAGATGGACCTAGAGGATATTATGCTAAGTAACATAAGTCAAACCGAGAAAGACAAGTACCATATGATTTCACTTATATGTGGAATCTAAAGAACAAAATAAATGAACACACAAAATAAAAACAGAGTCATAGATACAGAGAACAGACTGACAGTTGTCAGGGGTAGAGGGACTGGTTAAAAAAGGTGAAGGGATTAAGCAGTGCAAATTGGTAGTTACAGAATAGTCACAGAGATGTAAATTACAACATAAGAATTATAGTCAATAATATTGTGATAATTTTATATGGGGCCTGATGGGTACTTGAAAGAGCAGGAGAACCACTCTGTAAAGTAAATGACATTTAAAACACTTCGCTTTATATCTGAAACTAATACAGAATAATATTGAATGTAAACTGTAATTTAAAAAAAAGAAAGAAAGAAGTGTTGAAGCTCAGGCTCCACCCAGATCTCCTGAACCAAAGTCTGCATTTCAACAAGATTCCAGGCAATTTGGGTTTTTGAGAAGCACTCAAAAACCCATAGATTATTGAGATCCTTGTATGTTACTCCTAGCTCAAAAAGGATTGTGAAGACAGGACAAAGGGTCAGCATTGTGAAATGTTTCAGTCATTGCTTTTTACACTTCATGCTGATGAAAGCAGGGGCAATTAGGGTTATATCCCCTTTTAACATTCCTTCCTCTCAGATATCTCAGGAAATCCTGTTCTATGTGCCTTTTTAGCCTAACTCTAAAGAATCTGGTAAAGTAATTTACCCTATAGTAAATGAATGGAAAGATCTACTTACATTCTATCAAATACAAACATTCTTTATTATCTGTTATGCAGAAAAGAATGTTATACAGGAAGAAATGATGAACTAGCAATGGAAGAAGAGAAGGGTGGTGTGAAGAATTGAGCAATAGGAGATAAATTAGCTAGACTTTAATAATTGGTGACATGGTACTGGGTAGGGTGTGGGGTTGAAAAGAGTGTGAAGATGAGATGGTTTCTCAATTTTTAGCCTGTGTGGTTGGGGTTAGGGATGGTGCCAATACCCTAAATGAAAGGGGGAAGATAGTAGGAGAAGGAGCAACTTTAGGGAGGAGGATGAGTTCATTAGCCATGCTGAAGTAGACATCTTGTGAGCATTTAGATACATGAATCTGAAGTTTGAGAAATTAATTTTTTTTAAAAGGAAAAATTGACCGGTAAACATATGATTGGTCAGGAGCTACAGTGTGACATTAAGTGGCTTGCTCCTCTAAGTTCAAGCATAAAATAAAGGAAAATGCCCTCCTAGCAACCTGCAAGCTTGGGAAGTTTTTCTGCTGGAAGCAGGGCCCAGGCATTCAACCCTCTTCTCATTGTGCTAGAGCACATCTTCCCTTCACACTACCTCTCAAGGGTCCTCACTCTTTTTTTTTTTTTTATCTATAATTTCTTTATTGGTTAAGGTATTACAAATGTGTCCTCATCCCCCCCATTAGCCCCCAAACTGCCCCCCCCCCCCCATGCTCTCATTCCCCTGTTGTCTGTATCCATTGGTTTGGCTTATATGTATGCATACAAGTCCTTTGGTTGACCTCTTCCCCTTACCCCCACCCTCCCCTACTTTCCCTCTTGGAATTGACAGTCTGATCACTGTTTCTCCATCTCTGGATCTGTCCTAGTTCATCAGTCTATGTTGTTCTCTATATTCCACAAATGAGTGAGATCATGTGGTATTTATCTTTCTCTGACTGGCTTATTTCACTTAGCATAATGCTATCCAGTTCCATCCATGCTGTTGCAAATGGCAAGAATTCCTTCTTTTTTTACCGCAGCGTAGTATTCCATTGTTTAGGTGTACCACAGTTTTTTAATCCACTCATTTGCTGATGGGCACTTAGGCTGTTTACAAATCTTAGCTATGGTGAATTGTGCTGCTATGAACATAGGGGTGCATATATCCTTTCTGATTGGTGTTTCTGGCTTCTTGGGATATATTCCTAGAAGTGGGATCACTGGGTCAAATGGGAGTTCCATTTTTAGTTTTTTGAGGAAACTGCATACTGTTCTCCACAGTGGCTGCACCAGTCTACATTCCCACCAGCAGTGCACGAGGGTTCCTTTTTCTCCACATCCTCTCCAACACTTGTTGTTTGCTGATTTGTTGATGATAGCCATTCTGACAGGTGTGAGATGATACCGCATTGTCATTTTGATTTGCACCTCTCGTATAATTAGTGACTTTGAGCATGTTTTCATATGTCTTTCAGCCTTTTGTATGTCCTCTTTTGAAAAGTGTCTATTTAGGTCCTTTGCCCATGTTTTGATTGGATTGTTTATCTTCCTTTTGTTAAGTTGTACGAGTTCCCTGTAAATGTTGGAGATTAAACCCTTATCAGTGATATCATTGGCAAATATGTTCTCCCATGCAGTGGGCTTTCTTGTTGTTTTGTTGATGGTTTCCATTGCTGTGCAAAAGCTTTTTTTTTTTTTTAATTAAATCTTTATTGTTCAGATTATTACATTTGTTCCTCTTCCCCCCCCCATAACTCCCCTCCTCCCAGTTCCCGCCCCACCCTCCACGCTCACTCCCCACCCACTGTCCTCATCCATAGGTGCATGATTTTTGTCCAGTCTCTTCCCGCATCTCCCACACCCCTTTCCCCCCCAAGAATAGTCAGTTCATTCCCTTTCTATGTCCCTGATTCTATTATAATCACCAGTTCATTCTGTTCATCAGATTATTTATTCACTTGATTCTTAGATTCACTTGTTGATAGATGCATATTTGTTGTTCATAATTTGTATCTTTACCTTTTTCTTCCTCTTCCTCTTCTTAAAGGATACCTTTCAGCATTTCATATAATCCTGGTTTGGTGGTGATGAACTCCTTTAGCTTTTCCTTATCTGTGAAGCACTTTATCTGACCTTCAATTCTGAATGATAGCTTTGCTGGATAAAATAATCTTGGTTGTAGGTTCTTGGTATTCATCACTTTGAATATTTCTTGCCACTCCCTTCTGGCCTGCAAAGTTTCTGTTGAGAAATCAGCTGACAGTCGTATGGGTATTCCCTTGTAGGTAACTGAGTTTCTTTCTCTTGCTGTTTTTAAGATTCTCTCTTTATCTTTTGCTCTTGGCATTTTAATGATGATGTGTCTTGGTGTGGTCCTCTTTGGATTCCTTTTGTTTGGGGTTCTCCGAGCTTCTTGGACCTGTAAGTCCATTTCTTTCACCAGGTGGGGGAAGTTTTCTGTCATTATTTCTTCAAATAGGTTTTCAATATCTTGCTCTCTCTCATCTTCTGGCACCCCTATAATTTGGATGTTGGTACGCTTGAAGCTGTCCCAGAGGCTCCTTACACTATCCTCGCATTTTTGGATTCTTTTTTCATTTTGCTTTTCCGGTTGGGTGTTTTTTGCTTCCTCGCATTTCAAATCATTGACTTGATTCTTGCGCTCCTCTGGTCTGCTGTTGGTAGTCTGTATAATATTCTTTATTTCAGTCAGAGTATGCTTAATTTCTAGTTGGTCCTTTATCACAACCTCGAGGGTCTCACTAGATTTCTTGAGAGTCTCATTAAGGGCTTGGGTGGGGCGGGGTCCCAGGGCATCAATAGGGTGGAGCGAGCAGTTATGGCTGCTCTCAGTCCTGCCCTCAGAGGCCCCGGCAATCACTGCGAGCACCTCTGAGAGAAAGCTGCCCTTGAGTTCCAACCAATGCCAGACAGTCCCGTTACTCCCTCCCAATTGAAAAACACAACTGTGTCCTCAGCCACCAGCTCTCTTCACATGCACCTCCGCACCTTTGTATTTTACTTCCGCACTGCACCTCTTCTGAGTCTCGGTATGCTTTTCTCTTTCCTTCTAGTTGTAGAATTTCCATTCAGCCAGCCTTCCTGTGGTTCTGGATGATGTCCGTTCCGTCTTTTAGTTGTATTTTTGAATTTGTTGTGGTAGGCAGCAATTTTTGGTTTTTACCTATGCCGCCATCTTGGTTTCCCCTAAAATGGCTATTTTAAAAAGTAAACATAAAATAAACTTGGGAGAACTGAGAAAATAACCACTCAAATCACTTTCTTTAGGGTTTAATCCTTCATACTCTTCCAGTTAAGAAAGACTGAAGAAAGGCCCAGCTCCCTCACCTGTCTGATTAAGACCTGCCTTCCAGGTTCAAGTTTCCATGCTGATTGATTCTCGTGAAACAGGAATTTTTAGGGGTGAAAAAGACAGGTTTAGGAAATTTTAGAAATTAAGAGGACCATAGAAGAAGCACAGGGCTACAGATCAGCAGACGGTATATTTCCAAAGACTAGGGGAGCTGAAAAGCTGCAACATGTACATTTCCATAGAATGAGGGAGCTGGGAACAGCAGAAGGTCTATATTTACAAAATAAAGGGAAGGAAGCCCCTCATCCAGAAGGAGAAGAAGAAACCCCAAAGGGAATAGAAAAACAATAAGGAAGGAGGGGAGGAAAACCTCACATGTCCTATCTGAGGTTCGACCTTTGAACTCAGAAGTTACTATAGTAACCAGTCCAAGGAAATGAGCTATCAGAGGGGATATCAACGCACCAAGATCTACAGCCTTTATAAACCATGGAAACAGGGACTCAGTGGGACTCTTCCCCCGCCCCACGTGAGAGTCCATTCTGTGGGACCCTTTCCCCCTCCCATGTGGGAGTCTGTGCTGTGAAATTCTTTCCCCTTCCCCACGTGGGAGTCTGTACTTGTTCTTCAATAAATTTCCACCTTTGCTATACTACCTTCCATCAGTGGATTCATTCTTTGATTCCCATGGACAAAGAACACGGGAACCAGTCTGCCTAGGGGAACACTGCGTGTTCCAGTCTAAAAATTCCATTTCACTAGGCAGTTCACTTCCCTAAGGAGAGACCACACATAACATCAGGAATGTGAACTCACACTAAGAGTCTCATAATTTAGTGGTAGCAGGAGAAGAGAGACTAGAGACAGGGAGAAAAGTTAAACTGGTGCTGCAATGACCCATGAGTGAGATGCATTTGTGTACCTCCTAACAAAGGGGCAGCTCCCAGTAGCAACATCTATACTGTGCAACTCTGTTCCCAACCAGAATGAATATTTTTAAGGGAAGACTTCTCACCCAAGTAAACCAATCAGATTCTCTCACCTGAGAATTTGAAACTTGGGAAAGAGACACAACAACTGGGGATCCTTTGAGCTGATTCAATAATGGCGGCAGATCTGCAGAGAGATGCTGTTGAGCTTCTTGGGACTATCTTGCTTTCTGCTTTCTGGAGATTTGATTGTTAATTTCTTCTTAAGCTTCAGTTACAAGTATTAGTGTCCTTCCTAAAACTTTATTACTTGCTTCCTCAATTAATTAAATATCACTGGATGAGCAGTAGAAGGTCCTATGTAAATCTATGGAGCATAAGAAGAAATATATAGATCAATGAAATAGAATAAAAAGTTCAGAAATAAACCCTCATATAATGGTAAACTGATTTTCAACAAGAGTACCGAGACAATTCAATGAGGAAAAAAATGTTTTTTTCAACAAATGATTCTGGGATGACTGGATACTTATATGCAAAGAAATAAAATTGCATGCTTATCTTCCATCAAATAGAAAAATTAGCTCAAAATTGATCAAAGATCTAAATGTATAATTCTAAAACTCTTACAAGAAAGCATGTGCATAAATCTTCATAATTTTAAATTAGGTAATAGTTTCTTAAATATGACACTAAAAGCACAAGCAAAAAATTAAAAAATAGATAAATTGAGTATCATTAAATTTAAAACTTTTGTGCTTCAAAGAACCCATCAAGAAAGTGAAAAGACAACTTACAGAGTGGAAGAAAATTTTTGCAAATCATATCTCTAACAAGATACTTGTACCTAGACTATACAAAGAACTCTTACAACTCAATAATGAAAAGATAGCTGAATTGAAAATGGGCAATGGATTTCAATAGATATTCTCCAAAGGAAGTGTTAAAATGGCCAATAAGCATACAAAAGATGCTCAACATTATTAATCATTAGGGAGATACACATAAAATCAATGAGGTCTACTTCATACCCACTAGGATGATATAATTGAAAAGACAATAATAAATGTTGTCTGGGAATTGGAAAAATCAGAGCTCTCACATGCTATTGGGAGGAGCATACACAGACACAGTCACTTTGGAAAATAGTCTGGCAGCTCCTCAAAAGATTAAACATAGAGCTACCACATGACACAATGTTACTCCTAGATATATGCCTGAGATAAATTAAAATATATGTCCATACAGAGAATCATACATGAATGGTCATAGTAGCATTATTCATAATAGCTAGAAAAAGTAAAGGCAACCTAAATGTCCAACTGAAGAATGGATAAATAAAATGTGGTGTATTGTGGGGAAGCATTAGACTTGGTGGGAAAGTTTGTAAGGAGGACATTCTGATAAAAGGGAAGTGTGGCCCTAGCTGGTTTGGCTCAGTGGATAGAGCATCAGCCTGTGGACTGAAGGGTCCCGGGTTCGATTCCAGTCAAGGGCACATGCCCAGGTTGCGGGCTCCATCTCCAGTAGGGGGCATGCAGGAGGCAGACGATCAATGATACTCTCTCATCATTGATGTTCTCTCTCTCTCTCTCTCTCCTTCCTTTCTGAAATCAATAAAAATATTTTAAAAAAAAAGGAAAAGAAAAAAAAAAGGGAAGTGTGTGGAAGGCCTGTTTATTGGAATTCCGACTTAGGGGAGACTTAGGGGAGTGTGGAAGGCGGCGCCCCTAATTATTCCTTGACCTTTACAAACAAGTCTGTGCATGTGCAGCCCCCTAGGTGTTTACTGGAATCCTTATGCTTAATCCCTGGATGCCCTTGCCTAGAGGACAATGTAAACACATGTGTCCTCCCAAGATTACTCACCCTACTGATTGTATCTTAAGATAAAAATTCCAATAAAAGCCTAATGAGGCAGGCAATGGAGGCTGCCTGGCTTCTTCCGCCAGGCCGTCCCTTAGCCCTCTCTCCTACAATGAAATTTTGTCAGAGTAATCTGTCCATCTGTTGTTCAGGGGCTGCTGGTCAGCCCCGGCAGTATATTCATAAAATGCAATACCATTTGGCAATAAAAAGTAGCAGTACATGAATTAACTATAAAAGCATTATGCTTCCTAATGAATAACACTCTGACAAGGTCATATTGTGGTTGAATGATAACAGAGTGAAGAGTTGATCCTCAGTTACTATGATGTTATAAAAGAGAATTAATTAATGGGGATGTCCTGTTACCAACCCCTTTTACTTTTTTCATTAGAGATGAATCAAGGCATTCCCATTCTAGTACTAATAAATTTAACTTTATTAGGTCATTTTTATTTTAATGAATACCTTTTCATTTATAACTATTAAAGAAAAAGTGACTGTTGTCACAAGTATTCTGAAGTACAATTCAAATAATTTTGACAATAATCATACTTACTTGAGCTCTTATTTTTTCCCCAATTAGCACATATGTCAAAAAGGATTAGTATAGTATTATGCCCAAATTCTTATTAATGTTAAAAAGAATGTCTAAATGTAACCTTATTTCAATATTAAGATAAATATCTTTGTTGGTTATTTTCAAATATATTAAAGAAAATGGTGTTAAATGTAAAAGAAAGAAAGAAAACACTATGCTAGGTAAAAGAGGCCAGTCACAAACGGCCACATATGATATAATTATATTTATATCAAATGCCTGGAATAGGTAAATCTATACCAACAAAAGCTAGATAAGAGGTTGCACAATCACCACACGATTCCCCACCTCTCCCCCAATCGTGTCCTTCCCTCACCATCCATGTCCACCGCCACCCACCCCGATCAGGTGATTGGGAACTGCCGGCCAGGGGGGAGGGACTGGGAGGTTGACTGGCAGGCCTGCTGGCCATGGGGAGGGGCAACCCGTCACTGGCGGGCAGGCAGTGGGCCTGCCAGCTCGGGGGAGAGATGGGGGGGAGGAACCAGGGAGGATGACCGCCAGCCCCAAGGAGGGAGCTGGCCATCGGCCCCCTGGGAAAGGGGCCACATCTGCCACCACCCACCCCCAGTTCCCCGTTCCAGCCCACGGGGTCTGGCCCCAATCAGGCGATCGGGGCCTGCTGGCCTGAGGGAAGGACCAGAAGGTTGGCCAGCAGACCCCATCTGCGATTGGGAACTATAGTCTGGGTACAGCTCCTGCATTGAGTGCCTGCCCCCTGGTGGTCAGTAAGCATCATAGTGACCGGTCGTTCCTGTCGTTCTGGTCATTCCATCGTAATGGTTGCTTAGGCTTTTATAGATATAGATTCCCTTTGTGGCAATATGCATTTTCAGTGGCTCTACCTGCTAAGGACTGCTTTTTCTAAACAGTGACAGAGTTTAATTCTCATTCCCACTCCTCCAACCTCTCCTGGCTCCACTGAATCTTTGTTTTCATCCTCTAATTTTTTTTTCCTTTTTGTTTTTTGTTCTACATGAAACTGTGTAATCTCTGCATTTTCCCCAGTGATATATTTTAGCAGTGAATGATTCCTCCTGGCTAAGAGCTTCACATCTTCTGTGTTAATTGTGCTTCGTTTCCCATGTCTGTCAATAAGAGAATCGCTGCTGCTCCTCAGCCCCCTCCTCCTCTTCCTTCATCACACTGGCGGATCCAGGCAAGCACATGAGTATGTAAAGAGGCCCATGTATTCTTTATTTCATTTCTTTCAGTGTATATTTTTGTTTCTGTTTTAAAATATACAAAATATGTTAGGAGAGTTGTATATGCATATTACTTGTAAATATATAAATAAATGTTAATGAAGGTGCTCAAAAACTTTTGCTAGTTTAATGCAATTTTCTTTGATGTTCAGGGGACCATTGCTCTGAAGGATGTTTTGGTTTATTGCTAAATGGAGGGGTGAAGATTGACTTAAATATGTGGTTTACATTTGGGATCTAGCCTCCAAAGAAAAACTAGTTCGGAATACCTATTTGCAAATATTTACTTATTTTTTAGTATAACTTGATCACAACAGCTCAAATCTATAATGCTCAATTGTCTCCCCACACAAACAGGAGCAAACCCCACTTGGCCAGCCCTGCTTGGATTCCTAAGCATTTTATCCCTTTTCTTCACTAATTGGGTAATATGCTCCAAGCAGAGATTCAACCCAGCTTGAAGGATCTACTCTGACTTTAATGTTCTTGGCAAAAATATCAATTCGCCTTCATTGCTATTCTGAGAACTGACCTTGTGTTTTGGCCCTGAGACCAATTCCCAATCAATACCTGGTTCTAATAATTGAATCCTATTTTGTACCCTGTGTCTAAGTCTGGATCCAAAAATCCCACATACTACTCATTCCTACAGGGATGGGAATTACCATATACCTCACCAATCCCAACGTATGTGATTAAATAATGGGTACCTGCTGACAGAGTTTTCAGTGTTTTGGTTCTTGGAATGCTCACATGTAGATGAAAAAGTGAAGCTATGCATAATTACCTAAAGAATCCTTGCAATGTATTGTCAGTATTGATAACCAGAAGGAATGTTCTTGATCAGCATTTAAATGTTCTCTTCAGTGAACAATGACTAGCATTTAAATGTCCTGTTTAGTGGACAAAGCTCTTTTTACTAAAAACACAAAGCTGTTGCACATAAAACCTCTTTAAACATAAAACAAAATCAAAGAGAATTATTGAGTGTATCCAATCTGGAGGGCATAGTTAGGGCCAAGCCACTAAACTTACCTTTGAGAATTGGACACTACTTGCAATGATGAGGAATTTAGCAGACCCCCTGAATCTTGGATACCTGCAGATGGCTTCTCTTTTTCTCCATGTTCAGTCCTTCTTGGGTTGATGCTCAAAAAGTCTATGAATTGAATTACTTCCATTTTGCAGTAGCAATGTCTCTCTACTTCTTAACTATTTTCACTTTTCTTATACTTTCTAGATTTTAAAAAATTATCTGTAGGTGTTAGAGGCAAGGAGGGAGAAATAGAATAGTGGGGACTAGCTATAGCGGTAAGAAATATTAATCATGCTCAGTTAACCGTGATTGTTTTGTTCTGATTAAAGAAAGCACATTCTGACATGGCTGAGAGTGTAGGCCCCAGACCTGGGAGTTAACCTCCAAATGCGGTCCATTCTCCTTATCTGAGAACTACCTTTTATCATGGAAAGATTAACAACCTTGTTGCTGAAACAATGGAGTCCTGGAGGTGCCCAGCCTTTGCAATCTCTAGCCCACATTGCCTGTAACCTGTAACTATTATACCTATTCTTATTCCTTTTGCCTACTTCTCCTTGCCTATAATTCCTGTTGCCAACTTCCTCATTTAATCTTTGTCCTTCTACCCAACATAAGCATCTGGCTTATGGGGGGGTGGTAGAGAAGATTTTTTTGGATGACCTGCTGCTCTACCATGCTGCCGGCATTATTGGAAAATAAAATGCTTATATATGATTCAACCCTGTCTCTATTTAATTAACTATAGTAGTGACAGGTAGCCTACACCTATTTGTTGTCTGGCTTAATAAGAAGTACACTCAGAATTTATCATAAAGTGTTCTGAAAGGAATTCAGATTTGTCTCACCTATATGTCCATGCTTTTGCTTAACTCCCTCATAGCCTTGAACACATGACCATTTATTAGATTTCATGGCTGACTAAGAGAACTAGATTTCATTCTAGGTCAGATGGAGTCTTGTTGATGAGACCCATTCCACCTCATCTAATTACACCTATCAGAGAAGCATACTTGATCACTGATTACCTAATCACCAAATAACTCCTGGAAGTGTGTCAAGAGTTAAGAGTTACTACGTCTTATAGAGTTTCTTCATCTGTCAGTATCCTCATATCTTACATTGCTAATATTACCCACACCACTGGATGATTGTTGGAATAAAAAGTATGCATACCTGCATAACTCTTGGGCACAGACAATAGTGTGGTTAAGGCCTGGGGAGGGGGTGGGCATGGGGGGAGGTCAATGGGAGGAAAGAAAGGGACATCTGTAATACATTCAACAATAAAGATATGGTTTTAAAAAAGTGTTATTAAAATTACTGCAATACATTCTTACCAGGTATCATAATAGTGAATTCAACATGTATCAAGTTCTTCATAGAATATTTCATTTGAATATTATGCATGTTTTCATCTGACTGTACAAGACAAAATTTCTTCTTTTTATGTAAAAAATATTTTTATTGATTTCAGAGAGAAGGCAGAGGGAGAGACAGAAACATCAATGATGAGAGAGAATCATCAATCAGCTGCCTTCTGCATGCCCTCCACTGGGGATCAAGCCTATAACCCGGACATATGCCCCAACTGGGAATTGAACTGTGATCTCCTGGTTCATAGGTCAATGCCCAACCACTGGGCAACACTGGCCAGATGAAATTTCTTCTTGCTATCTGACTTAAATTCTCCTGTAATAGTCCTTCTCTCTTGCCTTCCCAAGGCATGCTCATCACCACCAAGATCAGACCTTTCTGTTAGGTCTGTGCCAACAGGAGCCAGGCCAACAGATGTGAGAGTTTAAGAAATTTTATTACATTCTCTCACAGCGAGCTGAGACCAGTGTGTTGGTGTCAGCACCGAGGGAGTGTTTATGTCCTCTTATATAGGGACTGGGCCAGGGTTGCACCAGCCAGCTGGGGTACTGCCTGAACAGCAGGATGTCCTGGGAAAATAGCAGGATACCTGGTGGGTGCACAACTCAGGCAGAGGGGAGCGCCAGAGTTGGCTGGGGAGTGTATCTTCTGCAGGAGCAGGTCGTTTGCTTCAAACTATGGAAAAAAACTTATGATAATATATTTCAAAAAAATTAAAAAAAAAGATGGCTACTGGCAGGAAGCCAGGGAGGGAGAGTGTGTGAGAGAGTGAGGGAACTACAGAGGAGTGTGTGGACGTGTGTGGGTGTGTGTGTGAGTGAAATAGGGACAGTTAGATCCTGCAGGTCTTTCAAGGGGCTGCCAATCCAGACAGTCTTAGACGGCAAAACCCCGCTATCTCCGCAAACACTCTGGGGAGGACACCAGCGGCGCAGAGACCACACCATCTTGAAGAACAGAACTGCTTGAGACTAGGATCCTAGCCTTGTCACCACCCAGTCTGGTCTCAGTAGCAAACCGGAACCCCACAGCCGCTCTGGTAAAAGACCTGCGACCACAGCTGCAGACCCAGGGACACCAAGACTCCAGGCACCCCAGCTGAAGATTTCTGTGAGTCACAAAGCCAATCCCGCTCCCCCGCCGCCCCCGGGGCAACAGCATAGGAACTGCCAGACCCCGGCTGCACAATAGGGCCGTCTGCACACACTCAGCAGCAGCAGCTCTGCCTGACTTGGAGCCTTGGTGTCGACATGGGAAGTTTGTTTCCCAGGACCAGGCTCCGCGGGGCGGGGAGACTGTGCTGAATTTGAGCCTAGGTCAGTGATGGGGAACCTTTTGAGCTCGGTGTGTCAAAAATTTGAAAAACCCTAACTTAACTCAGTGCCATGTCACATATAGAAATATCCATAATTTTTTTTTGATATTTGCAACCATAGTAAAAAAAAAATTATATTTTTGAAATTTATTTTATACTAGAGGCCCGGTGCACAAAAATTTGTGCACTTGCAGGGAAGAGGGGGCCCCTCAGCCTGGCCTGTGCCCTCTTGCAGTCTGGGACCCCTCGGGAGATAATGACCTGCTGGTTTAGGCCTGCTCCCAGGTGGCAGAGGGCAGGCCCAATCCCTAGGTGCAGCCCCTGGTCGGGCTCAGAGCAGGGCCGATTGGGGAGTTGGGGCGCCGCCCCCTGTCATGCACAGAGCAGGGCGGATTGGGAAGTTGCTATTCGACCCTCAGTCACACTCAGGGTAGGGCCGATTGGAGGGTTAGGGCACCGCCCCGTCACACTCAAGGCAGGGTTGATGGGGAGGTTGCGGCGCCAACCCCTGTCACGCACAGAGCAGGGCCAATCCGGGGATTTGGGCTCCTTACCCTGTCACGCACAGAGCAGGGTTGATCAGGGGGTTGGGGAGCTCCCCCCTGTCATGCACAGAGCAGGGCCCATCAGGTGGTTGAGGAGCTCCCCCCTGTCACTCACAGAGTAGGGCTGATAGGGGAGTTGGGGCACCGCCCCCTGTCACACACAGAGCAGAGTGGATCAGGGGGTTGGGGTGCCACCACTCTCACACTCAGGGCAGGGCTGATGGGGAGGTTATGGCTCTATCCTGTCACACACAGAGCAGGGCCCATGGGAGGGGGGAGGGTTGGGGGGTTGGGGTGCCGCACCCTGTCACACACAGAGCTGCAGGGAGATCAGGGGGGTTGGGGAGTTCCCCCCTATCAGGCACAGAGCAGGGCTGATCAGGAGGTTGGGGCGCCTTCCCCTGTCACAAACAGAGCAGGACGGATAGGGAGGTTGTGCCCCGCCCCCTGTCACACACAGAGCCACAGGGCGATCAGGGGGTTTGGGCGCTGCCCCCTGTCACACTGATCCCGGTGCTGGGAGGCCTCATGGCTCCGCTGATCCCGGTGCTGGGAGGCATATGACCCTTTTACTATATAGGATAGAGGCCTGGTGCATGGGTGGGGCTGGCTGGTTTGCCCTGAAGGGTGTCCTGGATCAGGGTGGGGGTCCCCACTGGGGTGCCTGGCCAGCCTGGGTGAGGGGATGATGGCTGTTTGCAGCTGGTCACACACCCTTCAGGGTGGGGGTCCCCACTGGGGTGCCTGGCCAGTCTGGGTGAGGGGCTGAGGGCTGAAGCTCCCAACTGCTCCTTTTTTTTTCTTTTTTCTTTTTATTCTGGGCCAGCTTTAGCTCTGGCTCCAGCTCTGAGGCCTCTGCTGCTGAAAGCAGGTATCTGGTTTGTTTGGGTTCTATAATCGAAACAATGTATAACTCCAGCTCTGAGATCCCGGCTCGCTGAAAGCAGGTTTCTGGGGTTTTGCTTAGCTTCTATATTTGTTACAATGTTTCAAACTGCAGGCTCAGAGGAACGTTGGTTTACTCCGTCACTGAAGCAAGCAAGTCTCATGTTAGTTTTAAGCTGCCTGGCTGCCGGCAGCCATCTTGGCTGGCAGTTAATTTGCATATCACCCTGATTAGCCAATGGGAAGGGTAGCGGTTGTACGCTAATTACCATGTTTCTCTTTTATTAGATAGGATATTTAAATGCCATTTAACAAAGAAAAATCAACCAAAAAATGTGTATAAAATGAACAAAAACAGAAAAACAATGTATATTTAGGACAAAATAATAATAAAAACAATGATAATCAAATGATATGAAAACTAGAAATTACTGACTTTTTTGGTGCTGAAGTTTGTCTGCTAATTCTTCTATTGCAGGTTCATACTTGGTGCACTTCCAGGCCAAGCAAGTGCCACCAACTTAATCTGTTAGCCGGTTTCTTTTGTTCATTTTAATATTATTTAATGCTGAGAACAAAGTATCACAAAAATATGTTGATGAAAAAATTGTTAGCAAAGCCATCGCTAGTTTTTTTTTAAAAATATATTTTATTGATTTTTTACAGAGAGGAAGGGAGAGAGATGGAGAGTTAGAAACATCGATGAGAGAGAAACATCGATCAGCTGTCTCCTGCACATCTCCTACTGAAGATGTGCCCGCAACCCAGGTACATGCCCTTGACTGGAATCGAACCTAGGACCTTTCAGTCCGCAGGTCGATGCTCTATGCACTGAGCCAAACCAGTTTCGGCCATCGCTAGATTTTTTATGTCGCTAAAAGTGTCAAGTACTCTGTTCCAAGCACTAAAAATTTCTTGTTCATAGTTGCACTCTTCTTCATTATTCAAACGATTTTGTTCCAGATTTTCAAGTTTCGACCTTAAGTCGACAAACACATGAGTCCAAATGCTACCTTGAAAATCTGCAAGTTGCATCTCTAAATCGTCAAGTTGCATCTCTAAATCGTCAATTTGCATCCATTGGAAATACTTTAATTCCAAAGTACTGTAAACAACTATATCCAGATACTTATTTATTTTAATGGTCTGTTCTAGGCTTCTAAATTGGTTGAATCTATCGCTGAACTGTTCAAATAACGAGTTTACTATATTCTGGTACATAAGTATGGACTTCATTACACTCGTTGTAGTGGCCTTCTCAAAATACTTTTTTATCTGAGGAAAATACATATAAGTTTTAATTTCAATATCTCACTTGAAAATTTTAAGTTTACTTTCAAAAGATTTGATGTATCCAAACATAACGTCAATACTTTTGCCAAAACCTTGTAATTTTAAGTTCAATTCATTCATATGAACAGAGAGAGCTGTAAAAAAACATCAAATTGCTGACCCACTTATGATCATTGATCTGAGGAAAGTTTGCCAGATCCTTATTCTCAATAAATACTGTAATTTCTTCAAAGCACTCCACAAATCGCTCAAGTACTTTACCTTGACGCAGCCATCTCACATTATTGAACATCAGTAGTCCACTGTAGGTTGAATCAACTTCCTCTAAAAGGCAGAAAATTCTCGCTTGTGAAGGGGTCGAGAAGCTATAAAATTCACAATTTTTGTTACAACTGACATTAAATCATTCAATTCTGAGAATCCCGATTTGGCACACAACACCTCCTGATGGATAATGCAATGAAAAAGTACAAGTGGATGTCTAATAGCTTCCATAAACAATTTCAGGAATCTCACATTTTTTCCCACCATATTTGGTGCCCCATCTGTCGTGACTTACACAATTTTAGAGATATCAATGTTTAGGTCACTGAATGTTTTTATAACAACCTTACATATTTCGTTTCCTGATGTACTTATTGGCACTGATTCTAACTTTATCAACTCTTCTCTCATTGTGATACCATCAGAATATCTAGCAATATTGGCCAACCGAGCATTTGATGTGACGTCAGTAGTTTCATCAAAGAAATCAAAAAAATATTTACAACTATTTAAGTCTTTTTTAATTGATGTACATGTTGTTAAGATCTATTAGTCTGTCTTTGATAGTATTTCTACTGCTTGGTAACTCAGAAATTCTTTTAATAATATCATCTTTATTTTTTCATATCGTGAAATAGAGCTGGTGCACATCTTAGAAATGTTTCCTTAATAAATTTGCCATCACTGAGGGCTTTTCCATGCTGAGCTATGGAGTGAACAATACAGTAACTTGCTGATGTTAAATTTGTAGAGCATCTTACAATAATTAAACTCTCATCCTATATAATAAAGCGGTAATATGCAAATTAACCCTCACACCCTCACAAGATGGCTGCCTATGACCAGGTCAGCAGGGGGGTTAGTGAGGGACGACCAAACGACTGAGCAGTAGACTGCGTGGAGCTACCAGGCAAGCGGGGAGGGGGGGGCAATTGGGGGCAACCAGGCCAGCGGGGGGGGCAGTAAGAGGCGACCAGGCCAGTGAGGGGGTGCAGTTGGGGCAATCAGGCTGGTGGGGGGGATATTTGAGGGCAATTAAGCTGGCGGGGGGGGGGGACAGTGAGGAGTGACCAGGCAGGTGAGCGATTAGGAGCCAGAGGCCCAGGATTGTGAGAGGGTGCCTAAATCAGCAGTCGGACATCACTGAAGGGGTCCTGGATTGGAGAGAGTGCAGGCTAGCTGAGGGGACCCCCTCCCCTGCATTACTTTCATGCACTGGGCTTCTAGCATACCGTATAATATATTATTATTTCAATCTTGCAGAAAACTGAACCTCAGAGAATTTCTCTAGCTTGCCCAAAGCTGCACATCTAGGAAAGGCTGAATCAGCATGTAAACCAGAGCCTGCACACCTAACCACCACACTATTCCTGGGGCGCTTACCCACAAAAGTGGGCTTCAAGATGTGAGGGCAAAAGTTTTGCCATCTGTTTTCTGTTCAACCAACCTGATTTATTTTAGGCTTTATACATTGACAGTGTGTTCATATAAGATTCTATGTTACCAGTCTATTTCAATTAGGGTTGGAGCTTTGTAGCAATGGTGCTCTTTATTCTTAACATGAAATTCTTTTAGCCTAGCAGTGAACTGTGCCCAGACCACAATTCTACATTTCACTCTATACTTCCAGAAAGTTTTCAAGCAGAGCAGGGATTTAAGCAGTTGTAAACCCCTAAGAGAGTCTCATAGCTGAGGCACTTTGAAAATGAAACAATATTATTTTATTATAGGTTTGGCAAATAAGTTCAAAGTCAATATATACCTAGTCTGGTTTCCAACAGCTTTTAGCCAATGATCACCTACGTGTCTCTAGTCTACATTTGAGTAAGGCGTAAAATGTTATTTGAACAAACTGGCTTTTATTTTCTCCTTCCAACAATCTAATTTTTCACAACAATGTTGCTGAGCAATTTCACATGGCTATAATTAAGACCACATTTGCCATACTTGATTTTCTGGTCTCTGATAAACCATATGAATGGAGTATTCAGGTTCTAAACACCCTGAGCACATAATTCTCTTTACTCCTGGCCTTTTATTTTGCTGCTGGTAAGGGAGGTATTATGTACTAAATGTTTATCTCCCCTAAGTTCACATGTTGAAATACTAATGCCCAATGTGATGGATGGTGATAAGGTCATAATGGTGGAGCTCTCATGAATAGGATTAGTACCTTTATAAAAGAAACCCTAGAGAGTTCTCTATCCTTCTCTTTCCACTATGTAAGAACACATAAGGCAACCCGGAAAAAAGACCCTCACCAGAACCTGACTATGCTGTGTCCAAAACTGTGAGAAATAGGTGTCTATTGCTTATTTCACTAATTCTATGGTATTTTGTCCCAGGAGCTTGAAATGACTAAGAAAAAAAGCAATGTGCCTTCATTATCTTGGTTTTCTCTGTCCATGACACTTGGATGATGGAGTATGTTCTTACTCTTGTGGGAAAAAGATAGACTTCTCAAGAAACAAGAAGAACCAAAGATGATATCCATTGGCAGGCGCTAAAGACATCTTGTGACAGAATTAAATGATAAATATAAACTTTTCAGCAGGGCCCTGTGAACACCTAGGTCTGACCTCCCTGTCCCAGAAACAGAGAGAAGAAAAGGGGCAAGTTTGCTCTGCCAGGATCTCTTCCCCATTGTTCAGTTAGTGGAGTCAGAAACAGACACTTCAGTAGATCATTGCAATATACATACAAAGGAATATTATTCAGCCTTCAGAAGAAAGAAAATTCTGACACATGATACATCTATGAACCTTGAAGACATTATGCAAAGTGAAATAAACCAGTAACAAAGGACAAATACTATATGACTCTGCTTATATATGATATCTGAAATAGTGAAATTCCTAGAGACAGAAAATGATGGTTAGGGAATGGGGAATTACTGTTTAATGGGAGTTTGGGAAGATGAAATCTTTCTGGAGATGGATGGTGGTATGATTGCACAACAATGTGAATGTATTTAATGCCACTGAACTGTACACTTAAAAATAGCTAAAATGGTAAATGTTATCTATTTCTACAACAATAAAAAAAAGAACTTTGCATTGAAACGGAAATTGTCAATTTCATGGTGACACTAGAAAGACCCTCACAGATTGTCGAGAACAATAGTGTCAATTCAGAGATAAGTAAACTGAGATCAAGGAGGTAATATAATTTATCAGAAAAGTTTGTGGCAAGTGAGAGTCCCAGCCAGGACTAAAACATAAACTTTTTCAGCCTCCCAGGACACGGCTCTTCCCACAGCAGCTTTAACAATCCAGGGCCTTTCAGGAGACATACATTATAGGGAAACCTAGGGCTCTTCCCAGTGATCCTACAACATTAAAATACCACCCTTAGAGCAAAGACCACAAGGCATTACTTTTGTTTGTTTAGCTGTCTGCTCCCTAGACTCTAGGATCTTTGATAGCAAGATCAATGTCTTTTTTTAAAAGACTTTAGTTTGTTAGAGCAATTTTAGGTTCACAGCAAAATTGACAAGGTACAAACATTTCTCTTATAGCCTTGCTCCATTAGGAAAACCTGAACCAGAAGTTTTTGACACATCATAATCACTGAAAGTCCATAGTTTACCTTAGGGTTCAATCTTGGTGTGTACATTCTATGGGCTTGGGCAAACCTATAACGACATGTATCTATCATTATAGTATCATACAGAGTAGTTTTACTGCCATAGAAATCATCTATGCTCAGCCTATTTATCCTTTGTTCCACTTCTTGGGAACTTACCCACAGGTGATGTTATGCCCAGAGCTCGGGGTCCCCAATAATCCACCACCAGGGAGCCTCCTCCGATGCAAAAGCAACGAGTCTTTATTGATCAATTCTAGAATTGGCTCCCAGCCTCTATCCGGCACAGCGGTGAGGCGAGAGAGCGTGTCCCAGGAGAACAAAGGTTATATAGGGCTAGCTATTTGGGGTGGGCTTTAGGGGTGGTGTGAGTTACAGAGATTGGTCAGGGTTTTACAGCATAAGGGTCAGGAAGTGACTATCACATTCTGAAGGTTGGAGCCGTCCTCCACTATAGCCTTGTTAGGACCTTAGCTACATTTCTGGAGCTTCATTGGTCCACTCAGGTGGGTGGTTGGGAGAGTTAGGACAATACCAGCATTCTTGTGGTCACTCTCGGGGGGGGGGGGGCGGCTTGGGCTGAGGACCCAGCCTTGCAAGACAAGATAGAGGAGAGGGAGAAGAGTATGTCCCTGCTTCATCCTTGAAGAGGGAGGAGGGTGCATTTCTGCTTAGTTCTGCTTAGTTCTTTCAAGTTCCGTTCTGTCCCTTCAGTGACCCAAGCGCCTCATTTGGATATACCAATACAGACGTCAAAGGGTACTTACTATTAATTAATATGGTCGAGCTTAACCAAAAACTAAGAAGAGAGAAGACATAGGGAACAAACAATGCAAGAAATCACACAGGTTTATTTACCAGAGAGCTGATGGGTTTCAGTCCTTGGCAGGCCACCCGGAGACACTCGCTGACAGAGACACATGGAGGTCGTCAAATACGCCGCGGCAAGGAGCTCGGTCTCTTGACTCGAAGAGAGGCCTCTTAACAGTCTGGGCTCAAAGGCAGAGCAGGAATGGCAGTTTGGCAGTTTGGCAGTTTCCAGGGGGGAGGAGAACGTCTTGTCTGTGGAGGTCAGACAGGCGTCTGAACCGCAGCAGATTTGCTCTCCTTAAATCCTTGAAGCTGGGCATCTTCAGTGTCTCCTATCGGGAGCCATACACGGGTGCTGCCCTGTTATCTAGGTATACACTCAGGCAGGAAAGTTGTGTACATGTCCAAAGCTTATCAATCACACACACACATCTTATTTTGGAGTTGTTTACAAGTTTTGGTCTAAGAATAAAATGGGGTCTACTTATGCTAACTTATGCTAATACAAAATGGAGTCTACTTATGCTAACTAAACTTATTACTTATAACAGGCTTCTTCAGTGTCTCATATCAGTGTGCACCGGTGGGCTTCTGGGCTTATCAGGATACACACGCAGGGGGGTTACATGGTACTTATCAGGAGTTAATATGCAGGAAGTTGTTGATCAGGAGTTACAAGTTATTTGTCAGGAGTTAACATGCAGGGCGTTACAAGTTACTTATCAGGGTCTCACACACACACACACACACACACACACACACAAATTAAGTTCCTCTTCTAAGTAAAGTTTAAAATTCACTCTAATAAAAAATTTGATTATGCTATCTTATACTAACTAAACGTATTACTATAACATCTTTCCTTCCTCCAAACCTTAGCAACTAATAATCTTTTTACTGTCTCCACAGTTTTGCCTTTTCTAGAAAGCCAGGTAGTTGGAATCATATAGTATGTGGCTCTTTCAGATTCACTTCTTTCACTTATTAATATGCATTTAAGCTTCTTCTAAGTCTTAGTATAGCTTGATAGCTCATTTATTTTTATCCCTGAACAATAACCCATTGTATGGATTTATTTATCCACTAAATAAATGAATGACTTTATTTATTTAGTCATCAGTTTATTTATTCATTAAACGTATTATTTTACCTTTATATTTCAACACCTAGCAACTTGCCTAGCACATAATAAAATATGCACAAATATTTGTTAAATGAATGAATAAATAAACAAACCTTCTATCAGCAGGCATAGTCTATTCAGCCAGAAAGACAAGTATCAAGAAGAGAATGGTTTGGAAGTTTTGTTATTTTATTTATCATTAATTGAGTAATGGGGCCCAAAACTAACTTCAAGAAGGAATCATTAAGAAACCAAAATGGCTGAGAAGTGGAAGCTGACACTCTCCCAGGACCAAACTGGAATTACAATTAAAATACAGAAAACCATTTTGAATAATCAACTGAAGACTAGCTGGAGAGAACCCTGATAACCAAGGATGGAAAGTGGAGACTGAATAGAGACTGACAGGAAGTGATGGGAAGGGCCAGCTGGGCTCCCATAGTTAGCAGCTGAAGGTCCAAAGAGATATCTCAGCTTGGGGGATTCCCACTGAGGATTCGGGTCTAAACCAAAAGCTGGGCTCTCTAGCCCAGAGAACCAGAACTGAGAAAGGTGCCCGCATAACATCTGACTGTAGGGTTGCTTGCTGTCTGCCAAGGTGAGATGGCTGGAAATGCAGGCAAACTCTTAACAAGCCAATGCACAAATTTTCGTGTGCAGCCACTCACCTTTGGCTCCAGCAAAGGGGGTGAGAGTGGAGTTGGGGGTGGGGGGGTGGGGGGTGGAGAAGGGAGCAGAGTGGACTAGAGCTGTGTGAACAGAATTGAAGGTGGGGACTCTAAGGTTAGAATTCAGAAGGCAGCCACCCTGGTTTCCTGTGATGAGTCATTGCCTCATACTGCAGAGGATATCTTTCTCTGACAGACTTCTACCATCCAGGCAGCTTTTTCTTTGAGGGAGGGGAAGAAGCAATAGCCTCACCCTTTTGGAAAATCTCTTGCCTTACCATGTGGTCAAAAGTCTGAGGCTAACCAAGACTGAATGACAATCAAACTGCAGACAGAGGCAGGACTCTGGAAGATTTGAGTCTTTGCCTGATCTCCTTCTGGGCCCAAGGCTAGTAAAAGCAGACCTGGGTGTACATCTTGGTCCTTTCCAAAGGCACCAAACCCCAGCAGAGAGAACCACAAGCTGAGGATTGCTGATAGATAAAAAAAAAAAAAAAGGACTCAGGGCCAGTCACAAACAGCATCTAACATTGTCCTGCACTAGAGATTGGGAGTCATAGCAGATGTACTTAATACATAGACAGAAACCCAAATAAGCAGCCAAAATGTGGAGACAAAAAAAGCTCGAAATGAAAGAATAAGAGAACTAGTCAGAAGAAGAGCTAAATGAAATGGAGATAAGAAATTTATCAGATATAGTGTTCAGAATAATGATGGCAAAGATGCTCAACAGCATGAAAAAGATAGAGTAACCATGAGAAAAGACCAGTTGGAAATGAAGATTGGCATAGCACTAATAAAAAACACATTGGAAGGAATAAAAAGCAGATTAGGGAAAGCCGAGGATTGGATCAGTGAATTAGAAGACAGGTAGGAAAAATCACTCAATCAGAGAAGCAAAAATATAAAACAATTAAAAAATAAGAGGACAGCATAATGGAGCTAAATCATGAAACGTAATAATATTTTCATCAGAGGAGTTGCTCAAAGAAAATGAGCAAGGGATAGAGAGTGTGTTTGAAGAAACAATGGCAGAAAATTTCCCTAACCTGGTGAAGGGAAAAGTCATACAAGTTCAGAGGCACAGAAAGTTGCAAGCAAGAAAAACCCAAACAGGCCCACACCCAGACATATCATAATTTACTAGGTATACCTGCTAATAATGGCGAATTTTTTAATCAAAGAAAAAACAATAATTTCAAGAGAAACATCAAAAGTGCTTTATTCAAAGTAATGTTCATCGCTAGCTACACATTTCCCCCATCTTTCAGGTAATTTGTGAATACCGTCACAATAGAACTTTTCTTGTTTTGAGGCAAACCATTCAGAATCCCAATTTTCCACTTCTTCATACGTTTTGAAGTGCTGCTCAGAAAGTGCGTGTGCCATTGATCGGAACAAGTGGTAATCTGAAGGAGCAAGATCTGGTGAATATGGTGGGTGGGTTAATACTTCCCAGGCAAGATCTTTTAACGTGTCTTCAACTGGTTTTGAAGTGTGTGATGGTGTGTTATCATGAAGCAAATTTACTTTGCCGTTTCTTCTGGCACATTCTGGTCATTTCACGATCAAAGCATGGTTAAAATTCATTATTTGTTGTTGGTAGCGATCAGCATTACTGGTTTCCCCTGATTTTATAAGCTCATAATATACCACACCTTGCTGATCCCACCAAACGCAGAGCATTGTCTTCTTTCTGAAGTAATTTGGCCTTGCAGTCAATATTGATGGTTGACCCGGATCAACCCATGATTTTGTGCATTTGGGATTCTCAAAATAAATCCACTTTTCATCACCAGTCACAATTCGATGCAAAAAAGACTTTCTTTCCTCCAGCTGAAGCAACATTTTACTAATGACTTCGGTTTTTCATTTGTCTTTCATTCAGTTGATGTGGCACCCATTTTCCTTCCTTTAAAATCTTTCCCATTGCTTGTAAACAATCAAATTGTTTGCTGAACAACGTTTAATCTTTCTGCAAGTTGTTCTTGAGTTTGACACCCATCTTCATCCAATAATGCTTGTAACAGTTGGTCTTCAAACTTTTTCAGTTGACCTGGACATTCTTTGTCTTTCACATTGAAATCATCACTTTTTAAAGCGTTTAAACCAGCGTTCACAAGTATCTGGAGATGGAGCATGTTCACCATAAGCTTACCGAAGTATACGATAACTTTTTCTTCAAAATAAAGTAATGAATTAAAACTTCCTGCAAATGCTCTTTTTTTTGGCACAAAATTCAACATTTTTAAGCATAAAAATATCTATGATGTTAACATCTTCAGCAAATTTGACATCTGAAGTTTTGAAGCTTGCTGTCAATACAACAAAATAGCATACATATCAAATTGCATATATGTGTAACTCCATCTATTGAAAAAATCCTCATTATTAACTGCTACACCTACTAAATGCCAAAAATTAAAGTCAAAGAGAGACTCTAAAAGACAGCAAGGGAAAAGCAATTTGTTACCTACAAAGGAGCTCCCATAAAGCTGTCAGCTGATTTCTCATCCGAAAGTCTACAGGCCAGAAGGGAACGGCATGAAATATTCAAGGTAATGAAAAGCAAGGATCTGAAATCAAGACTACTCTATCCCACAAGACTATTACTTAAAATAGATAGTGAAATAAAAAGGCTAAAGGAGTTTATCACCACCAAACCAGCACTGCAAGAAATGCTAAAGGTACTGTTCTGTTGTAATTAGAAGAAATATATATAGAGAGAAATATAGGCATACAAAATAAAATGGCAATAAATAAGTACTCATCAATAATAACCTTAAATGTAAATGGATTAAATGTTCCAATCAAAAGACATAGGGTAGCTGAATGGATACAAAAACATGACCCCATCATATGCTGTCTATGAGAGACCCACCTCAGAACAAAAGACGCACACAGGATGAGTGTTTTCCATGCAAATGGAAATGAAAAAAAAAAATAATAAAGCTGGGATAGCAATAATCATACCTGACAAAATAGACTTCAAAATGAAGGCCATCACAAGAGACAATAAAAGTCACTACATAATACTAAAGGGATCAATCCAACAAGAGAATATAACCCTGATAAACATCTATGCACCCAATATAGGAGTACCTAAATATATATATTTCTTCAGAACTTTAAGAGAGAGATCAACAGCAATACAGTCATAACAGGGGATTTTAACACCCTACTGACTTCACTGGATAGATCTTCTAGACCAGTGGTTCTCAACTTGAGGGTCGCGACCCCTTTGGGAGTCGAATGACCCTTTCACAGGGGTCGCCTAAGACCATCGGAAAACACATATATAATTACATATTGTTTTTGTGATGAATCACTATGCTTTAATTATGTTCAATTTGTAACAATGAAAATACATCCTGCATATCAGATATTTACATTATGATTCATAACAGTAGCAAAATTACAGTTATGAAGTAGCAATGAAAATAATTTTATGGTTGGGGGTCACCACAACATGAGGAACTGTATTAAAGGGTCACGGCATTAGGAAGGTTGAGAACCACTGTTCTAGACAAACAATGAACAAGGCAACAGTAACTCTCAATGACACACTGGGTCAGATGTATTTAATTGCAAGGTTTAGAACAAAATACTATGAATAACTATATGCCAACAAGCTGGACAATGTGGATGTAATGGAAAAATACCTAAAAAAACTGCAATCTTCCAAAATTGAATCAGGAAGAATCAGAATACCTGAATAGACAAATAACAACTGATGAAATAGAAGCAGTAATCAAAAAACTCCCAGCAAACAAAACCCCTGGTCTGGGTGGCTTCACAAGGGAGTTTTACTAAACATTCAAAGAAGAACTAACACCTATCCTCCTCAAACTATTCCAAAAATCCAAGAGCAAGGAACACTTCCAACCTCTTTTTATGAGGCCAGCATTATTCTAATTCCAAAACAAGATAAACACACTACAAAGAAAGAGAATTACAGGCCTATATCCCTGATGAACATAAATGCTAAAATCCTCAACAAAATATTATCAAATTAGATTCAGCAACATATTAAAAATATCTTACACCATTACCCAGTGAGATTTACTCCAGGGATGCAAGACTGGTACAATATTCACAAATCAGTAAATGTGATTCATCACATAAACAAGTTGAAAAATAAAAATCACATGATCATATCAATAGATGCAGAAAAAGCATTTGACAAAATACAACCGTTTTTGATGAAAAATCTCAGAAAAATGGGAATAGAGGGATCAAATCTCAACATAATAAAGGCTATATATGACAAACCAACAGCCAACATTATACTCAATGGGCAAAAATTAAAACCATTTCCCCTAAGAACAGGAATAAGACAGGAATGTCCACTTTTACCACTCCTATTCAACATAGTACTGGAAGTCCTAGCCACAGTGATCAGACAAGAAGAAGAAATAAAGGAATCCAAATTGGAAAGGAGGAAGTAAAACTGTCATTATTTGCAGATGACATGATATTGTACATCGAAAACCCTAAAGACTTCACCAAAACGCTACTATAGTTAATAAATGAATTAGGCAATGTAGCAGGATATAAAATTAACACCCAGAAATCGATAGAATTTTTGTACACAAATAATGAGCTCTCAGAAAGAGAAACTAAACAATCAATCGCATTTACCATTGTAACATAAAAATTAAGATACTTTGGAATAAACTTAACTGAGGAGGTAAAATACTTGTACTCAGAAAACTATAGGACAATGAAAAAAGAGATAGAGGAAGATATAAACAAGTGAAAAAATATACCATGTTCATAGATTGATGAAAATAATATCATTAAAATGTCCATCTTACCCAAAGCAATCTATAGATTCAATACACTCCCCATTAAAATACCAACCAACAGCATATTTCACAGATCTGAAACTAATACTTCAAAAATTTTCATAGAACCAAAAAAGACGCAGAATAATCACAACAATCTTGAGAAAGAGCAACAAAGTTGGAGGGATCACAATCCCAGATATCAAGTAATACTACAAAACCACTGTAATCAAAACAGCCTGGTACTGGCACACTATCAGGCATGTAGACCAGTGGAACAGCACACAGAACCCAGAAATTGGCCCAGGCCATTATGCTCAATTAATATTTGACGATGGAGGCAAGAACATAAAATGGAGCCAAGATTGTCTCTTCAATAAATAGTGTTGGGAAAATTGGATAGATACATGCAAAAAAATGAAACTAGACCACCAACTTACACCATCCATAAGTATAAACTCAAAATGGATAAAAACCGTAAATGTATGTCGTAAAACCATAAAAATCCTAGAAGAAACCATAGGTTATATAACCTCAGACATCTCTCATAGCAATCTCTTTGTAGCTACATCTTTTAGGGCAAGGGAAACTAAGGAGAAAACAAATGGGACCTACATAAAAATAAAAAGCTTCTGCATAGCAAAAGAAATTATCAGCAAAATGAAAAGGGAGCCCACTGTATGGGAGAACATATTTGGCAATGATACATCTGATAAAAGGTCAATATCCAAAATATGTAAAGCACTCATAGAACTCAACAAAAGGAAGACAATCCAATTAAAAAGTGGGCAAAGGGATGAACAGCATAGGGGAGGGAGGCACCAACATGAAGTTCGAGTACGATCAGTGTTTTAATTGCTGGTTTTCCGAGAAGTTCCTCAAGGGGGACAGCTCTGGGGTCCTGTGCACTGACCTAGTGTGGCCAGAAAGTAATAAAGGAGAAGGAGATTCCCATGGAAGGACTGGAGTTCATGGGCCATGGCAGAGAAGAGCCTGAAAGCTCTTTTTAACCTTGACAGTCACCTTGAAAATAGACTCCTCAAATCAGGAAATTGAGGCCTCTGGTTTGTCAAGGCTGTGAAGATAGCCATTAATTTCATGAGGATGTATTTTCCTCGTAGATGTTTTCCTCTCATTTGTAAAAGATGATGAACCATCACTTTTTACTTTGGGATAATTTCTCACTTGCTCTGACATCTTGTAGGAACTCGCTGTGCTAAAACGGAATGATTTCTTGGGATTATGGTGGCAATACTTCATCTAGGATTAGCTTTAAATATATCTTGTATCTAAAGACTGATAAACTTGTGAGGATAATCATGGTTGCCTGACTGATTGAGTTATGCCTCAAAGGACATTAGATATACTGTACTGGGGTCATTGTTCATGGAAGCAATTGGTGAAGACCTCTTTTCTCTCAGGGAGCTAATGCTCTGAAAAGGGATCCCAGCATGACTGTTTCAATAAATGCTTAGGAGCAGTTTTATTTTTATATAGTAACTTAACTGTTAAGATTGCTCAATGGTGGACTGGGTTAGCCAAGAGGAAGTTTTAACAATTCCCTGCCTTAACAAAAGGTGTCAGATCCCACATTAAGATGTGAAAGCTTCAAGAATGTTAGAGCAAATACCATTTCAGAGTTCATAGTGTAGTTCAGTCATTAAGATCCTTGGAGTATGCTATGGAGGAAGATCCTAAATTGCAAAGGTTTGCTGCTATGGCCAGCTTTCAACATAAGTCAATGAATTAAGTCAACCTGTATATCCTGAAAATGCCAAAATACTGTATCTGGTTAGGGGAGAAAGGAATTTGCTTTATTTGCCTTCTCTGTAATATCTATAATCATGAAGATGGAATAAATTGTAACATTTTGTTTCTATATAAAAAAAAAGTGAGCCCTGGCTGTTTTGGCTCAGTGGATAGAGCGTTGGCCTGCAGACCAAAGGGTCCCAGGTTCGATTCAGGTCAAGGGCACATGCCTGGGTCAGGGCCTCGATCCCCACTAGGGGGTGTGCAGAATGCAGCTAATCCATGATTCTGTCTAATCAATAATGTTTCTCTCTCTTTCTCTCCCTCCTCCCTTCCTCTATGAAATCAATAAAAATGTATTTTTTTAAAAAAGTGGGCAAAAGACCTAAATAAGCACTTCTCTAGAGTGGATTTACAGATGGCCAAGAGACATGAAAAAATGCTCAGTCACTAATCATAAGAGAGATACAAATTAAAATGACAATGAGGTATCACCTCACATCTGTCAGAATGGCTACCATCAACAAATCTACAAATGACAAGTGCTGGCAAGGATGTGGAGAAAAGGGAACCCTACTACACTGCTGGTGGGACTGCAGACTGGTGCAGCCATATGGAAAACAGTATTTAGTTTCCTCAAAAAATTAAATATGGAACTACCATTTGACCCAGTAATCCCACTTCTAGGAATATATCCTAAGAAACTTGAAACACTAATCAGAAAGAATGTATGCACCCCTATGTTCTTAGCAGCACAATTAACAATAGCTAAGATCTGGAAACAGCCCAAGTGCTCATTAGTATATTAGATAAAAAACAACAATGATGGTACATTTACACCATGGAATACTATGCAGCAGTAAAAAAAGAGAAGGATTTCATACCTTTTGAGACAGCGTGGAAGGACTGTATTATGCTAAGAGAAATAAGCCAGTCAAAGAAAGAGAAGTATCACATGATCTCACTCATATGTGGAATCTAATGAACAAAATAATTGAATGAACAAAAAAATAGATCCAGATACAAAGAAGCATGGAACAGACTGTTGAATCCGAGAGGGAAGATGGGGGTGTGTGGTTGGGTGGGAAGAGGTCAACCAAAGAACTTGTATGGATGTATGCATAACCCATGGACACCGACAATGAGGTGGTGAAGGTCTTGGGTGGGAATTGGCTGGAAGGTCTCAATGGGGGAAAAAGGGAACATATGTAATACTTTCAACAATAAAGATTTTAAAAAGAAGTAATCACTAATGTATTATTATTGTTGTTGTTGTTATTGTTTGTTTTTTAAACCCAAATTTGGAGTTTAGAAAATAAATCAATACTCATATTTATGCAAAAAATTTAGATATCTAATTTTATTAGAGAACGAAAATGCGCCTTAAACCATAACAGTGACCTTCAACTGTGACCTCTGCTTTTGTATTTGTTCATTTCTTAATCAAGAAAAGTGAATTCTGGCTCCCTCTTGTGGACTTTCATTTTTAAAATAAATGCGATGAAGAATTTTGTTATCCTAGGAAATTTTATGCACTAAAAAGCACCTAGCTTCTCTCTGGAATAAGATTGGTTCCTTGAGACTCATTTTTAAATGCTAGACATGTCTCTCAATAACCAAATCAGAATCTTCCACCTGCCAAAGGTGTAGTCAGGCTGGTTCTGATGTTTCTGTTAGTAGCCAGGGCAAGTGCTTTGAGGTCCTATGGAGCTGCTCTAAAGAAAGAGAATAAGCTTAAATAAGATAAAAAATTAAAACCCTTTTATAATTCCACAATCCTGGCAGTTCAATTCCACATGTCACATAAGTTCTTTCATGATCTAGCACTTGTGTAACTTTAAGTCCATCTGATCCAATGCGTCATATAAGGTCTTTGTTTCCTTGATTTTTTTTTGTTTGAAAGATCTATCCAGTGATGTCAGTGGGCTTTTAAAGTATCCTATTATGACTATACTAGAGGCCCAGTGCACAAATTTGTGCATGGGTGGGGTCTGGCTGGCCTGGCCCCAATTGGGGTGATCAGGGCCTGGCCAGCTGGGGGGAGGGGCCACAGGCAATTGGCTGGCAGGCCCCGCCCCAAATTGGGGTTGGGGGGGCTGATTGGGGGTGTGGCCAGCCATTGGGAGGAGCTGTGGGCGATGGGCCTCCTGGCCCCATCCCCTATTGGGGGGGGGGCAGGGCTGGTGAAGGGGAAAAGGGTGGGGTGTTTGGCCAAATGTCCCCACCCTTGATCAGGGTGGGAGAGTATGGCAGTGGGCAGTACTTATTAAAGGAGACTTTTGAGACCAGTAACTGGGGAAAATGAGAAAAGAGCAGGTTTGAGCAGAGGAATAAGTAAAGCTGCAATGCTGGCCAGGGATCAGCCTTAGCGAACCACATAGAGAGTTCTTGGGTCAATGGGGAAAAAAGGAGACATATGTACCTGATCGGGTGGTTCGCTGGCCACAGTGGGCATCATAGAAACCGGTCGTCACAGTGTTATGGTCGCTGGCTTTATATTTATATAGATTGCTGTCAATCTCTTCCTTAAAGTCCTCTAAGAGCTTTTTTATATAATTAGGTGCTCCTATATTGGGTGCATATATGTTTACCAGGGTCATATCCTCTTGTTGGATCAATCCCTTTAGCATTATATAACGGATTTTTTTTTTTATCTCTTGTTATGGCCTTGGCTTTGAAGCCTCTTTTATTCAAAATAGGTATTGCTACCCCCCTTTTTTTCATTCTCATTTGCATGGAAAATTTTTTTCCATCCTTTCACTTTCATCCTGTGTAAGTCTTTTGTTCTGAGGAGGGTCTCTCTTTTTTTTTTTTTAATATATTTTATTGTTTTTTTACAGAGAAGAAGGGAGAGGGACAGAGAGTTAGAAACATTGATGAGAGAGATCAATCAGCTGCCTCCTGCACACCCCCCACTAGGGCTATGCCTTCAACCAAGGTACATGCCCTTGACCGGAATCGAACCTGGGACCCTTGAGTCCGTAGGCCGACGCTCTATCCACTGAGCCAAACTGGTTCAGCAGAGGGTCTCTTATAGACAGCAAATATGTGGGTCACGATTTCTTATCCATTCAGCTACCCTATGTCTTTTGATTAGAGCATTTAAGTCATTTACACTTAAGGTTATTATTAATAGGTACTTATTTATTGCCATTGTTATTCTTTACTAGAGGCCCGGTGCATGAAATTCATGCACGGGGGAGGGTGTGTCCCTCAGCCCAGCCTGCACCCTCTCCAATCTGGGATCCCTCTCACAATCCAGGACTGCTGGGGCCCAACCACTTGCCTACCTGCCTGCCTGATTGCCTCTAACCGCTTCTGCCTGCCAGCCTAATCACTCCCTAACCACTCCCCTGCCAGCCTGATCAATGCCTAACTGCTCCCTTGCTGGCCCAGTCACCCCTAACTTCCCTCCCCTGCCAGACTGGTTTCCCGCAATTTCCCTCTCCTACAGGCCTGGTCGCACCCAACTGCCCTACTCTGCTGGCCCAGTCACCCTTAACTTCCCTCCCTTGCCAGCCTGGTCACCCCTAACTGCCCTCTGTGCTGGCCTGGTTGCCTCCAACTGCCCTCCCCTGCAGGGCTGGTCCCCCCTAACTGCCCTCCCCTGCAGGTCTGATCACCCCCAACTGCCCTCACTTTCAGGCCTGGTCCCTCCTAACTGCCCTCTGTGCTGGCCTGGTTGCCCCCAACTGCCCTCCCCTGCAGGCCTGGTCCCTCCCAAATGCCCTCCCCTGCTGGCCTGATTGCCCACAACTGCCCTCCCCTGCTGGCCTGATTGCTCACAACTGCCCTTCCCTGCTGGCCATCTTGTGTCCACATGGGGGCGGCCATGTTGTATGTTGGAGTGATGGTCAATTTGCATATTACTCTTTTATTAGATAGGATGCCTATGTTTCTTTCTATATATATTTTTTTCATATCATGACAGCAGTTTCTTTAATATTTTTTGCAATGCTTATTTGGTGGTAACAAACTCCTTTAGCCTTTTTTTTTTCTTTTTTTCTTTTTTTCAGGGAAGCTCTTTATTTCACCATCTATTTTGAATGATAGCTTTGGTGGATAGAATAGTCTTGGTTTCAGAGGCTTGCTTTTCATTATCTTGACTATTTCATACCATTCCCTTCTGGCCTGTAGTGTTTCTGTTGAGAAATCAGCTGACAGCCTTATGGGAGCTCCCTTGTTGGTCACTGGTTGTCTCTCTCTTTTTGTCCTTAATTTTTGCCATTTTAATTATGATTTGTATAGGAGTGGGTCTCTTTGGGTTCATCTTGATTCATACCCTCTGTGCTTTCTGAACTTGTGTGGCTTTTTCCTTCACCAGCTTAGGGAAATTTTCTGTCATTATTTCTGCCAACAGGTTCTCTATCCCTTGCTCACTTTCTTTTCCCTCTGGTTTTATTTCATGTTGTCCCAAAATTCCCTTATACTATTCTGATTCTTTTTAAATATTTTTTTCTTTTGGCTGCTCTGATTGAATACTTTTTTCTACCTTATTTTCTAATTTACTTATTTGATCCTCTGCTTCATTGAGCCTGGGTTTAATTCATAATATCTATATTGATATTATGAATATCATGTTAATGTAGCTTTCATTAAGTTCCTTGTAATTCACACTAAGTACCTGGAAGTTCTCATTAAGTTTCTTGTAGTTCTCACTAAGATTCTTTAGCATCTTTATAACCACTACTCTTAACTTTATGTCTGATAACTTGTTTACCTTCATCTCTTCTAGGTCTTTTTCTGTGATTCCTTCTTTTCTTTAATGTGGGGGTTGTTTATTTGTCTCCCCATTTTATTTCTCTCTTTGTATCTTTATCTATGTATTAGATATGTTTGCTATGACTCCCAGTCTTGTGGGTTGGGCTTTTGTAGTAAATGTCATATGGAACCCAGAGGTGTGTTTTCCTTATAGTACTGAGCTGTATGCTCTAGGTGTGACTCTTTTCTGGTTTATTTGGACTTTCCTGTTGTGATTGGGTCTGGATTGCTGTTGTCCCATTTATGGGAGGACTCTCCCCTCAGGCTGGCTAACTGTAGGGCTCAGCCACTACCAGGTTGTGTGAGTTGTTGTATAGGTGCTGACAGGGTAAAACAAAACAAAACAAAACAAAACAAAACAAAACGGACAGGAAATAAACAGGAACATACAAAATATCCCAACAACCACAACAAGACAAGAGAAAAGAGAATTAGGAAAAAGAAGAGAGAACACAAATACTAAGGCAAAAATGAAAGAAAGGATACTATTGCTAATAGTAAAAAATAAATAAAAAGGCTATTGGGGGATAAAATGGGCAGGAAGAAAATTCTGCAAGGAAAGAAGGAAGAGCAAAAAAATAAGAATATAGAGTGAGAAAAGGAAAATAGTTAAAAAAAGAAAGACAAGAAGACAGAAAAAGAAAGAAAAAAAAAACATTATGCAAAGGTAACAAAAAGAGAGAGAAAGATAAAGCCAAAGAAAGAATGGAACAGAAAAGGGGGAAAAGAATAATAGAGTAGGAAAGTTGGCCAATAAGAATTATTAAAGAAACAAGAGAAGAAAATTTAATAATAGTATCAAAGCAATGAAGCAGAAAATATCAAGAAAATATTGAAAAAAGGAACAACGATAACAAAACCACCAAGCATAGCAAAAGAAAAAAAAAATTTTTTTTTTAAATCAACTGCCCAACCAGTATGGTTCAGTGGTTGAGTGTCAATCCATGTACCAGGAGGTCATGGTTCGATCCCTGGTCAGGGCACTATCCTAGGCTCTGGGCTCAATAACCAATAGGGGGTGTGCAGGAGGCAGCTGATCAATGATTCTCTCTCATCACTGATGTTTCTCTCTCTCCCTCTCCCTTCCTCTCTTAAATCAATATCTACACTAATAAAAGAGAAAAATGGTAATTGGCGTACGGCGATACCTTTTTCGTTGGCTAATCAGGGCTATATGCAAATTAACTGCCAACTAAGATTGGCAGTTAACTGCCAACAAGATGGCGGCTAATTTGCATATGTAGGCACAATGCAGGGAGGCGAAAGGGAAAGCAGGAAGAAGCCCCCTGCCACTGACAGTGATCTGAAACCCAGGGGGGAGCAAAGAGCTGGGGGGCAGGGCAAAGGCGGCCCTGGGGCCGCCTTTGCCCTGCCCCCCAGCCATGATCGGAGAATCAGGCGCCTTTTCCGCCCTGGCCAGTGATAGCAGGAAGTAGGGGTGGAGCCAGCGATGGGAGCTGGGCACGGTGGAAGCTGGCAGTCCCAGGAGCTAGGGGTCCCTTGCCTGGGCCTAAAGCGAAGCCCATGATCGTGGCGCCCCCCGCTGCCACTGCAGGTCTCCGCTGCCCGGGCCGGACGCCTAGGCCAGAGGCGTTAGGCTTGGGCAGGAGCGGAGCCTGCAACCACGGGGAGCTGGGGGTCCCCTGCCTAGGCCTGACACCTCTGCCGGAGGCCTCAGGCCTGGTCAAGGGGCCGATCCGGTGATTGGTGATTGGAGGGTGATGAGGGTCAACTCCTCTGGCCGAGGCATCAGGCCTGGGTGGGGGGCAGAGCCAGGGATTGGGGTGATATGATGGTCCCCTTGCCCAGGCCTGAAGCCTGGGTCAGCGGCGTCAGGCTTGGGTGGGGGGTGGAGCAAGCGATCAGAGGGAGATGGGGGTCCCCTGCCCAGGCATGATTCCTGGGCCAGAGGCCTCAGTCCTGGGCGGGGGCCAGAGCCAGTGATCGGGGGGGAGATGGGGGTCCCCTGTCCAAGCCTGACACCTCTGGCGGAGGCGTCAGGCCTGGGCAAGGGGCCGATCAGACGATCGGAGGGCGATGGGGGTCTACGCCTGAGGGCTCCCAGTATGTGAGAGGGGGCAGGCTGGGCTGAGGGACTCCCCCCCCCCCCACCCAGTGCACGAATTTCGTGCACCGGGCCTCTAGTGTATATATATATATATATATATATATAAAGCCACCAAGTGAAGTTCATCTGGAGAGCTTATGATGTCTGGGGCTCACTGTTTTGTATGCTGATTTCAGGCCTCCTGGGAGGCACTTTTGTGTCAGCCAATATCAGGAGCTGTCCAAGTTTGGCTCTCCTTGTCCTTTTGTAGCTGGCTGGTCTGAGGCTCTCTGCAGACCACCTCTACCTGTCAGCCACTCCACCTCCCCCTGTAGTTACTTGCTCTTTCTCCAGTGTCTTCAGAAGAGGGTCTTTAGGAAGAAGGCAGATTAGTATGGTCAGGGCTAGCAGGCCACTTAGAGATTTTTCCACCAGATGCTCACTGAGGGGAAATTAATCTCTGTTTCAAAGCCAACTCCTCATTTCTACCATGCCCTCCTACTCTTGTTCCCCCTTAAATGGCCTGATGTCAGTTCAGACTGGATACAGCCTGTTGCCTTTTCTGTATGGGCAGTTTCAGCTGCCCTGGGCTCAGTGTGATTGATCAAAAGAGTCTCCTGTGAGCGCGTTGCCTGCCCCGACCCAAAGAGAGGTGTTAAGCATTTATTCCTGGTCCCAAACAACAGTTCCTGAGAGTCTTATTCTTGGAATATCCTCTTCTGAGCTGCTCTCCCCTCCTCCACTGAACTGTGCCCAGTGGGGATATCTGGGGCTTCAGAGAACTGATCCAACCCCTTTCTTGTGGGGGAGGTGCTCCTAGCCTACAGGAGAGGTAGACATACTCCACTCCTTTTCCAGTTCTGCCTGGCTGAACTCTCAGGGCACTCAGGTCAGCCTCTCCACAATGCAGACACAAAGCCCACTCTCACTGGTCTGTCTTCCCGATATAAACTTTCCTGATGGATGCCACGGGATGTCGTCCAAAAAATCAAAGACATGTAGAGGAACAAACAAGCAGAAAACCGGCTTTGTGAGGACCTGGCATCTTTGCACCGCTGGTCCAAGCAGGAGGGATCACAAAGTCAGCCCTCAGGTCTCCCACACAGCAGATCTTAGTAAATCTGGGGCCCAGATTCCCAGCTCTGCTTGAGATCCCAACTCTCTTCACTGCGGGTCAAAAATCCCTGCCCTGCCAGCAGCTCCCGTCTCTCTCTGGTGGCTGGAGGGCCCGCTTCCCCTTCCTTGTGCCATGCAGTTTAGATGCTTTCTGGAGCTCTGTACAATTTCACCTCCTTCAATATTAATTCATAATACAAATAACCCTTGATGGATTAGGAAACTAATATTATCTTCTGGCCAACTGGCTTCTGTATCCTAAAAGAGTCAATAGCAATCACAGCTCCCTGGGCTCCTGGCTTCTACTTTGCACAGTTGCCTGCAGTGGTATTGCCCCTTTATCTTAACACCTGCATTCTTTTAGTCAAGTGGGATTGCCTGGTATTTAGGCAAACGTTGCATCAAGCAGTGTTTATTTTCTCCCCAGAAAGAGAAAAGAATGCCTCTCTCCCAGAACATGGGATTAGATCTTTATTTGAAGGAAGTCAACAGACAAATATGTAGCAAGATCTTTGAACCCATTTGACACCATCTGAAAGACAAACTCAGCTGAAAGTTTCTTGGAAAAAGAATTAAAAATTAAGTTTGGTACTAACTAAATTTGACTGTTACCCATGACAACCATGAATTTAGCAAAACAGAAGACCCTCAAAGAGGTGCCTGTCAATATCTAAGCATGTGACTCCTAGAAGGGTGTTAGACAGAAATGTGATTCAACGTGTTAGACAGAAATGTGGGCTGATATTTCCTGACCTTGCACTCTAGCATTCAGGTAAAAACACAGATCCACAATCTGGTAAATTTCTTCTCTTAAATTCAAGCCACATGTAGTGACTTATTAAATAAGCATCTGTTATAACATATTTAGGTAATTATTGGGCAAGCTAAAAAGTTAGCAAAAGATTTTAAAAATTACTCAGTTGTCCAGTAAGGCAACGCAACTTTTTGATAACGCTGTGACTTGGTCATTTCTTTAAGCCCTTGATGTAACAGCTATAGGACTAATGAAGACTGAAAAAGTTGCTCTTCCTTTTTTTTTTGTTTTAAGCTCTTAAAGCCAGAATTTATTTTTATTTAAAAATGCTCAAGAGACTTTAAAAAGTTCCAAAGATTCAATGATGTCCAGGGTTAGGATAATACTGAGGTGGTGTCTGTCGGTTTCTCCATTACTAAGGTATCCACTTGATCCTTGTTAATGAAACACCCTGATAATTCTTCTAGATGGGTCATTGTGATTTCCTTGGACTTCCGGTATCTTTCATAAATGGCCATCAGCCTACGAATGATGAAAAATGTAATACCAGAAATAATCATGAAAGACCTGCAGATTCTACTTGAGTATTCTTTCTGCATTATTTTTCAAAATCAGGTCCAATTGTTATCAATTTGAGTAGCAAAGATCATGATGAGTGTCATCTGCAAAGACTGGTATTAAATGTAGCTCTTTCAGGACAGAAATCAGCAAACACCTTTCAAGATGAACCACCAAAAGTTGCTCTTCTTACATGAGCAGGGTGAAGTGGGGGTCTGGAGATCAAGCCAGAGATGTGTGTCTGCACTGCATCTAAGGAGAATGAAACCCAGCCAACTCCTACCCTTTGCACCAGATTTGTTGGAGTGATGGCTTCAAAGCCGGACTTCTCATCCAGGCAACTGGGTGTCAACTCCTTACCTCTCAGCTGTTATGAGGGGCACATTGGAAGGCTGCTGGATTAATTGGGAGCTGGTTCTTGGAATCTTTTGTCTTTCCTTTATTCCATGTTTTATAGGGTAGTCATTTATACATGATAAAAAAAATGCCAAATATCTCCCAAGTGTAACCAGACAATCAGTAGATCCATGCTACCTGTCACTACTTGAGCCAATTAAGCAGAGACAGGGCTGAATAATATATGAGTGTTTATTCCAGTACTGCTGGCAGTACGGGAGAGCAGCAGGTCATCCACAAAAATTTTCCACCTGTTTATATTGGGTAGAAGGACAAAGATTACATGGGGAAGTAGCCAAAGGGTATGCCAAAAAGGCAGTTAACAAGTAAGTAGAGGGCTGGGGATTTGCAATGCCTGCCGATATGCAAAGGACTGAGGGCTCTGGTGTCTAGCTCTGGTTTCTGCAACAAGATTGTTAAACTTTCCATGATAATAGGCAGTTCCAAATGGGGAGGATGGGCTGCATTTCCAAGTGAGATCCCAGGTCTCGTGTGTTTTCTTTAATCAGAACAAAACAATCATGGTTAACATAGCATGACTAACATTTCTTACAATTAGCTGGTCCCCAATATTCTATTTCTGTCCCTATCACAAACACATTACCTATCCCTGATCTGGTGTCATAGCAGCCAGGAAATAGAAAAGTATTTATTGAATACAGAAGCATTTATTTGGATTTGCAAGTTGTTTAGAACTCTTCCTGTTTTTTCTGTGATTATAGTGGCTGCTCAAGATAATAGATCTATCTGCCCCAAAATCAACAGGCCTAAATTCTAATCTCATCTCTAGAGCTAATGCTATAGCCTCTTACTGTATGCATGCATGTTATGGCAGGAAGAGATTAGGGGAGTGATGTCCTGAAACCCTGGGAAGAATAGCATTCCAAAGAGGAGAAATTGTCAGCTTTCTCAATACTATAGATAAATATAGGTATATGCAAGGGACTTTTAAAAAGAACTTCATTTCTTTAATATGACTTTTCCTGCCCTGGCCAAAGTGGTTTAGTTGGTTGAGTATCATCCTGTGCACCGCTTCAATTCCCTGTCAGGGCACATACCTGGGTTGTTGTTTCAAACCCTGGTTGGTACGGAAGGCAACTGATTAATATTTCTTTCTCACATTGATCTCTCTCTCTCTCTCTCTCTCTCTCTCTCTCTCTCTCTCTTTCTCTCCCCTCCTCTATCTAAGCATGTCCTCAGGTGAGGATTAAAAAAAACACACCAAAAGAATATGACTTTTCCCTTAATTCCAGCTAGCTTTGTCCAGTCTAATAGCACCATCCTTTCAACCAGATCCTTCCACACCTGCACATGTTGCACTTTCATTCCCTTAATCAGTAAGCCCTTAGGTCCACAGTGATGGCGAACCTATGACACTCATTTCTTTGGTTGATTTTTCTTTGTTAAATGGCGTTTAAATATATAAAATAAATATCAAAAATATAAGTCTTTGTTTTACTATGGTTGCAAATATCAAAAAATTTCTATATGTGACACGGCACCGGAGTTAAGTTAGGGTTTTTCAAAATGCTGACATGCCGAGCTCAAAAGGTTCGCCATCACTGCCTTAGGACATCTGGTTCTGGTCAGTTCAAAGGTCTTAAAAATAAAGCCTTAAGTCAATTGGTCAAGGGAACAGAGTTCCCTGCAAACTAAGATAACATCTTGTTGTGTTTCACCCCAGGTTCTTAGAAGCTGAAGGACCCTACTGACCACACCATCATGAAACCTGACAGAATGACAACATGGCTGATGCCAGGACCTGATACAATAATCAACCACTCTCTACCCATGACCCTGACTTTCTTAGTCACCATGACCAATAATTTTTCCCCTATATAGTGTATTCCCTAGAGATTGACCACTGATACATGCAGGCAAACAAACTCCTTTAGTTTGGTAACAGTTTATTGAGGTATAATTTACGTACAATAAGCTACACATATTAAAAGCATATATAGTTTGATAAGTTTTGGCATTGGTACATAGCCTAAAACCATCACCACAATCAAAATAATAAACCCATCTATTACCCAAATAGTGTCCTCCTGCTCTTTTGTAACCCCTCCTCACCATCTTTCTTATTCCTTTCTTCCTAGGTAACCACTGATTCATACCCATAGATTAGTTTGAATTTGTTAGAATTATATATAAATGAAACCATATAGCATGTTTAACTTTTTAAGAAACTTCTGGAATTTTCTGGTTAAGGTGGTAGAGTAGGTAAACTCTGAGCTTGCCTCCTCCCACAACCACATCAAAAATGCAATCAAACTACAAAATAATTGTCATTGAGAACTGCCTGATATGTAGCTGAACAGAAGTCCTATAATGAAGAATATATAGAAGAAGCCACCGGGAGCCTGGTAAGAGGGTGGAAATGTGGAATCCACATGTGGTAGTTAAACAGAAACCATCCCCATTTTTTCCATATGCGCTGAAATATCAATGACTTTAAGTTACCATAATTTTCTTTACAAACCCAGAGATGTCACTAACAAGTCTGATTTTAAAATTGGGTGACCAGAGTTGATATGTGAGGTTTGCGGCTATAGACGTTTATGGCATACAAAAGGTTAAAAATAGGGAGGAAACTTTGGTTATGGAGATCTCCCCTGAGGGTTGCAGGATTGCAGCCCAATACCAGGTTCCCCAGCCCAGGGTTCCAGTGTCAGGAAGAGAAGTTTTATAACTTCTGGCTGTGGAAACCAGTGGGGATGGTGGCTGAGTGAGACTGAGGGCTGCTGGAGTCTCACCCAGACATTCTTCTTGAAGAGTCGTGGTGCATGGATTTACTTGCTGATGGATTCACTTGCTCTGAGCTTTTGTACTGGGGCAGAAGCTCAAAGAGCACCAGGAACATATGGGGAGGAATTAAATGTCTGGCTTCAGGGAGAAGACTGCAGTGGCAGCTTTCTCACAGACTAAAGTGCTTGCAGAAGTCATTGTTCCTTTGCTTAGCCCTCTCCCTACAGGTGCAGATGCCATATTTGAGTCTCCATCAACCTGGCTAACACCATTCACCCCACCCTGGTGATTCCCAGAGGATCCATCCCACCCAATTGGCAGGCCCACCCAAATTGCTTTTAGTGGCTTTTCCATACAGATGACTTTCATAAAAATCTATCAAAGGCTCACAAACCACAAATAAACAGCATCTGTCCCCAGTGTGGCCTGTATCTCTTGCTAAGCAGTCTCAAGCCAGACACTAGTAGTAGTCAGTCACAGTTCACAGCTTAGCTTCTCCCAGGCACTTCACAGCATAGCACACGTGGCAATCATCTACAGATCACTTATAACTCATAAGAGGTGGCTTGGGACTGGGCACAGGTAGCAGCTAACCTGAGCCAGCACCAGAGACCCTCCCAAGAGGCCTCAGAACCAACATACCTATTAGCCAGCTCAGACTACAACAAAGCACCACACAACCATCTTAATAAACAACACACCCAAAGAACAGACTCTGCAGGGACCAGAGGCCTAGAAAACAAATCCTGCTCCATATGGTCACCTCCAGCACAACAGCTCCTCCACTGTAGTCATAGCCAGTTGTCACTACCAATAAACCTGAAGGTCAATCTTTTCCATTGAAGTGCCAAAAGCAATCAAGGCTCAACTACAATAGAAGCAGCAGTTCTCAATCTGTGGGTCACGAACAATGCAAATACATCCTGCATATCAGATATTTACATTACGATTCATAACAGTAGCAAAATTACAGTTATGAAGTAGCAACGAAAATAATTTTATGGTTGGGGTAACCACACATGAGGAACTGTATTAAAGGGTCGCAGCATTAGGAAGGTTGAGAACCACTGATAGAAGGGAACATGCATCCCACACAAGAAACAAACCTGGAGCATCCAACTCAAGTGATAAGGGACACTGTGTCATTGGGCCCCACAGGACACCTACTACATTAAGCCACTCTATAAGACTGGGAGACATGACATCTCTAGCTGATACATAGAAACAAAGGAGGACAGTCAAAATGAGGATACAAAGAAACATGTCCAAAATGAAAGAATGAGACAAAACTCCAAGAAAAAGAATTAAACAAAATAGAGACTAACAATCAACCAGATGCAGAGTTCAGAACACTGGATATAAGGATGCTGAATGATCTCAGAACATCGACAAAGAGATAGAAAACATAAAAAAGAACCAGTCAGAAATGAAAAATATAAGAACTGAAATGAATAATACAGTACAGGGAATCAACAGTAAATTATATAAAGCAGAGAATCAAATCAATGATTTGGAAGTTAAGGTAGCAGAAAATACCCAATAAGAACAGCCAAAAGAAAAAAGAATAAAGAAAATGAGGACAGTTTAAGGGACCCCTGAGACAATATCATATGTACTAACTTTCACATCAAAGGAGTAGCAGAAGGAGAAAAGAGAGAACTGAAAAGAAATAATAACCAAAAACTTTCCTAACCTGATGAAGGAAATAGACACACAAGTCCAGGAAGCAAAAAAGATGAACCCAAAGAGGCCACACCAAACCTCGCAATTAAAATGCAAAAGCTTAGACAGCCCTGGCTGGTGTGGTTCAATAGTTGGAGTGTCCACTGCTTGTGCACAGAAGAGTCGTGGGTTCAATTCCCAGTCAAAGGCACATACCTGTGTTTCAGGTTCATCTCCATCCCTGGTCAGGAGGCTTGCAGGAAGCAACCAATTGATGTGTTGCTCTCACATTGATGTTCCTCTCTCTCTCTCTCTTTCTCTCTCCCACTCCCTCCCTCCCTCCCCTCCACTCTCTCTAAAAATCAATGAAAAAAAAATCCTCAGGTGAGGATTAACAAAAAAATTACAGTAAAGGAGATACTTAATAAAAAATTTAAAAGGCTAAAGACAAAGAGAGAATTGTAAAGCATCAAGAAAAAGACAGTTGTCTACAAGGAAGCTCCCATAAGACTCAGTCGATTTCTCAACAGAAACTGTGTAGGCCAGAAAGAATTGGCACAAGATATTCAAAGTGATGAAAAACAAGGACCTACACCCAAGACTACTCTACCTAGCAAAGCTATAATTGAGAATCAAAGGATAGGTAAAGAGCTTCCCAGACAAGAAAAAAAAAATCTAAATCTAAATTTTATCACCACCAAACCAGTATTATGAGAAATGTTAAAGGGACTTCTTTAATAATAATAATAAAAGCAACATATGAATAATAAAATGGCAACAACTATGTATCCATCAACAATTACTTTAAATGAAAATACTTTAAATGCTCCAATAAAAAGACAGAAATTGGGTGAGTGAATAAGAAAACAAGACCCTAATATATGCTGCCTACAAGACTCTCACTTCAGAAATAAAGACACACACATATAAAATAAAGGGATAGGAAAAGATAGTTCATGAAAATGAAAACAAACAAAAAATGCTGGGACAGCAATACTTACATTAAACAAAATAGATTTTAAAACAAAGGCTATATCAAGAGACAAAGAAGGGCCTCGAAAATCCACTTCTGGGTATTTATCCAAAGAAACCTAAACACTAATTCTTTATTTTAACTTTATTTTTTAATTCAATTGGGGTGACACTGGTTTAAAAAACGATAAAGGTTTCAAGTATACAACTCAATAAAACATCATCTTCTGGAAGGTATCCATTGTCTACACTATTATGAAAGTGTAAACAGGGAATCCAGAAGGCTGATGGACCTTGAACTTTGGTAAGGGCTAAAAGCTATGCACCAATTGTTCTGTAGAGACAATGGTGGCTCAAGCAATTTCCTGACCTAATAGTCTCAAAGTGAATCTTTACTAATATTTACTGACCTTTAAGATTGTCTGCTACCTGAATTGCCTGCCTAACTAAGGGCAAGATGTATATTCTAATATTGAAAAAAGCTAACAGGGCCTGGGCCCCAGTGAAGCCTTTCCACTAGAGAAAGACTCTGCCTGGCCCCCCATGATTTCCAAATTCATATTTTTTGTCTAGTGTATTCATTTGTGCATGGCCCTTCTCCGGGTCCTGAACCCTAGCCATGCAGGTTGCGGCTTTCACAATCATCTGCACATTGCATTGTGCAAGCAAAGCCTCTGTCCATCCCATTTTCCATCAATTTGCCCACCCTCCTTAGCCAGCACCCCCCCCTTTCCTCAGACTATCACCACATTGTTGTCTGTGTGTTCTGTATATAAGTTATTTGGCTAATGCCTTTGTCATCTTTCATCCAGTCCCACAGCCCACCTCCCAACTGGAAGCTGTCAATCTGATCCATGTATCTATGACTCTGTTACTATTTTGTTCATCAGTTTATTTTGTTCATTAAATTCCACATATAAGTGAGATAATATGCTATTTTTCTTTCTCTGACTGGCTTATTTCACTTAGCTTAATAATCCCCTGGTTCATCCAGGCTCTCACAAGAGGTAAGATTTTCTTCTTTTTTGTGAGGTTTTGGTATTCCACTGAGTAAATGAATATAGTTTTTTGTTTTGTTTTTGTTTTTAATTTTGTTTTATTGCTTAAAGTATTACAAAGAGTATTACATACGTCTCCTTTTTTCCCCCCTTGACATTCCCCAGGCCTCCCCTAGCCCCCAGTGTCTTATGTCCATTGGTTATGATTATATGCATGCATACAAGTCCTTCGATTGATCTTTTACCCCCACCCCCAAATACTCCCTGGGGTTCCGCTGTAGTTTGACAGTCTATTCAGTGCTGCTCTGCCTCTGTATCTATTTTTGTTCATCAGTTTATAGTGGTCTTTATTATCCATAAATAAGTGAGATAATGTGGTATTTTTCTTTCATTGACTGGCTTATTTCACTTAGCATAATGCTTCCCAGTTCCATCCATACTGTTACAAAAGAATTCCTTCTTTTTTACAGCAGCATAGTATTCCATTGTGTAGATGTACCACGGTTTTCTAATCCATTTATCTGCTGATGGGACCTTAGGCTGTTTCCAAATCTTTGCTATGGTAAATTGTGCTGCTATGAACATAGGGATGCATATATCCTTTCTGACTGGTGTTTCTGGTTTCTTGGGATATATTTCTAGAAGTGGGATTACTGGGTTGAATAGGAGTTCCATTTTTAACTTTTTGAGGAAACTCCATACTGTCTTCCATAGTGGCTGCACCAGTCTGCATTCCTACCAGCAGTGCATGAGTGTTCCCTTTTCTCCACATCCTCTCCAGCACTTGTCGTTTGTTGATTTGTTGATGATAGCCATTCTGACAGGTGTGAGATGATACCTCATTGTTGTTTTGATTTGCATCTCTCAGATGATTAGTGACTTTGAGCATGTTTTCATATGTCTCTTGGCTTTCTGAATGTCCTCTTTTTAAAAGTGTCTATTTAGGTCCTTTGCCCATGTTTTGATTGGATTGTTTATCTTTCTTTTCTTAAGTTGTATGATTTCCCTATAAATGGTGGATATTAAACCCTTATTAGTGATAACCTTGGCAAATATGTTCTCCCATGCAGTAGGCTTTCTTGTTGTTTTGTTGATGGTTTCTTTTGCTGTGCAGAAGCTTTTAATTTTGATGTATTTGTTTATTTTATCTTTAGTTTCTATGCCCTAGGAGCTGTATCGGTGAAGAAATTGTTTCGGCATATGTCTGAGATTTAGTTGCCTTTGGATTCCTCTAGTATTTTTATGGCTTCCCATTGTACATTTAAGTCCTTTATCCATTTTGAGTTTATTTTTGTGTATGGTGTAAGTTGGTGGTCTAGTTTCATTTTTCTGCATGTATCTCTCCAATCTTCCCAACACCATTTATTGAAGAGACTGCCTTGACTCCATTGTATGCTCTTGCCTCCTTTGTCAAATATTAATTGAGCATATTGGTTTGGGTCATTTTCTGGGCTCTCTATTCTATTCCATTGATTTATATGTCTATTCTTGTGCCAGTACCAGGCAGTTTTGAGAACAGTGGCTTTGTAATATAGCTTGCTATCTGGTATTGAGATCCCACCTACTTTGTTATTCTTTCTCAGGATTGCGGCAGCTATTCGGTGTTTTTGTTTTTTTTTTCCCAGATGAATTTTTGGAGAGTTCGTTCTAGGTCTGTGAAATATGCCGCTGGTATTTTAATGGGAAGTGAGTGGAATTTATAGATTGCTTTGGGTAGTATGGACATTTTAATGATGTTGATTCTACAAACCCATGAACATGGTATGTTCTTCCATCTGTTTATGTCTTCCTCTATCTCTTTTTTCAATGTCCTTTAGTTTTCTGAGTAGAGGTCTTTTCCCTCTTTAGTTAAGTTTATTCCCAGGTAGCTTAATTTTTTTGGTGTGATGGTAAATGGGATTGCTTTTTTAGTCTCTCTTTCTGTATGTTCACTATTGGTGTATAGAAATGCCATAGATTTCTTGGCGTTAATTTTGTATCCTGGTACATTGCCAAATTCATTTATTAAGTCTAATAGTTTTTTTGATGGAGTCTTTAGGGTTTTTTATGTACAATATCATGTCATCTGCAAATAAGGACAGTTTTACTTTTTCTTTTCCAATTTGGATGCCTTTAATTTCTTCTTCTTGTCTAATTGCAATGGCTAATACTTCCAGTACTATGTTGAACAGGAGTGGTGAGAGTGGGCATCCTTGTCTTGTTCCTGTTCTTAGGGGAAATGGTTTTAGTTTTTGTCCATTGAGTGTGATGTTGGCTGTGGGTTTGTCATATATGGCTTTTATTATGTTGAGGTATGATCCTTCTATTCCCAACGTGCTGAGAGTTTTTATCAAAAATGGGTGTTGGATTTTGTCAAATGCTTTTTCTGCATCAATCAATATGACCATGTGGTTTTTTTCTCTCAATTTGTTTATGTGATGTATCACGTTTATTGATTTGTGGATATTGCGCCATGTTTGCATCCCTGGGATGAATCCTACTTGGTCATGGTGTATGATCTTTATGATGTACTGCTGGATTTGATTTGCTAAGATTTTGTTGAGGATTTTGGCATCTATGTTCATGAGGAATATTGGCCTGTAATTCTCTTTCATTGTGTTGTCTTTATCTGATTTTGGTATTAGGGTGATGCTGGCTTCATAGAATGAGCTTGGAAGTGTTCCTTCCTCTTGAATTTTTTGGAATAGTCTGAGGAGGATAGGTTTTTGTTCTTCCTTGAATGTTTGGTAAAACTTCCCTGTGAAGCCATCTGGCCCCGGGCTTTTGTTTGCTGGAAGCTTTTTGATGACTACTTCAATTTCTTCCATAGTTATTGGCCTGTTGAGGTTTTTAGAATCTTCCTGATTGAGTTTTAGAAAGTTGTATTTTTCTAGGAATTTGTCCATTTCCTCCAGGTTGTCTAGTTTGTTGGAGTAGAGTTGTCCATAGTATTTTTAACAATCATTTGTATTTCTGTGGGGTCTGCTGTTATTTCGCCTCTATCGTTTCTGATTTTGTTTATTTGGGTCCTCTCTCTTTGTTTCTTTGTGAGGCTGTCTAGAGGTCCATAAGACTGTTTATCCTTTCAAAGAACAAGCTCTTGTTTTCATTGATCTTTTGTATTGTTTTTTTGTTCTCTATGTCATTTATTTCTGCTGACTCTGGGCTTTTCTTGTTGCTCTCTTTCTAATTCTTTGAGTTGTAGAGTTAGATGATTTACTACCATTTTTTCTTGTTTTTTGAGGTAGGCCTGTAGAGCTATAAACTTGTCTCTCAGGACTGCTTTCATTGTGTCCCATAGGTTTTGGATTGTTGTGTTTTCATTGTCATTAGTTTCCAGGATGTGTTTAATTTCTTCCTTGATCTCATTGGTAACCCAATCAATATTTAATAACATGCTATTCAGCTTCCAAGTGTTTGAGTATTTTGGGTTGTTTTTATTGTAGCTTATTTCTACTATTATGCCATTGTGGTCTAAGAAGATGCTTGGTATGATTTCAATGTTCTTGAATTTGGGGAGACTTTGTTTGTGACCCAATATGTGGTCTATTTTTGAAAATGTCCCATGTGCACTTGAGATGAACGTATATTCCATGGCTTTGGGGTGAAGTGTTCTGAAGAAGTCAATTAAGTCCATCTGATCTAGTGAGTCTTTTAGGATTGCTGTTTCTTAGCTGATTTTTTGTCTAGAGGATTTATCCAGTGATGCCAGTGGTATATTAAAGTCCTCTACTATGATTGTATTGTTGTCGATCTCTCCCTTGATATCTTTCAGGAGTTTTTTTTTAATGTATTTGGATGCTCCTGCATTGGGTGCATAAATGTTTATCAGGGTTATATCCTCTTGTTGTATCGACCCCTTAAGTATTATGAAGTGGCCTTCCTTATCTCTTGTTATGTCCTTCACTTTGTGGTCTATTTTGTCTGATATAAGTATTGCTACCCCAGCTTTTTTTTCATTTGCATTGCCTGAAAGATATTTTTCCATCCCTTCACTTTCAGTCTGTGTGAGTCCCTTATTCTGAGGTGGGTCTCTTGTAGACAGCAAATATATGGGTCATGTTTTTTTATCCATTCAGCCAATGTCTTTTGATTGGAGCATTTAGTACATTTACATTGAAAGTTATTATTGAAAGGTACTTGTTTGTAGCCATTTTTATTTTTTGTGCCTGTTTTCTTTCTTAGCTTTTTATTTCTTCTTTTTATACCAGTCTCTTTAGCATTTCTTGCATTGCTGGCTTGGTGTTGATAAACTCCCTTAGCCTTTTTGTGTCTGTGAAGCTTCTTATTTCCCCTTCAATTTTGAATGATAGCCGTGCTGGATAGAGTATTCTTGGATTCAGTCCCTTGCTTTGCATCACTTTGTAAATTTCCATCCATTCTCTTCTGGCCTGATGTGTTTCTGTTGAGAAATCATTTGATAATCTAATGGGAGATCCCTTGTATGTAACTTTCCGTCTCTCTCTTGCAGCCTTTAAGATTCTCTCTTTGTCAGCTTCACAGATAAGAAAAAGCTAAAGGAGTTCATTACCACCAAACCAGCATTATATGAAATGCTGAAAGATATTCTTTAAGAAGAGGAAGAAGAAAAAGGAACTCTTACCATCTGACACAACATGGATGGAACTGGAGAGCAGATAAATACCACATGATCTCACTCATTTGTGGAATATAATGAACAACATAAACTGATGAACAAGGAGTGATCCAGAGACGGAGAGGCATTGATTGGACTGTCGGGCCTTGGAGGGAAGGTAGGGGAGGGTGGGGGTAAGGGGGAAAGATCAACCAAAGGACTTATATGCAAGCATGTAGGCCTAACCAATGGACATGGATACCGGGGTGGGGCGGGGTGAGGGCATGAGCGGGGGAGGGGGGGTGGGTTGGGGGTAACGTGGGGATAAGGACACATATGTAATATCTTAATCAATAAAAAATATATTTAAAAAAAAAAGATTCTCTCTTTGTCCTGAACATTTGCCATGGTAATTATGATGTGTCTTGGTGTGGGTCTTTTTGGGTTCATCTTGTTTGGGACTCTCTGTGCTTGTGTGACTTTTTTCTTCCCCACCTCAGGGAAGTTTTCTGACATTATTTCTTCAAATAGGTTTTCTAACCCTTGTTCCTCTTCCTGTCATTCTGGCATCCTTATTATTGGTATGTTCCTTCATTTCATGTTGTCCCATAGATCCCTTAGACTCTCCTCCTGTCTTTTAATTTTTTTCTCCAATTGCAGTTCAGTTTGGATGTGTTTTGCTTCCCTGTCTTTTAATTCGCTAATTCGGCCCTCTGCTTCTCCTAGTCTACTGTTGAAACTCTCCATGGTGCTTTTTCTTGAAGCTATATCACTCTTTATTTCTTCTTGATTCTTACATGTTATTGATTTTTTTCATCCATTTCTTCTTGATTCTTACATAAGTTGTTGATTTTTTCCTCCATCCGGTTTATGCACTCTAGGACCCTTATTCTGAATTCTTTTTCTGACATATTGCATGCCTCTGTTTCACTTAGCTGATGTTCTGGCAACTCCTCCTTTTCTTTCCTTTGGGGGTTTCTTTGTCTACCCATGTTTGATCTCACCAACAGATCTAGATGTTGAGTCATTCAGGGGCTGCTCCTTGGGTGGCTGTGGTTTCTCGGGCTCTAGTTGCTCCTCAAGTGGTCGCAGTTTTGGCTGCTCCTCAGTTGGCAGTGGCTCCTCTTGTGGGTGCTGTTCGCAGCAGTGGTGTCTCCTCTGGCTGGTAGGTGAGGCTGCTCGCACAGCCGCTGTTCCTTGGACAGGGGTGGGCTGATCACGGGGCTGCTGCTCTTCAGGTGGGGGTGGGCTGAGCGCGGCTGCTGCTCCTTGGACTGGAGCGGGCTGTTCACGTGGCTTCTGCTCCTCAGATGGGCACGGACTGCTCACGTGGCTGCTGCTCCTTGGATCGGGGCTAGCTGCACACTGCTGCTGTTCCTCAGATGGGGCGGGCTGCTCATGAGGCTGCTGCTCTTTGGACAGGGGCAGGTTGCTTGCAGGGCTACTGCTCCTCGTACGGGTGTGGGCTGCTCCTCAGATGGGGGATGGGCTGCCTGTGTGGCTGCTGCTACTTGGGCAGGAGTGAGCTGCACGTGTGGCTGCTGCTTCTTGGATGGGGGCGGGATGCTCACCCAGCTGCTGCTCGTTGGACAGGTGCAGACTGCATGTGGCTGCTGCTCCTTGAACCAGTGTGGGCAATGCAGGGCTGCCGCTCCTCAGATGTGGTCGGTCTGTCTGTGTGGCTGCTGCTCCTTGGGCAGGGGTGAGCTGCTCGGGTGGCTGCTGCTCCTCAGACTGGAGTGAGCTGCATGTGCAGCTGCTGTTCTTCATACGGGGGCTGTCTGCTTGTGTGGCTGCTTCTCTTCAGGTGGGAGCAAGCTGCATGTATGTCTGCTGTTCCTCAGATGGGGGCAGGACACTCACCCAGCTGCTGCTCGTCAGACAGGTGCAGGGTGCATGTGTCTGCTGCTCCTGGACCAGTGTGGACTGCACAGGGCTGCTGCTCCTCTGACGTGGGCTGTCTGCTTGTGTGCCTGCTGCTGCTCGGACTAGGGCAGGCTGCTCATGGGGCTACTGCTCCTTGAATTGGAGCGGGCTGCTCACGGTGATGCTGTTCCTCTTACGGGTATGGGCTGCTCACACCGCTGCTGCTCCTCATATGGGGGCAGGCTTCTCGTGCAACTGCTGCTCCTTGGATGGCGGCAGGTTTCTCGCACACCTACTGCTCCTCAGACAGGAGGAGGGTGTGGGCTGCGCAGCTGCTTCTCTTCGGATGGGGGCGGGCTGTGTGGGGCTGCCACTCCTCAATTGTGGGCAGGCTGCTTGTGGGGCTGCTGCTCTTCAGACGTGGCAGGCTGCTCACGTGGTTGCTGCTCTTTGGCCGAGGGAACGGGCTGCTCACACAGCTGACAGCTGCTGCTCGTTGGACAGGGGCAGGCCACATGAGGCTTCTGCTCTTAGGCCTGGGGCAGGCTACTTGTGGGGCTGCTGCTCCTTGTACACAAGTGGGCTGCTCACGTGTCTGCTGCTTGTGTGGTTGCAGTGCCCTGGGCTAAGGTGTTGGGCCAGTCATAGGGGAGCATGCTTCAGAACACCCTGCGCTCAGGGTGGCTGGAGACTCATTGACCATGCTACCACAGCCGAGGTAGCAGGTCCCTGGCAGGGTTGTCTGTAGAGTCTCAAGTGATATCTGAGGGCACCCTGGGTTGGGGGAAGGCCTGGATCCCAGTTACAGCAGCTCTCCCCTTAAAAATGCTAGGCTTCTGAGGACAAGCTGGCCTCCTGGAACTGCTTACAATGGTAGCAGAGGCTGCCTAATTAGGCGAGCCCATTTAGCCTGACCCCGAAGGTCCTGTGGAATCTATCTGTGCCTCACTCACATACACACACACACACACGCATATCCCACATGACCACACACTCTTCTTTTGGTCCCTCACTGACTCACGCTCTCTCCCTCACTGCTGCGTTTTTCCTGCCTCTGTAGTTGGGTCTGGGGTGTTATTGACCCGTTTGTGGATGGAGTTTCCTCTCCAGGTGTCTGGATATGAGGCTCACTCTCTAGCACCTGGCCAGACAGGATAAAATTCACCTCGACAATACACAACACAAAGGGACCAAAGCACAAATGTACTCACAACAATAATAACCCCACTATAAGTGATCACCTTATAAAAGAATTAGGGGCGAGAAAAGAGAGCATAAATGATATTGAAGAGAGAAAAAAAGATGAGAGAAAAGAAAAAGGAAGAAAAAGGAGATTATATATAAATGGGGGGAAACACCACAGAACCAATAGGTAAATAATCAAACAAAACAACAAACAAAAATAATAATAGTAATAATGATAAAAAATAAAATAAAAAATACAAAAAAAAATATAAACACCAAACCCCCAGCAAAGAGGGTGGGGGCAGATTCTGTAGATGCTGAGCTTATATATAGAAAACAAAGTTAAGAATTGGATGAATATGGGGAGGATCTCAGTTCAGTATAGAGGAAGTAGAAAGGGGATGGGTGGATAAGAGGAAAGAAAAATAATAATAAATTTACAAAAAATTTGATTTAAAATGGTATAAAAATAGCAAATGCAAATAAAACAGAGTCATGGGAAAATAATGTGAAAAGAAATAGAAAATAAAGCAACAAACAAAAACAGGAAAAACAAAGAAAAAAAGGAAAAAAGAGATAACAAAGTAATAAAAAATAAAATAAAAATGAAAAAGTGAAGTGTTCCTTTGGCTGGCTTAAGATTCCAGTCTTCTGTACTATAGTGTTTCTCAGGTTCTGATTGCTGGAACTGAAAGTCCCTCTTTAGTCCAGCCCCTTTGTGCTCTCAGGGACTATTTAGTTGTGTTTTTTTTTTTTTTTTTAATCTTTTTACCGTTCAGAGTGGAATCTGGGTGTGGTTGTATTAGTTGCCTGGATACTGGAGGGAGGGGGCTATCTCTTCAGGGCAAAATGGCTGCCCAGGTCCAAGGCTCAGGTATGACTCAGCACCAAACTTGCTTCCACTTCTCCTGGATCCCCCTCTCTACCCAGATTCCACAATTCCGAACCTTCTCCCCCACTCCAGCCACGGGTAAGTGTCTGTATCCGAAAGGTCCTATGAACTAGGCCAGGGGTGGGCAAACTTTTTGACTCGAGGGCCACAATGGGTTCTTAAACTGGACCGGAGGGCCGGAACAAAAGCATGGATGGAGTGTTTGTGTGAACTAATATAAATTCAAAGTAAACATCATTACATAAAAGGGTACAGTCTTTTATTTCAATAGTTTTATTCATTTCAAATGGGCCGGATCCGGCCCGCGGGCCGTAGTTTGCCCACGGCTGAACTAGGCTCTATGAAGAAAGGCACAAGCCACAGAGGCCAGAAAGGCTGCTCCTCTGCGCACTCCTCTCCTGCTGGCACTCTTCAGCCTTTCCTGATTGTGGACCTAGATCTAGAATGCCCCGCCAACCAGCAGTTCTGTGTACCTTCTTTCCACTGTGCCCTTCCCAAGGGATGCAGCCCAAGCTGGTGCAGTATGGGTTCCCTCTAATCCTCAGGGCTCAGAATTCTGGCCGATTATCCTTCCCAGTGCCTGGACTTTACCTTTCGACAGGAGTCCTCTGCCTTTCCCGGCTGCAGCTGTCTCCCAGCTGAATCTCCTTTGCCAATTCGGGCTGGATGCTACTCGTTTCAGCTGCTCACCCTATCTGCTCTGGGACAAGGCATGGGACACGTCCATCTATACCAATGCCATTTTCTGGATCTTGTTTTGTTTTTTTACCCACTCATCTGCTAATGGGCACTTGGGTTGTTTCCAGATCTTGGCTATTGTAAATGTAATATTGCAATATAATCTTTCAAATTATTGTTGAAGGTTTCTTTGGATATACGCCCAGAAGTGAGAAAGCTGGGTCAAAAGGCAGTTCCATTTTTAATATTTTGAGGAAACTCCATACTGTCTTCCATAGTGGCTGCACAAGTCTGCATTTCTACAAAGAGTGCACAAGTGTTCCCTTTTCTCCACATTTTCAACAACAGTTGTTGTTTGTAGATTTATTGATGATAGCCATTCTGAAAGGTGTGAAATGATATCTTATTGTGGTTTTAACTGATGATCAGTGACAACGAGCATTTTTTCATATTTCTATTTGCCATCTGTATGTCCTCTTTGGAGAAGTGTATATTCAGGTCCTTAGCACATTTTGAAATTGGATTGCTTGTCTTCCTTATGTTGGGTTGCATAATTTCTTTGTATATTTTGGAAATAAATCCCTTATTAGATGTATAATTGTCAAATATGTTTTATTCAATGGGTTCCCTTTTTATTTTGTTCATGGTTTCTTTTGCCATGAAAAAGTTTTTAGTTTGAAGTAGTCCCATATGTTTATGTTTTCTTTTGTCTCCCTTGTTGGAAGAGATATGTTGTCAAAAATATTGCTATGAGAAATGCCTGAGATTTTACTGCCTTTGTTTTCTTCTAGGATTTTTATGATTTTGTGACTTACATTTAAGTCTTTTATCCATTTTGAGTTTATCCTTGTATATGGTGCAAATTGATGGTCTAGTTCCATTTACTTGCATGTATCTGTTCAATTTTCCCAACACCACTTACTGAATAGATCGTCATTACCCCATTGTATGCTTTGCCCCCTTTGTCAAATATTAATTGAGCATAAAGTCATGGATTTATTTTTGGGCTCTCTGTTCTGTTGCATTGATCTATATGCCTGTTTGTATGCCAGTAAAATGCTGTTTTTATTACTATGGTCTTGCAGTGTAGTGTTTGATATCAGGTATTGTAATACCTCCAACTTTGTTCTTCTTTCTCAAGATTGCTGAGACTAATTCAGGGTCTTTTTTGGTTCCATATACATTTTTGGGGTATTTGTTCTAAATCTGAAATATGCCATTGGCATTTTAATAGGAATTCAATTGAATCTATAGATTGTTTTTAGTAGTATGGACATTTTAATGATGTTAATTCTTCTAATCCACAAACATGGTATATGCTTCCACTTATTTGTATCTCAATTTGTTTCTTCAATGCCCTATAATTTTCTGAGCACAGGTCTTTTACCTCCTTGTTTAAATTTATTTCTACATGCCTTTTTTTTTATTGCAATAGTAAATGTGATTATTTTCTTAATTTCTCTATCTAATAGTTTATTATTGGTGTATAAAAATGCCACCAATTTCTGAATATTAATTTTGTATTCTGCTACTTTGTCAAATTCCTGTATTGGATCTAATAATATTTTTTGTGGAGTTTTTAGGATTTTCTATGTACAATATTATATCATCTCTAAATAATAACAGTTTTACTTACTCCTTTTCAATTTGGATGGGTTTTTTTTTCCTTCTTGTCTGATGATTTTGGCTTCTATAATAATAAAAGCCTAATATGCAAATCGACCAAATGACAAAACAGCAGAACCACTGTCTGGGTGACCTTCCAGATGTCCACACTATGACATGCACTGGCACCAGGCCAACCAAAGTGGGTGTGATGCGATTGGTCAGGGGGCCCCACCATCACCCTATGATTGCCCCACAGAGGGAGACCCAGGCCACCCTCTCTCTGCACAGCTATCAGTCACGGAGCCCTGGCCAGGTGGGTGGGGCCTCCCTCTGTGGAGCCATTGGTCATGGAGCCCCCGATGGATTACCCCGCATAGGGAGGCCCAGGCCACCGCCAGCGATGCCCTGGTGGGTGTGCAGGGCCGGCCAGCAATCACCCCACAAGAGGGAGGCCCAGGCCAGCCAAGCGATAGCATCACACAACTGTTGCCTGCAGAGGGAGGCAACTGGTGGCGTTGGGGGTGAGGGGGAGGGATGGCAAGCAGTGGCAGCTGCGGAGGCGGGGCCAGCTGCCGGCAGCTGGGGGAAGGAAAGCCCCCCCCCCCCATAGGCCCTGATCACTGGCCAGGCCTAGGAACCCTACCCAAGGGGTCCCGGATTGTGAGACGGATTGTGAGAGGGCCCAGGTCGGGCTGAGGGACCGCTCCCCCGCTCCCCCCCTCCCCCCCGCCCCCCATGGGCCTCTAGTATTGAATAACAGTGGTGAGAACAGACATCCCTATCTTGTTCCTGATCTTAAGGGAAACGCTTTTAGTTTTTGCACATTGAGTATGATGTTGCCTGTAGGTTTTTCATAAATGGCCTTTATTATGTTGAGATATGATGTCTCTATTCCCAGTTTTCTGAAAGTTCTTATCATGAATGGTAGCTGGATTTTATAAAATATCTTTTTGGCATCTATTGATGTGATCTTATGATTTTTATCCTTCATTTTGTTTATGAGCTGTATCATGATTATTGATTTGTGAATATTGTACTAACCTTGCATCCCTGGAATAAATCCCACTTGATCATGCTATATGATTTTTTAATGTATTGTTGTATCTGGTTTGCTAATATTTTGTTGAGGATTTTAGCATCTATGTTCATCAGAGATATAGACCTATAGTTGTTTTTCTTTGTTGTGTCTTTATCTGGTTTTGGAATTGGGGTAATATTGGACCCATAAAAAGAGCTTGGAAGTTTTCTCTCCATTTAATTTTTTGGAATAGTTTGAGAAGGTTATATGTTAGTTTTTCTTTAAATTTTTGGTAAAATTCACCTGTAAAGCCATCTGGTCCACAACTTTTGTTTGTTGGGAGTTTCTTACTATTGCTTCAATTTCATTAGCTTTACTCAATCTATTCAGGTTTTCTGATTCTTCCTGATTCAGTTTTAGAAGATTATATGTTTCTAGAAATTTATTCATTTTTTCAAGGTTGTCAAATTTGTTGGTATATAGTTGTAAGTAATATTTTCTTACAATCCATTGTATTTCTCTGATGTCAGTTTTTTGCTTTTTGTTTTTTGCCTCTTTCATTCTGTTTTTATGCATTTGGGTTCTCCCTCTTTTTTTCTGGATGAATCTGGTTAAGGATTCATTAATCTTGTTTACCTTGTCAAAGAATAAGCTCTTAGTTTCATTGATTTTTTTATTTTTTATTTTTTTGGTTCTATGTCACTTATTTCTGCTCTGATCTTTATTGTTTCCTTTCTTCTATTTAATCTTGGCTGTGTTTGTTGTTCTCTATTGTGTTAGATGTAGGGTTAGATTATTTATTTGAGATTTTTCTTGCTTCTTGAGGTAGGCCTGTAATGATATGAACATCCCTCTCAGGATTGCCTTTTCTGTGTCTCACAGGTTTGGGGTTGTTGTATATTCATTTTCATTTGTTTCCAGCTAATTTTTTGTTACTTCTTTGATATCATTGGTAACCTATTCATTGTTTAATAACATTCTATTTAGCCTCCATGTGCTTGAATGTGTTTCAGTTTTTCTGTTGTAGTTGATTTCTAATTTTATTCCATTGTGATTGCAGAAGATGCTTGATATGATTTCAATCTTTTTGAATTTGTTAAGACTTACTTTGTGTCCTAACATGTGGTATATCTTTGAGAATGCTTCATGTGCACTAGAGAAGAATATATATTCTGCTGCTTTTAGACAAAATGTTCCATAATTATCAATTAAATCCATTCAATCCAGGGTCATTTAAGGTCTCCATTTCCTTGTTGAATTTTTGTCTGGAAGATCTCTCCATTGATGACAGTGGGGTGTTAAAAACATTCTGCTATGATTGTATTGATCTTTCCCTTAATGTCTACCAAGATTTGCTTTACATTATCAGGTCCTCCTATGTTGGGTGCATAAATGTTTATCAGGGTTATATCCTCTTGTTTGATCATTCCTTTTAGTATTATGTAGTGATCTTCTTTGTTTCCTGTTTTTGCATTTGTTTTGAAGTAATTTTGTCAAATATAATTACTGCTACCCCAGCTATGGTTTGTTTGTTTTAATTTGCATGGAATGGTTTTCCCATCCCTTCACTTTCAATCTGTGTTTATCTTTTGTTCTGAAGTGCATCTCTTATAGACAGAATAATGTATGGGTCACGTTTTTTATCGATTCAACTACCCTATGTGTTTTGTTTTTTTAAAGAGTTTATTTATTTATTTATTTATTAATATATTTTATTGGTTTTTTACAGAGAGGAAGGGAGAGGGATAGAGAGTTAGAAACATCGATGAGAGAGAAACATTGATCAGCTGCCTCCTGCACACTCCCCACTGGGGAGGTGCCTGCAACCAAGGTACATGCCCTTGACCGGAATCGAACCTGGGACCCTTCAGTCCTCAGGCTGACGCTCCATCCACTGAGCCAAACCGGCCAGGGCTACCCTATGTTTTTTTTTATTGGAGCATTTAATCCATTTACATTTAAGGTTTTTATTGATAGGTACTTTTTTATTGCCATTTTATTCTTTATTCCTATGTTCCCTCACTCAATTTTTTCTTCTTAAAGCGGATCTTTTAACATTTCTTACAATACTAATTTGGTAGTAGTGAAAGAAATGCTTTAGCTTTTTTATTATTTGGGAAGCTCTTTATTTTTCCTTCAATTTTAAATGATAGCCTTGCTGGATGGAGTAGTCTCAGTTGTATATCCTTGCTTCTCATCAGTTTGAATATTACATGCCAATTCATTGTGGCCAGCAGTGTCTGTTGAGAAATCAGCTGATAGCCTATGGGAGCTCCCTTATTGGTAACTAACTGTTTTTTTTTCTGGCTGCTTTTAAGATTCTCTCATTATCGTTTCCATTTGCATTTTAATTATGATATATCTTTGTGTGGGTTTCTTTGGGTTCATATTGATTGGAAGTCTATGTGCTTCCTGAACTTGTGTGACTTTTTTCTTCACCAGGTTAGGAAATTTTTCAGCTACTATTTCTTCAAACAGGCTCTCTATCCTTTTCTCACTCTCTTCTCCTTCTGGTACCCCATATGATGTGGATGTTGTTATGCTTTATTTTATCCCAGAGATGTCTTCGACTTCCCTCATGTTTTAAAATTTTCTTTTCTATTTGTTAGTCTGCTTGTGTGCTTACTGTTATCTTGTCCTCTAAATTGCTGATTCAATCCTCTGCTTCATCTAGCCTGCTATTGATTCTTTCTAGTGTATTACTTATTTCAGATAATGTATTCTTCATTTCTGACTGGTTCTTTTTAATAGTTTCTATGTCCTTTTTAATGGTTGCTATCTCTTTGTTTAAAGTCTCACTGAAAAAATCCATTCTTTGCCTAAGGTCCATGTGTATCCTTATAACCATTTTTAAAAAATCCTCATCCAATGACATGTTTTTATTCATTTTTGAAAGTGAGAGAGAGAAACATTGATGTGAGGAAGAAAATCAATTGGTTGCTTCCCATGCCTGACTGGGATCTAACCTGCAACATTTTGGTGCACAGGTTAGATCCCAACCAACTGAGCCACCTGGCCAGGGCATAACCATTGTTTTAAACTCTGCATATGGTATTTTTGTCAATTCTATTTCATTTAATTTTTTCTGGGGATTTCTCTTGTTCTTACATTTGAGGCATATTTTTTTTGTCTCACCATTTTGTCTCTGTGTATTATGTCAATCTGATATAACTCCCAAACTTCTTATTATGGCTTTATGATGAAGGTGTCTTGTTGGGCTCAGTAGCACACACAGTCTTTCAGATCACCTGATCTCCGTGCTCCAGGAATGATTCTTGTGGGTTATGTGTACCCTCCTGTTGCAGTTGAGTCTTGAATGCTGTTGGCCCTTTTGTGGGTGGTGTTAACCCTTCAGCCTGGCTGACTATAAGGGTAAACCTCAATCACTATGTATGAGACACTGTGCAGAAGCTACACCCTGAAGCAGAGCTGTTCCCAGCAAGATCTGGTGCCTGCCAGAATCTCCCTTTGGGTATGCTATTCATGTAGCTAGTTGGGTAAGGCTCTGGTGTGGTCTGAAGTCCAAGACTGGTTATGTTGGTTCTGGGTCCACTTGGGTGGAGTTCAGGTACAGGTCAATGTCAGACATTGTGTGTAACCAGCCTTGGGCTACCTGTTTGGAGCTACCATGCTGTTTACTGTTTGTTGCTGTGTCTACTGGGCCTGGGTGTACATTAGAGGGACCAATCTGTGTATAAGGGTCAACTTCCTCCAGCTTAGAGCTGTGGCAGATCTATAAAAGGGCCAAGGCACCCTGATATTTGCCTCCATCTTCAGCGACTGTGCTTCCCTCTGAGGTTGTCTTGTCTTTCTGAGCCTTCCAAAGAAAAGTATAGAATGCAACCAGGGTTGCTGAGACCTACAGATTCTTTCACAAGTTAGGAGTTCAATTAGGGTGGGGCAACCTGATTCAGCAGGATGGGACCAGTGGGTCCCCTTCTTAGGAATCATGCATTCAGGCAATCAATGAGGGAAATATGACCCATGGCTCCTACTTTAGTGCCAAACTCCTCAGTCTCTGCCAGCATCTCCAACTCTAGTTCCCCCAGGAGGGTGTACCACAGGTTCAGGTTGGGTGCAGCCAGCTATCTCCTCTGCAGGAGCAAGCTCAGCCTGGCAAAGTCATTGGACTTAGGAGAACAGATCAGAAAAGCCTACCATTGTGGGTGATGTGGTCCCAGCCCACAGAAGGTGGCTAAGCACTTTATTCTGGTCCTAGACAATAGCCTCACAGGCACTCACACATTGGATGTCCTGTCTCTGACCTGCCCTCCCTTCCTCTCACAGAACTGAACTTTGTGGGGGGAGGGGGGCGGGGAGCAGGTTCTAGGACTTGACAGGACTGATCCAAACACTATCCCATTTGGGGTGGTGCCCACAAGCCTGTAAAAGGGTGGTAGTCACTTAATCCCCTTCCCAGGATAGTAAGAGTTGAGCTTGCAGGACAGATAGGGTTCCCCTGCCTCAATGTTAACCACCCAACCCAGCACCCACCCATCTGATTCCCAGACAAAAGCTCCCCTGGGAGAAATGTTCAAAAAATCTTACCTCTGCATGGTAAGGCTCCCTGAGATCTGCCTCCACCTTCAGCTACTGTACCACCCCTGAGATTGTCTAGCACCCATGTGGGTCTGAACTCAGCAGTATAGGGCCAGCCAAGTAATTCAAATATATAGTGGGATGCCAGCTGTGTGCTTGAGGTGGGAGATCCTAGTCCCCTTTCCAAAGGCACACACTTTATTTTTTTTAATTTTTAAAATATTTCAAGAAAAAGTATTTTAAATATAATAATATCACATGCCATAAACATTAATATTTCAGAAAAATATTTTAAATATAATATTACCAAAATTGTACTAACATAGTATATCACAAAAGTTGTAGGAAATATTAAAAATCTGCAAATAACAGGATTACTTCTATTATATTCTAAAATATTTTTTTTCCTCTGGCTCTATTTTTGTTCATCAGTTTATGTTGTTCATTATATCCCACAAATGAGTGAGAGCATGTGATACTTATCTTTCTCTGGCTGACTTATTTCGCTTAGCATAATGCTCTCCAGATCCATCCATGTTGTTGTGAATGGCAAGAGTTCTTTTTTTACAGCAGCGTAGTATTCCATTGTATAAATGTACCACAGTTATTTAATCCATTCATATGCTGATGGGCACTTAGGTTGATTCCAAATCTTAGCTATGGTGAATTGTGCTGCTATGAACATAAGGGTGCATTTATCCTTTCTGATTGGTGTTTCTGATTTCTTGGGATGTATTTCTAGAAGTGGGATTACTGAGTCAAATGGACATTCTATTTTTAACTTTTTGAGGAAACTCCATACTGTTTTCCACAGTAGCTGCACCAGTCTGCATTCCCATCAGCAGTGCCCAAGGGTTCTTTTTTCTCCACATTCTCACCAGCACTTGTCATTTGTTGATTTATTGATGATAGCCATTCTGACAGGTGTGAGATCGTACCTCATTGTTGTTTTGATTTGTATCTCTTGGATGATTAGTGACTTTGAGCATGTTTTCATATGTCTCTTGGCCTTCTGTATGTCCTTTTTCGGAAAATATCTATTTACGTCCTTTGCCCACTTTTTGATTGGATTGTTTATCTTCCTTTAGTTAAGTTGTATGAGTTCCCTGTAAATTTTGGAGTTTAAACCCTTATCGGAGATAACATTGGCAAATATGTTCTCCCATGCAGTGGGCTTTTTTGTTGTGTTGCTGATGGTTTCTTTTGCTGTGCAAAAGCTTTTTATTTTGATGTAGTCCCATTTGTTTATTTTCTCCTTAGTTTCCATTGCCCTATGAGCTGTATCAGTAAAGATATTGCTATGACATATGTCTGAAATTTTGCTGCTTACGGATTCTTCTAAGATTTTTATGGTTTCCCATCTTATGTTTAAGTCCTTTGTCCATTTTGAGTTTATTTTTGTGTTATGGTGTAAGTTGGTGGTCTAGTTTCACTTTTTTGCATGCATCTGTCCAGTTTTCCCAGCACCATTTATTGAAGAGGCTCTCTTGACTCCATTGTATGCCCTTGCCTCCTTTGTCAAATATTAATTGAGCATAATGGCTTGGATCAATTTCTGGGCTCTCTTTTCTGTTCCATTGGTATATATGTCTTTTCTTGTGCCAGTACCAGGCAGTTTTGAAAACAGTGGCTTTGTAATATAGCTTGATACCTGGTATTGTGATCCCTCCAACTTTGTTCTTCTTTCTCAGGATTGTTGTGGCTATTCGGGGTCTTTTTTTTTTATTCCATATAAATTTCTGGGGAGTTTGTTCTAGGTCTATGAAATATGCCGTTGGTATTTTAATGAGGAGTGCCTTGAATCTATAAATTGCTTTGGGTTGTATGAACATTTTAATGATGTTGATTCTACCAATTGATGAACACGGTATGTTCTTCCATTTGTTTATGTCTTCCTCTGTCTCTTTTTTCTTTTTTTCTTTTTTTATTAATATTTTTTATTGATTAAGATATTACATATGTGTACCCTCTACCCCCCCTCTCCCCGCTCACCCCCTCACCCCCCTGTTGTCCGTGTCCATTGGTTAGGCCTATATGCTTGCATATAAGTCCTTTGATTGATCTTTCCCCCTTGCCCCCACCCTCCCCTACCTTCCCTCCAAGGCCCGACAGTCCAATCAATGCCTCTCCGTCTCTGGATCAGTCCTTGTTCATCAGTTTATGTTGTTCATTATATTCCACAAATAAGTGAGATCTTGTGGTATTTATCCGCTCTCCAGTTCCATCCATGCTGTGGCAAATGGTAAGAGTTCCTTTTTCTTCTTCCTCTTCTTAAAGAATACCTTTCAGCTTTTCATATAATGCTGGTTTGGTGGTGATGAACTCCTTTAGCTTATTCTTATCCGTGAAGCTCTTTATCTGACCTTCCATTCTGAATGATAGCTTTGCTGGATAAAGTAATCTTGGTTGCAGGTTCTTGCTATTCATCTCTTTGAATATTTCTTGCCACTCTCTTCTGGCCTGCATGGTTTCTGTTGAGAAATCAGCTGACAGTCGTATGGGTACTCCCTTGTAGGTAACTGACTGTCTTTCTCTTGCTGCTTTTAAGATTCTCTCTTTATCTTTTGCTCTTGGCATTTTAATTATGATGTGTCTTGGTGTGGTCCTCTTTGGATTCCTTTTGTTTGGGGTTCTCTGTGCTTCCTGGACTTGTAAGTCCATTTCTTTCACCAGGTGGGGGAAGTTTTCTGTCATTATTTCTTCAAAAAGGTTTTCAATATCTTGCCCTCTCTCTCCTTCTGGTACCCCTATAATTCTGATGTTGGTACGCTTGAAGTTGTCCCAGAGGTTCCTTACACTATCTTCATATTTTTTGAATCTCTTTTCTTTTTTCTTTTTCGGTTGGGTATTTTTTGTTTCTTTGCATTTCAAATCTTTGACTTGATTCTTGGGATCCTCTTGTCTGCTGTTGGAGCTCTGTAAAGTATTCTTTATTTCAGTCAGTGTATGCATAATTTCTAATTGGTCCTTTTTCATGACCTCCATGGTCTCACCATACTCCTTGAGGGATTCATTAAATTTATCGGCGGTTTCCATAAAATTCTTGACAAACCTTATAAACGTGGCCTTGAACTCTATATCCAGTCGTCTGGCCTCCTCCGTTTCTGCCAATTGTGACCTGTTTCTTTGTCTCCGCATTTTGGCTGCTTCCCTGTGTTGATAGAGTGGCCTGCGCGCCAGGTGTCCTGTAGGGCCCAGTGGCTCAGCCTCCCCAGTTACCTGGGGTGGACACTCTTGGTGCACTCTTGGTGCCTCGCTTGTTGTAGGATCACTGGGAGGAATTGACCTCCAGGCCAATTGGCTGTGGGAAGCAGCTGTGTCTGAAGTGGGAGAATGGACCCCCTCTGACCACTGGGTACAGTGGCTCCTGGATCTAAGGAGGTGCTAATTCAGCCCCTGCCTGAGGCCACACAGCAGGAACTACGAAGAGGCTCAGCTGTGAAGCAATGCAAGCCGCTGCGGGGCCTTGGGCCTTCTCTTGGAAGTTCCGGGTCTGGCTGGTCCGGCTGCAGTTAGGTAATTATCAGGTTGCAAAGTTCTGGGGCATTCACATGCAAAAGCCTCTGCCGCAGCCCGGGTGGGGCGGGGTCTCAGGGAGTCAAAGGGCGTAGAAAGAAGCTATGGCTGATTCTCCGCACCCGGAGTCGCGCGTCTCAGTGTCCCGGCAATGGCTGCAAGCACCTCCGAGGGAAATCTGCCCCCAAGTTCGCCCGCTGCCGCCTGAGAGAGCAGCCTCTCCCCGTATGAGACCTGGGTCCCCAGAGACTTCCCGGAACTGGAGATCAGAGCAGTCGGGAGCTTGTGATTCAAAAAGACAGCCGCGTCCTCAGGTGCCACCCCCTTTCCGCGCGCGCGCGAGCCGCCGCGTACCTCTGCACTCAGCCTCCGCAGCTCCTCTGGCTCTCAGCGTGCTTTTCTTTTCTTCTAGTTGTAGAAATTACACTCAGCCAGCCTTCCTGTTGTTTTGGACGATGTTTTCTCCGTCCTTTGGGCTAATTTTCAATTGTTGTGGGAGGCGACTATTTCCTGGTGTTTATCTATGCCGCCATCTTAGTTTCTCCTCTGTCTCTTTTTTCAATGTCTTGTAGTTTTCCGAGTACAGTTTTTTGTTGATTTCACCTCATTAGTTAAGTTTATTCCTAGGTATCTTAATTTTTTTTGTTGCAATGGTAAATGGGATTGTTTTTTTAGTTTCTCTTTCTGTGAGTTCATTATTGGTGTAAAAGCCTTAGATTTCTGGGTGTTAATTTTGTATCCTCCGACATTGCCAAATTCATTTATTAAGTCTAGTAGTTTTTTTATGGAGTCTTTAGGGTTTCTACCATATGTATAATATCATGTCATCTGCGAATAATGACAGTTTTACTTCTTCTTTTCTAATTCAGATACCTTTTATTTCTTCTTGTCTGATCGCTGTGGCTAGCACTTCTAGTACTAGTGGTATGTCGAACAGGAGTGGTGAGTGTGGGCATCCCTGTCTTGTTCCTGTTCTAGGGGAAATGGTTTCAGTTTTTGCCCATTGAGTATCATGTTGGCTGTAGGTTTGTCATATAAGGCTTTTATTACATGAGGTATTATCCCTCTATTCCCACTTTGCTGAGACTTTTTATCAATAAAGGGTGTTGGATTTGTCAAATGCTTTTCCTGCATCAATTGATATAATTACATGATTTTTGTTGCTCAATTTGTTTATGTTATGTATCATATCTATTGATTTTCAGATATTGTACTATCCTTGCATCCCCGGAATAAATCCCACTTGGTCATGGTGTATGATCTTTCTAATGTAATGCTGGATACAATTTGCTAGAATTTTGTTGAGGATTTTAGCATATTGGCCTGTAATTCCCTTTATTTGTAGTGTCTTTATCTGGTTTTTGGAATTAGGGTAATGCTGGTTTCATACAAAGACCTTGGAAGTGTGCCTTCCTCTTGAATTTTTTAGAATAATCTGAGGAGGATAGGTTTTAGTTCTTCTTTGAATGTTTAGTAAAACTGCCTTGTAAAGCCATCCAGATCAGGGCTTTTGTTTGCTGGAAGATTTTTGATTATCGGCCTATTTAGGTTTTTTGATTCTTCCTGATTGAGTTTTGGAAGCTTCTGTTTTCCTAAGAATATGTCCATTTTGTCTAGGTTGTCCAGTTTTTTGGAGTAGAGTTGTTCATAGTATTTCTTTACACTCCTTTGTATTTCTGTGGGGTCTGTTGTTACTTCACTTTTTTCATTTCTGATTTTGTTTATTTGGGTCCTCTCTCTTTGTTTCTTGGTGAGATTGGCTAGAGGTTCATCAATCTTGTTTATCCTTTCAAAGAACAAGCTCTTTGTTGTATTCATATTTTGTATTGTTTTCTGCTAAGTTTCTTATCTCCATTTTCTTAAGCTCCTCTTCTAGAGAAACCTCTTATCCTTTCATTTCAGGCTTGTTTTTTGTCCTCCCATTTTTGTGTTTGTGTTTAATGTATTAGTTATATCTGCTATGCCTCCCAAACTCTAGTGCAGGACAATGGCAGAAGCTGTTTCTGACTGGCCCTGAGTCCCCTGTTTAAAGTTGTCAGCTATCCACATATTGTGGCTGCCTCTGCTGGGGCTGAGTAACTTCGGAAAGGACCAAGATGTCCACCAGGCTCTGCTTTTCCTTGCCTCAGGCCCATAAGGAGATCAGGCAAAGATTCCAATCCTCTAGAGACCTGCCTCTACCTGCAATCTGATTGTTATTATCAGAGTCATAATTTCTCTCAGGCTCTAGACCACAAGGAGGGGTGAGAGATCTTCCAACAGGGTTGGACAACTGCCTTTCCCCCAGGCAAAAACCTCCTAGATAGCATAGGTCTACAGCCTGAGAAATATATCCTCTGCAGCATGAGGGAATGACTCACCACATGAAATGGGGTGACTGCCATCCAAGCTCCAGCCCCAGAGTCCCCAACCCTGGACTCTCCTCACACAGCTCCAGTCCATTCTGCCCTCCCTCTGCTGGAGACTAAGGTAAGTGGCTGCACACAAAATTTTGTGTGTTGGCCCTTTAAGAGGCCTGTATTTCCAGCCTTCTCTTGCTAGCAGACAGTAACCCTGCTGCTTTCCACAGCTCATTGTTCTCTGGGCTCCTTTCTCAGTTCTGGTTCTTTGGGCTGGGGAGCCCAGCTTGGGATTTAGACCCCAGAGTTCTCAGTGGGAATACCCCTCAAGGAAAATTGTGTTTCAATAGAACCTATAACACACAGTTGTGGATATTAAACTATAGTTAATTTAATTATCTGTAGAATATTATTTTTTACCTATGAATTAGACTGGATCCTGAAATTTTCTAGTTTTCTAAAATATTTTGGCTACAACCTCCTAACTTTTATGGAAATGGAAGAAAAATTGACAGTGGGGAATTGTAACCCATACCACCATTCTTTTGACATTATTTCTATAAATGCTGATGCTGACTAATATGTAGCTTATAGATAAACAGCATGTCTATATAAGAATCCTAGGAACTAACTTCTGAAGATGCAGACTCCACCATTCAGTCATCCAGTTCTGGGAGATTTGCTGACTTTCAATTGTAGAACCAAGATAATGTAGATCCAGGATGATGAAGACCAGGATGACACACACCAAACTATCACTTAACAAGTTTTAAGGTTCTTATCAGAATAGACTGTGCTGTCCTGCATGTAAAATCCCCTTGATTTTATTGTTCTGATTTCCGGTTTTCCTCTTATGAAAACCTCTACCTGCACTGAAATGGAGAGATGAGCTCTGGACAAGAGTCCCCCTTCTTCTCAGGTGGCCAACACTTGAATAAACCTCTTTCCTTTTTCACCAGCACCTGTCTCCCAGTTTGGTTTCTGTGGCAGCAGGCAGCCAAACCTGAATTTTAGTTACAACCCCACAGAGCAAGATTTATTTCATTGGGGTACTAGTGCCTGCTGAATCTTCCCCTTTAGAGTGTCCCTTTTGGAGGAGGTTGAGTGGTGCTTTGATGTAGTCTGAAGCTCTCCGCCAGGTGAGCTGGCACTGGGGCCTCCTGGGAAATTCAGGCCAAGGAAAGCTGCCATCTGTGCCCAGCACAGGGCTACCTGAGAGGAGCTACAAAGTGATCTTCAGATAGCTCCTACTTGTGCTGGGTTTGGAGGTACCCAGTAGAGGTCAAGCTGTGAACCAGTGCTGGCTCCCATAAGTGTCAGGCTGGGGATCACATTGCAAGAGGCATGTGGTAGGCCAAGGTCAGATGCTGCTTCTTTTAGAGATTTTAGGAAAGTCCGAATCATGATCCATACAAATAATGACCATGTGTATGGCAAAGCCACTGGAAATGTCTTGGGTTGGGTCGCAAGTTGGGTGGTGCAGGGTCTCAGGGAATCAGGTTAGGGGATAACAGTTTTAGCCATGTTGATAGATACTCAAATATGGTGCTTGCCTGTTGGCTCTTTTGGAGGAGGGCCCAGGAAAGAAGCAATTTTTTCTGCTAGCATGTCTGTCTGAGAAGTTGCCCTCCACCTCTCCTCTTATGCCAGACTCCAGACTAATCAGTTCCTCCTTTTATGTCCTGGTTCTCCAGTACTGGAACTCAGAGTAAGTGAGTTTGAGTAAATCTGTGCTCAAACCTTTTAAGAGGAAAGCCTGAGACTCTAGCAGCCCTTGTCTCACCTAGCCACAATCTGAGCTGTCTGCATCTCCAGCCTTTCTACCATCTCAATGTGGCTTCTTTTTTATATCCTTAGTTGTAGGATTTCTCTTCAGCCATATTTCAGGCAGTTCTGAATGGTGGTTGTTCTGTAGTTTAGTTGTAATTTTTATGTGGTTGAGGGAGCATTAAAGTACTGTATTTACCTATGCCGCCATGTTTACCAGAACTCTGTACTGTTTTTCAAAGTGGTTGTACAATTTTATCTTTCCACTAGCAGTTTTTGAGAATTCCAGTTCTTTCACAAATGTACCAGCACTTTGTGTGTCAGTCTTTTTAACTTTTGCCATTGTAATATGTTGTTTATGAAATCTGGTGATCAGAATGTTTTGATAATCTTTAGAAAGTATTTCCATGTAGTTGTGGGTACACAAGCCAGACTGCAATGAGCAGAAAGGGCAGAAGTTAAGCAGTGGAGTCAATGAGTTTAGGCCAGCCATGGGCAAACTACGGGCCGTGGCCCGTTTGAAATGAATAAAACTAAAAAAAAAAAAAAAAAAAAAAAGACCATACCCTTTTATGTAATGATGTTTACTTTGAATTTATATTAGTTCACACAAACACTGCATCCATGCTTTTGTTCCGGCCCTCTGGTCCAGTTTAAGAACCCATTGTGGCCCTCGAGTCAAAAAGTTTGCCCACCCCTGGTTTAGGCTGTTTTCAGAGACTTTGGGCTATAAGGGAAGGCTCCAAGTTCATGTGAAATTCATGATCATATAATCAAAATAGGTCTACTATACTATACCTGAATTACAACTTTTTAAAGTTTATTATTTGCCCAGTTTACCATGTGAACAGTTAACTGGGGTATTACTGAATAAAACATTTCTTTTGAATTTTACCAGATCACAAGGTAATGCTGGTTCTCAAACAATATCTAAGTGTTAAGGTTAAATAAAAATCAGCTGGAATTTCTCACAGTTCATTAATCAAGCTTTAAATATGTCACAAGTGTCTTTTTCCCTTCCAACAGGAAGACAAATAGAAGACAAAGAAGCTGGAAAACGGAGACAAAGACAGAGTGAGAATTAGATAGGGTGACCATCTGTCCCAGTTTGCTGGGGACTGTCCCAGTTTTATCATAAAATGTCTTGAGTCTGTGAGTGTGTGTCTCACTTTAGTCAGAGCTAGAGAAATTCAAATCAATGAAGCCTGAAGACTTGGGTGGAGGAAATAAGATATCACACAACCTCAAATTGGTTTTGAGAATATTTCTCACTTCTCTCTAACCATGGGAAGTATAACTTCACAAATCAACAATGTGGTATGTGTGGAAGAGTCATACAAAAACGAGGGGTCTGTAAGGTGGAAAATATTTCAGAGCTGCACACTGAAGTGAATAGATCCATTGAAAGCAGGCACAAAGCCAAGATGAATTCAGGACTCCTCCCCCCTGCCCACCTCTTTTTATTCCGTGGCCACCAGCTTCTCCTACCTTTTGGGATGCCGTTGTGTCCCACTCCCTCAAAAAATATATAGAAGTCCTAACCCCAGCTTCCTTTGAATATGACCTATTCAGAGATGGGTCTTTTGATGTCATCAAGTTAAAATAAAATCATACTGGATTAGGGTAGGCCCTAATCCAATGAGTGGTGTCCTAATAAGAAGAGAGAAATTTGGACACAGAAACACATACAAGGGAACAAGTCCATGTGATAATGAAGGCAGAGATTGAAATGATGTATTTATAAGCTCAGGAATACCCAGGATTGCTATCAGCCACCATGAGCTAGGAGAAGGGAAGATTCTCCCTCAGAGCACCTCAAAAGGAACCAACCCTGCCTAACACCTGCATTTGGACTTCTAGCCTCCAGAACTGTGAAATAATAAATTGCTGTTTTGTTAACCCACCCAGTTTATAGTACTTTGTTATGGCAGCCCTGGGACCAATACAGATGCTTCCACATATGTATCCCCAGTGTTCATTTATGTTCTGAATATTTAACAAAAATTTATTGAATAACTATAATGTTCCAGGGCCTGTGTGGGCATTATGAAAGGATGCCAAAGCCTGGCCTCCTCCTTTTCCCGAATTACCTGAGTGTACTTTTAAAATCTCCATGTGATTGATACACTTTCCACAAAGCCTTCCCTTATTATAGCTCCTTAGTTGGATTCCAATGGTTCTGAACCATCTCTCTGGGAATCAAGAATCACCTGAATGGCTTTTAAAACATACTAATGTTCTGCTGAATTGAGATTCCGAGTCCATGAATTTATGGTAGAATGAGGTCATGCTGTAAGTTTCACAGTGATTCTGACATTCAGGGCAGAGACTATCTGGAAGGGTACTTCTCCTCCTCGGAGTTTTCATGGCAGCCTGTGGCTGCTTCAGCCATAGCACCCTCAGTGCACTGTTGAACTGAAACTGATGAGCTTCTTCTTTGTAATCCTCACCCAAAAATATGTTTATTGATCTTAGATAAAGAGGAAGGAAGAGATGAAGGAGAGAGAGAGAGAGAGAGAGAGAGAGAGAGAGAGAGAGAGAGAAGCATTGAATAGTTGCCTCCTGTACATGCCCAACCTGAAACCTGGGTGTGTGTCCTGCTTTCAGAGAATCAAACCCACAAGCTTTTTGGTGTATAGGATGACACTCCATAAACTGAGACACCTCGCTGGGACTGATGTGCTTCTTTTTTTCTACTAGAAGAACCTTTCTCAACTTTGGCTACACAATCAAATCACCTAGGCAGTTAAAATTTCTCATGTACCTGACCCATCCCAGACCAACTGAATCAGAATCTTCCCAAGTGACTACAATTTACATCCAAGTTTGAGAACTACTGTACTAGATCATAAACTCTTTGGGGGCAGAATTCTGAGAAGACACTCACTCTAGGAAAGGCCCACAGTATTGGAGATCCACTGAGGGGAAGGGTGACTAATTAACTCCAGCTCTGCTTTCTCCTAAATTCAAATGTAAGTGCTATTTCCCTCACTACTTAAATTGTATGCTCTCCCTTTTGGCCAAGAACATATAATAAAATCTTATATCCTATATAATAATGAGGTAATATGCAAATTAACCCTCACACCCTCACAAGATGGCTGCCTACGACCAGGCCGGCGGAGGGGAGGGGGGAGGGTTAGTGAGGGACGACCACATGATTGAACAAACAGGCTGTGTGGGGTGACCAGGCCAGCAAGAGGGTTAGTGAGGGATGACCAAACGACTGAACAGCAGGCTGCATGGGGTGACCAGGCCAACGGGGGGGTGGGGTGGGGGGGTGGGGGAGGACAGTTGGGGGCAACAAGGCCAGCAGGGGGGAAGTTGGAGATGACCAGGCCAGCACGGGGGGCAGTTAGGGGCAACTGCCGGCAGGAGTGGGCAGTAAGAGGTGACCAGATTGGCGGGGGTGGGGGAGCAGTTACGGGCGACCAGGCTGGCAGGTGAGCGATTATGAGCCAGCAGTCCAGGATTGTGAGAGGGACGTTCCCCAAGGGGTCCCAGATTGGAGAGGGTGCAGGCTGGGCTGAGGGGACCCCCCCCCCCTCTGCCCCACACGAATTTTGTGCACCGGGCCTCTAGTGTGTATATAATTCCATTCCTCTGTTACAGCAAACAGCTTTGTGAGAGAGAAGAAAAAAAGCTTACTTATTGTGAGATAAAGGATTGCTTTTTGAATGGGAACAGGGTTAGAACTGCTATTGGGGTTAAACAGTCATGGAAACAAAATCATGACTCTCAAAGCAATTTTTTATTTGTGTTATCAATTGTTTTCTTTCAGCCTTCTCCATACATTAGAGTTAATGACTACCAATAATTTAGGACACCTACCTATAGTTTTACTTCTAAACTAAAGGGAATATAAAACTAAAGAAAACATAAAACTTCTTTAAGTTCCAATTTGGAAAACCACAAAGGAATGATTCTGGCTGATCATTTTGGTTTTTTGGGTAGAAGATAGGTGGCATACTGTGGTTGGTAGCCTTCTTCATAGGTAAAGGATTGGAGCAGAGAGAAACAGGCACCAAAAGACAAAGGTGGTCTCCCTGAAAGATCATTAAAGCCTGAATGACACTCATGCAAATAAGTACAAAAGAGAGAAATTCAGCAATTAATTGGGTGAGAATTACTAGAGAAAGGGAGGCCTTAAAAATGACTTGAGAGTTCAAGTTTTGATGACTGGTAAAGCTATAGTGCCATTATGATTAATGGAGGCTCCAAGAGGAGAAACTCGTCTGAGGATAAAGCAAAATGTCTGATTCCAGATTTGCTGTTTGAATTGATGCTCCAGGACACAGATGATGATTTGTGCACTGATGATTGAAATAGGAGGCTAGTGCCCAAGAGAAAAGGGAGGTCTTGATAAACAAGTAGAAATAGACATGATCTTCACAGAAACAGAATAAGGGGGTTGATGTCAACATTAAAAGAGAACTATAGAAAGAAAAAAAGAAAGGCTGAACCTCAAGGGAGCCCCTATATATAAAGAGTCAGAAGGATTTTTTCTTAATCCTTACCTGAGGATATGTTTTACTGATTTTAGATAGAGCTGAAGAGAGAGAGAGAGAGAGAGAGAGAGAGAGAGAGAGAGAGAGAGAGAGAGAATAATTGATGTGAGAGAGAAATACTAGAAGGAACAGTTGAGGGAGAAGGACTGTGTGATGCTGAAATACCTGAAGGTGTGACTGAGTTTTGAACCTTGCCCAGGAGGAGGATGTGGTATGAGTAGATTTCATGAACTTCAAAAGAGAAGCAGGATGATAGATGTTGATGGGGTCCACTTCTTTCTAAGCTCCTCCCAAGCCTTCCCCACCCCTCCCTAGTCCTATTGCTCTTTTCCCAGCCTATGTATTGACAGGTAGCAGCAGGAACCAGCAGATGGTAAAAAGATGGGACACATGTCTTCTAGCCCGTAGATACCTGAGCCTTTGTTATCCTTACTCTGACTTGTTCCTCTGATACTTATTAGCAATATAGCTGAGATCATTGAACATAATCAATTACAACTATACTTAGTGCCAGTCTTCATAAAGATGTAGGCAGCTATTTATTACAGGTAGAATTTCCTGTGATCCTACTTAACTTATAGTGGATGCCTGAATTCCACTATTGAAGTTAAATATTGTTAGCTTTGTTCCTTGTGGGGACACAGATCCCACTGGGGGAACAAACACATGCATCTGCTACCAGTACATGATTCTGTTAGAGTATTTGTTATACTACTTCACAGTTCTTTACTTGATTGTCTGTCTCTTCAACCAGTCCATGCATTAGTCTATGAGGGCATGAACTGTGTTTTATTTACCTCTGAACCCCAGTCCTTAGCCCAGCCAATGATGTGTCAGCTTGCAGCCGTGTGCTCTTCTCTTCCCAGTTCTGTGTTCAATAGCATCACATTAGTAGCTGGATATCACCCATGGTGGGAGTATTTGCACAAAAATTGGTAAATGCTATAAATAGAGCTTTTGGTTTGTTAATTACCACTACACCATTCCCTATCCTTTTATTTTTTCTTAATCCTTACCTGAGGATATGTTTACTGATTTTAGATAGAGTTGAAGAGAGAGAGAGAGAGAGAGAGAGAGAGAGAGAGAGAGAGAGAGAATAATTGATGTGAGAGAGAAATACTGATCACTTGCCTTCTCTACTGGCCCCAACCAGGGATTAAACCAGCAACCTAGGTATATGCCCTGACTAGGAATTGAAACCACAACCTTTTGTGGTGTAGGGGCGATGCTCCAAATGAGAAGGAAAATAGGAGGCAACTTTGGGGACTTACAGCCTAGTTCAATATCTAGTTAAACAGTAATCTTACAAGCCCCATTCTAACTGACTTGAGGGGAGCTCCGAAGCCCACCCTGAGGGGCCTGCCACAAGAAGATATATATACTAGAGGCCCGGTGCACAAAAATTTGTGCACTCGGGGGGAACGAGGGGGGGGGTCCCTCAGCCTGGCCTGTGACCTCTCGCAGTCTGGGACCCCTCGGGAGATAACACCCTGCTGGCTTAGGCCTGCTCCCGGGTGGGAGAGGGCAGGCCCAATCCCTAGGTGAAGCCCCTGGTCGGGCTCAGAGCAGGGCTGATTGGGAAGTTGGGGTGCTGCCCCCTGTCATGCACAGAGCAGGGCAGATCGGGATGTTGCGATGCCACCCCCAGTCACGCCCAGGGGAGGGCTGATTGGGGGGTTGGGGCACCGCCCCCTGTCACACTGAAGGCAGGGTCGATGGGGAGGTTGCGGCACCATCCCCTGTCACCCACAGAGCAGGACCCATCATGGGGGTTGGGGCGCTGCCCCCTGTCACGCACAGAGCAAGGTCGATCAGGGGGTTGGAGAGCTCCCCCCTGTCATGCACAGAGTAGGGCCGATAGGGGAGTTGGGGCACCGCCCCCTGTCACACACAGAGCAGGGTGGATCAGGGGGTTGGGGCACCGCCCTCTATCACCCACAGAGCAGGGCCGATTAGGGGGTTGGGGTGCCGCCACTCTCACACTCAGGGCAGGGCTGATGGGGAGGTTATGGCTCTACCCCATCACACACAGAGCAGGGCCCATGGGGGTGGGGCGCGCCGCACCCTGTCACACACAGAGCAGGGCCGATCAGGGGGTTGGGGCACCACACCCTGTCACACACAGAGACGCAGGGCGATCAGGAGGTTGGGGAGCTCCCCCGTATCAGGCACAGAGCAGGGCTGATCAGGAGGTTGGGGCGCCTTCCCCTGTCACGAACAGAGCAGGGTGGATAGGGGGTTTGGGCGCTGCCCCCTGTCACGCTGATCCCGGTGCCGGGAGGCCTCTCAGCTTCGCTGATCCCAGTGCTGGGAGCCTAGCGGCTCCGCTGATCTCGGTGCTGGGAGGCATATTACTCTTTTACTATATAGGATAGAGGCCTGGTGCATGGATGGGGCTGGCTGGTTTGCCCTGAAGGGTGTCCTGGATCAGGGTGGGGGTCCCCACTGGGGTGCCTGGCCAGCCTGGGTGAGGGGATGATGGCTGTTTGCAGCTGGTCACAGACCCTTCAGGGTGGTGGTCACCACTGGGGTGCCTGGCCAGTCTGGGTGAGGGGCTGAGGGCTGAAGCTCCCAACTGCTCCTTTTTTTCTTTTTTTTTTTTATTCTGGGCCATCTTTAGCTCTGGCTCCAGCTCTGAGGCCTCTGCTGCTGCTGAAAGCAGGTATCTGGTTTGTTTGGGTTCTATAATCGAAACAATGTATAACTCCAGCTCTGAGATCCCGGCTCGCTGAAAGCAGGTTTCTGGGGTTTTGTTTAGCTTCTATATTTGTTACAATGTTTCAAACTGCAGGCTCAGAGGCCGGCAAGGCAGGTGGGGAACGTTGGTTTCCTCCGTCACTGAAGCAAGCAAGCCTCTTGTTAATTTCAAGCTGCCTGGCTGCGGGCCGCCATCTTGGCTGGCAGTTAATTTGCATATCGCCCTGATTAGCCAATGGGAAGGGTAGCGGTCGTACGCTAATTACCATGTTTCTCTTTTATTAGATAGGAAATATATATATATATATCCCCACATTGTCAGTTCAAGCTTTGGAACAGAATCCCCTGGACTAGCAGTGTTGTGTAATAAAGGTTTTACTTTCCTGATTCCTCTGAGTGCTGACTGATCGTTCTCCTGGGCCATTTGAAGACTTGCTGCCACAACTCAACCAACTGAGCCACTTGGCCAAGACTCCCCTGTTTTTTAGACTAGCAGCTGATTTTTCCATTGAACTTGTGGGCCTACAATAGATTGATTATAATTTGTTCTTATTATCCTATCTAATAAAAGAGAAACATGGTAATTGGCGTACGACCGCTACCCTTCCCATTGGCTAATCAGGGCAATATGCAAATTAACTGTCAGCCAAGATGGCGGCCAGCAGCCAGGCAGCTTGAAACTAACATGAGGCTTGCTTGCTTCAGTGACGGAGGACTCCAACGTTTCCCGCCTGCCGCTGCAGGCCTCTGAGCTGCAAGCAACTATGTAACAAACATAGACGCTAAACAAAACCCCAGAAACCTGCCCAGCTTCAGCCAGCAGGATCACAACATTGTAAGCAAAGGCCAAAAACCTATTTTCAGCAGCAGAGGCCTAAGAGCTGGAGCCAAGCCTCAAAGCTAAAGCTGGCCCAGAATAAAAAAAGAAAAAAGAAAAAAAGGAGCTGTTGGGAGCTTCAGTCACCCCCAGCCTGAAAACAGCCCTCAGCTCCTCACCCAGACTGGCCAGGCACCCCAGTGGGGACCCCCACCCTGAAGGATGTGTGACCAGCTGCAAACAGCCATCATCCCCTCACCCAGGCTGGCCAGGCACCCCAGTGGGGACCCCCACCCTGATCCAGGACACCCTTCAGGGCAAACCAACCGGCACCCACCCATGCACCAGGCCTCTACCCTATATAGTAAAAGGGTAATATGCCTCCTAGCACCGGGATCAGCGTGACAGGGGGCAGTGCCCAAACCCCCTGATCACCCTGCGGCTCTGTGTGTGACAGGGTACAGCACCCAACCCCCTGATCGGCCCTGCTCTGTGTGTGACAGGGTGCAGCGCCCCAACCCCCCCCCCACACACACACACACACGGGCCCTGCTCTGTGTGTGACGGGGTAGAGCCATAACCTCCCCATCAGCCCTGCCCTGAGTGTGAGAGTGGCGGCACCCCAACCCCCTGATCGGCCCGGCTCTGTGGGTGATAGAGGGCAGCGCCCCAACCCCCTGATCGACCTTGCTCTGTGCGTGACAGGGTACAGAGCCCCAACCCCCCTGATGGGCCATGCTCTGTGAGTGACAAGGGGTGGTGCTGCAACCTCCCCATCAACCCTGCCTTGAGTGTGACAGGGGATGGTCCCCAATCCCCCAATCGGCCCTACCCTGAGCGTGACTGAGGGTGGAATCACAACTTCCTGATCACCCTGCTCTGTGTATGACAGGGGCGACACCCCAACTCCCCAATTAGCCCTGCTCTGAGCCCGACCAGGGGCTGCACCTAGGGATTGGGCCTGCCCTATGCCACCCGGGAGCAGGCCTAAGCCAGCAGGGCGTTATCTCCCGAGGGATCCCAGACTGCGAGAGGGCACAGGCCTGGCTGAGGGACCCCCCTCCCCTCCGCGCGCACAAATTTTTGTGCACTGGGCCTCTAGTCTATAATAACAAAAGGGTAATATGCTAATTAGACCGGACATCATTCCAGACGTCTTTCCTGATGAACCTAGGGCCAGAGGGAAGCCAGCCCAGGTCCCAGGTGCCAGAGGGAAGCCTGTGCCGGCAGCCTGAGGAAGGAAGACCTACTCTTGCACGAATTTTCGTGCATTGGGCCTCTAGTAAAATAATAATAATATCGCTGACATTTCCATAATATTTTATAGTTAATCTCTAGCTTTCATCATCTGGCCTCTCTAACTCTAAGGTAGGCCAGGAAGATTATTGAATTGTCTGTTTATGTGGGGATCTTGTCAGGAATGTGACAAGCTGAGTCAATTCTCAATGCAAGAGGGGAACTCTCCAGGGTGGCAGGATAGGAAGAACAGGAAAGCATTTCTCCCAGCCTCCCAGAGAGCAGGTCTGGCCATTGAGCTGCAAACATCTTCTTTGCCCCTTTTCTCAAATGTTTTTAGCTTTTAACATCTAAGAGCAAATGTTGGCTTCTGCTTTGGACTAAGTGACACTCCCAGAATGCATACTTGAACAGTTAAGGGATCATTTTGAATATGCAAAAAAGCAGGCCACAGGGTAGACAGGATGTAAGAAATTACCAACCTTATCCTGCATGATTCTATGGCAGTGATGGCGAACCTATGACACGCATGTCAGAGGTGACATGCGAACTCATTTTTTGGTTGATTTTTCTTTGTTAAATGGCATTTAAATATATAAAATAAACATTAAAAATATAAATCTTTGTTTTACTATGGTTGCAAATATCAAAACATTTCTATATGTGACACGGCACCAGAGTTAAGTTAGGGTTTTTCAAAATACTGACACGCCGAGCTCAAAAGGTTCGCCATCACTGTTCTATGGCTTTCAATGATCAGTGTTCCAGAAGGTCTGTCATATCAGATGACTCAAAATTGGCTATTGACAAATACAATGTGTTCCAGACTTCTCTTGTGGCTGAGGCAGTTTCTCTGCATGGTAGGTCTTTGTGCACTACAACCTCAAGACAATTGGAATGAGGCAGCCATCTTAAGCCAGGAAAAGAAAATCCAGTAGCATTCTCTATCTTTGATGTGCTTCAAGTGGTATGTTATTAATCATAGTTAAAGATCCAAACCAGAGATCTGAGGCTTCCTTGGGGAAAAGGCACTTGACTCAGAAAATTGAATCATGTGTTTTAAATGAATAATTTCTGGCTCTGCTGCCTGGCTCTGACTTCTGACATTCCTGGGATCAAACTCCAGGTTGGCTGCACTTAGACTTAGAGTCATGTCCTCTGATGGGTTCTGCCAAGCCTGCACCACTGTGATAACAGGTCAGGTACCTCAGCCCCTAAGGACTGGGCTGTTCCCTGTCTTCCCAGTTTTCCCTGGTCCTGAGCCAAGTCCAACAGCTAGACCTTAATCATAGGCCTCATTTCTGCCTTTTTCTGCTCTTGAGAGCTCCTTTCAGATTGCTGGTAACTCCTCATTTCAAGGTCTTTCTATTTTTCTTTCTCCAGAAGAGCATCTCTCATTATTCTTGAACACCACCCCTCCCCAAGCCACTCTTAATTATGTTGTCTTATTTTCTTGATAATACCATGTGGAATTACCTGCTTCATTGTATAATTACTAATTTATCACCTGTCTCTCCTGCCTCTTCTCTTCCTCCCAGAATGTAAGTTCCAGGAAGATAGGGACTGTTTTGCTTACATTGGATTTCCAATTCCTAGGATAGCATCTGGACCATAGTACCTCTCAATAAGTATTTAAAAGAATGAATCCTTAGACAACTCTGCCCAGTCACTTACTCTGCCACTTCTCACATTACCTTCATTTGGGACTCCAAGTCCTGCTGCCATCACAGTAGGTGTGTGTACTTTTGAGTTCCCATCTGTCTCTCCTTCCCCAGCTCAGTTAAGCCCATGCCAGGAGACTAAACTTCACATGTCGTAAGCTCTAAGTTTCCATTCTGAAAATTTGCCAGTATTCAGAGATGTCTACATTTAAACTTGCCTGCCTTATTTTGACACATAGTCTTGTTCTTACCACCGATAGCTCTGCCTACTTTACCTTTGGCTCCCACTATGACCTCTGGTCCCCCTGGCCTGCACTGTATCTTCCCCCTCCTCTATCTTGCTCCCCAACCTTTTGTTCAGCCCTCCTCATTCCAGCTCCTGTCCTTGCCACCTATTGTCTCAGGACTAACAGGAGAAGCCAGCATCAAGGTCAGTGGCTCTCTCGGCTGCTAATCCTAAACTGAAGGACTTCAGGGATCTTCAAGTGAGAATTTCACTCTGGTACAACCCAGAGTATGCCAGTCACTAAACAGTCAATGATGCTCAAGTCTCATCCTTGAGAAAGTGTTTCTCTTCCTAGGGAAGATTAGTGTATCAATTTTTAAAGTAGTATTTTTTAGAATTGTGAAATAAAACATGCACTCAGAGAAAAAAATGTATAAAATACTTGTACATCGTATAATGAATAATTATATAGCAAACACCTAAATTGCCACCACGCAGATTAGCTTTACCAAGGCATAACCTGTTCCCACTTTAGCTTCTACCCAAGCATAACCTGTTCCCACCTCATTTTCTAGTGGAAACCATGACACTGACTTTTGTGTTTATTTCATTTTTTCTTTGTAGCTGTACAACTTATGAATATATCCCTAAAATATAGGGTTGAGTTTTATCTACTTTGAACTTTATAAGCATGAAAACAAAACATATATATCTTTTTATGTCTACTTCTTTGATGGTGACTTTTTTTTATGATAAAGTTGTTGTTTCTGTTTTTTTGTGTGTGTTTTTTGTTAATCCTCACCCAAGGATATTTTTCAACTGATCTTTTGCAGAGAGTGGAAGAGAGGAAAAGACAGAGAAACATCGATGTGAGAGAAACACATCTACCAGTTGCCCTCTGCATGCCCTGACCAGGGAGGAGCCTGCAACCTCAGTATGTGCCCTTGACCAGAATCCCTTTGGTCTACAGTCCAATGCTCTATCCATTGAGTCAAACTGGCTAGGGCGAGAAAGTTGTTTTTAAAACACATTCTTCTTTTTGGTCATCTTGCCTATACCAGCAGGATGTAGCAAGAATCATTATTGCTAAGTCTACCCTTTTCTCATTCCAGGCTTCCTTGGAACGTGACTTGCAATTTCCAGGCAGGGTTTATGGCTATGTTTTCCAGATTTCTTGGTAGTAAAACCAATTCTGGTGTGCAGACCCTTAGTCACTCCTAGCTACCTACTAGCTTCTCATCAAACAAAGCAGTAAGATGCTTTTTTATCTCTACATTTGCACATTTATGATAGAGATTCAAATGCTCCATGGCTTGCATTGGAGGGTAGTATGTACAAGCTCTTATTCTACAGAAAAATGGAAGGATAATGACTGAGGCCATTGTCCTGAAGTGGGAAAAGAATGTTGAAGAGTTGGCTAATCTTGGATAAAAATAATCAATTTGAAGTAGTTAACCACTAAATCGCTTGTAAAAAGAAACTTTTTATTTAGGGCTTTCAAAGGGGAGCTAACTATATACTTTAAAGTATCCAATTCTACAGTACATTCATATCACTTAAAGAATGTTGCCCAGTTGGCATGGCTCAGTGATTGAGCATCGACCTATGAACGAGGAGGTCATGGTTCCATTCCCAGTCAGGAAACATGCCCAGGTTGCAGACCCAATCCCCAGTGTGGGGCAGGCAAGAGGCAGCCAATCAATGACTCTCTCTCATCATTGATGCTATCTCACTCTCCCTTTCCCTTCCTTTCTGAAATCAATAAAAAATATATATATTTTAAAAAGTTGAGCCTGACCAGTGTGACTCAGTGGTTGAATGTCAACCTATGAATCAGGAGGTCATGGTTCAATTCCCGGTCAGGGTCATGTGCTTGGGTTGCGGGCTCAAGGCAGCCAATCAATGATGCTCTCTCATCATTGATGTTTCTATCTCTCTCTCCCTCTCCCTTCTCCTCTGGGGGGGGGGGGGAATATATATATATTTATATATTTTAAAATATATGTATTTATATATTTTAAAATATATATATATATTTATATATTTAAAATATATATATATATATATATATATATATATATATATATACATATACACACCAATCCTGATGCCATGATTGCCCCTCAGGAGCAGAAGGGGTGGAGAACCCTCAGAGGTGATCAGGGCTGGCAGCTACCGCTCACACCACTGATGGCACTGAGTGATCAGGACTGGCATCAGGCACCGGCAGCGGGTGCAAGTGCCAGGTGGTACTGTGGTGTATGGGAGCAAAGAATTTTCAGTAACCACCAGAGGCTCGCCCCAATGACAGCGATCGGTGCCACCCCCTTGGTCTGGTGCCCCCGTTCACCTGTTCCACCATCCCGCTGCGGCCAAGGCCCACCATGTTCTGCATATGCCCCCTGGTGGTCAGTGCACATCATAGTGACCAATTGTTTGGTTGTTCAGTTGTTCGGTTGTTCCGGTTATTCTGCCATTTCGTCTATTTGCATATTAGCCTTTTATTATATAGGATATATACACACACACACACACACACACACACACACACACACACACACACACACATACTAGAGGCCCGGTGCACAAAATTTATGCACTGGGGGGTGGGGTTCCCTCAGCACAGCCTGCCCCTCAGTCTGGGATCCCTCAGTGGATGTCCTACTGAAGGCCACAGTCTGGCAGCAGAGGCTCAGAGCAGGCATCCCGTGTGTGTGTGTGTGTGTGTGCGTGTGTCCCTGCTGGGGGTCTGCCTCCAGACACATTGGAGGCTCAGAGTAGGCACTGTGTGTGTGTGTGTGTGTGTGTGTGTGTGTGTCTGCTGGGGGCCTGCCCCCAGCCACACCATGGAGGCTTGGAGCAGGCGCCCCTCTCTGTTGATCTCTCAGGCTCCTGGCCTCCATTGCGTGTTGTACTCTCCCTTGAGCTGTGGCCAGGGTGGGGTGCTGCCTTCAGGCCACCCTTTCCTGCTCTGGGATTGCTGCGATGACCCAGCATCAGGTGCACACAGGGGGGCTGCCTGCAAGCTACCCTTTCTTGCTCTGGGTGACCCAGGAGCAGGCCTTGCTGGGTGCTGCCTACAGGCCGCACTTTCCTGCTCACCGATGGCTGGATCACCAGGGTACCCAGGGTCAGGCCCTGCTGGGTGCTGCCTATGGGCAGCACTTTCCCATTCTCTAATCGCCATGGGGTCCCGGATGGGGGCGGGGCTTAGGCGGTCCAGGGCTTAGGCAGCACATGGGGGTCCCAAATGGGGGTGGGGCTTAGGTGGCCCCAGGCTTAGGCAGCACACGGGGGGTCCTGGATGGGGGCAGGGCTTAGGCGGCACATGGGGGTCCTGGCTGGGGGAGGGGTTGCACACAGGGTCAGGATGGCAGCTCGTGCTGTCCCGCCCTGCCTGCAGTATGCAAATTAGCCGCCATCTTTGTTGGTGGCTAATTTGCATATCGTGCTGATTAGCTAAGGGAAGGTGTAGCAAAGGTATGGTCAATTACCATCTTTGTCTATTATTAGATAGGATATATATATATATATATATATATATATATATATATATATATATATACTTAAAAAGAATGTTGAGATCATCTAATTCTAGAATACAGCATTTAAAAAAATAGTGGTATGAGTGAGTCTTTTGATTCAAAATAAAATTTTTGGTAAGCCTATTTGTGCAATTGTGTTTATGTTACACCATTTTGTAAATAAGGCCTGAATGTATTCTCTGAGTTAAAATGAATCATGAAATTTATGCCTCTTATTGTTGTTCCAAAGTAGTTTTTAAATCAGTGGTGTCACCAGAACTGACTTATATGTTGACAGTGGTCACGCAGAGGCAAAGAATGAGAGAAAAAAATTTCATTCTGGCAATCAAGTCAGAAGCTCCCATTGTGGTTCTGAGAATCTGCATAAATCCACTCGCTGTTCTGAGCTCATTCATACTGTGCGCTAAGGTAGTTTGGCCCACTGTGGAGTAATTACAAAGGGCTGTGTCAGCAGGTTCTATTTCTTACCCATGCTCTCAGCTACTAAAGTGTGTGTCTGTGTGTGTGTGTGTAACAAAAAGGAACTTCACTGGTACATTTTGATGGGGAATCTTAACAAAATACTCTCTTACTCTCAGGAATAAGTCCCTGAAGCCCAGAACCCTCAGGTGTACCCACACACCCCAGTTGCCTCTGTGTTTTTAGCCCTGGAACAAATATTCTCTTACCAATAGAGGAAGAAGGAAAGTATGAGATTAGCTTTCACATGACGATCTCAGGGATATCAAATACAGGAAAAAGAAGGAAATAAAATGCGAAGTTTATGATGGCCGCTTGGTGCTCAGGCCACACTTCCTTAGTCCCAGGACCTCTCCTCCTAGATTTCTCTTGTCATTGGGTCGCTCCATACTGAGGGAGATTGGGTGACTGCAAAACAGCGCTGAAAATTGTCTGGAGCACCCACAGAGAGAAAAGGTCCCATGGCTGCTGGAAAGCCACAAAGAGTAGAATTCAGTGTGAAAATACCCTTCAAAGAGTCTGTGCAGGGAGTTCAATTTTGGAGATGATTTTCCTGTGCAATTCAGGAACATACCCAAGTGGGGCTGAAAGGGTGTTCTCTGTCCTCTCCCTGGCTACCATCATACTGAAAAAGAAAAGTCCTATTATAATGTTAAGTGATTAGATGTCCTACCTCACTCCTTCTTGCCTTCTTCTCACCCCTCTCCCAAACGAAATTTCACTTCATTTCCATTTGCCCTCCTTAAAATCAGTCCACAAACATCCACACCCCACCAGAAGGTAGTGTGGCTTGGTACACTACTTCTTTTCAGTGCATTGGATAAATATTGAGATTCTTATAGTTATTAGTATTTTATAGTCAATTATTTTTACCCTCAACCCCTCCATTAATAACATGGATCTTGAGACTAGCATTGAGCAGAAGGCCCCTCAGAAACCCATCTCCAGAGGGCCCAGTGGTGCTCACAGCTGGGATGGCAGGGTATAAGGGGTGGCATAGACCAGTGAGTGTAGTCGGCTCAGGGTGAACTTGTACAATGCCAGTAAAACATTTTTCATAGAAGAAAATCAGTTGACACCTCATCTTTGAAAATAAAAAACAGAGGGGGATGTTTAAGATTTATGAGAAGAGTTTATATTTAAATTAGTGTGACTATCCCTTTTATTTAACTGTAAATATAGCTCTCCTCTCAAATTAGATTTTATTTTTCTACAACTCAGACTGGCCAAGGGGAACAGCAATACATGGTAGGAGTTTAGTTTATCAAATGAAAAAATAATTTATTCACCACCAGGACTTTTACTTCTTTAGTATTCTCTGGGAATATGTGAGTAAAAAACTAAATATAAGGCTCTAAGTAAAAACTTAGCAAGTATTAATTTCCTTTGGCAAACATATCAGTCACTATATGACCCCCTTCAGCCAAACTTTAGAGATCATGACAGAAAGAAACTCAAAATTCTTATTTGCTGTCATTTCTTACGTATCTACATTGCAGGTATAAAACTCTAAGGTATTCTTTCATCTCTAACTGTATAAATAGAGCTTGGCCCACCCTTTGCATAAAAAGAGTAAACTATACCCCAGGAAGAAATATATATTAGACACTACTATAGATGCAATTTTTTCTTTCTATAAGATGGAACCCTGTGGTGGAAAGATAATTTTATCATTTGAAGCAGTGAGTGTTACTTAAATAAATTAAATAAATCATGGTTCATTCATATAATCGACTGTCACACAGTCACTTAAAATCAACGTTTTTGAAAGATACTTCAAAACTTATAGAAATGCTGATGCTATAATGTGATTGTAAGAATAATGTTATTTATTTATTTTAAAATATATTTTTATTGATTTCAGAGAGGAAGGGAGAGGGAGAGAGAGATAGAAACATAAATGAGAGAGAATTATTGGTCGGCTGCCTCCTGCACCCCCCCCCCCCCCCCCCCCGGGGATTGAGCTCGCAACCAGGGCATATGCCGTTGCCCAGAATCGAACCTGGGAACCTTCAGTTCACAGGCTGATGTTCTATCCACTGAGCCAAACTTGCCAGTGCAATAATGTTATTTTTAAAAGCCAGATAATACTGAAAATTTAGAATATTTTTCCATTCCACCTAGTCTACAATGAATATATTTTATTTAACATCAGAAAAAAATTCCACATTTTAAATATTTTTAAGAATTATAACTCCCAAAGTATCTAAACTATTTTCTGGTAACTACATTGGGCAAATAGGACAACTTTCTTTCTTATGATTTGGATATTTTAAAGAGATAACCAGTTGTTTAAAGAAAGAACAGGACTGCATTCAATATCCATATTATCTATTTTAATTTTCATAACCACTCAGACTGAGGATCTATAAAGACCTTAAATATTGTGTCCAAGGTTAAATAAACACATAATTTATACTCCACTGCTTCATGTTATTGACATACACACATGTGGAAGGGGAGAAATTTATTGAGTAAATTATTATATTTAGCTGCTTGAACAAATGCCTCTTGTTAAAAAAAGAAACTTTTATTGGGACACATTACCACATTACCAAGTTACTCATAAATCTAAATATGAAAGTCTGTCAGAAAAGGATGATATCTGATTCACTGAAAGGAAAATGACCTGAGAGCTGATGGATTAAGACAAAGACTGTAGAGAGCACCTGGAAGAGCACCTGAGCAAAGGTCATCAGCTGAATCCATCTGCCTCAGCAGAGCCATTTCCTGGAAACACCTCACCAAGGCAGGAATGTTGTGAGTCCCGACCTTTAGCTCAGGTGCCAAGGGGTGGGTGCCATTATCTAGGTCCAGCCAGGCCTGACAATTATGTGAAGCCACAAGAATGAAGAATGTAGACTGATCGTTAAGCATGATTTAACATAATTTCCTTTGTCTTAAACTCTAGTAAAAGTTCCTGGTATCATGCTGTATATAATAAACACACAGCACTAGCTCTGAGTCATTGTCTCTCCATCCAAGAACAGTGTTCCACCTGGTCCCAGCTTTACTTACTGTCTCTGTGTGTCTGTCTCTTTCTTTTTCTCAATCCCCAGTCACCCTTACTCAGGACATGGTTAAAACCCATAAAGACCAGTTGGGCTTTAGGGCAATTAGTGGAGGAGAGAGAACAACACTATAAGTGATTTTTTATGCTTCAGATTATATAGCTTATAATTTCCATTTGCATTAGAAAAAAGAAATCAATGGACCCAGGATAAATAGCATATCCCCCCTTTCCTACCTCACCAAGTAGAATTTTAGTTAAAGAAAAGGATACATTAAAAATAACACTCACTTTTACCTGTCCAATAAGTTTGATTGTGCAAACCTCTATGGCTGAACCTGAACCTTTCAGAAGACCTGAAGCACTGCACAGGTTCATGAAAGAATGTATAGATTTTTCTCCTTATTTAATAGTATCAATGCTGGCCAAGGGAAATCATGCATGTACGAGTGTGTGTATGTGTGTGTGCATGTTTGTGTGTGTTTGTGTGTGTGTAGGGCTAATGAAGCAAACAACTTACAGACATTTGTTCATAAAACCAAATTTATTAAGTTCTTACTATGTATCAGAAATTGTACCACACATATTTTAAAATATATCTCATTTAATCTTCATAAAAACCTATATAATATGTACTATTATCCTCTTTTATAGGTAGAAAAATTAAGTTATAATGATATTATCAGCATTATTAATAAATAATGTTTTGAGTGCTTATTATAGGACAGGCTATACTATATATTCACATTATCTATTTTAATCTTCATAATCACCATATTGAAATAGATACTCTTATCAAGCAGCATACTATACAAATAAGCAAACTGAGGCTTAGAGACCATAAATATCTTGTCTAATGTCAAATAACATACATAATTTATACTATCTATTGCTTTGTGTCCTTGACAAAGTATAAAAATTAGTCCTAAGCATTCTCAGAGAAACATATACCAATACCAGATAGACAAATTTTGGAAAGTTATTTTTTCATTTATGATAATTGGTGAAAGGCTGGGATAAAGAAGGTTTTATGTCTTCAAACTTGCATCTCAGTATATTAAGGGTGCCTATTTTTCCTTAGTTTCCATAAAAATGTGATGTACACAGGTATTTGGGACACTAGGAAGCTTAGATGCTGGGAGTCAAGAAGAGTTTGATTGACCATAGAAGAATTTGAGGGTTGATCCTTAAGAAACATAAATATAAGGCAAAAAGTAGAGTGCAGTTCTGCTGTATGAGAGCCATGATCTTCATACAAATAGTTAACTTCGTGCCAGACCCTGTGCTAAGATCTGGATGTCTAACCCCATGTGCTGGATGTTATTAGTATTATGTCCATTTTATAAAAAAGGTAACTAAGACTCAGAGAGAAGTATCTTGCCCAGGGCATGTAGCTAGTAAGTGGCAAAAGGAGGATAGAAACCTCCAGAGCTACAGCACTAAACCTCAGCTCTCCTGCATTTCAGAAAACTAAACTGAGGGAAGGCTGCTGGTTGAAAAAGAGAGACTGGATTTTTAAACCAATCTTTTTCCAGTTTGTTCTCATTGTTAATTTTGAAAAGGGGGAAACCAAAAACACTAAGAGGAAGATGACCTATGGAAGAAATCAAAATGGGTAAATAGTATAAAGAAGAATCATGGTGTCATGAAAATTCCAGAAATTATCTACCTTATTATCCTCTTTTCTGATAGTATAATCTAATGTATAATTGCCCAAATGATGGCCTTAAGTTTGATGGTGAATGGCCTGCTGAAAAAGGTTTGAAAAAGACATCAGTGCTATAGCTGGGATGGTCACATGATTCAAAATAATGCTGAAAACTTCATTATGAACTGAATACACTTAGCAGCCGGTTTTTGTTTTATCCTATTGCTTTTTAGGGAGGATTCTAAAAATGATTTCAGGTACTTTCCCAATAATATTTTTGCCATAGACATCTTTGCTGCAAATATTTTCACCACACAACTCATTGGCCATGAGGCCATTTTGCCATAAAAAGGATGAAATAACTGGTTGACAGTTTGGATTTTTTTTTTTGTTTGTTTGGTTGGTTTCATTTCTCCACTGATAAATTAACCAACCACCATAAAAAAAAATTAAAAACTGGTTGACAGTTTTTCATTTTTTTTGTTTTTTGTTTGGTTTCATTTCTCCATTGACAATCAACCACGTTGACTGACTTAATATATTTAAGTTAGTTGTCAGTTTGGTTTCATTTCTATATTGATGAAATTCTCACAGTAACTCTAATTTTTGTGTGATATATAAATCTTAGCTACTCCTCATAATAGTCTATATACAAAGTGACGAATAGACTAGTGGTGGTGATGATGGTTTTAAAACAATTAGCCTTCCTTCTAGATTATAAGGATTTACCCCAAGAGTTGGTTTATTATCTTGAAACACATTACATGGAAAGAGAAGGAAAAAGAGATCCTCATTGAAAGCACAGAGTTGAACCCACATTTTCCGTAGAATGAAGACAGGTGCTTAGGTACAATCCACAAAATAAAATCAGTTATTTGTTTAGTACTGCCATGAAGCTAAAGCACAAATATTTTTTTTCTTTCTCTTTATTTATTTATTTATTTCCCCATCAGCATTTATGCTCCATATACCCTCTTCCACCTCCACACTTTCCTTCCTCTCCAATCACCACACTGTTTTCCATGTCCATGAGTTCTGCTTCTTGCCATAATTCTATTTTCATAACAGGGAATAGAAGTTCATCAAAATCATATCCTCTTCCTTCTCATCATCATCACCACCTCATGATAGCTATGGTGTGTTCAGCATCTACCATCTGCAAGGCACTATTCTAAGTGCTTTACACGAGTTTCTTTACTTAACTCTCTCAACCTCTCTATAAAGCTTGTAATCCTATATAATAAAAGGCTAATATGCAAATAGACCGAACAACAGAACGACTGGTCACTATGACATGCACTGACCACCAGGGGGCAGATGCTCAACGCAGGAGCTGGCCCATGGTGGTCAGTGTACTTCCCTGCTCAGCCAGAAGCCAGGCTCATTGCTGGCGAGAGCAGCAGTGGTGGCAGGAGCCTCTCCCACCTCCGGGGCAGCACTAAGGGTGTCCGACTGCCAGACATCCCTCAAGGGCTCTCAGACTGTGAGAGGGGACAGGCCGGGCTGAGGGCCCCCCGCCTCGAGGGCACGAATTTCATGCACCAGGCCTCTAGTATGATAATAATAGCTACCATAAATACTAATATCTAACAAAATAAACTTTAAAACAAAGGCTATCATAAGAGACAAAGAAGGACACTACATAATGATAAACGGGCAACCCAACAACAAGACATAACTCTTGTAAAAATTTATGTACCCAACATAAGAATACCTAAATATGTAAAGTAATATCTTGATGGATATCAAGGGAGAGACTGACAGTAATACAATCATAGTAGGAGATTTTAACACTCTATTGACATGAATGAATAGATCTTTAAGACAGAAAATCAACAAGCATATGGCAGCCTTAAATGACATATTAGATCAAATGGATTTAATTGATATCTTCAGAGCATTTCACCTCAAAGCAGCAGAATAAACATTCTTTTCAAGTGCTCATGGAATGTTTTCTAGGATAGACCACATGTTAGTATACAAAACAAGTCTCAATACATTTAAGAATGTTGAAATCATATCAAGCATCTTCTCTGACCATAATGCTATGAAACTTAAAATCAATCACAAGAAGAGAACTGGAAAACTCACAAAGACATGGAGGCTAAATAACATGTTACTAAACAATGAATAGGTTAACAATGAGATCAAGGAAGGTATCAAAAGATACCTTGAAACAAATGAAAATGAGAGCCTAACAACACAAAATCTGTGGTACACAGAGAAAGTAGTCCTAAGAGGGAAATTAATAGTATTACAGGCCTATCATAAAAAAAGAAACAAGAAAAAACTCAAATAAACAATCTAACCTTACATTTAAAAGAACTTGAAAAAGAACAACCAAAGACCAGAGTGAGTAGAAGGAAGGAAATAATAAACACCAAAGCAGAAACAGACTGTAAAAAAAAAAAAAAAATACAAATAAAGTAGAGTGTAAAAAACAAATACAAAAGATCAATGGATCCAAGAGCTGGTTTTTTAAAAAGATAAACAAGATTGACAAATCTTTAACCAGGCTCATCAAGAAAAAAAGAGAGAGGACCCAACTAGGTAAAATCAGGAATGAAAGAGGCAAAGTAACAACTGACACCACAGAAATACAAAGGATTGTAAGAAAATATTATGAACAACTATATGCCAACAAATTGGACAATCTGGAAGAAATGGACAAATTCCTAGAAACATAATCAGGAAGAATCAGAAAATCTAAATAGACACATTACAAATAGTGAAATTGAGGCTGTAATAAAAACAACTCCCAAACACAAATGCCCTCAACCAGATAGTTTTACGGGTGACTTTTATCAAACTTTGAAAGAAGAACTAACAACCTATCCTTCTCAGACTATTCCAAAAAATTCAAGAGGAGGGAAAACTCCTAGGCTCATTTTCTGAGGCCAGCATTATCCTAATTCTAAAACCAGATAAAGAAACAACAAAGAAAGAAAATTATAGGCCAATATCCCTGATGAACATAGATACTAAAAATATATTAGCAAACCAAATCTAGCAATACATTTATGTGTGTGTGTTTTTATGAATTGCATTTTTCATTTATTCAGTACTGTTAATTTTCAGTGTTTTGTTTTGTTTTTAATCCTCACCTAAGAATATATTTCCATTGATTTTTAGAGAGAGTGGAAAAGAGAGGGAAAGATGGAGAGAAATATTGGTGTGAGAGAAACACATTGATTGGTTGCCTCCTGCACATGCCCCACCAGGCCGGGAAGGAGCCTGCAATGGAGGTACGTGCCCTTGACTATAATAGAACCTGGGACCTTTCGATCCACAGGCTGACACTCATTCCACTGAGCCAGACCAGCTAGGGCTCCAGCAATATATTTAAAAGATAATACACCATGATCAAGTGGGATTTATTCTAGAGATGCAAGGTTGGTACAATATCTGCAAAACAATAAACATGATACATCACATAAACAAAATGAAGGATAAAAAAATCACATAATCATATCAATAGATGCAGAAAAAGCATTTATAAAATTCAGCATCCATTTATGATGATAAAAACTCTCAGCAAATAGGAATAGTGGAAACATACCTCAATGTAGTAAAGGACATATGACAAACCCACAGCCAACTCATATGCAATTGGTAAAAACTACAAGCAGATGGGGAGAAAGACAGAGATATCTGCTTTCACCACTCTATTCAACATAGTGCCTGAAGACCTAGCCACAGAAATCAGACAAGAAGAAGAAATAAAAGGCATCCAAACTGGGAAGGAAGAAGGAAAACTGTCATTATTTGCAGATGACATTATACTGTATATAGAGAACCCTAAAGATTCCACCAAAAACTACTAGAGCTGATAAATGAATTCAGTAAAGTAGCAGGATACAAAACAAATACCCAGAACTCAGTTGCATTTTTAAAAAAATATATTTTATTGATCTTTTACAGAGAGGAAGGGAGAGAGATAGAGAGTTAGAAACATCGATGAGAGAGAAACATCGATCAGCTGCCTCCTGCACATCTCCTACTGGGGACGTGTCCGCAACCCAGGTACATGCCCTTGACCGGAATCGAACCTGGGACCTCTCAGTCCGCAGGCCGACGCTCTATCCACTGAGCCAAACTGGTTTCGGCTCAGTTGCATTTTTATACACCAATAATGAACCATATAACGGGAAACTAAAAAAACAATCCCATTCACAATTGCTTCAAAAAGAATAAAATACCTAGGAATAAATTTAACCAAGGATGTAAAAGTCCTGTAGTCAGAAAATTATAAGACTGAAGGAAGAAATTGAAGAAGATACCAATAAGTGGAAGCATATACCATGTTCATAGATAGAAATAATTAACATAATTAAAATGCCCAAATTGCCCAAAGCAATCTGCAGATTCAATGCAATTCCTATCAAAATACCATTGGTGGCCCTGACTGGTTTGGCTCAGTGGAGAGTGTTGGCCTGTGGACTGAAGGGTCCAGGTTTGATTCCGGTCAAGGGCATATACCTTGGTTGCAGGCACATCCCCAGTAGGAAGTGTGCAGGAGGCAGCTGATGGATGTTTCTCTCTCATCGATGTTTCTAGCTCTCTATCCCTCTCCATTCCTCTCTGTGAAAAATCAATAAAATATATATTTTTTAAAAATACCATTGGTGTGTTCAACAGAACTAGAGGAAATATTCCATAAACTTATATGGAATCACAAAATACCCCAAATAGCAACAGTGATCTTGAGAAAGAAAAACAAGGTAGAGGAATCATGTTACCTGATATCAAACTATACTACAAAGGCATAGTAACCAAAGCAGCATGGTACTGGCATAAAAACAGGCATATAGATCAATGGAACAGAATAGAAAGCTCATAAATAAACCTATGCCTTTATAGTCAATTAATATTGGACAAAGGAGGCAAAAATATACAACAGGTGTATGATAGCCTATTCTATAAATGGTGTTAGAGAAATTGGACATATGTGTGTAAAAAATGTAACTAGACCACTTTTTTTTTTTTTTTAACAACGCACACAAGAATAAATTCAAGCCCTGGCTGGTTTTGCTCAGTGGATAGAGCGTCGGCCTCTGGACTGAAGTGTCCTGGGTTTGATTCACAGTCAGGACACATGCCTGGGTTGTGGGTTCAATCCCCAGTAGGGGCATGCAGAAGGCTCATTCACAATTGCTTCAAAAAGAATAAAATAGCCGAAACCGGTTTGGCTCAGTGGATAGAGCGTCGGCCTGCGGACTGAAGGGTCCCAGGTTCGATTCCGGTCAAGGGCATGTACCTGGGTTGCAGACACGTCCCCAGTAGGAGATGTGCAGGAGGCAGCTGATCGATGTTTCTCTCTCATCGATGTTTCTAACTATCTCTCTCCCTTCCTCTCTGTAAAAAAATCAATAAAATATATTTTTTAAAAAAGAATAAAATACATAGGAATAAATAAATAAATTTAAGCAATGATTCTCTATCGTCATTGATGTTTCTATCTCTCTCTCCCTCTCCCTTCCTCTCTGAAATCAATAAAAATATATTTAAAAAAAATAAACTCAAAATGGATTAATGATTTAAGACTTGAAACCATAAAAATCCTAGAAGAAGATATAGACAATAAAACCTTAGTCATTTCTTATAGAAATATTTTTTCTGATATATCTCCTCAGGCAAGAGAAAATAAAGAAAAAAATAAACAAATTGGACTACATCAAACTAAAATGTTTTTGCAATCGCCCTAGCTAGCTGATTTGGCTCAGTGGATAGAGCATCGGCCTATGGACTACAGGGTCCCGGGTTTGATTCTGGGCCTTGGTTATGGGCTCAATCCCCAGTAGCAGGCATGCAGGAGGCAGCCAATCTATGATTCTCTCTCATCATTGATGTTTCTATCTCTCTCTTCCTCTCTGAAATCAATAAAAATATATTTTAAATAAATAAAATGTTTTTGCAATCAAAGAAAACCATCCACAAAATAAAAAAAAACCAACCAACTGAATGGGAGAATATATTCACCAATACATCTGATATGGGGTTAATATCCAAAATTTATAAACAACCTATAAAACTCAACACCAGGACAACAAACCATCTAATTAAAAAAAAAATGGGCAAAGGCTTGGCCAGCATGGCTCAGTGGTTGAGCGTCAACCTATGAACCAGGAGGTCACGGTTTGATTCCTAGTCAGGGTACATTCCCCGGTTGTGGGCTTGATCCCCAGTGGGGGTTGTGCAGGAGGCAGCCAATCAATGATCTCTCATCGTTGATGTTCTCTCTCTCTCTCTCTCTCTCTCTCTCTCTCTCTTTCCTCTCTCCTTTCTCCTCTCTCCTCTCTCTTCCTTTCTGAAATCAATAAAAAAAAGGGCAAAGGACCTAAATAGAGACTTCTCCAAATAAGACATAAAGATGGCAAATAGACATATGAAAAGATGTTCAACGTCACTAATCATCAGAGGAATGGAAATTAAAACCACAATGATATATCACCTCACATCTGTCATAATGACTATCATCAATAAATCAACAAACAACAAATGTTGGCAGGGATGTGGAGAAAAGGGAACCCTTGTACACTGTTGGTGGGAATGCTGATTGGTGTAGCCATTTGGAAAGCAGTATGGAGATACCTCAAAAAGTTAAAAATGGAACTGCCTTATGACCCAGCAATTCCGCTTTTGGGAATTTATCTGAAGAAACTCAAAACACTATTTTGAAAGAATATGTGCACCCCTATTGTCAGAATTATTTACAATATTCAAGATTTGGAAGCAGCCCATGTATCCATCAGTAGATGAGTGGATAAACAGCTATGGTAGAATTATACAATGGAATACTACTTGACCATAAAAAGGACAAAAATTGTACCATTTGTGACAGCATGGATGGACCTGGAGAGCATTATTATGCTAAGTGAAATAAGTCAGTCAAAGAAAGACAAATACCATATGATTTCACTCATATATAGAATTTATTGAACAAACTGAACTAACAAGCATAATAGAGACAGAGTCATAGATAGAAAACAGGCAGACAGCTCTGGCAAGGAGGGAGGTGTTGGAGGCATGGAGGAATTGAGCAAAAAAAAGATAAAGAACTCATGGACATAGAGAAGAGTGTGGTTGTGAGAGGGAGGGTGGCAGTGGAGGTGGATGGGGTATAGGGGTGATAAATAGTGATGGAAAAATAGAATAAAGATAATGATAGCTACCATTTACTGGATACTTCCTGTGTGCTAGACACTGTGCTAAGTACTTAACATTTATTATTTCATTTATACTATACAATGGTGTATTATATATGCTATATTGACAAAACAAAGTCTAGAAGAATCCTGTGTCTTCCTGCAACATCAGTTTAAAGGAACCTAATTTATTGATTTGCAACCTTCCTTCACATCCTCTCCTGGGAGCTTGTTGCAGCATCCAGGGGCTCCAGCTGAGAACTACTGGATCAGAATCCGCATTTTATCAAGGTTTACAATGATTCTTATGCACTTTAAAGTTTGAGAACTTAAGAAATACTAATTGTGCCGTGCCAGCACAGCCAAGGGTTTGGTGAGCCTGAAGTGGGGTGGCGAAGGATTAAAGAAAAGACAGCCAAAGAGAATATGGCTGGGGCTCAGTAGATCAACTGTGCCTGGATGAGGCCACAGAGAAGGATCCAGACAGCAAGCTGAGGCTTTATTTTATAGTCAGAGAAAAACAAGGTAGTGGTCAACATCGTTACAATGTTCTTGTGAGTTTCACTTGTTTTGGCAGCACTTGCTGCATCTCCCACAGCCCATTAGCTACCTAGGAAGGATCTAGGGGGCAGCCATAAGGTCAAGCTTAATTATGCTAAGAGGGCTCTGCCCTCTAAGCTGGGACTTGTTCGTGGCTCTGCCATAGGTCAATCAGAGGCTTAACTCTAGAGCTGTTTCCTACACTAATCATCAAGAAAGAGACATACAAACATTAGTAGGCTCCAAATTTGATCATGTCCAACTGTTCAGAACCCTTCAGTAGCTACCACTGCCCTCAAAATAAGGCTCCAACTCCTTAATACAGCTTTAGACTCTCATGGCTAGCCTCCTCTCCTTATGCTTCTTCCCTCTCATATTCCAGTCAAATGCAACTTAGAGCAGCTAACATTCCAGCCAGGCTTTCTTTTTGTTCTTTGTGTTGCACATATTTTTGCTGACTGAAATAGGACTGTTTTAAAGCTAAAGAAATACATCATTTGTTAGGAATAGTGAGCATTTAACAAAAAAAAAGGTGTCATGGCCCACAAGGCCCAGTGAATGTGGCTGGGTCAGTGCATCAGCTCTGCTCACAGCTAGCTCAGTTGGAGAGGCACATCTTTTCCCAAGAGGGTTTTTAAGTCAGCAACTCTCAACCAATGCCGTGTTTCAAGGGACCTTTTTATTTACACTTGGTTTGACTCTCTGACAGCAGCTCCAAAACTACAGAATGACAATGGGACCCTTGGGAGGCCTTCTGAGCTGACCAAATGTTGTAATGATTCATTTAAATGTTCTACTTGTCTTTCCTTATTCAAATGTGCCTAGTGGTTAGTGTTGTACATGATATGGGTGTCAGCTGTGTTTGCAAGAATGTCACAAGCCAGACTAAAGAGCTTCTGATCCCCTCAGAATAGAAATGAAGCTTCCTCTTCTATGAGGAAGTACTTACTGGCCGTAAATACTATATGCTAAGACTAGGCATTGACTTTTAAACTAAATCTACATTTTCCCTGTAAGTAAAAAAGAGAGCCAGGTATTAGCATCACAATTTCTCTGCTACTTTAAGTCCATATAATTTAACTACCAATTTCTTGATAGTAAAGACATTCATTCACAACTAGTTAGAGAGAGAGAGATGGTTAATACTTAAAGTTTTTAGACTACAAAAAATATACCAGTCATGCTCACAGTCTGTATATTTTTCCAAAACTCATTTATTCAATATATATATTTTAAGAGCGTATATTATGTTCCAAGCATTTTGATGATTAGAAAGAGAAAAAACTGAGATATTTCCAAGGGATTCCAGGAAGCCAATTGGCAGAGATACTACATTGCAGTTCCAGGAACTACATTTCATCAGTGCATTCTCCTGGGATTTGTACTAGTTTTCCATTGCTATAATAGCAATAGTTCCTTACTATATAACTCTAACTAGAGCCCAGGTGCATGAAATGCGTGCATGAGGTGGGGTCTCCTCAGCCCAGCCTGCACCCTCTCTAATCCCAGACCCTTTGGGGGATGTCCAATTCCTGGTTTAGGCCTGATCCCAGGATTGGGCCTAAACCGGCAGTCAGACATCCTTCTCACAATCCTGGGCCACTGTCTCCTAATCACTCACCTGCCTGCCTGCCTGGTCGCCCCTAACTGCCGCCCCTTCCCCTGCCGACCTGATCACCCCTCACTGCCTCTGCATGCTGACCCGATCGCTCCAACTGCCCCCTCTCTGCCAGCCTGGTTGCTCCTAACTACCTCCCCCACTGGCCTGGTCACCCCTTACTGCCCCTCCTGCTGGCCTGGTCGCCACCAACTGCCCCCCTCTGCCGGCCTGGTTGCCCCTAACTGCTCCCCCCTGATGGCCTGGTTACCCCCAACTGCCCCCCCCCCGCTGGCCTAGTCACCCCCAACTACTCCTCCTGCTGGCCTGGTCACCCCTCACAGCCCCCACACCGGCCTAGTCGCCCCACACAGCCTGCTTGTTCAGTCATTTGGTCATCCCCCACTAACCCCCCTGCTGACCTGGTTGCCCCACACAGCCTGCTTGTTCAGTCGTTTGGTTGTCCCTCACTAACCCCCTTGCCAGCCTGATTGTAGGCAGCCATCTTTGTGAGGGTGTGAGGGCTAATTTGCATATTACCTCTTTAATATATAGGATGGATTCCTATTGCTGTTTCATATTACTTACTATGAATTTGGTGGCTTAAAGCAGTACAGATTTATTATATAGTTCTGGAGGTCATAAATCAGAAATGGCTCTCACTAGCTAAAATCAAGGTGTCAGCAAGGCTGTGTTCCTTTTGGGGGCTCTAGGAAAGAAACTAATTCTTTATTTGTTCCAACTTCTAGAGGTGCCTGCATTCTTTGGCCCATGGCCTCCTTTCATCTTCAAAGCTAGAGATGATGGCTGCTAGAATCACTCACATGGCATCACTGACTCTCCTATCTCCTTCTTTCACTTATAAAAACCCCTGTGATCACACTGGTTCCATGTGGATCATTGAGGAGAATCTCATCTCAGTGTCAGTTGATTAGAAACCTTAAGTCTATCTGCAAACTAAATTCCCCATTGCCAGTAATGACATAGTTATAGGTTCTGGGGATTAGGATGTGGACATCTTTGGGGACTCATTATTCTCACAGGATCTGATTTACTCTGACCAAACTTACTGGAAATTAATATATAATGTATAAGCAAGTATAATAATTCATTACTCTTTTTTTAAAATATATTTTTATTGATTTCAGAAAGGAAGGGAGAGGGAGAGAGAGATAGAAACATCAATGACGAGAGAGAATCATTGATTGACTGCCTCCTGCCCACCCCCAACTGGGGATCGAGCCCGCAACCCAGGCATGTGCCCTTGATCGGAATCGAACATGGGATCCTTTGGTCTGCAGTCTGACGCTCTATCCACTGAGCCAAACAAGGTATGGCTTATTACTCTTTACCATGAAAAATATAACTTTGGGGGAGTAGAGTATGTGGAAATATCCTTGTTGGCTGGTCAGCACCTTCTTTTTCCTTAAGCAAATTGATACAGAAAATCTATTTTTAAATAGAAGATATCTTGGAGAGCATGAAATCAGAGCATAAAATCAAGCTGAATGCCTGTAAAGGCTGGTGAATTGAATCAGTGAGAGAAAAGCTGGCCCGAACTGGTTTAGCTCAGTGGATAGAGCATCGGCCTGCGGACTCAAGGGTCCCAGGTTCGATTCTGGTCAAGGGCATGTATCTTGGTTGCGGGCACATCCCCAGTAGGAGGTGTGCAGGAGGCAGCTGATTGATGTTTCTTTCTCATTGATGTTTCTAACTCTCTATCCCTTTCCCTTCTACTCTGTAAAAAATCAATAAGAGAGATGGCGGCATAGGTAAACACCGGAAATTGCTGCCTCCCACAACAAATTCAAAAATGCAACTAAAAGACAAAACGGACATCATCCAGAACCACAGGAAGGCTGGCTGAGTGGAAATTCTACAACTAGAAGGAAAGAAAAAAGCACACTGAGAATCAGAGGAGGTGCGGAAGTGCAGAGGTATGGAGGCGCATGCGGCAAGGACTGGCAACTGAGGACGTGGCTGTCTTTTTGAATCGGGAGGGAGACAAAAGCCCCTGACTGCTCTGAACTCCAGTTCCAGGTGAGTCTCTGGGGACCAGACTCATAAAGGGAGAAACTGGACTGTCTGGCAGCGGGCAGAACTCAGAACTCGAGGGCGGCTTTCTCTCGGGGGTGCTTGCAGCGATTACCAGGACACTGAGACGCGGGGCCCCTTAGGACAGGGCTGAGGATCAGCCATAGCTGATCTGCCCTGTTGATTCCCTGAGACCCCACCCCAACCAAGCTGTGCTCAGAAGCTTTTGCATATGAATGCCCTGGCCCTTTGCAATCTGAAAATTACCTAAAAAACTGCAGCTGGGCCAGACAGACCAAGAACTTCCAAGAGAAGGCCCAAGGCCCCACAACAGCTTGCATTGCTTCACAGTTGGGCCTCATGTGGGCACCTTCAAACCCAAACAAGGAAGGGGAATCTGCAGATCTCTGCGTAGCTCCTGCTGGGTAGCCTCAGGAAGAGGCTAAATTAGCACCTCCTTAGATCCAAGAACCAGTGTACCCAGTGATCAGAGTGGGACCATCCAATTACAACACCTCAGATCCATAAGGGACACACTCAGGGGCAGACTCAGTGAGCACCAAAGCCCCACTGAAGGAAGTCTTGCCCCAGAAGTGTGTCTCCAGCACAGAAGTTCTCCCACCATAGACACAGCTGACTCTCACGGCCAATTGGCCTGGAGGTCAACTCCTCCCTGTGATACCTACAACAATCAAGGCTTAACTACAACAAGACTGTGCACAAAGCCCACAAAGGGGTGTACCAAGAGTGTCTACCTCAGGTAACTGGGGAGGCTGGGCCACTGGGCCCTATAGGACACCTAGCACACAAAGCCACTCTACCAACACAGGGAAGCAGCCAAAATGTGGAGACAAAGAAACAGGTCACAAATGACAGAAAAGGAGGAAAGCAAACTACTGGATATAGAGTTCAAAACCACACTTTTAAGGTTTTTCAAGAACTTTCTAGAAACCGCCGATAAATTTTGTAAGACCCTTGAAAAGTCTGGTGAGACCGCCGATAAATGTAGTGAGACCCGCAAGGAATCTAGTGAGACCCTCGAGGTTATGAAAAAGGACCAACTAGAAATTAAGCATACACTGACTGAAATAAAGGATATTATGCAGAGTTCCAACAGCAGACTAGAGGATCGCAAGAATCAGGCCAAAGATTTGAAATACGAAGAAGCAAAAAACACCCAACCCGAAAAGCAAAATGAAAAAAGAATCCAAAAATACAAAGATAGTGTAAGGAGCCTCTGGGACAGCTTCAAGCGTACCAACATCAGAATTATAGGGATACCAGAAGAAGAGAGAGAGCAAGATATTGAAAACCTATTTGAAGAAATAATGACAGAAAACTTCCCCTACCTGGTCAAAGAAATAGACTTACAAGTCCAGGAAGTGCAGAGAACCCCAAACAAAAGGAATCCAAAGAGGACCACACCAAGACACATCATAATTAAAATGCCAAGGGCAAAAGACAAAGAGAGAATCTTAAAAGCAGCAAGAGAAAGACAGTCAGTTACCTACAAGGGAGTACCCATATGACTGTCAGCTGATTTCTCAACAGAAACCATGCAGGCCAGAAGAGAGTGGCAAGAAATATTCAAAGTGATGAATAGCAAGAACCTACAACCAAGATTACTTTATCCAGCAAAGCTATCATTCAGAATTGAAGGTCAGATAAAGAGCTTCACAGATAAGGGAAAGCTAAAGGAGTTCATCACCACCAAACCAGTAAGTATATGAAATGCTGAAAGGTATCCATTAAGAAGAGGAAGAAGAAGGTAAAGATACAAATTATGAACGACGAATACACATCTATCAACAAGTGAATCTAAGAATCAAGTGAATAAATAATCTGATGAACAGAATAAACTGGTGATTATAATAGAATCAGGGGCAAGGAAAGGGAGTGGACTGACTATCTTGCGTGGGAAAGGGGTGTGGGGGATGTGGGAAGAGAATGGACAAAAATCGTGCACCTATGGATGAGGACAGTGGGCGGGTGGGGGGGGGGTGAGGGCGGAGGTTGGGGTGGGAACTGGGTAGAGGGGAGCTATGGGGGGGGAAAGGAACAACTGTAATAATCTGAACAATAAAGATTTAATTAAAAAATAAATAAATAAATAAATAAATAATCAATAAGATATTTAAAAAAAAAAAAAAGCTGATGGTTGGACCTATTGGTGATATAATTTCTATTGTGACAGGAGACCAGTATCTGTTGGTATTCATTTTATTGGTGCATTAAAAAATTTTAACTTATTGTAGCAAAAAATTTATTGACAAATTCATTTGTTTCTTGTTGCTGATTATTTATTAAGTCATTTATTTTGTTTTTATTGCTTTGTAGATGAATTTGAATAAATGAAAGCATTTTTCTCTCACCTCCCTGAGGAGGGCTAGCAGGATTTTGAGTTCCTTAGGACAGAGCTGAGATTTTTGTATTTAACTAAATTGTAGTTCTGTGGCATTGTAAGCAAAAAGGCAGAAGTTACCAGAGTGGAAAGTACTTTCTTCAAGTAGGAGCTAAGAAAAGGGGATTTTTTTCTTATGGAAAGGGTGAAGAGGGTCTGTGAGAAAGGGGTAGACTCTCTGAAAGGGCAGCATTTGGATGCTGAGTGACTGAACATAAGAACCAGGTGAAGGATGCCTGTACCCACACTTGGCATAGACTGATAGAACTATCCACATTAATAGACTTCATAAATGAGAATCTCAGCAGTGACCATGATGGAACAAAGACCAGAAATATTTCCTCAGATGTTATATAAACACATGGGGAGTGGGGAAGGCTCTTCAACACATGACAGATGATTTTTTTTTCTTGTCACTTATTCAAGTACGGACACCAGGTCAATTTAATTTGATTTTGAAAAAATTTAGAAAAATAAGGCAATATTTTTGGCACCAGAGTTGCAGAGGAAATTTCATACTAGCCACACAGGAGTTTATCTAGGTGTTTCAACTTTTCCTTACTAAGCAGTCCAGGTGGAAATGACTGGGGAAATTGTTTAAACTGGGCTAGAAGTCTACTGCAAAAACTAATGAAATGTAGACATGAAATGCTGAAGCACCAGGAAAGATGTAAAAAATGTATATAAGACAGTGATGATGAACCTTTTGAGCTCGGCGTGTCAGTATTTTGAAAAACCCTAACTTAACTCTGGTGCCGTGTCACATATAGAAATTTTTTGATATTTGCAACCATAGTAAAACAAAGACTTATATTTTTGATATTTATTTTATATATTTAAATGCCGTTTAACAAAGAAAAATCAACCAAAAAAATGAGTTACCCACAGGGGAAGAAAAGACAGCCATGTGTCATAGGTTCGCCATCATTGATATAAGATGTAGTCAATGGCATAAAGGTATAAAGGTAGGAAATGTGAAGAATGTTCCAAGAGCAATTGGTGAGCCATTGTGTGTTTTAGGGTAAATGAGGCAGGAGTGAAAGAAAAAAATGAAAATTGGGTTGAGATTATAGTAATGAATACTTTATCTGTGAAGCTCCTGATTTCACCTTCAATTTTGAATGATAGCCTTGCTGGGTATAGTATTATTGGATTCAGTCCTTTGCTTTGCATCACTTTATATATTTCATTCCATTTCTTTCTGGCCTAATGTGTTTCTGTTGAGAAATCAGTGGATAGTCTAATGGGAGATCCCCTGTGGGTAACTTTCTGTCTCTCTCTGGCAGCCTTTAAGATTCTTACTTTGTCATTGATGTTTGCCAATTTAATTATGATGTGTCTTGATGTGGGTCTTTTTGGATTCATCTTGTTTGGGACTCTATGTGCTTCTTGGACTTGTGTGGCTTTTTTCTTTCCAACATCAGGGAAGATTTCTGTCATTATTTCTTCAAACAGGTTTTCTATTCCTTGCTTAGCTTCCTCCCCTTCTTGCACCCCTATTATGTAGATGTTGTTTCGTTTCATGTTGTCCCAGAGCTCCCTTAGGCTCTCCTGCTTTTTAAGTTTTTTTTTTTGTTTGTTTGTTTTTCCAGTTGCTGCTCTGCTTGGGTGTTTTTCTACCTTGTCTTCTAACTCGCTGATGTGGTCCTCAGCTTCGTCTAGTCTACTGTTGAAGCCTTCCATTGTGTTCTTTATTGCAGCTATGTCATTCTTCATTTCCTCTTGATTCCTTTTCATGTTGATGACATTCTCATTCAGTTTTTTATAATTCTCATTGAGTTGTGTGTATTTGTCATCCAGAGGTTTGAGCATCCTTATAACCATTACTCTGAATTCTTTCTCTGACAAGTTACTTGTCTTCATTTAATTCCTTTTCTGGTGATGCCTCTTTTTCTTTCCTTTGGGGATTGTTTTTGTTTGTTTGTTTGTTTTGTTTTGTTTTTTTTGTAACTTTTTTTGGTAACGTTTTGTTTCTATGTCTTAAATCCAACTGCTTTGCTACCCTGGTTCTTTTGGGGGGTGGTCCTATGTAGATGGTGATTTTTGGGACCCAGTCATGCAGTCTCTCAGATGTCCTGAGCTTGGTAATCTAGTGGAGCCCTCTACTTGAGCTATTTGGCTTCTGTTGATGTAGTTGGGTCTTGAATGTTAGTGTCTCATTTGTGGATAAAGTCTCACCATGGATTGTCTGGCAATGTGACTCACTCCCAGCCTTGTTGTGCATGCTTTGTGGATTTGATCATGGTTCTGGCTCTTGTGGAAAGGGTTGCCTGAGGTCTCTCTGGTATGTGCTCACTATGAGATACCAGAGTTCACAGCCTGGGAGGAATGGGTCTTGGGGCCTTGAGGCTCAGGAACTATGACTGTGGCCAGTGTTGTGAGACTCTTGCTGAGGTAGTGTCACTCTACAACTCACTATTAGGGTCCTGGAGCCCGTGATGGTGGGAGGCATCTGTCCCATAGTCTGCGGTTGAGGCAGTGGGACTCTCGACAGAGTGCTATCCCTCTGCGAATCATGAGGGGGTCCAGAAGCCAGCAGCTGGGGATATGGGAATCTCAGAGTGTGTGGCTGAAACAGCATGACCTTGCCCAGGGAGGCGAGTCCTCAGTAACTCACCAGGGTGTCCAGGAACAGGCAGCCAGAAGGGGAGATGTCATGGATACTGCTGAGGGAGCTATGCGCCCTTGGCTGAAGAGGCACGTGCCCAGTGGCAGCTCACAGAGGGGCCCAGGAGCCGTCTGCTGGGGCTGTGAGCTCACAGGGCCCACATGCTGGAGCAGTGCCACTGTGGTATCTAGAAGCCTGCCAATAGGGAGGGGGAAGTCCCAGTTTCTGCTTTGGGAGCTGTGCATCCTTGGTTGGGTACACTCGCTCCTTACAGCGGCTCACAGAGGCACCCATGAAATGCCTGCAGGAACATATGGCTCGGGGCCCCAGTTGCTGGATTGGCATGACTGCGGTGTCTGGAGGTCAGCAGATGGGGAGGGGGAAGTCTCAGTTTCTGCTTTGGTAGCCATGCACCCTTGGAGGTGGACATCCTGGGGTCTGAGGTGAGGCAGCACAACTTGGGCTGGTGTGGCTGCAGGGTCCCAGGCAATGTCCAAGCCAGTCTGGGTGGTGGTGATGATGGGTTCCTAGAGGAGGCCGCTCTCCCCTTCAAGATGGCGTGGGCTCTGTTCCCAAGTCCCGCAGCCCAGGGAGTACCCACAGTGGTGGCAGGGGCTCCATATCCAGGAGAGCCTGGTTTGCCAGCCCCTGATACTCCTGCAGAATCTAACTGTCCTTCACTCACACACACACCACACACGTCCACATACACCCTTACTCACTCATACTCTCTCCCTCACCTTTATCCTGCCAGATGCCATCTTCAGATCCTACAGTAATGAAACTAAATGCTAGATTGAAAAACTGAGCTTTGTATACATTCACTGTTTCCAAACATGTAATAAGCTTAATGTCTTCCTCTTTGTAGGATGGATTCAAATCACCCCAAAGCCATGTGAGCAATTAAAAATTGTATGAAACACCTGGAACATGTAAAGTACAGGGTTAGATCCTGGGGCAGGGAGTTGTAGGGGAAGGAATTCAGAAATGAATAAGTTCCTCCTAGATCCACAATGTAGAGGGCAAGACAGAATACAAACAACTTGCTATTTGAACTTATTCATTCAACTATCAGATTACTGTTTACCATTGCACTCATGCAAGATCCCAAATTTGTATGTATGCCATCTTGCTGATCATGAAAATAGACCACAGAACAGGTGCAGCTTCTGATTTCTACTAATCCAGCTAAAGTCATCTTCAAAGAGAAAATGTGGGAACTGTGTAATAAGAGAGAGGAAGGGAACTAAGGACAAGGTTTACTTATCTGTCAGACGAAAGGCGCATGCTCCTGGCCCTATCATCTCTATGAGAAAGGCTGACCTTGGGATCAGCATTTACCTGAAGCCATGGGGTTGTATCTCTGGCATTCCTGGATGGTTGGAGTAAACAGTATTTTTGCCTAGGTCCACAATCCTTTTGGGTTAACTTTATCTTTTCAAGGTAAAGAGCCTCTTTCAGAGCATGGCATCTCTGATATGCCCCATACACCGCAAACTACCTATCACCAGCAGAAGCAAATAGTAAAATGGCAGAACTATTCTTCCTTGTGAATGGGGGAGTGCACCAACCCAAAAACGGGCTCATACATCCCTAAAGGAAGGCAAAATAGGGCAAAATTTGTTAATATTCAAGGAAAGAATTTTTCTTTCCTATTCTCCAAAGAAGTATTACATCATTAAAATGCATATATATTATTATAGTAATATATATCTATATATTTATATATGTACATATAAACAATTTTACTATTTTAACCCTTTTTAAGCATACAATTCAATGGCATTAAGTATATCACCCAGGACTTTCTCATTGCAACAGACACTCTGTGCCCATAAAACAATAACTCCCACTCGTCCAGTGTGGCTCAGTGTTTGAGCCTTGACCTATAAACCAGGAGGTCATATTTCAATTCCTGGTCAGGGCACAAGCCTGGGTTGTGGGCTCAATCCCCAGTAGGGGGTGTGCAGGAAGCAGCAGATCCATGATTCTCATCATTGATGTTTCTCTCTCCCTCTCCCTCTCCCTTCCTCTCTGGAAAAAAAACAAATATATATATATATATATATTCAAAAAACAAAAAACCCAGTAACTTCTCATTTTCCCTCCCCCAGCCCTTGGTAACTATCCTATTTTCTGTCTCTATGCATTTGCCTATTCTAGGTTCCTCATGTAAGTGGAATTCAATTAGTCCTTTTGTGGACAACGGATGTTTCAGACTGACAGGAAGGAGGAAAAGAAACTGAGACAAGCCAAATGCAGCTTCCCTTAGTTCTTTCACGCTCTGAGGCATGTCTAGGCTTCCCTTCTCTGGAGAGCTGCTTGGTAATGATGCCAAGAGGCTCCTTCTTGTAGCTTGTTATGCAGTTTATCTCATCTCAGTTCCGTCCTCTTTGTACAGAGACTGATTTTCCCTTTGCTGACTCCATCAGTTGAGCCTCCAAACAGGGTCACATCTCTGCTTATGGCACAAATTGCTTCTTGCGAAGCCTGAGGGAGGGCAGCTTCTACTCTCCTAAGGGGCTGTCCTGGCCACAATGGAACTTTGTGTATGACCATCGGGTGCTGGGTGTGAGCCAGGCTGGATGAAGTAGTGAGTTGTTCCTGATACTCAAGCCCTGAATTTTTGAGGGTACTGTTATCTGGAAGATGACTTTCCTCATGAAAAATAAAATGAAACCAGCCTCTGCTTTTCCTGCATGGTGCTTGGTTTGCAATTACCAGTCACTTTCTCAGAACTGACCAATCAACTTGACAATCTTGGAAAGCCCGTCCATCAGCATTTAGCACTTGGGAAATTCTACTTCCAGATCCCACTGGAGACAAAGCAGATTTCCCATGGGTATTCCTAATTTGAAAAAGTCTGTCCTCGAACTTCCTTAGTTTTAGAGCTACTTTTCCAGAATGCAAGCCTCCTATATCTGTGGATAGATATTCTATGTGTATATTTAAATATATAGGATGCCACACACAATAAATAGTTCACAGGTCAGACTATGGCATTTTTGGTTAAGATAGTTTCAAATTGGCTTCAAAGGGAACTAACTAGATCTTACAGTCATGGTCCAAAATCTCTTAGTCTCCTTACAAGAATGCTTTTCTTGCATTGGACTATGTCCAGTCTGCTATGTTGGTACAGGTTGTTGTTGGTTGGCTAGTAGACTCAGTGATGTACTTTGTATGACATTTGCTCTTATTTTAAGACTAGAGGCCTGGTGCATGATATTTGTGCACTGGTGGTGGGGGGGGGGGGATGCCCCTCAGTCCAGCCTGCACCCTCTCCAAGCTGGGACCCCTCAAGGGATGTCCCACAGGGATCAGGCCTAAACCAGCAGTCGGACATCCCTCCCACAATCCGGCACTGCTCGCTCCCAACCATTCGCCTGCCTGCCAGCCTGATTGCCCCCTAATCACTCCCCTGCCAGCCTGATTGATGCCTAACTGCTCCCCTGCCAGCCCAATTGCCCCCAACTGCCCTCCCCTGCCAGCCATCTTGTGACCACATGGGAGTGGCCATCTTGTGCCAGGGTGTGACATTCAATTTGCATATTACCTCTTTATTATATAGGATTCTTTCTCTTGGCATCTTCTTGATTCCTCTTCTCTTTTTCATATCCTAAAACAGGCTCTTACTTGGTCCCTTCTTTTCGTTATTCTCTGTCTTGCTAGTGGAGATAGGATTTGGTGTTAGATACATCTGCTTTCAAAGCCTGACTCTGCTACTTACTAGTTGTGTGACCTGGGCAAGTAACTGAACCTCGCTAAGCCATAGATTCCTCCTCTGCAAAACAGGAATAAATAATTTGCTATTCTCAGAGATGTTGATAGGATTGCCTAAGATAATTAGGAAAAGTACCTGGCACATAGCAGATACTCAACAAATATTAGCACACATCCCACACCCACTTCTTTTGATTTAGTTTAATGTAAGCCCTTCCCAGTCAGTCTGAACTCCTGAGACAGAACCCCAAATGTCCAGAGTTCATTTAGGTCTAAGCTACACACAGCTGCTCTCAACGGAAGCTGTGTGATTGACAGCTACTATTCACCTGGCTTTGCGATATTGGTTCCTGCTGTCTTCATCCGAACCAGCAGCAACTACGACGTACTGCGCCTTAACCTCCACGCCAGGTTATGCCAAGGAGGGTGGTGTTCCACTGGTAAATTTACCCCCAAATACCTGTGATGTGGTTCCACATGTGAAAGTGACAAAGAACAAAGCTAAGGAACCATAGTTAGTGCGATAAGGTGTGGTTTCACCAAGTTGAAGGGACTCTTCTAAGCAAGCCGGGACTGGCTCACCTGCGCTTGTCATGGGGCAGGTAACTGGGACATCCTTTCTCCAAGACAGGCGAGGGCGCTTCTGCAGCGCGCTGAACGCCCTGTGGGGGCGGCGGACGGCGTGCGCTCAGCTTTACTAACAGTCGGGGCTTAGGTTTCTGTTTGTGAAACTTTCTGTATTGTTTGGCAGCTTCTCCCCAGCACCCACCCGATGTGGACGCTCTCCGTGGCACAGCTGTGGTGGGATTCCAAAACTTCGCCGCCAGTGGACAAATGCTGACAGTGCAGTCCTCGGAATGGGGCTCCGGGCCAGCTGAGGTCTGAAAACACTGGGCTCCGTGATGGGTAAGTCGTAGCTCCCTGCTGGGCCCATTGATGTCGGTGCAGACTTTAACCCAAATTACTCACGAGGATCATTCTTCATTTCTGGCAACTGTACCAAATGCTAAACACTGCTGCTCCGTTTTGGGCTGGGAATTTATGTCTTCCACGTCTACATACCGCTCTTTTCGACCTTTGAAAGCGCGGTCCCGTCTGGGCCCCCAGCGAGGGCAGGGCGAGATTTGGGGAGGGAGGACGACAAGAAGGGAGCATAACTGCTTCCGGCTGCCCCCAGCCCACGTCGTCCAGGGCCCTGGGGAGGGACGGGGCAGAGGACACAGCAGCGAGGGGAAGGGGAAGGAGATGGGGAGGGAGATGGGGGCCCAAGTTCCTTCCAGCTCTTCCCCGGCTTCTCCTCGTGCAGTCAGCGCGACAGCCGCGCCGCGCTCCCAGGGAGCTTCTGGGGTTGCCTCGCAAGCCCCGATTCCCTGGGCTGGGGGAGGGGCGTGGCGGAGCCCGGGCTCCGCTCCTCGCTCCTCGCTCCCCGCTCCCGCTGTCTCTACAGCCGGGGAGCGCGGGGCTCTCGCTCCGCTGCTGGACCCGCGCGAGACAAGACCAACGCGTCGCGCACGGGGAGCAGCTTTCCACCTCCCGGTGGGTCGCGCCGTGCGGGTGGCGAGAGAACTGGGATGGGTTGGGGTGGGAGGTGAGGGGGGAGGATGGGCGCCAGAGACTGAGGGATCCCAGGGTAGGTCTTGGCAGCTCTGCGGGCCTTTGGAGAAGGTAGGAAGCGGCTCCCCTGCAGGGGTGGCGGATTTTTATTGTATTGACTTGCAAGGGAGGGTGACTCTGCTGGCTGGGTCTGGAAGGGCCAGAACGGGACCTCAAAGCACTTTTGCGGAGGACGACTATCGGCACAAAGCCTGGGCCCCGCTTGGTTCAAGGCGCCGTGTTCCGGATTCGATGGCTTTTCTCGGTTCCTCAAAAGTGCGCCCGCAGAGGACCCTCTCCCGAACTTAACCAAGCTAGGCTGCAGCATGAAAGCACCGAGTACGCTTTGCTCTGAGAGCACCTGCAGAGCCTGCCCAGGAAAAAGCGGGTTGCTGCATTTTATCCTTGCCCCGCCCACCTGACCCGGACCGCGAGGTGGGGTGGGATTTGCTACAGACCCCTGCGAAATTGGTAGTTTATAGAACGTGGAGAACTTTCAGAGGAGGGGTTATTTAGCCCTAATAGGAATTAAGACTCAAAGGAAAGGGCGTATCCAATAGCTGCCCTTTGGAAGGATCTTTGAGTGAAGTTGTGGCGGGAAAGTGCAAAGAAGTGAGGGGTCCGGAAACTTGAGCTTCTTAGACTCTTTCCTAAGGCCGAATAGCAGTGAACTTCGGTTTGCTCTTGAACTTCACTTGCTGTTGTGAGAAGTGGGAAAATAACTTGCTCTGCTTTCACTGGGTGGTTTGGAAGATAACGGGAGGGAGGGTAGTATTTTGAAAAGTATAAAGTGTGGTCTCTACACATTGCTGTCCACACCTTCCTCTTGGCTACCAACAGAACCTGTTGAGAACACAGAGTTAAGGCAGCACCCCCGGCAGTGCTGGAGTTTTCCATATTACCTGTCCAAAGTGGCCGGATCTGCCTGTTTCTCAGTCTCTTGCGTCAGTTCCTCTTCACTGCACTACCATGTGAAACTGCCCATCAGGGCCTGTACTCAGGGCAGGAGAACTTCGCCTTTTTTTTTTTTTTTTTTTATCAGCTTCTCAAGGGCCTGTACAAAGTGGGGGAGCTGCTAGGATCCTAGATGAAAACTGAGAGCCATGGCCTCTGGGGAGTTGGATTTGATTAGACATGCTGTTCGTGAGACCTGTTTAACTCTGAAAATATTGCTTGCTTTCTGAAGTTGGAGTTCGTGATTTCTGACATGGAAGATTCTGTCAGAGCCAAGGATAAATATCAAGAATGTCATTTTCATTTGAATGGTCTTTAGAGGAAGATAAGTCGAGTGCTCCGGAAAGAGTATTACACCCCCCCCCCATCTGAAAGCATACAAATAATAATAGCATTGACAACTTTGAATAGTTTCCCTCATTACTAAATTTAGATTGATATGGAAATGAGATTCACATGGTTGGATGTGTTACTGTTAAAATTTAAGCAATTATTTTTAGATAAGTATGTCCAGCCTGCCAGAGATTATAAACATGAGCGATACTAGTGCCTGTGTGTCATATTGTATCTTACCATGATTCCAAATAAGGCTTCTGATTGTTTTTTCCATTTTGATTAACAAACAGGAGTTGAAGAATCCCTCAGTTAAGAGGTTGGTAAATAAAACTAGATCTCCTTAATTATGCTGACTTAAACTAAACTGTAAGTCTTTATAAAATCACACTGATGGTGATAATAAAGCTAAATTTTATAGTATATTGTGTGTCAGACTGAGATATGCATGATACAATTCATCTAGTTCTCACAATAATCCTGTAAAGAAACTGAAGCAGAGAGCCTTGCCCAAGATGACAGGGCTAATAATTCATTTCTCTCAGACTGATATAAAAATTAAAATTGGGACTCTTTTTTTAACTTCTGTATTATGTTTAATCCCACACATAGGGGTGGCCTGAAGGATGCCACTAAATGCTCTGGAACAGGGGTGGGCAAACTTTTTGACTCGAGGGTCACAATGGGTTCTTAAACTGGACCAGAGGGCCGGAACAAAAGCATGGATGGAGTGTTTGTGTGAACTAATATAAATTCAAAGTAAACATCATTACATAAAAGGGCATGGTCTTTTTTTGTTTTAGTTTTATTCATTTCAAATGGGCCGGATCCGGCCCGCGGGCTGTATTTTGCCCACGGCTGCTCTGGAGCAAGGTTCCAGAGTTTGGACCCTGAGAATGCCACTGGGTTGCTATGTGGTGTTTACTTTTCTTCCTTTTTCTGCCCCTCAATTTTTTCATCTACAAAATGATATAATGATTCCATATTGACTGAATGCTTTATTTCTCACTAGAAGTATGAACTGTGGAAGTGAAATAATTCTGAGAGATAAAAATCAAGAGTCACATATTTTTGTCATCTATAACATTAGGCTGGAAAATGGCAAATGAATAGAAGCTAAAAATTGTTATGGAGCTGAAGGGGTTTGTTTACCTACACACATCAAAGCCCAATAAAATGCCAACAGAAGTTTGCAGCAAAGAAAGTAAGGGTTTATTTAAGAAAGTGGCACCAAGCCCAGAGACACAGGTGAGCTAGTTCTCTAAAACCTGGCTCCCCAGTGGTTTCTAGGAGATGGGTTATACAGGGGAAAACAATAATCATGATGAATAAGGGAGTTAGGGTCATGCATTTGGTCCTGATGTCAGCCATAGGACCATTCTGTCTGGCTTAGCAAGGGTGTGGTCAGTAGGGTTGTTCTGCCTTTCTGGGTGTGGAGCTGAAACACAACTGGGCCTAGATGTTATCTTTAGTTTGACTGAAACTCTGCCTCTATGGTCAGCAGACCCAGCCTTTGTTCCTTAGACTGTTAGATGCCAACCAGAATCTGGTGTCCTAAGGGCTAAATGACTAAGGGAGTGGACAGACAAGGAAAGAGGGAGGCAGGTGAGTCATGGTGCTCCTAGGCTGGACAAGGACATTTTGAATCAAGAGGAAACAAAAAAGAAAAGGTCATATTGAAGAGAGGAAATTGCTGCAGTTACAAAATTACCAACACACTTCATGTGATTTGCCTGAATTAAGTTTGAACATTGTTGATTTTTTTCCCCCTAAAATAACTTGAGTTTTGTTCTTGGATCATCCGCCCTACATTTATTAAAAGAGTTAAATATAAATGAAACTTCAAAGGGTTTTTGTTGTTGTTGTTGTTTTTGCTTTGTCAAAGAGGAGGCATTTCCTCTACCCTTTTAGGTTCTTCTGGCTGGTCTAATAGTCAAATTGACATGAGACAGATTAGCAGGAGAAAAACAAGTTAAAGTTTAATAACATGTCTACCTCTTGTATAGAAGGGAGAGACCCAGGAAAACTGAATAACTTATCAAAATGTCAGAAGCCACCACCTTAAATACCACTTTCAGCTAAAGACAAAAGAAATTGAGAGTAAAGAGTCAGATATGGTAGGTTACCAGAAATAGCATAGCAAACAGTAAGATTATTATGTAGATTTAGGTCCTTGCTTTCTTCATTGACAACTTATTCTAGAGATTTAGATAGCCTCTTCTTCCTGGTGCAGTGAGAGAAACACTTTTAAAAATTGAGATTTCCTCTACAAATGTCCTTAGATAAATGTCCTTTTACAAAGGGTAACTTCTGCTTGGTTTTCAGAGCTTCTCTGTGTTTGTTGTTTTTTTTTAAATTAACCAGTCTAAAATAATCAATATCCCAAAGAAGCATATTTTGGGATGGCAACTCTACTTACTCCTCTTCACAGGTAACATTGAAAAGCACCCACAGTCAGCAGGTGCTTTTCTCTAGTTTATTCAGATGATGAAAATTGAAGGGTGGAGTTTATATTTTTATCTTTACACTTTTTTCTACCTTCTTTTGTTCTAACAAAGTATAATAGATCAGAAATCAACTGAGTCCTGAAAATATATATAAAGTACTTTCCTATTCTCTCTTTATTTGAAAACTAGAGGCCCAGTGCACGAAATTCATGTGCTGGGGCAGGGGGGATCCCTCAGCCCAGATTGCAAGAGGATGCAGTCCAGGCCGAGGGATCCCACCAGTGCACGATCGGGGCTGGGGAGGGATGCGGGAGGTTGGCCAGCTGGAGAGGGAACATGGGAGGGCTCCAGGGCATGTCTGGCCCATCTTGCTCAGTCCTGATCAGCTGGACCCCAGCAGCAAGCTAACCTCCGGTTGGAGCATCTGCCCCCTGATGGTCAGTGCATGACATAGCGAGATCTCTGGATCTATTTTTGTTCATCAGTTTTTGTTATGTTTATTATATTCCACAAATGAGTGAGATCATGAGCAGCCTTAGCATATCAGCATATTACGCTTTGATTGGTTGAATGGCTGACCAGATGACCAGACACTCAGCATATTAGGCTTTTATTATACAGGATTGTTCTTAGAAGACAGCTTTTGGTACATATGGCCACTTTAAATCTGGTAGGTGAGGAGACTTGAACATTTGTGAATGCATATTTTAAGAGTGTTTTAAACAATATTGCTCAATTGTTAAATCATTTTGAGGAGACTGAGGGAAGGTAGATAGGAACTGGGATCATGGAAGAGGAGGGAGGAGAAAGACAGGAACCCAACTAGGTGGAGTTACTAAGTCACCCCAACTTGGTGGGGAAGGAAGGGCACATGCAAGAGGCATGAACTTTATGACAGGCAGCTTGCAGATAACCAATCACAAGACAGTGAGGCATCTAACCAATCCCAAGAGTGCTATTAAGGTAGAATTCTTTGAAAAGACCAATCAGGAACTAGTAAGGCTGCCTCTCCTCCCCTGCATGCTAGGTTCTTGAGTTGATGGCAGGAGATGTGCTCCCTGTTGCCCATGTGGCTTAAGGCCATGTGGGACTTCACAGGTGGACTTAGACTTTAATTAGCTTGGATGCTGAACTACTCCTGACTGTAATGTGGAAAGGAAGCTCTAGACACTGGCCTGCTCTTGGGACCCCAGCTGCACCTTTTCCAGGACTGGCTTTTCTCAATAAACTTCGGTACCACTGACTGTTTTTGTCCGAGACTTCATTCTTTGATTTTGCAAGATAACAAATTCAGATTCAAATGCCATATTTTGGTTTCAATTTAAACTGCCCTAGTACCTATATAAAATCTGTGGGGTTTTTTTTAATGCAGTATTTATTTTTATTTTATTTTCACATATAAAATTATGATTTTATTTATTTACTAGAGGCCCGGTGCACAAAAATTTGTGCACTCGGGGGGGAGGGGGGTCCCTCAGCCCGGCCTGTGCCCTCTCACAGTCTGGGACCCCTTGGGAGATAATGACCTGCTGGCTTAGGCCTGCTCCTGGGTGGCAGAGGGCAGGCCCAATCCCTAGGTGCAGCCCCTGGTCGGGCTCAGAGCAGGGCCAATTGGGGAGTTGGGGTGCCACCCTCTATCACCCACAGAGCAGGGCCGATCAGGGGGTTGGGGCGCTGCACCCTGTCACACACAGAGCAGGGCCGATCAGGGGGTTAGGGCGCTGCACCCTGTCATGCTGATCCTGGTGCCGGGAGGTCTCTCTGCTTCGCTGATCCTGGTGCCGGGAGGCATATTACCCTTTTACTATATAGAATAGAGGCCTGGTGCACGGGTGGGGGCTGCCTGGTTTGCCCTGAAGGGTGTCCTGGATCAGGGTGGGAGTCCCCACTGGGGTGCCTGGCCAGTCTGGCTGAGGGGCTGAGGGCCGTTTTCAGGCTGATGGGTGACTGAAACTCCCAACCGCTCCTTTTCTTCTTTTTTCATTTTTTATTCTGGGCCAGCTTTAGCTCTGAAGCCTTGGCTGCTGAAAACATGTTTCTGGCCTTTGTTTACCGTCTGTATTTGATACAATGTTGTGGTCCAGCTGGCTGAAGCCTGGCTGAGTAAAGCAGGTTTCTGGGGGTTTTTTAGCTTCTATATTTGCAATATAGTTGCTTAGAGTTGCAGCTGAGAGGCCGGCAAGTCAGGCGGGGAATGTTGGAGTCCTCCGTCACTGAAGCAAGCAAGCCTCCCTGTTTGCATCAGCTACCTGGCTGCCGGCCGCCATCTTGGCTGGCAGTTAATTTGCATATCTCCCTGATTAGCCAATGGGAAGGGTAGCGGTTGTACACTAATTCATCTTTCTCTTTTATTAGATAGGATTATTTTTAAAAAATTGTATTGTTTAAAGTATTACATATGTCCCCTTCCCCCCCCCCCCATTGACCTCTTCAAACCTGCCCACACCTCCAAGCCCAGGCCTTCACCCGCCTATTGTCTGTGTCCATTGGTTATATTGGTTATGCTTATATGCATACAAATTCTTTGATCTCTTACCCTTCTCCTTCCCAAATACCCCCCTCCCCCGCCCGAGACCCTCTCCTGCGTTCCCTCTTGAGGTTTGATGATTGGTTCGATGTTTCTATGTCTCTGGATCTATTTTTGCTCATCAGTTTATGTTATGTTTATTATATTCCATAAATGAGTGAGATCATGTCATACTTATCTTTCTCTGACTGACTTATTTCACTTAGCATAATGCTCTCCAGGTCCATCCATGCTATTGCAAATGGTAAGAGTTCTTTCTTTTTTACAGCAGTATAGTATTCCATTGTGTAGATGTACCACAGTTATTTAATCCACTCATCTGCTGATGGGCACTTAGGTTGTTTCAAAATCTTAGCTATTGTAAATTGCACTATTATGAACAACGGGGTGCATACATTCTTTCTCATTGGTTTTTCAAATCTCTTAGGATATATTCCTAGAATTGGGATCACTGGGTCAAATAGGAGTTCCATTTTTAAGTTTTGAGGAAACTCCATACTGTTTTCCATAGTGGCTGCACCAGTCTGCATTCCCACCAGCAGTCTAGTAGGGTTCCCTTTTCTCCACATCCTCGCCAACACTTGTCATTTGTAGATTTGTTGATGGTAGCCATTCTGACAAGTGTGAGGTGATATGTCATTGTAGTTTTAATTTGCACCTTTTTGATGATTAGTAACTTTGAGCATTTTTTCATGTGTCTCTTGGCCTTCTGTATGTCTACTTCCGAGAAGTGTCTATTTAGGTCATTTGCCCATTTTTTTAATTGGGTTGTTTAGCTTCCTTTTGTTAAGTTGTATGAGTTTCCTATAAATTTTAGAGATGAAACCCTTATCAGAAGTAACATTGACAAATATGTTCTCCCATGCAGTGGGCCCTCTTGTTTTGTTGATGGTTTCTTTTGCTGTCAGAAGCTTTTTATTTTGATGTAGTCCCATTTGTTTATTTTATCCTTAGTTTCCATTGTCCTAACCATGGTCGGCAAACTGCGGCTCACAAGCCACATGTGGCTCTTTGGCCCCTTGAGTGTGGCTCTTCCTAAGCCTTAGGAGTACCCTAGTTAAGTTAATAACAATGTACCAACTATATAGTTTAAGTTTAAAAAATTTGGCTCTCAAAAGAAATTTCAATCATTGTACTGTTGATATTTGGCTCTGTTGACTAATGAGTTTGCTGACCACTGTCTAGGAAATGTATTGGTAAACATATTGCTATGAGATATGTTGCTGCCTATGGAGTCTTCTAAGCTTTTTATGGTTTCCCTTTTTATATTTAAGTCTTTAATCCATTTTGAGTTTATTTTTATGTATGGTGTAATTTGGCAGTCTAGTTTCATTTTTTTGCATGTATCTGTCCAATTTTCCCAACACCATTTATTGAAGAGACTGTCTTGACTCCATTGTATGCTCTTGCCTCTTTTGTCAAATATTAATTGAGCATAATGGCTTGGGTCGATCTCTATTCTATTCCATTGGTTCATATATCTGTTCTTGTGCCAGTACCAGACTGTTTTGATTACAGTGGCCTTGTAATATAACTTGATTTATGGTATTGTGATCCCTCCAATTTTGCTCTTCTTTCTTGATTGATGCAGCTATTTGGGGTCTTTATTTATTCCATATAAATTTTTTGAGAGTTTGTTCTAGGTCTGTGAAATATGCTGCTGTTATTTTAATGGGGATTGCATTGAATCTATAGATTGCTTTGGGTAGTATGAACATTTTAATGATGTTGATTCTACCAAATCATGAACATGATATAATCTTCCATGTATTTATATCTCTATCTCTTTTTCAGAATCCTGTAGTTTTTCAAGCACAGGTCTTTCATCTCCTTAGTTAAGTTTATTCCTAGGTATCTTAATTTTTTTTGTTGCAATGGTAAATGGGATTGCTTGTTTAGTTTCTCTTTCTGTGAGTTCATTATTGGTGTATAAAAATGCCATAGATTTCTAGGAATTAATTTTGTAACCTGCTATGTTGCCAAATTCATATATTAAATCTAGTAGTTTTTTGATGGAGTCTTTACGGTTTTTTTATGTACAATATCATGTCATCTACAAATAATAACAGTTTTACTTCTTCTTTTCCAGTGTAGATGCCTGTTATTTCTTCTTATTGCCTCTTTGCTATGGCTAGCACTTCCAGTACTATGTCGAACAGGAGTGGTGAAAGTGGGCATCCCTGTCTTATTCTTGTTCTTAGGGGAAATGGTTTTAGTATTTACCCATTGAGTATGATATTGGCTGTAGGTTTGTCATATAAGGCTTTTATTATGTTGAAGTATGATACCTCTATTTCCACTTTGCTGAGAGTTTTATCAAAATAGTGTGTTGGGCTCTGGCTGGTTTGGCTCAATGGATGGAGCGTTAGCCTTCGGACAGAAGGGTTCCAGGTTCCATTAATGCAAGGACACATGCCTGGGTTATGGGCTTGATCCCCAGTAGGGGGTGTGAGGGAGACAACCGATCAATGATTCCCTCATCATCATTGATATTTCTATCTCTTTCTACCTCTCCCTTCCTCTTTGAAATAAATAAAAATATATTTAAAGACAACAATAAAAAAAGAGTGTTGGTTTTTGTCAACTACCTTTTCTGCATCAATTGATATGATCATATGCTTTTTGTCGTTCAATTTGCTTATGTGATATATCACATTTATAGATTTGTGGATATTGTACTAGCCTTGCATCCCTGGAATAAGTCCCACTTGGTGATGGTTTCTGATCTTTTTAATGTATTGCTGGATGTGACTTGCTAATATTTTGTTGAGGATTTTACCATCTATGTTCATTAGGAATATTGACCTGTAATGATCTTTCTTTGTAGTGCTTTTATCTGGTTTGGGGGTTAGGGTAATACTGACTTTATAAAAAGAGCTTGGAAGTGTTCCTTCCTCTTGAACATTTTTGGAATAGTCTGAGGAGTGTATGTGTTAATTCTAATTTGAATGTTTGGTCAAACTCCCTGTGAAGCCATCCAGACCAGGGGTTTTGTTTTCTGGAAGTTTATTTTTATTTTTTTTTATTACTGCTTCAATTTCATCAGTAGTTATCAGCCTATTCAGGTTTTTCTGATTCTTCCTGATTGAGTTTTGGAAGATTGCACTTTTTTTGGAATATGTCCATTTTGTCTACGTTTTCCAATTTGTTGGTATAGAGTTGTTCCTCATTTTTTTTTTTACCTTCCTTTGTATTTTTCTGGTGTCGATTGTTACTTCACCTCTTTCTTTTCTGATTTTGTTTATTTGGGTCCTCTCTGTTTCTTAGTGAGCCTGGCTAGATGTTCATCAATCTTGTTTATCTTTTCAAAGAACTAGCTTTTGGTCCTACTGATCTTTTGTACTGCTTTTTTTTTTTAGTCTCTATGTCATTTATTTCCACTCTGATCTTTTTTTTTTATTTTTAAATATATTTTTTATTGACTAAGATATTACATATGTGTCCTTATCCCCACGTTCCTCCCCCCCCACTCATACCCCCCCCCCCCGCCCTCCGCCCCCGTTGTCCGTGTCCATTGGTTAGGCCTATATGCTTGCATATAAGTCCTTTGGTTGATCTTTCCCCCTTACCCCCACCCTCCCCTACCTTCCCTCCAAGGCCCGACAGTCCAATCAATGCCTCTCCCTCTCTGGATCAGTCCTTGTTCATCAGTTTATGTTGTTCATTATATTCCACAAATGAGTGATATCATGTGGTATTTATCTGCTCTCCAGTTCCATCCATGCTATGGCAAATGGTAAGAGTTCCTTTTTCTTCTTCCTCTTCTTAAAGAATACCTTTCAGCATTTCATATAATGCTGGTTTGGTGGTAATGAACTCCTTTAGCTTTTTCTTATCTGTGAAGCTCTTTATCTGACCTTCTATTCTGAATGATAGCTTTGCTGGATAAAGTAATCTTGGTTGTAGGTTCTTGCTATTCATCACTTTGAATATTTCTTGCCACTCTCTTCTGGCCTGCATGGTTTCTGTTGAGAAATCAGCTGACAGTCGTATGGGTACTCCCTTGTAGGTAACTGAGTTTCTTTCTCTTGCTGCTTTTAAGATTCTCTCTTTGTCTTTTGCTCTTGGCATTTTAATTATGATGTGTCTTGGTGTGGTCCTCTTTGGATTCCTTTTGTTTGGGGTTCTCTGCGCTTCCTGGACTTGTAAGTCTATTTCTTTGACCAGGTAGGGGAAGTTTTCTGTCATTATTTCTTCAAATAGGTTTTCAATATCTTGCCCTCTCTCTTCTTCTGGTATCCCTATAATTCTGATGTTGGTACGCTTGAAGTTGTCCCAGAGGCTCCTTACACTATCTTCATATTTTTGGAATCTCTTTTCTTTTTTCTTTTTCAGTTGGGTATTTTTTGTTTCTTTGTATTTCAAATCTTTGACTTGATTCTTGGGATCCTCTTGTCTGCTGTTGGATGTCTGTATATTATTCTTTATTTCAGTCAGTGTATGCTTAATTTCTAGTTGGTCCTTTTTCATATCCTCGAGGGTCTCACTAGATTTCTTGGGGGTCTCACTAAATTTATCAGCAGTTTCCATAAAATTCTTGAAAAACCTTATAAATGTGGTTTTGAACTCTATATCCAGTCGTTTGCTTTCCTCCATTTCTGTCATTTGTGACCTGTTTCTTTGTCTCCGCATTTTTTGTGCTTCCCTGTGTTGGTAGAGTGGTTTTGTGTCCTAGGTGTCCTGTAGGGCCCAGTGGCTCAGCCTCCCCTGTTACCTGAGGTGGACACTCTTGGTGCACCCCCTTGTGGGCTTTGTGCACAGTCTTGTTGTAGTTATGCCTTGATTGTTGTAGGATCACTGGGAGGAATTGACCTCCAGGCCAATTGGCAGTGAGAATCGGCTGTGTCTGCAGTGGGAGAACTTCTATGCTGAAGACACCCTTCTGGGGCAAGACTTGCTTCAGTGGGGCTTTGGTGCTCACTGAGTCTGCCCCCCTGGGTGTGTCCCTTATGGACCTGAGGGGTTGTAATCCGGATGGTCCCCCTCTCACCACTGGGTACACTGGCTCTTGGAGGTTACCCAGCAGGTGCTATGAAGAGAACTGCAGATTCCCCTTCCTTTTTTGGAGTTTGGAGGTGCCCTGATGAGGCCCAGCTGTGAAGCAATGCAAGCTGCTGTGGAGCCATGGGCCTTCTCTTGGAAGTGCTGGGTCTGTGGCCCAGCTGCAGTTTGTTAGGTAATTTTCAGGTTGCAAAGGGCCAGGGCATTCATATGCAAAAGCCTCTGCTGCAGCCTGGGTGGGGCGGGGTCTCAGGGAATCAAAGGGCTGAGCAAGGAACTATAGCGGATTCTCAGCCCTGCCCTAAGAGGCTGCGCACATCTCAGTGTCCTGATAATTTAATTGCTGCAAGCACCTCTGAGGGAAAGCCACCCTCCAGTTCCGAGTTCTGCCCACTTCCAGACAGTCCAGTTTCTCCCCATATGAGTCCTGGGTCCCCAGAGATTTCCCGGAACCTGAGTTCAGAGCAGTCGGGAGCTTGTGACTCCCTTCCGATTCAAAAAGACAGCTGAGTCCTCAGGTACCAGCCCCTTTCCACGCACTCTCGAGCCTCTGTACCTTTGCACTTTACTTCCGCAGCTCCTGACCCTCAATGTGCTTTTCTCTTTCCTTCTAGTTGTAGAATTTCCACTCCGCCAGCCTTTCTGTAAGTTCTGGATGTTGTCCATTTTGTCTTTTTATTGTGTTTTGAAGTTGTTGTAGGAGGCAGCAATTTCGGTGTTTCCCTATGCCGCCATCTTAGTTTCTCCTCTCCACTCTGATCTTTATTATTTTTCTTCCTTCTAAAGGTTGAGGTGTCCCAAAATTCACGCAAGAAGTAATTTTGATAGAAAACAAAGGTTTATATTTAAAAATTGTAAATTTTTTTATTGATTCTTAAAGTATACAGTATAGGGTTACATATGAAATAGCATATCACTTAAATGGCCTCCACTGCTTTGTTGGCACATGCGCACTCTTCTGTTGAAATTTTTCATGACCGAAATGCGGCTGTTCAGGCAATAACAGTTACTGGTGCTCACTATTGCGACATGATAATCCTGTTTTTTTGTGCCTAAATTGGAAGATATGGATGTGGATGACATGTGGTTTCAACAAGATGGTGCCACATGCCATACAGCCTGAGAAACAATTCAATTACTGCATGAGTCATTTCCTGGTCATTTAATTTCCCAGAATTGGCTGCCCAGATCATGTGATTTAACACTGTTGGACATTTTTCTTTGGGGTTTTTGAAGTCTAAGGTTTATGCCAACAAGCCCACAACCACCCACACCTTGAAGGAGGAAATTGAGTGCTGTATCAATGAAATTCAGCCACATTTATGCAAAACAGTCATGGAAAATTTCAACAAAAGAGTCCATATGTGCTAGCAAAGCCGTGGAGGCCATTTACCCGATATGCTATTCCATATATAACCCTATACTATATCCTTTATGAATCAATAAAAAATTTACAATTTTTAATTATAAACCTGTGTTTTCTATCAAAATTACTTCTTGCCTGAATTTTGGGACGCCTCATACTTACTGTGGGCTTTTTTTGTTGCTCTCTTTCTAATTCTTTAAGTTGTAAGGTTAGATAACTTATTACCAGTTTTTCTTGTTTTTTGAGGACTGTTTTTCCTGTGTCACAGAGAGTTTGAGTTGTTGTGTTTTCATTTTCTTTTGTTTCCAGGATGTTTATTATTTCTTCTTTGTTTAATAGCTTGCTATTTAACCTCTATGTGTTTGCTTATTTTTACTAGTATTGTAGGTGATTTCTAATTTTATGCCATTGTGATCAGAGAGTATGCTTGATATAATTTCAACCTTCTTTAATTTGTAGAGACTTAGCCTCTGTCCTAACATGTGGTCTATATTTGAAAATATCCCGTGTGCACTTGAGAAGAATGTATATTCTGTAGCTTTGGGGTGAAATGTTCTGAAGATGTCAATTGTTGTTTCCTTGTTGAACTTTTTGCCTAGAAAATTTATCCAGTGATATCAGTGGGGTATTAAAGTATCCTACTATGATTATATTGTTGTCCATCTCACCTGTGATCTCTTCCAGAATTTTTTTTTTATGTATTGGGGTGCTCCTCTATTGGGTGCATATATTTTATCAGAGTTATATCCTCTTGTTGTATGGATCCCTTTTTTATGAAATGGCCTTCCTTATCTCTTGTTATGGCCTTCACTTTGAGGTCTATTTTGTCAGATATAAGTATTGCGAGCCCAGCTTTCTTTTCATTTTCATTTGCCTGAAATTTTTTTTCCATCCCTTCTCTTTCAGTCTGTGTGAGTCTTTTGTTCTGAGGTGTGTCTCTTGTAGATAACATATATATCAGTCATGTATTCTTATCCATTCTGCCACTCTATGTATTTTGATTGGGGTATTTAATCCATTTACTTTTAAGGTTATTGTTGATAGGTACTTATTTGTTGCCATTTTTCTCCTTTATGTCTGTGTTTCTCCCTATCTTTCTATTCCTTCTTCTTACACCAGTCCTTTTAGTATTTCTTGCATTGCTGGTTTGGTTGTAATAAACTCCCTTTGCCTGTTTTTATCTATGAAGTTCCTGATTTCACCCTCAATTTTGAATGATAGTCTTGCTCGGTATAGTATTCTTGGATTCAGTCGCTTGGTTTTCATCACTTTGTATATTTAATTCCCTTCCCTTCTGGCCTGATGTGTTTCTGTTGAGAAATCATTTGATAGTCTAATGGGAGATCCCTTGTAGGTAATTTTCTGTCTCTCTCTTGCAGTCCTTAAAATTCTTTCTTTGTCATTACCATTTGCCATTGTAATTACATGTCTTAGTGTGGGTCTTTTGGGGTTTATCTTGTTTGGGACTCTCTGTGTGGTGTCACGTTTTTCTTCCCCAAGTCAGGGAACTGTTCTGTCATTATTTCTTCAAATAGGTTTTCTATTCCTTGATCAGCTTCTTCTCCTTCTGGCATTTCTATTATGTGAATGTTGCTTCTTTTCATTTAAACTCTCCTGCTTTTTAATCTCCCCCAACCCGCCCCCCCCCCCCCCACCAAATCCTGTTCAGATTGGGTGATTTTTTCCTACCCTGTCTTCTAACTTACTGATTTGGTCCTTGGGTTCTTTTAGTCTGCAGTTGAAACCTTCCATTGTGTCCTTTATTGCAGCTATGTCATTCTTCATTTCCTTTTGATTCTTATATATGTTGGTATATTTCTTTCCAGACATTTGTGCATCCTTATAACCATTACTCTGAATTCTTTCTCACAAATTGCTTGCCTCCATTTCATTTAGTTCCTTTTTGAGCAATTCCTCCTTTTTCTTTCCTTTGGGCATTGTTTTTTTGTCTCCACATTTTTGCTGTCCCTTTGTATTTGTTTCTGTGTAATGTGAGTAGCTCTCTCTTTCTGGCCCTGGGCAACCTGCTTGAGGTCCGAGAGGTTGAAGCCCCTAGTGGTCCAATGGTCCAGGGATCCTTAGCCCAGAGGTTGGGTCTGCCTTGAGTCTCATGCCTTTATTGTCTCTGCTCTGAGTTTTACTCCTTTCCTCCACATTCCTGGTCCCTCAGTTGTCTGTTGCAGATGCTGGGGGTTTGTAGGGGCTCATGCACAATTTCTCTGGTGTGGGATTCCCTATGAGGTCCCAGAGACTTCTGGAATGCAATTCACTACACGGAGCTGGTGCCCAGGAAAGGGTGGTGCCCTAGGTCCTTCAGGCTCACACTATCAGCATGGTCCTGGGGCCTGAGCAGGGTCCTGAACCAGGTACCTCGTCTCACACCATCAGCTCGGTCCTGGGGCCTGGTTGGGGCGCCAGGGGCCTCTGGCTCACACATTTAGCATGGTCCTGGGGCCTGGGTGGGGTGCTGGGTGCTTCTGGCTCACACATTTAGTGAGGTCCTAGGGCCTGGGTGGGGTGCCATGCTGGGTACCTCTGACTTGCACCATCAGTGTGGTCATGGGGTTTGGGTGGGGCGCTGTGCCAGGTGTCTCCAGCTGGACCATCAGCACAGGCCTGGGCAGGGGGGGATGTGGGGTCTCCCTGGTGTGAACTCAGTGTTGTGTCTGAAAGAGCGGGATCCTGGAACACAGGGTCCTTTAGCGTAGTGCAGGGAGGTGCAAGAATTCTCTCTGGTATGTGCTCACTGTGAATGTCTGGGAGCCCGAGGCAAGGTAGCATGCCACTCACTGCAGGGGTGTGGCAGTCATCCCTTGCAAGTTATGGCTGACCAGCAGCTCACTGCATGAGTTTAGGGTGTTGTCCGAGGACAGTATGGGTGTTGGTGTGGCTCTGTTCCTGGCTTTTCCAGCTCCCCTCTTCAAGATGACCTGGGCTCCCTGCCAGAGCTGTACTGGTCTGGAAATGCCTGTGGCAGTAGCAGGGTCTCTGCATCCAGGAGAGCCTGATTTGCCAGCCCCTGAGACTTATGTGAGATCTAACTCTCCCTCACTCTCCCACACACACACCACATATGCCCACACACTCCCCTCTTACACTTTTACTCACTCATACTTTCTCCCTCCCTGCCATCCTGCTGGCCACTATCTTGGGATCTCCTGGGGTTATTTTTGTTTTGTTTTGTTTTGTTTTTGGTTGCTCACTCTTAGTTTAGACTTGTTCTCTGTGATATTTGGGCTGAGTGAGATAAGCATGTCAATGTCAGTGATATTGCTAGATTCTCAGCAGCTACTCTGTGCTTGGTGCTTTTTGACATTGTCTTCGCTTCACCCCTGTGCTGTTTTGGGTAAGACTGTAGACTTGGGAGCAAGACTAGCTGGGTGTAAACTGTCCCCACATACCAGCTGTGCCTCAGTTTCTTATCTATAAAATGAATATAGTGATATCCTAGGTTGTTAGGATCATAGGTTGTGTGTATATAGAAAATTTAGAACAGTGACAGACACATAGTAAATGCCATGTATCAGTTATAAATTGATGATGATGGGTAAGATACTAGAAGATGAGTGCTATAAAAAATAAGGCATAATAAAATAGGTACAGTAAATGTGGATAGTGTATATCTGTAGGGAAACAGTTTTAAAAAGGGTGATGGTGAATCTCAATCTGAATAAATTTGAATAAAGATGGGAGGAAGAAGGCAAAAGGGGTTGCAGGAGGGGTATAGAGATGGAGGAGTGTAGAGGTAATAGTGTAGAGGTAAAGAGGTCAGAGAGGTAACTTAAGTATACATGGACAGATATAGTAAATGTTGTGTTTTGTTTTTGTTTTCTTAAACTTAGGGAATTTTCTAATGGAAAATTTCAAGCTGAAAAGTAGACAGAATAATAAACAAGTACCCTTTTCCCATCTTCAACATTTATCAATATGATCAATTGTGTTTTATCCGTATTCACCACCAGAACTTCTCACTGTGTTATTTTAAAGCAAATTCAAGAAATTCTGTAAATTATTTTTAAATACTTCTGAATATATTTCTAAAAGATAAGCACTTAACCAAACAACCATGATACTGAACCTCTTTGACTTTGTTTCCCATCTACAAATCAGGACCAGCAGAACCTTCTTTGCAGTGCTGGTTTCAAGGTGAGGAAGGATGCTTGAAGCCCTTAGTGTAGGGTTTGGCAGTCAGTGGCCAGTCATTACTGGCCATCATGCTGATGATCTGTCTTTACCAGCCCTTGTTTTTTATTTTTATTTTTCTAGATGGTGCTGTTGTGGCATTTTCACTTCTATTTCCTCTCGCTTCTCTATATCTATGTTAGGCACATTTATTAAGTATTCCTTTGTATATCAAAATTAACTTTAGACTATAGTCCTATATAATAAAAGGCTATTATGCAAATCGACCAAACAGTGGAATAACTGGTCGCTATGATGCGCTCAACACAGAAGCTGCCCCCTGGTGGTCAGTGTGCTCCCACAGGGGGAGCACCTCTCAGCCAGAAACTGGGCTCACGGCTGGCAAGCGCAGTGGTGGTGGCGGGAACCTTTCCTGTCTCCACGGCAGTGCTAAGGATGTCTGAGTGCTGGCTTAGGCCCGCTCCCTACAGGGGGCCGTCAGTTGGGCATTCCCTGAGAACTGGGCTGAGAGACACCCCCCCCCCCGCCCCAGTGCACGAATTTCATGCAACAGGCCTCTAGTAAAGAATAAAAAGCATTTATTTGAGGAAAAGGAGCTATAGCTCAAGATTTATGTAGAAACCTAAATTGCATTCAACCAAGCCTTTTATAGCCAAAGTTCCCAATTAGGTCTGTTTTTGGTAAATGAGGCATCCAGTGTGTGCTGTTCTGTTTGGATGTGGCTGGCCTAAGTCCCTTGGTCATAAAGAGGAAACTAGGAACTACCTTATAATAGTTGACTCATGTGGCGTAAGCAAGCAGGGTATAGTGTGGGAATTGAGGGCTCAGTCTGAGGATCTTCCTGGTGTAGAGAGTGCATGAGAATCCCTTGTCAGCAAATGGCTCTAGGGCCGTCTAGGCTCATATTATTCACAAAATTTGGGCCCTCGATTGACCATAGGAAGTCCTTCTAGCAGATAAATTCCTTCTTGGGGTTCATATCAAATGAATCTTTCTTCTGAAGTCCACAGCTTTCATTTATTCTCTATTTCCCCTTTTAACTTTCAATGCTTTTGTTCACAGCCTGATTTACAGTTTATGCTCATTTGATATCTGTAACTTATGAAATACCAGTGCTTGCTGGTCTTCCTAAACTGTTTTGAAGGGAGATGGGTACTTCTTCCCATTTCATTTTTTGACAGCATTATTGAAATTCAGATAGAACTCACATAACATACAATTCACCCAATTAAAGTGTACAATTCATTGGTTTAAGTACATTCACAGATATGTGCCATCATTACCAGAAGTTTTAGAACATTTAGAACCTCAAAAAGATATTCTGTACCATTTAGCAGTTACTCCCTATCTTCCCATCCCCCGCTCCCTGCCCTAAGCAAAACATGATCTACATTTTGTCTCTATGGATTTGCCTATTCTAATCCATATTAACATTTATTACAGCCCTACCTGGTTTGGCTCAGTGGATAGAGCGTCGTCCTGCAGACGGAAGGGTTCTGGGTTTGATTCCAGTTAAGGGCACATGCCCAGGTTGTGGGCTTGTTCCGCAATAGGAGGTGTGCAGGAGGCAGCCAATCAATGATTTTCTCTCAACACTGATGTTTCTATCTTTCTCTCCCCCTCCCTTTTTCTCTGAAATCAATAAAATATATTTTTTTAAAAATTCATGTACAAATTTTTGTGTAAACACATGCTTTCATTTCTCTTGGTATACCATGGTATACCCAGGAGTAGAATTGCTAGGTCAAATGTTAACTGTATGTTTAACCATTTGGGGAACTGCCAGCTGTTTTCTAATATGGCTTCTCTTTTTATTTTTCCCAAACATGGGGATTTAGCCATCTTTTCAAGTGTAAGTACCTACACTTACTTTAGGTAAATTTTTGTATTAATAATTTTTCTAAGTCTTAGTTATCTAATCATATTCATATATACCATTTTTAGTTATTACATTTTTATGTATAAGGTTTTAAGTTGAACTTTACTTAAGCAGTGGTCTCTAATGTGGAGGGTATATACCTTTAGGATACAAGATGATTCACTGTAAAGTGAGAAAAAATGCTATTTTCATGTATGCTTTATAATTATACTAGAGGCTCAGTGCACAAAATTCGTGCAAGGGGAAGTGCCCCTTAGCCCGGCCTGTACCCTCTCGCAACCCGGGACCTTTTGGGGGGTGTCCGACTGCTGGTTTAGGCCCAATCCCGCTGCGGACATCCCTCTCACAATCCAGGACCTCTGGCTCCTAACTGCTCACCTGCCTGCCTGATTGCCCCTAACCACTCGCCTGCCTGCCTCATTGCCCTTAACCACTCACCTGCTTGCCTCATCGTCCTAACCACCTCTCCCTGCCTGCCTCATTGCCCCTAACCACTCGCCTGCCTGCCTGCCTCATTGCCCCTAACCACTCCCTGGGGGCTGTGGTGTTCTGGTCGTTCCACTGTTTTGGTCGCTGGGCTTTTATTATATAGGATAATGCATTAGAATAGCTATGCATATTTAAATATTATAAATAGTTCTGTATTGGAGATGTATGTGCAGAGATTTTTTTTATAAATAAGGAGGCATAATCATAAAAGTCAGGAGAAAACTGTTCTAAATACATGAAACCAAAATAGCTGTGTGGTTCTTAATCCTTTTTGTGACAAATCTGATGGGAGAAATTTACAAATTACTTTGCTAATGAAATAGAAAATTTCTTGCTAATTTTAGTCCAAACGGAACATGTAAATACCAGTGGAAAGAGCTTTGGATCAGGTGTCAGACTTTTGTTTTTGTTCTACTTTTGCTAATTACTAGTGGTGAGACTTTGGGCAAGTCCCCTAATGGTCTCCATTTCAGTTCTCAAATAGGCATAATAAAATCTGAAATATCACAAGTAATCATTGTGTAGAGTGAGATTGGAAAGCATGACAAATGTAATGACCACAGGATGTTAGTTATTTATGTGTCTTGGGCAACCATGCAGTATTTTTAGATAAAATACCTAGCGTTCCTTCATCTTTGCCTTTATTGGGTTTTCCCTTCTTACCCCACCCACCCCACCTATTTCTCTTAACTATTTTCTGTGCTTCCTTTGTGTTGTTCTGACAACAGACCTTCAAAACTAAGAGTCATTGCTAAAGGATAAATTGGTTGTAGAGAAGTCCATGTGATGCCACCGTTGCAATATGTTTCCCTCCTGGTGCTTTATTAGAACAGAGTGTTCAGCACGTACTGTGGTGAAGGTGCAGTTCTGTGAAATTCCTGGCCACTGTGATGGAAGCTGTGGCATCACATTATTGAACATCTTCATGGTTTCTGTTTGATATGTGATCGTTTGAGTCTATCAACATCTTTGGGAATGTGAATCTTTGTTTAAAGTCAAAGCATGAAGGGAAGTGCTTGGTTACAAAAAGAGGTGAAGAGGTTCTAGGGAACTGTGTTAACCAAAGAGCTCACATGCTATGGTTAAAGATCTATTCATTTCATTTTTTATCCTCACGTCTTGTTTGTAATTCCTATTCTCTAACATTCTTTCTAAGGAAGTGGTTGGCAGACATTTCAGGTTATGATCTCCAATTTTTTCTAAAGGGTGATATCTTTTCTTGACTTTCTTTTTTGGGCAACAGAAATTATCAACATAACCATACTTAGATACTGTTCATTTGTTTTTTCATTCTTTCATTTATATACTCAGAATATATTTATTGACCACCTACATGTGCCTCTTTCTAGTTCAGGGAACAAAACAATATCTAAAATAAAAAATGTTTAAAACTTGCTCTCAGAGATTTTACATTCTAGTGGTTATTAGTCACTGAGCTTCAATAAAATAGGGATTAGTGCTAAGGAGTAAAGTGAAAAATAAGAATTGGGAAGGGGGTGGAACCTTTAGGGAGAGGAACAGTTGCCATTATTTATAGAGTAACCAGGGAGGTCTCACTGAGGAATTAACATTTAAGATGAGTCTTTGCTATGATGGTACTATTTGTGTTTTCAGTTAGTAGTGCTGGGGCAGAGAAATTCTAAATCCTAAGTCTGACAATTCATGGAGTAACTTCAACATTGTTAGAAAAATTAGGATCTAAAGCCACTCATCTGCCAACAAAGTACTGGCTGCTTATGGTCTGAAAGAGTTTTGTGAGGTCCCCATAAAGGTCATGGTGGCTCATGCCCAACACTCTTAAAAAGGTTGCATCTTTGCAGCCAATAATGTGGCTCTGAAGCAGCCCTAGTGATGTAGTCATTCTTGACAAGACCACTGACCAATGGACAGGGACCCATCTGTAATGACTTGGCTGGGGAGTTTTAGGGTCTCTCTTTGTCTCTAGGGCCTTGGCAGCTGCCTGTGTAGGAAAATCTCAATAGAAATGATGGTAAGCTTTGCAACTTGACTTCTCTACCTTTAAAATGTTTTTGGAAATTGATTTTATCTTTGTACCTAACCATCTCTTATTCAAAGGACCCCATTTATGACAGTGGGAAGCACTTTGAAAAGATGTCACACATTGCTTAGACACATTACCTACTGCCTGTCAGTACCTAGAATATATGAATGTTTGTTTGGTCACTATCTTCTCTCCATCAGAATAAACAACTGGAGGGCAGGAAGCCTATTTTAGTCACAGCTGTTAACCCAGTGCTACCAAAATAAAAACAATGTAGTATATGATCAAGAAATATTTGTCTAATTGAATAATTAACAGACTTCAAGCAATGTGGCAACAAGCAACACAACTAGCAACTATATGATAGTATCTTATGGTTTACCTAAAGATCAAGAAATGGACATGTTTACCTCTTATCAGTAGGGCCTGGACTTATCAGTAAGGTCCAATCATTACTCTCTCCTCTATGTCAATCTGCCTCTCAGAGAAACTCATGCTCCTTAATGAGTGTTCAACCTGGCTTGTCATCCTCTCTCTGCCACTACCCAGTTGTGACCTTAGACATGGCTTTGATCTCTGTGGGCCTATTTCAGCTCTCAAAGATTCTCATTTTATAACCTGGAAAAGCCAACACCCATTTGTGTGAAGCAAAAATACCTTTCTAAAGGAAGTGGAGCAAGCCCCTACTTCTGAAAATTACTTTTTATAAGGAAGTCTGTTTTACTCAAGGCAGTTAAGTCAATTCTGTACCTGGGAGGTTTGTAAATAATATTCTTTTTGAATTATTGACTTTAATCTGTTTATAAAAAATACAGGGATTTGTTTGAGGCTTTGTATTTTTCATTTTTTATATCTGTCATCTCCCATGTTGTAGAAGACCAAAGAAACCCAAGTGACACTTAGAGAAATGGAGTTACACAGCTTTATTACACCGGCAGTCTCAGAGAAGTTGCCTCCAAAGTTTGAGCAAACCAATATGGTGGAAGCCCTTCTTTTATTCCCTTTGGTTTCTTGACCCCCCCAAATATGGATGGGGACTTCCGGACCTTTCATGGGGTTTGCAAAAAGCCCCGTGTGTTGGAATGGGAGCCTTGAGGCCATATTTAAGGACCTGGCCTGGCACCAGCGCTGATAACCCCCTCTGGGGGTTCATGGTTTATGGCCTTTGTAAAATGTGAGCATTTAGGTATCAGGTCTTGCAAGAGCAGTTTGTGGGAAAGGGGCAGTGACTTAATTATAGGTTATCAAGAATGTACATTAGGTTACTGCACAGATTCAGATTGCTAGCCCCCCAAACATCAGGGTTACATTGGAATTAGCCTTTTAGCCTTCTCAACCACACACAAAAACAGTATAGAGAATTGAGAGTAAAACATGGCATCATTTTTTTGGAAATAGAGAATGTCATCATGAACTATGGAGGCAGAATTAAAATTGGAACTAGTAACAGAAAAGATTTGGTAAAAGAAAGTCAACAAGAAGCAATGTGAGCAAAGATGTTCATTGCTGTATAATTTTTGTAGTGAAAACTAAAAATAAATTTCCATCAATAGGCATCTAAGTAAACTATGATGCATTTATACTATAGCAAGTGGTAAGACAGTTAAGAAGAATGATATGATACATACCCTCAAGACATAGTATTGAGAGAAAAAGAAGGTAAGTTATAGAATATGGCCAGTATAATCCCATGTGTGTATATAGAAAAGAAAACAAAGCATATTTCTGATCTGACATATGTATGTTAACTCATAAGAAAAGGTCTCGGAGGAATAAAATGGTTAACAATGTTATGTCTGGGAATGAAGTAGGGTTGGTGGTGCTTGGTGCAATCAGAGTGCTTCACTTTCTGCTCTTGGCTTCTGTGCTTTGGACATTTTATTAAAGCATAGTCATGGTTTTCTTTTGTAATTATAACATTTAAAATTATTGGAGAGGAAAAGATGTGACAAAGAGCAATTGAGATACAAGGTAAGATTTTAGGTTAGGAGAAGGAAGATGAAGCACTTCAGGGTAGCAAGTTCTGCCAGTTATCACCGTATTCTGTGATATTTTGTGAGTGATGATTTGGAGATTGTACAGTGGTTTCAGGTTGGCATATAAACATATCTTACATTACTCCAAAAGATGTGACCTCGAGCAGAAGATCCCCCAATAGACAAAAGCCAAGGATTTTTCATAGCATTTTCATATATCTTTTTGTCTATTTGCTGGGTGAGAAAATTTTCATATATTTATGAAACATGGATTATTTCTATCTCTGTATGAATAATTCTGCCACAATAATAAAGCAGTTATATCTATCACAGAAATTGTTTCTCCAGCTTGTGACTTTATTTCCACTTCGTTGGATTTGTTCATTTAGTCTGTAATTTTTTTTGAGTCCTTGTATGCAACTCTGTGACCTGGCAGAGAACAGACAAGGCCTCTACTCTCATGGAACTTATAGTCAGGTGGTGGAGGTGAATGACAGTAAGAGCTAATAAAAATACCAGGAAGTGAGAACTCCTCAGATGAAAATTAAGCAAGGTGATGTGATAGGGTATAATGGGGGAACTACTTTAAGTTAGGTAGTTAGGAAAGACTTCTTGAGGAAGTAATTCATAAACCAAGGCATGCAACAAGACAGAAAGGAGCCAGATGAGTGATCATTTGGATGAAAAACATTCCGGGCAGAGGGACTAGGGTGTGCAAGAGTTTATAGGACTCAAAAGTTTGCTGCCTGGTTTGGATAAAGATAAATGAGAAAGGCAGGAACATGTCATGCTGTAAGGACAAGGTAAGGATTTTAGATTTTATTCCCGATATGATGGGCAGCTATGGGCAGGGTCTGGGGGGAGGTTAATTACAGGGATCTGATATAGGTTTATAAAAAAAATCTCTCTGAATACCTTTTGATTATAAATAGATAAGAGTAGAAGTGGGGAGACCCATTGGAAAAATAGAGGAGGGTCAGGTGGGAGAAGATGGTGACTTTTAGAATAGGGTGGTAGGTATAGATATAAACTTGCTAGGGAAATATAGGATCAGAGATAACTCCTAGATTTTGTAGCTTCAGCTATCGGAAGGTATTCTTCCTGAGATGGAGCAAACCAGGGAGGAACAGGTTTGGGGGAAATCAGTGTCTTTTTTGGATGTATCATGTTATGATGCCCACTGGACATATGTCAGGCAGTAAAATATGCTAGCCTGGAGTTCAAGGAGAGGTCAGGAATAGAGATCCATGTGGGAGCCATCTACATACATAATGATGGTATTGAAAACCCTGGAAATGACTCCAAACTCTCATACTCACCGGGTGCCCCACCCTTTATTTAGGTAAAACTCACCTAAGCAGAATGCTTGTTTCTAGGTCTTTCCCTTTCTGACCTTGTTTTTGCTGTTGATGGTTGCTTTGAAGCCTTATAGTGTGAAGGACAGTGGGAGAAGAGTAGAAAGACACTGTGCTGGGCCTGTAGTTACAGTGATGAGCGTGCTTCTCATTTGTGAAGCTCTTGACATTTTAATCATTACCTCATTTACCAAAGCTAAAAACAGCTTAAAGTGAGCAGACTATATTTTAGATAGATTCTAGATTTACACTGTGTTCTTTAGTTATGATAAACTTATCATAAATTTATATTGCTATTATAATATAAACATTATATGCTAATATAAGTTACATGAAACAAAGTTTTTTTTAAAATATATTTTATTGATTTTTCACAGAGAGGAAGGGAGAGGAATAGAGAGTTAGAAACATTGATGAGAGAGAAACATCGATCAGCTGCCTCCTGCACACCCCCCACTGGGGATGTGACTGCAACCAAGGTACATGCCCTTGACTGGAATCGAACCCGGGACCCTTCAGTCCACAGGCCGACGCTCTATCCACTGAGCCAAACCAGTCAGGGCTGAAACAAAGTTTTTAGTGCTATTGATTGTTCAGAATCTCATGTGCCATTGTCTACTTTGTTGAAATACAAACATAAACTAAATAAAAATAAGAAACTATGAAAATGTGCCTTTACTTGTAGATAATATTTCCAATTTGGTTTTGACATTTACTTTTATTGGAATAATGCATGGGTGTTTTACATTTTTATCTGTTTTATCAATAGTATCCTTATACAACTTTATCCTTATAATAAAAACACTCTTCAATTATTTTTATGTTTTGAAAATCCTTTCATACCCCCATGTTTGCTGCTAGTTTATGACAGATTTTATTTTATTTTTTTTATCTTTATTGTTGAAAGTATTACAAACGTCCCCCCCCCCCGCGCCCGCCATTGTCCCTTTCTAACCTGCCTCTGCTCTGCACCCCATGCCTTCACCACACTGATTTTATTTTATTTTTTGACTTATAGATCCAAATGGATTAACTGTGTTGTTTAGGGTGAAGTACAAACTCTTTATTTTTTACATCCTCAATGGAAATTGCTTTAAAAAATATGGTTGAGCCCTCATTTATCTTGAATGATTCTTACTCACTGCAGATAAACTCTCCAGCCCTCTTGCTGGCACATGGTGAGTTCAAGGCCCCGATCTACTACGACAACGGAATTTCACATCAGCCCTGAGCCTGGAAAGATGGTGTCACAGTCCTCAGACCAGCAGGGTTTTCCTGTGGAGCCCTGGGAAGGGGTGAGTGATGACTCTGGTGACACTGATGGTTCACCCCACCTCCTGGACACTGACTACCCCTCTTGCCCATCAGACGTCAGGTTCACGAGGCACAAAGCTGCCTGGATTAACCCCCAGGATATGCAGCCTCAGCTGCAGGACTTGCCGCTTCAGGTGCCAACAGTGGGAAACATTGGCAGCAACTTTGTGGGGGATGCTACCTCTCCTTTGGGCACTTCACCATTGTCTCTCAAGAACTCCATGGTGGAGACATCATTGTGGAAGGACACTGTGGACTCCATGGGCAGCTCAGGTAAAAAGAGCAGTGACTTTTCTTTTAACCCCACACAAGAGCGGGCAGTACCCCCAGGACGCTCTCCTTGGATGTCTCCGTTCACAAGCTCCAAGATTTTGACTGCTTCCCTATGTTCTGAAGCTGACAGTGCTTGTTTCAAGCCTTCTCACCTGACAGCTTCCACTGACGAAGGTAACTTTAGTTAGGGACTTTCCTCATTCTTGTCCATTCACACACTTGTTTTGTCTTGGTCTAAAGGTCTAAAGCCTGCCCCACTGTCTTCCTCATAAAAAAAAATGTCATGGGTTTACTCTTAGATCAGAAGCCAGTGCATTAACTCATTTAATATTGTCTTTGGCCCATCTACCTGGACCGTTACAGCTGTGAAATCAAGTATTTCCTTTCTCCTTAGCTGCAGGGAAATGCCATCCTAGCTCAATGTAGTTGATAATCAACATCACCAGTTAATTTTGAGCTCGTGTGTGCCTTCAGGGGCTTCCAGCTTATGAAATTGCCTGCAAGGCAGGGCATCGGAAGTACTCTCAATCCACTGTGCTGGTGTTTCCAGAAAGAATGGGCTCCACTGCACACCAGCACACCAGTACTTACTAGGAGATGATCTTGCCTTTCCTGTTATATTTACTTGGACAGAGTGTGACTAGGAAACAGTCAGTTTTAAAAATAGTAACCACAATTTCCCAAAGGCTATACAAATTAAGGGCTCCCATTGCTATGAGGTCATGCACATATTCCTAAAATACTGAAATTCCTAAAAGAATATAATCCATGCAAAATGCCACCGAGGAGTCAATAAATTAGCTATTGTTATAATTTATAGCATGCTTACTTTACTTTAAAATATTCATTATTTTATATTCATGCTTTGCATTAATTTATATTTCTGTTAGAACTCTAGTTCAAGTAGTCAATGAAGTTTTTTCTGTCAAAACAATTTTAAAAGCTGTCCATGTTTTGTGTGTAAGTTTGTATGCTTGTATGTATTTATATCTCACTAGCAGGAACCAGTCCTCCCCTTTGCTAAAATATGGGGTTTATTAGTTCTATTGGAAACTTTGAAAAGTCAGAGATGATGATAGTCTTCAACACATTAATCATTGCTGAAGAATAGCAGATTTGGGGCAATCTTTCAATGGACTAACTGAATAAGAACCAAATTTGAGCAAAATAAAACACTTTGATGATTGGCTTTTTTTCTGTATTTTTGCTCATTTGCTGGGATAGTTCTCAGGCAAAGAGTAATTTGCAAATTTAGTGGTTGCCAGATAAGAGGTTAGTCTCCCATTAGACTGCCTCACAGGGGAGAGTGAGGAGAACATGGAGAAAAGGGAAAGCCCTCTCCCCTGCAAACCACCACCAGTATGACAAGTTATATAGTGACAGGAGGGTCTCTTTAGGGCCTAGTGTACCCGTGACCCAAATCATTTGTTATATCACTGCATAGAAGTGGTTCTGCAATTTTAAATTATCCTGTAACTTTGTCTTTATAGAAAATAGGTACCCCAGCCCAAACAATCTCTCTAAGTACCTTTAAAAAACCACTCTTTCTTTTAGGAGTATTTCTTTAACTTGGTTAAGGGATTCATTCCATGGGATTAAAAATAAAAATCCTGAGTGATCAGGTTCTTTCTGGTGTGGGCAGCAGCGATGGGGAGAACAGGCATTTGCCCCTACGACGTGGGGTTTTCCTGTGGCTGTTGCATCTCCAGTGGCAGCAGCAGTGTTTTCCTTTGCTAGATAAAATGGTAGGGAAAGACCCCTTGTGTTGTCAGAAACAACTCCACACTTCCTTCGTTTGCGTAGGATCTACACATTTACAAAGCACTTTCACATTCTTTGCTCTTTTAACTTAGTAGATAATTACCCCCGTTCAAAAGATGAGGAAATTTTGATGCGTAGACACAGCTGGTGCATGGAGAGCTGGAACTGGAATCTACACTGTCTGACTCATCTCTGTGCTTTTCTCTATGTTCAGGGTCCAAAACTATGACTGGGTCAAATTCGGCCAGCCTCCTGATTTTACAAATAACAACTTTGCTTGTTTTGTCTATAGCTGCTTTCTCACTACAGTGGAAAAACTGAGTAGTCCGAACAAATGCCATATGAACCTCATATTCTACAATATGTACTAGCTAGTTGCTCTTTTCTGAAAAAATTTGCCCACTCCAGATGGCTTCTGATTCCAAGAGGTTCAAAGTTTTCCATGGTCCCGACCAGCATGGCTCAGTGGTTGAGCATCAACCTAAGAACCAGGAGGTCACGGTTCAATTCCTGGTCAGGGCACATGCCCAGGTTGCGGGCTCAATCCCCATTATGGGGCGTGCAGGAAGCAACCTATCAATGATTCTCTCTCATCATTGATGTTTCTAGCTCTCCCTCCCTCCCCTTCTGCTCTGAAAAAAAAAAAAAAAAGTTTTCCATGGAACAGTGGCTTCCTTGAAGATGAGGCAAGGGATTTGAGTGATCCTGCTTGTCTCTCTGTCACCCGGAGAGCTGTATAATCATCAAGACATTGGCAGCATTTTCTTCTAATTCAGTGGATTGGCACAAGCCAGCTTTTATGGCTCTCACAAAAATGTTTTGACTTAAATGCTACAATAAGAAATCACATGTGTTTTGCTGGTGTTCATTGCCAGTAATGGAGTTGCTTAAGGGTACAGACTGGATGAGTCAGCTGAATAAACCTTCTGCAGTTTCTTCTTGTTTTTGATTGGAGGAAGACCATTTTAGTGAAACAAAGCTGACATTTTTCAGATACTTTGTTTTTGCAAACAGGAAGTTTGGTCAATTTCAGTGAGTTAGAAAAGTGATTCCATGATTCTTATGGCTGTTTCTAGACTGTTTCTTCTCACCTTTCTTCATCTCCTTTAGGTAGTTTCCATGACTGTCTTCTCTTTCTGCCTCATTGGTCTCCTCCATGCCAGGGTTCTTCCATGTGTTCTTATTGTTCCAATGGCCTCTTGTAGAATGATAACCTTTAAGACAATATCTGCAAGCCTTACCACCAGAAGGTTCATTCTTCTTTTGTCATCCTAATTTACTCTAGAGTTGTGCTAATTAAAAAACAACAATATTTAAAAGCCACTCTCTAGAATTATTTTGTTTTCTTAAATAATCGTTGGACTTCTTTTTCTCTATTTTTAATAACTTGCTGTATTGTCAGGTGCTGTTCAAATCAATAGAAGAAGCATTTCATTAAATTCCTTCTCAGCAGAAGCATTTGTGCATCCAGTTGATGTAGAAAAGGTGAATATTTTACTTTTACATTTTTTTATGCCACAAAGAGTATTAATCCTTTAGATAGTGCTGTTATAATTTAAATTTGGAAATTTCAGTTCATGAGGCATGGCAAGTATGTTTCATTTCAGTATTTGATTGATAGAGGGTGGAGGCTGCCAAGAGCCCCAAGCTGAGAAGGGTTCTGAGGCAGTGCCTATGCTCAGCTGGAAAGTCTGCCATGATTGATGAATGATGTCAACCATTGGGCCATCACCAACCTAGGGTTTTATATCACAAGAAATTCAAATTGGGTTATTTATTGATTGCAGTGGACTAAGTCTTATGTCTGGAAGATATGGACTATACTTTACATAATAACCTCTAATTAACTCCATTTAAATACGGCTTCTTGATTTTTATTTATTTTTTTTGTAAGAGAATATTTATTTGGTAAACTACAGAGGTAGAAAAAGTAGTTCCTAGAAGAAATGGGCTTAGGAGAGAATTTATGGAGGTAAAGGAAGAGCCCTTGGAGCTTGAGAGTGAGAAACCTAATGGTAATGTGCCTGGGGTGGGGGAGGGGGGGGAGGGTGGTGTGGGAGAGGGAAGGAAAAAAAAAGGGAAAGGCAAAGGTGTGACCCTGGGAAGGAGAGTGCCTGCTTCTTGATTTTTAAAAATGTAATATACCTCAATGAAAAAAAGTTGATTATCCTTTTGTATTTTAACTGATTTTTTTCTATAGGAAAATGCCCACTTTTATGCTGCAGATATGATTATATCAGCAATGGAGAAAATGAAGTGTAACATCCTGAGTCAACAGCACACAGAGAACTGGAGTATAGAAGAAGCCAGTGGGTCACTTGGGAATGATCAAAGTGACTCTGAAGTGACCTTTTATACCAATGTAAAGCAAGAATCCGGGTCTTCCACTTTTTCAAACAGTGGCTATGAAGGCAAGTGGGGCAAATATGAGAAAGCTTTTTGCTGTAATCTCTACACATATTTATATTCTCTGTCAAATCTGGAAGTATGTCTTTAAATCCTTTGTCTAAAACTTCTGAAATAACCTACTAGTATATTATCCTCATCATAGGTGCCATTTGGGTTTGGGACTGGTTAGCATACTCCACTCCATGGCTAAATCGATGTGTTGTTGTTTTTCTTGGACTTCATCCTAATTTTCCTTTTGGCAGTAGCTGAAATTTTCCATCTTCCTTTGCTTTCTGTCACATAGCATTCTCTTAACTCTACTTCCTTTCCAAGTCCTCGTTCATTCATTCCACAAACACGGAGCCTGAGAGGTGCTGGGTGCCGGGCATCACCAGGCAACAAGATGTGCTCCTTCCCTCCAGGAGCTCTCGTGGTGGAGCCCAGGCTGTGTGGGATCATAGGCAGGGCTCCTCTGACCCAGTGCAGTGGGTCCCAGAGTAGAAGGAGCTCTCGGGAGTTCTTCCTGGAGGGGAGGATAAATAAACTGAGAACTGAAGATAGGACTTGTCATTTTCTTACCATTTCTTAAGTGTGAATCCTGCTTCAGTCCTAGATTCTTCTCTTTCTACCCTGAGATTTTATCCACTGCAACATCTTTCCATTATTCCCTCTCTGTTGACATCTCTCACATCTGTGTTTTTAGTCCTCCAACTCTTTTACGTGCTTGCTCAATATTGCTGGGATCTGTGGAACATGTCCACCTGAATGGCCTCCCAGGATCTCTAACTTAACATGTCTAAACCAGTCATATCTCTATCACTCCCTCACAAGCCCCTTTCAGAAAAAGGAAAAAAAAAAGGATTAAAAACAAATGCTTGCTTTTCCTTTTGACTTCCTTTACCTGGCATTTTAATCAGGACCCTTTCAGGAGAGAAGAACTCACTCCGTGTGGTACATATATAACACAATGCCTGGCATAAAATAGGTGTGTAATAAATTGTTGTTGAATCCACTACCTAGCTCAAATTAAAAGGAACATTATTTAGAAACTATATAGAGCATCCTCATTGAACCCAGTGATGGGAAATATAAAACTGACCAGTAAAGAGGCAGCTCTGGCATCTGTATTTTCTGAGGCAACAAAATGCAATTGCTACTCTTCCTGCATGTAGTTGCTTCATTCCCCTTTTCCACCGCCTGACTTCTTCATCCCTACCCACCCCTTAGCCCTTGTTTTTGTCTGCTATCTCCTTGACTTCTCAGTCAGGGCCTCATAGCTCAGCCTAGTCTTGCTGGACCCCAAGTCTAGCCTACCAGAAAGAGCATGTGGTGGCACCTGCTTTAATTGGGTGTCCATAGCTGGTCAGCTAGCTGTGTGACCAGTTTGGCCGGGGAATGCAATATAGATTGTCATCTCCTCTGAGGCCGCCGGTGGAGAGAAAAGGCATGTGTTCATATTTCAGCACACTATCTTTGACTCTTTCTTCTTCCTTGTGCCTGTACCTCTGTCCAGTTTCTAGTTAGTGAACAAATCAATTCTGACTTCTCAGTAATAGTGACATTCCCTCCATCCATTCTTCATTCCTGCCTTTTACCTGCAGCAACCCTCTGGCCAGTCATTTTGTAAGAACTGCATTTAGGTCCTCCATATGTATCTGCTGCCTTTAATTTTCTCTCTTTGCTTTCACACTCTTTTCCCTTATTATTGACCCTATACACATCTGTCTCTCTAGTCCTCTAAAATGGCCTGCTGAGTTTGTTCCACATTTAATCCTGGGATTTTTAGCCTTCTGGGAACCAGCTTCTCCCTACCTTCTCAGCAGGCATATCCTGCCATTTCTGTTGTAACATAGGCTTCAGTTATACTAGCCTGTTATACTTGTTTGTAGACATTTCTCATAAGCTCCGGCCTCCCTCGCTTTACTTCAGCTAGGCTCTCTTGGAACGCACATTAGTTCCTTCATCATTCCCATTCTTCAAAAGCAGTTTTCTGCCACCAGCACTGTGACGTGTTTCCTGATTTTCATCAGGAGAGGAGTACCATTCATATGGGATGGAACATAAGTTGTGCTCTGGAATGCTCTCTAATTGTCTAGGCTCGTGTCTCCCCCTGGAGTTGTGCAATGTAGATCTCACCTCTAAACTTCTTAAAGCCCATAGCACACAACTGTGTTTCCTTAAATTCTTTGATAGATGAGATTTATCTTATTTGTATTTGCATTCAGCATAGTGCCTTGTTTGAAATAGGTATTTAAAAAATGTATTAAATGGTTGAATACTAATGTTTAGATGAAATTTTAAAAATATATATGCTAAAGAAATTTAAAAATATTTCTACCATTCAAATAAAATATTTATCTTTTACTAGTATTAAGTATCATTCTTTAAAAATTTCTTTATTATTCTTATTTTTTTTATTGTTTACAGTATTATAGCTATCTCTCGCTTTCTCCCTTTTTGACCCCCTCCACCCAACCCCTGCCCCACCCCAGGCCTTCCCCAAACTATTATATGTGTCCATGGCTTATGAATATATGCATGTATGCTCTTTTGTTAATCTCTTCCTGTCCCCTCCCAAACCCACCATTAGAGATTTATTATTCTGTTCCATGCATCCATACTGCTGGACCTGTTTTGTCATCAATTTATTTTGTTCATTAGATTCCACATATAAGTGAGATCATGTGATAATTTGTCTTTCTCTAAATGGCTTATTTTGCTTAACATAATACTCTACAGGTCCCTCCATGCTGTCTCAAAGGGCAAGAGATTCTTCTTTTTATAGCCACATAGTATTCCAGTATGTAAATGTACCACAGCTTTTTTATCCACTCATCTGCAGATGGGCACTTGGGCTGTTTCCAGATATTAGCTATTGTAAGTAATGCTGCTATGAACATAAGCATGCATATATTTATTCTGATTGTGTTTTGGGATTCTCAGGATATACTCTGAGAAGTGGGATTGCTGGGTCAAATGGCAGTTCCATTTTTAATTTTTTGAGGAACCTCCATTCTCTTTTATAATGTCTGCACCAGTCTGCATTTCCACCAGCAGTGTACTAGGGTTCCCTTCTCTTTACATCCTTGCTAGTAATTGCTTGTTGATTTATTGATGGTACCCATTCTGCCAGGTATGAGGTGATATCTCATTGTCATTTTAATTTGCATTTCTCTGATGATTAGTGACATTGAGCATTTTTTCAGATGTCTATTGGCCATCTGTATGTCCTCTGCCTATTTTTAAATTAGATTGTCTTCCTGGTGTTGAGTTGTATGAGTTCTTTGTATATTTTGGGAAATAAACCCTTATATGTATTATTGGCGAATATGTTTTCCTATTCAGCCATACAGTAGGTTCCTTTTTAATTTTGTTGATGGTTTCCTTTGCTGTGCAGAAGCTTTTTAGTTTGATGTAGTCCCATTTGTTTATTTTTTCATTTGTTTCTCTTGCCCTAGGACAATGGTCGGCAAACTGCGGCTCGCAAGCCACATGCGACTCTTTGGCCCCTTGAGTGTGGCTCTTCCACAAAATACCATGTGCGGGCGCACATGTACAGTGCGATTGAAACTTCGTGGCCCATTCGCAGAAGTCAGTATTTTGTGGAAGAGCCACACTCAAGGCGCCAAAGAGTCTCATGTGGCTTGCGAGCCGCAGTTTGCCGACCACTGCCCTAGGAGATGTTTTGGTGAAAATACTGCTACATGAGATGTCTGAGATTTTACTGCCTATGTTTTCTTCTAGGATTTTTATGGTTTCATGACTTACATTTAAGTCTTTTATTCATTTTGAGTTTATTCTTGTGTATGGTATAAGTTGGTGGTCTAGTTTCTCTTCCTTCCTTCCTTCCTTCCTTCCTTCCTTCCTTCCTTCCTTCCTTCCTTCCTTCCTTCCTTTTTTCTCTTTTGCATGTACCTGTCCTATTTACCAAACACCATTTATTAAAGAGACCGTCTTTACTCCATTGTATGCTTCTATAGCCTTTCTCAAATATTAATTGACTATATTGGCATGGGTTGATTTCTAGAGTCTCTGTCCTGTTGCATTGTTCTATATGCCTGTTCTTGTGCCAGTACCAGGTTGTTTTATTACAATGGCTTTGTAGTATAGTTTATTATCTAGTATCATGATCTCTCTAACTTTGTTCTTCTTTCTCAAGATTTCTGTGGCTATTCGGGGTCTTTTTGGAGTATTTGTTGTAGATATGAGAAATATGCTATTAATATTTAATAGGGATTGTGTTGAATGTGTAGATTGCTTTGGGTAGAATGGACATTTGAATAATATTAATTCTTCTAATCCATGAACATAGTATATGCTTCTACTTGTTTGTTGCCGGGGTTCTTGTCTCAGCATCAAGAAGGGTTCAGGAATCTGGAGAAGGGGCTGTGCGTAGATGACATAGGAATCCAGAGACTAATAAAGAGTCCAGAGACAAAATATAATTTTGAAAGGCACTGGGGGTCAGAGGAGCTTAGCTAAAGGAGCTAAGATCTAGGTCTTAAGTCTAAGGTCTTAGGTTCTCTCTGTCCCCAGGACCCCATGCTTTTTATTAACGCAACTTGTCCTGAGGCGAGGCAGAGATCTACACTTCAAAGGGTTAGGGTTTGTTACAGAGTCCATTTTCAGAATGGGGAAATTAGCCTACGGCTGTTCTGTTCAGGCATTTGGCCAGTAGGAGGCAATAACATGTAGATTAAGATGTCCTTTAACTGTCTGGCAGCCACAATCAATTTAATGTATCCTATTCAGTTTTGGGGAAATGCCTTTAGCCATTCTCAGCTGGTGACTACATGTGTGACTCAACCCTGTTGAGTCCCCAAGTCTCATCAACCTTTTGACGAAACTCTTGAAATTATGACATGCTGGAATTGGTTCCTGGCAGTTTGTATTTTCTTCTATTTCATTTTTTAATGTCCTATAGTTTTCTGAGTACAAGTCTCTTACCTCATTAATTATGTTTATTCTCAGGTATCTTATTTTCTTTTGTTGTAATTGTAAATGGTATATATATATTTTTTACTTTCCCTTTCTGAGGGTTTATTACTGGTGTATAAAAATGCCATCAATTTCTGGGTGTTAATTTTGTATCTTGCTACTTTGCAGAATTTATTAAATCTAGTAGGTTTTGGGTGGAGTCTTTAGGGTTTTCTATATACAATATCATGCCGTCTGCAAATTATGACAGTTTTACTCCCTCCTTTCCAATTTGGATGCCTTTTATTTCTTCTTCTTGTCTGATAGCTATGGCTAGAACTTCCAGTACTATCTTGAATAAGAGTCTTGAAAGCAGACATCTCTGTCTTTTTCCTGATCTTAAGGAAAATGCTTTTAGTTTTGCCTGGCCACAGTGGCTCAATGGTTGAGTGTCTACCTATGAATCAGGAGGCCACAGTTGGATTCCTGGTCAGGGAACATGCCCAGGTTGTGGGCTCGATCCCCAGTGGGGTGTGGGCACAAGGCAGTCAATCAATGATTCTCTCCCATCGTTGATGTTTCTCCTCTCTCTCTCTCTCTCTCCCTTCCTCTCTGAAATCAATAAAAATATATTTTAAAAAGAATAAGAAAATGCTTTTAGTTTTTGCCCATTGAGTATGATATTGGCTGTAGTGTGTTATATATGGCTTTTATTATGTTGAGGTATGATCCCTCTGTTCCCACTTTGCTGAGAGTTTTTATCATAAATGGGTGCTGTATTTTGTTGAATGCTTTTTCTACATCTACTGATACGATCATATGATTTTTATTCTTCATTTTGTTTATGTGGTCCATTATGTCTATTAATTTGCAAATATTGAACCATTCTTTCATCCCTGCAATAAATCCCACTTAATGTATTGTTGGATCTGATTTGCTAATATCTTGTTGAGGATTTTAGCATCTATGTTCAGCAGGTTATTGACCTGTAATTTTCTTTCTTTGTAGTGTCCTTATCTGGTTTTGGAATTAGGATAGTGCAATCCTCATAAAAAGAGCTTGAAAGTGTTTCTTTATCTTGGACTTTTTGGAGTAGTTTGAGAAAGATAGATGTTAGTTCTTTGAATGTTAATAAAACTTCCAATTGAAGTCCTCTGGACCAGGGCTTTTGTTGCTGGCAGGTTTATTATTATTATTATTATTATTATTATTATTACTTCAATTTCACTAGTTGTTTTTAGACTATTCTGGTTTTCTGATTTTTCCTGATTGAGTTTTGGCAGATTGTATGTTTCTAGAAATTTATCATTTCGCCCAGGTGGTCCCCTTTGCTGGCATATACATGTTCAAAGTATTTTCTTACAATCCTTTGTATTTCTGTGGTGTTGATTGTTACTTTACCTCTTTCATTTTTTATTTTGTTTATTTTGTTTCCTGATAAGTCTGGCTAAAGGTTCATCAATCTTATTTATCTTTTCAAAGAATCACATCTTGATGTTACTGATCTTTTCTTTTCTTTTTTTTTTTTAAATATATTTTATTGATTTTTTACAGAGAGGAAGGGAGAGAGATAGAGAGGAACATCGATGAGAGAGGAACATCGATCAGCTGCCTCCTGCACATCTCCCACTGGGGATGTGCCCGCAACCCAGGTACATGCCCTTGACTGGAATCGAACCTGGGACCTTTCAGTCCGCAAGCCGACGCTCAATCCACTGAGCCAAACCGGTTTCAGCGATCTTTTTAATTTTACTTTTTTCAGTCTCTGCCATTTATTTCCACTCTAATCTTTATTATTTCCTTCCTTCTACTTTCTCTGGACTTTTCTTGTGTTCTCTTTCTAATTCTTTTAGTTGTACGTTTAGTTGTAGGTTTGAGTTTTTCCTATTTCTTGAGGTAGGCCTGTAATGCTATGAACTTCCCTCTCAGGACTGCTTTCACTGTGTCCCATAAATTTTGGTTTGTTGTGTGTTTATTTATTTGTTTCCAGGAATTTCTTGATTTATGCTTTGATCTCACTGGTAATATATTCATTGTTAATAACAAGCTATTTGGTCTCCATGTGTTTGATTGTTTTGAGGTATTTTTTTTTAATTGTAGCTGATTTCTAGTTTCATGCCATTGCAATCCAAGATGCTTGATGTTATTTAAATCTTCTTGAATTTGTAAAGACTTATTTTGTGTCTTAACAGGTGGTCTATCTTTTGAAATAATTTATCTGCACTTGAGAAAAATGTGTATTTTGCCCCTTTGGGATGAACTGTTCTGTAAATGTCAATTAAATCCATCTGATCTAGCGTGTCATTGAAGGCCATGGTTTCCTTGTTGACTTTTTGTCTGGAAGATTTATCCATCCAGTGATGTCAGTGAGGTGTTAATGTGCCCTACTATGACGACACTGTGACTGTATTATAACACATTTCTCCCATATAGTCTTCCAAGAGTATATATATATATATATATATATATATATATATATATATATTTACATGCTACTTTATTGGGTGTGTATATGTTTATCAGTGTTATGTAGGGTCCTTCCTGGCTTCTTACTATGGCCTTTGTTTTGAAGTCTGTTTTGTCAGATATGAGTATTGCTAACTCAGCTTTTTTAATATTTCCATTTGCATGGAATATTTTTTCCCATACCTTCACTTTCAGTCTGAATGAATCTTTTGTTCTGAGGTGGGTCTCTTGTTCACAGCATATATATTGGTCATGTTTTCTTATCCATTTATCTATGTCTATTGATTGGAGCACTTAGTCCACTTATATTTAAGGTTATTGTTGACATGTACTTACCTATTGTCAATTTTTTAAATACTTATGATGTTCCTCTCTCACTTGATTTCTTCTTCTTCTTAAAGCACTTCCTTTAATATTTCTTGTAGTGCAAGTTATGTGGTAATGTACTCCTTTAGCCTTTTTTTGTCTGGGAAGCTCTTTATTTTATCTTCAATTTTAAATGATAGCTTTACTGGATAGAGTAGTTTTGGGTTCAGTTCCTTGTTTTTCATTACTTTGAATACTTCATGCCAGTGCCTTCTGACTTGAAGTGTTTCTGTTGAGAAATCAGCTCACATTCTAATGGATACTCTTTTGTAGGTTTTTGTTTTTTTTTTGTTTTTTTTGTCTCTCTCTTGCTGCTTTTAAGATGCTTTTTCTTTAAGGTTTGTCATTTTAATTATGATGTGTCTTAACTGGGTCTCCTTAGGTTTATCTTGATTGGAACTCTTTGTGTTTCCTGAACTTGTGTGACTTTTTTCTTCACCAGGTTAGAGAAGTTTTCTGCCATTATTTTTTTTAAAAAATAGGTTCTCTATACCTTGCTTATTTTATTCTCTTTCTCTTACCCCAGTGTTGCAGATATTGTTCTGTTTCATGTTGTCCCAAAGTTACCTTAAACTATCCTCCAGCTTTTTAATTCTTTTTTCTTTTTGCTGCTCTAATTGAGTGTCTTTTTCTACCTTGTCTTCCAAATCACTAATTCAATCTTCTGCCTCATTCCATCTACTCTTGATATCAGATATGTTATTCTTTATTTCTGACTGGTCTTGTTCATGATTTCTATCTCTTTTTTTATGCTGTTGTAGTTCCCACTTAATTCCTTGTAATTCTTACTAAGTTCCTCAAGCATCCTTATAACCATTACTTTGACATCTTTGTCTAATAAATTGCTTGCCTCCATTTCATTTAAATATTTTTCTGGAGTTTCCTCCTTTTTTTTATTTGGGGTTTGTTTCTTTGTCTCCCCATTTTTGCTGTCCATTTATATTTGTTTCTATGTGTTCAAACTGCTATGCTTCCCCATCTTCGTGGGTTGACCTTATGTAGTAAGTGTTCTGTGGTGCAGCCTCTTTAATCTTCTGAACTGGATGCCCTAGGAATGTTCTTTGTGTGGTTTATTTGGGCTCTCCTGCTGTAACTGGGCCTTGATTACAATTGTTCCATTCATGGCTTGGATCTCTTCTCAAGCTGGCTGACTGTGAGGTTCATCCGAGACTACATTGTGCGAGCTATTGTGACAGGACAAAGCAAAACACAACACAACAAAATAAGAACAAAACAAAAACATACAATATGCCCCTACAACAACAACAACAAAAGCAACCACAAAAGAAAAGAGAATTAGGAAAGAGAACAAGAATAATAATAATAAAAATCTACAAGAAGGAAAATAAAGGGAAAAAAAGGGATATGAAAGTGCAGAGGTGAAAGAAAATAAGAATAAGGAATAGGGGAAGAAAATGGTATAAAAGAAAAAATTAAAATAAATTATGAAAAGGAAAAAAATATGAGAAAATAGAAATACAAAAAATAAGAAAAAAGAAAAAAGAAAGCAGGAGAAAGAAGAAAAATAGAGTAAGAAGATGAAAGAAAAATTAGATATATGAAAGAAAAAAGAAAGGATAAAAAAATAAAGCAATAAAGAAGATAATGAAGGGAAAAAAAAAAGTGAAGTAGCACTTGTCTCAGCAGAGTTTACTGACTCCTGGGAGCTCCCTTTGGATCCTGCTCTTCTGTTGGCTGAGGCTGACTGCTTTGTCTCCCAAGTCTGGGCCTCTTGGGAGGTACTCTGGTGCTAACCAATGTCAGAGCTGTCCACATCTAACTCTCAGCAATCTGTTATAAGCTTTAAGTGATCCAGAGTTTGTGTCTGTCCCCACAGTACTTGACTGCACATGGGAGGGTCCAAACTGCACTCTCAGGCCTGTTTGTTAGCAGCACAAGACCCAGTTAGCAAACTTCCTCATTTCCCTGCACTCTGCCTCCCCCTGCCTTCTCCTGCCAGCCAGCTGTCAGTCTTAATCACTGAAAATGCTAATTTTGAAAGGGATTTTGGTGGAATTGGAAGTCTAGACCTCTAGGTCTCCTGTGGGGGGGAGGTGCCTTTCAGATTTCAGGGAAAGTGGTGGGTGTGTTTCCCCAGAGCTACTCCTGTGAGAGTGTTCCAGAATATTTCACTGTCCTTGGCTGGGTGGAGATCCTTGTATGCAGTCTAGTGGGATCTGCTAGAAAATGGGAGTTTCTATCAGTTCTCCTGTGAGGAGTGAGAACCAGTCAGGTTCCCAGGATGGTGAGGAGGACAGTTCCACCCCCAAACCAATCACTGAGGCTCCCTGAGACTGTTTAAACCCACAGGCTTGGCCTCTGCTGCCATCTCCTCTGCAGTGATTGAGATGCAGAGTGTGGAAGCAGGTTTCCTGAGGGTGGGGCGAGCTGTATCCCCTAGGGTGGGATATTTGACTTGTCTTGAGCTGTGGCTTCTGGGACGGGTCTACACATCTCAGGAAAAATGGCTGCTTTAATTTGGGGGATTATGACAGATTGCAGATATCCTGGCTGCCACTTTTCCACATCTACCCCCAATGCTTCCCACCCCAGCCTCTCCTCAGGCATCTCCAGTCCACACTGCACTCTCTCCATCAAAGCCTCATGAATAGCTACAAACAGAAATCCTGTGCTCTGAATTAAAACAAAAAAAAATGTGGCTTTATCTTCAACCAGCTCTGGTCTTCCCAGGAGATAGAACCCCCCCACCTTTCATGGCTAGATGTTCCTGGCTCTGGTGCTCCGGACAGAGCCATAAGACAGATTCCTCCTCACTCTTGTCCTACCGCCTGTGGAAGCTAGGTCAGCCCCTCTTGTAACCTCGCCCTTCCTTCCAGGCTCCAGGTGTTTTCTGCCCTTCCTTATTATGTCTTCTCCTCAGCTGGACTTCAGTTGGTAATTCTGGGTGAATGTTCCCCAGTTTAGTTTTATTTCCAGTCTGGCCCTGGGAGGAGGTACAAGAAAGATTTGCCTACTCTGCCACCATCTTCTCCTCCTAATCACATTATGGCGATAGATGCTACTCCATGAGGTAGGTCAGCATTCTTTAAATTGCAGGTTGGGCCCTGCTGGCACGGCTCAGTGGTTGAGCATTGACCTATAAACTAGGAGATCATGGTTAGATTCCTGGTCAGGGCAAATGCCCAAGTTGTGAGCTCCATCCCCAGTGTGGAGCATGCAGGAGGCTGCTGATCGATGATTCTCTCATCATTTATGTTTCTATCTCTCTCTCCCTCTCACTAACCTGATATCAATAAAAATATATTTAAATTGCAGGTTGGTCATGAGATCATTAAATTAAAATAAAGAAAAAAGAAAAGAAAGTATCAGTCTGAATGTCAGATTAGTGAGGATGAGCAAGGAATGCTTCTTGGAACTTTTTAACAGTTAAATATATCTTTGTGCTTACACTAAGTTACAATGTAAATTGTATGTTACTGTGGATCATGGTCAAAAGATTGTGGGAAAGACAGGAGTAGATGAAATTGTCCCCATTTTATCCATGAGGAAACCAAAGCTGAGAAGTTTATTGCCTATTGTCTCCTGGCTGGGATGGGGCAATGCAGTATTAAACTGATCAGTCAGCTATGAAGCCCACTCACATAACCTCTCTATAACATATGAACTACACTATTTCCCTAAACACATGTATTCATTTCTATGTTTATTCAAGTGAATTCAGTTTTACAGTAATTATATACTCATATTAATGTAATTACATCACTAATCTATACATATAAAAGGCTAAGTGTCCATCTGCCTGACTGGTAGCTATGATGCGCACTGGCCACCAGGGGTCAGACACTCAACGCAAAAGCTTCCATGACGCCCACTGGCCATTTAAGAACAAACTCCGTGACACCGACAAACCAACACTTGGCTTCCCCTAAGAGGGACACGGGCCCCGCCACCACCCCGGAGCAACACCCCACCAAATTGCAGCCAATGCTGCTAAGACCCCATGGTGCAAAATGCAGCCCACAGCCCAGCCAGAAGCGGTCACTGTGGGTGCTGGGTAATGACGTCACGTAGCAGCGCCCAGCTTCTTTTTCCTAGCAACTAGCCTCCTTGGAGTTTCTTCAGCTGAGGGACCCAACTTGCTTTATAGACAGGTGCAAACATTTTACACTTTAACCAAATGTTTGTGAAGCTTTTTCACGTGCCTCATCTCATTTGATCCTCACAGAAGTCCTAGAGTAGATAGATAGGAGACTTGGTAGAATCCTATTTTCTTTTCATTAGCAAGACCCCAATAGAGATATTAAAATATTTCTTCTAATTAATTTCTTTTCAATGTGCACTGCTGGAAGCCGGTCTACCCTTTCTGCTTGACACAGTCGCTGCAGGGAAGAAACATCTGCACAGCATATGTTTCAAGGGACCTGGCGTATATGGCATACTGTTCTTAATATGTTTGCTCCCCCTCTTAGCGCTATGTGTTTTAACCAAGCCCACCTCCCCAAGAAAGGTTGTTTCCCCATGTAGGGATTTTTCCCTGGAGTTAGGGATTAACAGGACTAAAGAAAGGAATAAATCAGTAAAACCCCTTAACTAAGTGCCAGGCCGGTAGTTAATCACCTAAACTACAAACAATCACGCTTAAGCTACATAATCTTTACTTAGGATAATCTCCTTCAGTTACTTCCTTGTAGCTTAACAGAACAGTAGAGTAGTGACCTTGGAATGGACATAACAAATGCCCTAACCTTTGGAATAGAATGGATAGGATTAAAATCAAATGGTATAGGGAGAAACCAAGATGGCGGCATAGGTAAACACTGGAGTTTGCTGCCTCGCACAACGACTTCAAAAATACAACTAAAAGACGGAACAGACATCACTGAGAACCACAGGAAGGCTGGCTGAGGGGAAATTCTACAACTAGAAGGAAAGAGAAAAGCATACCAAGACTCAGAGGAGGCACGGTGCAGAAGTTAAATACAAAGGTGCGGAGGGGTGTGCGGAGCGGGCTGGCGGCTGAGGGTGCGGTTGTCTGTTTCAATTGGGAGGGAGTCTCAGGCTCTGAGCTCCAGTTCTGGGCAAGTCTCTAGGGTCCAGACTCATACGGGAGAAGCGGGACTGTCTGGCATCGGTGGGCACTCAAGGGCAGCTTTCTCTCCGAGGTACTTGCAGCGGTTGCTGGGACACTGAGAGGCAGAGCCTCTGGGTACAGGACTGAGAGCAGCCATAACTGCTCGCTCCGCCCACCCTGTTGGTCCCCTGGGACCCGCCCTGCCCAAGCCTTGCACAGAGGCATTTGCTGGATAGCCTCAGGCAAAGGCTAGATTAGCACCTCCCTAGAGATCAGGACAGAAGTTCTCCCACTGCAGACACAGCTGATTCTCACAGCCAGTTGGCCTGGAGGTCAAATCCCCCCCAGTGTTACCTACAACAATCAAGGCTTAACTACAACAAGACTGCACACAAAGACCACTAGGGGGTGCACCAAGAAAGCATAAAAAATGCGGAGACAAAGAAACAGGACACAAATGACAGAAATGGAGGAAAGCAAAATGCTGGATATAGAGTTCAAAACCACACTTTTAAGGTCTCTCAAGAACTGTCTAGAAGCTGCCGATAAATTTAGTAAGGCCCTCGAAAAGACTGGTGAGACCGCCGATAAATATAGTGAGATCCTCAAGAATTCTGAGACCCTCAATGTTGTGATAAAGGACCAACTAGAAATTAAGCATACACTGACTGAAATAAAGAATATTATACAGACTCCCAACAGCAGACCAGAGGAGCGCAAGAATCAAGTCAACGATTTGAAATGCGAAGAAGCAAAAAACACCCAACCGGAAAAGCAAAATGAAAAAAGAATCCAAAAATACAAAGATAGTGTAAGGAGCCTCTGGGACAGCTTCAAGTGTACCAACATCCGAATTATAGGGGTGCCAGAAGATGAGAGAGAGCAAGATATTGAAAACCTATTTGAAGAAATAATGACAGAAAACTTTCCCTACCTGGTGAAAGAAATAGACTTATAAGTCCAGGAAGCACAGAGAACCTCAAACAAAAGGAATCCAAAGAGGACCACACCAAGACACATCATAATTAAAATGCCAAGAGCAAAAGACAAAGAGAGAATCTTAAAAGCAGCAAGAGAAAGACAGTCAGTTACCTACAAGGGAATACCCATATGACTGTCAGCTGATTTCTCAACAGAAACTTTGCAGGCGAAAAGGGAGTGGCAAGAAATATTCAAAGTGATGAATAGCAAGAACCTACAACCAAGATTACTTTATCCAGCAAAGCTATCATTCAGAATTGAAGGTCAGATAAAGAGCTTCACAGATAAGGAAAAGCTAAAGGAGTTCATCACCACCAAACCAGTATTATATGAAATGCTGAAAGGTATCCTTTAAGAAGAGGAAGAAGAAGAAAAAGGTAAAGATACAAATTATGAACAACAATATGCATCTATCACCAAGCGAATCTAAGAATCAAGTGAATAAATAATCTGATGAACAGAATGAACTGGTGATTATAATAGAATCAGGGACATAGAAAGGGAATGGACTGACTATTCTTGGGGGGGAAAGGGGTGTGGGGGATGCGGGAAGAGACTGGACAAAAATCGTGCACCTATGGATGAGGACAGTGGGTGGGGAGTGAGGGTGGAGGGTGGGGTGGGAACAGGGAGGAGGGGAGTTATGGGGGAAAAAAAGAGGAACAAATGTAATAATCTTAACAATAAAGATTTAATTTAAAAAAATCAAATGGTATAAATACAGATGTAACAGGAGAATAAAAAGAGAACCTCGCTATGCTGATCAACTGAACACTGCCTCCATGTCATTCCTTCTTCGCCGACTCTGTCCACACCTTTGGGAACCCCTGGACCTGCTGGGGCTGGACCCCAACAGTGCACAAATCTGTGCACTGGAACACTAGTATGTTTATATTAACAGTATTTCATATCCGGTTTTTCAAGTTGTTATGACTTTCACATTTTTCAATTACGTTATTTCTTGAGTTAACAGAGTGATTTACAATATCAATTCCCTATTCCTTGGCATTAAAGTAGCTTTCAGTATTTTAAATAGACTAAAAATAGCTCCTTAGTGATCAAAGCCTTCTTCTTTCTTTAAAAAAAAAAGTATTTATTGATTTGACAGAGAAAGAAGAGGGAGAGAGATTGATTAGTTGTTCCACTTATTTATGCATTCATTGGTTGCCCTGACTGGAGATAGAACCTGCAACCTTGGTTATTGGGATGATGCTCTAACCAACTGAGCTGTCCAGCCAGGTCCCCAAATCTTCCCCTTTCATTAAATTTTCTTTTTAATGACATTCTTAGGATAATTCCCCAGACTGGTATTAGGGATAGAAAAGTATGTACATATTTTATTAGTTTCCTAGGGCTGCAGTGACCAAATACCATGAATTAGGTATCTTAAAATAATAGAAATTTATTGTCTCACATTTATGGAGTCCAGAAGTCAGAAATGAAATTGTGGGAAGGGCTGGATCCTTCTGGAGACTCTGAGGGAGAATCTGCTTCATGTCTCTGTCCCAGCTTCTGGTGGTTGCTGGTAATCCTTGATGTTCCTTGGTTGGCAGACACATCACCCAATTCTCTGCCTCCTTCTTCACATGGTGTTCTCTCTATATATATACCTGTGTCTGTGTCCAAATTTCTCTCTTTTTATGACCAGTCATTAGATTTAGGGTTCACCCTACTCCAGTAGGACCTAATCTAACTACATCAGCAAATACCCTAATTCCAAATAAGGCTACATTCACTGTTTCTGGGTAGACATGATTTTTTTTGGCCCCGGGGGGGGGGGGGCGGGGGGACACCACACTATTCAACTCAGTACAGTGTTTATGTCACCTATATTCTTTCCCTCTCTGTGAAGCTGAAATTGCTTTCCCCACTACCATTTTTTAAACCTTTGTATTATTGGAATTTTCAAACATATGTAAAAGCAGACAGATTACTTTTATGAACTCCCACATACTCAGTGTGTTTCACTTAGTAATGGTGAATGTAAGAACAACACAGAAATAATTCTTTGTGTGGTAGGCAGTTAGACATGAACAGAGCAAGGACAATGGGTCAGGTGCTACAGAAGGTCACCAGGGTGAAAAGCTCTGATGTCTAGTAAAGGATAAAACTGGGAAAACAAGAACCTCATCCCAGGGTTACCTTTTCTTCCTTAACATATTGCTGGTCATGCGGTTTAGACCCTCTGACCTTTCATAACGCTGGTCATGTGATTCGGGCCCTCCTCTGACCCATCCTCCCATGGCATGTTGCTAGGCATATGGGCTAGACACCCACTCCTCAGAAGGAAAACAAACAAGGGGGGCAAAGACTAACCCTTAAGCATTAAGCTCCCAGGACAATGAGGTTTTGACCTGCATCAAGTTCATCTAGGCCTCAGTTGTATTTCAGCTCTAGGCCCAGAGAAGCAGCAAAACCAGACAATCAACACCAGTGCCTTTCCCCACTCCCTCCTACTCTTCTTCTCCCAGGCTCATTTTCCTGGCTTCTCTCTTTCTCCTAAGCTCCAAGGACCCTTCTTTTTCCTCTGTAACTTGTTTCCTGAGCTCATTTCTTCTACAGCTCACTTCTTCTACCTCTATGACTTTCTAAATAAATTTTCTCTTGTAATTTGAGTCTTGGCTCTGAATTCTTTCCTAGCCAGAACTCCATTACCAAAGTTGCTGAATGAAGGTTTGTTCTGACTCCACTGATCTAACACCTGGTGCCATTCTCGCTACTTACTACACTTGCTTTTCTGAAAATTCTTGAAGCTGAATTTTAAAATTCTTAGCCCTTTTTATTCCTAACTTCTATATAGTTGCATGTTACAGATTGTGTATTTTTTTTCTTGTTGGTGAAACCCCTTTTCTTTCTCTAGGTTGTGCTGTGTTACAGGTCAGCCCAGTTGTTAAAACACCTACTTACTGTGATGTGGTGAAAGAGGCCTGCAAATGTGACTTTGATAAATTTGTTATTGTAGGTAAGATTTAGATATTCTTCGGATATGACCAGATCCCTCCCTCCTGCCTCCTTTCTGTCTCTCCCTCTCCCTCCCTCTCTGAAATCAATAAAAATATATTTTTTTAAATGCTATTTTTTTAAAAAAAGAAAAGAAACATCAGTGATGAGAGAGAATCATTGGTTGGCTGCCTCCTGCACACCCCCCACTGGGGATTGAACCCACAACCTGGGCATGTGCCCTGACTGGGAATTGAACCATGGCGTCCTGGTTAATAGGTGGACAATCAATCACTGAGCCACACTGGCCAGGCCAGGTGAGTATATTTTGAAATTCCGTCTTTGGTTATTAGCTGTAGCCTCATAATAGAAACTCAAAAGACACTGAAGTATGAAGATGCTGAATAAGTGGTTCTTTCTGAAATGCAGGGAGCTGTTTTTGTGTGCTTATAAAATTGACTGTGATTAAGTGAAACAGACTAAAAGACCTCTCTACTCTTTCTTCTATTTTTCCACAGAACTTGGAAAGTTCAGCAATACCACAGAAACCTGTGGATGTTCCTGCAGCTCCTCTAAGAGGTATCTCCCTTTCATGTCCTTCACATAGGCCCCTGGGCCATCACTTCTGAGACACTGAATTCCAGGCCTCTGTGAACATCTCAGGGCAAGTTCAGTTAGTTGAAATGCAACAATCACCACTCAAGTACCTACAATGTTTTTATAGTGTTTAAAAGACTTTTGTATACATTTGTATACATTCTTATGTGATCCTCATGGATAGGCTTTTTTAAAACCCCATTTTAAAGATGTAGAAACTAAGGTTCAGACACAGTGTGCCTCAGGGCACAATGCTGTTAAATAACAGAGGTAGGATTTGAACTTAGGTCTTCTAACTCTAAATCCAGTGCTCTTTTCACAATACCTCTCAGTCTTGGTACCCTCCATAAATAAAGCTGCTCTGTTGAACATGGAGGAATTGTGTTGAGTAAGATAACCGTTGGTACCGTGGTTGATGCATGGTCTCTTCTATGATGCCTCCTCTGAGTTTTTGGAGAGGGAAGGATAGTTGAAAATCTGAAGAAGAACCTTATACTCCTCATGAATATAATTGTTAATCTTTTGCATCTCTTACATTTCAGTGTTATTTATGAGCCAAACTTCAATTCAGCTGAGCTAATAGCCAAAGAATTGTACCAAGTATTCCGTAAGTGCTGGATGTTGTCAGAAGTTAATTATCAGCTGGCAGTTTCCCTCAATGCATCTGGCTCCATAGTAAGTATCAAAAAAAGTTGACTTTGAATGGAAGTTTCACATTCCTAAATTCACATTTTGCCTGCTATTCATTTCAGACATGGATGTGTTTCCTTTATGGTCACTGGGTGTTGGGGGAGGAATTGAAAGGAAGGATGAATCTGAAATTTATTGAGTATTTATTATGCACCCGAAATTCACATTTTAATTCTCATGTGTCCTATTAGGTAGATGCTATTATAATTTTTATATCAAGACACCCAGCAGGGCTGGTCAGTGTAGGTAAGATTTAGATACTCCTCGGATATGTCTAGATCCCTCCATCCTACCCCCTTTCTATCTCTCCCTCTCCCTTCCTCTCTGAAATCAATAAAAATATAGTTTTTAAAATCTTATTGTAGGTAAGATTTAGATACTCCTCATGTATCAGCAGAAGTTATGCCTCATGCTGCCTAATTTGAAAGTCCAGGCTGGTTCTGTTGTAGGAAGCGGGAAGGCACCAGGTGTCTGACTGGTGGGGTCAGACCAAACCTGGGTTCAACAACCTCAGTACTTGGATTCTGGCTAGGAAAGAATTCAGAGCCAAGACCCAAACAGTTTTGGGGTGAATTACAGAAGTAGAAAAAGTAATTTCTAGAAGAAATGGGCTTAGGAAACAACTTATAGAGGTAAAGGAAGGGCCCTTGGAGCTTGGGAGTGTGGAAGCGAATAGTAAGGTGCCTGGGGCAGGGAGAAGGAGGGGAAAGGGAAATGAGGAGGGAAAGCATGCTGGAGTGGAGTCCCTGGAGTCCCTGGAGCTGGCAGGGTCCTCTGTCCTGAGGGTTTTGAGAGTGATTTTAGGGGAGGTCCCAGGGGAAGATCTCAATAGAATATTCAGCAATTTTCCAGGTGTGTCCTTTGAGGGTCTAGGTTTCCACTGATTGACTGGCAAGGACCAGGGCAGGGGTCATTATTCAGTGCAGCTTGTCTTGAGGACAGTTGTGGGTGGTTTTGTTGCTTATCTGGGCCTGGAGCTGTAATACAACTTTAGGCATAGATGTTATCTCTAGGGAGGGAAAGTCAAGAGGTACTGGTCCAAATCTCATGACCAGATATATGCTAGGGAAGGAAAGGTCACCCTGGGGGCAAGGTCCCACCCTACAGTTGTCCTTTGTTAGGCACCTGGGGCTCCCCGCACCCCCTTCTGTACCTGGCCCATCCTCCTTGCTCTGCTCCTGTCTAACTGCTGACCACAGTTCCCTATAGAACACTCTGCCCTCTGGCAGCATGCAGCTCATGGGGAACAGAGAACTTTGTGGCAAAGGCTGAAATAGAAGTAGTCCCCCTATACTCAATAAATTTAATAAAAGGAAATAAATAAATAAACTAGGGGTAGGCAAAAATCTCTCTGGAAATGCAAAGGAGGCAAAGGCCAGCTGGAGCAAAAAATGACACTGAGGTGTGTGAGGTGTTTATTGAGCAGAATGGTTTGGTGTGGTTGAATAATATGTGTTTGCCTGTCTGTGTGTGTGTTGGTGGGGTTGGGGGAGGGCAGTGGTGATCCTGGGAAATAAGGCTTGAATACTAGTGGCCCAACTTTGGAGGACCTAAAATGCTGATTTGAGGAGTTTAGATTTTAAATGATAATAGGTTCAGAGGGGAGCCAAGCAGGGGAATGGTCTTGAAAGATGTTTCTGGGGAAGTCTGACAACCATAGGAGGTTCTGATTGGCAGCATCTATCAGCCTATTTACTAAAATGCTATCTATAAAAGCATTGCAGGTCACAGTGACCTACTTGCAGTAATTTGAAGTCTGGAAACAAATGAAATACTAAAATAACTAAGAAACAAAGAAAAGTGACCTCAACTGGGTGTTGTTGGAAACAGTTTTTCTCCAGATGGCTTCAGATACATGAAGGGCTCTTGCCATGTCCTTTAGTTCGGTTGAAAGCAGTCTTAATTTATCATGGTAAATTTTAATGTTGGAAATACAGTTGAGTGCTCTTTTAATTTCAGTTCCTAAAATAGGCTTGTTTAAGTTCCTAAATTCTCTCTTGTTATGCAGGTTGTAAATGAAGAGGGTGTCGGAAAAGACTTTGAATCCAGTGTGGATTTAGGAGAGGAAATTAAATTTAACTCAAGGATCAGAGGGACAGAAGACTGGGCACCCCCTAGATTTCAAGTCATAGTTAATGTTCATCCACCACATAAGTAAGTTGGGGTTGCTGTTTGGGCTTCCAGTGCAGTTAAAACAAGTTAGTTCTGTTACCCACGTTGGGTTTCTTGGGTTCCCCAATATAGAAATTGAGAAGAAACCCCTGAGAAATTATCAGACATGTCAATGTAAGAAACAATCAAACCTATAGAAAATTTTGAGTTAATTTGAGCCAAACTGTTGATAATTGCCAGAATGCAAATATCAATGGATTGAGATAATACTCCAGAGAATGGCAGTTTTGCACCTTATTTTATACATTACAATCAAAAGAGAAGAAGCAAGTGGGTTACATGAAATCCATTGGTGATAGATTACGGAGGTGGGATGTTGGGGTCCAGCCCCAGCAGGTCCAGGGGTTCCCAAAGGTGTGGACAGAGTCGGCGAAGAAGGAATGACACGGAGGCAGCGTTCAGTTGATCAGCATAGCGAGGTTCTCTTTTTATTCTCCTGTTACATCTGTATTTATACCATTTGATTTAAATCCTATCCATTCTATTCCAAAGGTTAGGGCATTTGTTATGTCCATTCCAAGGTCACCACTCTACTGTTCTGTTAAGCTACAAGGAAGTAACTAAAGGAGATTATCCTAAGATTATGTAGCTTAAGCTCGATTGTTCGTAGTTAAAGTGATTAATTACCCTCCTGGCACTTAGTTAAGGGGTTTTATTCCCTTCCTTAGTCCTGTTACTCCCTAACTCCAGGGAAAAATCCCCACCTGGGAAAACAACCTTTCTTGGAGAGGTGACCTTGGTTAAAACACATAGAGCTAAGAAGGGGAGCAAACATATTAAGAACAGTATGCCGTATATGCCAGGTCCCTTGAAACATATGCTGTGCAGATGTTTCTTCCCTGCAGCAACTGTGTCTAGCAGCAAGGATGGACCGGCTTCTGGCAAATTCCCCCTTTTTATTTTTTAAATGATAGCACGTGTAAATCAGTGGCCACCTCTCGGATTGGGTTGTTTAAGACTCAGAAGACCTGTTTGTGACTTTGCCAACAGGCCAGTCTGAGGCTTAACCCTATATCGGCTCACCACAGTGGGAGAAAGCAAAGCAGGGGTAACCGCTGGTATTGAATAAAAAGTAAAATGATAGATTCATATATCTTTTACACAGGTGGGTATAGGATAGTTAACAGTTAACAATTAACATGATAATAATAACAATGAGAGGATTTATGGTCTCTGCCCTGGTGTATTGGTTGTGCCTGAGGGGTCTGGAAGAACAGGGGGAGTTACCCTGACATTCCAAAGGTCTGTTATCATAGATGCAAAATACAATAGACAGCTTTAGTTAAGGTAAAGATTGACTTTTGTCAGGAAAGAGTCTAGCTTAGGACATGACTATCTGCCATAAATTGCTTTTAAAAAGTTTTAATTTCAGACTATCCTTTGGGGTTACTTTAAGTCTCTGAGTTTGCAAGGCTGCCATGCAGACCTTCCCTGAGCTTGTCAGGTTAGCATGTGGCCCATTTTCATCCACAGGCAGATTTCATTAAGCTTATGTTGGAGCACAAAGGAGGCAGCACAGAGTAAAGGAAGGTCATCTGAACTGGCTCTGAGGGCTGGCTCTGCTTGGCTCCTTTTATGAGCTGGGGACAAAGCAGGCTTGTGCAGAAAGGCAGTTCTTCTTGAGAAAGGCAGGCTTGCATAATTTCTATTTCAGGGTGGAGTGATTTCACTTTCAGCTGAGTTGTCTGGTAACTATGTCCCCACCTGTGCTGTGAGGGTAAGATGGCAGACTGCTCATTACCACCACCTTAGGAAGGTCTACAGCATTCAAACCTTGATCAACTGAGTGTTGTCAGTAGTTACAACACCTGCAAGAAGCTGGCAGTTATAAGAAAATAAAATCAGCTACCTCTGCATTTTTAAGTAGGGAGTGGAGGGGTGGTGACATTCTTGCAGTCAGCTTATTTGGTGTTCCTCTGGCCTTTTGTCTTCCTAGCCACTTGGTATTTTTTCAGTTCCTGGGCCCAAGTCCCTAAACTGTCTCAGTTCCTACCTGGCTCTGAAAGTAGGAAAAGGAAAAAAGTAATACACTGAGGGACAGAGAAAAATTTTTTTTAGGAAAAGATTGGTTGGGCATATTTTTCTGAGTTAGCTTTCTTGGCACCCTGCTTTTGAGGGGCTCTGTAAGTTTTGACAAGTTGAAATTTTCACTCTGTTCTTAATTGCCCACATCACATAGCAACTGAAATAGGCTAAAGGGACTATTTTTAGTGGCTAATATTGAACCTGAAAAATCATATACAATAATTTAAAAAGATTGGATCCTTCTATTTTTCAGTGCAATATGAAATAAAAATCAATGAATTATTTTTTATAGAAATTTAATCTCGAGGAGAGCTCCTGTAGTTAAGAAAAGGCACATGGGTAGGGTTCTGCATATTTTTGCCATGACCAATTTTGCTGACCCTAAACTATAATAAAATTTTATAACTTATTTTGTATTTCCAAATCACATGTGAAGTCATGGCACCAACAGTTCAATAGAAAACACTTCACTAGATGGTTTCTCACCAGAAATGTATAGTTTTATCTTACATTATCCTTATTTGTCTAAATTTCTTTGTATCTATTTGTGGACTTCCCAAATACAATCACCTCTTATGTCTGGTCTACCTGAACTTTCTCCCTGCATTGCCTATCTTTAGTTCTCTCTGGAGAGAGGATCCTGTGCATGCGCAGTGTGAAGTCTCTAAAGATTTTGGTGGAAGTGTTACTTGTGATACTAACTTCTGCTTTAGTGACCCAGGGATTTCAACTAGAAAACTCTATTGAGTAATTCTATTTCTTCACAAATGGAAAATGACAAAATTAAGGCCCCAAGACAAGAAAAGATTCATCACTTTATTTTCCTATAAGTGAAAACTGCTCCATTGGCCTTTTCTGAAATGTAACTTATTGTTTTCTATACCTAGGAGGGATCTCGTGGTAGCAGCCCAGAATTTTTTCTGTGCTGGCTGTGGAACTCCAATAGAACCTAGTAAGTATGGAAATTGACTGACTGCTTATTATATGATGACAGGGCAGAGAATAACAAAGTTAGGCACTGCATTGATTGTGTGAGAGAAGTTAATATGAGAACTTCATAACATTGCCCTCTCTTTCATAAAGAGGCCATTGTGACCTACAGGGTTATGTGACTGGCTTCTCAGACTCAACTCCTAGTTCCCTTCCCATCTGGGACTCAGCTCCAGCCACAAGGCCTCCCTGTTGGTCCTTGAAGGTGGCAGGCTCACTCCTGTCTTAGAATGCCAGACATCCCCAAAGCTGGTTTCCTTACTTCCTTCACATCTTCACTCAAAAGCCATGAAGTTTTCCCTGGCTGCCCCATTGGAAATGTTCACCTTGCCACAAACATACATGTGTATGCATTATGCATTCCTTCTTATTCTAGCACTTATCTGCCTAAAATATTTTTTTAGATTTTACTGGTTTTTCTTATTATTGACTTTCTTCCTCACTAGATTCTAGGTTCCATTAGGTCAGATGTGTTGTCTCTTTTATTCATTGCTTTAGCCCCTGCTCCTACAAGGTGCCTGGCACACAGCTCAAAAGATAAGTTTGTTGAATGACTGAACAGCTTACCAAGGAGCTAGCCAAACTCCTCTGAGGGGGTTTGAGGGGATCATCCCTGGGCCAGCTGAGGCCTAGAAAATCAGGTTCCCCCAGTCAGAAGTTCAAGTTGCCCACTTGAGACTAGGAATCACTTGTTCTGCTGTAAGAGTGTCCATGGTGTGACCCCACAAAGACTGGGAAGAGGAGCTTTATGGGAAAGGGTTCCCTTGACTTTTGATAGGTAGTCTTGGAAGGAAAGAGACTTTGAGGGCCTCCCCCTCAAGAAATAAAAATAGAACACAGAAACCTATCTGGACATCCTTCTACAATGTTGAATGACCATTCCTGCCATGCATCACAGTTGTAACTAATTTTATTTAAATAACTCATCTTCCCAGTCTAGTAGGAACCATGTATATTTGACTAACCACTGCATTCTGGTGCCTCAGTAAATATTGAATGCATGAGTCAGAAATTATGAACACATGACTATGATTCCACCAACTTTTCAAGTACTTCCCTAAATTTATTCAAATATGAAGATGTTTGCCCACACTGTTGATACAGTAGTGGTCCTTCCCTTATAGTCATCAGCCAAGTAAATAACAAGAACAATGCATGCAACAAAAGTGAAAGCCAAGAGTGCTATGGGATTTACAGCAAGGGAAATTAATCTGGGCTTGGGGGTGGGTAGAGTGAGAATTTTTGTAAGGAAGTGATTATCCCCAGAAGAGTGTGTGGAGGGAGGGGTGCGGAGACTCACCATGTGCAAAGGGCTCGAGGCTATTGCAAAGAAATTCTGTTACTAGATACTATGAATAAGAGGAGAAAACATGCTACAGAGATAGGCAGCGCACAGACCCTAGAGGCTTTATCAACCCAACCGTGTAAACAATTTTGCACTTTTCCTGTGAAATTCCTGTAGTTCTTATGCTACCAGAGAGCCCCCTGAGTGGGCTCTCCCCTCCTCAGCTCTTGAGAAAGAATTCAGATGAGTGACAGACAGCAGTGTTGAAGCAAAGCAAGCAAATTTATTTAGGAAGAAAAGTAAGTGAATTTTCTAAGGAAGCAAAGCAAGTGAATTTATTAAGAATATATTTGGCATAAAGATAAGTGGGCAACTCAGCTAGTCTGAGCATCCTGCCTGGTAGGGAATCAAAGGGTTTTATACCTTTCACCCTATAGGTTTCAAAGTTACCCTGCCAGTATTTTGGGAAGCAGATTAAGTTTTAAAGTCTCCTTCTATATTGTTGTGGCTTATCTCAGAATGTTTATACATACATCTGGTCACCTTGTTTAGCAAGACCTAAGACAGCTGACTTCTTTGTTTAGTGGGTGAGATAAACTCCCCTTTTTCTCCCCTTCCCCCCTCCTGCTCTAGCACCCATCTTTCCTGCCTAATATCCCCCAAGTGATACCATCCCAAAGTTTTGGGGATTTTGTTGTTTGTCCCCCAGACTTTATCTGTCCTTCTGTTTATCTGGTACAATGACATAATTTTGGTCTTTGTTCTCTATTTTCCCAAGCAAGGGTGATTTAAGCTATGTATTCTCTGGTTAGGGAGGAGCTGTCTAAACCATTTGCTCTCAAGTGTCCTTGGTTGGGGAAGATAAGGTCATGTGATTCACAGTCTGGCTGCAAGCTGCCCAAACTATTTGGCCTTGTTTAATTTTCTTGTCTCAATTTTCCCATTCCATTTGCCCAGAAATTTTCCCTAGCTTCTTACTACCCTGACACACTTAAAACAATTTTTTTTAACTTTTTATTTTGAGATAATTTTAGACTCACAGAATAGTTACAAAAATAGTACAGATATCCCATATACCCTTCACCTAGCTTCCCCTAATACTAACATAATAATCACAGTATAATTATTAAATGTGAGGAATAAGTATTGTTACAATCCTGTTAAATAACTACACAGACTTTATTCAGATTTAATTATTGTTCTTTATTTGTTCTAGGGTCCAATCAAGAATTATACATTTGAATTTAGTTGTCAGGTCTCCTTAGTCTCCTCTAATCTCATATCCACAGAGACATTTAAAAATTGAGCAACAGACAATATGACATTTTGCCCTTTAATACTTAAGCATCTATATATATAAAAGCCTAAGCAACCATTAACAACTGGTTGACTGAACAACCAGTTGACTGGTCGCTATGACTTGCACTGATCACCAGGGGGCAGATGCTCAATGCAGGAGCTTCCCCCTGGTGGTCAGTGCACTCCCACAGACAACCTCCCGCAGTCCCTCCCCCTGACTGGTTGGCCCCAAACGGCCCTGATCTCCGGCCAGGCCAAAGGACCCCACCCGTGCATGAATTCGTGCACCAGGCCTCTAGCATTTTAATAATAAGAATTATGAGTAGTTATCACACCAAAGAAAATAACACTTGTTGATATTGTCTAATACTAGTCCATATTGTTGTCCTTAAGATAGCATTTATAACTAATTTTTCTATCCAGGTCTTTACCAAGTTTCATCCATTACATTTAGCTAGTATTTCTCTTTAGTCAATTTTCTTCTAGACTCGCAGTTTCCAGAATAGTAGCCACTAGCCCCTGTGGCTACTTAAAATTAAATTAAAATTAATTTAAATTGGGGGAGTGACATCAGAGGAATGGCAGCATAAGGGCACATCTATCCTCTTCCCCTAACATTTCAACAAAATAATCACCTATCATTCATCAAAGAAGTTCCTGCTCAACACAGATGCACACCTGAGAGACTGGAATAACTAAGGTGGGCTCCTTGGAATAAGTGGGGAGACGAGAGAAGGGAGGTAAGCCGAACATGGCTACAGTGTGTCTACCGTGCAGCTGGGAACTGGCCGCAGCAGTCCTGGGCATTTTCCTCAGCTGGTCGAACCAACAGAGAGCTAACCCAGCAAGTGGCTGGCTGTTGGAGTAGCCACTAGAGTGGCGGCATTGTGTGGGCGCACACAAATAGTGAGAGAGTGTCTGAACCATAGGGGCATGTTGTGAATTAGATCTGAGTTCCATGCGTGAGCTGCGAGTCAGCAGACAGCCTCTCTACAGAGTCGCTCCCCACTCCCCACTCCCCACCGCTGGGCCTGGCTGCTGGCTTTCAGGCAAAGACAGTAGATCGCAGAGCCCTGCCACTAATTAGACTCCCATTGCCCTTGGATTGTTTCCAGGAGTGTATTGTCTGTAGGCCAAGAGCTATTGCAGTAGAAACACAGTTTCCCTCTGTGACTGAGCCCCAGGAGGGGTGCTTGGGCTAGACCAGTGGTCGGCAAACCGCGGCTCGGAAGCCACATGCGGCTCTTTGGCTCCTTGAGTGTGGCTCTTCCACAAAATACCACGTGCGGGTTCGCACTTACAGTGCGATTGAAACTTCGTGGCCCACGCGCAGAAGTTGGTTTTTGGCCTGGGCGACTCTATTTTGAAGTAGTGGCGTTAGAAGAAGTGGAGGGTGTCAGTCATTGAGGAAGTTTTTTAGCAAAGGCCAGCTTAGGAGTACCCTAATTAAGTTAATAACAACATACCTACCTATATAGTTTAAGTTTAAAAAATTTTGCTCTCAAAAGAAATTTCAATCATACTGTTGATATTTGGCTCTGTTGACTAATGAGTTTGCCAACCACTGGGCTAGACCCTTGGAGGTCAGGGACTGCCATTACCATGAGGGAAAAACAAACCTTACCCCTAAGCAGCAGAGGCAGTACAACCCTACGGAAGCCACAGAGGCTCAAAACTGTGAGGCCACGAGGGGGGGAGGGGGGGGGGGAATCTTGCAATTCAGCGCCATCTACTGGAACAGAGATAAATGGGAAGACGAAGAGAACAAAGAAATACAAAATAGCCCTATGAGACCTCTCCGATTCCATAAAAAAAAACAAAAAACAAAAACAAAATCAGAATCATGGTCATAGCGGAGAAGGAAGAGAGAGAGTATGGAATGGAGAGTCTATTAAAACAAATAGTGGATAAGAACTTTCCAAATCTATGGAAAGAACTAGATCCTCGAATCCAAGAAGCAAACAGAACACCTAGTTACCTCAATCCAAAGAGGCCCTCTCCAAGGCACTTGGTAATGAAGCTGTCAAAAATTAGTGACAAAGAAAAAAATCCTCAAAGCATTCAGTGAAAAGAAGGAAGTGACCTACAAAGGAAAACCCATCAGAATTTCACCCAACTTCTCAGCAGAAACTCTATAAGCAAGAAGAGAGTGGAACCAAATATTCAAATGCCTGAAAGAGAGAAATTATCAGCCACACATATTATATCCAGCAAAATTATCCTTTAAATATGAAGGAGAAATAAGAACATTCCCAGACATACAGAAATGGAGGGATTTTATCACTAGAAAAACCTCCATTGCAGGAAATACTCAAGGGAGTTATTCTACATGAAACAAAGAACATAAGGTCATGACACTACCAGTAGGATTGCCAAAAACTCACAGCATAAACAGGGATAATTTGTGACAATAAAAACGTACAAGGGGAAGAGGGACAGGTATGGACAGGCAAAGGAAGATGAAGATCAGATGTACTCAAAAGGGAAAATATTATGGTATATATGCAACTTCACTTTTTATAAAACTAATGGCAACCACACACACAAATTCCCCAAACAAGACATATAGCTTAAAAAAAGAGGAAACAGAGGAAAGATGTATGGAATACCATAAAACAAAAACAACAGATAGAAGCATAAAGGAAAAGAACCAATGGAGGCACAGTTACCAGAAAAAAATTAAATTTAAAATCCAGTTCTTCAGTGATGTTAGCTACATTTTAAGTGCTCAATAGCCACATGTGGCTAGTAGCTACTGTATTGGACAGCACAGATATAGAATATTTCCATCCTCACAGAAAGTTCTATTGGATAACACTGTTTTAGATTTTTGCCTCCTTTCCCCCCCCTATAATTTTGACTTTTCCTAAGATGACAACAATTGTGGTTTAGAGCAGGGTTTCTTAGCCTTAGTACTATTGACTTTGTTGGGGGTTGCTGTCTGATGCACTGTAGGATATTTAGCAGCATCACTAGAAGCCACTAGCAGCTATGCATTGTAACAACCAAAAAGTCTCTAGACATTTCCAAATGTCCCTTGGGGTAAAAAGTCACTCCTGGTCAAGCACCAGATTTTAGGGCTTTGTTTTGTTCTGTTTTAATTAAAGGATTGAAGAAACCAGAAGAAGTGGACATAATTTATTCTGTATTGATAATATAATGCTTAGTATTATTCCATGAAATTTGATGAATGAGTGATTGGTTATTGAAATATAAGTATTTTAGGTGTTAGGGAAAGATGTATTATATCCAGAATTTATAGGCACTTTGTTTTTTTCTTCCCATCTTGCTAAGTTTGATTAGAAATGTAGAATACAAGAGCCAGGGTATACCTCCTTTTATGCCCATCCTCTATAATAAAAGGCTAATATGCAAATCAACTGAATGGTGGAATGACCAGTCGCTATGATGCTCACTGACCGCCAGGGGGCAGATGCTCAATGCAGGAGCTGCCCCCTGGTGGTCAGTGCACTCCAGAAGCCAGGCTCACAGCTGGTGAGTGCAGTGGCGGTGGTGGTGGGAGCCTCTCCAGCCTCCGTGGCAGCGCTAAGGACCCCTCGGGGGATGTCCACCTAAGCCGGCAGAGGGACATACCCCAAGGGGTACTGGACTGCGAGAGGGCACAGGCCGGGCTGAGGGGACTCCCCCTACCTCTCCCCGCCCCCGTGCATGAATGTGGTCCACCAGGCCTCTAGTTTAGTATAAAATGTATTGGAACCCTGTCATAAGTAAAATAATACTCATTATCTGCTACACCAGAGATTTTAATCAGGGTGGGGAGATAGATGCAATACAATAGACTTTTCAAAGTTTCAAGTGTGAGAACTCAGACATAATTATTAGGTACTTAATAAGTTTTTAACAATTTGTCAACCCTAGAGAGATGTCACATAATTAATTAAGAGTTTAATAATAGTGTATGGCCTTGCCAGCATGGCTCAGTGGTTGAGCATCAACCTATGAACCAGGAGGTCACGATTCAATTCCAGGTCAGGGCACATGCCCAGGTTGTGGGCTCAGTCCTCGGTAGAGGGGCGTGCAGAAGGCAGCCGATCAATGATTCTCTCTCATCATTGTTTCTATTTCTCTCTGCCTCTCCCTTCCTCTCTGAAATCAATAAAAATACATTTTTTTAAAAAATAATAGTGTATGTACATATATATGTACAGTGGGGCCTTGACTTACGAGTGTCCCGACTAACGAGTTTTTCGAGATACGAGCCGTCTGAGTTGCGAGCTAAAATTCGGGTTACGAGCCAGCTTCAGATACCCCACCACCATTTGGCGCAGCAAACGTCACAGTGAACGCCACAACATCAGCACAGCATCACGTGTCTCACTCGTTCACTTTTTGATTTGACATACGAGTAATTTGAGTTATGAGCTCCATCACGGAACGAATTAAACTCGTAAGTCAAGGCACCACTGTACTTACCATTATCCTCATTATTCACAAATTCCATTGTTTGTGAATTTGCTTGCTCCCTAAAATTTATTTGTAACTCCAAAATCAATGCTTACCATGTTTTAGTCATTCACAGATATGCACAAAACACTGAAAAATTTGAGTTGCCTGAAATTTAAGTTTCCTGGTGCACACGTTCCCAGCTGAAGTTGAACAAAGCAATGCTTTGCCTTCTTCTTTTAGTGCATACAGTAAACAAGTTCTTTCAACAGTCTATTTAGTACCTTTTAAAAATATTTTATACTTTTTGTTGGTGGTTTTGCTATTTAAAATGCCCTCAAGCATAGTGCTAAAGTGCTGTCTAGTTTTCCTAAGCACAAGAAGGCTGATGTGCCTTACAGAGAAAATGTATGCATTAGATACGTTTCTTTCAGGAACAAGTCACAGTGCTTTTGGCCCTGAATTGAATGATATGGATCAGCAAAATATATTGAATAATGTGTCTTTAAACAAAAAACACACATAGAACAATTTTATGTGTTGAGTGGTTGATGAAAATACTTTTCCCAGAGGAACTTAACCCTGTATTTCCCTCAGGAGCAATGCTTCAGTATTCAATTCAGTGTTCATGGCAACTTTCCAGAACATTAACTACTACAGATAATAAGAATCAAGTATTTATTTGTTTATATTTAAAAGTCAACTCTGAGTGTGACCTGGGTCTGAGGATAATCTGTGCAGGTGCAAAGACATTTGTTTTTTGTCCTTCCCATCCATGGAATGTGGCAGATGGAAAGTGGGATATGATGGTTAAAACCTGGCGCTTCCCCAGTCGAGACTTGGGTTGGAATCCCGCTTGCCTGCTTACTGTTTTGTATCTCTGGCATGTGGTTTAACCACCCTATATTGTGCTTTCATTGGTGAAATAGGGCAAGTATCAGTCCTCACCTCATAGAGGTTCAAGCACAAATACAGGCTTGCATAAGACATTTAGCCAGTGCATGACACAGACTAAATGTTCAATGAAGGTTTGCTTCTGTGATCACTCAGAATTGATTATTTGTAAAGTCTTTCTAGGGAAACAATATTCAGAATCTACGGTGTGCTCTGTACTGTGGGAGCTGTTTTGCCATCATTGTTTCATTTAATTCTCACAATATGTGCCAACTAATAGGAGTCAAATGGTGAATGATAAATATGAACCTCGGCTCATGTTAAACCCTACTGTTGAGGAAGAGGCACAGAGGAGGCTTACTTGAATCACTGTTTTCTTTCTTAAGGCTGGGTGATGGGTACCCAGGTATTTGTTACATTAGTCTCTACCTTTTTCTTGTCAGTATATTTTATTGAAGATGCTTCCAAGAGCAACGCATGTTTATTTCAGCAAATTAAAAGTACAACAAGCAAAAATCCTTACACCTACCCTCCAGAAGTATTCGCTGTTAACTTTTTGGACTGTACATGTATTCTTTTTTAAAAGAAAATCAAGATCATGTGCTACATACCTGTAACTGGGTGTTCACTGCCTGTGCTCTTCCATGTATTGTATAGGCTCTCTTGCATTTCACTGTGGAGTGCACCACATATATTTAGCCAGTAGCTTCTTATGGATGTTTAGATTGCTCCCCACTTCATTATAAATATGTTGTAACGAGCACCATTCTATATCTCCACTTGTGCACGTTAGCATTTCTGTTGGATGTCAGCATTAGGATTCGTGCTGCATGGTTAAGAATTAAAGTATATCATGGAAATGTCCTCAGGAGTAGCGCTCCTGTCAACACCTGAGTGCATGCCCACTCTCTATGACTCAACAGCTCTGGATTCTCTAAATTTGTGACAGTCTGAGGCAAAACCAAGTATTTCAGTCTTTTAATATGCATGCCTTTGATCATTACTGAGATGATGTGCTTTTCACATTGTTACTGGTTAAATGCATTTCTCCACTTGTGTATTGCCTGTTCTCATCCTTTGTGCATTTTTACATTTGTTTCTCACTGATTTATCCAGGAATTCCTTTGGATACTACTTTTTAAACATGTATATATAGTGCTTTATAATTTATAAAGCACTTTTCATATGTATAATCCTATCTAATAAAAGAGTAATATGCAAATTAACCCTTGCTCTGTCACAAAGATGGTGGCAGCCACAGAGCTGGAGTGAGCAGGAGGCTTGGGTTGCCCCCGGCGATGGAGGAAGCCAAGCTTCCCTCCTGCCCTGGCTCTGGGCTCCGCTCAAAGCTACAAAGTTTCAATTATAGAAGATAAATAAATCCTAGATACCTGCTTCCATCCTGCAGCCCTGGCCAGCCTGAAAACAGCCCTCAGCCCCTCACCCAAGTTGGCCAGGCACCCCAGTTGGGACCTCCACCCTGAAGGAGGTGTGACCAGCCTGCAAACAGCCATCAGTCCCTCACCCAGGGTGGCCAGGCACCCCAGTGGGGACCCCCAACCTGAAGGGGGTGTGGCCAGCCTGAAAAGGGCCTCCAGCCCCTCAGCCAGGCTGGCCAGGCACCCCAGCGGGACCCCCCCACCCTGATCCGGGACACCCTTCAGGGCAAACCAGCTGGCCCCCACCCGTGCACCAGGTCTCTATCCTATATAATAAAAGGGTAATATGCAAATTGACCCTAACAGCAGAACAACTGGGAATGACTGGTCACTATGACACACACTGACCACCAGAGGGCATATGCTCAATGCAGGAGCTGCCCCCTGGTGGTCAGTGTGCTCCCACAGGGGAAGCTCTGCTCAGCCACAAGCCAGGCTGATGGCTGCCAGCACAGTGGTGATGGCGGGAGCCTCTCTTGCCTCCTCAGCAGCACTAAGGATGTCCGACTGCAGTTTAGGCCTGCTCCCCACTGGCAAGTGGACATCCCCCGAGGGCTCCTGGGCTGCCAGAGGGATGTATGACTGCCAGCTTAGGCCCGATCCCCCGTGAGTGGGCCTAAGCCAGTAGGTGGTCATACCTGTGAGAGGGCACATGCCGGGCTGAGGACCCCCCCTCCCCCCGCCCAGTGCACAAATTTTTGTGCACCGGGCCTCTATGTGAGAGTCCACGGCCAGCGTGGCTTTCATGGGTTCAAAGACTTGGAGGGAGGGCTGATGTGCAAATTATACACAAGATGGAATATTAATTTTTATAATTACCAGGGGAACCAGAGAATAACTCAACTAAAGAAGTCAAGTTCTCCCCGTTGCTCCTTTCCCAGCTGCTTTTATTAGCTAGGATACACAATTGCCTTTAGGAATGCAAACAGACATATCAATGGTAATGTTTAGCAAACAGTAAGATTGCCAGGTGTGGGGGAGTTTGCTTTAGGCCATTGAGTCAGCATCAGGCAATAAAATGTAGATATTCACCCTATGAATATCAAAAGGAGTCCTAGTCAGCCTTCTGCCAGACTCCTCACATTTATATCAATTACTGTTGATCTTGGTCTCCAGCACCTCTAGTATCCTATAATCCCATTTTGAGTTTCTCTCTGTGGCCTCACGTCAGCCTGAAGAAATTCCGACTTGCCCACCTCCAAAACCCCTTAGCCTTCTGCTAATGAGAGACCCAGTCTGGACTCCTGCCAGATGGCAGACCCTAAGTCTCACTGCAGTTTACACCGCCCATCTTCCAAATTCAGCAGTACGTTGGGAAGGTTCTATTTTTCCGACATATGTTCCAAAAAGGAAAGCGCATGAATGGCCATGATTTAAGGCCTCCAGCCCCTGCTACCACTTTCCCAGCTGCTGTGAGGTTGAGTATGGCATTAGCAGCATGTAATCAGCAATCAGCAATGAGCCTTGCATGAAATTGGAGGTGGGGCTACCAAGGTAGGTTTTCAGCATCAGCTAATTGGTGCTCATCCCCTGTGTGCTCCACAGAGTTTATGAAGCGGCTCCGGTACTGCGAATACCTGGGCAAGTATTTCTGCGACTGCTGCCACTCCTATGCGGAGTCCTGCATCCCTGCGCGGATCCTGACCATGTGGGACTTCAGGAAGTACTACGTTAGCAATTTCTCCAAATGGCTGCTGGATAGTATATGGCACCAGCCCATTTTCAATTTGCTGAACATCAGCCACAGCCGGTATGCGAAGGCCAAGGAGCTGGACAGAGTGAAGGTGAGCAGCAACCTTTTGGGGGAAGCCAGGCCAGCGGCTGAAAGGGTCCTGCTGCCGCAAAAATACACTACGCCGTCATGGGAGACCCAATTCAGACAGACCCTCTGCGGGGCGGGTTTACTGTTGTCCAGTGGATGGAGTTTATGCCTCAGGGCCCCTCGCCTGCACTGGCTCTTGCAAAGGCACCATGTCAAATTTTATATTTATGCATAGTTTTGCATCTACACATAGCTTTTAAATTTTATTACATTTAAATAAAATTGTATATGTTTGAGTGAACAACATGACTTGTTACACATAGTAAAATGATTACTACTCAACATATCCATCTCCTCACACAGTTACCTTTATGTATTTGTGTGTGTGTGTGTGTGTGTGTGTGTGTGTGTGTGTGTGTGTGGTGAGAGCACCTGGAATCTACTGTTAACAAATTTCCAATATTCAATACAGTATTGTTAACTATAGTCATCATGCTGTACATTAGACCTCTAGACATATTCATTCTACATAACTGCAACTCTGTGCCCTTTAACCAACAGCTCCCATTTCCTCTACCTTCTTGTCCCTGAGAACCAGCATTCTACTCTCTGCTTCTATGTACTTCGCATTTTTAGATTCCGCATACAAGTGAGCCCATGCCTTTTTTTTTTTATGTCTGGCTTAATTAATGTCTTCCAGGTTCATCATCTTGTTGCAAGCGACAGGATCTCTTTCTTTTATACATAGTTGCGTATTTTTCTTAAAGAAAGACAATGTTATGTAAACTTCAGGATCCACAAAAACTAGGTCCATCCTGAACCCTCTGCAAGTTTCAGGACTCAGTCTTGAACTCTTGCTGTATAGACTTTATTTCAAAAGCTTGTTTTATAGTGTTGTAGCATTTCAAGGTTAGAAATAACATTTAAATTTGACATACATTTCCGATGTTATTTATTACATTATGAGTATCCCATTTTGTTTCTGACTTTAGGAAATCCAGGAGCAGCTATTTCATATCAAGAAGCTATTGAAGACCTGCAGATTTGCTGAAAGGTACCACTGTTGCCTGGGACGGTCTGGGCATGTGAGTTGGGAAGATAATAACCTGCACACATTTGCTAATCCTCTGTGTGCCTCCTGGCTTGGCCCTCCAATACACAGGGCCTCTCCATATTCCTTCAGTATTGAGAGGGGGATTGGTTCCAGGAACACTAGGATATCAAGTGCTCAATACTCTTTTATAAAATGACACTAGAGGACCGGTGCACAAAATTCGTGCACTGGGGGGTGGGGTTCCCTCAGCCCAGCCTGCCCCTCTCACAGTCCGGGAGCCCTCAGTGGATGTCCTACAGTCTGGCAGCAGAGGCTTGGAGCAGGTGCCGTGTGTGTGTGTGTGTGTGTGTGTGTGTGTGTGTGTGTGTGTGTCTGTCTGTCTGCTAGCGCCTGCCCCCAGCCGCACCACATAGGCTTGAAGCAGTTGCCGTGTGTGTGTGTGTGTGTGTGTGTGTGTGTGTGTGTGTGTGTGTCCGTCCCCACTGGGGGTCTGCCCCCAGCCACATTGGAGCCTCAGAGCAGGCACTGTGTGTGTGTGTGTGTGTGTGTGTGTGTCTTCTGGGGGCGTGCCCCCAGCCACACCATGGAGGCTTGGAACAGGAGCCCCTCTGTGTTGATCTCTCAGGCTCCTGGCCTCCACTGCATGTTGTACTCTCCCTTGAGCTATGGCCAGGATGGGGGTGCTGCTTGCAGGCCAGGCTTTCCCGCTCCCGGATCGCCATGGCGACCGGGGAGCAGGCCCTGCTGGGGGCTGCCCGCAGGCCGGACTTTCCTGCTCCCATATCAGGCCCAGCTTGGAGCTGCCCACAGGCCAGGCTTGCTCTCCTGCTCCCGGATCCCCATGGCAACTGGGGAGCAGGCCCTGCTGGGGGCTGCCCGCAGGCCGGACTTTCCTGCTCCCATATCAGGCCCAGCTTGGGGCTGCCCGCACGCCAGGCTTGCTTTCCTGCTCCCAGATCACCATGGCAACTGGGGAGCAGGCAAAGTTTGGGGCTGCCCGCAGGCCTGTCTTGCTTTCCTGCTCCCAGATCAGGCCCAGTTGGGGGCTGCCCTCAGGCTGGGCTTGCTTTCCTGCTCCTGGATCAGGTGCAGCTGGGGGCTGCCTACAGGCTGCACTTTTCTACTTACCGATGGCCGGATCACCACAGCGACCCAGGGCCCAGCAGCACTTTCCTGCTCTCCAATAGTCATAGGGTCCCAGCTGGGTGCGGGGCTTAGGCGGCACGGGGGTCCCGGCTGGGGGCTCAGGTGGCACACAGGGGTCCCAGCTGGGGGCAGGGCTTATGCCTCTCTGCCAAGGGCTGCACATGGGGCCCGGATGGCAGCTCGTACTGTCCTTCCCTGCCTGTAGTATAGGATAGAGGCCTGGTGCATGGGTGGGGGCCGGCTGGTTTGCCCTGAAAGTGTCCCGGATCAGGGTGGGGGTCCCGCTTGGGTGCCTGGCCAGCCTGGATGACGGGCTGAAGGCTGTTTGCAGCTGGTCACACCCCCTTCAGGGTGGGGGTCCCCACTGGGGTGCCTGGCCAGTCTGGGTGAGGGCCTGAGAGCTGTTTTCAGGCTGGAGGGCAACTTAAGCTCCCAGCCTCTCCTTTTTTTTATTTTATTTTTTTTTATTCTGGGATTTATTTACCTTCTATAGCTGTCACTGGAGCTGAGAGCCGGCTCCAGCTCTGAGGGCTGAAAGCAGGTTTCTAGGTTTGTATGGCTTCTATAATTGAAACTCTGTTGCCATCACTGCAGCTCTAAGCTCTGAGGCTGAAGCTGGCTGAAAGCAGGTCTCTGGAGCTTGTTTAGCTTTTATAATTGCAACATAGTTGCTTAGAGTGCAGCTCAGAGGCCGGCAGCGACAGGCCGGGAACATTGGCTTCCTCCTTCACTGGAGCAAGCAAGCCTCCTGTTTGCTTCAGCTGCGTGGCTGCCGGCTGCCATTTTGGTTGGCAGTTAATTTGCATATCCTGCTGATTAGCCAATGGGAAGGGTGTCAGGGTTATGGTCAATTTGCATGTTTCTCTTTTATTAGATAGGACTAGAGGCCCGGTGCACAAAAATTTGTGCACTCGGGGGGGGGGGGAAGGGGGGGTCCTTCAGCCCGGCCTGTGCCCTCTTGCAGTCTGGGACCCCTCAGGGGCTGACCACCTGCTGGCTTAGGCCCGCTCCCTGGGGGATTGGGCCTAAGATGGCAATCAGACATCCCTCTGGCAGCCTAGCAGCCCTCAGGGTATGCCCACTTGCCAGCAGGGAGCAGACCTAAGCTACAGTCGGACATCCTTAGCGCTGCTGAGGAGGCAGGAGAGGCTCCCACCACCACTGCTGTAGTGGCAGCCATCAGCCTGGCTTGCGGCTGAGCAGAGCTCCTCCCATGTGAGAGCGCACTGACCACCAGGGGGAAGCTCCTGCATTGAGCGTCTGTCCCCTGGTGGTCAGTGTGTGTCATAGTGACCAGTCATTCCCAGTTGTTCTGCTGTTAGGGTCAGTTTGCATATTACCTTTTATTATATAGGATAGAGGCCTGGTGCACGGGTGGGGGCCGGCTGGTTTACCCTGAAGGGTGTCCCGGATCAGAGTGGGGGTCCCCACTGGGGTGCCTGGCCAGCCTGGATGAGGGGATGATGGCTGTTTTCAGCTGGTCACACCCCCTTCAGGTTGGGGGTCCCCACTGGGTGCCTGGCCAGTCTGGGTGAGGAGCTGAGGGCCATTTTCAGGCTGGTGGGTGACTGAAGCTCCCAACCTCTCCTTTTTTTCTTTTATTTTTATTCTGGGATTTATTTACCTTCTATGGCTGTTGCTGGAACTGAGAGCCAGCTTTAGCTCTGAGGCTTGGCTCCAGCTCTGAGACCTCAGCTGCTGAAAGCAGGTATCTGGGTTTGTTTGGGTTCTATAATTGTAACACTGTTGCGGTCCTGCTAGCTCCAGCTCTGACGGCTGAAAGCAGGTTTCTGGGGTTTATTTACCTTCTATAATTGCAATATTGTTTCTTAGACTGCAGCTCAGAGGCCGGCAGCGGCAGGCGGGGAATGTTGGCTTCCTCCGTCACTGGAGCAAGCAAGACTCCTGTTCACTTCAGCTGCCTGGCTTCCGGCCGCCATTTTGGCTGGAAGTTAATTTGCATATCTCACTGATTAGCCTATGGGAAGGGTAGCAAAGTTACGGTTAATTACCATGTTTCTCTATTATTAGATAGGCTAATATTTGCATATAACCTATATTTGTATATAGGCTACAGCAGGCTATGCTTATACATCATGTCATTCACATGGACTCAGCATAGTTCTTGGTGCATGGTCACTTCAAGTTTGGAACTATCTGGTATATATTTTTTCTGAATATATTTTTTGTCTGTGTTTGGTTGAATCCTTGGATGCTAAACCTAACCCACAAATACAGAGGGCTGACTGTAATTACCTCATGTCTCTCCTTGGGAATGTAAACCTTTTTAGAGTTATTAAACCTTCTAGCTCAGTATTAGTGAACTTACTTTTTTAAGAAGAATGGGTCAGGGTGAGACAACTCTAGCCAGTGGCCTTTTAATTATTTTTAAATTGTGGTAAAATAAACATAACATGAAATTTTCCATCATACGGTAACCACTTTTTAAGTATACAGTTCAGTGGGGTTAAGTACATTCACATTGTTGTACAACCATCACCAATATCCATCTCCAGAACTCTTTTCATCTTGCAAAACTGAAATTCTGTGTCCATTAAACAATAACTCCCCTCAAGTCTCTGGCAATAACCATTCTACTTTATGTACCTATGAATTTGACTACTTAAGTACCATATATAAGTGGAATCATACAGTATTTTGTGACTGGCTTATTTTACTTACCATGATGTCCTCAAGCTTTGTCTAAGTTATAGCATGTAGCAGAATGCCCTTCCTTTTTAAGGCTAAATGTATGTATATACCACATTTGTTTGTCCATTCATCCATCTCAGGTTGCTTTCACCTTTTGTGAATAGTGTTTCTGTGAGCATGGGTGTACTAATGGCTTTTTAAAAAAACCCTGAATGCTATGTCAAACTTTTATTGGGTATAATAGTATTCTTGAGTATGATCTGGGATAAATTTAAGTATTTTCCTATTAATGATAGCTTTTTAGCCAAACAGATTTTAAATATCTTAATATTACATAAAATAGAGTTAAATATCTTTATAGATATTAAACCTAATAGAGTTACAATATTTAATAGATATTTAAATATATTTCTTATATCTTTTGTTATTTAAAAAACTAATTACTTAACATAATACCCTCTAGGTCCATCCATGTTATCACAAATGGTAAGATTCCATTCTTTTTATGGCCAAGTAATATTCCATTGTATATGTATACCACATCTTCTCTATCTAGTTGTCTATTGATGGACACTTGGGTTGCTTTCATAGCTTGGCTATTGTAAATAGTGCCGCAGTGAACATAGGGATTCATATGTCTTTTCAAATTAGTGGTTTGGATTTCTTCAGATAAATACCCAGAAGTGGGGTTGCTGGGTCATATGGAAGTTTTATTTTTAATTTTTTGAGGAACATTCATACTGTGAAATAAGTCAGTGAGAGAAAAACAAAGACCATATAATTTTACTTATATGTGGAATCTAAAATACAAAATAAACAAATAAACTAGACTTATCAGGGGATAAATAACTATGCTATACACCTGAAACTAATATAGTATTGAATGTCGCTGTAATTGAAAAATAAGTTGTTATTTTAAAGAAACCTAAGTTTTAGCTGAATCTCTGCCCACATCCATAGGTATGTCCTTAGGATAAACTTCTCAAAGTGAAATTTCTGAAAGCTATGGCCATAGAGGTATAGGCATGAATTTTTTGACAGAGATAGAGATTTTTAAGTGGAAAAAGAGTATGTTAAAGAGTTAAGATGATTGTAATAGGATCATAGGATTAGAGATATATCTTTTTGTTTTGTTTTAAAGCTTCTTTCAGTTTTTTTTAAATAATTAAATCTTTATTGTTCAGATTATTACAGTTTTTTCTCTTTTTTCTCCCCATAGCTCCCCTCCACCGGGTTCCCACTGCCCTCTGCCCTCCACCCCCCCCCCCTCGCCCCCCACTGTCCTCATCCATAGGTGCACAATTTTTGTCCAGTCTCTTCCCACATCCCCCTCCCACCCCTTTGCCCCCTAAGAAGAGTTAGTCCACTCTCTTTCTATGCCCCTGATTCTATTATAATCACCAGTTTATTCTGTTCATAAGATTATTTATTCACTTGATTTTTAGATTCACTTGTTGATAGATGTGTATTTGTTGTTCGTAATTTGTATCTTTACCTTCTTCTTCTTCCTCTTCTTAAAGGATACCTTTCAGCATTTCATATAATACTGGTTTGGTGGTGATGAACTCCTTTAGCTTTTCCTTATCTGTGAAGCTCTTTATCTGACCTTCAATTCTGAATGATAGCTTTGCTGGATAAAGTAATCTTGGTTGTAGGTTCTTGGCATTCATCACTTTGAATATTTCTTGCCACTCCCTTCTGGCCTGCAAAGTTTCTGTTGAGAAATCAGCTGACAGTCGTATGGGTATTCCCTTGTAGGTAACTGACTGTCTTTCTCTTGCTGCTTTTAAGATTCTCTCTTTGTCTTTTGCTCTTGGCATTTTAATTATGATGTGTCTTGGTGTGGTCCTCTTTGGATTCCTTTTGTTTGGGGTTCTCTGTGCTTCCTGGGCTTGTAAGTCTATTTCTTTCACCAGGTAGGTGAAGTTTTCTGTCGTTATTCCATCAAATAGGTTTTCAATATCTTGCTCTTTCTCTTCTTCTGGCACCCCTATAATTCTGATGTTGGTGTGCTTGAAGCTGTCCCAGAGGCTCCTTACACTATCTTCACATTTTTGGATTCTTTTTTTCATTTTGCTTTTCTGGTTGGGTGTTTTTTGCTTCTTCATATTTCAAATCTTTGGCCTGATTCTTGCGATCCTCTAGTCTGCTGTTGGAACTCTGCATAATATCCTTTATTTCAGTCAGTGTATGCTTAATTTCTAGTTGGTCCTTTTTCATAACCTCGATGGTCTCATTAGATTTCTTGAGGATCTCACTACATTTATCGGCGGTCTCACCCGTCTTTTTGAGGGTCTTACTAAATTTGTCGGCGGTTTCTAGAAAGTTCTTGAAAAACCTTAAAAGTATGGTTTTGAACTCTATATCCAGTCATTTGCTTTCCTCCATTTCTGTCATTTGTGTCCTCTTTCTTTGTCTCCGCATTTTGGCTGCTTCCCTGTGTTGATAGAGTGGCTTTCTGTGTTAGATATCCTATAGGGCCCAGTGGCTCAGCCTCCCCAATTACCTGAGGTGGACACTCTTGGTGCACCCCCTTGTGGGCTTTGTGCACAGTCTTGTTGTAGTTAAGTCTTGATTGTTGTGGGCATCCCTGGGAAGAATTGACCTCCAGGCCAATTGGCTGTGAGAATCAGCTGTGTCTGCAGTGGGAGAACTTCTGTGCAGGAGATACCCCTCCAGGGCAAGACTTGCTTCAGTGGGGCTTTGGTGCTCACTGAGTCTGCCCCCTGAATGTGTCCTTTATGGATCCGAGGAGCTGCAATCTGGATGGTCCCACTCTGACCACTGGGCATACTGGCTCCTGGATCTCTAAGGAGGTGCTAATCTAGCCTTTGCCTGAGGCTATCCAGCAGGAGCCACGTGTGAAGCAATGCAAGTTGCCTGGGGCCTTGGGCCAGCTGCAATTTGTTAGGTAATTTTCAAATTGCAAAGGGCCAGGCCTTTCATATGCAAAAGCCTCCGTGCGTGGCTTTTGGCTTGGGTGGGGTGGGGTCCCAGGGGATCAACAGGGCAGAGCAAGCAGCTATGGCTGCCCTCAGAGGCCCCACTTCTCAGTGTCCCGGCAATCTCTGCAAGCACCTCTGAGAGAAAGCCGCCCTCGAGTTCCGACCGATGCCAGACAGACCAGTTTCTCCCGTAGGAGTCTGGGTCCCCAGAGACTCGCCCTGAACTGGAGCACAGAGCTTGAGACTCCCTCCCGATTCAAAAAGACAACTGTGTCCTCAGCCGCCAGCCCTCTCCGCATGTGCCTCTGTACCTCTGTACTTCCGCACCACACCTCCTCTGAGTCTCGGTATGCTTTTCTCTTTCCTTTAGTTGTAGAATTTCCACTCAGCCAGCCTTCCTGTGGTTTTGGATGATGTCCATTCCGTCTTTTAGTTCTATTCTTGAAGTGGTTGTGCAAGGCAGCAATCTCCGGTGTTTACCTATGCCGCCATCTTAGTTTTTCTCTCGCTTCTTTCAGTTTTTAATCTTTACTTAATGATGATGTATTGCTTTTGAATTAAATTTCTTGGGGAGGAGCATGTCATTAGTAGTCATTTAGGTTTGAGCTTTACCTCATGGCATTGCTGTGACAGGTTAATTAGGCCTCAGACCCTCAGTTTTCTTGTATGTAGCATGTAACCATACCCCCAATTCTTACCATCTACAACAATTTCTTGAATATCCATTCTGTGCTTCAGACGAACAAATCAATAGGACTCATGTTAAGTCCAGGGAGGGAATCGGCACAATAGTCCATTGCTGGATTGTGTCTTAGGCACATATGTACAGAGCCCTGAGAATGCGGAGGAGCATTTTGTTTGTAAGGGAAGGGAGCAGACAAGGCTTCCAGAGATAAAGCCTGAGCTGGAAGTGGAAGCAGGCTGAGGGAGTCCCCAGGCTGGATGGAGAATTAAATATGGTTTGGCTTCAGGTCCAGGGTACGCAGTGGCTGCCTTGGGAATGCAGTGTGTGGTGATGCTTCTCATCACTGATTGAGGGAATTTAGGAGGAGGCCCAGAGGGTTTGGAGAAGGTTTTGTTCAGTTTGGAATGCCCTTGGTGCATCCAAGTGCCTGTGACCAGCTCACAGATGGATAGTCTTCAGCTCAGTTTTGAACTCAAGGATTTGGGAGTTATATGCCTGAGCAGTTATTTTTCTGCCATCTGGGGCAGCTGTCAGTGACAGACTTGAAACTGAGCTGGAATCAGTAAGATAGTGAGTTTTATCCCAGTACACAGTTTTAAGACTTGAAATAACATTCAATTTTCTTTTGCTTGGTCAGTCTGCAAGAAGCACATTTCTCTGCTGGTTCAGTTTTTTTGAAATCAGTATGGGATTTTACCTTGGCTTCCAAGTGAACTTGCAAAATCTAATGTGTTGAATGAGTAAGGTTAACTTGTTCTTGGGGCTCTTTTAAAAAATTGAGTTAAAAAGTAATTGTGAATGCCAGGAGAAAACAATTACCTGCTCACCCCTTTCCCTCTTCTCCCCCAGCCTGTGTGGGTGGGTTCTTGAATCCTCTTTGTTTTCTCTCTGGCAGTGCATTGAAGGAGTTTGAGCAGGTGCCCAGACATTTGACCGATGAGCTCTACCTGTTCTCCCTGGAGGACCTGGTCAGGGTCAAGAAAGGGCTGCTGGCGCCCTCGCTCAAGGACATTCTGAACGCTTCCCTTGCCCACGTGGCCGGCTGTGAGGTGAGGTTCACAGGGGGCAGGTGTGTCCCTGAGCTGTCTCTGGTGCATCAGGGCCTGTGCTAGGTGTTCTACACTTTATATCATTTAACTTTTACAAATCCTGAAGAAAGTGCTGGTAATACCCTTTCCAGATGGGAAAAATGAGGTTCACAGCTGTTAAAAGAGTCTAGGTCAGTGGTTCTCAAACTTCCTAATGCTGCGACCCTTTAATACAGTTCCTCATGTTGTGGTGACCCCCAACCATAAAATTATTTTTGTTGCTACTTCATAACTGTAATTTTGCTGTTATGAATCGTAATGTAAATATCTGCTATGCAGGATGTATTTTCATTGTTACAAATTGAACATAATAAAAGCATAGTGATTAGTCACAAAAACAATATGTAATTATATATGTGTTTTCCGATGTTCTTAGGCGACCCCTGTGAAAGGGTCGTTAGACCCCCAAAGGGGTCGCGACCCACAGGTTGAGAACCATTGGTCTAAGTAATCCTGTAGTAAGTATCAGGGCTGGGATGCAAGCCTGGGCCAAGCGGCTTCTTAGTCTGGGCTCCCAGCCCTGCTTGGGGTCTGCCTGGACTTCCATCTGTCCCATCTGTGCCAAATACAGCAATGTCAACTCAGGATCCAGTGGAGCAGGAGCTCTTTGTCTATAGGGACTGGAGAATTGCAGTGCAGCTATCAGAAACAAAATTAGATAATTTAAGAGTCCATGTTTAAAATCATGATCTTGCTCTGGTGCCTTAATCCAACTCAATGTGATGTTTCTCCATGCAAAATGAATGCACATTTATTGTTCTCATCCGCTCATTGCAGCAGAATATAACATCTTGTTCCTTCCAGAGGCTGGAATTGTAGACATTTAAAATGGCTACTTATCAAATACTGTAAAAGTAGTGACTAAGATTCTCCGTCGAAAGAGACATTACCAATGAAGATTTTAACTTTTTGACTCTTACAGCTGTGTCAAGGAAAGGGCTTCATTTGTGAATTTTGCCAGAGTACAGCTGTCATCTTCCCATTTCAGATCACAACGTGTAGAAGATGTTCAGGTATCTTCATAAATGAATAACATAAGCTTATTAACGTAATAAGTGCAGAGTTAACATTAGTTTAATAACAAGCATGTTAACGTAAAAACCATTGAAACCTGTAAAGAATTTTTGTGAGTTTATTTGAGCCAAACTGTTGACATATGCCGGGAAGCAGAACCTCAACAAATTGAGATAGTACTCCGAAGATTGGCGGGTTACATTTGCATTTATACATTGCAATCAAAGGAAAGGGACGTACGTAGGTGGGTTACATGAAATCCATTGGTGACAGACTAGAGAGGCGGGAGAAAGCAAAGCTGGGTGGGGGGAGGGGAACCCCTGGGATTGGATAAAAAGTAAAATGATGGGCACATACTTGGGTGGGTGCAGGAACAATTAACATGATAAGGAATTTGTGGTATCTGTCCTGGCGCCCAGCACATCAGGTTGTGCCCTAAGGGGTCCGGAAAAAGGGAAGTTACAAGTTACCTAGACATTTTAAAGGGTATGTTATTATAGATGCAAAAAGACAGATAGGCTCAGTTAAGGTAAATGTTGAGCTTGTCAATGAAGATACAGGCCTAGGAGGTGACTACCCACCATAACTGCTTTTAGTGAAAGTTTAATTTCAGACCATCTTTTGTGGTTACTTTAAGTCTCTGAGTCTGTAAGACTGCCATGCAGGCCTCCCCTGAGCTTGTCAGGTTAGCTTGTGGCCCCTTTCATCCACAAGCACAAAATTAGCTTAAGCTTGCCCTGGCTGGTTTGGCTCAACGGACAGAGCATCAGACTTCCGACTGAAGGATCCCAGGTTCGATTCTGCTTAAGGGCATGTGCCCAGGTTGTGGGCTCAATCCCCACTAGGGAGTGTGATTCTCTCTCATTGTTGACATTGCTATCTCTCTCTACCTCTCCCTTCCTCTCTAAAATCAATAAGATATATATTTTTTAAAATTAGCTTAAGTTTAATAATAGCTAAGTAACATTTCTTTAAATTATAATGGTGCTGGTGTGTGCTATATGTTGAATTGGAGCTAGTAAAGTTTTGGGTGCACAGGAAGGAGTATTTGGGTGCAGCAGGGATAAAGGGTGATGTCTCCTAGTAAAGGGTTTGAAGAGAGGAAGTTTCGCCTGTGCCCAATTCTTCTATACCAGGGTAAGCTACAGCACCACATTTTGTAGTTGGATCGTGGTCATGCCAAACACTGAAGTGTTACCTCTGGCTTCATTTGCACTACGATGGCAGAGTTGAAAAGTTGTTATGGAGACCATATGGCCCACAGGACCTAAAACATTTAGTATCTACCTGTTTACAGAAAAGGTTTGCAGATCCTTGTTCTACTCTATTAGTGCCCCAGGAAATACTGTGTTCTCTAAACTTTTTCATGGGAGAGATGTGGTAAGAAATCTGCCTTCGCCCTTGGTATGAGCATGGCCTCCTCTTAGACCACTCAAGTGTTGTTTCCCTGACTCATTAGGCAGTGTTCTCTGCAGAGAAACTCTGAGGCAGGGATTTGCATGCAGGAAGTTCACGGTGGCACATTCTTAGGCTCAACACCCATGGGGGTGAAGACAGCAGGATTGGGTAGAGGGAGAAGCTGAGCTGTGATGTGGATGCAGTGAAGCTCAGCACATCTCACAGGGAGCTCTGAAGCAGGAATGGCCTTCAGCATTGTTTCAAATTGAGGAAAAGGGGCCAGCCAAGTCTTTAAAACTCACATTGACCAGTCAATCACTCAACAGGCTGGTGCTAAAAAGGGGACATGACCTTGAGCAAGGCAGCTCTCTCCCATTAGGGCCATTTCCAGGAAAGGGACACCACCTCCTGAGCCATTGGCTAACAATACTATCAGCAGCTGGGGGAATGTCCCTTGGGCAGATCTGGGGGGCAAGGCAGCATCCACTCATCAGGCCCTCAGAGGTCAATGTTTATGACCTGTTGGAGACTTTATAATCCCTCTGAGTTTCAATCTGCCTGATTTCTTTTTAGAAGAAACTGGTTTCTGGACTCAGATCCTTTCTCTCCTGAGGATGAGTGTACATATGTGAGAAAACAAAATAGCCCCTTTGCTTATGGCTGTCCTTCTTGCTTGCAGAGTGCAGAGCTTGCTTTCACAAGCAGTGCTTCCAGTCTTCTGAGTGCCCCCGGTGTGCAAGGATTACAGCTAGGAGAAGACTTTTGAAAAGTTTGCCCTCTGCAGCGACATGATGCCCGAGTACTGTGAAAAAGACTGTTTAACACGCCTTATCACAACACCAATTTGTATCTATTATTGATAACATTATTTTAGATATTGAGTATTATATATTAAGAAGAAAAATGGTCACTATTCTCTTTATTATATCTTTAGTATTTTAAAACAATGCAGATTTGTTGTCATTAAGTGAAGGGTTGTTACTGGCAGTTTTGTTTACAAGTAAATACTGCTACTGTTTATTCTAAGAGGTTTTTTTATACTAATAATGTATTTGAATAGTTGTATTTTACTAATTTTGGAGCTTATTTTTTTATGAATTTTAACTGACAGGATGAATTACTCCATTCTTCCTGCAAAGTTGTTTGTGAAATGGATTGGTACTTTCACTGATTAAAAATACAACCAAAAATCTCTTTGCTTTATTTTTGGCTTAAATGCCATTTTGTATTGTATCAGTCTTACAAACTTTATTTCAGGGTTTGCATAGAGAGTACACATTACTTGTGCAGTTACATCTATTTCAAAATAAGTTTGAGTTGCTTAACTGCCTGTGTAGATGCTGTTTGAATCATTTGCCCCTAGATGGCTCTCCTTCACATGGCTCAAATCAAAAGCTGTTTTTGTCATCTCTGTTCAACACACTCGGTCAAGGGATGCATGGGTGAGTAGAACCTTATCCCTGCCCTTTAGGATGTTGTCTCATGGGTATAAAATTGAGCATAAGATATTTGAAGATGTAAATAAGGTGTGGGAAAATATTGCTAATAACAATGTGATAAAGTAGTACAAGTTGTTCCCTAACTCCATCCAGTCCTGTGTGTGTGTGTGTGTGTGTGTGTGTTATTCAGTTGGATAATATTGAGCACATGAAAGAAATTAGTATCTCCTATCAATGTGGTGTTTTCTCATCCTGTCACTTGTTTTCCCATCCTGATACTTCTGCCAGATCTCTGCTCCCATTTATTATTTAAGCCATGTCTCTTTTAAAAATAAATATTGTCACATGGGATAAGATAAATAAAAAACTAAAAAATATTTTATTCTTACCCAGAGCTTACATTCTATGTTAGGAATCAAGGGTCAGAGTGGAATGCTGACATTCCTTATAACAGCTCTATGAGGTTCATGTCAATATCTCCATTTTGCAATAAGGAAACTGAGGCTTCAAAAAGAGAAATAACGCACTAGGGCCCTATGAGTAGTGCATGGTAGAGGTGGGATTGGCATTTTACTTGGCCTGTCTCCAGAGCCGTGTTCCTACTCCCTACTTCTGTGGTATCCTTTTGAGGTAATATGAGCAAAAACAACTTTAACTTGTAAGTTTTGCTCCAATCTCAGTGAGTGGCATTGGGCTAAGTGGTTTCTCACATTGCCTTGCACTGATTTGAGGACGTTGCTGTGACTCATTCTTTGCTTGAAGGTCTCTGCGTTCTGGTGCTGTGTCTATGAAGCACTGATGAGTGTGTGTATGGCACAACTTTGATGTTGAGGAAGAGTGCACAGCACCTCTCAGGAAATGATGCTTTTGATTTCTTTATTTTGAGCAAGAATGAATCAATTTAAATAACCATTCTATGGATTTGGCTGAGACAGATTCTTCCCCATCATGGTCATAAAGGCTCCTTCCCAGTACGGTGCCTGTTTGAACAGAAAAGTGGCTTCAGCCCGCATGCAGCATGCTGTAGGGAAGTAATTAGGTGTGACATATATTGCTCTTTAATGGCATTTACTCCTTACACTGTTTTTTCATGCAACTTTTATTTGGCTGCCAGAAAGAAGATGAAGATTTGGTCTTTCTCATCAGACTGTCACCCACTGTGAGGCATTGAGTTGCAGTGCTGTGATTCCAGTGATTAATTTTATGCCTTTACACGGTTCACTTAGGAAATTCCAGTAACTTGCTCTTTATAGCCATGACTCTCAGCTGCAGGTAGGGAGTTATATCAGGGGAGAGTATAAAGGGAGTGAGGGGGGTGAGGTATCCCAAAGATGTTCTGGTATGTTGAATTGGGTGAGAATTATTGGATTGATTCTCAGATCTGCTACTTCCTACCTATGTAACTCTGGGCAAGCTACTTAAATAATACGCATCTCTGCTTATAAAATTTGGGATAATAACTACATGCAGGATTAGAAATGAAAAAGAAGCACCCAGTAGAAGGCCTAGTACAAGCAGGCATCCAATAATTGGTATAATTATGTCTAGGCAAATTAAAAACTGAGTTATGCCATCTATCCTATATCTTTGTATAAGTTACTCTCTGAGTCTCAATTTAACATGAAGGTGAGAACAATGGATTGATACTATTATGGGTTAATTGTGACCCCAAAAAAAGAAATGTTGAAGTTATAACTTCAGGTACCTTAAGTGTGACCTTATTTGGAAATCGAGTGTTTAAAGATGAATTAAGTTAAGATGAGGTAATACTGGATTAGGGTGGACCCTTATCCAATAACTGGTGTTCTCATAACAAGAGGGAAATTTGGACAGAGATATAGTCAGAAATCACAGGGAGGATACCATGTGAAGGTGACAGTGATTGGGGGGATATGTCTATAAACCAAGGAATATCAAGGATTGCTGGCAACCAGCAGAAGCGAGGAGAGAGGCATAGAGCAGATTCTCCCTCAGAGCCTCCAGAAGGAACCAATTCTGCTGACACCTTGATTTTGGACTTCTAGCATCCACAACTATAAGAGAATACATTCCTGTTGTTTTAAACCACTCAGTTTATGGTAGTTTGTTATGGAATCCCTAAGAAACGAATACACCTACCATTTGGGGTTATTAGGTTAAATGATGACTAAGTAGCCTGTGTCAAAGAACTGGTGTGCCGTAAGAGGCATTATCAAGTATTAGACCTCATACCTTCAGGCATCAAGACACAAAAAATGAACTTTAAAAGATAACATAAAAGACAATACTATCTTTATAGGGTGAGGCAAAAATAGGTTTACAGTTTTTTGGATGGAAAATAATACAATAATTAATAAATAATAACAAAGAATAACTGTTTCACATACTCACAATTATAAACCTACTTTTGCCCCATCCTATAGATTTGTGGGTGTCTACATAGACAGAGATCCCCAAAACAGAGTATTAGCAACTGAATACTACTGCCTCATTTACCTCAGCTCTTCAGTGTTGGAGAGAGCTGCATACCCTCAGGTTTTAGGAGACAGCCATGAACTTGGAAGGTACTGGTTTGAATCATGGTGGAGGAAGTGGAGGATGCTTGCTGTTATCTCACATTGAAAGGCAGATGAACCCACCTTGATAGTCAGATGTAACAGAAACTGAGATATATCTTAAAATAAATCTTAAGACCCTGCTTGTGAGCGTTAAGAACGCCCTCCTCTTCCCTTGTCTGCACAGGGTTGGAGTGGGATTGGTGCTGAGAAGTGAGGGCACCTGTACCTGCCCCCACGCTGTCCTCACTGCTGAACCCACTCATGGGCATCTGCATACAACAGAGGACAGGTTCTTATGGCCCCTCCCCACCCCAGCTTCATGTGGAGGACCTCAGAGGGTGAGAGAGGGTGTTAAATAGATGCTGTCATGATATCCTGGAATAACTGCCTGTGAACAACTGTGGGCAGGTCACTTTTGCAGCCCTTAGTTGTAGGTGTCTGTAGTATACAATCCTAGGGGATAGGGATCCAGTGGAAAACAAGACTCCATTTTCAAGCCAGAATTTTCTCAGACGTGTACATGAGAGTGAGTGATTTTTATTTGTGTGGAATTATATCTCTCGTTTTCCAAAGTCCTGATTAAGAGAAATAATCGAGTCCTGGAAGATGTGCAGCTGGAGATTCAGTAGATCTAGAAGCAAAACCAGTGTCCAAAGTTTCTGTTCCATGGTGGTGCCGGGTTCTGTACAGCATCAGGTTAGTTATAGTCCATCAGTCCAGTGTTTGGGGTCCACATGGCCATGAGCCATGCCAGCAAATGCAGGGGTGTGAGAGCCCTGTAATCCAGGAGTGTAAGAGAGCAAGAGTGTGAACTCCTTTGTGTAGGAGTTTAAATATCAAATCTACCCATGCTTGCAGTGGCCACGCCTACTCTGGCCAATGACCTGTTCCCAGGTTTGACTCACAGGTAAGTACCTTCCCTGTTTCACCCAGACTCTACTGGGCATGCTTCTATTCTTCCCCTGTCTAGTCCCTTCCCCCTGGGATCTGTCAAGAACAGACTGACCTGCAGAGTGTTAAACTGCAGCTTCCTGACAAAGCTGCACAAATGGCATGCATATACTATTTGGCCTTCTCTTTGTTCCTTTCTAACTATTCATAACTGAGTTGTTACAGCAGTATCAATTGGACCAAGGGAAAGGTCCTGAGCAGCTCCTGTAAGTGGTCTGGGGCCATTGGGTAGGGCATTCTGGAATACTCAGAGCACTGTCTAAAAAAAAGGGTGTGGATTTGGGTTGGGTGTGTCCGCTTGGCTTTTGTCCCATCACCTGTGGGGGTGGCGGTGGGGGGGGGGGGGTGGTGCATAACCAGAGGAAGGCCGCAACAGGGCCTGAGTTCTAGGATTTAAGGGCACACTGACCCCAGGCAGGGGCTAGGGAAAGAGCAGGAGCTAAAGGCAGGAACACAGTGAGATGAGATGAGGGAGAAGAGATACTTGGAGGCATAGGCAGAAGCCCAAAAATGTACAGAGAAAAGTACAGAATTTGCTTTAACTCCATGTTCAGTCTCTTAGAATCTCAGTCCCCCTCAGATAGGAGAGCTTCCCCTAAATGTGTGAGGAAGTGGTGGACTTGTTTTCTGTTTGACGTTGAGGTTTTTCCATATGTGTTTGCTGTCTGCCTACTATGACATCACTCGTAGGAGCATTATTTTGATACAAAATTTTTGGACTGGAACCCAGATTCTTTGTCAGTCGGGAAGCAGAACCTCAACAAATTGAGGTAATGCTCTGTAGAATGGCAGGTTACATTTGTTTTTTTACATTGCAACCAAAGGAAAGGGACATAGGCGGATTACATGAAATTCATTGGTGATAGATTAAGGAAGTGGGATAAAGCAAAGTGGGGAAACCTCTGGGATAGGGTAAAAAGTGAAATGATGGACATATGCTTCTTTTACACATATGGATACAGGATAGTTTAACATAATTAACAGTTGATAATAGTAACAATGAGGGAATGTCCTGGTGCCATTTGTTGTGCCCTGAGGGATCCGGAAAAAAGGGAAGTTACAAGTTACCTAGTCATTTCACCAATATGTTATCTTAGAGACGAAAAGACAAATGGGTTCAGTAGAGATCTAAGTTGATCTTTGTCTAGGCCTAGGACATGACTACCCACCATAACCTGTTTGTAGTTAAATATTTAATTTTCAGACCATCTTTTGTGGTTATTTTAGGTCTCTGAGTTTGCAAGACTGCCATGCAGGCCTCTGCTGAGCTTGTCAGGTTAGCATGTTGTCCCTTTTGACCACACAAATATTCATGTATCAGAATTTCCCTAGGGCATATACCTAGGTGTTGGATTCTAAACTGTATGTCAAAATTTTTAGGTAACATGAAATAATTTTCAAAATGGTTGTACCAATTTGTACTTTCATCAACAATGAATGGGAATCTAATGAACAAAATAAACTGATGAATAAAATAGAATCAGAAGCATGGAAACATGGAACAGACTGATGACAAATCTCAGAGGGAATGAGGGAAGGGTGGCAGGAAAGATTAACCAAAGATCTTATATGAATATATGCATTACCTGTGGACACACAGAGTAGGGTGGTGAAGGCCTGGGGTGTGGGAACTGGGTGGAGGGAGCAATGTGGGGGAATAAGAAGGGTGTCTGTAATACTCTCAACAATAAAGATTTTTTTTTAAAATGAGTAAAAATGAAAATCACTTAAAATAAAACTGAAATTTAAACCACTCAAAATTAATTTTCACAGGAACTTCAATAAGTGTTCTATTTATATATGTATCTACACTAATAAAAGACAAAGATGTTAATTGACTATACCTTCGCTATGCCCCAAGCCATGCCCAACCAAGATGGCAGCCAGCAGCCACAGAGCTGGAGCAAGCAGGAAGCTTGGTTGCCCGGGTGATGGAGGAAGCCAAGCTTTCCACCTGTCCTGAGCCAGCTGTGGCCTCTGCTCATGGCAACAAAGTTTCAATTATACAAGACAAATAAATCCCAGACACCTGCTTCCAGCTGGCCTCCACTGGGAGCTTGGGTGGTTGGGGGCCGTGGCCAGCCTGCAAACAGCCTTCAGCCCCTCACCCAGGAAGGCCAGGAACCCCAGTGGGGACCCCCACACTGAAGGGGCTGTGGCCAGCCTGCAAACAGCCATCAGCCCCTCACCCAAGCTGGCCAGGCACGCCTATATAATAAAAGCATAATATGCAAATTGACCCTAACAGCAGAACAACTGGTAATGACTGGTCACTATGACACACACTGACCACCAGGGAGCAGATTCTCAATGCAGGAGCTGCCCCCTGGTGGTCAGTGTGCTCCCACAGGGGGAGCTCTGCTCAGCCACAAGCCAGGCTGACACTGCCAGTACAGTGGTGGTGGTGGGACTCTCTCTCACCTCCTCAGCAGCACTTAGACCTGCTCCCCGCTGGCAAGTGGACATCCCCCGAGGGCTCCCATGCTGCCAGAGGGATGTCTGACTGTCAGCTTAGGCCCAATCCCCCAGCGAGCGGACCTAAGCCAGCAGGTGGTCATCCCCTGAGGGGTCCCAGACTGCGAGGGGGCACAGGCTGGGCTGAGGAACCCCCACCCCGAGTGCACAAATTTTTGTGCACCGGGCCTCTAGTGTGTAATATAAAAGAATTATACAAATCAAGTCTGAATAAACTAATTCAACAAATTATATTTTTAAATCACAAGTTCCTGAAGAATCTTGTGGGAAATATATTGTCAGTCTTGATTCCCCTGTCTTATTCATCTCTATTGTATTGATCTATTTAGATTTTCAGTAAGGTCATCTTTAACATTTTCAGCCATCAAAAAATCCACAGACAAATCAATTCTGCTTAATCTATTTACTTAAGAGAACATATTAGCATGTTTATTAGTTTTTAAATGTCAATAGTTGATATATAAAAGGGCAGGGGTCACATCTATCTTATTGCTTCTGTAATCTCAGATCTAGAACCATGGCTAGTGCATAGTAAGTGCTCAATAAATTCTCATTTATTAAATGATTATTATTAACTGAGAAAGATCCTACCCTCCTCGAATTCTGACTCATCTGACTTTTACAAATGCACCAAAGTAACATTTCACATTTCTTATTTTAATACAGGTTTAGTTTCTGCCAATTAAAAAAATAATTAGCCCTAGCTGGTTTGGCTAAGTGGATAGAACATTGGCCTGTGGACTGAAGGGTCCCAGGTTTGATTCTGGTCAAGGGCACATGCCCAGGTTGTGGGCTTGATCCCCAGTAGGGGGTGTGCAGGAGGCAGCCAATCAATAAGTCTCTGTCATCATTGATGCTGCTATCTCTCTCTCCCTTTCCCTTCCTCTCTGAAATCAATAAAAGTATATTTTTAAAAAACAATTTAAAAATTTAAGATTACAATAAATAAATCGCTAACCTATCAATCTTCAGTCTGTTTGAGGACAAGGCTGGTTTCTCTTGACATCTGGATTGCCCAAGTTTCCTGCTATAGAAAACTGCTCCTCCACAACCTTTCACAAATGTCATTCCCTGCCCAGTCAGTGATGCACTAGCCATAGCTTGTGGCATGCCATGCTTGTTTCCTGTCCTGTGCTGATTTGATCAGGAATGAGCACCTGACCTGAGGGAAAGCCATCCATTGGCTAGCCAGCAACCACTGGTACATTAAAATAAACTGGGCTAATCAAATGCTCTGTTTTGAAAATTTGAACTTAGAGAATGGAGAGATGGAGTCAGTTGGGAAGGTGGGAGAGGGGAGAGGGCAATGGGGGAAAAAGAGGACATATGTAATGTGCCGCGCCAGCACGGCCAACGATGAACCTGAGGAGGGGTGGTGAAGGATTGAAGAAAGGACAGACAAGAGAATACAGCTGGGGCTCAGTGGATCTCCTGTGCCTGGATGAGGACACAAAAGACCCAGCCTGCAAGCCAATGCTTTATTTTATAGTCTGATTGAAACAAGGGTAGATTAACATGTATACAAATGTTCTTGTTTTGGCAACAGTAGCTGCACCTCCCACAGCCCATTAACTACTTAGGAAGGAATTAGGGAGTCCTACAAGGTTAGGTTTAATTATGCTAGGAGAGCCCTCCAGGCCGGGACTTGTTTGTGGCCCTGCCGCAGGTCAGTCCGAGGCTTGACCCTAGAGCCACTCCCTACAATGTAATACTTTCAACAATAAAGTGTGTGTTTTTGTTTTTTTTAAAGGTGACACAGAGAAAGCAGGGGCCATAAAAAGCCATAGCCATATGCTAGCCAAAATTATAAAGAATCAAAAACTGAGTGGGTAGAGAAAGCTTGTTGGTAGTAGGACAAGAATAAAGAGATCCTCAGGGTATAAATAATTTATATTAAAATCAAAGCCATTAAGTGTGGGAATGCCAAGAGTGAAGGATGCCTATCTAGTCTGCTGCTCAGGCCCTCTCTTGTGGTAGACAGAAGAATGAACCCATAAAGATGTTTCTGTCCTAATCCCTGGAACCTGTGAGTGACTATGTTATATGGTGTTATAGACTAGTAAGAAGCTAGGAAAATTCTAGGACAAGTGGAATAGGGAAACCTATTGAGACAGATAGTTAAACAGCAGTTGGCAGCCACCTAGTGAATCCTATCTTCCCTAAACCAAGGACACTTAAGAGTAAATGGTTTGCACTTTTCCTCCCCAAACAGAGGGTAAATAGCTTAAGTCACCCTATTCAGGGAGACAGATAACAGAAATCCAATTAAGTGCCATTTGTCAACCACACCCAAGGACAGACAAATTAAGAACATACATCTCATTTTGGCACACCCGAATAAAGCTGATGAATATCCTATTGATCCATTCCTAAGACTTCTCCTAAATACCCAGCCTTTAAAACCCCTGAAAATGAAGGTCTGAGTATACTCTCCCTCTAGGGAGCATGCCTTTGCCATCCCCATTCCCCCTCTCGCCACAACCCCTCAGCACCTATCCCCTAACTGTTACAGATTCACTCAGCAAGATAGACCACCGACTCAGAATTTAAATTTAAGAGCCTTTATTAAGCTGGCCAGCTGATTACAGCTACAGCACCCTGCCGAAGCAAAGGCTGAACTGCAGTGCTGACTGCAAGAGTTACATTTTATTATTAAATTTTGTGGAGGCCCACAGAAAAATGTGTCTTTCAAATTCTGGGCCCCCAATATGGAGGAAACTCTCTTTATTTATACTTTTTCCAGTCCTTTGTCTCCCAAATCTGGAATGAGACTTCCGGGCCTTCTGAGAAAGAAGGCCTGGGTGCTGGGAAGGGGCCATGAGACCATATCTCAAGGCCTGGCCTGATGTCAGTACCTTCCTATCTATGTGTTTTAGGAACAGACAGCACAGCATGACCCGTCTGGCCAAAGCGCCAGTTATGCAGCCTAGCACACTAACGTCTAAAGGACCCCATGAGGCTTGCAATCAGGGAGCAAAGGGCAGTAGCAGCTCATCCCAGGCTAACCCCCTGAAGCTGTCTTCCACTCTCTGACTTTTCAATAAGCCAAGGCAGCCCAACCTCAGTTCTCCTGTTGCTTCTTCTATGCCCGTCCTTGTTTCACAGCCTTAAGTATATTTTTGCTGTGGTCAATAAATTCTTACTTTTCTAGACTTTGTCTCTTGATTAAAATCTTTCCCTCAAGAAAACAAGAACCGAGGTCTCATCATCTCCCTAGGAACAATGGTAATGGAAGAATTAAGGTTTCAGATGGAATTAAGGCTGCCAATCAGCTGAGCTTAGGGTGATTGTCCTGAACCATCCATTGTGATTATATTGGGTGGGCCCAGTGTAATCACAAGGTTCCTTATATAAGAGGGAGATAGAAGAGGAAGAATCAAAGATGGCAGTGTGAGGAAGACTGACATTGCTGGCTTTGAGGCTGGAGGAATGACACCATGAGCCAAGGAAAGTAGATGGCCTCTAGAGGTTGGAAAAGACAAGAAAATGTACTCTCCCCTTGGAATCTCCAGAAGGAACACAGCCTTGCTAACACCTTGACGTTAACCCATTTCAGACTTCAAACCTCCAGAACTGCAAGATAATGTTTGTGTTACTTTAAGCCACTGCTTTGTGTAATTTGTTACAGAAATGATAAGAAATAACTACACCTTTCGTCTGAACATTGTTCCTGCTGCCCTTGAGCAGTCTTTACATCACCTGTAGGGAGTTACAGCTTTTTGAAGGACACACCTCTGCTCTAACACAAATCTGCTAAAGCAGGAAGGCTGCTTCTTTTGAGACAGTAGCCTCTCTCCCCCGATTTCTCAATTTCTTTAGGTATGTTGGTTAGTGCTGAATAAAAATCAATGGTTTGCATTTGGGTGCAATCACACTTGGAAATTTAATTTTATTCTACAATAGCTGGTAATCTGATTTTTCTTTGTCTCTTGCCTGATCATAGACTATTTAAAGCTGCAGTCTTTCCAGAAAGCACTGCCCTCTGACAATGTGTCAGATGCTATTTGCCAGGAAAGGGTTGAGAGAGAGGCAACAATGAGGTGTTTTGGTGCCTGGAAGTGGTGACAGACTGTTGGTTTGTGGTCTCTGCCCCTTGCAACACCCACCATCCTGTCTGATGCAACCTCTCTGATGCAGTGTGAAAGGCATTGTAGCAGGAGCAAGCTCCGGTTTAACCTACTTCCTCATACTTGAGCACAGGCATTTGATAGCTACATATTCATTAAGTAGCATAAAATTCTCATCATGTGAAGACACCAAAACATGACCATTCCAGTGATGAATTTATGCAAGAGAAGGAGAAAAAGCAGAGTGAGGCACAAATTAGATTTGACACAGGTATGCCCACATGCTTCCGATCACTTGGGGCTGCAGCTCTCAGCTTCTCTGGTGATGCTGATGGTGGTGCTGACACACTGGCTGTAGAGAAGAAGAACAGAGCAAACTTCTTTCTGGATTCTGAGTAAAGAAGCTGGTCCTATTTCTGGAACAAGCTGTAGAAGTGTGGGATCCTTTCAGTAGCAACCTTGTCTAATTTTTTCTGTACTTTAAAAAAAATATCTAAAGCTGGCTCCAGGTAAAGTAGTGAAGCATTTAACCCACTTTAGTGGGATTTATGCCATATTTACTCTCCACAAAATTCAGAAGTATTACATAACTAAACCATTAGAAAACAGGGAATTTTATTTTTTAAAATATATTTTATTGATTTTTTACAGAGAGGAAGGGAGATAGAGAGTTAGAAACATCGATGAGAGAGAAACATTGATCAGCTGCCTTCTGCACATCCCCAACTGGGGATGTGCCCGCAACCAAGGTACATGCCCTTCACCGAAATCGAACCTGGGACCCTTCAGTCCGCAGGCTGACGCTCTATCCACTGAGCCAAACCGATTAGGGCAAAAACAGGGAATTTTAAATAAAGGCAATTCGGCACCATTTTCTTCTAAAACGTGGGGTTCAGAGAGCGTATCTCCCCTTTGCGGGTTCTTGTCTCACAAAGTTTGAAGAACAAAATTCGCAGACTAAAAGGACTTGTTAGTAAAAGGGTGGAAATTTCTTGGATGCAAATAGACTCCCATGTAGGGAGGGATTCCCAAGGGGGTAACCAACTAAGCCCCTTTTTCTAAGGCTTCTAAATGCTGTAGTTCTTTGTCTCTTCATGCTTTCTTCTAATTGGACCCCTTCCCCATTTTATGGCCCTGTGCTTTTCTAATTGGTCACTCCTGCAGAATATCAGCTTCAAAGTCCAAAACTCACCCTAACCTCTTCCACTCCCTCTTATCTTGCAACATTCCTCTATCTCCTGTGAACATGTGTTTCCCTCTTCCCAGCATCTGTCAACATTTCTTTATCCTCCGTGAAGATGTTTTCTTTTTCCCCATACTCTGTGACTTTTCTTTATCCCCTGTGAATGTATGCCTTCCTCTCCCCTTATCCTGTGGCACTCTTCTTTATCCTCTGTGAATGTATTTCTTTTTATTTATTTATTTTTTCTTTTTCTTTTTTTTAATCTTTAAATTCTTTATTAGTTAAGGAATTACAAATGTGTCCTCATCCCACCCCCATTAACCCCCATCCTCCCCCCGCCCCCCACTCATGCTCCCATCCCCCTGTTGTCCATGTCCATTGGTTTGGCTTATATGCATGCATACAAGTCCTGTGAATGTATTTCTTCCTCTCTCCTTATCCTGTGGCACTTTTCTATTCTCTGTGAATGTATGCCTTCTGGTGGCTCCAAGCCCTCACCTATGCATTCCTCCCCCATGGACCCTCCTTATTCCTAAGACTCCCTAAACCTGCCTATTTTGTCCCTAGAATTCCTTTCACCTTTATCAAATGATTAAATATTTTAAAAGGTAATCCTCAGTATTTGGGTGAATGTGTTTTTGAAAGTTTCATGTAGCTTTTGCTAGGTTGTGTCCATGAGTTGGGTGGGGCACACATTTTCCAGAAAAAAATTGACTTTTTTTTTTTTAAATCTTTAAATTCTTTATTAGTTAAGGAATTACAAATGTGTCCTCATTTCACCCCATTAACCCCAATCCTCCCCCCCACTCATGCTCTCACCCCCCTGTTGTATCAAGAGTCTTAAACATATCTATATTTATAACCTAAAATTATGCTGTTTAGAATATACCCATTTTTAAAATCATTTTTTCAGTTTCCTCACCTGAAACTAGAAACTATTTCATAGAGTGGTGTGAGAAATAGTGGATAACTGGCATATAATGTGTGCTTGACAATTCTTAGGCATAGTTATTAATGAAAAAATAAAAGTAATCGTTCCAGGTAAAAATTATTACCATATTGTGGCATAGAAATTTGGAACATTGATAACTCCATGTGCTTGAGCAAACCTAAAAACCACTTTAGAAAGAGAGCTTTGACCCACTTACTTCCCATTCAGTTCTTTTTTTTTCTTTTTGTTTTATTGCTTAAAGTAATACAAAGAATATTATATACTAGAGGCCCATTGCATGAAGATTCATGCAATAGGCCTTCTTTCCCCTGGCTGCCAGCACCAGTTTTCCTCTGGCACCCGGGACCCAGACCTTCACTCTGGCCACCGCCTTCCATCTTCGCTGTGGCTGGAGCCTTCAGTCTTTGCTCCTTGCTCCGGCGGGAGTCTTCAGTCTCTGGCCAGAGCTGCTCCTGTAGCTCCTTCCGCCCCCCATCCTCCCCCTCATAGCTTGATCACTGCTTCGCCTGCAGACCTTGCCGATGGGCTCCTGGGTTCCAGGGATCCGCCTTGCCTGCGGCCTGGCTTTCCGGCTGCTCCTGGGGTCACACACGGGGGCTTGGATGGCAGCTCCTGGTGTCCCACCCTGCCTGTAGTATGCAAATTAGCTGCCACCTTTGTTGGCAGTTAATTTACATATCACATTGATTAGCCAATGGGAGGCGTAGCGAAGGTACGGTCAATTACCATGTTTGTCTACTATTAGATAGGATGTCTCCTTTTTTTTCCCCCTTGACCTTCCCCTAGCCTCCCATACCCCCCAGTGTCTTGTGTCCATTGGTTATGCTTATATGCATGCATACAAGTCCTTTGGTTGATCTCTTACCCACCCACCCCCAACCCTTCCCAGCCTTCCCACTGTAGTTTGACAGTATGTTCCATGTTGCTCTTCCTCTGTATCTATTTTTGTTCATCAGTTTATAATGGTCTAAATTATCCATAAATGAGTGAGATCACGTGGTATTTTTCTTTCATTGACTGGCTTATTTCACTTAGCATAATGCTCTCCAGTTCCATCCATGCTGTTGCAAATGGTAAGAATTCCTTCTTTTTTACAGCAGCATAGTATTCCATTGTGTTGATGTACCACAGTTTTCTAATCTATTCATCTGCAGATGGGCACTTAGGCTGTTTTCAGATCTTAGCTATGGTGAATTGTGCTGCTATGAACACAGGGGTGCATATATCCTTTCTGATTGGAGTTTCTGTTTTCTTGGAATATATTCCTAGAAGTGGGATCATGGGGTCAAATGGGAGTTCCATTCTTAACTTTTTGAGGAAATTCCATACTGTCTTCCATAGTGGCAGCACCAGTCTGCATTCCCATCAGCAGTGCACGAGTGTTCATTTTTCTCCACATCCACTCCAGCACTTGTCGTTTGTTGATTTGTTGATGATAGCCATTCTGACAGGTGTGAGATGGTACCTCATTGTTGTTTTGATTTGCATTTCTCAGATGATTAGTGACTTTGAGCATGTTTTCATATGTCTCTTGGCTTTCATGTCCTCTTTCAAAAAGTATCTATTTAGGTCCTTTGCCCATGTTTTTACTGGGTTGTTTATCTTCCTTTTGTTAAGTTGTATGAGTTCCCTATAAATGTTGGAGATTAAACCCTTATCGGTGATAACATTGGCAAATATGTTCGCCCATGCAGTGGGCTTTCTTGTTGTTTTGTTGATGGTTTCTTTTGCTATGCAAAAGCTTTTTGTTTTGATGTAATCCCATTTGTTTATTTCCTCTTTATTTTCTAATGCCCTAGGAGCTGTATCGGTGAAGAAATTGCTTCAGCATATGCCTGAGATTTTGTTGCTTTTGGATTCCTCTAGTATTTTTATGGTTTCCCCTCTTACGTTTAAGTCTTTTATCCATTTTGAGTTTATTTTTGTGTATGGTGTAAATTGGTGCTCTAATTTCATTTTTTGCATGTGTCTGTCCAATTTTCCCAACACCATTTATTGAAGAGACTGTCTTGACTCCATTGTATGTTCTTGCCTCCTTTGTCAAATATTAATTGAGCATATTGGTTTGGGTCGATTTCTGGTCTCTATTCTATTCCATTGATCTATATGTCTGTACTTGTGCCAGTACCAGGCAGTTTTGAGAACCGTGGCTTTGTAATATAGCTTGATATCTGGTATTGAGATCCAACCTACTTTGTTCTTCTTTCTCAGGATTGCTGCAGCTATTCAGGTTTATTTTTTTTTTTTTATTCCAGGTGAATTTTTGGAGAGTTCTTTCTAGATCTGTGAAATATGCTGTTGGTATTTTAATGGGGAGTGCACTGAATCTATAGATTGCTTTGGGTAGTATGGACATTTTAATGATGTTGATTCTACCAATCCATGAACATGATATTTTCTTCCATCTGTTTATGTCTTCCTTTATCCCTTTTTTCAACGTCCTGTAGTTTTCTGAGTAGAGGTCTTTTACCTCTTTAGTTAAGTTTATTCCTAGGTATCTTAATATTTTTGGTGCAATGGTAAATGGGATTGCTTTTTTAGTCTCTCTTTCTGTAAGTTCACTATTGGTGTATAGAAATGCCATAGATTTCTTGGCGTTAATTTTGTATCCTGGTACATTGCCAAGTTCATTTATTAAGTCTAATAGCTTTTTGATGGAGTTTTTAGGGTTTTTTATGTACAATATCATGTCATCTGTGAATAAGGACAGTTTTATTTCTTCTTTTCAAATTTGGATGCCTTTTATTTCTTCTTCTTGTCTAATTGCAATAGCTAATAATTCCAGTAGTATGTCGAACAGGAGTGCTGAGAGTGGGCATCCCTGTCTTGTTCCTGTTCTTAGGGGAAATGGTGTTAGTTTTTGTCCATTGAGTATGATGTTGGCTGTGGGTTTGTCATATATGGCTTTTATTATGTTGAGGTATGATCCTTCTACTCCTGCCTTGCTGAGAGTTTTTATCAGAAATGGGTGTTGGTTTTTGTCAAATGCTTTTTCTGCATCAATTGATATGACCATGTGTTGTTTTCCTTTCAATTTGTTTATGTGATGTATCATGTTTATTGATTTGCGGATATTGTACCAACCTTGCATCCCTGGTATAATCCTACTTGGTCATGGTGTATGATCTTTCTGATGTACGGCTGGATCCGATTTGCTAAGATTTTGTTGAGGATTTTGGCATCTATGTTCCTGAGGGATATTGGCCTGTAATTCTCTTTCATTGTGTTGTCTTTATCTGATTTTGGTATTAGGGTGATGCTGGCTTCATAGAATGAGCTTGGAAGTGTTCCTTCCTCTTGAATTTTTTGGAATAGTCTTAGGAGGATATGTTTTAGTTCTTCCTTGAATGTTTGGTAAAGCTCACCTGTGAAGCCGCCTTGCCCTGGGCTTATGTTTTCTGGAAGCTTTTTGATGACTGCTTCAATTTCTTCCATAGTTATTGGCCTATTGAGATTTTTAGATTCTTTCTGATTGAGTTTTTGGAATGTTTTATTTTTCTAGGAATATGTCCATTTCCTCCAGGTTTTCTAGCCATTCAGTTATTTTTTAAAAAACAGTATACATTTATTATCTCATATTTCTGTACTTCAGAAGACTGAATAGCTTAGCTGTTTCTCTGCTTAGAGTTTCACAAGGCTCATGTTATTACATTGGGTCCACCTGGATAACCTAAGACAATCTCCTGATCTTAATGTCAACTGACTAGTAACTTTAAGTCCATTAGCCAAGTCTCTTTTGCATTTTGACAATATATATTTCCAGGATCCCAGGATTAGGGCATAGACAACCTGGGGTGGGTTGGGGTTGTGGTAGAGTGACCATTATTTATCCTACTAGAGTATGTAATAAAATGCCCATAAAGCTTTCTTTATGAAAAATTTAGCCAATTAAGATACATGTGAAGAGTTTATTTTATTTTTCACTCAGTTCTGGAAATAGTCTCTTAAAATATCTCAAGGTTATTCAATTTAAAGATAACTATTTAATTCAGACATATTATTTTTAAAAAAGTTTAAGACTTTTTTTGACAAAAGAAAACTAAACATGTTATTTTTATGTATTACTTTTGGGCAAACAGTGTTTTCCTTAGGGAACATTCTAGTGAGCACTTAGTACCTGTAATTGTGTGGTTAGTGTGGGCTTATCAATCTTTCTCAGCGTACACTATTGTAGGACTAGGATCTGGGTCTATTTGAAGGTCTTTGAATAGATAAAAAGCTCTTTGAAGTTAGAGCCTTCCTGGCTCCAAAGGAAAGGAAATTCAGTTGGGCTTTGGCTGGAAATAACTGGACTGTGGTTCGGATGGGCAAATCAAGGTCTGTTGTGAAAGAAGAGTGGAGAATTCAGCTGTTTGGGAAGGTGGTAAAGACAGTATAAAATAGGAACCTTCTACTCTCAGAGAATAGAGAAGAGAGAGCTACAAGTAGTGGTTATGGGATGGAGACCCAGTTAACTGGGACCTGAGCAAAAGGGGATGGTCAGAATGGGGAGGGGAGGCTGTCAGGGAAGTGAGAAGATAGTCTGGAGGAACAGACCCGTAGGCTTGTACCAGGTGCCTCTTATGCACCTGGGAGCTGTCTTGAATGATGTCTTCATCACTGACCATCCAGCCTTCAGGCATGTGGAGACCTCCTTCCCTTCTACCTCTGAGATGCATGTAGGATAAACCTGGCTCTAATTGTTCTGTGCCTCCTGAGATGAAAGACAAACTGGATGACCCCCAGCAGTGCCACAAAGTCTGTGTCTGTCCATTTGCCCTGTGCAGTGCAGATACCTCCGCACAACTCCTCAGGATACCTGTAAACCCAAAAGGAGCCCTAGGGCCTGCTGAGAGGAGCTTCCTTCCTGTGCTTGGGCAGGGATCCTGCTGAACTGAATAAGATCTAGACCAGTGGTTACCAATGTGGGGCACATGCCCCACAGGGGGGCAATTTGAGAATGAGTTATTAACAGTGATTTTTTTTGCATTTATTATGGTTCTAGGGGCCTCATGTACAGTATATAAATATGTATTGTGACATATTTATGCATTTCAGTTCTCTATTATATGTTTTGAAACTTTATTTGTTATTTTTTCATATCACTTCATATTATTTTTATTTTTTTAACAATTTCTTAGTGATTTCTTCCTCAGTATTTCAACTGTCCTTTTGTTCTTTTATTTTTCTCTTTCATAGATGTCATGTTCTTTGGAAGCTTGTTTAGACCAAGTTAATGGCCTTTTAGACTTCTTCCATGTGAATGGGAGTTCACTTATTTATTTATTTTTTATTTTGTTATAAATATATATATATTTTATTGATTAAGATATTACATATGTGTCCTTATCCCTACATTACCCCCTATCCCCCTGCTCATGCCCTCACCCCCCTATTGTCCGGTCCATTGTTTAGGCCTATATGCTTGCATATAAGTCCTTTGGTTGATCTTTCCCCCTTACCCCCACCCTCCCCTACCTTCCCTCTAAGGCCCAACAGTCCAATCAATGCCTCTCCGTCTCTGGATCTGTCCTTGTTCATCAGTTTATGTTGTTCATTATGTTCCACAAATTGAGTGAGATCATGTGGTATTTATCCTTCTCTGACTGGCTTATTTCACTTTCATGTATTGTCAAATAACAGGGGAAAAGGAAATTTGAAAGTTACAGTTAGGGCAATTCTTTCTAATGCATAATATTACAAAGAAGTACCCTTGTCTGGATGCTGTTTCAAGAGCTGTTTTCTGAGCCAAGAGAAACTTCAATTAACATCATTTGGAAAACAGGTGTCTGGGCAGATATTTCCCAATTAGATAATGGCTTTTTGTAGCTGTATCTGCTCTAGGTCTTATGGAGACATTTATCTGCTTGTTGAATAAAAGTTTGCATTACTATAAATTACTTACTTTATGTTACTATAAATTTCTTTTTACTGCCTCATTTCTTAAATCAAAAGTGTATGACAGAAGCAAAAATGATCCAGGGATCAAAATGTATGATTTGTGTGCATCTCTTCTTAGTACAAAGTATTTATATAGCCCATAAGCTAAGTGAAATTGAGCCAGTGAAAAATAAAAGAAAATCAATATATTATTTGTATGGTTTCAAGTAAGCCCATGGTTTTCGTCAAAGTTTTTTTTCTTTATTGATTAAGATATTACAAATGTGTCATTATCCCCCCCCCAATGTCCTCTCATCCCCCCAATCCTGCCCTCACCCTCACTCCCTGTTGTCCACATCCATCGCTTGTGCTTATATGCATGCATACAAGTCCTTCGGTTGATCTCTCCCCCTCCCCCCACCCTCCCCTACCTTCCCTCTGAGTTTTGAGCATCTGATTGATGCTTCTCTGTCTCCACATCTGTTTTTGTTCATCGGTTTATGTTGTTCATTATAATCCGCAAATGAGTGAGAGCATGTAATATTTATCTTTCTCTGACTGGCTTAAATTGCTTAGCATAATGCTCTCCAGTTCCATCCATGCTGTTGCAAATGGTAGGAGTTCCTTCTTTTTTACAGCAGCATAGTATTCCATTGTGTAGATGGGCCAAAGTATTTTAATCCATTCATCTGCTGATGGGCACTTACTCTGATTCCAAATCTTACCTATTGTAAATTGTGCTGCTATGAACATAGGGATGCATATATCCTTTCTGATTGGTGTTTCTGGTTTCTTGGGATATATTCATAGAAGTGGGATTACTGGGTCAAATGGAAGTTCCATTTTTAATTTTTTGAGGAAAATCCATACTGTTCTCCACAGTGGCTGCACCAGTTTGCATTCCCACCAGCAGTGCATGAGGGTTCCTTTTTTTCCACATCCTTGTCAGCACTTGTCATTTGTAGAATTGTTGATGATAGCCATTCTGACAGGTGTGAGATGGTACCTCATTGTTGTTTTGATTTGCATTTCTCGGATGATTAGTGACTTTGAGCATGTTTTCATATGTCTCTCAGCCTTATGTATGTCCTCTTTCAAAAAGTGTCTATTTAGGTCCATTGACCATTTTTTGATTGAGTTGTTTATGTTCCTTTTGTTAAGTTGTATGAGTTCCCTATAAATGTTGGAGATTAAACCTTTCTCAGAGATATCATTGGCAAATATGTCTCCTATGCAGTGGGCTTTCTTGTTGTTTTGTTGATGGTTTCTTTTGCTGTGCAGAAACTTTTTATTTTGATGTAGTCCCATTTGTTTATTTTCCCTTTAGTTTCTGTTGCCCTAGGAGCTGTGTCAGTGAAGAAATTCCTTCGGCATATATCTGAGATTTTGCTACCTGTGGATTCCTCTAATATTTTTATGGTTTCCCATCTTGCGTTTTAGTCCTTTATCCATTTTGAGTTTATTTTTGTGTATGGTGTAAGTTGGTGGTCTAGTTTCATTTTTTTGCATGTGTCTGACCAAATTTCCCAGGACCATTTATTGAAGAGACTGTCTTGACTCCATTGTATGTTCTTGCCTCCTTTGTCAAATATTAATTGAACATAGTGGTTTGGGTTGATTTCTGGGTTCTCTATTCTATTCCATTGGTCTATATGTCTGTTCTTTTGCCAGTACCAGGCAGTTTTGAGAACAGTGGCTTTGTAATACAGCTTGATATCTAGTATTGAGATCCCACCTACTTTGTTCTTCTTTCTCAGGATCGCTGCAGCTATTCAGGGTTTTTTATTATTATTATTATTCCAGATGATTTTTTGGAGAGTTTTTTTCTATATCTGTGATATATGCTGTTGGTATTTTAATGGGGAGTGCATTGAATCTATAGATTTCTTTGGGTAGTATGGACATTTTAATGATGTTGATTTTACCAATCCATGAACACGGTATGTTCTTCCATCTCGTTATGTCTTCCTCTATCTCTTTTTTCAATGTCCTGTAGTTTTCTGGGTAGAGGTCTTTTACCTCCTTAGTTAAGTTTATTCCTAGGTATCTTACTTTTTTTGGTGCAATGGTAAATGGGATTTTTTTTAAATTTTCTCTTTCTGTAAGTTCACTATTGGCGTATAAAAATGCCACAGATTTCCTGGCATTGATTTTGTATCCTGGTACATTGCCAAATTCATTTATTAAGTCTAATAGCTTTTTGATGGAGTTTTTAGGGTTTTTTATGTACAATATCATGTCATCTGTGAATAAGGACAGTTTTACTTCTTCTTTTCCAATTTGGATGCCTTTTATTTCTTCTTCTTGTCTAATTGCAATGGTTAATAATTCCAGTAGTATGTCGAACAGGAGTGCTGAGAGTGGACATCCCTGTCATTTTCCTGTTATTAGTGGAAATGGTTTTAGTTTTTGTCCATTGAATATGATGTTGGCTGTCGGTTTGTCATATATGGCTTTTATTATGTTGAGGTATGATCCCTCTATTTCCACTTTGCTGAGAGTTTTATGAAGAAAGGGTGTTGGACTTTGTCAAATGCCTTTTCTGTATCAATCGATATGATTATGTGATTTTTGTCTCTCAACTTGTTTATGTGATGTATTACGTTTATTGATTTGCAGATATTGTACCAGCCTTGCATTCCTGGAATAAATCCTCTCTTGGTCATGGTGTATGATCTTTCTAATGTAATGCTGGATCTGTTTTGCTAGAATTTTGTTGAGGATTTTGGCATCTATGTTCATGAGGGATATTGGCCTGTAATTCTCTTTCTTTGTGGTGTCTTTATCTGGTTTTGGGATTAGGGTAATGCTGGCTTTAAAGAAAGAGCTTGGAAGTGTGCCTTCCTCTTGAATTTTTTGGAATAGTCTTAAAAGGATTGGCTTTAGTTCTTATTTGAATGTTCGGTAAAACTCCCCTGTGAAGCCATCTGGTCCAGGGCTTTTGTTTGCTGGAAGCTTTTTTGATTACTGTTTCAATTTCATCAGTAGTTATTGGCCTATTCAGGTTTTTTGATTCTTCCTGGTTGAGTTTTGGAAGCTTGTATTTTTATAGGAATGTGTCCATTTCATCGAGGTTGTCCAGTTTGTTGGAGTAGAGTTGTTCGTAGTATTTTTTGACAATCCTTTGTATATAAGTAGGGTCTGTTGTTATTTCACCTCTTTCATTTTTGATTTTGTTTATTTGGACCCTTTCTCTTTGTTTCTTGGTGAGCCTGGTGAGACATTCATCAATCTTGTTAATCCTTTCAAAGAACCAGCTATTGGTTTCATTGAACTTTTGTATTTTCTTGTCTCTATGTCGTTTATTTCTGCTCTGACCTTTATTATTTCCTTCCTTCTGGATACCGTGGGCTTTTCTTATTGCTCTCTTTCTAACTCTTTGAGTTGTAGGGTTAGATCATTTATTACCAGTTTTTCTTGTTTTTTGAGGTAGGCCTGTGGAGCTATAAACTTCCCTCTCAGGACTGCTTTCATTGTGTCCCATAGATATTGGATTGTTTTGTTTTCATTGTCATTTGTTTCCAGGATGCTTTTATTTCTTCTTTGATCTCCCTGGTAACCCAGTCATTGTTTTATAGCATGCTATTTAGCCTCCAAGTGTTTGATTTTTTTTTTAATGTTTTTATTGTAGTTGATTTCTAGTTTTATGTCATTGTGATCTGAGAAGATGCTTGTTATGATTTCTATTCTCTAGAATTTGAAGAGACTTTGTCTGTCTTCTAATATATGTTCTATCTTTGAAAATGTCCCATGAGCACTGGAGAAGAATGTATATTCTGTAGCTTTAGGGTGAAATATTCTGAAGATGTCAATTAAGTCCATCTGATCTAGTGAGTCATTTAGGATTGCTTTTTCTTTGCTGATTTTTTGTTTAGAGGATTTATCCAGTGGTGTCAGTGGGGTATTAAAGTCCCCTACTATGACTGTATTGCTATCGATCTCTCCCTTGATATCTTCCAGAAATTTTTTTATGTATTTGGGTACTCCTGTATTGGGTGCATATATGTTTACCAGAGTTATATCTTCTTGTTGAATTGCTCCCTTTAGTATTATGTAGTGGCCTTTCTTATCTCTTGTTATGGGCTTTACTTTGAGGTCTATTTTGTCAGATATAAGTATTGCAACCCCAGCTTTTTTCTCATTTCCATCTGCCTGAAAAATTTTTTTTTTTCCATCCCTTCACTCTCAGTCTGTGTGAATCCTTTGTTCTGAGGTGGGTCTCTTGCAGACAGCAAATATGTGGGTCATGTTTTCTTATCCATTCAGTTACCCTGTATCTTTTGATTGGAGCATTTAATCCATTTACATTTAATGTTATTATTGAAAAGTACTTGTTTGTGGTCATTTTTATTCTTTTAAAAAATATATATATTTTTATTGATTTTTTTTTCTGAGAGGAAGGGAGAGATATAGAGAATTAGAAACATTGATGAGAGAGAAACATTGATCAGCTGCCTCCTGCACACCCCCCACTGGGGAGGTACCCGCAACCAAGGTACATGCCCTTGACTGGAATCGAACCTAGGACCCTTGAGTCTGCAGGTTGATGCTCTATCCACTGAGCCAAACCGGTTAGGGCCATTTTTATTCTTAATGTTTGTGTTTCTTCTTGTCTTTTTGTTTCTTCTTTTTACAGCAGTCCCTTTAGCATTTCTTGCATTGCTGGCTTGGTGGTAATAAACTCTCTTAGCCCTTTTTTGTCTGTGAAGCTCCTGATTCCACCTTCAATTTTGAATGATAGCCTTGCTGGGTATAGTAGTCTTGGATTCATTTCCTTGCTTTGCATCACTTTGCATATTTCATTCCATTCCCTTCTTGCCTGGTGTGTTTCTGTTGAAAAGTCAGCTGATATTCTAATAGGAGATCCTTTGTAGGTAACTTTCTGTCTCTCTGGCAGCATTTAGTATTCTTACTTTGTCTTTGGTATTTGCCAATTTAATAATGATGTGCCTTGGTGTTGGTCTTTTGGGGTTCATCTTGTTTGGCACTCTATGTCTTTTTGGACTTGTGTAGTTTTTTTCTTGCCAGTATCAGGGAAGTTTTCTGTCATTATTTCTACAAACAGGTTTTCTATTCCTTGCTTCTCCTCCTCTCCTTCTGGTAGCCCTATTAAGCGAATGTTGTTTGTTTTGCATTGTCCCAAAGCTCCCTTAGGCTCTCCTCTTGCTTTTTAAGTTGTTTTTTTTTTCTAGTTGCTCCTGTGTTTGTGTGTTTTTTCCTACCTTGTCTTCTAATTCGCTGAAGCGGTCCTCAGCCTCTTCTAGTCTGCTGTTTAAGCCTTCCATTGTGTTCTTTATTGCAGCTATGTCATTCTTCATTTCCTCTGGGTTCCTTTTCATGTTGGCGACATTCTCATTCAGCTCCTTATAATTCTCATTGAGTTGTGTGTATTTGTCATCCAGCCATTTAAGCATCCTTATAACCATTACTCTGAATTCTTTCTCTGATAAGTTAGTAGCCTCACATTCATTTAACTCCCTTTCTGGTGATTCCTATTTTTCTTTCCTTTGTGGATTGCTTTTTTGTCTTCCCATGTTTTGCTGTAATGTTTTAATTGTAGCTCTGATTGCTTTGCTACCCAGTTTCTTTTGAGTATGGTGCTACTGGTGTGACCTCTAAGGTCTCCTGGGTTTGGTAGTCTAGTATAGCTCCCTACTTGAGCTATTTGCGTTCTCTTGATGTAGGCCTGCAAGCTGGAAAGGCGCAACTGAGGTGTCTAGAAGTCAGCAGCCATGGAGGGGGTGTCCCAAGTTTTGCTGTCTTGTGCCCTTGGTTGAAATCACACATGCCCAGCAGAGACTCACAGTGGCACCCAGGAACCACCTGTTGGGGTGGTGGGGCTCAGGAGGCCTGCATTCAGGAAAGGCGTGACTGTGGTGTCCAGAGTTTTATAGTTGTGGGGTGGGCAGACTCAGCTTTTGCTGCTGCCTCCATGGTTGGATACACGCGATCCCAGTGGCAGTTCAGAGGGGGCACCTGTGGTGTATTTGCCAGCAGGGTGTACTGACACTCTGAAGGTCCCTGGCACTGAAGCCACTGGATTGCACTGTCTGTGGGCAGGTATCCCAGGAGAGGGAATTCAGCGTTTCTATAGCTCAGCAGTGCACCCCTGTTTAAGTGCATGTCCAGCAGGGCTCATAGTGGGGCCCCAGGGCTGCCTGTGGGGTGGTGGACTTGGGAGATCTGCACGCTGGAAAAGCTTGCAACTGTAGTGTCCAGAGTTCTGCAGCTATGGGGTGGGGAAACTCAGTTTTTGCTGATGCATCTGTGGTGGATAGATGTGCGTTCCCGGTGGTGGCACACAGGAGCACCCGCAGTGAGTTTGCTAGTGCAGGCCCACTGAAGCACTCTGAAGGGCCCTGGCACGCTTAATCGAGGTGTCTTTGGGTAGTTATCCAGGGTGGGTGAATTCAGAATTTCTACTGCCCAGGGGAATGCGGCCCTATTTGTCCAAGATCGGACCCAGTGGAGGCTGACTGCGGCTTCCCAAAGTGCCCTGTGGATAGATGGGCTTAGGGGGAATGAGCACCTGTGGAAGTGCCTTTGCCAGGCGCTGAGCTCTGAGGCACTCTGAGGGGCCCTGGTGCTGAAGGGCCTTGGCGCTTAAGTTGCGCAGCTGGGTGTGTGGGGGCTATTAATCAGGCAGAGGGAATTCAGAATTTCTACTGGGGGGCAGTGCGTCTGTGTCTGTACAAAATCAAACCCAGCTGGGGCTCAGAGTGACTCCTAAGAGAAGTCTATGGAGTGGTGGGCCTTGGAGACCTGCGTGCTGGAGACATGGGAATGCAATGTGGGAGGACTGCCACTGGGGAGGAGGAGCTGCACTTACTGCTGCGGGCGCGGTGCTCCTTTGGAGGTGGAGATCCCAGGGTCTGTGAGTCTGCAGGTGTGGCTGGAGGATTTTGGCTGGAGTGGCTGCTGGGTTGCAGGCAGTGTCCAAGGGCTGTCTGGGTGGTGGTTCTGGTGAGCTCTTAGAAGAGGCCGCTCTCCCCTTCAAGTTGGTGTGGGCTCCGTGCCCCAGTCAAGCAGTCTGAGGAGCGCCTGCAGTGATGGTAGTCTCTCCCTGTCCCAGAGAGCCTTGTCTGCCAGCCTCTGCTGCTCCTGCTGGATTTAACTGTCCTCACTCACTCACATACACACCACACACATCCACACACTCTCTTTTCATCCACTCACTCACTCACTCACTCACTCACTTCCTATCCCTCACCTCCATCCTGCCAGCTGCCATCTTTTCAGCGCTTTCATAAAATTTTTAAAAATTGTGGTAAGGGGGAGAACCAAGATGGCGGCATAGGTTAACGCTGGAGTTTGCTGCTTTGAACAACTACTTCAAAAGTGAAACTAAAAGACGGAACGGACATCACCCAAAACCACTGGAACGCTGGCTGAGTGGAAGTCCTACAACTAGGAGGAAAGAGAAAGCATACGGACACTCAGAGGAGGCGCAGTGCTGAAGTCAAAGTCTGAGGAGCGGAGGGCGCGGTTGGCGTTTTCAATCGGGAGGGAGTCCCAGACTCTGAGCTCCAGATCCGGGCGAGTCTTTAGGGACCCAGACTCACACGGGAGAAGCGGGACTGCCTGGCTTCGGTCAGAGCGAGTGCAGCTTTCTCTCCGAGCTTTGCAGCGGGTGCTGGGACTCAGAGAGGCAGAGCCCCTGGGGACAGGACTGAGAGCGGCCATAACTGCTCTCTCAGGCCCACCCTGTTGATCCTGTGCGACCCGCCCCGCCCAAGCCCTGCACAGAGGCATTTGCCGGATAGCCTCAGGCAAAGGCTGGATTAGCACCTCCCTAGAGGACAGAAGTTCTCTCACTGCAGACACAGCTGATTCTCATAGCCACTTGGCCTGGAGGTCAAACCCTCCCTGGAATTAGCTACAACAATCAAGATTTAACTATAAAACCACGAACAAAGACCACTAGGGGGTGCACCAAAGAAGCATAACAAAATGCGGAGACAAAGAAACAGGACAAAATTGTCAATGGAAGATCTAGAGTTCAGAACCACACTTTTAAGGTCTCTCAAGAACTGTTTAGAAGCCGCCGATAAACTTAATGAGATCTACAAGAAAACTAATGAGACCCTCGATGTTATATTGGGGAACCAACTAGAAATTAAGCATACACTGGCTGAAATAAAGAATATTATACAGACTCCCGACAGCAGAACAGAGGAGCGCAAGAATCAAGTCAATGATTTGAAATGCGAGGAAGCAAAAAACACCCAACCGGAAAAGCAAAATGAAAAAAGAATCCAAAAATGCGAGGATAGTGTAAGGAGCCTCTGGGACAGCTTCAGGCGTACCAACATCAGAATTATAGGGGTGCCAGAAGATGAGAGAGAGCAAGATATTGAAAACCTATTTGAAGAAATAATGACAGAAAACTTCCCTCACCTGGTGAAAGAAATGGACTTACAGGTCCAAGAAGCGCGGAGAACCCCAAACAAAAGCAATCCAAAGAGGACCACACCAAGACACATCATCATTAAAATGCCAAGAGCAAAAGACAAAGAGAGAATCTTAAAAACAGCAAGATAAAGAAACTCAGTTACCTACAAGGGAATACCCATACGACTGTCAGCTGATTTCTCAACAGAAACTTTGCAGGCCAGAAGGGAGTGGCAAGAAATATTCAAAGTGATGAATAGCAAGAACCTACAACCAAGATTACTTTATCCAGCAAAGCTATCATTCAGAATTGAAGGTCAGATAAAGAGCTTCACAGATAAGGAAAAGCTAAAGGAGTTCATCACCACCAAACCAGGATTATATGAAATGCTGAAAGGTATCCTTTAAGAAGAGGAAGAAGAAGAAAAAGGTAAAGATACAAATTATGAACAACAAATATGCATCTATCAACAAGTGAATCTAAGAATCAAGTGAATAAATAATCCGATGAACAGAATGAACTGGTGATTATAATAGAATCAGGGACATAGAAAGGGAATGGACTGACTATTCTTGGGGGGGAAAGGGGTGTGGGAGATGCGGGAAGAGACTGGACAAAAATCGTGCACCTATGGATGAGGACAGTGGGTGGGGAGTGAGGGCGGAGGGTGGGGCGGGAACTGGGAGGAGGGGAGTTATGGGGGAAAAAAAGAGGAACAAATGTAATAATCTGAACAATAAAGATTTAATTAAAAAAAAAATTGTGGTAAGTAGCTTGGCTGAGTTTCTGAGAAAAATTCCAATGGACCCCATAAAGTTTCAACTTAAGGAAATCTAATCATAATAGTATTCTGGATATTCTGGCTTCTGGAATTTTTTTAAATATATTTTTTATTGATTTTAGAGAGGAAGGAAGAGGGATAGAAACATCAATGATGAGAGAGAACCATTGATTGGCTGCCTCTTGCATGCCCCCAACTGGGGATCAAGTCCACAATCTGGGCATGTACCCTGATGAGGAATTGAACCATGACCTCCTGATTCATAAGCCCACGATCAACCACTGGGCCACGCTGGGCTGCAAGATTTTTTTTAATTAAATCTTTATTGTTCAGATTATTACAGTTGTTCCTTTTTTTCCCCCCATAGCTCTCCTCCACCCAGTTCCCACCCCACCCTCTGCCCTTACTCCTCCCACTGTCCTCATCCATAGGTGTACAATTTTTGTCCAGTCTCTTCCTGCACCCCCACACCTCTTTCCCCCCAAGAATTGTCAGTCCACTCCCTTTCCATGCCCCTGGTTCTATTATATTCACCAGTTAACTCTGTTCATCAGATTTTTTATTTACTTGATTTTTAGATTCACTTGTTGACAGATGTGTATTTACTAGTCATAATTTTTAATTTTACCATTTTCTTCTTCCTCTTCTTAAAGAATACCTTTCAGCATTTCATATAATACTGGTTTGGTGGTGATGAACTCCTTTAGCTTTTTCTTATCTATGAAACTCTTTATCTGACCTTCAATTCTGAATGATAGCTTTGCTGGATAGAGTAATCTTGGTTGTAGGTTCTTGCTATTCATCACTTTGAATATTTCTTGCCACTCTCTTCTGGCCTGCATAATTTCTGTTGAGAAATCAGCTGACAGTCATATGGGTACTCCCTTGTAGGTAACTGACTTTCTTTCTCTTGTTGCTTTTAGGATTCTCTCTTTGTCTTTTGCTCTTGGCATTTTAATGATGATGTGTCTTGGTGTGGTCCTCTTTGGATTGCTTTTGTTTGGGGTTCTCTGCGCTTCCTGGACTTGTAAGTCTATTTCTTTTACCAGGTAGGGAAATTTTCTGTCATTATTTCTTCAAATAGGTTTTCAATATCTTGCTCTCTCTCTTCTTCTGGCACCCCTATAATTCGGATGTTGGTACACTTGAAGTGTCCCAGAGGCTCCTTACACTATCTTCATATTTTTGGATTCTTTTTTCATTTTGCTTTTCCGGTTGGGTATTTTTTGTTTCTTCATATTTCAAATCTTTGATTTGATTCTTGGGATCCTCTGGTTTGCTGTTGGATCTCTGTATATTATTCTTTATTTCAGTCAGTGTATGCTTAATTTCTAGTTGGTCTTTTTTCATATCCTCCTGGGTCTCACTAAATTTATCAGCGGTTTCCAGAAAATTCTTGAAAAACCTTATAACCGTGGTTTTGAACTCTATATCCAGTAGTTTGCTTTCCTCCATTTCTGTCATTTGTAACCTCTTTCTTTGTCTCCACACTTTTTATGCTTCCCTGTGTTGGTGGAGTGGTTTTGTGTGCTAGGTGTCATATAGGGCCCAGTGGCTCAGCCTCCCCAATTACCTGAGGTGGACACTCTTGGTACACCCCCTTGTGGGCTTTGTGCACAGTCTTGTTGTAGTCTTGTTGTAGTTAAGCCTTGATTGTTGTAGTTATCACTGGGAGGAATTGACCTCCAGGCCAATTGGCTGCGAGAATCGGCTGTGTCTGCAGTGGGAGAACTTCTGTGCTGAAGACACCCTTCTGGGGCAAGACTTTCTTCAGTGGGGCTTTGGTGCTCACTGAGTCTGCCCGAATGTGTCCCTTATGGATGTGAGGAGTTGTAATCTGGATGGTCCCACTCTGACCACTGGGTACACTGGCTCTTGGATTTAAGGAGGTGCTAATTTAGCCTCTTCCTGAGGCTTCCCAGCAGGAGCTATGAAGAGATATGCAGATTCCCCTTACTTTTGGGAGGTTTGGAGGTGCCCAGATGAGGCCCAGCTGTGAAGCAATGCAAGCTGCTGTGGGGCCTTGGGCCTTCTCTTGGAAGTTCTGGGTCTGTCTTGCCCAGCTGCAGTTTGTTAGGTAATTTTCAGATTGCAAAGGGCCAGGGCATTCATATGCAAAAGCCTCTGCTGTAGCCTGGGTGGGGCAGGGTCTCAGGGAATCAACAGGGTGGAGCAAGCAGCTATGGCTGATCCTCAGCCCTGCCCTAAGGGATCCGGCGTCTCAGTGTCCTGGTAATTGCTGCAAGCACCTCTGAGGGAAAGCTGCCCTCAAGTTCCAAGTTCTGCCTGCTGCCAGACAGTCCAGTTTCTCCCCGTATGAGTCCTGGGTCCCCAGAGACTTCCCAGAACTGGAGTTCAGAGCTGCCGGGAGCTTGTGACTCCCTCCCGATTCAAAAAGACAGCCTCATCCTCAGGTACCAGCCCCTTTCCGTGTGCGCTCGAGCCTCTGTACCTCTGCACTTTACTTCCACAGCTCCTCTGAGTCTCAGTGTGCTTTTCTCTTTCCTTCTAGTTGTAGAATTTCCACTCAGCCAGCCTTCCTGTAGTTCTGGATGATGTCCATTTTGTCTTTTCGTTATATTTTTGAAGTTGTTGTGGGAGGCAGCAATTTCCGGTGTTTACCTATGCCGCCATCTTCACTAAGGGCCCGGGCTGCAATATTTTTTACCATCAGCTTTCTGTATTTGAAATATAGTGAAAAGTTAACTGGTTTAGATTTTACCAGTGATCCAACAAATTCAGCAAGTTGCTGAGGAAATGTCATTAACGAGGTCAGATAATATTTCAAGTTTGATGTGACACTTTGAGGAGACTGACCCTTATTTATCTCCTGCTCTAGGGGTCAGGAAACATCCTTTCCAATTTTCAAGAGCAGCCAGGTGGAAATTTTTTCAAAGGGGAGAGGTGTTTCCAGTGCCCTGGACTTCAGCATTGTCTGTGGACCATGAGGGGCCTGAATGTAAAGCCAGTGTGGCTGCTTTTTTGAGCAAGTGATATCTAATAAAGGGTGGAAGCAATGGGTCAGCATAGAATAACTTGACCCCTTCTCTCCACAGCCCTTTATAACCTCTTCTAAGGACTGGTTATTTCCCAGCCTCTGCATGATATCTCTGGAAGGTCCAGAAGTCTTTTCAGCCCTTTTGAGTCATAAGAGCATCAACATCCAGTCCAGTGTAATCATCACACTCCAAGCTAAACAAGTGAGAACAGTATAGTAAGGCCTCACACTCACAGTGGAGTAGGAGCCACAATCAGCTGCATCTGTTCCCCCTTCCCAGCCCTTTTCTCCATTGCTGACGTTTCTGACCCTTTCAGATTAGTATTCCAGGGGGCAGGGAATCAGGAGAAAAGGACACAGTCCCTGGCACTGTCATGATTTGAAATTATGCCACCTGGGCTTGCTGGGTCCTCAAAGCTGACTTTCTCTCGGCAATTGTGTGGGTTTCTTGGGGAGTCCTTCACTTACTAAGTATTTCCCACTGTAGCTCCCATCACAAAACTAGTTTTGTCTACCTTCTTTCCAAGTTCTGTATAACACTTTGATTTGGAATGTTCTTATAATACCTTGGTTTGGAACTTTATCATTTTATTTTAAGCATCTGGGCCCAAGCTAAAATAGAAACAGCAAGAGTCCCATTTTAGCATCCCGTTATAGTTGCTAACCAGCAGCAAACAATAGCTTAGCAACCTAAGAGGTGATATCAAATGCATTTATAAAGTGCTAACATGTACTATAAACAAGGAGAAGCTTAGTCTGGTGAGTTATATTGACAAGGATCCAGAGGCAGGTCAGTGCCTAGAAGGCGAAAGCATTTGGATTGATTAGTAGTGTCTGCATTGAGCTGGGGGCTATGATGATGCAGGGCTTGGAATTTGCTGTTCCAGTAAATGGTGGGGTATTCTATAACGAAACAGATCTTACAGGTTGTTCCCAGGCTTTCTTGGTTTGCTGATTTAGAACACTTTAAAAATCCTTTTAAGAGGTATTTACAGGTACACAAAGAAAAATAATTTGACCAGTAGTGGTTGGTTTCATCCTTTCCCGTAGGTCATATAGACCAGTGTCTGATGAGGTGAGAGAATACAGGCTCCCTGCCCTATCCCATGGATGGGATCACAGGCAAATCAGTTTACTTAAACTTGTTCCCAGCCTAACATATAAACCTAAGTGCAATCAGGTTTAAAAGGCAGTTAAGAACCGTTTGAAGGGGAAAAGAAATGAGTTAAAACTAGATTACTCTAGTAGATGAACCCAATAAATAAAAGACTTATATGAAAGTCATGAAATCATAAGAATCCTAGAAGAAACCATAGGCAGCAAAATTTTAGACATCTCTTATAGCAATAATTACAGATACATCTCAAAGGAAACTAGGGAAAAAAGTAAATGGGACTACATCAAAATAAAAAGCTTCTGCACAGCAAAAGAAACCATCAACAAAATGAAAACTAGCCAACTGTATGGGAGATAATAAAGCATTAGAATCCAAAATATATAAAGAATCCATACAATTTAACAAGAGGGGGGCAAACGATGTAATAAGAAAATAGACAAAGGGCCTAAATAGACACTTCTCCAAAGTGGACATAGAGAAGTTCAAGAGGCATAGGAAGAAATGCTCAAAGTCACTAATCATCTGAGAGGTGTAAATTAAAACTACAATGAGGTAGGTTGATGGCTACCATCAACAAATGACAAGTGCTGGGAAGGATGTGGAGAAATGGGAACTCTAGTACATTGCTGGTGGGAATGCAGACTGGTGCAGCCATTATGGAAAACAGTATGGAGTTTTCTCAAAAAATTAAATATGGAACTGCCGTTTGATCCAGTGATCCCACTTTTGGGAATATATCCTATGAAACTCAAAACACCAATCAGAAGGACTGTATGCACCTCTATGTTCATAGCAGCACAATTTACAATAGCTATGATCTGGAAACAGCCCAAATATTCATCAGTGTATTAGTGGATAAAAAAGCTGTGGTACATTTATACCATGGAATACTATGCAGCAGTAAAAAAAAGGGGGGATCCCTTACCCTTTGAGACAGCATGAGTGATCTGGAGAGTATAATGCTTAGTGAAATAATCCAGTCAGAGTAAAACAAGTATCACATGATTTCACTCATATGTAGAATCAAATGAACAAAATAACATGATGAACAAGAGACGCAAAGACATAGACACATGGAGCAGACTGTGGTATCTCAGATGGAATACAGGGGAGGGTGGGTGAGAAATTATCAACCAAAGAACTTTTATGCATGTATGCATAACCTAGGGACACAGATAATAAGGTGGTGAAGGTATGGGGCAGGAGGCAGGAGCAGGTTAGAGGGGTCATTGGGGAAAAAAGGGGCATATATAATACTTTCAACAGTAAAGGCCTAATTAAAAAATTAATTATCTCTGATCAGTGATGTTTCCATTTCTCTTTCCCTCTCCCTCCTCTCTGAGATAAATAAAAGTATATTTTAAAAAAGAAACACTCAAAAACTTTCAAACACATGGAGGTTAAATATTATGTTTGTAAACAATGAATGGATTACCCATGAGATCTATGAAGAAATAAAAATCTTGGAAACAAATGAAAATGGACAGATAGCAACCCCAATTCTATGGTCAACAGCAAAAACAGTCCTTAGAGGAAAAGTGACAACATTATAGGCTGACCTCAGGAAACAAAAAAAATGTACAAAAACAATCTAACACTACAAAGATTTGAAAGAGACCAACAAGAGTATCCCAGAGTAAGTAGAAGGAAGGAAAAAATAAAGATGAAAGTCAAAATTAAATGACATAGAGACTAAAAAAATACAAAAGATACATGAAACCAAGAGCTAGTTCTTTGAAAAACATAAACAAGATGGATGGACCATTAGCCAGACTCATCATGAAACAAAGAGAGGATCCAAATAAATAAAATCTATACTAATAAAAGCCTAGGTGGTCCTCACTCCCTCACGTGCGACGTTGTCATCAGAAGATGGCCACACACACAACGGAGGTGAGGCCTGGGGATCCCACGGTTCTGCGCAGCCCAGAGGAGGCGGGTCCTGGCAGAGGAGGCAGATCACGGCAGGGGAGGGAGTTGGGGGCGATCAGGCTGGCAGAGGAGCAGTTAGGAGCCAGCGATCCCAGGTTGTGAGAGGGATGTCCAATTGCAGTCAGACATCACCCGAGGGGTGCCAGATTGGAGAGGGTGCAGGCCAGGCTAAGGGACACCCCACTGGTCCTCTAGTAAGAAAAAAGAGGCAAAGTAACAACTGACATTACAGAAATACAAAAGATTGTAAGGAAATACTATGAACAACTATATGCCAACAAATTGAACTATATGGGAGAAATGGAGAGATTCCTAGAAACATTCAATCTTCCAAAACTGAATCAGGAAGATTCAGAAAGCCTGAATAGACTGATAACAACTAATAAAATTGAAGCAGTAATCAAAGAACTCCCAGCAAATAAAACTCCTGGACTGGATGGCTTCACAGGGCAGTTTTACTAAACATTCAAAGAACAAAGTCCTGTTGTTTTCAAACTCTTCCAAAAATTTCAATAGAAGAGAACACTCCCCAAGCTCTTTTTTCATAAGGCCATAATTATCCTAATTCCAAAACCAGGTAAAGACACTACAAAGAAAGAAAATTATAATCCAATATCCCTGATGAACATAGATACTAAAATCCTCAAGAAAATATTAGCAAAACAGATACAGCAGTACATTAAAAAGAGCATACAACACGACTAAGTGGGATTTATTTCAGGAATGCAAGGTTGGTACAATATTTACAAATTAATAAATGTGATTCATCACATAAACAAAATGAAAGATAAAAATCACATCCTCCTATCGATAGAGAAAAAGCATTCAATATAATCCAGCATCCATTTATTTTAAAAACTCTCAGCAAAGTGGGAATAGTGGGATTAAAGCTTAACATAATAAAGGTCATATATGAAAAACCTACATCCCACATTATACTCAATGGGCAAAAACTAAAAGCATATACCTTAAGACCAGAAACAAGACAGAGATGTCACTTTCACCACTCTTATTCAACATAGTATTGGAAGTCCTAGCCACAGCAATCAGACAAGAAGAAAAAAAGGCACCCAAATTAAAAAGGAGGAGGTACAACTGTCATTATATATAGATTACATGATATTGTACATAGAAAACCCTAAATACTGCACCAAAACCTACTAGGTCTAATAAATAAATTTGACAAAGTAATTGGATATAAAACTAATATCCAGAAAATGGTGGCATTTTTATACACCAATAATCAATTTTCAGGAAGAAAAACTAAGAAAACAATGACATTTACTATTGCAACAAAAATAAGGTACCTAAGAATAAATTTAACCAAAGAGGTAAATGACTTGTACTTGGAAACTATAGGACATTGAAGAAAGAAATAGAGGAAGCTACAAACAAGCGGAAACATATTATGTTCATAGATTTGGAGAATTAATATTGTTATAATGTCCATACAAACAAAGAAATCTATAGATTCAGTGCTATTTTACTAAAATACCAATGGCATATTTCACAGATCTGGAACAAATATTCCAAAAATTTATATGGAACCAAAAATGACCCAAATGGTTTCAGCAACCCTGAGAAAGGAACAAAGTTGGAGGTATTACATTATCCAATATCAAACTAAATTATAAGGTCACTAGAGGCCTGGTGCATGAAATTCGTGCACTGAAGGAGGGTCCTTCAGCCCAGCCTACTCCCTCTCAAAGTCCGGGAGCCCTCTGGGGATATCCTACTGACAGCTTAGGCCACAGTCGGGGCTCCTTAAACCACAGTCTGGCCTCCCTCTGTGGGAGGCAACTGGCTGATCAGGGGAAGGCGCCACCCCCATCACCTCGCTGCTGCTGCTACTGTCGGCCACCACAGCCACCAAGGTGTTTTCATCAACATGGACTTCAGTCCCTTCACCATGAAAAAATGACAACTTTCTTTAGGCATTTTCAAAATGTCTCTTTCATAGGATATGACATTTCTTTCTTCTTCTTTTTTTTTTTTATCTTCAACTGAGGATATTTTTCTATTGATTGTTAAAGAGTGTGGAAAAGAGAAGGAAAAACAGAGAGAAACATCAATGTGAGAGGGACACTTTGATTGGTTGCCTCCTGCATGAGCATTGACCTGGGCCCCAGCCAGGAAGGAGCCTGCAACCTAGGTACATGGCCTTGATCAGAATCAAACCCAGACCCTGCAGTCTGCAGGCCGAGGCTCTATCCACTGAGCTCTAAGGCAGGATATGACATTTCTTAGCCCCTCCAGCAGCGGACCTTTGTTTTTTTCCTCCAGGAGTGAGGTAAAAAACCCTAGATTACCTTCTTGGATTCTTATTACCCAAGTTGCCAAGAACATTGCGAGTGGCATAGAAGGAGCTTAGCCAATGAGCGGTAAGAAAAGGTGTTTCCTCTGCAGCTCATGCGCAGAGGTGGGACTGCTGACATGCTGTCTCCCAGCAGGGGCGGCCCCCCCTGTGTGTGGTGTCTCCACTTTGGGCCGGCCCCCAGCCCTAGCGGCTGCTGCGCCATGGCCACTGGGGCGGGGGCAGTACTCAGTTCCCTCCCATCCATCTGCACATGCAGCCTCCTCCTGAGCCGGTCATGACTGTTATGGCATCCTGACTAATTTGCATATTACCTCTTTTTATATATATATAGATTATAATGACAAACAGCCTGCTCCTGGCATAACAACAGGCTTATAGATCAATAGAACAGAACATAGAGCCCAGAAATTGACCCATGCCTTTATGGTCAGTTAATATTTGACAAGGAGGCAAAAACATACAATGAGCTAATGGGCTAAAGACAGTCTATGCTATAAATGGTGCTGGAAAATTGGATTGATACATGCAAAAAAGAAAAAAAGAAAAGAAACTAGACCACCTACTTAAACCATACACATGAATAAACTGCATTAAAGACTTAAATGTTAGACTTAGAATCATAAAAATCCTAGAAGAAATCATAGGCAGTAAAATTGTAGACATTACTTGGAGCAATATTTTTGCCTATGTATCTCCTACAACAAAGGAAACAAAAGAAAAAAATAAACCAATTATACTACATAAATATAAAGAGCAAAAGACATCATCAACAAAATGCAAAGGAAACCTACTACATAGGAGAACATATTTGCCAGTGATACATCCAATAAGGGTTTAACTTCCAAAATAAATAAAGAACTTATGCAACTCAACACCAGGAAGACAAACAATCTAATTAAAAAATGAGCAAAGGGCCTGAATAGACACTTCTTCAGAAAAGAAATACAAATGGGCAATAGACATATAAAAAAAGCTCAACATCATTAATCACCAGAGTGATACAAATTAAAACTACAATGAGATATCACCTCATACCTGCCAGAATGGCCACCATCAGTAAATCAACAAACAAGTGCTGGCAAAGATGGGGATAAAAGGGAAACATAGAGCACTGTTGGTGGAATACAGATTGGTGCAGCTAATGTGAAAAACAGTATGGAATTTCCTCCAAAAATTAAAAATGGAACTACTGTTTGTCCTAACAATCCTGTTTCTGGGGCTATATCCTAAGAATCCTGGACCACCAACCAAAAATAATATAGACACCCCTATTGTAGCATTATTTACAATAACTAAGATCTGGAAACAGCCCAAATGCCCATCAGTAGATGAGTGGATGAGAAAGCTGTGGTAGTTTTACACAATGGAATACTATACAGCTATAAAAAAGAAGGGTCTCTACCCTTTATGACAGCCTGGATGGACCTGGAGATTATTATGCTGAGTGAACTAAACCAGTCATAGCAAGACAAATACTTTATTTCACTTATATGTGGTATCTAAAGAAAAAAAATAAAATAAGCTGATAAACAAAATAGAACCAGAAGCATGAATACATGAAACAGACTGACAAATAACAGAGGGGAGAGGTTTGTGGGGGCTCTTGATAAAATAAGGTGAAGATATTAGCCAAAGAATATATATGCCCATGGACACAATGTTAAAGGCCAAGGGACAGGAGGATCAGGGACTGGGTTGAGGTGGCCCTGGGGTAGGGGAGGATATAGGGAACATCTATAATTACTACCCCAGCTTTTTTTTGTTTCCATTTGTATGGAATTTTTTTTCCCATCCCTTCACTCTCATCCTGTGTGAGTCTTGTTCTGAGGAGGTTCTCTTATAGAAAGCATAAAAGTGGATCATGTTTTTGTATCCATTGCATGTCTTTTGATTGAACATTTAATACATTTACATTAACCTTACATTTAAGGTTATTATTGATAGGTACTTATTTATTGCCATTTTAATTCTGTATCCCTAGGTTCTCCCTCTATTTCTTCTCATTTCAGCAGTCCCCTTAGCTTTTCTTGCAATGCTAGCTTGGTGGTAATAAACTCCCTTAGCCTTTTTTGTCTGTGAAGCTCTTTATTTCACCATCTATTTTTGAATGATAGCCTTGCTGGATATAGTAATCTTGGTTTCAGATCCTTGCTATTCATTACCTTGAGTACTTCTAGCTTGTAGAGTTTCTCATGAGAAATCATTTGATAGCCTTATGGGAGCTCCTTTGTAGATAACAAATTCCTTTGCTCTTATTGCCTTATTCTGTCATTTGGGGGTTGTTTTTCTCCCCATTTTGGCTGCCTGTTTGGATTTGTGACTATGTATGAGGTATATCTGCGATGCCTCCCAATCTCTAGTGCAGGACAGTGTTCAATGCTGTTTCTGACTAATTAGATCAGGCAAAAACTCAAAGCCTCCAGAGTCCCTCCTCTTCCTGCAGACTGATTGTATTCAGTCTTGAGTAGCCTCAGGCAAATGTCCACAGATGTGGCAAGAGGTTTTCCAACAGGGTGGGGTAATTGCTTCTGTCTGAAGGCTAATTGTTATTCTCAGGCCCTTAATGAGCCTCAGAAATTCCACAGGGTATAACAAAGGGTTTTCTGATAGGGTGGGTCAACTGTATTTCCCCCAGGCAAAAAACTGCCTGGATAGCAAAGGTTTGCCTGAGAAAGATGACTTCTGTGGGATGAGGGAATGCCTCAGTACAGGAAACTGGGGTTTCTGCCTTCCAAGCTCTTACCATAGCCACCCACCCTGGCTTCTGCACACACACAACTCCATTCCACTCTGCCCTTCCTCTTCTGGAGTCCAAGGTGAGTGGCTGCACTCTAAATTTTATCTGTTGACCCTTTAAGAAGGTGCCTCCATTTCCAGCTTTCTCTCCCTGACAGGCAGCAACCCTGTTGCTTTTCATAGCCAGATGTTATGTAGGCATCTTTCTGAGTTCTGGTGCTCTCTGCTAGAGGTGGGGGCAGCTTGGGGATTAGATCCCAGAGTTCTCAGTGGGACCCCCAACAGCTGAGATATCTCTTTAGAACTTTAGTTGCTGTCTGTGGGAGGCTGGTCAGCCCTTTTGTGCCTCCACCCTTCCTACCAGTCTCTATGCAGTCTCCACTTTCCGATTTTGGTTATCAGGGTTCTCTCCAGCTAGTCTTCAGTTTATTATTCAGGGTGGGTTTTTGTATTTTAGTTTTAATTCCCGTTTAGTCCTGGGAGCATGTCTGTGTGGAATTAATTTTTTATTATTGTTAATCCTCACCCAAAGATATTTTTTCCAATTATTTTTAGAGAGAATGTAAGGGAGGGAGGGAGGGAGGGGAAGAGAGAAAAAAAAATCATCGATGTGAGAGAGACAAGTCAATTGGTTGCCTCCTGCGTGTGCCCTGGATGGAATCTGCAACCCAGGTATGTGCTCTTAACAGGGCATTGGACCTGTGACCCTTTAGTGTGGGAGCCAACATTCTAACCACTGAGCTACACCAGCCAGGGTTGGAAGTAAATTTTTATTCCCAGAAGCAATCCACAATTCAGATGATTGGCACTGAATAAATTTCCATAGAAATGCACAAATGTTGAAAGCTTGGATACATCACATTGAAGCTATATGAGGCAAAACCCCTCTGATGAGTTTGAAATGTTATCAGAATGGATGCGTGAAAAGGCCAGTTTTAAGATAAATCCTTTTTTGCAGAGGAATATAACACTTTCCTTTTTATAGTAAAAATTGTCTGAAATAAATTTTATAGATCTTCATTGAAATCCAAAACCTTCATTAATCCTTCTTAACTAATTATTCTGCAAGAACTCCCTAACAATCACAAACTTTCATAAGGAGGTAGAATTACAAAGAAAATTCATATGAGTGTGAGAAGATGCCAATGTCTTCCATACAGAATCTGTACTCTCAAAGAAATGAATTGGTATTTGCATAAACTTTAATGGCTTTTAAAGTGGGATTCAAAAATAATTGTATGATCATCAACTCAGAATTTGGAGTTACTCTTTCACCAGGAATGCTATCTTAAAAAAAACTGTTTTCAAGTACTTCTCTGTAGCAGGGAGAAGAACAGACATGAAACATAACAGGAATTTGTGTTGCTCCAAAAACATTGCAGGATTGGATGACACGATAACCTTCATCAAACTTGGGACCATCACACCATTCACATCTGGATGTGCTGCAATTAAATAAGTATTAAATCAATATTTAGTAAATTTCTACTAAAGAAAGGACATTTTGTTGATGCTATGTCTCAATGTAATAGAAAATATGATTTTATCATCATTGATCTTATATAATTGAGGAGCTAAGACAGATGCAAGTGAATAATTAAAAGCTAGTAGAGGAGCAACAAAGCCCCATTGAAGCAAGTCTAGCCCCAGAGAGGTGTCTCCAGCACAGAAGTTCTCCCACTGCAGACACAGCTGATTCTCACAGCCAATCGGCCTGGAGGTCAATTCCTCACAGTGATAACTACAACAATCAAGGCTTAATTACAACAAGACTGTGCACAAAGCCCACAAGGGGGTGCACCAAGAGTGTCTACCTCACGTAATTGGGACACTTAGCACAGAAAGGAACTCTATCGACACAGCGAAGCATAAAAAATGCCGAGACAAAGAAACAGGACACAAATGACAGAATGGGAGGAAAGCAAACTGCTGGATATAAAGTTCAAAACCACACTTTTAAGGTCTTTAAAGAACTGTCTAGAAGCCGCTGATAAACTTAATAAGGCCCTCGAAAAGACTGGTGAGACCGCCGATAAATGTAGTGAGATCCTCAAGAAATCTAATGAGACCCTCAATGTTATGATAAAGGACCAACTAGAAATTATTCATACACTGACTGAAATAAAGAACATTATACAGACTCCCAACAACAGACCAGAGGATCGCAAGGATCAAGTCAAAGATTTGAAATACGAAGAAACAAAAAACACCCAACCGGAAAAGCAAAATGAAAAAAGAATCCAAAAATACGAAGATAGTGTAAGGAGCCTCTGGGACAGCTTCAAGCGTACCAACATCCGAATTATAGAGATGCCAGAAAAAGATAGAGAGCAAGATATTGAAAACCTATTTGAAGAAATAATGACAGAAAACTTCCCCTACCTGGTCAAAGAAATAGACTTACAAGTCCAGGAAGCGCAGAGAACCCCAAACAAAAGGAACCCGAAGAGGACCACACCAAGACACATCATAATTAAAATGCCAAGAGCAAAAGACAAAGAGAGAATCCTAAAAGCAGCAAGAGAAAGAAAATAAGTTATCTACAAGGGAATACCCATACGACTCTCAGCTGATTTCTCAACAGAAACTTTGCAGGCCAGAAAGGAGTGGCAAGAAATATTCAAAGTGATGAATACCAAGAACCTACAACCAAGACTACTTTATCCAGCAAAACTATCATTCAGAAGTGAAGGCCAGATAAAGAGCTTCACAGATAAGAAAAAGCTAAAGGAGTTCATCACCACCAAACCAGTATTATATGAAATGCTGAAAGGTATCCTTTAAGAAGAGGAGGAAGAAGAAAAAGGTAAAGATACAAATTATGAACAACAAATACACATCTATTAACAAGTGAATCTAAAAATCAAGGGAATAAATAATCTGATGAACAGTATGAACTGGCGATTGTAATAGAATCAGGGACATAGAATGGGAATGGACTATTCTTGGGGAGGGGGAAAGAGGTGTGGGGTGAGGGAAGAGATTGGACAATAATCGTGCACCTATGGATGAGGACAGTGGGTGGGGAGTGAGGGCGGAGGGTGGGGTGGGAACTGAGTGGAGGGGAGTTATGGTGGGAAAAAAGAGTAACTAATGTAATAATCTGAACAATAAAGATTTAATTAAAAAAAGTTAGTAGATATTTGTGTATAAAACAACCTGTTTTTTTAAAATAAAAAAGTATAGATTCATAGTAAGAAAACACTCTAAAGATAGATCCCAAATGAAAAACAGTAATTATCTTTGGACAGTGTAATCACAGGTAATTCTAAATTTCTTTATAAAATTTTTCTGTATTTTCAAAATTTTCTATAATAAATGTATTATTTTTATAATTCGAAAATGTTATTTTAAAAATAGAGGAATTAACATAAACTAGTGTAGAACTAGTGTCCATATATATAATTTTAAATGTTCAAAAGTCAGTTTTTTAAAAGGACATTAACCCATTAGCACATTAACATTGGCAAATGAACAGACTATTCACAGAAGAAGAAGAAACCTGAATATCCAGAGAACATGTGAAGCTTCTCAATCTCATTAGTGATCAGAGAATAAAAACAAACTAGCACAGAAATATCATTTCACAATAATCACATGGGCAAAATACAAAAGTCAGAGAGTGCAAAATTTGATCAGGATGAGACCATCAGGGACTCTGACAATTTCTTGGTAGCATATAAATTGGTATGATCATCTTGTAGCGCAATTTGGCAATTTCTATGTAAGTGAAGATACACATACTCTATAACCTAGAGACACTTGCAAATTTACATAAGGAGCTATGCTTTAAAATCATTATTGTTGACTTCTTAGCAATAGTAAAATTGGAACCAATTCAAGTGTTCACCAGCAGGAGAAAGAATGAATAGCTTAGAAATATTCAATCTCAGGAAAACTATACAGGAGTTAATGAACTAAATTTATATAAAATCAATATGGACAAATCTTAAAAATGTTGAGAATAAAAAACAAGTTGAAGAATGACATATTTTTTGATATTTGCATGACATTTAAAGCATGAAGACTACATATTTGTTAGAGGTTTCTTCTGACATCAAACAATGTTTACTTTATTGCAGACTTCAACTGGGTGTCCTAAAAGTCAATTCAATTAAATTTTGACACTAATTACTGGGAGTAAGTGCCAGACTCCACAGGCTTAAGGGCTCAGTCCTACAGTATTTCCCTCACTTAATATACAGTGACCAGTATGGTTCCCCCAGGTTACCCACATTTTTCTCCACTTGGCTACAAATTAGGGGTTCCAGTGATGCCCCTTTACCAGGTTTGATAATTTGTTATAACAACTCAAGATTCTGGAAAATGCTGTACTTACAGTTTAATATAAAGGATACCAATGAATAGCTAAAGGAAGTGAGGCCTGCAAGAGTCTTGAGGGCAGGAGCCTCTGTACCAATGGAGTTGGAGTGTGCCACTCTCCAGGCACCAGATATGTTTGCCAGATTGTAAGCTCTCTGAACCCTGTTGCTTAGGGGATTTTATGGAAGTTTAATTAAGTAGGCATGCTGATTAAATAATTGGACATTGATGATTGAACTCAATCTTCAGCATCTCTCAACTCCCTTTCCTGAGGTGGAGGGGGGTGAAGTTAATTGTTCCAACCTTCTAATCAAAGCTTGACCTTCTGGCAACCATTTCCTAACCTGTAGCTACCTAGAGGCCCCTAAGAGCCATCTTACTTGCATAAACTCAGGTAGTATTGAAAGGAGCTCATTATCCTATCTAATAAAAGAGAAAGATGGTAATTAGCATACGACCGCTACCCTTCCCATTGGCTAATCAGGGCGATATGCAAATTAACTGCCAGCCAAGATGGCGGCCGGCAGCCAGGCAGCTTAAACTGAACATGAGGCTTGCTTGCTTCAGTGACGGAGGACTCCAACGTTCCCCGCCTGCCTTGCCGGCCTCTGAGCTTGCAGTTTAAGAAACATTGTAACAAATATAGAAGCTAAACAAAACCCCAGAAACCTGCTTTCTGCCAGCTCGGATATCAGAGCTGGAGTTGATACAGAGTTTCGATTATAGAACACAAACAAACCAGATACCTGATTTCAGCAGCAGAGGCCTCAGAGCTGGAGCCAAGTCTCAGAGCTAAAGCTGGCCCAGAATAAAAAAAAGAAAAGAAACAAAGGAGCAGTTGGGAGCTTCAGTCCCAGCCTGAAAACAGCCCTCAGCCCCTCACCCAGACTGGCCAGGCACCCGAGTGGGGACCCCCACCCTGAAGGGTGTGTGACCAGCTGCAAACAGCCATCATCCCCTCATCCAGGCTGGCCAGGCACCCCAGTGGGGACCCCCACCCTGATCCAGGACACCCTTCAGGGCAAACCAGCCAGCCCCACCCATGCACCAGGCCTCTACCCTATATAGTAAAAGGGTAATATGCCTCCTAGCACTGGGATCAGCGTGACAGGGGGCAGCGCCCAAACCCCCTGATCGCCCTGCAGCTCTGTGTGTGACAGGGGGCGGGGCCACAACCTCCCTATCTGCCCTGCTCTGTTCCTGACAGGGGAAGGCGCCCCAACCCCCTGATCGGCCCTGCTCTGTGCCTGATAGAGGGGAGCTCCCCAACCCCCTGATCGGCCCTGCTCTGTGGGTGATAGAGGGTGGCGCCCCAACCCCCCCACCCCCATGGGCCCTGCTCTGTGTGTGATGGGGTAGAGCCATAACCTCCCCATCGGCCCTGCCCTGAGTGTGACAGTGGCAGCACCCCAACCCCCTGATTGGCCCTGCTCTGTGGGTGATAGAGGGTGGCGCCCCAACCCCCTGATCCGCCCTGCTATATGTGTGACAGGGGGCGGTGCCTCAACTCCCCTATTGGCCCTACTCTGTGAGTGACAGGGGGGAGCTCCTCAACCCCCTGATGGGCCCTGCTCTGTGCATGACAGGGGGTGGCGCCGCAACCTCCCCATCGACCCTGCCTTGAGTGCGACAGGGGACGGTGCCCCAACCCCCCAATCGGCCCTACCCTGAGTGTGACTGAGAGTGGCATCCAACCTCCCAATCTGCCCTGCTCTGTGCATGACAGGGGGCGGCGCCCCAACTCCCCAATCGGCCCTGCTCTGAGCCCGACCAGGGGCTGCACCTAGGGATTGGGCCTGCCCTCTGCCACCCAGGAGCAGGCCTAAGCAAGCAGGGCGTTATCTCCCGAGGGGTCCCAGACTGCGAGAGGGCACAGGCCAGGCTGAGGAACCCCCCTCCCCCCCAAGTGCACAAATTTTTGTGCACCGGGCCTCTAGTCTATCTATATAAAAGGCTAATATGCTAAGTGTTCTTCCCACCTTCTGACCAGTCGCTATGATGTGCACTGACCACCAGGGTGCAGATGCTCAATGCAGGAGCTGCCATGACAAGCATAAAGAAACAGCACCATAGACCTGGTGCCCAGAAAGCAACACTAGGCTTCCCCCAAGAGGGATACAGGCTCCACCACCACCCTGAGATGACAGCCCACCAACTTGCAGCCAACACTGCTGAGACCCCACGACGCAAAATGCAGCCCATAGCCCAGCCCCTCTCTGAAATGGTTGCTGTGAGTGCTGGGTAATGATGGCACATAGCAATGCCCGGCTTCCTCTCCCTGACGACTAGGCTCCTTGGAGTTCCAGGAACACAGGTGGAAACATTTTACAATTTAACCAAATGTCTGTGAAGCACTTTCCCATGCCTCATCTCATTTGATCATCACAGAAGTCCTGGAGATAGGAGACTTAGTAGAATCCTATTTTCTTTTCTTTAGTCAGAAAATGGAGACTTAGAAAGCTTAAAAACTTGACCTGACTGAAAAGAAGTAAGAAATGTTGGACCTTGAAAATGATTTCAGGTTTTCTCACTGCACAGAATATAGTCAAACACTGCTGCAGTTAAATATTTCACCCTTTGTTCTCCCTGCATTATCTACAATAATAATGTGCTTCGTGTTGATATTTACTGCTGTGTTGCTGACAATTACCTGAAAGAGAAGTTGGGGTGCTTCATTGGGCTGGAAAAAGTTTAGCTAAATCAGAAAGTAGGTCTAATTAAGCAGTTTATTCTATACATATAAAAGGCTAAGTTGACTCATGCATGCATGATACATATAAAGCTCTTGGTGGCGCCAATTCCACATGTGTGTTTTGATCTGTCATTGTTGATCATGAATTTGGTTGACACTTCTACTATAGAGAAAGGACAAATAGCAATATTAAAATATTTCTTCAATTAATTTCCTTTCAATGTGCACAAATTTGTGCACCGGCCCACTAGTTGGTGTATAAAAAAGCCATAAATTTCTGGGTGTTAATTTTGTATCCTGCTACATTGCCAAAATAATTTATTAAGTCAAGTAGCTTCTTGATGAAGTCTTTAGGGTTTTCTATGTACAATATCATGTCATCTGCGAATAAGGACAGTTTTACTTCTTCTTTTCCAATTTGGATGCCTTTTATTTCTTCTTCTTGTCTGATCACTATGACTAGCACTATGTTGAACAGGAGTGGTGAAAGCGGGCATCCCTTTCTTGTTCCTTTTTTTAGGAAAAATGGTTTTAGTTTTTGCCCATTGAGTATGACGTTGGTTATAGGTTTGTCATATAAGGCTTTTATTATGTTGAGGTATGATCCCTCTATTCCCACTTTGCTGAGAGTTTTTATTAAGAAAGGGTGTTGAATTTTGTCAAATGCTTTTTCTGAATCAATTGATATGATTACATGATTTTTGTCTCTCAACTTCTTATGTGAGGTATCACGTTTATTGATTTGCAGATATTATACCAGCCTTGCATCCCCAGAATAAATCCCACTTGGTCATGGTGTATGATCTTTCTAATGTAATGCTGGATCTGTTTTGCTAGAATTTTGTTGAGGATTTTGGCATCTATGTTCATGAGGGATATTGGCCTGTAATTCTCTTTCTTTTTAGTGTTTTTATCTGGTTTGGGAATTAGGGTAATGCTGCCTTCATAGAAAGAACTTGGAATTTTGACTTCCTCTTGAATTTTTTGGAATAGTCTAGTAGGTTTTAGTTCTTTGAATGTTTGGTAAAACTACCCTGTGAAGCCATCTGGCCTGGGGCTTTTGTTTGCTGGAAGTTTTTTGATTACTGCTTCAATTTCCTCCATAGTTATCAGGCTATTCAGATTTTTTTTTTTAATTCTTCCTGATTGAGTTTTGGAAGGCTGTATTTTTCTAGGAATATGTCCATTTCCTCTAAGTTGACCAGTTTGTTGGAATAGAGTTGTTCATAGTATTTTTTTTTCCTGGCTAGAGGTTCACCAATCTTGTTTATTCTTTCAAAGAATCAGCTCTTGGCTTTCTTTCTTTCTTTCTTTCTTTCTTTCTTTCTTTCTTTCTTTCTTTCTTTCTTCTTTCTTTCTTTCTTTCTCTTTCTTTCTTTCTTTCTTTCTTTCTTTCTTTCTTTCTTTCTTTCTTTCTTTTGTCTCTATGTCATTTATTTCCACTTTGATCTTTATTATTTTCTTCCTTCTGCTCACTCTGGGCTTTTCATGTTGCTCTCTTTTTAATTTTTTAAGTTGTAGAGTTAGATAATTTATTATCAGTTTTTCTTATTCTTTGAGGTAGGCTTGCAATGCTGTGAACTTCCCTCTCAGAACATAGATTTTGTATTGTTGTGTTTTCATTGTGATTTGTTTCCAGAATGTTTTTTTATTTCTTCTTCAATCTCTTTGGTAACCCAATCGTTATTTAATAACGTGTCATTTAGCCTCAAAGTGTTTGAATTTTTTATTGTTTTTATTGTAGTTGACTTCTAATAATTTGCCATTGTGATCTGAAAAGATGCTTGATATGATTTCAATCCTCTTGAATTTGAAGAGACTTTGCCTGTGACCCAATATGTGGTCTATTTGTGAAAATGTCCCATGTGCATTTTGGGGGGTGAAATGTTCTGAAGATGTATATTAAGTCCCATCTGATCTAGTGAGTCATTTAGAATTGCTGTTTCTTTGCTGATTTTTTGTCTAGAGGATTTATCCAGTGATGTCAGTGGGGTACTAAGATCTCCTACTATGATTGTATTGCTGTCGATCGCTCCCTTGTTATCTTCCCAAAGTTTTTTTTTTATGTATTTGGGTGCTCCTGCATTAGGTGCATATATATTTACCAGAGTTATATCCTTTTGTTGTATTGATCCCTTTAGTATTATGAAGTGGCCTTCCTTATCTCTTGTTATGGCCTTTACTTTGAGGTCTATTTTGTCAGATATAAATATTGCTACTCCAGCTTTTTTTTCATTTTTATTTGCCTGGAAAATATTTTTCCATCCCTTCATTTTCAGTCTGTGTAAATCCCTTGTTCTGAGGTGGGTATCTTGTAGACAGCAGATATATGGTTCATGTTTTCTTATCCATTCAGCCACTCTATGTCTTTTGGTTGGAGCATTTAGTCCATTTACATTTTATGATATTATTGATAGGTACTTATTTGTAGCCATTTTTATTCTTTATGCCTGTGTTCTTTCTTCCCTTTCTATTTCTTCTTTTCTGTCAGTGCACTTGCAGCATGGTCCTGTGGCCCCTGGCTGGGCACACTGACTTGCTCTGTATCACTCTGGCAGTGCTCTCCTGTGGCCTCAGTGAGACGACGTGTGCTGGTTTGCTCTGGGTAGCCCCTGCAGGACTGTCTCAGGGGTTAGGGAGAAGCGGTTGTGGGTTTTTCTGGGTTGCACAGTCAGAGCTCCCTGTGGCCTAAGTGTGGCTCATGCTTGGTTACTCCAGGTTGCCTTGGCAGCAAGACTCTGGGCTTGGGTGTGGGCTGCTCTAGGTTTCACAGTCCTCACTTTCTTGTAGCCTGGAGTGAGAGGAGCACTGGTTGCTCCAACTCACCTCTACTCAGTGTGGAGCTGGGGTGGGTTGCCCTAGGTTGCTCAGTCTGTGCTCTCCTGTTGCCCTGAGTGAGGTGCACATTGGGTTGCTCCAGATGGCCCTTGCAGGACTGTCCTGGGGGCCAGTGTGGAGCAGGCAGGTTGCTCTGCGTTGCCCCTCCAAGACCAGGGTAAAAGTGGGTGTGAGTAGCTTTGGGTCACCCCAGCAGGGCTGTCCAGGGGGCCGGGGTAGAGTGGGTACCAGTTGCTCTGGGTTGTATAGGTTGCTCTGGGTTGCACAGTGCCCACTCTCCTGTGACCCAGAGTGGGGTATGCTCTGGGTTGCCACAGCAGCAGGTCCCAGGGATGAGGCAGGAGAGGGCACCAGGTGGCTCCAGGTCAGGCTAGCAGCACAGTTCTGGGGTCTGCGGTGGGGATGGGGCACAGGATTCCCCCTGGCTTGCACTCACTGCAGGGTCTTAGAGCCAGATCCTAGGACACTGGGTCTCTGCGGGCTGGTGAGGAGCCCTGGTGTGGGAGCTCACTCTGGTGGTGAGTGGTCCCTACAGATGTCTGGGAGCCTGTCAGGAGGTACTGGGCCACTCACTGCTGGGGCACAGTGGTGGTTTCTCATGAGTATGACTGGGAAACGGCGTTTTCCTCTGCCCTTCTTTATTAAAAACTAGTAGCCCGGTGCACAAAATTCATGCACATTAAAAGGGAATTAATTAAAGGAAATATTTTAATATTGCTATTTGCCCTTTCTCTATAATAGAAGTGTCAGAGATGAAAGAAAATTAGTAAAATGTATATGAAAATCTTCCTCCTGTCAGAGTCTGGGGTGCACCGTGGGACACAAAGTCAAGTTCCCACCCACCCTCAGCACCTCAAAATTGCACAAGACCCAGACCCAGCCAGCTCCACCCCCATTGGGTGAGATCCAGACCCGGCTGGCCTCACCCTTGTCAACCCCCACCAGACGGGGGGTGAAGCCTCAGGTCCCCTGGCCCGGTGTCAGGAGTGGGACACAGCCTCAGATCCCCCAGCCCAGCACCAGGGCAGGCAGCATAGCCTGAGGTCCCCTGTCAAGCCCTGCTGGGCAGGGGACATGGTGTGAGATCTCCTGTCAAGTCCCGTAGGGCAGGGGGCACAGCCTCAGGTCCCTCAGCACCAGGGTGGGGGACATGGTCTGAGGTCCCCCAGCCTGGAGCAGGGGAAGCAGCCTGAAGTACCCTGGCCCAGCACTAGGGCAGGGGGGAACATCTTGAGGTCCTCTGTCAAGCCCCGCCAGGTGGGGGGCACTGCCTGAGGTTCCCCATCCTGGTGCCGGGGCGGGGGCTGCCGCCTGAGGTCCCCTGCCCTGGCCCAGAGCCACACAGCCTTAGATCCCTGCTGATTGCTCATTAAGGCTTTTTACGGGAACTTGGTCTCCGCTGTGGGCGCAGCCATCTTCTGTTACGGAAACCCCCGCCTCTGCTGTGGGCGCCGTCATTTTGTGATGATGTGATGGTCAATTTGCATATTCCCTATTTATTAGATAGGATTGTCTCCTCAGCTGTATCTAATTTGTTAATTCAGGGTGGATGTTATCTGATTTAGTTGCTTTTCTGGCCTGGCCCTAGGAGGAGGTGCACGACACTGCTGCCTATTCGACCACCATTTTCCATTCTCCAAGCCTTTGTTTTAAAGTCATTTTGTCTGATATATATGTATTACTACCCCAGGTTTTGTTGTTGTTTTTTTTCATTTTCATGGCATGTTTTTTTCATTCTTTTACTTTCAGACTGTGTGTGCTTTTTGACCTGAAATGCGTTTCTTATAGACAGCAAATATATATGTCTTATTGTCTCATCTATTCAGCTATCCTATGTTTTTTGACTGGAGCATTTAATCTAATTTCATTTAAAATGATTATAGATAGATACATATTTATTACTATTTTATTATACATATTTATGTTTCTCACCAATACATCAAGTTAATATCAAATATTATACTTTTTAGTTTCCAGAATTTTATTTCATTTAAAATTTCTTTTTCATATTTGTCTTGTCATATTTAATGGTATTTTATTCCTTAAGCATTTTTGAAATTATGTTTTATTTTTTAAACACTTAAATAGCTATTTCATATCCTGTAAACAATTCTAATATGTTACATCTTAAGTGATTTACAGTATATCTGTTGAATGTTTTTGCTGACTTTTACTCTTGGTGGCTTATTTTCTCATATATTTGGAAATTTCTTTAAATTGTAAAATAATACTCATTTAAGCTTAATTTTTTTGAATATTCAAAGTCTAAATTGAGGACATTCTCTCACAAAAATCTGTGGTGAATTCAAATCTCTTGGTCTCATATCTATTTACCACTCACTAGTTAGGTTTTATTTATTTATTTATTTTGTCCTTGAAGATTTTTCTTACTTTCTTAGGTGCATTCAAATCTCATAAGCACTGACATTTCAATGCATAACACTGGAAACTTTGGCTCCAGCTGGCTGGGTGGCTCAGTTGGTTGGAGCATCATCACATTCACCAAAAACGGTTGCAGGTTCAATTCCTATTGGGAGCACATTCCTAGGCTGAGAGTTTAATCCCTGTTTGGAGCACATATGGGAGGCAACCAATTAATTTTTCTCTCTCTCTCTCCTAACTCAATAAATATATCCTTGGATGAAGATTAAAAAATAAAATAAAATTGAACACTTTGGAGTCTTGTTAGTTTTTACTGGTACATTTTTAATCACCTTTTTAAACATATTCAACAGTTACTAATCTGTTCATGTTTCTGCCTTTTATTGAGTCAATATTGCTAATTTATATACTCCTAAGAAACCATTTCCCTTAGGCATACAACAAATATTTGTTAAATCAATAATATAAGCACTGATGATCAATACTGTGATAAAAATAGTTTTAAACCACCTGAAGGAAATAAGAGATAAGCCTGAGTAGACTGAAAGTGTGTGGCTTAGTCCTGAGATTAGGCAATGATTCTCACACTGGCCATTGATTCTGGAGTAAAAGAAGTTGCTCTATATATGTCTGCTCTATTCTTGGTCTCTAAGAAGTTAGAATACAGTAAAGCATTTCCCTGCATAGTGTACATGGGACTAAAGAGCCTCCTTTTTTTGTTTTGAAGAATGCACATTATGTCCTTAGTGATTCATAGAAAAGAGTTATACTACAACTGTATAGATGTTGCCAGTTACACCTTAGCAATCTATATCTCACATTAGATTTAAGTAATAACTTTACTGATAGAAGATAGGCTGAATTCAGACTACATTATTATGCCTGAAGAGCCAGAAGGAGCAATTTAAAGAATTGTGCATATATTTTCATGTGTGGTGTGTGATGTGAGGTGTGTGTGTGTGTGTGTGTGTGTGTGTGTGTTCATAGGAAACCTATTATGTGAGCCTGTAATAAAGAAAATTTTAAATGCTTAAAAGTGCATTTTGGTTAAAAGAGTTTTAGAATTTGCTTACCAGTTTAGTAACATTTGAATTTCATCTGGGATCTCATCATAATATTTATGTAGATTATTTTTTAAAAAGAACAAAGCAGTAAGCTGAGTAAGACGCTGTGGACTATTCAAAGAATTCTCTTTCCAAAGACAAGGAATAGTAAAGGTATTTTCAAAACGGATTTTTTTCAGATGAAGCCTCAAAATTCCAGATGGAAAAGATGTCAGGTCATTCCCATCAACAATCAATTTTTTAAGTGACCTGCAAATAAAGAAAACCATACATTAAAAGGAATTTATGAGACAACCAAAATGGCAGTATAGGTAAATGCCGCACTCACTGCCTTCCACAACCACATCCAAATTACAACTAAAATACAGAACAACCATCACTTAAAACTACCTGAAATCTGGCTGAATGGAAGTCCTACAATTAGAGAAGTAAAGAAGAAAGCACATTGAGACTGGTATGAGGGTTGGAGGGTGGAATGGGCTGGTCCAACACCAATGTGTGGCATTTTTTTTTAATCAGGAGGGATATCATGGCTGTGGAGGCCTCCTGTGAGGAGCAAGAGATACTAGCCCACACCAGACACTAATCCCAGTGTTCCAGAGCTGGGAAGAGTAGTCCCCATAACTTCAGGCTTGTAAAATCCAGTGCAGTGTGGATGAGTGGCATAGAGGTTGCTGGAGTCCCAGGTATTCCTCTTAAAGGGCCAGCACACAGACTTACTTGGACTCCATACCTCTGGGCTCCAACACTGGAATGGTAGCTTAAAAGGAACCTGGGACATTCTGGGAGGAACTGGATTGGCTGGCATCAGCGTAAGAACTTGGGGGCTGCTTTCTCCCAGAAGAGGTTGCTCACAGGGGTCATTGTCCCTGAGCTGGGACCTCCCCTGTTACAGAGCTGACTGGCAGCTATATATGAGCTTCTATCAGCTTGGCCCACACTGTTTGCTCCACCCTGGTGTTTTCCTGAGACTTTTACCCATTCAATTTGCAGCCAAGCTGTTTGCGGCAGCTTTTCCATATGAATGGCCTGTCCTGGCTCAGGCTTCAGACTTTGCTAAAATTTCTCAAACAAGCAGCAGCTGGTGTCAAACTTATCAATAATGTGCCCAAGACCTGATACTAGCACCAGCCTGCCTTGCTTCACAGCTGGGCCTTGCCTGGGCACATCTAAACCCAATATAAATATCAGCCATCTGAAGATCCCCCTGTAGCTACTGACAGGTGGACATAGGCAGTAGCTGACTTTGCACCTCCCAGGAGGCCACAGAGCCAGTGCACTCAGTGGACAGCTTCAGACCATATCAGGAAACAACTCTACATACCCACAAATGACACACTCCAGAGGCAGACTCAGTGAGCACCAAAGCCCTACTGAAGCAAGTCCTCTCCATAGGGTAGCTCCTGGAGGTTAATTTCTCCCAGTGATGCTAATAGCAATCAAAGCTCAACTATGACAAGAACTATGCACCTAGAGTGCCTAGCTCAGGTGATTGGGGAGGCAAAGCTACTGGGCCCTATAGGATACTTACTACACAAGGCCACTCTACCAACTCCAGGAGACATAGCAGTTCTACATAATACATAGAAACAAACACAGGAAAGCACCCAAAAAGCAGAGACAAAGAAAAATGTCAAAATGAAAGAACAGAAGAAGTCTTCAGAAAAAGATCTAAATAAAATGAATGCAATTAAGCTACTAGATACAAAGTTCAAAACAATGGTTATAAGGTTGCTCAAGGATCTTAATGAGAGCTTCAAGGGACTTGGTGAGACTTCCAAGGATCTTAGTGAGACTGTCAAAGACATGAAAAAGGACCAGTTGGAAATTAAGTGTACACTAACTGAAATAAAGAATCATTTACAGGGAATCAACAGTAGAGTAGATGATCCCAAGAATAAAATAATCAATTTGGAATATGAGGAAGCAAAAAACACCCAATCAGAAGATCAAGAAGAAAAATGATTCCAAAAATATAAAGATAGTGGAAGGAGCCTGTGGAACAACTTAAAGCATTATGGGAGTGCCAGAAGGAGGAAAGAGAGAACAAAGAATTGAAATCTATTTGAAGAAATAATACAGAAGCTTCCCTTATCTCAGTGATGGCAAACCTTTTGAGCTTGGCGTGCCAGCATTTTGAAAAACCCTAACTTAACTCTGGTGCCATATCACATATAGAAATTTTTTGATATTCGCAGCCATAGTAAAACAAAGACTTATATTTTTGATATTTATTTTATATATTTAAATGCCATTTAACAAAGAAATATCAACCAAAAAAATGAGTTCGTGTGTCACCTCTGACACACGTGTCATAGGTTTACCATCACTGCCCTATCTGGTGAAAGAAATAGACTTACAAGTTCAGGAAACGCAGAGAATCCCAAACAAAGGGTATCCAAAGAGGCCCACACCAAAACACATCATAATTAAAATGCTAAGAGTTAAAAACAAAGAGAGAATTTTAAAAGGACAGAAGAAAAGCAATTAGTTTCCTCCAAGGGAATGCCCATACGACTGCCAGCTGATTTCTCAACAGAAACTTTGCAGGCCAGAAGGGAGTGGTAAGAAATATTCAAAGTGATGAATAGCAAGGATCCACAATCAAAGCTGTCATTTAGAATTGAAGGTCAGATAAAGAACTTCATAGACAAGGAAAAGCTAAAGGAGTTCATCACCAACCAACCAGTATTACATGAAATATTGAAGGGTGTTCTTTAATAGGAGGAAGAAGAAGAAGAAGAAGAAGAAGAACAAGCACAAGAAATATATGAACAATAAAATGGCAATAAATATATACCAATAATTGAATCTAAAAATAAAATTAAATGAACAAAATTAACTGCTGAATAAAATAGAACCAGAGGCATGGAAACATGGAGCAGACTGACGAATCTTAGAGGGAAGGGGAAAGGGGGGAACAGGAAGAGATTAACCAAAGATCTTATATGCATACTAGAGGCCCAGTGCATGAAAATTCTTGCACTCGGGGGTGGGGGGAGTCCCTCAGCCCAGACTGAACCCTCTCGCTGTTCAGGAGGAGCCCTCAGGGGATGTCCAACCGGGGAGTGGGCCTAAGCCACAGTCTGGCCTTCCTCTGTGTGAGGTGATTGGTGGGCCGATCAGGGGGTGGCAAGGGAGGCGACCAGCCTGCCCTGCCCCCCCATTGTTCCACCACTGCTGGTGGCTTCCCTCTGTGGGAGGCGACCCCAGCGGGCTGATCTGAAGACAGATGGCCCCGCCCCAAATTGCCCCACTGCCATTGCAGGTGGCCTCCCTCTGCAGACAGTAACTGACCAAGCAGGCGAGCAGGGGATGGCGCTGGCCCCCACCTCCCCGCCGCTGGTTGCCACCACATCCCCCCACCCATCGCTGTCCCCTCCCTCTGCCTACTGGCACATGCCTTGGCTTGCCAGCCCCGCTTCCCCCCACCCCATCTGCTGACCCATCATTCTGCCATTTGGTCTATTTTCATATTATGCTTTTATTATATTATATAGGATATGCATTACTTTGGACACAGAAAATAGGGTGGTGAAGGCCTGGGGCAGGGTGGGAACTGGGTAGAGGAGGGTAATGGGGAGAAAAAAGGAGAATATCTGTAATATGCTCAACAGTAAAGATTTTACTAAGGCATTTATGCAATTTATAATACTGAAGCAAAATTCTGTCCCAATGTTCCTGCAAATTAGTATAAAACTTAGCAATGATAGATAACAAGTGTTTAAGTATTTCCTTAGAATCAAGAAAACTAACTTGCCGAAACCGGTTTGGCTCAGTGGATGGAGCGTCAGCCTGCGGACTGAAGGGTCCCAGGTTCGATTCCGGTCGGGGGCATGTACCTGGGTTGCGGGCACATCCCCACTGGGGGATGTGCAGGAGGCAGCTGATCGATGTGTCTCTCTCATCGATGTTTCTGACTCTCTATCCTTCTCCCTTCCTCTCTGTGGAAAATCAATAAAATATATTTAAAAAAAAAAAAAAAAAAAAAGAAAACTAACTTAAACATACAATGGAGTCAAAACAGTATCTTCAATAAATGGTGTTGGGAAAATTGGACAGATACATGCAAAACAATGAAACTGGACCACCAACTTACACCATACACAAACATAAGCTCAAAATGGATAAAGGATGTAAACTAAGACGGGAAACCATAATACTACAGGAATCCACAGGCAGCAAAATCTCAGACATATGCCGAAGCAATTTCTACACCAATACAGCTCCTAGGTCAATGGAAACTAAAGAGAAAATAAACAAATGAGACTACATCAAAATAATAAGTTTTGCACAACAAAAGGAACCATAACAAATCAACAAGAGAGCCCACTGCATGGGAAAACATATTTGCCAATGTTATCACCAAGAAGGGTTTAAACTCCAACATTTACAGGGAACTCATACAATTTAACAAAAGGAAGATAAACAGCCCAATCAAAAAATGGGTAACATACCTAATAGATACTTTTCAAAAGAAGACATAAGAAAGGCCAAGAGACATATGAAAACATGCTCAAAGTCACTAATCATCTGAGAGATGCAAATCAAAATGACAATGTGGTACCAGCTCACACCTGTCAGAATGGCTATCATCAACAAATCAACAAATGACTAGTGCTGGTAAGGATGTGGAGAAAAAGGAACCCTCATGCACTGTTGGTGGGAATGCAGACTATTGCAGCCACTGTGGAGAACAGTATGGAGTTTCCTCAAAAAACTAAAAATAGAGTTCCCATTTGACCCAGTGATCCCACTGCTAGGAATATATCCCAAGAAACTAGAAACACCAATCAGAAAGGATATATGCACCCTTATGTTCATAGCAGCACAATTTACCATAGCTAAGATTTGGGAACAGCCTAAGTGCCCATCAGTAGATGAGTGGATTAAAAAACTGTGTTACATATACACAATGGAATACTACGCTGTGGTAAAAAAGAAGGAATTCTTACCATTTGCAACAGCATGGATGGAATGGAGAGCATTATGCTAAGAGAAATAAGCCAGTTAGAGAAAGGTAAATATCACATGATCTCATTCATTTATGGAATATCATGAACAACATAAACTGATGAATGAAAACAGATCATGATCCAAAGACAGAGAAGCATCGATCAGACCATCAAACCTCAGAGGGAAGGCAGGGGAGGGTGGGGGTAAAAGCGGGGGAGATCAACCAAAGGACTTATATGCATGCATATAAGCCTAACCAATGGACACAGACAGCAGGGGGGTGAGGGCATGAGTGAGGGGAGTGGTGGTGGTGGTGGGGGCGGGGGGGGCGATGAGGACACATATGTAATACCTTAATCAATAAAGAAAAAAATTAAAAAAAAGAAAATTAACTTAAAAGCAACTGAACTAATAAATTATATTGCTTAAAAGTGCATTTGTGCCGAAACCGGTTTGGCTCGGTGGATAGAGCGTCGGCCTGTGGACGGGTGGGGTCCCGGGTTCGATTCCGGTCAAGGGCATATACCTGGGTTGCGGGCATATCCCCAGTGGGAGGTGTGCAGGAGGCGGCTGATCGATGTTTCTCTCTCATTGATGTTTCTGACTCTCTATCTCTCTCCCTTCCTCTCTGTAAAAAAATCAATAAAATATATTTTTAAAAAAAGTGCATTTGTGTGAATAGTAGAATTAAGATTGTATGTTAGGTCTTTGCAACATTATCCTATCTAATAAAAGAGAAACATGGTAATTAGCCATACCTCCGCTACCCTTCCCATTGGCAAATCAGGGCAATATGCAAATTAACTGCCAGCCAAGATGGTGGCCGGCAGCCAGGCAGCTTAAACTGAACATGAGGCTTGCTTGCTTCAGTGACGGAGGACTCCAACGTTCCCTGCCTGCTGCTGCCGGCCTCTGAGCTTGCAGTTTGAAACATTGTTACAAATATAGAAGCTAAACAAAACCCCAGAAACCTGCTTTCAGCCAGCTGGGATATCAGAGCTGGAGTTGAAACAGTGTTTCGATTATAGAACACAAACAAACCAGATACCTGCTTTCAGCAGCGGAGGCCTAAGAGCTGGAGCCAAGCCTCAGAGCTAAAGCTGGCCCAGAATTAAAAAAAAAAAAAAAGAAAAAAAGGAGCAGTTGGGAGCTTCAGTCACCTGCCAGCCTGAAAACAGCCCTCAGCCCTTCACCCAGACTGGCCAGGCACCCCAGTGGGGACCCCCACCCTGATCCAGGACACCCTTCAGGGCAAACCAGCCGGCACCCACCCATGCACCAGGCCTCTATCTTATATAGTAAAAGGGTAATATGCCTCCCAGCACCAGGATCAGCAGAGCCACGAGGCCTCCCGGCACTGGGATCAGCATGACAGGGGACAGCGCCCAAACCCCCTGATCGCCCTGCGGCTCTGTGTGTGACAGGGGGCGGGGCCACAACCTCCCTATCCGCCCTGCTCTGTTCGTGACAGGGGAAGGCACCCCAACCCCCTGATCAGCCCTGCTCTGTCCCTGATAAGGGGGAGCTCCCCAACCCCCTGATCGCCTTGCGGCTCTGTGTGTGACAGGGTGCGGCGCCCCAACCCCCTGATCGGCCCTGCTCTGTGTGTGACAGGGTGCAGCGCCCCAACCTCCCCCACCCCCCACGGGCCCTGCTCTGTGTGTGACGGGGTAGAGCCATAACCTCCCCATCAGCCCTGCCCTGAGTGTGACAGTGGCGGCGCCCAAACCCCCTGATTGGCCCTGCTCTGTGGGTGATAGAGGGCGGCGCCCCAAGCCCCTCCCCCCACAGGCCCTGCTCTGTGTGTGAAGGGGTAGAGCCATAACCTCCCCATCTGCCCTGCCCTGAGTGTGACAGGGTGCGGCGCCCCAACCCCCTGATCCACCCTGCTATGTGTGTGACAGGGGGCGGTGCCCCAACTCCCCTATCGGTCCTACTCTGTGAGTGACAGGGGGGAGATCCCCAACCCTCTGGTGGGCCCTGCTCTATGCGTGACAGGGGGGAGCTCCCAACCCCATGATCGACCCTGCTATGTGCGTGACAGGGTACGGAGCCCCAACCCCCTTGGTGGGCACTGCTCTGTGAGTGACAGGGGGCAGTGCCCCAACACCCTGATTAGCCCTGCTCTGTGCATGACAGGGGGTGGCGCCGCAACCTCCCCATCGACCGTGCCTTGAGTGTGACAGGGTGAAGCGCCCCAACCCCCCAATCGGCCCTACACTGAGCATGACTGAGGGTGGCATCGCAACCTCCTGATCCGCCCTGCTCTGTGCATGACAGGGGCGGCGCCCCAACTCCACAATCAGCCCTGCTCTGAGCCCGACCAGGGGCTGAACCTAGGGATTGGGCCTGCCCTCTGCCACCCGGGAGCAGGCCTAAGCCAGCAGGTCGCTATCTCCCGAGGGGTCCCAGACTGTGAGAGGGCACAGGCCGGGCTGAGGGACCCCCTCTCCCCTCCGAGTGCACAAATTTTTGTGCACCGGGCCTCTAGTTTCTTATATAAAAAATAATAATCTCAAATGTAGCAATATGAATGAATGTTATACTAGATAAAATGTAATATATAAGGTATAGGATAATTATACAAAGAAAGAATTTATTTTCACAGAAAAATTGAACAACAACACATTTTTTTCATTTAAACACAATCTAAACTGTGAAATTAACACTATCAAAGTGTATTATGTGCTATGTTGTATTTTGACTTTTCATTACCCCTTGATTTTTCCTGTGTCAATTGCTTCTAGTAACCTTTCTTCCTTTATTCAAAGAGAACCAACACTTCTATTTTCTTCATATTTTAAAAACTTGTGTCTTAATCATGTTTTCTACATCACTTGTCTCCTTTCTAACTAGTGCTGGGAATAGTCAGAAAAGCATCTCTTCATGAGGAATATATAAAAATCAAATCAAAAGCTGGCCCAGTAGAGAAATATGGCTGCCGATGGGAAGGCAGACTGCAAGACAGTTGAGAGTGAGAGAACAAAAGGAGAGTGTGTGGATGTACAGAGAGTGTAAATCTGTGGGTGAACGATAGCTATACTCCAGGGGACTATTGGAGACTGCCAGATCAGGCTCCCTTAACCAGGCAGCCTACACTGCTCCTGAAATCTCTCCTGGAGCAGCTGGTTCTGCCTCGGAGACTGCACCATCTTGAGTGGCTGTTATTGGAAGCGTATACATCCAGAGACCTGCAACCACGCCACCCAGGAACCAGCTAATAACCCAGGAACCCCGGATCTCAAGCAGCGTGAATACGTGGACTCAGAAGACCCCTGCTCCTCCTCACGGAAAGGTCAGATTTCACCTAGATAAAGGAGAGAGAGAACTACATAACCAGACACCCGAAGAAGAGAGATCATGGGGAGACAAAGAAAGAGTCCACATATGAAAGAAAAACAGGCATCACCAGAAAGGAAGTAAACAAAATGGAGGCAAGCAACCTGTCAGAGAAATAATTCAGAGAAATGGTCATAAGGTGGATGAAAAAAATGGAAGACAAATTCAACAATATGTGTAAGAACCAAGAGGAAATGAAAAGTGACATCACTGCTATAAAGAACTCCATAGAAAGCATCAACAGTAGACTAGAAGAAGCAGAGGACCACATCAGTGAGATAGAAGACAAGGTAGGAAAAAATACCCAAGCAGAGCAGCTTCTAGAAAAGAAAATTAAAAAGCAGGAGGAGAGCCTAAGAGAACTTTGGGACAACACGAAATGAAACAACATATGCATAATATGGGTGCCAGAAGAAGAGGAAACTGAGCAAGGAATAGAAAACCTGTTTGAAAAAATAATGACTGAAAACTTCCCTGATATAGGGAAGAAAAAATTCACATAAATCCAAGATGCTCACAGAGTCCCAAACAAAATGAACCCCAAAAGACCTATGCCAAGGCACATTATAATTAAATTTGCAAACACCAACGACAAAGTAAGAATCTTAAAAGCGGCCAAAGAGAGACAGAAAGTTATCTACAAAGGATCCCCCATCAGACTAGCGACTGATTTCTCAACAGAAACACATCAGGCAAGAAGGGAATGGAATGAAATATAAAAAACTCATGCAAAGGAAGGGTCTGAATCCAAGAATACTGTACCCAGCAAGGCTATCAATCAAAATTGAGGGTGAAATCAGGAGCTTCTCAGACAAAAAGGACTACGGGGGGTAATTACCACCAAACCAGCAATGCAAGAAATGCTAAAGGGTCTTATGTAAAAAGAAAAAAATAGGAAATGAAGAAGGAACACAGGGGTAAAGAATAAAAATGTTGACAAACAAGTATCTATCAATAATAACTTTAAATGTAAGTGGATTAAATGCCCCAATCAAAAGACTTAGGTTAACTGAGTTGATAAGAAAACATGACCCATATATCTGCTGTCTACAGGAAACCCACCTCAGAAAAAAAGACACACACAGACTGCTGATGAAGGGCTGGAAAAAAGGATTTTCAGGCAAATGGAAATGAAAAAAAAAAAAAGCTGGGGTAGCAATACTTATATCTGACAAATTAGATCTCAAAGTGAAGGACATAAAAAGAGATAAGGAAGGCCACTTCATAATACTGAAGGGAGCAATCCAACAAGAAGAAATAACTCTGGTAAACACATATGCATGCAATATAGGAGCACCCAAATACATAAAAAAAAAAAAAACTTCTGGAGGATATCAAGGGAGAGACTGACAGCAATACAATCATAGTAGGGGACTTTAATACTCCACTATCACCATTGGACAAATCCTCTAAACAAAAAATCAGCAAAGAAATATCAATCCTAAATGACTCACTAGATCAGATGGAATTAATTGGCATCTTCAGAACATTTCAACCCAAAGCCACAGAATATACATTCTTCTCAAATGCACATGGGTCATTTTCAAAGATAGACCATATATTGGGTCACAGGCAAAGTCTTTTTAAATTCAAGAAGATAGAAATCATATCAAGCATCTTCTCAGATCACAATGGCATAAAACTGGAAATTAACTACAATAAAAACAAAGCAAAAATATCAAACACATGGAGACTAAATAGCGTGCTATTAAACAATGACTGGGTTACCAGAGAGATCAAAGAAGAAATAAAAACATCATTGCAAAAAATGACAATAAAAATGCAACAATCCAAAATCTATGGGACACAATGAAAGCAGTCTTGAGAAGGAAGTTCATAGCTCTACAAGCCTACTGCAAAAAAAACAAGAAACAATTATAATAAATTACCTAACCCTACATCTCAAAGAGTTAGAAAGAGAGCAAGAAAAGCCCAGTGTAAGCAGAAGGAAGGAATTAATAAAGATCAGAGACGAGATAAATGACATAGAGACCAAAAAAAAAAAAAAAATCCAAAAGATCAACAAAGACAAGAGCAGGTCCTTTGAAAAGACAAACAAGATTGATGAACCTCTAGCCAGGCTCACCAAGAAGCAAAGAGAGAGGACCCAAATAAACCAAATCAGAAATGATAGAGGAGAAATAACAACAGACCCCACAGAAATACAAAGGATTGTTAAAAAATACTATGAACAACTATTCCAACAAATTGGACAACATGGAGGAAATGGACATATTCCTAGAAAAATATAACCTTCCAAAACTCAATCAGGAAGAATCTAAAAACCTGAATAGGTCAATAACTATGGAAGAAATTCAAGCAGTCATCAAAAAGCTTCCAGCAAATGAAAAAGCCCGGGTCCAGACGGCTTCACAGGGGAGTTTTACCAAACATTCAAGGAAGAACTAAAATCTATCCTCCTCAGACTATTCCAAAAAAAATGCAAGAGTAAGGAACACTTCCAAACTCATTCTATGAAGCCAGCATCACCCTAATACCAAAATCAGATAAAGACAACACAATGAAAGAGAATTACAGGCCAATATCCCTCATGAACATAGATGCCAAAATTCTCAAACAAAATCCTAGCAAATCAGATCCAGCAGTACATCAGAAAGATCATACAGCACGACCAAGTAGGATTTATCCCAGGGATGCAAGGATGGTATATCTGCAAATCAATAAACGTGATACATCACATAAACAAACTGAGAGATAAAAACCACATAGTCATATCAATTGATGCAGGAAAAGCATTTGACAAAATCCAACACCCATTTTTGTTAAAAACTCTCAGCAAGGTGGGAATAGAAGGATCATACTTCAACATAATAAAAGCCATATATGACAAACCCACAACCAACATCATACTCAATGGACAAAAACTAACACCATTTCCCCTAAGAACAGGAACAAGACAGGGATGCCCACTCTCACCACTCCTGCTCAACATAGTACTGGAAGTATTAGCCATTGCAATTAGACAAAAAGAAGAAATAAAAGGCATCCAAATTGGAAAAGAAGAAGTAAAACTGTCCTTATTTGCAGATGACATGATATTATACTTAAAAAACCCTAAAGACTCCATCAAAAAACTATTAGACTTAATAAAAGAATTCGGCAATGTACCAGGATACAAAATTAACGCTAAGAAATCAATGGCATTTCTATACACCAATAGTGAATTTGCAGAAAAAGAGACTATAAAAGCAATCCCATTTACCATCGCACCAAAAAAATTAAGCTACCTAGGAATAAACTTAACTAAAGAGGTAAAAGACCTCTACTCAGAAAACTACAGAACGTTGAAAAAAGAGATAGAGGAAGGCATAAAGAGATGGAAGAACATACCATGTTCTTGAATTGGTAGAATCAACATCATTAAAATGTCCATACTGCCCAAAGCAATCTATAAATTCAATGCACTTCCCATTAAAATACCAATGGCATATTTCACAAACCTAGAACGAACTCTCCAAAAATTCATCTGGAATAAAAAAAGACCCTGAATAGCTGCAGCGATCCTGAGAAAGAACAAAGTAGGTGGGATCTCAATACCAGATATCAAGCTGTATTACAAAGCCACTGTTCTCAAAACTGCCTGGTACTGGCACAAGAACAGACATATAGATCAATGGAATAGAATAGAGAGCCCAGAAATCGACCCGAACCAATATGCTCAATTAATATTTGACAAAGGAGGCAAGAGCATAAAATGGAGTCAAGACAGTCTCTTCAATTAATGGTGTTCGGAAAATTGGACAGATACATACAAAGCAATGAAACTAGACCACCAACTTATACCATACACAAAATAAACTCAAAATGGATAAAAGACTTAAATGTAAGAAGGGAAACCATAAAAAATACTAGAGGAATCCAAAGGCAACAAAATTTCAGACATATGCCGAAGCAATTTCTTCACCGATACAGCTCCTAGGGCATTGGAAACTAAAGAGAAAATAAACAAATGGGACTACATCAAAATAAAAAGCTTCTGCACAGCAAAAGAAACCATCAACAAAACAACAAGAAAGCCCACTGTATGGGAGAACATATTTGCCAATGTTATCATAAGGGTTTAATCTCCAACATTTACAGGGAACTCATACAACTTATCAAAAGGAAGATAAGCAATCCAATCAAAAAAATGGGCAACGGACCTAAATAGACACTTTTCAAAAGAGGACATTCAGAAAGCCAAGAGACATATGAAAACATGCTCAAAGTCACTAATCACCCGAGAGATGCAAATCAAAACAAAAATGAGGTACCATCTCACACCTGTCAGAATGGCTATCATCAACAAATCTACAAATGACAAGTGCTGGAGTGGATGTGGAGAAAAAGGAACACTTGTGCACTGCTGGTGGGAATGCAGACTGGTGCAGCCACTATGGAAGACAGTATGGAGTTTGCTTGAAATATTAAAAATGGACCTCCCATTTGAACCAGTGATCCCACTTCTAGGAATATATCCCAAGAAACCAGAAACACCAATCAGAAAGGATATATGCACCCCTGTGTTCATAGCAGCACAATTTACCATAGCTAAGATCTGGAAACAGCCTAAGTGCCCATGAGTAGATGAATGGATTAGAAAACTGTGGTACATCTACATGATGGAATACTATGCTGCTGTAAAAAGGAAGGAATTCTTACCATTTGCAACAACATGGATGGAATTGGAGAGCATTATGCTAAGTGAAATAAGCCAGTCAATGAAAGAAAAATACCACATGACCTCACTCATTTATGGATAATAAAGACCATTATAAACTAATGAACAAAAATAGACACAGAGGCAGAGCAGCATCAAACAGACTGTCAAACTAGAGCAGGAAGGCCGGGGAGGGTTGGGGGGAGGACGGTAAGAGATCAACCAAAGGACTTGTATGCATGTATATAAGCATAACCAATGGAAACAAGACACTGGGGGGAGGGGGGTAGTGGAGACCAGGGGAAGGTCAAGGGGGGAAAAAGGAGACATATGTACTACTCTTTGTAATATTTTAAGCAATAAAACAAAATTTTAAAAAAAAGCTGGCCCAACTTGTCAAATGTATTAGGAGGGAAGATATTGATATAACCAACTAGCTATAGATTTTAAATAAAAAGACTAGGTAATAAACAGTCTTTAAATAAAGATTAGGGGGTGGTGGTGGCTATAGATTCTCATTTGCAGTCTAGTTTCACATCTCTTATACACACAATTTAATTTCTTTAATTATGATTCCTGCTGATAATGGTCAAAGAAAGTATTTAAGACAATGAGGCTAAGAAGAGGGTACCTCAGCTAGCTTTGTCCCTCCATCACAGTTGACTACTATGCTTCTCACAGTCTAGAAAGGGTGAGCCAGACCCTAGCTCCTCTTTGGTCCCCAAGGAGAGAGCTGGAATAGTCACATTTTTCTCTAAAGCAAACACAACCTAGGGGCCAGAAGTAGAGAGTCCTCTAGACAATCGGAATAAGTGTGGTGCACTCTAGGGAAATTCCACTGAGAGTCCCCAGAACCTCCATTGGTGAGGCTGCTCTGCCTGAGTTGATTTATCTTAGAGGTCCCACCAATATGGGTGCACCCTTCCTCTCAAAGAGTTCTGGAGATGCTCAGTAGGCTAACCAGTTTTTAAGGCTAAATAGTATTTAAAGAGCTCCATGTTGAGATAATGTTTGCATCCGACATCCTGGGTAGCAGAGAAACCTCCTCCAGCTACACCATTAACACTCTTGATGCTCTGAATGGTACTCTGAGACTGCTATTAGACCTGAGCAGAAGATAGGGCAGCCAGAAGAGAAAAAGAAACAAAACATACAAAACCATTTTCCTAAGGCAAGAACTTCTTTAGTTATTTCTCTGTGGAGACAGAAAAGAAGTTGGAGCAGGAGAAACAATAAGATTCAAATAGAGCGTATGTGCGCGCACGCGCGCGCTCACACACACACACACACACACACACACACACACACACACACACAGACATTCTTGAACCAAAATAGATGATTTGTAAAACTGAAAAAATTAAGTGGATGAACTGAAGAATAACATGGTATTGGTAGAGATCTTAGTTAGAGGTAAAGACAAAATAGAATAACTGAAATAAGTAGAAGAAATAACTGAAATAGAGCAAGAGCATTTTTAAAAATAATAATGATAAACAATGTAGGTGTCATGGAAGACAGATCCAGGATACCTACTGTCAGGGCCAGCCTGACAGGTTGAGCCGGGCTGAAGCAGGGAGGTGGGAATTGAGAAAAGAAAGAAAGACAGGAAAGCGGGATCGGGAGGGCCCCAGTTCTCGAAGAATTGAAGCGAGTTTATTAGCTTTACAATCCTATTTATACACAACACACTGAATCGGAGGTCTGTCAAGAGGAATGTATTCTTTGTTCCTCTTAATCTCTCAGGGAGAGACACAGCAGACGGACAAGTTCTCAGTACAGCATATCTCAGTAAATAGTTACAAACTTCTTGGTAAGCTATGAAAGGCTGTTCTCATTCTACAAATGTTGCTCTCATTCACTGATAACCGCCATCCAAACAAGTCTGGGAAAACTGTGTGGGTAAGGGTTCCAGCCTTGCTAACCCCTTCAGGTGCAAGGACCTTGCCAGCTTACATCTGGCCCCCAACAACCTACCATGTAAATAATAGATGTTTCAGGAAGAGAAAATAAAACAGATGGAGTAGGAGAGGCAATAATGAAACATTTCTTAATTTTAAAAAAAGTTTGATATATTTTTTATTGTTGATAGTATAACAGATAAATGCCTTCTTGAACTGGCTGGTTAGACGAGTTCACTGAATTCCAATAAAAACAGACATGATATCATGATTTATAAGAAACATATATTTGGACACTCAGATGACCAAAATATATTTCTCATATATATTTGTTCTGAATCCACAGTTTCTGGCCCACAGCTCCCCAAACGCTTGGAATTTCCTGAGCAATAGGAGCACTGGGAACATCTGTTATTTTTGGCCTCTTAAGTTTCTGAAATTGCTTCCGAACCGTAAAAATAAAATGGGTGTCTTGCTATTCACAACAAGCCCCTTTCTACCACAGCTAGGTTTATGTTAATGAGGTGACTGCTGGAAAGCACCTGAGAATGATGCATGATGCCAGCACAACCAACCATTACTAGAGGGGTGGACCCCTCATTTCTGGAGAGCAGAGAAGGGCTGGAGGTTCATGCCTATGTAGTGGAGCCTCCATAAAAACCCTAAAGGAGAGGATTCGGAGAGCTTCCAGGTGGGGGAACCAGAACACTGCACTGTACAACTCTTCTGAGCCCCAAACTTCATGAGGACAGAAGCTATTTTGTCCAGGATCTCATCCTATGTATCTTTTCATCTGGCTGTTCATTTGTATTTTTAAATATATATCCTTTGTAATAAATTGGTAATCTAGAGGGTAAATAGGTTTCCTGAGTTCTGTGAGCTGCTCTAGCAAATTAATTACACCTGAGAAAGGCTTGTGGGAACCTCTGATTTACAACCGAGACAGGCATCTGAAGTGGGGCAGTCTTGTGGGACTGAGCCTACAACCAGTGGGATCTAATGCTGTCTCCAGGGAGATAGTGTCAGAATTGAGTCGAATTGTAATACATCCAGCTAGTGTCCAAGAATTGCTTGTTGGTGTGCCCCCAATTTCACCAGAGTGAAATTGGATGCAGGAAACTTTTAAACAGATTATAAAAAAAGACATACTGTTAAGCATAATCTGACAATATTTCTGAAGATCAAGGATAATGAGAAAACCATAGTCTTTCCAGACAAAAATAAGAACCACATAAAGAGAAAAAGAAATTAAACTGGCAGCAGATACCTCATGTGCAACTCTGGAAGCTATAGGACAGTGATGGCGAACCTATGACACGCGTGTCAGAGGTGACACGCAAACTCATTTTTTGGGTTGATTTTTCTTTGTTAAATGGCATTTAAATATATAAAATAAATTCAAAAATATAAGTCTTTGTTTTACTATGGTTGAAAATATCAAAAAATTTCTATATGTGACATTGCACCAGAGTTAAGTTAGGGTTTTTCAAAATGCTGGCAGGCCGAGCTCAAAAGATTTGCCATCACTGCTATAGGAGGACGTGAGGATGGAAACTGCTTGTGAAAGGGCTGTAATGTGAGATTGCCCACCAATGAGAGACATTGCTTTATTTGTTAAGCTTGTGAGATCTAAGTGCTAAATAAATATTCTTTGAGTAAAAAGACATAATGAAAGGAAAAATACTAACAAGAATATGAAATAAAAGTTCCTGAACTGTCTCAGCAAAATCTATAATTAGATAAGGGGTAAGTGCAGTGAGAAGGAACTCAGGAAAGCGGGAAAACAAAAGTATTCTAAAGGTCTTAACTATTGGTGGAACACAGCAGTGAGAAGACAGCTTCAATTCCCCTAATAAAATACAAATAAATTAAATAATTGGTATGAATATTAGAAAAGTAGAGACAAATTATGTAATTTTGTTGAAGTTAAGATTATGCTTCTTGTAAACCAAAGAAAATCTAGTAAAACTCAACCAGAACTAATAAAATAATTTGGTTACATAAAATGATTTTAAATTAATGTAAAGAAGCACAAGTTTTTTTCTCTTCTGTACTGGCAATAGTGAGCTATAAAAAAACTAGGGAAAATACTACATACTCAGTAGCAACACAATTATAAAATACTTAGAAAGGTTAGTAAGAAAGACAAAGGACTTGTGTGAAGTGAATAATAGATTCTTATGAAGAATATGAAATAAAACCTGAACAAATAAAAAAATACTATGTTTTAGGACAAAAATATTTATTATCATCAGAAATGAGAATTCTTCAAAATTTATATGTAAACTCAGGGGAATTCCAATTAAAATCCCAGTGTTGTGTTTATGTGTTTTGGGTGAGGAGGGGCTTGGAATTATATAAAATATTTTAAAGATCATGATCTAAAGAAAATAGTTAAGAGACTATTATTGAAATCTAATCTCCCTAATAGCTATTAAAAATATCCTAAAGTCATAATCAAAATAGTATGGTACTGACCTAGGATATAGATAAACTTCAGAGACTTTTAAAAGCTTAATGTGAGAAAGAATTGGAGCTTAGCATTAAAATTACATTGTGTATTATTAGCATTTTGTGTATATCTATCTCCTTACAAAAATAAAATAAAATAAAATAAAATAAAGCTGTTAAGAACTACAGGAGCACACGTGAAAAAATAGACAGGAGTAGCTTGTCATTCTATTAGTGGACATCAGTACTGTTCTTTAAATAATTATTGGAAACGTTATGTCCTAAAAACACAGAGTGCCAATCATTCAAATTACCTTTTGGTAAATTTTATGCTTCACATTGAAAAATATATATTTTTGTATTGCTTTCATAGAGGAAGGGGGAGAGAGAGAAGAGAGAGAGAGAGAGAGAGAGAGAGAGAGAGAGAGAGAGAGAGAATCAATGATGAGAAAGAATCATCTATTGGCTGCCTCCTGCATGTCCGCTACTGGGAATTGAGCCCCAAAACTGACATGACCCTGACTGGGAATCGAACCATGACCTCCTGGTTCATAGGTTGAGGCTAAACCACTGAGCCACACCGGCCAGGCTGCTTTACATATATTTGATGGTTATTAAATAAATGAATGAACTGAATTTTCTCCATCATCACTCTTCAGGAGAATATGATTTTTTGTGTACTTATTATTTCCAAAATACCTGAGTTTCTGGATTTCATTTGGAATAGAAGCAATACTATTGTAGGAAATATCAAGTTCCTCAAGGTAGGACAAATAAAATAACCTTAAATAGAAAGAGAAAATAAATTGTAAAAATGATTATCTATTTGTCATGGCAAAGCATAAATAAGAATTAAATACATAGGCAGCAGCAGTTCTCAACCTGTGGGTCGCGAACAATGAAAATACATCCTACATATCAGATATTTATATTATGATTCATAACAGTAGCAAAATTACAGTTATGAAGTAGCAATGGAAATAATTTCATGGTTGGGGGTCACCACAACATGAGGAACTGTATTAAAGGGTCGCGGCATTAGGAAGGTTGAGAACCACTGGTAGAGGGACACTAATATTTTTCTAAGATCTTAAAATTTATATAGACTTTTTCACATTATACTAGTAGATGATTTAATTATAATAAGATTTCCTAAAACTTATTCATCTATCCATTAAGTCTGGTTTGAAATGTTTGGAATAGATAAAGTCCCATTTAGAAAAAATCACTTGAGAAATTCCTAACAGCATTTAGGTATATTTTTTTCTTGTTTGCTGTATTTATTTACTAGAGCCGAAATTAAAAAAATAGAAATTTATTCTCTCACAGTTCATGAGGCTAGAAGTTAGAAATCAAGTTGCTGGAAGGGCTGGTTTCTTCTGGAGGCTCTAAAGAAGTAACTGCCCCTTGCTACCAGCAATTGTTGGTGTTCCTTGGTTTACGACAGCATAACTCCAATCTATGCCTTTGTCTGCATATTTTCTTCTTGTTATGATGCAATTTATTTGATTTTGAACCCACCCTAAATCAGTAACCTCATATTAACTTAGCTAATTACACCTGTAGATTTCTATTTCCTAAGGTCACGATGGGGTTCTGCATTAACATGAAATTTTGAGAGACACTATTCAACCCAGTGCAGTTGCATTACGATTTGCCTAGTGAAATACCTTTGGTCTTCCTTTCCATTAAACTAAGCATTACTAAAAAGAAGAACCAAAAAACACAAAGACTGTAACACAGAGAACCTTGTACCATAAGGTTTGGGAATGGCAGTTGGTTCTTCAAGACTGAAATTGAAGTGCTAAGTACAGCATTTATCAAAATCCCTAGTAAATATAGCTTTGTATATGCTGTTCTCAAATACCTTCCTGTTTTCCACATAAATAAAAGATGAAAAATTACTTGCATAAATATTAATTAAAGCAATATGAGGACAATATTTCATTAACTTCCTCCTATCTTAGTGTATCATGTAATGGTCCACATGATCTGGCCACAGACTACTTATCCCACTCCACCACATTCACCTATGATCCAGCCTTATCCAATATTTGCTAAAATTCCCTGAATTAGCCAATTCTTACATATTTCCAAATATGAAATGTAATTGCTCCAAATTTGAGTCTTCAATCAATGTCTTCATTTTTTAAGTCTTGGCTCAGCTATCATCTCTTCCAAGGAACTCTTCCCAAATCTTCAGACTGCATGAGCAGCCTCTTCTGTTTCTCTCTTTTTCATAGTCATAGAACTTACACATTGGGTAATAAATGTCTGTCTTCTAAACTAGGAGGTTCTGGAGGTCAAGAATTCAATTTTGCATTTCAGTATAACCAAAGTCTTACATAGCACCCAATACATCATAAGTGCTTAGTAAATTGCAATTGAATATAAAGAATGGTGACCCTAGTTAATTTAAAATTATTTGCTCTGAGAAATTAATGAGCTTGAATAGAAAAGCAAAAGAAATGCCCTTTCAATTTAGTGGTCATCTCAGACTTCTTATTACCTCTCTAAAAATATTAATTTTACCTGTTTTATTTTTCAATTCAAAATTATGTTATTTTATTTCCTTGCCTATGGAAGTTTTAAAGACCATTTTGTCTCCCCTTATCACTTCAGAACTGGCAAACTAGTGTGGTTCCAGGCTTTCACTATTAATGTTAATTCCTGTTAATTGTGATGTTTTAACAGGAATTGTAGGCAGCATTGAGGAAGCTTATTAAGAAACTGCATATTCTAGTGTTGAAATTTGTGTTACACATATGATTTAGAGGGCAAATCTGTTTAGATATCCTCAGTTAGATCTGATACTTTATACCCCACCAAATCTATGTCAATTTTTAGAATGTGTAGATTGTTTTATACTTATTTAATTGCTTTATTCATCAGCACATTATTGAGCAATGAGCTGCTTACCAGGGGTACTGGTTAATAATGCAGATTTTTTTTGATAGATGGAGTTACACATATGCTGATATATATGCAATTTGATATGTATGCTATTTTGTTGTATTGACAACAAGCTTCAAAACTTCATATGTCAAAATTTCTGAAGGTGTTAACATCACAGATATTTTTACGCTTAAAAATGTTGAATTTTGTGCCAAAAAAAGAGCATTTGCGGGAAGTTTTAATTGATTATTTTGAAGAAAAAGTTATTATATACTTCGGGAAGCTTATGGTGACATGCTCCATCTCAAGATACTTGTGAGCGCTGGTTTAAACGCTTTAAAAGTGATGATTTTGATGTGAGAGACAAAGAATGTCCAGGTCAGCCGAAAGAGTTTGAAGACCAACAGTTACAAGCATTATTGGATGAAGATGCGTGTCAAACTCAAGAACAACTTGCAGAAAGATTAAACATTGCTCAGCAAACAATTTCCGATTGTTTACAAGCAATGGAAAGATTTTAAAGGAAGGAAAATGGGTGCCACATCAACTGAACGAAAGACAAATGGAAAACCGAAAAGTCATCAGTAAAATGTTGCTTCAATGGCACGAAAGAAAGTCTTTTTTGCATTGAATTGTGACTGGCAATGAAAAGTGGATTTATTTTGAGAATCCCAAATGCACAAAATCTTCGGGGTCAACCATCAACATTGACTGCAAGGCCAAATCATTTCAGAAAGAAGACAATGCTCTGAATTTGGTGGAATCAGGAAGGTGTGGTATATTATGAGCTTCTAAAACCAGGTGAAACCATTAATACTGGTCACTACTGACAACAAATAATGAATTTGAACCACACTTTCATCGTAAAACAACCAGAATGGGCCAGAAGACACTGCAAAGTAATTTTGCATCATGAAAACACACCATCACACACTTCAAAACCAGTTAAAGACACGTTAAAAGATCTTGCCTAGGAAGTATTAACCCACCCGCCATATTCACCAGACCTTGCTCCTTCAGATTACCACTTGTTCCGATCAATGGAACAGGCACTTTCTGAGCAGCACTTCCAAACGTATGAAGAAGTGGAAAATTGGGTTTCTGAATGGTTTGCCTCTAAACAAGAAAAGTTCTATTGGGACAGTATCCACAAATTACCTGAAAGATGGGGGAAATGTGTAGCTAGTGATGGACATTACTTTGAATAAAGCACTTTTGATGTTTCTCTTGAAATTATCATGTTTTCTTTGATTACAAAATCCACATTAGTAACTGGTACACCTGGTAAGCTAGAACCCTGCTGGTAGCTTGGAATATTAGCATTAATAATTGCATGTAATAACATTAATCACTACTACAACTGTAGGTTACTTGGTTTGAAAGATAAAGATTTTTCTTTTCAAATTGAAATTCTCCAAGTGTAAACCAGCTGTGAGAGGACGAGGATGCTGATTAGAAATTACTCTGCAAGAAAATAATAGAAAGCGGTTTTTCCTTCAAACATCTGGAGGATTGTAATTAAATGTACTAGGTTTAATATAGAAAGGTAAATAATTTGAGTTTTTGCCTTCCTGAATATAGCTAGTGTAAAGTTACTGAAAGACTAACTGAAGAAATTTAATTAATGTCATTTTCAGTTTAAAATTGAATTACCATGGCCTAGAGCAAAGAATATCCTTACATGATATTGTTCTACAAGGTCATTAATAGTTTTTGATATTTCACAACAGTGTATTGTACATTTATCCCAAACAAACTTACAAATTAATTCTTTGAATGTTTGCAGCAATTTAATAAGGACATGAAAGGATTTAATCCCTTCCACTGTGTGGAAGGCCCCCTGAGAAGGCACTTGAGCATTCTGTATTGACCTCTCTTGCCCTTTTTGCCAAGAGGGTCCCTCTTCTTACAATCCAATTGCCCACAGCTGTTGCCTGAGCTCTGTTCATGCTGAGGTTGAAGCCTCGTGGTGGCTGGTATCATGGATCTGTCTCTCACCCAATGGCATAAGTTGGGCCCTCTCTGGAGAAGAAACCTGAGTTCCCCAAGATATGTGATTAATGCCAGAGCTCCGCCAGCAGGCGAGGGGATCCCAAGGCAGTTGCTGGGCATGGAGGCCACAGGGGCATAGGCTACCAAGGAGACAGAGCTGAACCTTACATCACCCTGCTTGGCCCCGGAGGATGGCTGGTTAGTCAAAGACAGGTAAGATTTCTCAGGGAGGAATGACCTAAGACAGGCACAGTCACAGAGGGGCCATCAGGAGAAAACTTGGGGGTCAACAGAGGTGGAGCACAGATCCTCACCCCCCAACTATGCAGGGGCTTGAACACTCGCCCCTTCTGAGGGAGGTCTCCTGCCCCCATGGCTGCTGCGCTTCCCATGCCCAGCTCAGATCGGGACCCAGAAAACAGAGACTTGGCTGACAACAGCTACCCTATATCTAAATCCAGCCTAACACCAGGAATGCTCAGGGCCTTCTCAAGGATGCAAAATAATCCTTTCCATTAATATTTACAGTGTAAACTAAGATTGTTGTTAGAGTATTAAATTTGACAGTAATGAGCTTAATTGAAATAAGTAGTATTAACCAAAATTTTCATTTCATGGCAAAATTGCTTAACATGCAATGAACTTAAAGCAGTCATATTTTTGTGAAAAAAAATTAAAAATTTAAAGTTATCTAGACTGCATTATAAAAAATTTCCAAAAGCCTTCTAATAATTAAATCAAAAAAGGGGGGATAGTGGAAAAATACCATGTAAGGAAAAATATCCTGTAACTAATTTACATCTGGAAAAATTTTTTTCATTTGTAATGCTAACAGCAAGACACCCATCAAAAACTTACATGGTGTCAAAATAAGCCAAAGGAAAATCATTTGGGCAAATATAAAAAGGACCCCAAGTAAAATTCCCTTTATTAACCTTCGGTCGAGAATATGTTTGTATATTTTCAGAAAACAACTTCAAGACCATGTGGATTCCTGCAACAGAGAGGAATTCTCAGGAATGCTCCAGCCATGAAGACAAGAGGAAAAACAATCCAGAGATGGAAGACGCTGACGACGCTTTGCCATGCTAGCAGTCAGCAGCTGTGCGTCGCTGCAGGTTGCCCAGGATCAAACCAGAGAGGGTCAGACCTGCATTGCCACCATTTTTCCACCATCCAGAACTGAAATATCATTGCTGACATGTACACATAAGGAACTGTCGGACATTGAAACTTGGACTCAGAACTGTTGGACATTGAAATTGGGATTTAAACATTCTTTGTTCTTAAAATGTTATGTTTAAGTTTTAAAATGTTTTGGGTTATGGATTGGCATTGTTTTGTTATTGTTTTAATAGCCAGAGTTTTGTTCTTGATGTTTAAGTTTTATTTTCATTATAGTAGCTAATAATAATAATAATAATAATAATAATAATAAAAGGGTGAGATGTGGGAAAACAATATAGGGTTGAACCTCGGACTGACCTGCTGGCAAAGTCACAAACAAGTCCCAGCTTAGAGGGCTCAGTCCTCTTAGCATAATTAGGCTTGACCTTATAACACTCCCCAGATCTTACCTGGGAAGCTAATGGGCTGAGGGAAGTGCAGGGAGTGTAAACATGATCAAAACAGGTGAAACTCACAAGAACTGTGTAACTATGGTAACCACTGCCTTGTTTACCTCTGTCTATAAAAGGTCGGTGCGGCCTGAGCACAGGGGGAAGTCCTTCCTCTTGAGTTGGACTTACCCTCCTGGTCCCCCAATATTTCCAAATTATCTCTTGTCTTTTCTATTTCATTTGTGTGCGGCTCCACTTCCAGATACTTAACCCTGAACCACGCGGGACGTGGAGGGAAACATTTACGACACACAACAATCTAAATATCATATACTGAGATCCTGCTATGTGTTCATGGTAGTTCAAATTATGTTTCAGTACCACTGCAAGATTGTTATTTTTAACAGATAAAACAATAGAAGATGTAAGAGGTTAAGTCACTTACCAAGTTAGTATGAAATTAAATGTAGCTATCTTTTCATTTCAGATATATGGATATAAATTAATTTAATCCCTCTTTAAGCAATAACAATATGAAAAAAATAAATGTATGCATTACCAGAATCATCTCTTACTGCAGGGTTCTCATGTGTGCTGTTAGGTTCTTTGTTCTAAATAGTTTGTCTTTACCAGAAAATAAGCTTGCTAATTAAATCAAATGGAATAAAATAAGGCAAAACTTGATTCCGTTAGTTTAAAGTATCCATTTTCTATATCATTTTTATCCTGCTACACACTCAGAAAAAGATAAAGATACTTTTTTTTAACCTTTGTGACAGTTATGTCTATATAACCTCAGGGGGTGAGTCTTAAGCTTTGTTTTTATACAAATAGTATCTGTTAAAAAAAATATGTGCTTTTCTCTGTTCACTAAAAGGGTGATTACCAAAATGTGTATCTTACATTTCTTTTTTTTTCTTTGTTTCTTTTTCTTGTCTTTTCTACCCCAAAGTTTTAGGAGAAAAGAGAAGAAACCATTAGATATTTGAAATGATTTATTATGTTTATTTTATAAAATAAGTCAGAGGCAAATTAAAGAGCTTTTAATGGTTATAAAACTCCAAACATAACATGGCAGAGTTGATTCTACCATTACATAGGTATGATAAAGGGCATAACTGTAAGGGTCCTAGCTCGGTGAGAGCCCAGTTCTTTATGCCTCTGAACTCTGGGCTTTCCTATCTCCATGTTGCTTCATACTTTATGCCCTAAGCAGCTCAAAGCAAAATATCAGGAAAAAAAATTTAGGCATCAGTGAATTCTTGTTCAATCAAATAGATTTTCTCCCCTATTTACTTTTATTTGGCTTATGTTGAAACAATTAACTGTTACATAATTTAAAACATTGGATATTTTATTTTGTTTTAGAAATTTAGATCAAGGAGAGAAATCTGTGAAAATAACTAAAAGAATTTACAAAGAAATTTACAAGATTTTTAAATTTTTATAACACCCTTGCAAACAGGTGCAATTTTTGTCTATCAGATAGAAACCAGGAGGTCATGGAAGTTAAGAGTGGGTCAGCAGTCTGCCAAAGTTTGTAGCATTGAGGATGAAGAGCTTGCCTCAGATAGTACCTAACATATTTTCTCATGTCACTTTGAGTGTCCAAAAACTAGAAAGATCTAGTTAGAAATGGAAATAGTGAAAGAACTCCATCACATGTTGAGAAAAACTTTGAGAAGCTTCCAACATGATATATCTTGAGATAAATATATATTTTTTAAAAATATGAAAACCATAAGAAACATTTAGACTAAGAATGAGAAAAATAGGAAAAGACAATCTTTAAAATACTATGTTTAGCCAATATAATGAACAACCATTTTTTTCTATGTTGGATAAATCTGGAAAAAAGTATGTCTTATTTTAAATTCTAATACTATGATTTCAAATAAATTAGGTAACCCATTATTTTATTTAATAAAATACTGCTAAGTTTTATTTGAACTGCTAAATTTATACTGCTAACCCCCTTTGTTCAAATGTCCCTTTTACAAAAGGCCCACCCTAATTGCCCCTTTAAAATTGCACTCTCCTCTCCCTTTTCTCTTCTAATTTTTACTTTTGTGTATTACTTATTACATTCTAAGATACTATGTAATTTATTTATTATATATTTTATTTATTGACTAGAGGCCAAGTGCATGAAATTCATACATGGAGGTGGGGGGGTGGGCGTCCCTCAGCCCGGCCTGCACCTTCTCGCAATCTGGAACCTTTTAGGGGATGTCTGACTGCCAGTTTAGGCCCGATCCACAGCGGGATCGGGCCTAAACCGGCAGTTGGACATCCCTCTTGCAATCCGGGACCACTGGCTCCTAAATGCTCACCTGCCTGCCTGATCACCCCAAACCACTCTGCCTGCCTGCCTGATGGCCCCTAACCACTTGCTTGCCTGCCTCATCACTCTTAACCACTTGCCAGCCTGCCTCATCGCCCTAACCACTCTGCCTGCCTGCTTGATCACCTCTAACCATTCGCCTGCCTGCCTGATCACCCTAACCATTGGCCTATTGCCTGATCACCCCTAACCACCTCTGCCTGCCTGGCTGATTGCCCCTAACCACTCCCTAGGTGGCAAGACCAACTGGAGCAAGGGGCTGTGGTAGTTCTGTCCTCTGGTCATTCTGGTCATTCCACCATTTCAGTCACTGGGCTTTTATGATATAGGACTATCTCCTCCTATAGGAATGTAATCCCCCAAACAGTAGAAATCTTTGACTGGCTTTATATTAGTTCCCTATTGCTGCCATAGCAAATTGCAACACAAACTTAGTGGTTTAAAATGACACATTTATTATCTTAAATTTCTATAAGTCAGAAGTCTGGCACAGGTCTCACCATACTAAAATTAAGGCATCAGCAGGATTGCATTCCATCTGGAGACTCTAGGATTATCTGTTTCCTTGATCACTCAGGTTGTTGGCAGAATTCAGCTCCTTCTGACTGTAGAACTGATGGACCTTATTTCTTCTTTTTTAAAAACATTTTTTAAAACCATTATTATTTTAAAAAATATTATTTTTATTGATTTCAGAGAGGAAGGGAGAGGTAGAGAGAAATAAAAACATCAGTGATGAGAGAATCATTGATTGGTGCTTCCTGCATGCTCCCTACTGGGGATTGAATCTGCAACCTGAGCATGTGCCCTGACCGGGAATCAAACCATGACCTCCTGGTTCATAGGTAAAGGCTCAACCACTGAGCCACATGGGCTGGATAGCCCTGATTTCTCGCTGGCTATAAGCTGAAGACCATTTCTAGGTTCTATAAGCTGCCACATTCCTTTACTTACAGCCACCATCCTCCATTTAAAGACCAGCAATAGCAAGTCACATCTTCATGTTGCATCTCTCTGATCCATGCTACCGATTATCTTCCATTTTCAAGGCTCAACTACAAGAGTGTGCACACAGCCCACACAGGGATGCACCTAGAGTGCCTAGCTCAGGTGACTGGGGAGGCTGAGCCACTGGGCCCTATAGGACACCTACTACACAAGGCACTCTACATTGGGCCCACCCAGATAATCTAGGGAAATCTCCCTAAAATCCAGTTTACTGGAAAACTTAATTTCACCTCCAACTTTAATTATTTTTTACCATGTAATGTTAACATATCACATTGGACATCTCTGGGGACCATTATTCTGCCTTTCATAGTCCCCCCTCTGGTCCCTAACAATTCACATCCCTCCCACATGAAAAACACACTAATCCATCCCAAATTCCGCAAAGGTCCCATCCCATTATAGCATCAGCTCAAAGTCCAACATCTCATCTAAATCTCAAAAGTTCCTAATCTTGTCATCTAAGTCAGTATTGGTAATGCTCCAGGCACGTATAGGGTAACAGTTATAGACATTTTAGTTCAAAAGGGATAAAATGAAGGTAAAAAGTAGCATTGACCGCAAATAATTTGAAATCTTGTTTTCAAGGCCTGGGAATAATCATCTGCAGTTCACAGCTCTGCTCTTTGATTTCAAGTTTCGGCTCTCCTAGCTCTTGGTTCTGAACAGAAGGTTTCTGACTTCACCCTCTGAGTTATCCTCCCCTCCCTTTTTTATTCTCATGAAAATTAGCACATATTTGGTTAAAGTTAGCACACATTACCAGTCTGTTTCCTGCACATAGAATTTTGAGAGTCTGACAGGTTTTTTTTCACTTCCTATACTCTTTGTCCTTTTTTATCAAACTGGCAATGTTTTTGTTGGTATAAAAATGTCAGGAATGTGAGTCTTCCATGTATGTCCTGGAAATTTATTCAGTGAGAAATGAAGTTTGTCTCAGATAATCCCTTCTCTATTTTTGCTGAAATGGGTTAGGCCATGGAATACTAGTCATGATTAAAAAGGAATGGAGCCCTACCAATTTGGCTCAGTGGATAGTGTGTCAGCCCACAGACTGAAGGGTCCTGGGTTCAGTTCCAGCCAAGGGCACATACCTTAGTTGTAGGATCTCGCCCTGGCAAGGGTGTGGGAGGGAGGCAATCAGTCGATGTGTCTCTCACATCAATCTTTCTCTCTCTTCGTCTGTCTCCCTCCCTTCCATTCACTCTCTAAAAATTAATGGAAAAATATCCTCAGGTGAGGATTAACAAAAAGAAGAAAAGGAAAGGAAAGGGAAGGAAAGGAAAGGAAAGAAAAGAAAAGAAAAGAAAAGAAAAGAAAAGAAAGAAAAGAAAAGAAAAGAAAGAAAAGAAAAGAAAAGAAAGAAAAGAAAAGAAAAGAAAAGAAAAGAAAAGAAAAGAAAAGAAAAGAAAAGAAAAGAAAAGAAAAGAAAAGAAAAGAAAAGAAAAAAGGAGTGGAATACTGATACATACAACAACATGGATAAATCTCAAAAATATTATTTTGAGAAAAGAGAACCAAGATGGCAGCATAGGTAAATGCGAGTACTCATGGCCTTCCATACCACATAAAAATTACAACTAAAATCTAGAGCAAACATCATTTAAAACCACCTGAAATCTGGCTGAATGGAAGTCCTACAACTAGAGAAGTAAAGAAGAAAGCACATTGAGATTGGCAGGATGGAGGTAGGGAACAGGCTGGTCTAACATTCACATGTGGTGTTTTTTAAATTGGGAGGGATATCACAGCTGCAGAGGCTACTGTAAGAAGCAAGTGTTCCCAGCTCTACACCAGACACCCAGCCCAGGGTTCCGGAGCTGGGAAGAGAAGCCCTCATAACTTCAGGCTGTAAAATCCAGTGGAGGATTGTGGCTGGGTGACACAGAGGCTGCTGGAGTCCCAGGTGTTCCTCTTAAAGGTTGGTGTACAAACTTATATGGTCCTGCCTCCTCTGAGTTCCACTGCCCAGAAGCAGCTTTGGAGGAATACAGGGACATATAGGGAGGAACTGGACTGTCTGACATTAGGGCAGGAACTCGGAGTGGCTTTCTCCAAGACAGGGTACTTGCATGGGTCATTGTTCCTGTGCTGGGACCTCTCCCATTTGCAGAGCTGACTGGCAGTCATATATGAATTTCTGTCAGGTTGGCCCACACTGTTCACTATGCCCTGGTGACTCCCTGAGACCCTGCCCATCCAATTTGCAGCCCCACCCAGCTGTTTGCAGCAGCTTTTTCATATTAATGGCCTGCCCTGGCTCAGGCTTCAGACTTTGCTAAAATTTCTCAAGCAAGCAGCAGCTGGTATCAAACCTATCAATAAAAGGTTCTAGACCTGAACTAGCACCAGCCTGCCTTGCTTCACAGCTGGACCTTGCCTGGGCACTTCCTAGCCCAATATAAGTAGCAGCCATCTACAGATCTCCCTGTAGCTCCTGATGAGTGGCCCTAGACAATGGCTGACTTTTCACCTCCCAGGAGGCCCCAGAGCCAGTGCACTCAGTGGACAGCTTCAAACCATACCAAATAACAATTCTACACACCCACAAGTGACACACTCAAGAGGCGGATTCAGTGAACACCAAAGACCCACTGAAGCAAGTCCTGCTCCATAAGGTCAGCTCTTGCACAGCAGCTCTTCTACTGTAGCCACAGCTGGTCCTCACAGCCAATTGGCCTGGAAGTTAATTCCTTCCAGTGACATTAACAGTAATCAAGACTCAACTACAAAACTGTGCACACAGCCCACACAAGGATGCACTTAGAGTGCCTAGCTTAGGTGACTGGGGAAGCTGAGCCACTGGGCCCTATAGGACACCTACTACACAAGGCACTGTACCAACTCCAGGAGACATAGCAGCTCTATGTAATACATAAAAACAAACAGAGGGAAGCAGCCAAAATGTGAAGACAAAGAAACATATCACAAGAAAGAAATAGAAGAAAGCAAACTACTGGATACAGAGTTCAAATCAATGTTTATATGGTTACTCAAGAACCTTAATGAGAGTTTAAAGGAACTTAATGAGAGCTTCAAGGGAATTAATGAGATTCAAAGGACTTAATGAGAGTTTCAAGGATCTTAGTGAGAATGTCAAAGCATGTAAACAGTCCAGTGGGAAATTAAGCATAAACTAACTGAAATAAAGAATAATTTACAGGGAATCAACAGTAGAGTAGACAATCCCAAGAATCAAATTAACAATTTGGAATATGAGGAAGCAAAAACACCCAATCAGAAGAGCAAAAAGAAAAATGATTCAAAAAATATAAAGATAGTATAAGGAGCCTGTGGGACTACTTTAAGTATTATGGGGGTGCCAGAACGAAAAGAGAGAGAACAAGGAATATTTGAAGAAATAATACAGAAAACTTCTCCAACCTGGCGAAAGAAATAGACTTATAAGTTCAGGAAGTGAAGAGGAACTCAAAGAGGCCCACAACAAGACACATCAAAATTAAAATTCCAATGGTTAAAGACAAGGAGAGAATCTTAAAAGCTGCAAGAGAAAAGCAATTAGTTACCTCCAAGGGAATGCCCATATGACTGTCAGCTGATTTCTCAATAGAAACTTTGAAAGCCAGAGGGAGTGGCAAGAAATATTCAGTTATGAATAGCAAGAACTTACAATCAAGATTACTCTATGCAGCAAAACTATCATTTAGAAGTGAAGGTCATAGAAAGAACTTCATAAGCAAGAAAAAGCTAAAGGAGTTCATCACTACCCAGTCAGTATTACATGAAATGTTGAAGGGTTTTCTTTAAGAAAGAAGAAGAAGAGGGAGAAGAAGAAGAGAAGAAGAAAAGAAGAAGAAGAAGAAGAAGAAGAAGAAGAAGAAGAAGAAGAAGAAGAAGAAAGATTGCAATAAATGCATATCTAACAATATTGAATAGAAAAATAAAATACATGAACAAAAAATCTAATGAATAAAATAAACTGATGAATAAAATAGAATCAGAGTCATGGAAACATAAAACAGACTAATGAATCTCAGAGGAAAGTGGTGAGGGGGGTGTGGGAAGAGATTAACCAAAGATCTTATATGCAATGGACACAGACAATAAATAGAGTGGTGAAGGCCTGGGGTGGGGTGGGATCTGTGGGGAGGGGTGCAATGGGGGGACAAAAAGGAGACATCTCTAATATTCTCAACAATAAAAATCAAAAATATGTTATGTTGAATTAAAGATTCCAGGCACACAAATAATTTGTTGTACCAATAAACTTACATGCTTTTAAAGAACAGGCAAAAAAAAGTGTATGGTGTTAGAAGTCTGGAGACTTCTATGAGGGAACTCTGGGGTAATGGAAATGCTCCATATCTTGTTTTGGATGATGATTATATGCATGTATACTGTTTATTTCACTGTTTGAATCAAATACCTAAGATTAATGCATTTTATTTTATGAAAATTATACCTCAAAAATTTTTTAGAAAGAAGAGAAATGGGAAGGAAGAAGGGAAAATCCAGGGTTCTAGTAACTATGTTTTGAAAATTTTGATATAATATTTATAACATAAAACCTTCTATTTAAATAATTTCTAAGTTCACCATTTAGTAGCATTACTTATAATAATACTAGAGGCCTGGTGCACGAAATTCATGTGCAGGTACAGTCCCTAGGCCTGGCCTGCAATCAGGACCATCTTCCCTGGCTGCCTGCAGCCAGCCCCACCCCCTGCCGCCACTCACCCCCATTCCCTGTTTGCCACCGGGCGATCAGAGCCTGCTGGCCAGGGAAAGGGACTGAGAGGTGGTCAGTGTGCCTCATAGTGACTGGTCAAGTGGTCGTTCTGGTCATTCTGCTGTTACAGTCAATTTGCATATAACCCTTTTATTATATAGGATTTTATGCAACCACTATCCATTTCTAGAACTTTTCTATAATTCCAGTCTATCCACATTAAAAAATAATGACCCAGTTGTCTCTCTTTCCCCTATCTCAACTTCTAGTACCTCTATTCAATTTTCTGTCTCTATGAATTTGCCTATTCTAGGTACTTCATATGAGTGGAATTATACAGTATTTGTCCTTTTGTGTCTGAATTATTCCACTTAGCAGAATGTTTTCAAAGATAATTTTTGTTGTAGTATGTACCAAAATTTATTCCTTTTTATGGATGAAGAATAACATATTGTATGTGTGTGTCACATTTTGTTTATACATTAATCTGTTAATGAATATTTGGGGTGTTATTATCTTTTGGCTATGGTGAGTAAAACAATTAGTTTTCCCATTTTTTGTTTATGAACATTTGAATTGTTTCCTGTTTTTAGGCTATCTATATATATATAAAAGCCTCAGCAACCATTACAACCAAATGACCTGAACGACCGAAACGACTGGTTGACCAATCACTATGACACACACTGACCACCAGGGGGAAGATGCTAAATGCAGGAGCTGCCCCTTGGTGGTCAGTGCGTTCCCACAGCCAACCTCCCTCAGACCCTTCTCCCATCCATCTGGCCTCCCAGTAGGCCTTGATCACCAGCCAGGCTGAGGAACCCCACCTGTGCATGAATTTATGCACCAGGCCTCTAGTTGTGAATAAAACTGCTGTGGACATTCTCATAGAAGGTTTTTTATTGAGGCTAAGATCTACCTTCTCTCTCTTGTAAATGAGTGACTGAGAGCTACTAAAGAAAATCACACATTAATGTAGATTAGAGTCACTACAAATTCATGATTTCTAGTCTCAGTCAAGCCCACATAATTTTCTGTCAAACTCTCATGTTTTTGTGTATTTTATTCTCCTTGGCATTCCTCTCAATATTAACACCAAATCATCACACTGTCTTTAAAGCTTTTATCAATCTTCACTTTTCTTATTCTCAGATTATTTTAAATCATTTCACAGTAATCTTTCTCAACTGATACATAGTAGGAGCTAAGTACATCTTTATTAACTGAATAAATTTCCTATTTTCTTACCCATATAATTGTCTATTTTCCAATTTTAGGAGATGAAGATTAATCCTCTTGTTCTAAGCCAACATCTCCATCTGTGCCCTTTTCTCTCTCACCTCCCATAACATTTTGCACCATCAGCTATACTCTATTCCCTACTGTTTCTTTTCCATCATCCTGTGAATATGCCTTAATTTTCATAAAAATTTTCCATAAAAAACAAATAGTAGCAACAAAATTTTTTCTAAGGTTCTACATTCTTTTAGCTTTCATCTAATTTCTCCCCCATTGCACCCAATTTTCTCCAGAGTGGTCTTCACACTCTATTACCAATTTCACTTCTTCCATTCCATTTAAAGCCACCTTAAGCTGTCTTTTATTCCTACCATTCCACAGAAACTCTTCTCACCTTTAATCTTACTGAGATATTTTATTGTATTTGACATTGCTGGTCATTCTTCACTTTTTAAATACTTCACTTGCTTGGCTTGCATGATGCATCTGATTTGCTTTCAGCAATTTGGACATTTTTTTCTCACCCTTTATAATTTCTCTTTCTCTGTCTATACCCTAAACATTGGTGTTTCTTCAGAAATATCTCCTGAGAAGATTGCTCTACACATTGTCCCTGGTTTCAATTATTATATGCTAATACCTCAAGATCCTTATCTCCAGCTTCGTGATCAGCACCACATCTCAAAACCAACATATTAATTTAAAATTGAATTTCTTATTTCTCTTCCTTCAAACCCTCTCAGTTTTAACTTTGCCACTCGCCTACTAAAATTACTAAAAATCTCATTTCACTTTCACCTGGGGCCACACTGTAATCTCATTATGCCCTAAGCCAGTGGTTCTCAACCTGTGGGTCACAACCCCTTTGGGGGTAGAGCTACCCTTTCACAGGGGTCACCTAAGACCATTGGAAAACACATATATAATTACATATTGTTTTTGTGATTAATCACTATGCTTTGATTATGTTCAATTTGTAACAATTAAATTGGGGGTCACCACAACATGAGAAACTGTATTAAAGGGTCGCAGCATTAGGAAGGTTGAAAACCACTGCCCATGATGGCTTTCTGTCAGTTTTTGAAGCCAGCATCCTACTTGCTTCACATAATTATTCCCACTGCATGAAATATTCTTTGTTCTTGGCCTGGACTTACAAGTTTCTGCTTAATTGCCATTTCCTCAAATGAATCTTTCTCAGTGACTCAATTTATTCATTCATGTCCCCCTTGACTTTATTTATTTATTTATTTATTTGTTTATTTATTTATAAATTATTTAATTTATTGTGGTAAAATCCTATACAATAAAAGCCTAATATGCTAAGTGTCCAGTCGTCCATTCAACCAACCAAAGCATAATATGCTAATGATATGCTAAGACCACTCAACCGCTCTCTATGATGTGCACTGACCACCAGGGTGCAGACAGTTGACTGGTCGACCAGTCATTATGACATGCACTGACCACCAGGGGGGCAGATGCTCTGACCGGTAGGTTACCTTGCTGCTGGGGTCAGGCCAATCAGAACTGAGTGAGACGGGATGGACACTCCCTGGAGCCCTCCCGTGGTCCCTCCTGTCTGGCCAACTTCCCGTGTCCCTCCCCAGCCCCGATCATGCACCAGTGGGGTCTCTTGGCCTGGCCTGCACCCTCTCGCAATCTGGAACCCCTTGGGAGATGTCTGAGAGCTGGTTTTGGTCCGATCCCGCTCAACACAGGAGCTGCCGCCTGGTGGTCAGTGCGCTCCCACAGGGGGAGACACTGCTCAGCCAGAAGCTGGGCTCATGTCTTGTGAGCGCAGCAGTGGTGGCAGGAGCCTCTCCAGCCTCTGCTGCAGCACTAAGGATATACAACTGCTGGCTTAGGCTCGCTCCTGGAGCAGGCCTAAGCCGGCAGTCAGACATCCCCTGAGGGCCCCCAGACTGCAAGAGGGCACAGGGAACCCCCCCCCCCAACCAAGTGCATCAATGTCATGCACTGGGCCTCTAGTTGGTTAATAAAATTATATAGGTTTCAAGTGTACAATCCTGTAATACATCATCTGTATATTGTATTGTGTGTTTACCATCCCAAGTCAAGTCTCCTTCCATCAGCATTTACCCCACCTTTACCCTCTTCTACTTCTACTCCCTAATGACCATACTGTTGTCTGTAAATATGAGTTTTTTGGCTTAGTCCCTTCACCTTTTTCACCCAGCTGTCATTCTCTTCTTTGTATCTATCAGTCTGTTTTCATTTTGTTTCTTAGTTTATTTTGTTCATTAGATTTCACATATAAGTAAAATCATTGGTATTTGTCTTTCTCTGACTGGCTTATTTCACTTAGCATAATACTCTTCAAGTATATTCATGCAGTTGCAGACTAAGATTTCCTTCTTTTTTTTTTCTCTTACAGCTGAGTAGTATTTCATTGTTTAAAATGTACCACAGCTTTTTTTATCCACTCATATACTGAAGGAAACTTGGGCTACTCCCAAATCTTGGCTAGTGAAAATAATGCTGCAATGAACATAGGGGTGTATATGTTCTTTCAGAACAGCATTCAGGTTTTTTTCTTAATATATTTCCAGAAGTAGAATTGTTGGGTGATAAGGAAGTTCCATTTTTAATTTTTTGAGGTAACTCCATACTGCTTTCCACAGTGGCTACACCAATTTGTATTCTTCACCAATACTTGTTGTTTGCTAATTTATTGATGATAGCCATTCTGACAGGTTTGGTTTTAATTTGCATTTCTCTGATAATTACTGATGTTGGGCATCTTATCATATGTCTATTGACCATCTGTATAGCCTCTATGGAGAAGTATCTATTCTGGTCCTTTGCCCATTTTTTAATTAGATTTTTATATGTGTGATGAGTTTTATACATTCTTTATAAATTTTGTCTATTAACCCCTTATCAAATGTATCATTGGTGAATATATTCTCCAATTCAGTGGGCTGTCTTTTCATTTTAATGATGGTTTCTTTGCTGTGCAAAAAATTTTTAGTTTGATGTAATTCCATTTGTCTAATTTTTCTTTTGTTTCCTTTACCTGAGGATTTTTCTTTTGTTTCCCTTCCCTTTCTCTGAGATATATCAGAGAAATAATTGCTATAAGAAATTTCCAAAATTTTTCTGCATGTATTCTTCTAGGATTTTTGTGGTTTCAAGTCTAACATTTAAGTCTTTAATCCATTTTGATTTTGCTCTTGTGTATGTTGTAAGTAGGTGGTCTACTTTCTTTTTTTTTTTTCTCATATATGTCCAATTTTTCCAACACCACTTATTGAATAGACTAAGTATTTACCCTATTGTATTTTCTTGATTCCTTTGTCAAATATTAATTGACCATAGAGCAGTGGTTCTCAACCTTCCTAATGCCACAACCCTTTAATACAGTTCCTCATGTTGTGGTGACCCCCAACCATAAAATTATTTTTGTTGACACTTCATAACTGTAATTTTGCTACTGTTATGAATCGTAATGTAAATATCTGATATGCAGGATGTATTTTCATTGTTACAAATTGAACATAATTAAAGCATAGTGATTAATGACAAAACAATATGTAATTATATATGTGTTTTCTGATGGTCTTAGGCGACCCCTTATGAAAGGGTCGTTCAACCCCCAAGGGGTCGCGACCCACAGGTTGAGAATTGCTGCCACAGAGGCATAGGTTTATTTTTGGGCTCTCTATTCAGTTCCATTGATCTATAGTCAGTTTTATGCCAGTATCATGCTGTTTTGATTACTATGGCCTTGTAGTATAGTTGGATATCAGGTAATGAAATTCCTCCCACTTTGTTCTTCTTTCTCTAGCTTGCTGTTTCTTTTCATGGTCTTTTGTAGTTTTATATACATTTTTGAAATATTTGTTCTGGTTCTGCGAAATGCACCATTGGTATTTATGTAGGAATTAAGTTGAACCTATAGATTGCTTTGGGTAGTATGGACATTTTAATATTAATTCTTAGTATATTCACAGTATATGCTTCCACTTATTTGTATCTTCTTCAGTTTCTTTCTTTGGTGGCTTGCAATTTTCTGAGTATAGGTCTTTTACATCCTTGGTTAAATTTATTCCTAGGTTTATTTTATTTAGTTTTTGATGCACGGACAGGGAAGAGTCCACTTCAATCTCTTTGCGGTAGAAATCTTCAATGGTGGGGTCATATTCTTAGTTTTCCTTTCTGATAGTTCATTAATGGTGTATAAAAATGCAACTGATTTCGGTATATTTATTTTGTTTCCTGCTACTTTACTGAATTCATTTACCAGTTCCAGTAGTTTTTTGGTGGACTTTTTGGGGTTTTCTATATACAGTATCATGTTATCTGCAAATAATGACAGTTTCCTTCTTCCTTTCCAATTTGGATGTCTGTTATTCCTTCTTCTTGTCTGATTTCTGTGGCTGGGGCTTCCAGTACTATGTTGAATAAGAGTGGTGGAAGCACACATCCCTGTGTTGTTCCCAATTTTAAGGGAAACAATTGTAGCTTTGCCCATTGAGTATGATGTCGGCTGTGGGTTTGTCAAATATGACCTTTATTACATTGAGGTTTACTCCTTCTATTCCTAGTTTGCTGACCGTTTTTATTATAAATGGATGCTGGATCTTATCAAATGCTTTTACTGCATCTATTGATCTGATTATGTTTTTTAATTATTCATTTTGTTTATGTGGTGTATCAAGTTTATTGATTTGTGGATATTGCACCATCCTTGCATCCCTGTAATAAGTCCTACTTGATCATGGTTTATGATCTTTTTAATGTATTGCTGGATTCAGTTTGCTAATATTTTGTTGAGGATTTTAGCATCTATGTTCATCAGGGATATTGGGCTGTAATTTTCTTTCTCTGTTGTGTCTTTGTCTGGTTTTGGAATTAGGATAATACTGGCCTCATAAAATAAGACTGAGAGTCTCTTTCTCTTCAATTTTTTGGAATAGTTTGAGAAGGATAAGTGTTAGTTCTTCTTTGAATGTTTGGTAAAATTCACCTCTAAAGGCTTCCAGTCCAGTGCTTTTGTTTGTTGGGAGGTGTTTTTGTTTGTTTGTTTGTTTACTGCTTCAATTTCACTAGTTGTAATCTGTGTATTCAGATTCTCTGATTCTTCCTGATTTACTTTTGGAAGATTGCATATTTCTAGGAATTTTTTCATTTCATCCAGATTGTCTAATTTTTTGGTATATAGTTGTTCATAATATTTTCTTACAATTGTTTATATTTCTGTGATATCAGTTGTCACTTTCTTTATTTCTGATTTTATTTATTTGTATAATTTCTCTTTTTTTCTTGATGAGTCTGGTTAAAAGATTATCAATCTTGTTTATCTTTTCAAAGAAGATCTCTTGGCTTCATTGAATTTTTGTATTGCTTTTTCCAGACTCATTTATTTCTGCTCTTATATTTAACTAGAGGCCTGGTGCACAAAAATTTGTGCACTCGGGGGGGAGGGGGCCCCTCAGCCCAGCCTATGCCCTCTCGCAGTCTGGGACCCCTCGGGGGATGGCCACCTGGTGGCTTAGGCCCGCTCCCTGGGGGATTGGGCCTAAGCTGGCAGTCAGACATCCCTCTGGCAGCCCAGGAGCCCTCAGGGGATGTCCACTTGCCAACAGGAGCAGGCCTAAGCTGCAGTTGGACATCCTTAATGCTGCTGAGGAGGCAAGAGAGGCTCCCACCACCACCGCTGTACTGGCAGCCGTCAGCCTAGCTTGTGGCTGAGCAGAGCTCCCTCTGTGGGAGCACACTGACCACCAGGGGGCAGCTCCTGCATTGAGCATCTGCCCCTGGTGGTCAGTGTGTGTCATAGTGACCAGTCATTCCCAGTCGTTCTGCTGTTAGGGTCAATTTGCATATTAACCTTTTATTATATAGGAGTGTCTGGCTAGCCTGAGTGAGGTGCTGATGGCTATTTACAGGCTGGCCACAACACCTTCAGTGTGGGGGTCCCCACTAGGGTGCCTGGCCAGCCTGGGTGAGTGGTTGAGGGCAGTTTTCAGGCTGGCCACACCCCCTTCAGGGTGGCGAGGTCCGCTGGGGTACCTGGCCAGTTTGAGTGAGTGACTTATGGCAGTTTGCAGGCTTGCCAAGCCCCCCAGCAGGAACCCTCACCCCATGAGGCTGTGGCCAGCCTGAGTGAGTGGCTGATGGCTGTTTGCAGGCTGACCACAGCCCCTTCAGTGTGGGGGTCCCCATTGGGGTGCCTGGCAATCCTGGGTGAGGGGTTGAGGGCCATTTGCAGGCTGGCCACAGCCCCTTCAGTGTGTGGGTCCCCACTGGGGTGCCTGGTCAGTCTGGGTGAGGGGCTGAGGGCTGTTTTTAGGCTGGCCAAGCCCCCCAGCAGGGACCCTCACCCCATGAGGGTGTGGCCAGCCTAGGTGAGGGGCTGATGGCTGTTTGCAGGCTGGCCACGGCCCCCAGCCACCCAAGCTCCCAATGGAGGCTGGCTGAAAGCAGGTATCTGGGGTTTATTTGTCTTTTATAATTGAAACTTTATTGCCATGAGCAGAGGCCACAGCTGGCTCAGGGCAGGCAGGAAGCTTGGCATCCTCCATCGCCCAGGCAACCAAGCCTCCTGCTTGCTCTAGCTCTGTGGCTGCTGGCCGCCATCTTGGTTGGGTTAATTTGCATATAGTTGCTCTGATTGGCTGGTGGGTGTGGCTTGGGGGTGTAGTGAAGGAATCGTCAATTAGCATCTTTGTCTTTTATTAGTGTAGATACTTCCATTTTTCTACTCATTTTGGGCTGTTTGTTCTTTTTCAAGTAACTTTAATTATAAAGTTAGATTCTTTGATATCTTTTTGTTTCTTGAGATAGGCTTGTAATATTATGAATTTCCTCCTCAGACTGCTCTTGCTGTGTCTTATAGTTTGGGGTTGTTTTCTCATTTTCATTTGTTTCACAGCATCTTTTGATTTCTTTCTTGATCTCATGTTAACCCATTCACTGTTTAGTAACATGTTGTTTAGCCTCCATGTCTTCATGTTTTGTTTTTTTTATTTCCAGTTTTTTTTTCTTGTGATTGATTTCTAGTTTCGTACCATTATGGTCAGAGAAAATGCTTGACATAATTTCAGTCCCTTATATTTATTGAGAGTTGTTTTGTGTTCTAACACATGGTCTATTCTATATATACTTTTTATTGATTCCAGAGAGGAAGAGAGAGGGAGAGAGAAAGAGAAACATGAATGATGAGAAAGAATCATTGATAGGCTGGCCCCTGGGGATTGAGACCACAACCCAGGCATGTACCCTTGATTGTATTCAAACCTAGGACCCTTCAGTCCACAGGCCAATGCTCTGTCCACTGAGTCAAACCAGCTAGGGTACATGTGGTCTATTCTAGAAAACAGTTCATGTACACTTGAAAATAATGTATATTCTGCTGTTTTGGGATGAAATGTTCTGAAGATATGAATTAAGTCCATCTGATCTATTTAAGGTTGCTTTTTCTTGTTGATATTCTATCTAAAACATCTATCCACTGATGTCAATAGGGTGTTAAGAGCCCTTACCATGACTGTATTACTGTTAATCTCTCTGTTGATGTCCACTTAGATTTGCTTTATATATTTAGGTGTTTTTATGTTGGGTGCATATATATTTACAAGGTTTATGTCCTCTTGTTGGATTGTTCCCTTTATCATTATGTAGTGTCCTTCTTTGTCTCTTAATATAGCCTTTGTTTTAAAGCCTATTTTGTCAGATATAAGTATTCCTACCCCACCTTATTAAAAATAGTTTTTTGCATGAAATATATTTTTCTATTGTTTTACTTTTAGACTGTGCATCTTTTGTTCTGAGGTGGGTCTCTTGTAGAGAGCATGTATTTCGGTCTTGTTTTTTTATATACATTCAGCTATGCAATGTCTTTTGATTGGAGCATTTATGCCATTTACATTAAAAGTGATGCCTAGCTGGTGTGGCTCAATTGGTTGAGCATTGTCCCACACACCAAGAGATCATCGGTTCTATTCCCTGTCAGGGCACATGCCTAGTTGTGGACTCGATCCCCAGTAGGTGGAGTGTAGAAGGCAGCTGATAAATGTTTCTCTCACATCAGTGTTCCTATCTCTCTTTCCCTTTCTTTCTCTCTAACATCAATAAAAACATATTTTAAAAATGTATATATATAAAAGTTTAAAGAGTGATTTTTGATAGGTACTTATTTTTGCCATTTTATTCTTTCAACTATGTTCCTGTTTTCTTTTTCTTCTTCATTTCTTGTAATACCAGTTTGGTGGTAACAAATTCCTTTAACTTTTTCTTGTCCGGAAAGCTCTTTATTTTTCCCTCAATTTTAAATGATAGTCTTGCTGTGTCAACTCATCTTGGTGGTATGTCCTTGCTTTCTTACACTTTGAATATTTTATGCCAATTCCTTCTGGCCTGAAATATTTCCATTGAGTAGTCAGCTGTCAGTCTTATGTAAGCTCCTCTGTAAGTAACTGTCTTTCTCTTGCTGCTTTTAAGATTTTGTCTTGTTTTTAACTTTTGCCATTTTAATTATGATGTGTGTTGGTGTAGACCTCATTGGATTTATCTTGTTTGATACTCTTTTCACTTTATGGATTTGTGTGTCTTTTTCCTTCACCGGGTCAGGGAAGTTTTTGTTCATTATTTCTTAAAATAGGTTCTCTATCCCTTGCTCCCTGTCTTTTCCTTCTTGTACCCCTATGATGTGGATGTTGTCATGATTCATGTTGTCCCAAAGGTCCTAGAGACAATCCTCATTTTTTAAAATTCTTTTTTCTTGTTGTTGCTCTGATTGGGTGTTTTTTCTTACAGTGTCCTTCAAATAGCTGATTTGATTTTATGTTCATTCAACCTACTGCTTATTTCTTCTAATGTATTCTTAATTTCAGATATTGTATTCTTCATTTATGACCGGTTCTTTTTTATGGTTTCTATGTCCTTTTTTATGCTGTTGTAGTTCTCACTAAGTTCCTTGAGCATCCTTATAACCATTGTTTTGGACTCTATATCTGATTAATTGCTTGCCTCTATTTCATTTTGCTCTTTTTGTGAAGATTTTTCCTGTTCCTTAATATGGGGCATATTTTATTGTCTCCCCATTTTTGCTGCCACCTTGTCTTTGTTCCTCTGTATTAGGTAGATCTGCTGTGATTTCCAGTCCTAGTAGGGTGGTCTTACATAGTAAATGTCCTGTGGAACCCAGTGGCATAGTCTCCTTGATCACCTGAGCTGGGTGCTATAGGTATGTCCCTTATATAGGTTATGTGGACCCTCCTACTGTAATTGAGTCTTGATTGCTATTGGCTCATTCATGTGTGGATTCAACACTCAGGCTGACTGACTGTGAGGATCAACCTTGAGCATATTGTTTGAGCTGCTGTGCAGGTATTGACCACATGTAGTGGCATTTGCTTCAGCAAGGTCTGATCCCAGCCCAGGTCTCCCTTTGTATATGGCCCTTGTGAAGATAAATGGATCCTGCTCTGATGTTATCTGTTGCTAGCCTGTGGGTGTTTTGGTTTTGGAGCATCTTGGGAGGGACTCTGGTGCACATCAATGCCAGACACTGCCTGTGACTATCCCTGGGTAACCTGTTTAAAGCTACAACGCAATTCACAATGTGGCTGTCTTTTCTGGACCTGAGTGTGCATGAAGAGAATCAAGCTGCGCATCAAGGCCAGCATTTACCAGAACTAGGCCCAGGGAAAGGTCAGAAAAAGTCTCAAGACACCCTGAGATCCACCTCCACCTGCCTTTGCCTGTTGGCTGCCTGTTAGGTTTAGTCTGAAAGAACTTCTGGTAGTACTCAAGTTGCATTATGTAGGTTCTCAACGAGACAAAAAGTAGGGCAAATCATGTTCACCAGATTAATACAAGTTCAATATTGGTACCAAGCTGTGTCTGAGGCCGCTCAGCAAATGTCTCCAGGTATAACATATCTAGTTGCATCCACTGGGTGTTCACACATTTTTTTGATGGGGAAATGTTTCAGGGAGTTGTCAGGGCGAGGTTAGCAGAGTTTATCAGGCCCAAGATTTGGCTGTGAAGGAAGAGCTCTGCCACAGTTGAGTGTGTGAGGAAAAAGTGGTCCCTGACCTAGAGCTACAAGACTCAGTTTGCCCTGGATTCACCCCAGAGTCCAATCTCAGCAGGGTGGGGCTTTCAAGAGTGAGGAGGATGGGGCTAGTGGATCTCTGGTGTGGGGGAGGTGCTGGTCAGGCTTGCGGGAAGGTGAGGAGAGTGGCCCCTGTCCCAGAGCCACACCAATCTGTCCATCCCAGAACCTGCCCAGACCTCAGCAGTGTGGAGCCATCAGGAGTCAGGAGGGTAGGGCTACCAGGAGCCCATCAATTGGGGCTAGCGGATCTCCCACAAAGGGGAGATGTCAGTCAAATTCATGGGAAAGTGAGAGGAATTGCTTCTACTCCAAAGCCACACAACTCAGTCACTGACACCCCTTCAGGCTGCCCAGACCTCTATATTCAGCCAAAGCAGCTGACTCTTCAACAGGGTGCAAGTTCTTTTAGGGTGAGGTGGCAGGGGGACCAGAGGATGCAGCTATTGCATTCCTCTGAGCTGATGCCACTTGTAGGGGTATGGTCCATCTAAGAAAGATGATATCTGTAGTGTGGAAGAGGAACTCAGCTCAGGGATCATTGTGGCTGTCTGTTTAGCTCTCTCCCCAGAGCCACAAACCTGTCTCTCATCACACAACTCTAGTCTGTTCTTCCCTTTCTTTGGAGTCCAAGGTGAGTGGCTGCAAATTAGAGTTTGTGCATTGGCCCTTTAAGAGGGTGCCTGTGTTTCTAGGACTATCACCTCTCCCTGGTGGACAGAATCCCAGATGATTTTCACAGACAGATGTTATGTGGGTGCCACTTTCTTGCTCTGGTGCTCTGGGCTGGGAAGTCTGGGTTAGGTTCAAGACCCCATGCTTCTCAGGGGTAACCCATGCAACTGAGATATCCCTCCGAATATCTACTGCTGCTCATGGGAGCAGAGTAAGTCCTTTTTGTATCTCCACCCTTCCTACTAGTCTCCATGTGGTTTCTTCTATAAATCCTTGGTTATAAGAATTCTGTTCAGCTACTCTTCAGTTGGTTATTCACATCAATTTTTCTATACTTTAGTTGTAATTTTTTTTTTGGTCCTGTGAGGAGGTGAGGGTACTTTCCACCTACTCTACTGCCATCTTGGATACATTCTGGCATCTTTCTTATTGATCTCTTCATTTATAGCCCTTAGGATGTTTTGTATCTATGTATTTATTGTGATGTTTGTTAGAAATTCTTGTGTCTTTTCCTGGATTCTAAATTCCATAAGAGAAAGAATAATGCTCCTTTCATTTATCAACTTAAACCCAAATCTTAGCACAGAGCTTAGTATTACATAAACTACAGGCCCAGTGCACAAAATTCATGCACTTGGGGAAAGGGGGGTCCCTCAGCCCAGCATGCACCCTCTCACAGTCCAGAAGCCCTTGGGGGATGTCCGACTGATGGATGAGCATTGCCGTGGAGGTGGGAGAGGCTCCCGCCACTGTAGCTGTGCTCGCCATCCGTGAGTCAGGCTTCTGGCTCAGCGGCACTCCCCCATGGGAGTGCAATGACCACCAGGGTGCAGCTCCTGTGTTGAACATCTGCCCCCTGGTGGTCAGTGCACATCATAGCGACTGGTCGTTCAGCCATTTAGTCAATTTGCATATTAGCCTTTTATTATATAGGATGGTCTTTGGTTGATTACCTCACAATCACCCACCCATGATCAGGGCCAGGAAGGGATGCGGGAAGTTGGACAGCTGGGGAGGGACCAAAGGAGGGCTCCAGGGCATGTCCAGCCTGTCTCGCTCAGTCCTGATCAGCCTCACCCCAGAAGCAAGCTAACCTATGAGTTGGAGCGTCTGCCCCCTGGTGGTCAGTGCACATCAGCGGCGCTCTCCCATGGGAGCACAATGACCATCAAGGTGCAGCTCCTGCGTTGAACATCTGCCTTAGCAGCCTTAGCATATCATTAGCATATTACACTTTGATTGGTTGAACAGATGACTGGACGACCAGACACTTAGCATATTAGGCTTTTATTATATAGGATACTTAATAGATATATATTTACATGCTTGAATTATTTCACTCTAACTAAAAATCTTAGAGTAACCTTGATTGTTTTTTTTACTTTGATGCCTCCATTCCCTATACCATCTATGTTTAATTATTAACAGATCTTGCTAATTTTACCTGTTTGTTAACAATTTGTTCCTTTTTTTCTATGTGATCATTGCCCTAGATATGCTTTGCAGCTCTTGCCTGAACTACTGTGATAGCCCCCATTCTTTGCCTTCTATTTTATCACTTCACATGCATCCTCCACACTGCCACGACCATGAGCTACAATGCAGATCTGAATCCACCACTCCTCTTTGGGAAACCCTTCAACAAATACTTTGCCTTTGTTCACAAGGCCCACAGACAATCTGGTCTCTGCCTACTTCACCACTCTAATTTCTTACCACTTGGCCTTGCTTTCTAAGCTTCCCAAACAGCAAACTGCTTGCAATTCCTACTCCATATTGTATATGCTGTTTCACATCTCATTTTTTTCTATATATGTTGTCACTTTTATTTAAGGAAATATCTACCCCACTAGTGGCCCGGTGCATGAAATTTGTGCACAGGGGAGGGGGTGTTCCTCAGCCTGGCCTGCAACCTCTCCAATCTGGAACCCCTCAAACGATGTCCTACTGCCGGTTTACAGGGATCGGGCCTAAACCGGCAGTCGGACATCCCTCTCGCAATCTGGGACTGCTGGCTCCTAACCGCTCACCTGCCTGCCTGCCTGCCTGCCTGATTGCCCCCAACTGCCCCCTGCCACCGGCCTGCTTGTCCTCAAATGCTCCCCCCTGCCGCCTGCCTGATCACCCCCAACTGCCCCCCTGCTGGCCTGCTCACTCCAAACTGCCCCCCCCACTGTCCTGATCACCTCCAACTGACCCCCACTGATGGCCTGCTTGCCCCCAACTGGCCCCCCTGCTGGTCTGCTTACCCCCAATGGCCCCGCCCCCCACCAGCCTGATCACCCACAACTGCCCTCCCCTCTTGGCCTCTAACTGCCTCTACCTTGGCCCCGCCACCATGGCTTTGTCCAGAAGAATGTCTGGAAGGTCTCGTGAAGGTCTCCCAGTCTAATTAGCATATTACTCTTTTATTAGTATAGAGGCCTGGTGCACAGGTGGGGGCCGGCTGGTTTGCCCTGAAGGGTGTCCTGGATCAGGGTGGGGGTTCCCTTGGGGTGTGGGGCAGCCTGGGTGAGGGGCCTGTGGTGGTTTGCAGGCTGACCATGCCCCCATGGGGTGAGGGTCCCTGCTAGGGGGGCATGGCCAGCATGGGTGAGGGGCTGAGGGCTGTTTTCAAGCTGGCCACACCCCCTTCAGGGTGGGGGTACTTGCTGGGGTGCCTGGCCAGCCTGGGTGAGGGGCTTATGGCTGTTTTCAGGCTTGCCAAGCCCCCCAGCAGGTACCCTCACCCCATGAGGGTGTGGCCAGCCTGGGTGAGGGGCTGAGGGCCGTTTGCAGGCAGGCCACACCCCGTTCAGGGTAGGGGTCTTCACTGGGGTGCCTGGCCAGCCTGTGTGAGGGACTAAGGGCTGTTTGTAGGCTGGCCAAGACCCCAGCGGGGACCCTCACCCCATGAGGGTGTGTCCATCCTGGGTGAGGGGCTGATGGAAGTTTTTAGGCTGGCCATGGCTTCTGCAGGCTGGAAGCATTAATCTGGGATTTTATTTATCTTCTATAGTTGAAACTTTGTAGCCTTGAGCAGAGCCCACAGCCAGCCAGGGCAGGCAGGAAGCTTGGCTTCCTCCATCACCAGGGGCAACACAAGCCTCCTGTTTGCTCCAGCTCTGTGGCCACTACCATCTTGGTTAGGTTTATTTGCATACTCACTCCTGATTGGCTTGTGGGTGTGGCTTGTTAGTGTAGTGGAGGTACGGTCAATTTGCATGTTTCTCTTTTATTAGATAAGATAATCACCTCTTGCTCCTTCTCACTATTAATGCGGCTCATTCACACTCAGTTACATTTGGATCAAATGTCATCTCTTCCAGGGAATCAACTCTGACTCTCCAGATTGAGTTACATGTCACTGTTTGGAATTTTACATAGTGCATCTCCATTATTTTACTTTCTGTAATTGTGTGAAATTGTCTGCCTTCCTCTTAGGTGGTGATCAACTAGGGAGCACACAATAGATACTTCATAAACATTTACTGGATTAATTACAAAAATAAAAACATAATATTTAAAATATATCAGTGCTATTGCTTGTAACAGTAATGAGATCCAACTACATAATTGGTTCAGTGCATTTAACTCAATTTTATCCAGTTACAACGCCCTTTGTCCTGCCATTCTATGTTGGATCTTCTTTACTGGAAAGCTAGAGTTCTGACAATAACCTTTAAATATAAAGAATTCAGCACCTCATCCCGCACTGTATAAGTTTCCTCTGTGTGAGTTTACATTTAACAGCTCTGCAAATGAACATTTTTACCTATGTCAGAGCTTACTCTAAGTCTTCTCTGAGGTTCAATAAAGTTAATCCCCATAACAATTATAATTATATTATTATTCCCATAATTCCAATTATGTTTTTTATACTTGCCTTCAATATGCTGTCAATCATCCCTTGATATGCATACATATCCAATGGCATTTAATAAAATTGTACTGCTTTATTTTCAAAACACTAATAGTTTTGAAAAATAGCTCCTTAAAACTTTTTTTTAGTAATGTTTTTTCAATTATAGTTGGCATAAAATGTTGTATTAGTTTCAGGTGTACAACACAGTGATTGAACATTATTCAATAATGTTCAACTTACTAAGTGACCACCCTGATAAATCTAGTACCTGACACTATTCATAGTTATTACAATACTAGAGGCCTGGTGCATAAAATTCATGCACTCAGTGGGGGGAGGTTATCCCTCAGCCTGATCTGCACCCTCTCGGCACCCTCTCGCAGTCTGGGAGCCCTGCGATTGATTGCCCCACAGAGGGAGGCCCCACCCACCCGCCGGTAGGTGGCCTGGGCCTCTTTCTTTGGGGTGATCATGGGGTGGTGGCGGGGCCCGCCGACCAACCACATCACACCTGCCTTGGCTGGCCTGGCGTCAGTGCATATTGTAGCATGGTCATCCGGGTGGTCTTTCTGCTCTTCAGCCATTCAGTTGAAATGCTTATTACGCTTTTATTATTATAGACTAAGGCCCGGTGCATGAAATTCGTGCACTGGGGGGTGGGGCTCCCTCAGCCCAGCCTGCCCCTCTCAGAGTCTGGGAGCCCTCAGTGGATGTCCTACTGATGGCCACAGTTTGGCAGCAGAGGATCGGAGCAGGTGTCCTGTGTGTGTGTGTGTGTGTGTGTGTGTGTGTGTGTGTGTCTGCTGGGGGCCTGCCTCCAGCCACACCATGCAGGCTTGGAGCAGGCACCCCTCTGTGTTGATCTCTCAGGCTCCTGGCCTCCACTGTGTGTTGTTCTTTCCCTTGAGCTGTGGCCAGGGTGGGGTGCTGCCTGCAGGCCGCACTTTCCTGCTCTCAGATCGCCATGGTGACCCAGGAGCAGGCCCACCTTGGGGCTGCCTTCAGGCTGCACTTTCCTGCTCTGGGATCTCCACAGTGACCCAGGAGCAGGCCTTTCTAGGTGCTGCCTGCAGGCCGCACTTTCCTGCTCTCAGATTGCCATGGGGTCCCAGCTGGCAGCGGGGCTTAGGCAGCACACGGGGGTCTCGGCTGGGGGCAGGGTTTAGGTGGTGCTAAGCCCCGCTGCCCAGGGCTACACACAGGGCCCAGATGGCAGCTTGCAGACCCTGCCTGCAGTATGCAAATTAGCCGCCATCTTTCTTGGCAGTTAATTTGCATATTGTGCTGATTAGCCAATATGAGGCATAGCAAAGGTACAGTCAATTACCATCTTTGGCTATTATTAGATAGGATTATTGACTATATTCCTTATGCTGTATGTGCATCCTTAGAACTATTCTGTAACTACTAATTTGTACTTCTTAATCACTTCATCTTTTTCTTTCAAAAATGTTTTTATTAATTTTTAGAGAGAGAGAAAGGGAGAGAAATAGACAGATAGAAACATCACTGAGAGAGAAACATCATTGATTGGCTGCCTCCTGCATGCCCCCTACTGGGGATGAAGACCACAACCCGGGCATATGCCCTGACAGGAATCAACCCAGTTTCTTCTTTGTTCCTGGGCCAGGCTCTTTATCTTTTTCGCTCATTCCCCCAGCTCCCTGACATCTTTCACTCAGTCCCTCAACCACCTTTTCTCTGGCAACCACCAGGTTTTTTTCTGTGTCTATGAATCTGTTTCAATGTTGTTTCTTTATGTTGTTCTTTAGATTGCACATATCAGTGAAATCATATGGTATTTGTATTTTTCTGACTGACTTATTTTACTAAGTATAATACCCTCTAGGTATTCGGTTGAATCTTACCATGCTGTCGCAAATGGTAAGATTTCATTTTTTTATGGCTGAGTAATATTCCATTGTATATGAATATTATCCACTTGTCTATTGATGGACACTTGGGTTGCTTCCGTAGCTTGACTATCTATACTAATATAAGGGTAATATGCTAATTAGACCAGACATATTCCAGACGTTAATCCTGACATGGCCAGGGGTGTCGCCAGCCTGCAAATGGCCATCAGCCCCTTGCCCAGGTACGCCCCACCCCCAGCAGGGACCCACACCCCAATGGGGGCATAGCCAGCCTGCAAACGGACATCAGCCCCTCATCCAGGCTGGCCATGGCCCCCAGCAGAGACCCCCACCCAAATGGGGGCATGGCCAGCCTGCAAACGACCCTCAGCTCTTCACCCTGATCAGGGGCGTGGGCAGTTGCAAACCCCCCAGCCTCTCACCCAGGCCAGCAATGCCCCCAGCAGGAACCCCCACCCTGATGGGGGTGGGGTCGGCCTGCAAACCCCTGGGGGCCCCTCGCCCAGGCTGGCTCTGGCCCCCAGTGGGGACCCCCACACCTCAATTGGGGGTGTGGCTGGCCTGTAAACTGCCCTAGGCCCCTTGCTCAGGCTGGCACTGCCCCCCAGTGGGGACCCCCACTCTGATCCAGGACCCCCTTCAGGGCAGATCCGCCAGCGCCCACCCATGCACCAGGCCTCTATCTATACTAATAAAAGGGTAATATGCTAATTAGACCAGACATCCTTCAGGACAAAGCTGGGGACAAGGCAGAGGCAGTTAGGGGTGATCAGGCTGGCAGGCAAGAGCAGTTAGGGGGAATCAGGCCAGCAAGAGAGAGCAGTTAGGGGGATCAGGCTGGTAGGAGAGAGCAGTTAAGGGGATCAGACTAGCAGGGGAGAGCAGTTAGGGATCAGGTCCGCAGGCAGGCAAGCAATTAGGAGCCAGCGGTCCTGGGTTGCGAGAGTGATCCCGGATTGGAGAGGGTTCAGGCAGGGCTGAGGGACACCCCTGCCCCCCTGCACGAATTTTGTACACCGGGCCTTTAGTTGTAAATAACACTGCAATGAACATAGGGGTGAATATATCCTTTCAAATTAGTATTTTGGATTTCTTCAGATAAATCCCCAGAAGTAGAATCACTGGGTCACAAGGCAGATCCATTTTTAATTTCTTTGAGGAAACCTCATACTGTTTTCCATAGTGGCTGTACCAATCTGCATTCCCACAACAGTGAACAAGGGTTCCCTTTTCTCTACATCCTTGCCAACACTTGTCATTTGTGTATTTATTGATGACAGTCATTCTGACAGGTGTGAGGGCTTCCTAAAACTTTTGTTTATAACCAATAATTCAAACTAGTTTGCTTAATCTCTAAACAATGTACAATGTTGACCATGTAGTTATGATAAACTTTTAATTGTTTTAGGTATTTTTACATTTTGTTTAAATAAGTAATGGTTATTTAAAGTATGTAATTGTTATTATAGATTATACAGTATTCATTTGTTTAGATGCATATATGTACATATGTGTGTATACATAGTTGTGTGTATCTATATGTGTGTATATAAATAAATATACATAGATAAATAATTATAGATATGTGTATACATAGATTTCTAAATACATATATTACTAAGCTCTGTATACTGCGAGTGTCTATAAACAGTGTCATCTCAATAGCAATGGAGACATTCAATACTTAGATATTGGTTTTTAAAGATCATTCTGCAATAAAAGGAAAATAGGGCCTGGACAGTGTGGCTCAGTTGATTGGAGCGTCATCCCATGTGCCAAAGGTTGCAGGTTCGATTCCTGGACAGGGCACACCCCCAGATTGTGGGTTCAATCCCCACTCAAGGTGCATGTGGGAGGCAACAAATTGATGTTTCTTTCTGTCCCTCTCTCTAAAACAATCAAAACATACCCTTGCATGAGGATTAATAAAAACAAAAACAGGGTTTTCTTAGAGAAATGGCTAATTCTAATATAAAGGCAGGGAAAATACAATTTATGTTACTGTGGAAAAATATAGGTGAGTCAAACAGAAATAAAATTCCCATATGCAATTTTCTTACTGCCTTAGTGTTTTTATAATGTGTGAGTTTTACATTTTTATACAGAAATAGTATATTATTTTACATACCTCTTTATTTTTTTAAATGACTAAATAGTTTTAAGGTTTATGAATGTAGAATTTGTTGGATTGTTAATTACAAACTGCTAGATGAAAAACTTTATAAATGAATTTTGATGCACTTCCTTAATTACTGTAAGAATCTTCTTTTGAGAAATACTGTTCAACTATTTCAGAGTCCCCATCCCTTTGTCCTTAACTTATATTCTATTTAAGCATTTACTGGAAGTGGTATCTTGTTTTGGCATTTGGTAAAGGTTTTTATTTAAAAATTTTATTAGTAATTAAATAATTACCAGTTCATACGTGGGGAAAAGCCATCTCTTTTAAAGCCAAATATTAACATTCCTATTAGAGTTTAAAGGATCTTAAATATCATAAAGACTAATTTCTTGGTTCATAGATTAGGAAATTGAGGCCGAGAAAGGTTAATTGGCATCTGGCTAGTAGGATTATTTTTAACACAGCAATGAAAAACAAGTCAGTTAATTGGAAAAGAATAAGAATTATTAAAGAGCTGAAAAGTTGCTAGCTGCTTTCAAAAGGGGAATTGATCCTTTTCTATGTCATAAGCTCTTTATTTTCTATTTATAATATCAAATTATCAACCTTACCCAAGAGGAAGAGTCGTAATCAAATTAAAGGCAATGTTGAAAACTCTAAGGAGCTTAAGTTGTTGAATATCAGAAGGGATTGTTCTGATAGGATTATTTCTCAGGATCAGAACTTGTAAATGTTTAAGACAATATATCTGAGGAACAGAAAAGAGAAACAAACATAAGTAGAATAATAAAGTATGCAAATTCCTATTCCATTTTAAAAACGCTTTGAATTAATGTAGTAGAATCAGTACAGTAACATTAATTGTCTGTATCGCATATATCTAATACCTTTGGAAGCCTTCAAAATGACTGACCAGCATACTATGCATGATATGTAAAATAGTGCTGTACACATATCCCTTGATTCAGTAATGGTCCTTTTCTAAATGAGAAAGTCATCCTATCTGATCAACCTATGGTTTCATAAGAAGCAAGTATGCAAAGAAGAAGTGAGGAAAGAGATATATGCAGAAATATAAGGTAACTGACCTTCGTAATCAATGAGGTGGCAGCTATTATAACCAGCTTGTTTCATATACACTGATTTTTCATATGAAATTTAATAGTAGAATATACCATTTAAACCTATGGTCTTTGCTTGATTAATATATTTCTTGCCCTCTGGTGAATCATACATCTTCATCTGGTTCCTGATCTTAGGGGGAAAATGTTGAGTCTTTCACCATTAAATATGATATAAGCTGTGGTTTTTTGTAGATATCCTTTATAAATTTGCAGACATCCACCTCTATTTCTAGATATTGAATATTTTTATCATAAAGGATGTTGGATTTTGTAAGTTAGTTTCTGTCTCTATTATGTTAATTGCATAATTAATTGCATAAATAATTGCATAATTTTCTCCCTTTATTATGTTAAAACGGTGTATCACATTAATCGATTTTTATATGTTTACCCAACCTTGCATTCCTAGAATAAATAGCACTTGGTCATGGTGTAAAATGTTTGCTAGCATTTTGTTGAGGATTTTTGCATCTATATTCATAAAAGATATTGTTCTGTAGTTTGTTTTTCTTTCCATATCTTTGTCCAGTTTTGGTATCAGCATATTACTGGTTTTCTAGTTTGAATTGGTTTTTTCCTTCTTTTCTATTTTTTTGGAGGAATTTGTAAAAGATTGGTGTTAATTCTTCTTAAGATGTATAGTAAAAATCACCAATGAAGCTTTCTGGTCCTGGACTTTTCTTTGTGGAAAGTTTTAAAATTACTATTGAACTTTTCCCTTTTTATAGAGCCATTCAGGTTTTCAATTTTTTCTTGAGTCCATTCTTGTGTTTATCTAGGTATGTGTCCATTTTATCAAAGTTATTTAGTTGGTTGGTTTACAGTTAAATGTAGTATTCTCTTAGAATCTTTTTTATTTCTGTGAGGTTGGCAGTAATGTTCCATCTTTCATCCTTAATTTTAGTATTTTGGGTCTTCTTTTTCCTTGGTCAGTCTATTGAAGGTTAGTCCATTTTGTTGATTTCTTAAAGTATCAACTCTTGATTTTGTTTATTTTTCTCTGTTTTTCTATTCTTAATTTCACAAATTTTTGTCTCATTTTTATTACTTCCTTCTCTATTCTTTCTTTAGGTTTAGTTTGCTCTTTGTTTTTATAGTGGCTTAAGATAGAATATTTGGTTATTAATTTTTCTTTTTTAAATAAAAGTATTTATAGCTATAAATTCCCCTCTGAGCACTGGCGTAAAGGCATCCCATAAATTTTGGTATGTTGTCTCTTCATTTGCAGTCATCTTAAAGTACTTTCAAATTTCCCTTTTGATTTTTTAATTGAATCATTGGTTATTTAATAATGTGTTGCTTAATTTTCATATATTTCCAAATTTCTTTCAGTTACTGATTTTTAATTACATTTCACTATGGCAAAAAACATATTTTCTGTGATTTTTCAATTGTTTTAAGTGTATGAGACTTATTTTATGGTCTATTCTGGAAAACGTTCTATGTGAATTTGAGAATTATGTATTATTCTGCTATTGGTTGAAGTGTCCCATAGATTTCTGTTAGGTCTAAGTGATTATAGTGTTGTTCACGTCTTCTATTTCTTTGTTAATCTTCTGCTTAGTGTTCTATGCATTTTTGAAAGTGGGGCATTGAAATTTATAAGTATTATTGTTGAATTCTAATTTTTTCATTCAATTCTTTCAGTTGTATTCTATGGCCATGTACACAGGTATGTATGTATGTATGTATGTATGTATGTATGTATATGTGTGTATATATGTATATATAATTATATTATCCTGATAGATTGACAAAATCCCCTTTTTGATCTCTAGTAACTTATTTTGTTTTAAAATTTATTTTATCTGATATTAGTACAGTCACTCCAGCTTTCTTATGGTTGCTGTTTGCATGTTATATTTTTTCATATTTTTGCCTCTGACCGCTTTGTATCTTTTGCTCTTAAGTGTATCTTTGGATTGCTTGATGTATTTACATTTAATGTTATTATTGGCATGCTGGATTTAAATCACCATTTTACATATAGTACAAACAGTTTTCTATATGTAATTTTCCATTTGTTCTTTCTTTACTGCCTTCATTTGCATCAAATGAGTATTTGCTAGTACAATAATTTAATTCCTTTAATAACTTTTTTCACCATATTCTTTTGAGTTATTCTCTTAGCCATTGTTTTAGGGGTTGTAATATATATCTTAACTTATGAGAATATACTTCAGATTTATATTAACTTAATTCCAGTGAGATAAGGAAATGTCCCTAAATAGCTCTATTGCCTGTTCTTTCCTTTTTGCACTGTAGTTGTTATATGTACTACATCCATATATGTTATAGACCTAACAATACATTATTATTTTTAAAAATGCTAATTTTGTCTTAAATACTTATGCAGAGATGATTTTAGAATTTAGGAATGCACCAGAATTATGAAATGATGATCTCACCTTGGAGGGCTTAAAAAACAAATCTCAAGAAAGATTACCATCTTTTAATAGAGTTTAAAAAAATAATAACAAGATAGCAGATAAATTGTGATAAAAAACAATAACATGAGAAGACACCCAAGTGCATAATACATAGGTGGAGGGAGAATACTTATCCTTCTGGAACCATTACTATCAGCAACATAGAGAAGAAACACTGTCCTAGAAGGAGATATAGAAGCAACTATTGCCGAAACCGGTTTGGCTCAGTGGATAGAGCGTCGGCCTGCAGACTGAAAGGTCCCAGGTTCGATTCCGGTCAAGGGCATGTACCTGGGTTGCGGGCACATCCCCAGTAGGAGATGTGCAGGAGGCAGCTGATCGGTGTTTCTCTCTCATCGATGTTTCTAACTCTCTATCTCTCTCTCTTCCTCTCTGTAAAAAATCAATAAAATATATTTAAAAAAAAAAAAAAAGAAGCAACTATTAAGTGATGAAAGGTGAGCCAAATTACCTACACAGAAGGGAGGAAAAGTAAACCAAATGTATGGGAAAGTTCTGGGGCAAGAGCTTATTAGCTGGTCTGCAAAAAGATTCAAGAAAAATGCCCCAATTTTAGACATGTTATATATTGAACACTAAAAATGAAAAACAAACATTTAGAAAATTATTTTAAATTAATTTAATTGCTGAATGCCTCTTTGGCTAGTATTTGAAGGGTCATTATTTAGTCCTACAACTGATGCATTTTGCCATGTTCTCACCTTTTAATTTGCAAACCTCTTGAAAGTCTTATTTCCTCTGTTGAACATTGTTCTTTTACATATTCTAAATGAACCCTTTGCTTTAATCACACAAGATAATGTTGGAAAGTATAAATATTTTAGAGATTTTGTACAATGTATTAATTTTTCTTTTTATGAAATTATTTCTAACAGTTTCTAAATACATGGTCACAGCTACCTGAAGCATGTTTTCCTCGCTCATATCATCACCAAGATCACTGCCAACTGCTTCCAAACTTATGGTTGGTGTGAAAGCTGTCTTGGTGGCTCCTAATGCTGTTGTTGCTGCTGCTTTTCAAAGTAGCCTTCTCTTCTCTTCCATAGCTCTTTTGAAGTAAGATGTCTTCTGACTTGATGTCTGTGGAATATCTTGAGATATATTTTTGCAACTGCCTTACATACTGAGCTGAATAGCCCTGCAGAGATCTGCTTCTTCATCTTCCATATCAATTTGTTGGTGACTTAGTATCAAAGCTCACTGCAAATCTCCCTCATCTTTAACATTCCTGACTCATCATTTGCTTCTAAGACTCACCCCAGATCTGTTTTCTAGATTCTGTTCTTTTAGTTGTACTAACTCTTTCTTCTCCAATAAGTTTTGGTCAATGCATCTGTTGGACCCCAACATTTGCAGGAGTTGTTCAGCTTTACCATCTGGAAGATCACCCTTAACAACAAATATAGAATAATCTCCTGTTGTAATTGGGCCAAGAAAAGTGCACGGTATGTATCTGATATTAATTCTAGACCCGTCAAGAGAGAATTAAAGTTGAACCACTGTTTTTCTAATTTTTTTAACTGTAAACCAATGTTTTCTATAATTGCATACAAATGACCTTTCCGTTATGAGATTGATCTTAAACCTTTGATATGCTGGACTGTTAAACAGGATTAGTTGTAAAACCCAAACTGTCAAGGCATTGCTTATAACTTGAATAGAGAAAAACCACTATCATCCATTTTTCCAGAAGGCTGCTATAAAAATGTGCTATAGTATTCACTAATAATGCCTTCTTCTGCCATTCTTCTCTCTTCTCCATCTAGCTGATGTGCAATAGAAGATAATTCCACAGGGCTAAAATATTCTCCTTGCAATAGATTATTCAAGCAATATTGAGCACACAGTGAGCCTTCTTGTTCCTCATTGAAGATCAACAATACATTATTATAATTAATTATTACTGCTTATGTGTTTTAAATAATCTGAGATTTGAAAAGGAGATGGAGTCTATATCTATACAGTTTGTTATATTAACATTCTTGTTTACCATTTCTACTTCTACCCTTTTTGTGTGTCTAAAACTATTTTAATAGACTCTGTCTTCTACTTAAGTCTACCATCTTGAATTTTCCAGGAAACTTGTAACAATTTCAATCACCACATTTATGCCAGCCTCTGGTCTTCTATTGATTGCATTTACACTATGCTGATAACTAGTTATCATTAGCCTACCCTTAGTACAGCCCTTCTAAGCCTGGATATTACCATCCTGGTTGGAATATTTTATCTATCCTATATAATAAAACCCTAATATGCAAATTGACCAAACGATGGACTGACAGGTCACTGTGATGCGCACTGACCACCAGGGGGCAGACACTCAACACAGGAGCTGCCTCACTGTGGTTAGTGAACTACCGCAGGGGGAGCGCCACTCAGCCAGAAGCCGAGCTCACGGCTAGAGAGTGCAGTGGCGGTGGTGGGAGCCTCTCCCACCTCCACTGTAGGTGAGTGGTAAGGAGTGAGGGGTCCTGGACTGCGAGAGGGGCCCCCACCCCCCAGTGCACGAATTTTATGCACTGGGCCTCTAGTAACTATATAACACAGATCTGTATGTTAATGGCAAGTTCTATTGTTTTCTATCCCTTTAAAAAGTGGGCACCTTAAATTTTACATTTGAAGAGCACTTATTTATTCATTCTTCTTTAGTGCTTGGCAGATACAAGGCCTCATCTACAACTATTTAGAAAAAAAGTTAAAATTAACCTGAACAAAAAAGACCCCTATATTCCTTGGAAATTCTTGTCAATTTGTCCTAGTCAAATTTATAAAAGAGTTGTTATATATTAGAAAAGAAAAAAAAAAAGCTTGTAGTGAAAGTAAAAATACATTATTACAGAGAAATTATGGAAAATAAATTTTTAATTCTATATAGTATTTTAAATAGAAAAGAAGTCAATTTGCTAAAAAATCAATTCACTAAAAGTCAATATTCTGGAAGTTAATTCACAAAACAACCAATCACCCAATGACCAATAAAGAATTGTATAGAGACACAGCACACATAATCTGTCATAATTACTTATAATGACCCATTTATTTAAAATGACAATGAGGCTTTTAGAGAAGATGGTAGTGTAAGTAAATGCGATACTTGCCACCTCCCACAATCACATCAAAATTAACAACTAAAATACAGAACAACCATCATTCAGTGCTGAGGGCAGTAGTAAACACTTGGTTCAATTTTGTCAGCTGAAACTCAGAGTGAAGGCAAAGCTGTGCCCTGAGGGTGGACCCAGTCAAGAGATTGGAAACCACTCAGTCTGACTTTCCCACCCAGTGTTAAGGGGATGGATCTCATGATATCACCAGGAATTCAAGGCCCACCCAGATGTGATGTAACTTCCTGTAATTCGAGTATATAATAAATTGCTTCTGATGCTGGTGTGCTCTCTCTGGCTGTCCCTCCATGAGAGGGCAGACACCACACCCAGCCCAAGCTTTTAATCTAATTTTGTGTCTGTCCAATTCATTTTTCTTTCTTTTTTTTAAATATATTTTTATTGATTTCTTACAGAGAGGAAGGGAGAAGGATAGAGAGTTAGAAACATCGATGAGAGAGAAACATTGATCAGCTGCCTCCTGCACCCCACTCTACTGGAGATGTGCCTGCAATCAAGGTACATGTGCTTGACTGGAATCGAACCTGGGACCCTTCAGTACACAGGCCGATGCCCTATCCCATGGGTCTTCAAACTTCGGCCCACGGGCCACATGCGGCCCACCGAAAACATTTATCTGGCCCGCCGAGTGTTTTTGCCGCCACTGCCTGTTGCTCAGCAGCCGACTCGACCCAGCCTGCAGTGAGCATGTGTGGAATGTGCGCCGCACTCTCCGACTCCCCTCCTTCTCTCTGTCTCTCACTCCTCCTCTCATGCCGGGGTCCAACCCCAGCAGGTCCAGGGGTTCCCAAAGGTGTGAACGGAGTCAGTAAAGAAGGAATGACACGGATACAGCGTTCAGTTGATCAGCAGCCTAGCCAGGACCTCTAGCCAGGATCTCCAGCCAAGTTCTGGTCTGGATCTCCAGCGAAGTTCTGGTTAGGATCTCCAGCGAAGTTCTGGTTAGGATCTCTAGCCAGGTTCTGTTTCCATGTTCTCTTGCTAGGTTCTCCAGATTCTCCAGCCGGGTTCTGTAGCCATGTTCCCTCGCTAGGTTCTCCAGCCAGGTTCTGTCCAGGTTCTCCAGCCAGGTTCAGTCACCAGGTTCTAGTCAGGTTCTCTTGCCAATTTCTGTAGTCAGGTTCAGTCCAGGATCTTTTGCCATGTTCTCTCCAGCGAAGTTCTTCTGTCTCTAGAGAACATTCTGTGTAGGTTCTGTGCCTCCTGGTTCTGTCTTCTTAGTTCTCTCTCCTGCTGTCTTGTTACATCTGTATTTATACCAGTTGATTCAATCCTATCAATCTCTATTACAAAGGTTAGGGCGTTTCTTATCTCCATTCCAGGGAGTAAAGATTATGTAGCTTAAGCATGATTGTTCATAGTTAAAGTGATTAATTACCCGCCTGGCACTTAGTTGAGGGGTTTTATTCCCTCCCTAACTTCAGGGGAAAATCCCTACCTGGGGAAACAATCTTTCTCAGAGAGGAGACCTTGATTAAATCACATAGTGCCAAGAAGGTGAGCAAACATTTTAAGAACAGTATGCCATATATGCCAGGTCCTTTAAAACAGCAAGGATGGACCGGCTCCCGGCACTCTCAGTCTCTGGTGTGATCGGAGGAGTCACGAGCTTGCCTGTGCAGAGCCTGCTGCTGCCTGAGGACCGAGGTAAGAACAAGTTAGGATTTTTTTTTTTTTTTTGAAGTTAGGAGGTCTTTTTTTTTTTTTTTTATTAACCATGCACTCAAAATGGCAACCATCTTTGGCAGCACTTATGTCTGTGAACAGACTTTTTCCAGAATGGAACATCTGAAATCTCCAACCAGATCTAGACTAACTGATGCACACTTGAATCACCTGTCACGACTAGCAGTGACAAATATGGAACTGGACATTGACCATCTCATTACCCAAAAGCAGGCCCATAGTTCCCATTGAAATACTGGTAAGTTTGTTGATTCAACTTTACTTGTTCTTCATTTTAAATATTGTATTTGTTCCCGTTTTGTTTTTTTATTTCAGGAGAAAAGCAAAGGGGAGAACCAAGATGGCGGCATAGGTTAACGCCCGAGTTTGCTGCTTTAAACAACTACTTCAAAAGTGAAACCAAAAAACGGAAGGGACATCACCCAGAACCACAGGAACGCTGGCTGAGTGGAAGTCCTACAACTAGGAGGAAAGAGAAACGCATACGGACACTCAGAGGAGGCGCAGTGCTGAAGTCAAATTCTGAGGTGCGGAGTGCGCGGAGCGGGCTGGCGGCGGAGGGCGCGGTTGGCGTTTTCAATCGGGAGGGAGTCGCAAACTCTGAGCTCCAGATCCGGGTGAGTCTTTAGGGACCCAGACTCAAACGGGAGAAGCAGGACTGTCTGGCTTCGGTCAGAGCGAGTGCAGCTTTCTCTCCGAGGTTTGCAGCCATTGCTGGGACTCAGAGAGGCAGAGCCCCTGGGGACAGGACTGAGAGCCGCCATCACTGCTCTCTCCGGCCCACCCTATTGATACTGTGCGACCCACCCCGCCCAAGCCCTGCACAGAGGCATTTGCCGGATAGCCTCAGGCAAAGGCTAGATTACCACCTCCCTAGAGGACAGAAGTTCTCTCACTGCTGACACAGCTGATTCTCATAGCCACTTGGCCTGGAGGTCAAACCCTCCCTGGTATTAGCTACAACAATCAAGGTTTATAAGACTGCGCACAAAGACCACTAGGGGGTGCACCAAGGAAGCATAACAAAATGCGGAGACAAAGAAACAGGACAAAATTGTCAATGGAAGATATAGCGTTCAGAACCACACTTTTAAGGTTTCTCAAGAACTGTTTAGAAGCCGCCAATAAACTTAATGAGATCTACAAGAAAACTAATGAGACCCTCGATCGTATATTGGGGAACCACCTAGAAATTAAGCATACACGGACTGAAATAACGAATATTATACAGACTCCCGACAGCAGACCAGAGGAGCGCAAGAATCAAGTCAATGATTTGAAATGCGAGGAAGCAAAAAACACCCAACCGGAAAAGCAAAATGAAAAAAGAATCCAAAAATGCGAGGATAGTGTAAGGAGCCTCTGGGACAGCTTCAAGCGTACCAAAATCAGAATTATAGGGGTGCCAGAAGATGAGAGAGAGCAAGATATTGAAAACCTATTTGAAGAAATAATGACAGAAAACTTCCCCCACCTGGTGAAAGAAATGGACTTACAGGTCCAAGAAGCTCGGAGAACCCCAAACAAAAGGAATCCAAAGAGGACCACACCAAGACACATCATCATTAAAATGCCAAGAGCAAAAGACAAAGAGAGAATCTTAAAAACAGCAAGAGAAAGAAACTCAGTTACCTACAAGGGAATACCCATACGACTGTCAGCTGATTTCTCAACAGAAACTTTGCAGGACAGAAGGGAGTGGCAAGAAATATTCAAAGTGATGAATGCCAAGAACCTACAACCAAGATTACTTTATCCAGCAAAGCTATCATTCAGAATTGAAGGTCAGATAAAGTGCTTCACAGATAAGGAAAAGCTAAAGGAGTTCATCACCACCAAACCAGGATTATATGAAATGCTGAAAGGTATCCTTTAAGAAGAGGAAGAGGAAGAAAAAGGTAAAGATACAAATTATGAACAACAAATATGCATCTATCAACAAGTGAATCTAAGAATCAAGTGAATAAATAATCTGATGAACAGAATGAACTGTTGATTATAATAGAATCAGGGACATAGAAAGGGAATGGACTGACTATTCTTGGGGGGGAAAGGGGTGTGGGAGATGTGGGAAGAGACTGGACAAAAATCGTGCACCTATGGATGAGGACAGTGGGTGGGGAGTGAGGGCGGAGGGTGGGGTGGGAACTGGGAGGAGGGGAGTTATGGGGGGTAAAAAAGAGGAACAAATGTAATAATCTGAACAATAAAGATTTAATTAAAAGAAAAAAGAAAAAAAAAGACTGCATTAAAAATTTTTTCAAAAGCCTCTTTATATTTTTTAATACAATATAGGGGAATAATAGAATAATTTCCTGTAAGAATGTTACATTAAGCCTAAATTATTTTAAAATTGTTACTTTATAATTGATTTTCACTTGTAATGCCTATGGCAGGACACCTGTGAAAGTGCACTGGTGTTAAAATGGACTAAAAGGAAAATAGTCTGGTTAAATGAAAGGATCTCAAGTCTAATTTATAGAAATTCCCTCTTAACATTTGGTCGAGGGTATGTTTATATATTTCCAGAAAATTTCTCAAAGCTCGTGTGGATTCCTGCAAGAAATATTAACTTCAACATGCATCCGAGAGAGGAACTGGCCAATTTAAAGAGGAGTCTGCACCTGGAGCCACGCCTTACAGCTGTAGGTAATCAACCACCCGACCCACAGATAGCAATGATCCCAAGCAGCCCACTGAAGATAAGAAGTGGGAAGAGGACGAAGTAGACAACAAAGAGCCCAGAAGTGACCTGGAGCCCAGGAACACCTGAGAACATCGTTGCCATGTTAGCAGTAATCAGCTGTATGGTAATGCTACCAGGGGCAAATGGGGAAGTATTTTGGACTTATGTTCCTGACCCACCATGGGTAAGACCCCTGACGTGGGCTGATCCTCCACCTAATATAGTCACCAATGATACTAAAAATCTTGGTCATCCAGGAGGACCACAGGTGGGGCAAGGATATGGGCAAGGTATAATTACACAGGTGTTGCCACCCAGCTTCCCTTTTGTATGACTATAAATCAAACCACTGCTCCCTTGTGTGTAAAATTAAAGAGAGATTTTTGGCCAGCCTGTACCCCTAAGGATGGGGAAGAAAAAGCTCAAATACATTTATTATCTCTACTTGCTCTGGGGAAAGGTGCAGGAAATGTAAGTGTGCTAAGACACACCCTCACAAAGCCATTATGTAAAAGGTCTTATGAATGGTACCCCACTGAGGAAGAAGTTAATTGGCAAGACTGTTATAGTAATCATCCTACCACCAGCAAACTTAATAACCATTTTTCTTTAAAGACTGGAGCCCTTATGGGTCTCTGTATAGTAACAATCGCACCCTAAAATGGAAAGGAAATGCATCCTATCTCTATGTTGAAGAAAATCACTCCATCTCATGGCATGGAGGAGAATTTGTTGGCCTCAATTGCAACATGACAATTGGCCCCTACAAAGTATGCAGTGGAAATTGGCTGCTGCACTTGCACCTATTAAATGGTATAGTTTTAATTATAGCTCAAATAATTCCATTTCTGCTTTACGAGAAACTCTCAATTAGACAGTGTTTGCTACTGCCTGTGTGTTTGATCCGTTTGTGCTCCTATCAGGCCCCATTCAGATGCATCTTAATGTTACAAGCCATCTGTATGAGGTGTCATGCACAGGTTGCACTTTATCCCATTGTATTAATTCTACTTTTCAAAAGAACTCTCATTATTTTAAAACAACCAGCTTTTGCTTGGGTTCCCACTAACCTAACTGAGCCTTGGGAATCTCATCAAACCTACCAGCTATTGCATGGTTAGTAAAAATCTTAAAAAGACAAAAGAGATGTCTTGGAATGTTAATTGCAGGAATCTTTGCCCTCATAACGTTACTTACTTCTGTGGGCATTGCTGCTTCATCTATGGTACAGACTGTTCAGACCTCTCATTTCGTACAACAGGTCAAAGAAAATGTAACTAAGACCTTGTCTATACAAAAAAGAATTGACAACCAGTTTGAAATTGAATTGTCAGCATTAAAGTCTACAGTCCTGTGGATGGGTGATAAAAATCCATGGCCTAGAGCAAAGAATATCTCTGCAGTGTCATTATAATTTTTCCCAGATTTGTGTTACCCCTGTTCCATATAATAGTACCCTGCACCCTTGGGAATCAATAAAAAAATCATCTTCTTGGTGCTTGGGGTCAAGGTAACACAACCCTTGATATTTTAGAATTACAACAGCATATTGTACAGTTGTCCAAGGCAAACTTACAAACCAATTCCTTGAATGCCTGGCAACAATTTAAAGAGGACTTAAAAGAATTTAACCCCTTCCACTGGATATCCTTGCATTTACCTCTCAGCAGAACCACTATTGTTTGCCTCATTGCTGTTTTCTTATGTTTACTTCTAGTCTGCAGATGTGGATTGAAGAGTCTTAAAATAACTCAAAACCTTCAAGCAGCTTTCACTTATCAAGATTTATTAAGGAAAAGTAACAGGGAAGAGTGCCTATCACAAAATTAATTATTGCCTTTACGGTACTAGGACCTCCCTTAAAGCTAAAAACAGACAATAGATTCACGTATGCTAATTCTGTTTTCAGTATTTTTGTCAGCAATATTAAATTTATCATAAAACTAGTATCACTTATGATTCTCAAGCTATTATGAAGTAAGCCAATCATACTATTAAAATGTAATTATTAAAACAAAAAGGGGGAGACAGGTGTTATTGTGCTGGGCTTCATATCTGGCGCTTTGGCCAGACGGGTCATGCTGTGCTGTCTGTTCCTAAAACACATAGATATGAAGGTACTGACATCAGGCCAAGCCTTGAGATATGGTCTCATGGCCCCTTCCCAGCACCCAGGCCTTCTTTCTCAGAAGGCCCGGAAGTCTCATTCCAAATTTGGGAGACAAAGGACTGGAAAAAGTATAAATAAAGAGAGTTTCCTCCATATTGGGGGCCCAGAATTTGAAAGACACATTTTCTCTGGGCCTCCACAAAATTTAATAATAAAATGTAACTTCTGTAGTCATCGCTGCAGTTCAGCCTTTGCTTCGGCAGGGTGCTGTGGCTGTAATCAGCTGGCCAGCTTCATAAAGGCTCTTAAATTTAAATTCTAAGTCGGTGGTCTATCTCGCTGAGTGAACCCATAACATTATGTGTCACCTCAAATGCAAACTCAGTCATGATTTTTATTTAAAAAATTTTTTCTTTATATTTTAAATTTTTTGAATCGTGATGCAGAGGGTTGTACAGCAGCTGAAAGGCATCAGGCCTCCTGTATAATAGCCTCAGCCAAGTTAGCCTCACTGAAGAAGGCAAATACCAGACAAAAGTTTTATCAGATTCAATAATAATGTGGGGAAGAGGCTGTATTTTGTATCTTTCCAGAAGGAACAGTGCAGCCAATCTGGATGCCAGAGCATTACGTGCATCGCCATGATGGACCCAGAGAAACTGCTTGCCCCATCATTCGAGGGACTGAGAGTTGCCCTGATGACAGCGATGTGGAAGAAGAAGAAATTAATGACTAAAGCCGGCAGAAAGCAAAATTTACTACCTCAACCACGTTTCTGGCCATGCTGACATTGGTTAGCTGCCAGTTTTCTATAAGACATTGCACAGTCAACTCTAAGGACTTTGAGTAAATATACACCAGCAGCAAAACAGACTCTTCACTCAGTAGCTAAAAATATTAACATAGCTGTAGTTTGATTTCTCTATTATTGTTGTGTTTGCATTGATATTGATTTGTTATTAGTTTTATTTAGTCAAAGCCTTGATCTTGATGTTAAGTTTTACTTTCAATTTTAGTTGCTTAAATATAGAAAAGGGGGAGGTGCTGAGGGCTGTTAGTAAACACTCTGTTCAATTTTGTCAGCTGAAACTCAGAGTGAAGGCAAAGCCATGCCCTGAGGGTGGACCCAGTCAAGAGATTGGACACCACTCAGTCTGACTTTCCCACCCAGTGTTAAGGGGATGGATCTCATGATGTCGCCAGGAATTCAAGGCCCACCCAGATGTGATGTAACTTCCTGTAATTTGAGTATATAATAAACTGCTTCCGGTGCTGGCGTGCTCTCTCTGTCTGTCCCTCCATGAGAGGGCAGACACCACACCCAGTCCAAGCTTTTAATCTAATTTTTTGTCTGTCCAATTCATTTTTCTTTAATCCCAAAAGTGCCTTCTAACTTATATGAACCAGTTCCCATCTCTCCATATGGGACACAGAGAAGAGACCCCAGCCCCCCACAATAATTCAGAACCACCTGAAATCCAGCTGAATGGAAGTACTACAGCTACGGAATTAAAGAAGAAGCACATCAAGACCAGTAGGAGGAGCAGAGGTGCATGGGGGGAATCACAGAACTGGCTGGTCCCACATTTATGTGTGGTGGTTTAAAATCAGGAGGGATAATTTGGCTGTGGAGGTTTCCCTGAGGAATGAGATGTCTCTGCCCAACACGAGGCCCCCAATCCAGGGTCCCAGAGCTGTGAAGAGAAGTCTCCACAACTTCTGACTGTAAAAACCAGCAGGGATTGTGGATGAGTGACAAAGACTGCTGGAGTCCCAGGCAGTTCCTCTTAAAGGGCCCATGCATGGACTCACTCCCTCTGAGCTCCAGCACTAGGGCAGCAGATTAAAAGAAATCCTGGCCACTCACAGAGGAACTAAATTGTCTGAACAGGGAAAGAGCTGGAGGGACAGCTTTCTCCCAGACAGAAGCTCTGGCAGAGGCAATTGTTCCTTTGCTGAACCCTCCCTGCCACAGAGCTGACAAGCTGTGCCATATCTGAATCTCCATCAATCTGGCTCATATGTTTTGACTTGTTCAGTGATTCCCTGAGACCCCAACCCTTCTTACTTTCAGATTCATCCAAGCTATTTCCAGTGGCTTTTTCATACAACTGGCCTCTCTTCTCTCATTTTAATTTCCTAAAATCTCTCAAACAAGCAGCACCTGGCATCAGTGTGCCTCATATGTCTCGATAAGGGGCTCCAGGCCTGACACTAGGGCAGTCCACCCTAGTTCATAGCTTTGCCTCTCCCTGGCACCTCCAAGCTCAACACAAGTAGCAGCCATCTGCAGATTGCTTTGTAGCTCATGCTGGGTAGCCTCAGACAGGGCACAGACAGAGGCTGACTTTGCATCACCTGGGAGGTCCCAGAGCCAGTACACCTGGTAGTCAGCTTCAACCATACAGGATTACAGTCCTACCACCTCCACGAGTGACACAAGCAAGTGGCAGACTCAGTGAGCACCAAAGTCCTAATGAAGCAAGTCCTGCTCCATAGGGTTGGCTCCTGCACAGCAGCTCTCCTACTATAATCACAGGTGGTCCTCACATCCGATTGGCTTGGAGGTCAACTCCTCCTAATGATGCCAACATACATCAAGGCTCAAGTATAATTGGACAGTGTACATAACTCTCACAGGGGCACACATGGAGTACCCAGCTCAGGTGACTGGGGAAGCTGAGCCACTGGGCCCCACAGGACACCTACTACACAAGGCCACTCTACTAACTCCAGGAGACATAGTAGATCTACATAATACATAAAAACAAACACAGCCAAAATGCAGATACAAAGAAATATGTCATAAATGAGAGAACAGGAAATATCTCCAGAAAAAGAACTAAATGAAATGGAAGCAGAAAACTACTAGATACTGAGCTCAAAAACAATGTTATAAATATGCTCAAGGAACCTAATGAGAACTTTAGGGAACTTACAGAGAACATCAACATTAAAAAAGACAAGTCAGAAATGAAGGATGCACTAACTGAAATAAGGAATAATTTACAGGTGATCAATAGTAGAGTTGAGAATCAAGATTTGGAATATAAGCAAGCAAAAAAATACCCAATAAGAACAACAAAAAGAAAAAATAATCCAGAAATATGAAGATGGTGTAAGGAGCCGCTGGGACAACTTCAAGTGTACCAGCATTTGCATCATGGGGATACCGGATGGAGAAGAGAGGAAGCAAGATATCAAATAACTATTTGAAAAAATGACAGAAAACTTCCCTTACCTAGTGAAAGAACTAGACATACAAGTCCAGGAAGCACAGAATCCCAAACAACATGAACCCAAAGAGGCCCACACCAAGACAAATCATAATTAAAATGCCAAAAGTTCAAAACAAAGAGATAATCTTAAAAGCAGCAAGAGAAAAGCAGTTAGTTACCTACAAGGGAGTGCCAATACAACTGCCAGCTGATTTCTCAACAGAAGCTTTGCAAGAAATATTCAGTGATGAAAAGCAAGGACCTATAACCAAGTTTACTCTACCCAGCAAAGCTATCATTTAGAATTGAAAGTCAAATAAAGAGCTTCCCAGACAAGGAAAAGCTAAAGGAGTTCATCCAAACCAAGCCAGTATTACATGAAATGTTGAAGGGTATTTTTGAAGAAGAACAAGAAGAAGAAGAAGCTGAAACCAGTTTGGCTCAGTGGATAGAGCGTCGGCCTGCGGACTGAAAGGTCCCAGGTTCAATACCGGTCAATGGCATGTACCTGGGTTGCGGGCATATCCCCAGTGGAAGATGTGCAGGAGGCAGCTGATCAATGTTTCTCTCTCATCGATGTTTCTAACTCTCTATCTCTCTCCCTTCCTCTCTGTAAAAAATCAATAAAATATATTTTTAAAAAAAAAGGAGAAGAAGAAGAAGAAGAAGGAGGAGGAGGAGGAGGAGGAGGAGGAGAAGAAGGGAAGAAGGAGAAGAGGAAGATGAAAAAGAAATAAAAGGTAAAAAATATGAATAATAAAATGGCAATAAATGCATATCTATCAACAATTAAATTTAAAAAGTAAAATAAATGAACAAAATACACTGATGAATAAAATAGAACCAGAGACATGAAAACATGAAACAGACCAATGAATCTCAGAGGGAAGTGGGGAGGGGTAGCAGGAAGAGATTAAAAACAGAACTTATATGCATACTAGAGGCCCAGTGCATCAAAGTCGCGCATTTGGGGGGGGGGTGTCCTTCAGCCTAGCCTGCACCCTCTCCAATCTGGGACCCCTCAGGAAATGCCCAACTGCCGGTTTAGGCCTGATCCCACCAAGATGGGGCCTAAACCAGCAGTCGGACATCCCTCTCACAGTCTGGGATTGCTGGCTCCCAACTGCTCACCTGCCTGCCAGCCTGATCACCCCCTAACCCAACCATGGGCAAACTATGGCCTGCGGGCCGGATCTGGCCCGTTTGAAATGAATAAAACTATTGAAAAAAAAGACCGTACTCTTTTATGTAATGATGTTTACTTTGAATTATATTAGTTCACACAAACACTCCATCCATGCTTTTGTTCCGGCCCTCCAGTCCAGTTTAAGAACCCATTGTGGCCCTTGAGTCAAAAAGTTTGCCCACCCCTGCCCTAACCACTCCCCTGCCAGCCTGATCCATGCCTAACTGCTCCCCTGCCGGCCTGATTGCCCCCAACTGCCTTCCCCTGCTGGCCCAGTCGCCCCCAACTGCCTTCCCCTGCCAGCCCAGTCACTCCCAACTGCCCTCCCCTTCTGGCCTGGTCCCCCCTACTGCCCTTCCCTGCCAGCCCGGTTGCTCCTAACTGCCCTCCCCTGCCAGTCTGGTCCCCCGCAACTGCCCTCCCTCGCTGGCCTGGTCACCCCTAACTGCCCTCCCCTGCTGTCCTGATTGCCCACAAATGCCCTTCCCTACTGGCTATCTTGTGACGGCCATCTTGTGATCACATGGGGGTGGCTATCTTGTGACCACATGGAGGCAGCCATCTTGTGTGAGGGTGTGACCGTCAATTTGCATATTACCTCTTTATTATATAGGCTATGCATTACCTATGGACACAGACAATAGCGTGGTAAAGGCCTGGGACAGGGTGGGAACTGGGTGCAGGTGAGCAATGGGGGGAAAAAGAGATACTGTAATACTCTCAATAATAAAAGTTTAAAAATGTCAAAAACTAAAAAAAATAGTAAAAGAAAATAAGTGACAATGCATTAGCTCATTCCCATATGTGATTATCTAATTTAATAAAAGAGAAACATGCAAATTGACTGCACCTCTGCTACGCCCCAAGCCATGCCCACCAGCCAGTCAGAGCGACTATAAGCAAATTAACCCAACCAAGATGGCGGCCGGCAGCCACAGAGCTGGAGCAAGCAGGAGGCTTGGTTGCCCTGGCGATGGAGAAAGCCAAGCTTCCCACCTGCCCTGGCTGGCTGTGGCTTCCGTTCAAGGCAACAAAGTTTCAATTATAGAAGCTACATAAATCCCAGATACCTGATTCCAGCCAGCCTCCACTGGGAGCTTAGGTGGCTGGGGGCCATGGCCAGCTTGCAAACAGCCATCAGCCCCTCACCCAGGCTGGCCAGGCACCCCAGTGGGACCCCCACCCTGATCCGAGACACCCTTCAGGGCAAACTAGCAGGCCCCCACCCATGCACCAGGCCTATATCTTATATAATAAAAGGGTAATATGCAAATTGACCCTAACAGCAGAACAACTGGAGATGACTGGTCACTATGACACACACTGACCACCAGGGGGCAGATGCTCAATGCAGAAGCTGCCCCCTGGTGGTCAGTGCGCTCCCACAGGGAGAGCTCTGCTCAGCCACAAGCCAGGCTGATGGCTGCCAGTACAGCGGTGGTGGTGGGTCCCCTCCTGCCTCCTCAGCAGCACTAAGGATGTCCGACTGTAGCTTAGACCTGCTCCCCGCTGGCAAGTGGACATCCCCCGAGGGCTCCTGGACTGCCAGAGGGATGTCTGACTGTCAGATTAGGCCCAATCCCCCATGGAGTGGGCCTAAGCCAGCAGGTGGTTATCCCCTGAGGGGTCCCAGACTGTGAGAGGGCACAGGCTGGGCTGAGGGATCCCCCCCCCCCACACACCCAAGTGCACACATTTTTGTGCAGTGGGCCTCTAGTTCTACATATGCTTTACTATGCAGAGTATCCTATTTTGACCCATAATAACTGAAACTTGTTATAGTATCATATTACCTGGTCACTAAACTGTGTTTTTAAAGCTTCTGATTAACACATGAATAGGTTCATTTTAGGTTTTATTCAGAGTGAGAAGAATAGATAAATTATTTTATATACATTGTATAATTATGAGAATATATTTAAGAGCCTGACTATAATAACAGTCTTTGTGAATTATGTCATGTGACTTCCTAAGAAAGATGTACTGTACTTCTCGTACTTCTGAAAATAAGCCCTGTGGGATGCAATCCAAAATATATTTACTTCATAGTAGCTCAAGTATATCATGTGTCTATTTATTATAATAATTATTATTCATAATAAATTTATTAAAGTTTATACAATAATAAAAATGGACTTACTTCTGTGGGAAATGAAGAGATATCATTAAATGATAAGTTAAGATATATCAATTGGGAAGCCAAAGGTGTTAAGTCTGGACACTTCGGGATAAAAAAGCCCTAAAAAAAGTGAACAGAGATAAGAGGTTAATTATTAACAATACATAAAATATTTTATACAAGATTTTTAAAAATCACATATTCTGAATTACAGTGGTTGACACAATACACTAACAAGCCTATACTCATCTCCCACTCATTCATTTTAGTCTGTCATGATAATAATTTCTTAAATATGTAAGAGTTAGAAATCAGATAGAAATACTAGTAACTATTTATGTATTCAGTAATTATAGGGACATGTGTGTGACAGGACATCATTTAATAATGAGCAAGCATTTTGAGTGTTCACTACATATTGAAATATATTTTATTTTTTAAATTTATCTTTATTGTTTAAAGTATTACATGTATCTCCTCCCTCCCACTCCCACCCTCCCATTTACCCCTTCTAGCCTGTATCCAACCCCACTTCAGGCTTTCACCACATTACTGTCTGTGTTAATGGGTTATACATATATGCATATAAGTTCTTTGGTTAATCACTTCCAAATCACCCACCCACCTCTGCCTTCCCTCTGAGATTTGACAGTCTCTTCCATGCTTCTGTGTCTTTGGATCTATGTTGTCCAACAGTTTATTTTGTTTTTTAGATTCCACATATCAACTTGTCTTTTTCTGACTAGCTTATTATGTTTTGCATAACATTCTCCAGGTCCCTCCATGCTGTTTCAAAGGTAAGAGATCCTCTTTTTTTTTTTTTTTTTTTTTTTTTTTACTGTTGCATAGTATTCCATGGTATAAATGTACCAGGTTTTTTTATCCATTTGTCTACTGATGGGCACTTGGGCTGTTTCCAGATCTTAGCAATTGTAAACTGTGCTGCTATGAACATAGGGATACATACATTCTTTCTGATTAGTGATTTGGGATTCTTAGGATATATTCCCAGAAGTGGGATCACTGGGTCAAATGGCAGTTCCATATTTAATTTTTTGAGGAAACTCCATACTGTTTTCCATAGTAGCTGCACCAGTCTGCATTCCCACCAGCAGTGCACTAGGATTTCCTCTTTTACACATCCTCACCATCACTTGTCATTTGTTGATTTGTTGATCGTAGCCATTCTGACAGGGGTCAGGTGATACCTCATTGTAGTTTTAATTTGCACCTTTCTGATGATTAGTGACTTTTAGCATTTTTCCTGTCTATTGGCCTTCTATATGCCTACTTTGGAGAATTGTCTATTTAGGTCCTTTGCCCACTTTGTAATTGGATTGTTTGTCTTCCTTTTTTTAAGTTGTATAAGTTCCTTATGTACTTTGACTATTAACCCCTTATCAGCTGTATTGGAAAATATGTTCTCCCATAGGATGGGCTCCCTTTTCATTTTGTTGATGGTTTCTTTTGCTTGGCAGAAACTTTTTCTATTTTGATGAAGTCCCATTTGTTTATTTTCTTCTTTGTTTTTCTTGCCCCAGGAGATGTATCGGCTATGAGAGATGTCATATTTTGCTGCCTATAGCATTTTTATACATTAATATTGAATTCTCAGAAACTAAAAAGAAATGTACCACTGCAACAAAAAAATAAGATACTTAGGAATAAACTTAACCAAGGAAGTAAAAGACTTGTACTCAGAAAACTACAGGACACTGAAAAAAGAGACAGAGGAAGATAGAAACAAATGGAAGAGTATACCATGTTCATGGATTGGCAGAACTAACATCATTAAAAAGTTCATACTACATAAAGCTATCCATAGATTCAATGCAATCTCTATTAAAATACCATCAGCATATTTCACAGATCTAGAAGAAAGACTCCAAAAATGTACACGGAACCAAAAAAGACCCCAAATATCTGCAACAATCCTGAATAAGAACAAAGTTGGAGGAATCACAATACTGTCTATCAAGTTATACTACAAAGCCATTATAATCAAAACAGCCTGGTACTGACACAAGAATAAGCATATATATAGATCAATGGAACAGAACAGAGACCCTCAGAAATCAACCAAAGCCATTATGCTCAACTAATATTTGACAAAGGAGGCAAGAGTATACAATGGAGTAAAGACAGTCTCTTCAATAAATGCTGCTGGAAAAATTGGACAGGTACACGCAAAAAAAGAAATTAGACCATCAACTCACACCAGACACAAGAATAAACTCAAAATAAATAAAAGACTTAAATGTAAATCATGAAACCATAAATATATTTTATATTTAATTTTCCTGTTCACCACCTGGGTTTTTTCATGGCTTTAGTTCTGAGGCAGGATAGTAAGATGCCAGGAAAATTCCTTGGCAAGTTGAATAGAGAAACTGAGACAGATAGCTAATTCAAACTGCACCCTGACTCACCTGCCTCCTTCTCCCTTGTACTACCATGGCCTTAAGCATTAATCAATGACTAATGACTCCCTACCATAGTGCCGACCAAACAGTAGAGACCATGACACACCTGGAAAGCTGATGACTATTCTATTAAGAGTCTCCCTTGAGACCTCCCCTAAAATTCTTGTCTTTGGAAAACAGATAAAACCTCTTAAGGCAAAGGATCCAGTTCTCTCTCTCTCTCTCTCTCTCTCTCTCTCTCTCTCTCTCTCCCTCTCTATCTCTCTGGATTATGCCCATGGCCTTTCCCCACTTCTTTCCTCAGGCTTATATCTCTGCTTTTTTTCTCCTGTAAGCTCTAAAGGTTCCCAGGAGAAATGCAACAGGGAGGCAGCTCATCCCGGGCTAACCCCCTGAACCTGTTGTCAATGGCCCTTCTTTTGCCTCTGTAACTTGTTTCCTGAATCCATATAGCCCAGCTGCCTCATTTCTTCTGCTTCTGTGTTTTCTTTCAAAAGGGCCAAGGCAGCTACACCTAGGCTCAACTCTTCCTCATGTTTCCAAAGAGCCAAGGCAGCTCCCCCTAGGCTCACTTCTGTGGCTATGATCTTGCCTCTTCTATCTTAAGTCCTTCCTTTGTTTCACTATCTCCAGCTTTAATAAATGTACTCTCAAAATCATCTGGACTCATACTGTGAAATCTTTCCTGCATAAAGTCAAGAACTGAGAGCCCACATTTCCACCAACACTTCTATTTCTCTTTGTATTAATCTGACACCTATATAAAATTTATTGCTTAAATATACAAATTTCTGAAAGGAAAACTTATCCCTTGTTATGGACTAAATGTTTTTGTCCCCCCAAATTCATACGTTGAAACACTAATTCCCATTGTGATGTTTTGTAGAGGTGAGGCCTTTGGGAAATAGAGTTAGATGAGGTCTTAATGGTGGAGACCTGATGAAGGGTGGAGCCCTTATTAAAAAAAAAAAAAAAGGAGAGGACCAGAGTGCCCCTCTCTCTTTTCCTACCTCCACCTCTCCCTCTTCCCTGCTATATGATGATACAGAAAGAAGACAGGTGTGAACAAGGGGGCTCTCACTAGGAACAAAATAATCTGACCTCAATATTAAACTTTCTCACCATGATAACTGTAATCAATAAATGTTGTTTAAGCCACTCAATCTATGGTATGTTATCATAACAACCTGAACTGACTAAAACATGACTGGCGCCCCCAGTATATTTAATGTTTCAGGAAAGTTGAAGCATTAAATTTGTTTCTTAAGGATCATAGAATCTCTAGTGACCAACTGAATGCACCAAGGAACTCTAATGAGGATCAAACCTAAGCTTTCAGTGAATGGGGTATTGTTGCCAATGCATTAGGCTATGGCAAATACTATGTAAGAATGAAAGGTTTATGACTGAAAAATCTTGGAATTGACAGTACTGGTTTCAAGACTGACATTTTAATAAAATATTAATATTTACAAATGTCTACATTTTGTTAGTTGATAAAAGTAAGTGTTATTTCTTTCTGGTATTAAACATTTTTCTCTTCTTGGCAGAAATCGTGGTACACTAAATTATGTAGCAGAAATGTGTCTGTTACAGTTTCGAATCATTCAACTTAATGTGTGCACATAACTAGTGCCTTTATATTCCATCTGCATGGATAGTTTGCCCCTTATCTATTCCCAATAATTATTTTCTCACCTCAGTCAGCAGCCTGCTTATAGTCAGCTGTATACTCATAAGTCATTTGAACAAAGAGGCCTTTTCTGACCAACCCATCATAAATAGCAACCTCTCCCTGACCACCCACTTGCTTTATTTTTTCATAGCTCTTCTCACCACAGGACAGGCTATGTATAACTATGTGTACTGTATAATTTCACTCCACTAAAGTATAAGCTCCATGAAATAGGCATTTTTGTTTGTTTTGCACATTCATACATAGTGAGATACATAGTTTACCTTGGTACATAGTGGGTTCTTAATAAATATTGGCTGAATGAGTGAATGTCTAGGACTGTGGATATAACATCAGGCGTGCCTACCCCAGGTGCCCTAGATCTCTCTCTCACTATTCCATCATAAAATCTGTTTGCTGTGGTTATTGTGGAAGGGATGTAAAGAACTAAATAATAACGCAAAGGCTTTCTCAATGTACACTTTAAAAATGGTAAAATATAGTGGTGACTAAGGAGATGGAAATAATTATTGAAGAGCTATTATTCTAGAACTGACTTTTATGACCAAGATTTTACTTTTTCTACAAGGGCAAACTTCCCAGAAGAAAGAAGATGTACAGATGGAGTGAGAAGCAGCCTGGTTCATTACGGGGACTTCAAATGGTGGTTTGAAAATGAGGAAGCTGAGGTGAAAGTCAGGGTTTATGTCCTGAGAACAGAAGACCAAAAAAAAGCACTTCAACCTTCAACTTCAAATCCTCTGAAGATTAAAGTTTGGCTTTATTGGTAATAGTCAAGATTATAGGTTTAAATGATAGATCCATTCATTTTTTGTGTGCAATTTAATACAAAGGATGTGAAAGAAGTAGTGCATATCATGGTAATTTATTAATAGAGTGGGGGCTTGTGACGGAACTGGCTCAGCCAGGAGGCAGGACCCTCATCCTGTCATGCTGACTACTGAGTGGGCATCTTCAGATTCAAATCCCATTCATTTTTGCCCAAATCAGGGGTTACAGGGAAGGTAATAAGACTAGAAGTGAAAAATGGAGAGATTGAAAGAGCTTTATTTGTTTTTGAACTTCAATGCTGTGGTTGTCATGGAAGGAATGTAAAAAACTAAATAATAATGTGAAGGCTTTCTCAATTTGTTTGAATTGCTCTAGTAACTTTTAAGCATTTACGCACTTAGTCTGTATAATATTGACCAGTACATTTGATTTGTATAAGTTATAAGTTTTTGTTTATATAAAATCTGTTTCTTTAATAAGCCCCCATAATTATGACTTCTAATCCTTTTCTATCACTGTACAGAGCTCAGGATCCTACTCTGGAGTCCAATATTTTAAAAAATAACATTAATAACTGTGGAAATAATTTTTTCTTGACTAGATACAATCAACTTTTTAAAAGATGTATTCTTCCATTTAAAAGGGGAGTAGCAAAATATAGTTGGCCATGTTTTTCTTGACAAATTTTTACTGGAAGACAGCATGCTCACAAGTTTAGCTATTGTATATGAATACGTTTTTACAACACAACACAGTTGAGTAGTTGTGACAGAGACCATGTAGCCCTCAAAGCCTCCAATTTTCCTACCTAGCCCTTTACAGAAAAAGCTTGACAACTCTGATTAAAGGAATTCACTTCAAAACTAGATAAAATGATTTTTCACTTCTACTACTGACCTTTTTTCAAATCAATTCTTCTACTAAAACAAAAACAAAAAAATATGTAGCACAACAAAGACTTAAGGAATTACCAAGGTAACTAGAACTTAATAAGCCAAAACTCCAGAGAGAAGAAAATCTCAGAGTGATAAACACAATACTCAATACTATTTTTCTCAAAAAGTCAGTTGCCTAAACCAAAACTGTTATCAAGAAGCTGAATAGAATTATAGCCAGTCTAATTGGACTAGGGATACAAAACATGGAATTCAGGACATACCAAGGAAGAGGGACCACAGACAGTATAAGATGGCTGAAAGGCTACAGCCCTGAGAGAAGAGGTTAACAGAAAACCTCTACAAAGTGTAGAGCCCAGAATAAAACCAGTTTATCGTCTGACTAAATTAAAGTGAATATTCCCTAACTTCTCTGCCTGACAGAAGCAACAATAAAAATTATCTGGAAGAAGAGAACATCATCTAGGTCCTCAAACTCCCTCTAAACAATATTTATCAAGCAATCTATAATAATAAAAGAGTAATATGCAAATTGACCGAATGACCAAACAACAGAACAACTGTCTGGACCATCTTCTGGACGACCACACTATGACATGCACTGGCACCAGGCCAGCCAAGGCAGGTGCAATGTGATTGGTCAGGGGGCTCTGCCATCACCCCATGATCACCCTGCAGAGGGAGGCCCAGGCCACCCTCTGCGGGGTGATCAATGGGGAGGGGGGATGATTCTGCAATGGATCACCCCAAAGAGGGAGGCCCAGGCTACCCGGCTGGTGGTGCCTCACAGAGAGAGGCCCAGACCAGCCAAGAGATTGCACCCCACACCTGTCGCCCACCAAGGGAGGCAACCAGTGGGGGCGGGGAAAGGTGCAGTGCCACACAGATGACAAGCAGTGGCAGTGGCGGGGGTGGGACCAGCTTCTGGCAGCCAGGGGAAGGAAAGCCCCAATAGACCCTTATCACTGGCCAGGCCTAGAGACCCTACCTAGGGGGTCCCAGATTGTGAGAGGGCGCAGGCTGGGCTGAGTGACACCCCTCTCCCCATGCATGAATTTCATGCACTGGGCCTCTAGTCAAGAATAAAAAGACATGAAAAAAGACAATAATTGGACAAAAATCAAGATTAATGATAGATCATACAAACAGACCCACAGAGAATCCACATATTGGATATATCCAATGTATTAAAATATAGCTGTGCCCTGGCCAGTGTGGCTCAGTTGGTTGGGCATCTCCTGTGAAGGGTTCCTGGTGTGATTCCTGGTTGGGGCACATGTTGGGTTGTGGGCTCAATTCCCTGTGGAGGGCATGCAGGGAGCAGCCCATTGAGGTTTTGCTCTCCCATGGATGTTTCTCTCTCTCTCTCTTTCTCTCTCTCTCTCTCTCCCTCTCCCTTCCTCTCTTTCTAAAACTCAATTTTAAAAATCTTTAAAAAATAACTGATTAATAGGCTCAAGAAATTAGATAATAAAATAAAAATTTAAATGACAAAATATTTAAATGAAAAATTTAGATGATTAAATAACAAAAATCAAGGACTTGACTGAAAAGAGAATAAAATTGAACTATAATTTAAGTAATAAAAAAAATACTCAGAATAAAGCACAGAGAGTAAAAGGAAAATACAGGAAAGGGAGTATGGACAGGTTGAAAAGGCCTCAGATACATGTGTCTAAATTCCAATAAGAAAAGAACATAAAGAGTGGGGCAGGGGCAATGTTTGAAGAGATACTAACAAAATTTTGCCAGAAATGATGAGCAATATGAATCCATATATTTAAAAAGTGCTATGAACTATAGGAAGATAAGTATTTTAACAAATTACACCTAGAAACATCATAGTAAAACTGCTTAAATTCAATGACAAAGAGAAAATATTAAAATTAGCCAAAACAAAAGACATTTATGTGGGCAGGAAAGGATTACTCCAACATAATTCATCATAATCTGAATAGGGCAGGGAGGAATTCTACACGTCATTAAATTTCAGCACAGGATGACAGAACCCAAATAATGAGGAGGGTGTCAACATAGAAGAGCATCTCAGATCCCAAGGAAAGGAGAGAATACACATGGGTGAAGGGATGGCAGCAAAAGAAGTCAGTTGAGCCACACCAACCAGGCACATAAACATTTTTTAACGTCTTAATTTCCCAAAGAAACTCTTCCTGCAACTTTTCCTATTTTTTCAATTTTAATGAACTTATTTCAAAACATATTTTAATATAAAAGATCATAGATTTTGAAGTCAAAGAGTTTTAGGTTCAAACGCAAGCTCTGCCACTTCCTTGCTTTGTGATCTTCTGCAAGTTACTTTCATTGAACTTCAGTGCTCTCATCTGTAAAATGAAGATTATAATACCTACTTTGCTAAATTATAAGGTGGTTGTTTTTGCTGAATTATAAGTTTGAAAGCTAACATTTGCTTTGCACATAGTGGGTGCTTAATAAATGGTAACTATTATTACAGTTATTCATTATACTGGGCTTATATTCAGTGAAAAGCTAGCCTAGTATTAGAGTTGGCACAAAGGCAAAAAATTGTTGACAAATTAATGATAATTCTGAATCCCACTATTTTAATCATGTTAAGTAATAAAAAAAGCATTATAATTGCTTTGGGCATGAGCAATTTTAAAAACTGGGATGAAGGTAAACTAGGACAGATAGGTTTAGAGATGCAATTTTAATGTGTTCCTGGGGAAGTCTCTATTGCAATAAGAAAGATTCCTTTAATACTATGCAAACTAACTTCAGTTAGGAATTGTATTATCAAAATAATTGATAATACAACAAAACATGCCATTAAAAAGATCTAGCATACCTTAAGGTTAAGTGCATTTCTTCCATATATTTGACAGTTTACTACAGCCAGGTTGGTCATTGCTGCTATTGTTTCATATTGTGTTGCTGCAACAGTCTTAAAACCTTCACCACGAATAACTTTGGCCTCTGACTCAGCTCGTTTTCTAGGTTTAATAATACCTAAATAAACAAAACAGTACATGAAACAAATGTGTTATCACATAGAGTGAAATTTGAAAGAACTTATACTGGTGAATAGAGATAAGATGGACTCAGAGGAAAGAGCACTATTGTATACATCAAACTTTCTTTTGCATAAACTTAATGACGACCACAAAAAATCTAGAACTGAAACACCTAGCAACAAAAAATGAAATGGAGGAAAACATCATAGAAGATCGTCAAACTGAAACCAAAAAAAAGAAACACAAGGGAAAAGAAACAATGGAGATACAGCAATACCAGAAAAAAAAATTAAAATCCTCATATATCAGTAATCACTCTCAGTGAACTGAACTTACCAATTAAAAGGCACAGAGTAGTGGGCTGAATAAAAAACAAAACCCAGCTATATATGCTGCCTTCATGAGACACATCTCAGGTACGAAGACAAACATAGAACAAAGTGAAAGGATGGAAAATGATACTCCAATAAAATGGCTTCCAGGGAAAAGCAGGTGTAGCCATACTTATATCTGACAAGATACATTTCAAGATAAAAAGGGAATATGAGGCAAAATTGGACATTTTGTAAAGATAAAGGGGACAATACATCAAGAAGAAATAACAGATATTGGAAGATGGTGGCCAGAAGGATGGCAGTGAGGAAGAGAGTGTGAGGAGTAAGGGAGAGAAAGGGGAGTGTGTGGATGTGGTGTGTGTGTGTGTGTGTGTGTGTGTGTGTGTATGTGTGTGTGACAGTTAGATCCCACAGGACTTTCAGGGGCTGGTGGACCGGGCTCACCTAGCCAGGCAGCATCTGCTATTATTGTAATCACTCCTGAGGAGACCAGCTTGCCTGCAGAGGCCACACCATCTTGAAGAGGAGAGCTGTTTTGACTGGGAGCACAGCCTCACCTCCACCCAGAGTGCTCTCAGACACCACCGGGACCCTACAGTCGCTCTGGCTAGGGACCTGCTGCTTTGGCTGCAGACCCACAGATACCAGGACTCAAGCCTCCACATCACCTGCTCAAGGAGCAGCCGTGGCCTGTGACAGTGTGAAAAACTGCAAGGAACAGCACCACGACTGCCTGAGGTGCAACCACACCACCCATCACCAAGCCTACCACTTCAGCCACAGGCCCTGTGTGACTCTACACCTAGATCGTTCGGTGAGAGCAAAAAATGGGGAGACAGGAGAATAACCACCAAAGAAAAGAAAAACAATTGCCAGAAAAGGAACTAAATGAAACAGAGGTATGAAAAATGTCAGAAAAAAGAATTCAGCATAAGGGTCATACAATTCATAAACCAGCCAGATGAGAAAATCAACAACCTATGCAAGAATCAAGAGGAAATAAAGAGTGATATAGGTACAGTAAAAAACACTGTGGAAGCTTTCAAAAGTAGACTAAGGAAGTAGAGGACCAAATTAGTGAATTAGAAAACTGGGAAGCAAAACACACCCAATCTGAACTGTAATTGGAGAAAAAAAAATCAAAAGACAGGAGGAGAGCCTGAGGGAGCTTTGGGACAACATGAAATGAAGCAACATACGTATTATAGGGGTGCCAGAATGACAAGAATAAGAGCAAGGGCTAGAAAATCTATTCAAAGAAATAATGTCAGAAAACTTCCCTGGCTTGGAGAAGAAAAAATTCACACAAACACAGAGAGTCCCAAACAAGATAATCCAAAAAGACCCATACTAAGACACATCATAGTTACCATGGCATACGTTAACGACAAAGAGAGAATCTTAAAGGCTGCAAGAGAGAGACAGAAAGTTACCTACAAGTGATCTCCCATTAGACTATCAAATGATTTCTCAACAGAAACACATTAGGCCATAATGGAATGGAAGGAAGTATATAAAGTGATGCAAAGCAAGGGACTGAACCCAAGAATACTCTATCTAGCAAGGCTATCATTCAAAATTGAAGGGGAAATCAGGAGCTTCACAGTCTAAGAAAGGCTAAGGGAGTTTATCACTACCAAGCCAGCAAAGCAACTGTTGTCAAAACAGGCCGGAGCGGGAGAAGAAACACAGGCACAAAAAATAAAAATGGCTGCAAACAAGTACCTATCAATAATAACCTTAAATGTAAATGGATTAAATGCTCTGATCGAAAGATAGTGAGTGGCTGAATGGATAGGAAAACATAACCCATATATTTGCTGTCTAAAGAGACCCACCTCAGAACAAGAGACTCATACAGACTGAAAATGAAGGGATGGAAAAATATTTTCCAGAAAAATGGGAATGAAAAAAAACAAAAACACCTGTGGTAGCATTACTTAATCTGACAAAACAGACCTCAAAATGAAGGCCATAACAAGAGATAAGGAAGGCCACTTCATAATACTAAATGGATTGATATAACAAGAGGATAAAACCCTGGCAAACATATATGCACCCAATGCAGGAGCACCCAAATACATAAAAAAAAAAACAGCAACTTCTGGAAGATATCAAGGGAGAGATGGACAGCAATACAATCATAGAAGGGGTCTTTAATAAATCCTCTAGACAAATATCAGCAAAGAAAGAGAAATCTTAAATTACTCACTAGATCAGTTGGACTTAATGGACATCTTCAAAACATTTCACACCAAAGCTACAGAATATACATTCTTCTCAAGTGGACATGGAACATTTTCAAAGATAGACCACATACTGGGTCACAGGCAAAGTCTCTCCAAATGCAAGAAGATTGAAATCATATCAAGCATCTTCTCAGATCACAATGACATAATATTAGAAATCAACAACAATAAAAACAATCAAAAAATTCAAACACTGGAGGCTGAATAGCATGCTATTACACAATGATTGGGTTACCAAAAAGGTCAAATAAGGAATTAAAAACATCCTGGAAACTGATGACAATGAAAACACAACAATCCAAAACCTATGGGACACAGTGAAAGCAATCCTGAGAGCAAAGTTCATAGCATTACAGGCCTACCTAAAAAAAAAGAAAAGAAAAGAAAAACTGGTAATAAATTATCTAACTCTACAACTTAAAGAATTAGAAAGAAAGCAACAAGAAAAGCCCAGAGTGAGCAAAAGGAATGAGATGATAACGATCAGAGCAGAAATAAATGAAATAGAGACCAAAACACACACACACACACACACACACACACACACACACACACACACACAAAAGATCAATGAAACCAAAACCTGGTTTTTTGAAAGGATATACAAGATTGATGAACCTCTAGCCAGGCTCACAAAGAAGCAGAGAGAGAGAACCCAAATAAACAAAATCAAAAATGAAAGGGCGAAATAACAACAGACCACACAGAAATACAAAGGATTGTAAAAAAATAAGATGAACATCTCTAGTCCAACAAACTAAACAACCTAGAAGAAATGGACATATTCCTTTAAAAATACAACCTTCCAAAACTCAATCAAGAAAAATCAAAAAATCTCAACAAGCCAATAACTAAGGAGGAAATTGAAGCAGTCGTCAAAAATCTTCTAGCAAACAAAAGCCTGGACTAGACGGCTTCAGGGGAGTTTTACCAAACATTCAAACAAGAACTAAAACCTGTCCTTCTCAGACTATTCTAAAAAAAATTCAAGAGGAAGGCACACTTCCAAGCTCCTTCTATGAAGCAAGCATTACCCTAATCATAAAACCAAATAAATATACTACAAAGAAAGAGAATTATAGGCCAATATCCCAAATGAACATTGATGCCAAAATCCTCAACAAAATTCTAGCAAATTGGATTCAGCATTACATTAGAAAGATCACACACCATGACCAATGGGGATTTATTCCAGGGATGCAGGGCTGGTACAAAATCCACAAATCAATAAACATGATACGTCACATAAACAAATTGAGAGACAAAAAATCACATAATCATATCAATTGATTCAGAAAAGGCATTTAACAAAATTCAACACCTTTTGCTGATCCAAACTCCCAGCAAAATGGGAATAGAGGGATCATACCTCAACATAATAAAAGCCTTATATGACAAACCTACAGCCAACATCATACTCAATGGGCAAAAACTAAAACCATTTGCCCTAAGAACAGGAACAAGGCAGGGATGCCCATTTTCACCACTCCTGCTCAACATAATACTGGAAATGCTAGCCACAGCGATCTGATAAGAAGAAATAAAAGGCATCCAAGTCAGAAAAGAAGAAATAAAATTGTCATTATTCACAAATGACATGATATTGTACATAGAAAACCCTAAAGACTCCATCAAAAAACTACTAGAATTAATAAATGAATTTGGCAACATAGCAGATTACAAAATTAATACCCAGAAATCTATGGCTTTTTTATACACAATAATGAACTCACAGAAAGAGAAACTTAAAAAAAAAAAAAAACAATCTCATTTACCATTGCAACCAAAAATTAAGATACCTAGAAATAAATTTAATCAAGGAGGTAAAGGACCTGTACTCAGAAAATTACAGGCACTGAAAAGATAGAGGAAGACATAAACAAATAGAAGAATATACCATGTACATGGATTGGTAGAATCAACATCATTACAATGTCCATACTACCCAAAGCAATTTATAGATTCAATGCAATCCCCATTAAAATACCAACTGTGTACTTCAAAGACCTAAAACAAACTCTCCAAAAATTCATCTGGAATAAAAAAAGACTGTGAATAGCTGCAGCAAACTTGAGAAAGAAGAACAAAGCTGGAGGGATCACACTTCCAGATATCAAGCTATACTACAAAGCCACTATTCTCAAAACTGCCTGGTACTGGCACAAGAACAGACATATAGACAAATGTAACAGAACAAAGAACCCAGAAATCGACCCAAGCCATTATGCTCAATTAGTATTTGACAAAGAACATACAATAGAACCAAGACAGTCTCTTCAATAAATGGTGTTAGAAAAGTTGTACAGATACATGCAAAAAAATGAAACTAGACCACAAACTTACACCATGCACAAAAATAAACTCAAAATGGGTAAAGTACTTAAACAGAAGACGGGAAACCATAATAACCTTAGAAGGCTCTATAGGCAGCAAAATATCAGACATATGTTGTAGCAATATATTTACCGATACAGCTCCTAGGGAAATGGAAACTAAGGAGAAAATAAACAAATGGGACTACATCAAAAAAAAAGCTTCTGCACAGCAAAAGAAACCATCAACAAAACAACAAGAAAGTCCACTGCATGGGAGAACATATTTGCCAAACAATGTTATCTCCGATAAGGGTTTAAACTCCAAAATGTGCAAGGAACTCATACAACTTAATAAAAGGAAGATAAACAATCCAATAAAAAAATGGGCAAAGTACCTAAATGGACACTTTTCAAAAGAGGACATTTAGAAGGCTAAGAGACATATGAAAACATGCTCAAAGTCACTAAGCATCGGAGAGATGCAAATCAAAATGACAATGAGCTATCATCTTACATCTGTTAGAATGACTATCATCAACAAATCAGCAAAAGACAAGTGCTGGTGAGTATGCAGAGATAAAGGTATCCTCTTGCACTACTGTTGGGAATGAAGACTGGTGCAGCCACTGTGGAAAACAGTATGGTGTTTCCTCAAAAAATTAAAAATGGAACTTCCATTTGACCCAGTAATTCCACTTCTAGGAATATATTCCAAGAAGACAGAAACACCAATCAGAAAGGACATATTCACCACTATGTTCATAGCAGCACAATTTACAATAGCTAAGATCTGGGAATAGCCTAATGCCCATCATCAAATGAGTGGATTAGAAAACTGTGGTGCATCTACAGAATGGAATACTACACTGCTGTAAAAAAAAAAAAAAAAGAAGAAGAAATTCTGCCCTAACCGGTTTGGCTCAGTGGATAGAGCATTGGCCTGTGGACTGAAGGGTCCTGGGTTTGATTCCGGTCAAGGGCATGTACCTCGGTTGCAGGTGCATCCCCAGTAGGGGGTGTGCAGGAGGCAGCTGATCAATGTTTCTCTCTCATCAATGTTTCTAACTCTCTATCCCTCTCCCTTCCTCTCTGTAAAAAATCAATAAAATATATTTTTTTTTAAAAAAAGAAGAAATTATTACCATTTGCAAAGCATGGATGGAACTGGAGAGCATTATGCTAAGCGAAATAAGCCAGTCAGAGAAAGATAAATATCACATGATCTCATTCATTGGTGGAATATAATGAACAACATAAACTGATGAACAAAAATAGAACCAGTGTCAAAGAAGCATCAAACAGACTGTCCAACATAGAAGGGAAGGTGGGGAATGAGGTAATAAGAGATCAAACAAAAGACTTGAATGCATGCATATGAGCATAACCAATGGACACAGACAATGGGGGGCGGGGTGAGGGCATGTGCTAGGGGGGTGGAGGAGGCTGGGGAGAGGTCAATGAGGGAAAAAGGAGACTTATGTAATACTTTAAACAATAAAGAATTTAAATAAAAAATAAAAAAAGAAATAATACTTTTCAATATATATGCAACTAACCTAGGAGCACTGAAATATATAAAGCAACTAGTAACAGAACTAAAAGGAGAAGCTAACAAAAATATAATTATTGTAGGGGACCTATATACCTCATTTACAGCTGTACATAGACCATCCAAACAGAAAATCAATTAGGAAATATCAGTCTTAAATAACACATTACACCTAATGGACGTAATCAATATTACAGAGCTCTTCCTCCCAGGACATGAGAAAATACATTCTTTTCTAGTGTATCCTAGTACATGGAGCATTCTCAAGGATAGACGATATCTTGGAACACAAAGCCAGCCTCAACAAATTCATACCAAGCATATACTTTTACCACAATGCTTTGAAACTGGAAATCAACTGCAAAAAGAAAGTGGAAAAATACAAGAATATGTGGAGATTAAACAACATGTTACTAAATAATGACTGGGTCAAAGAAAAAATAAAAGAAGAGATAAAATATATATATAAAGACAAATGAGAATGATAATATGTCATATCAAAATTTTGGGGATACAGCAAAGGTGGTTATAAGGGGGACATTTATATCATTACAGGCCTACCTCGAGAAACAAGACAAATATTAAATAAATAACCTGTGGAAGGCAGTATAGAATTACCTCAAAAAGTTAAAAATGGAACTGCTTTATGATCCAGTGATTCTACTTCTGGGAATTTATCCAAGGAAACCCAAAACACTAATCGAATGAATATATGTACCCTGATGTTCATTGCATCATTATTTAGCCATGATTTGGAAGCAGTCCAAGTGTACATCAGTAGATGAGTGGATAAAACAGCTATGGTACATTTACACAATGGAATACTACTTGGCCATGAAAAGGAAGAAAATTTTACCATTTGCAGCAGCATGGATGGACTTGAACATTATGCTAAGTGAAATAAGCCAATCAGAGAAAGACAAGTACTCATATGTGGACTTTAATGAACAAACTGGACTAACAAGAAAAAGACTCCTAGATAGAGATAGGAACACAGTTCTGGTATAGAGAAGATTGATGAGGGGTGATAAACAGATGGAGCAGAAAGAAGAAAAAAGAGAGAAAGAACTCATAGACATGGACAACAGTGTGGTGATTGTGGGGGGAAGGAAGAAGAGGATGGAAACAGTGATGGAAAAATAAAATAAAATAATCTTAAATAAATAACCTAACATTTTACCTTAAAGAGCTAGAAAAAGAATATCACCCAAAGTCCAAAGTCAGTAGAAGAAAGGAAATAATAAAATTAAAAAAGAAATAGAGAACAAAAAGACAACAGAAAAATTAGTGGAACACAAAGTTTGTTCTTTGAACAGTTTAATAAAATGACAAACCTCTGGCTAGGCTCACTAAGGACAAAAGAGAAAATACTTAAACAAAATCATAAATAAAAGAGGAAAAGTTAAAATGGACCCCACAGAAATACAAAGAACTATATAAGAATACTATGAAAGTCTATATGCCATCAAATTCAACAATCTTAAAGAAATGGACAAATTCTTTTTTTTTTTTTGTACCGATCACTGCAATTTCGTATTTATTGCATTCTACTCAAGTCTCAAAGGGGCTTAGCTGGCTGGTTTCTGTATTCCACCTCTCAGACAGGAAGCACTGCCCCTGATGCTTCTCCCAAATTAATCAAGTACTTATTGAGTGACAGGTACAATCACAAAGTGTATAGTGATGAAACCGAAGATCCTCTTCTATCTTTGAGCAGTGTAAAGTCTGGAGAGAATGGCAAACGTATTGAACATTATGTGATAGATTTTGGAGTCTGGGTACTTCTCTCTCACCTCTCCCTCTCTTTATTCTGGAAGTTTTTTTGTTTGTTTGTTTGTTTTTTATTTATTGCTTAAAGTATTACAAAGGGTATTGCATATGTGTCCATTTTATCCCCCCGCCCTAGACAGTCCCCTAGACTCCCCTATCCCCCAGTGTCTTATGTCCATTGGTTATGCTTATATGCATGCATACAAGTCCTTTGGTTGATCTCTTACCCCCCTTCCTCCTGCCCCCCATCCCTCCCCGGCCTTCCCGCTGCAGTTTGACAATCTGTTTGAGGCAGCTCTGCCTCTGTATCTATTATTGTTCAAAAGTATATAATGGTCTCTATAATCCATGAATGAGTGAGATCATGTGATATTTTTCCTTCATTGACTGGCTTATTTCACTTAGCATAATGCTCTCCAGTTCCATCCTTGACGTTCCAAATGGTAAGAGTTCCTTCCTTTTTAGAGCAGCATAGTATTCCATCGTGTAGATGTACCACAGTTTTCTAATCCATTCATCTACTGATGGGCACTTAGGCTGTTTCCAGATCTTAGCTATGGTGCATTGTGCTGCTATGAACATCGGGGTGTATATATCCTTTCTGATTGGTGTTTCTGGTTTCTTGGGATATATTCCTAGAAGTGGGATCACAGGGTCAAATGGGAGTTCCATTTTCAGTTTTTTGAGGAAACTCCATACTGTCTTCCATAGTGGCTGCACCAGTCTGCATTCCCACCAGCAGTGCACAAGTGTTCCTTTTTCTCCACATCCTCTCCAGCACTTGTCCTTTGATGATTTGTTGATGATAGCCATTCTGACAGGTGTGAGATGGTACCTCCTTGTTGTTTTGATTTGCATCTCTCAGATGATTAGTGACTTTGAGCATGTTTTCATATGTCTCTTGGCTTTCTGAATGTCCTCTTTTGAAAGGTGTCTATTTAGGTCCTTTGCCCATTTTTTGATTGGATTGTTTATCTTCCTTTTGTTAAGTTGTATGAGTTCCCTATAAATTTTGGAGATTAGGCCCTTATTAGATATGACATTGGCAAATATGTTCTCCCATGCAGTGGGCTTTCTCGTTGTTTTGTTGATGGTTTCTTTTGCTGTGCGGAAGCTTTTTATTTTGATGTAGTCCCATTTGTTCATTTTTTCTTTAGTTTCAAGTGCCCTAGGAGCTGTATCAGTGAAGAAATTGCTTCGGCATATATCTGAGATTTTGTTGCCTTTGGATTCTTCTAGAATTTTTATGGTTTCCTGTCGTACATTTAAGTCCTTTATCCATTTTGAGTTTATTTTTGTGTATGGTGTAAGTTGGTGGTCTAGTTACATTTTCTTGCATATATCTGTCCAATTTTCCCAACACCATTTATTGAAGAGACTATCTTGGCTCCATTGTATGTTCTTGCCTCCTCTGTCAAATATTAATTGAGCATATTGGTTGGGGCCGATTTCTGGGCTCTCTATTCTATTCCATTGATCTATATGCCTATTCTTGTGCCAGTACCAAGCAGTTTTGAGAACAGTGGCTTTGTAATACAACTTGATATCTGGTATTGAGATCCCACCTACTTTGTTCTTTTTCAGGATTGCTGCAGCTATTCGGGGTCTTTTTTTATTCCAGATGAATTTTTGGAGAGTTCGTTCTAGATCTGTGAAGTATGCCGTTGGTATTTTAATGGGAAGTGCGTTGAATTTATAGATTGCTTTGGGTAGTATGGACATTTTAATGATGTTGATTCTACCAATCCATGAACACGGTATGTTCTTCCATCTGTTTATATCTTCCTCTATATCTTTTTTCAACGTCCTATAGTTTTCTGAGTAGAGGTCTTTTACCTCTTTAGTTAAGTTAATTCCTAGGTAGCTTAATTTTTTTGGCGCGATGGTAAATGGGGTTGTTTTTATAATCTCTCTTTCTGAACGTTCACTATTGGTGTATAGAAATGCCTCAGATTTCTTGGGGTTAATTTTATATCCTGCTACAATGCCAAATTCATGTATTAAGTCTAGTAGCTTTTTGATGGAGTCTCTAGGGTTTTGTATGTATAATATCATGTCATCTGCAAATAAGGACAGTTTTACTTCCTCTTTTCCAATTTGGATGCCTTTTATTTCTTCTTCTTGCCGAATTGCAATGGCTAACACTTCCAGTACTATGTTGAACAGGAGTGGTGAGAGGGGGCATCCCTGTCTTGTTCCTGTTCTTAGGGGAAATGGTGTTAGTTTTTGTCCATTGAGGATGATGTTGGCTGTGGGCCTGTCATATATGGCTTTTATTATGTTGAGGTATGATCCTTCTACTCCCACCTTGCTGAGAGTTTTTATCAAAAATGGGTGTTGAATTTTGTCAAATGCTTTTTCTGCATCAATTGATATGACCATGTTGTTTTTTTCTTTCAATTTGTTTATGTGATGTATCACGTTTATTGATTTGCGGATATTGTACCATCCTTGCATCCCTGGGATAAATCCTACTTGGTCATGGTGTATGATCTTTCTGATGTACTGCTGGATCCGATTTGCTAAGATCTTGTTGAGGATTTTGGCATCTATGTTCCTGAGGGATATTGGCCTGTAATTCCCTTTCATTGTGTTGTCTTTACCTGGTTTTGGTATTAGGGTGATGCTGGCTTCATAGAATGAGCTTAGAAGTGTTCCTTCCTCTTGAATTTTTTGTAGTAGTCTGAGGAGGATAGGTTTTAGTTCTTCCTTGAATGTTTGGTAAAACTCCCCTGTGAAGCCGTCTGGTCCTGGGCTTTTGTTTGCTGGAAGCTTTTTGATGACTGCTTCAATTTCTTCCATAGTTATTGGCCTGTTGAGATATTTAGATTCTTCCTGATTGAGTTTTGGAATGTTGTATTTTTCTAGGAATTTGTCCATTTCCTCCAGGTTGTCTAGTTTGTTGGAGTAGAGCTGTCCATAGTATTTTTTAACAATCATTTGTATTTCTGTGGGGTCTGTTGTTATATCGCCTCTATCATTTCTGATTTTTTTTTATTTGGGTCCACTCTCTTTGCTTCTTGGGGAGTCTGGCTAGAGGTTTGTCAATCTTGTTTATCCTTTCAAAGAACCAGCTCTTGGTTTCATTGATTTTCTGTATTGTTGTTTTGGTCTCTATGTCATTTATTTCTGCTCTAATCTTTATTATCTCCTTCCTTCTGCTCACTCTGGGGTTTTCTTGTTGCTCTCTTTCTAATTCTTTGAGTTGTAGAGTTAGATGATTTACTACCATTTTTTCTTGTTTTTTGAGATAGGCCTGTAGAGCTATAAACTTCCCTCTCAGGACTGCTTTCATTGTGTCCCATAGGTTTTGGATTGTTGTGTTTTCATTGTCATTAGTTTCCAGGATGTTTCGAATTTCTTCTTTGATTTCATTGGTAACCCAATCAATATTTAATAGCATGCTATTCAGCTTCCAGGTGTTTGAGTATTTTGGGTTGTTTTTATTGTAGTTTATTTCTAATATTATACCATCGTGGTCTGTGAAGACGCTTTTTATGATTTCAATCTTCTTGAAGTTGGGGATACTTTGCTTGTGACCCAATATATGGTCTATTTTTGAATATGTCTTATGAGCATTTGAGTAGAATGTATATTCCCTGGCTTTGGGGTGAAGTGTTCTGAAGATGTCTATTAAGTCCATCTGATCTAGTGAGTCATTTAGGATTGCTGTATCTTTGCTGATTGTTTGTCTAGAGGACTTATCCAGTGCTGTCAGTGGTGTATTAAAGTCCCCTACTATGATTGTATTGTTGTCGATCTCTCCTTTGATATCTTCCAGGAGTTTTTTTATGAATTTGGGTGCTCCTGCATTGGGTGCATATATGTTTATCAAGGTTATATCTTCTTGTTATATTGATCCCTTTAGTATTATGAAGTGGCCTTTCTTATCTCTTGTTATGGCCTTCACTTTGAGGTCTATTTTGTCCGATATAAGTATTGCTACCCCAGCTTTCTTTTTCTTTCCATTTGCCTGAAAGATATTTTTCCATCCTTTCACTTTCAGTCCGTGTGAGTCCCTTCTAATGAGGTAGGTTTCTTGTAGACAGCAGATGTATGGGTCATGTTTTTTTATCCATTCAGCCACTCGATGTCTTTTGGTTGGAGCATTTAGTCCGTTTACGTTTAAAGTTTTTATTGAAAGGTACTTGTTTGTAGCCATTTCTTTTTGTGTGTGCCTGTTTTCTTTCTGAGCTTTTTATTTCTTCCTTTTATACCAGTCCCTTTAGCATTCCTTGCATTTCTGGCTTGGTGGTGATAAACTCCCTTAGCCTTTTTTTTGTCTGTGAAGCTTCTTATTTCCCCTTCAAGTTTGAATGATAGCCTTGCTGGATAGAGTATTCTTGGATTCAGTCCTTTGCTTTGCATCACTTTGTAAATTTCCATCCATTCTTTTCTGGCCTGATGTGTTTCTGTTGAGAAATCATTTGACAATCTAATGGGAGATCCCTTGTATGTAACTTTCCGTCTCTCTCTTGCAGCCTGTAAGATTCTCTCTTTGTCCTGAACATTTGCCATGGTAATTATAATGTGTCTTGGTGTGGGTCTTTTCGGGTTCACCTTGTTTGGGACTCTCTGGGCTTGTGTGACTTTTTTCTTCCCCACCTTAGGGAAGTTTTCTGATATTATTTCTTCTAATAGGTTTTCTAATCCTTGTTCATCCTTCTGTTGTTCTGGTACCCCTATTATTCGTATGTTGTTTCATTTCATGTTGTCCCAGAGCTCCCTTAGGCTCTCCTCCTGTCTTTTAATTTTTTTTCTCCAATTGCAGTACATTTTGGGTGTGTTTTGCTTCCTTGTCTTCTAATTCACTAATTCGCTCCTCCGCTTCTCCTAGTCTACTGTTGATACTTTCAATGGAGTTTTTCATTGCAGCTATATCACTCTTCATTTCTTCTTGGGTCTTACTTAAGTTGTTGATTTTTTCATCAGTTTCTTCTAGCTTCTTCCATATGCTATCGATTTTTTCATCTGTTTCTTCTTGCTTCTTGCAGAGGTTGTCGATTTTTTCCTCCATCCAGTTTATGCACTCTAGGACCCTTATTCTGAATTCTTTTTCTGTCATGTTGCATGCCTCTGTATTACTTAGCTGCTTTTCTGGAGAGTCCTCCTTCTCTTTTCTTTGGGGGTTTCTTTGTCTACCCATGTTTGATCTCACTGACATATCTAGACATTGAGTCATTCAGTGGTTGCTCCCTTGGTGGCAGTGACTCCTTGGTCTGTGGTTGCTCTTCGGGCGGTTGCGGTAGCAGCTGCTCTTCAGTTGGCAGCAGCTCCTCTGGTGGGTGCTGTTCACAGCTGTGGTGGCTCTTCTGGCTGGTGGGGCGAGGTTTCACGTACAGCTGCTGTTCCTCAGCAGAGGGTGTGGTGCTCAGGAGGTTGCTGTTGCTTGGATCTGCTTTCCAGGGGAGTTCTGCTCTTCCCAGCTGCAAACCGTCTCACCAGCTGAGCAATTTCGCCAATTTGGGGTGGATGTTATTAGTTTCAGCTGCTCACTCTATTTGCTCCGGGACACGACCTAGGACGCATCTGCCTATATCGCCGCCATCTTCCCACTCAGAAATGGACAAATTCTTTGAAATATATAACCTTCCTAGACTAAATCATGAAGAACTGAAAAAACGAAATAGACCAATCAATAGTAAGAAAACTGAAACAGTAATAAAAAAAGAACACCTCCCAACAAGTAAAAGCCCAGAACAGATGGCTTCACTAGTGAATTCTACCAAACATTCAAAGAAGATTTGATACCTATTCTTCTCAAACTCTTGCAGAAAATTGAAAAGAACCAGTACTTTCTAACTTATTTTATGAGGCTAACATCCTGATACCAAAACTTGTCAAGAACAATACACAAAAAAGAAACTTACAGACCAATATCTTTGATTAATATAGATACCATAATCCTAAGCAAAATATTAGAAAATAAAATACAACAATACATTCAAAAGATAATATGTCATGGTCAAGGGGGGGTTCATTCCAGGGATAGGAGAATGGTTCATCATATGCAAATCAATCAATGTAACAGACCACATTACCAAAATAAAGGATAAAAATAATATGATCACATCAGTAGATGTAAAAAAAAAAAAAAAAAGCATTTGACAAGATACAATATCCATTTATGATTAAAATACTCAATAGAGTGGGCATAGACGGAATATACCTCAACATAATATAAGCCATCATCTACACTAATAAAAGAGAAAAATGCTAATTGGCGTACGGCGATACCGTTTTCATTGGCTAATCAGGGCTATTTGCAAATTAACTGCCAACTAAGATTGGCAGTTAACTGCCAACAAGATGGCGGCTAATTTGCATATGTAGGCACAATGCAGGGAGGCGAAAGGGAAAGCAGGAAGAAGCCCCCTGCCACTGACAGTGATCGGAAACCCAGGGGGGAGCTAAGAGCTGGGGGGCAGGGCAAAGGCGGCCCTGGAGCCGCCTTTGCCCTGCCCCCCAGCCATGATCGGAGAATCAGGCGCCTTTGCCGCCCTGGCCAGTGATAGCAGGAAGTAGGGGTGGAGCCAGCGATGGGAGCTGGGCGCAGTCGAAGCTGGCAGTCCCGGGAGCTAGGGGTCCCTTGCCTGGGCCTAAAGCGAAGCCCATGATCGTGGCGCCCCCCGCTGCCACTGCAGGTCCCCGCTGCCCGGGCTGGACGCCTAGGCCAGAGGCATTAGGCCTGGGCAGGGGCGGAGCCTGCAACCGCGGGGAGCTGGGGGTCCCCTGCCCAGGCCTGACACCTCTGCCCGAGGCCTCAGGCCTGGTCAAGGGGCCGATCCGGTGATTGGTGATCGGAGGGTGATGAGGGTCAACTCCTCTGGCTGAGGCATCAGGCCTGGGTGGGGGGCGGAGCCGGGGATTGGGGGGATATGATGGTCCCCTTGCCCAGGCCTGAAGCCTGGGTCAGAGGCATCAGGCTTGGGCGGGGGGTGGAGCAAGCGATCAGAGGGAGATGGGGGTCCCCTGCCCAGGCATGATTCCTGGGCCAGAGGCCTCAGTCCTGGGTGGGGGGCCAGAGCCAGTGATTGGGGGGAGATGGGGTCCCCTGTCCAAGCCTGACACCTCTGGCGGAGGCGTCAGGCCTGGGCAAGGGGCCGATCAGGCGATCGGAGGGTGATGGGGGTCAACGCCTGAGGGCTCCCAGTATGTGAGAGGGGGTAGGCTGGGCTGAGGGACACTCTCCCCCCCCACACACACACACACCCAGTGCACGAATTTCATGCACCGGGCCCCTAGTATATAATAAAAGGCTAATATGCAAATTGACTGAATGGTGGGATAACTGGTCGCTATGACATGCACTGACCATCAGAGGGTAGACGCTCAATGAAGGATCTCCTGACGACTCCCTGACTATGAGAGGTCGCAGGCCAGGCTGAGGGACCCTCCTCCCCCCAAGTGCACGGATTTTGTCCACTAGGCCTGTAGTATTTGATAAACCTTAACTAATATTATATTCAGTGATGAAAAACTGAAAGCTTTTCCTCTAAGTTAAGGAACTCACTCTCATCACTGTTTTTCAACATAGTACTAGAAGTCCTAGCCAGAACAATCAGGCAAGAAAACAAAATAAAAGGCATCCAAATTTAGTCAATTTTTGAAGATGACCTGATTCTTTATATAAAAAACCCTAAAGACTCCACCTAAAGCTGTTAGAAACAATAAACAAGTACTTTGAAGTTGCAGGATACAAAAATTAATGTATAAAAATCCATTAGGTTCCTATGTAGTAACAATAAAATTTCCAAAAAAGAAATGAAAACTAAACAAAACAAAACACAATTTCTTTTGCAATTGCAACAAACACATTAAAATACTTAGCAATAAACTTAACAAAGGATGTGAAGGATCTATACATTGAAAATTACAAGCCATTACTGAAAGGAAATGAAGAAGATGAAAAGAAATGGGAAGATATTTTTAAGTGCATGGATTGGAAGAATCAACATAGTTATAATGGCCATATTACCCAAAGCAATATACAGATTTAATGCAATCCCCATCAAAACCTCATTGGCATTTCTCAAAGAAATAGAATAAAAAATCATCATATTTCAATGGAACCACAAAAGACCTCTAATAGTCAAAGCAATCTTGAGAAAAAAGAAGAAAGCTGGAATTATCAAAACCCTAACTTTAAATTATACTACAAATTTACAGTAATCAAAACTGCATAGTATTGGCAGAACCAATTGAACAGAATTGAAAGCCCAGAAATATTAGGACTACTAATTTTTAAAAATATATATTTTTATTGATTTTAGAGAGGAAGAGAGAGATAGAAACATCAGTGATGACATATACCCCGACTGGTGACTGAGCCTGCAACCCAGACATGTGCCCTTGACTGGTTTTGAACCAGGGACCCTTCAGTCTGCAGGCCAACACTCTCTATCCACTGAACCAACCGGCTAGTGCTGGACTTCTAATTTTTGACAAAAAGCAAAAAAACATACAATGGAGAAACAAGTTTATTCAATAAATGGTGCTGAGAAAATTGCAAAATCACATGCAAAAGAATGAAACTAAACTGCTATTTGACCCCATACACAAAAATTAACTCAAAATTGATCAAAGACCTAAATACAAGATCTGAAACAATTATATACATAGAAAACACAGGTACTAAACTATGGACCGTAGTCTCAAAGAGTATTTTATGAATTTGACCCCAAAAGCAAGGGAAGTAAAAGCAAAAATAAGCGAATGGGACTGTATTAAATGAAAAGGTTTCTGCATAGGAAAAAAAAAAACACAATAGCCCACAAACAACAACAAAAAACAATGACACGATCAACAAAACAAAAAGGCAACCAATGGAATGCGAAAGAATACCTGCAACATTATCTCCTATAAGGGGCTAATATAAAAAATATATAGCCCCGCTGGCATGGCTCAGTGGTTGAGCGTCAACCTATGAACCAGAAGGTCACAGTTAGATTCCCAGTTAGGGCACATGACCGGGTTGCCAGCTCAGTTCTCTCATCATTGATATTTCTGTCTCTCTCTCCCTTTCCCTTCCTCTCTGAGATAAATAAAAATATATTTAAATATATTATATAAAGAATTTATTCAACTCAACGGCAAAAAATGATTCAATTTTAAAAATGGGCAGAGGAACTGAACAAATGGCCAACAGATATATGAAAAGATGCTTAACTTACTAGCTATAAGGAAAATTCAAAACACAATGAGATACCACCTCACACCTGTTATAATAGCTATTATCAACAAGATTAGAAATAACAAGTGTTGAGAGGATGTGGAGAAGAAGGAACACTCATACACTGCTGGTAAGAATGTAACTTGGTAGAACTACTATGGAAAACAGCATAGAGGTTCTTAAAAAAATTATAAATAGAGCTACCACATGACCCAACAACCCCCCTTTTGGATATTTATCCCCCCTCAAATTGAAAGCATTTTGTGAAGATACATGTACCCCAATGTTCATTGCAGCATTATTCATGGTAGCCAAGACATGGAAACTACCTAAATGTGCTTAGATGGATTATTAGATAAAGAAGATGTGGTACATATATACAATAAAATACTACTCAACCATTAACATGAAATACTGCCATTTGAGACAACATACATGGAACTGAGACTATCATGCTAAGCAAAATAAATCATATAGAAAAGGACAAGAACCATATGATTTTACTCATATATGGGATATAAACCATAAAGTAACAAATAAACAAATAAAAACTCACTGATACAGATAACAGTACGGTGGTTACTAGAGGGAAAGAGGATAGAGGGAGGTTGAAGAGGGTAAAGGAGGACAAATATATGGTGATGGGAGGAAGTTAAACTTTGGGTGATGTGAACACAATGCAATATACAGATGATGTTTTACAGTATTATACACTAGAAACTTGTATAATCTTATTAACCAATGTCACTCCAATAAATTTAATAGTCAAAACATAAATAAAAGACATCTAAAACAGAAAAAAAAAATGGCTTGTCCAAGTATACACCCAAGTGTGGCAAGAAAATATTTTGAAATTTTATTAAATACTTTTTACTTTTCCAGACATTCTTGCTGTATTACTTGCAGCAACATATTTTACAATCTCGGTAATTTTTATGCTATTGCTTCAATAGAGGTAATAATGCATCCTAGAATAAAGAAAACAATGTTCAGTTTTTAATTTCTAAAATAGGCCTTGTGTGCCTACTACAGGTCAATAGGTGTGAAATCTAACCACAGAATAAAGAAGGATGATGTATGGCATGACATAGAGATTCCTTGTCCTAGTAAAGGAAATTGATTAAGAAGTAAAGATGATTGAGCTAAGACATAATTCTGTAGTTCCAGATCATTAACCCTTACGGTCTAGCCCAAGCATTTGGTTTTGAGTGGAAAGGAGGGAGATTAGGTGAAGAGGTGGTTAGAAATTCCCCGATAGATCTCTGAATAATCTGAGGGCCCTTAAACTCACCTAAAACTTTTCAAAGTGGGGACCACCAGAGCGGAATAAATTTAATAAATCAGAGATGGCAGCATGACTTATTTAGATTTTTGACATGGAAGAGATCCAGCAGTTAATTTATGTCACAGATGGTGATAACAGAAGAAATAGTGAGCTCAGAAATTCATATTATTGCTATATTTGAAATGTGCTAAGAGTAAATCTTAAAAGTTTTCATCACAAGAAAAAATTATAACTATGTGAAGTGATGGATGTTAACTAAATTGACTGTGGTAATCATACGAGGTAGGGCAAAAGTCGATTTACAGTTGTGAGTACACAAAACCCTGGGTATTAACAAAAGTCCATTTTGGCAGAGCTTAAACTTCAAGAATTGTCTCCTGTGCAACTGTGAAAATCTATGTTCAGTTTTTAGCACTTCAGCTGATGTTTTCAGCTGTGTTTCTTAGAGTATTGTCCTACACATGCACAGCTTAGAAATCAGCCAACACCCTTAAAGGAATTTGTATGCAGATATTTAGATTCTGTTGTCTCCTCTAATAATTTGCCCCTCAAGTCCCAGCTATATTGGCAGTCCCAATGTCTGATTGCTATCTCCTCAACCCAGTAATACTACCAATATCTACTTGTGCTTTAGTCTCCAAACTGGCAAAAAGCCAAGGTAAATGTAGAACTAACTCATAGGCTTCCCTTATTTCAAGGATCATATCCACTCCAGTCTTCTCTGTAATGATTAATCTCCAATACCTTAAAAAGATGGGTTCTATATTTTGGACAGTTTTCGTATGTGACTTCGGTGAAAGGACTTGTCCAATACAAGCTACTCAATCTTAGACAGAACCAGAAGTCATGGGGTTATTTTGAAATATGTATCTGTTCATTCTAATACCTAGAACTCCTGTGGATATGTTTCTACTGCTTACTGTTTCTGCTAGTTTTCACTTATTTTGTCTTTCTCTTTATGTGCCTGGTAATTGTTGTTTAACAAATGCTGTATTTATAAAAATTTTTATAGGTCTGTAATGATGTTAAAACAGTAACTGGCACATGTCAAGTAGCTAACTCTCATTATTGCATGTTTATCTGCCCCAGCCAGATTAAGAATACTGCAGATTTTTATGTTCCCAACATCAGTACAAAGTTTGGTTTATAGTCAGTATTTTAAAAAATAGTTGCTGAGTAAACAGCTTAAGGAACTGAAAATGAAGTGAGACATATGTGTGAATCACACAGACATACTCAAACACACAAAGTCATGAATACTTTTACAGAGAGATAATCTTACATATAATTTTAAAAAGAATAACATAAACCTAGCATTTACCTTCAGGTGGGGTTGGCATGCTTTGCTTTGGAACGTTTTCCAGATTTTCATTTTCAATTGCAAGAGTTTCTAGAAAAAAGAAAAAAATAGAGCAACTTTGAATACTTGTGAAAATTCATGTTGATGTTGTTATGATTTCATAATTGTTAATCTTTTAATGAATTGGAATTATCCATGGTAATCTGCCCATAAAGGTGTCCATTACCATTAACATTCTGCTTCTAGAGTTCATCTACATTAACTTCTGAATGATTGTTCATTCTCACTCTTCCTTTATATTATATTTTTTGATCTTTTGAACTGCCTTATCTGTTTCCCACCACCACCATTTGGGTGGAATACCCAATTTGGTCTTATTAGACCTGCAAGATCAAAGCTTCTGTTACTGCATTCTAGCCCATACATTAAGTGTATAGGCAAAGAGCAATCCAACCATTCCACTCTGCAAACTCAAGTGGGGGGCACCATTTGTTTGTATGCCTTTCTCTTCCCTTTTCTCTACCTGACCCCATTTTTACAGACCAGGTTCAAAATAAGCGTACCTATTTGAGACTGTCTGTGAGGTTTTCTTGGTAAAACTGGTGCTGGTATGAGAACAGTATCAAGAAAAGAATTAATATTTATCACCGCCGTAGTTTGTTGTAAATGGTCAGGCGGTTGTAAATGTTTTTGTGCATGAACAGGCATCGCTCTTGGGAGACGGTGTGGCATTGTTGCACTTAAATCTATTAGAGGGTGCTTAAAAGTATAGGTCCTACAATACTCAGGGAGAACTTCCTTGAGTTTTGGACTGGTAATTGGAGAAGAGGCATTTAAAGGTTTGGAGAACTCTGAGGAGAGAATTAGAATATCTTTCAGCATGTCATCAACAGAAATTCTTTTTATTTTAGATGGCTCTTCCTTTGGTTTTCCTGATTTTTCCATTTGATTTGTTTCTTTCCCAAGCACTAGCTTGGAAGCTGGATGAAAACTTGGAAGAACTATGGAACCAGTAGCAGTCTCTGGAATGCTCCAATAAGCATCTTTAGAGGATTTGACAGGTGTTGAAATACTAGCCACTCTTCTTTGTGCATGGTAATTGAGTGAGAGAGTTTGGATATGGACAAAGGTTTTTGATTGCTTTCTTGAAACAACATCAGGAAAACTAGTTTTATCTCCTTCAATTAAAGTGGTTTCATCTTGAGCAAACTTTTCATGTGTTGGCTCAATTTTGTCAGTCTTGGCTAAACCAGAAAAAAGAGACAAAAAGCACAATTAGATTATATTCATGAAGGTGTCAGGGACAAAACTATAATGTCTTGGAATTCATAACTTTGTTTTATTTACTCACCCCTCTCTCACCTTCTAAAAATATTTCTGTATATATTCAGCTATCAGGAATTTTGTTTAGCTGACTGAGATAAAGTTTAAATGAATAATTGGAGAAGTGAAGAGGCTAAATTGTATTAGATTTATGAAGGGTAGGATAGAGAGCTTATTCTTGAAAAAAATACAGAATTGATGGAGAAAAGAATAGATTATAAAAGATATTTTTGAGCAGTTGCCACTAAAACTCTGGCAATATGGACGAGTAAAAATAATTCTGAAGAATGTTTACTATTTATCATCATTGCTTCCTTATTTGAAACTCTTTGAGAAAAGATTACACTTCTTTTCAATGCCAGGTGTCAGACCAATGTGTCCTCTGAACATGGTAACATTATGATACTGGCTACAACGTACCACAAGTTCATTTAGGTTATAACAGTAAGTATTCTTTTCTCTCTTAGGTCCAGAAAATGTACTGTGTCTACATTTTTAGGTACTTCACTACATCAAATACATTTTCTCTTTCCTATGTGACAGAATGTTAAATGACATTTATTTTCTATTTTTCAGTTGAGGGCCTCTAAATTCTAATGAGGAGGTAATAGATTCATTAAGGCATTACTTTTTTAATGTAATATGCATTTCATCAAAGTTATACATACACATAGTTTAAGGGTCAAATAGGACTCTATGGCTTGTCATGAAAAACAATGCTCCTCAAATATTGCCTATTCTATTTCCAGCTCCCCAGAGGAAAATACCTTTAATTTTTTGAATAAAACTCCCACATATTTATTGCATGATGATAGTTATAGTAGTTGCCAATTCTAGACCATAGGTTTTAAGTTGGGACCAACTATGTGTAAACTCAACTTTAATTTTTTTTGTTTCCTTTTTTAATTTAATTTTATTTTTTTTATTGCTTAAAGTATTACAAAGGGTATTACATATGTGTCCTTTCTTTTTTTTTCCCGCCCTTGACAATCCCCTGGCCTCCCCTACCCCCCAGTGTCTTGTGTCCATTGGTTATGCTTATATGCATGCATACAAGTCCTTCAGTTGATCTCCTTTTTAAAAAATCTTTATTGTTGAAAGTATTACATAGGTCCCCCCCCCCATTAACCTCTTCCAGCCCACTCCCATCCCCAACCCCAGGCTTTTACCACCCCATGGTTATACCTACCTGGTTGATCTCTTCTCACTCACCCTCTCCTGCCTTTCCTCTGAGGTTCAACAGTCTGTTCATGCTTCTGTGTCTCTGGGTCTGTTTTTGTTCATAAGTTTATTTAGTTCATTAGATTCCTCATATGAGTGAAATCACGTGATACTTATCTTTCTTTGGCTGGCTTCTTTTGCCTAGCATCATGTTCTCCATGTCAATTCATGCTATTGCAAATGGTAAGAGTTGTCCTTTTTACTGCTATGTAGTATTCCACTGTGGAAATGTACCACAGTTTTTTTATCCACTCATCTACTGATGGGCACTTAGGCTGTTTTCAAATTTTAGCTATTGTAAATTGCATTGCTATGAACATAGGGGTGTATATGTTCTTTCCGATTGCTGTTTCAGGTTTCTTAGGATATATTCCTAGAAGTGGGATCACTGGGTCAAATGGGAGTTCCATTTTTAATTTTTGAGGAAACTCCATACTATTATCCATAATAGCAAGGCATTAGTTTCAAAGAGATGGCCCAGGGATTAAAAATTGTGTCAGAGTAAGTGAATGCTTGCACATACATGCTCCCAGGAACAAACCGTTATTACAACTAAAATACAGAAAAACTTCCTGAATAATCAATGGAAAACTCACAGGAGAGAATCCTGATACCTGAGGACTGAAAGTGGAGACCGCATAGAGACTGATAGGAGAGGCAGAGGCTCAAAAAGGATGCCAGGCACCTACAGACAGCAACTGAAGTCCCAGAGAGCTATCTCAGCTGTGTGTGGGGGGGTGGGAGGGAGGATTGCCACTGAGAACTCTGGGATCTAATCCCCAAGCTGGGCCCTTCAGCAGAGAGCACCAAACTGAGAAGGGTACCCACATGACATCTGGATATAAAAAGCAGCAGAGTGCTGTCTGCCAGGGAGAAACAGCTAAAAATTCAGGCACCTTCTTAAAGAGCCAATGCACAAAATTCCCTGTGGAGCCACCTACCTTGTGCTCTAGCAGAGGAGGGGTGAAATGGACTAGAGCTGTGAGAGCAGAAGGCAGGACTGATGATTTGGGGGATAGAGCTCAGAAGGCAGACACCCCAAGTTTCCTGGGCTGGGTCATTCCCTCACACAACAGAGGACATCTTTCCCACATAGACATTTGCCTTGCCTTGGGGGAAGACAGTCCACACACCCTATTGGAAAACACCTTGCCTTGAGGCCACTTAAGAGATTAAAAATAACAATTAGCCTCCAGGCAGAAGCAACTGCCCCACCCTGTTGGAAAAAAACTCCGGCCACACATGAGGACAATTGCCTGGGGGCAATTCAAGTGGGAATCCTATAAGTCTGTAGGCAGAGGTGGTCTCTGGGGACTTTGAGTCTAAGCCTGATCTAATTAGTCAGAAACAGCCTTTAACACTGTCCTGCACTAGAGATTGAGAGGTGTAGAGGATCTACCTAATACATAGTCACAAACCCAAACAGAAAGCCAAAATGAGGAGACAAAAAAACAACCCCCAATAACCAAACATCTGGGGAAGAGAGACCATGGGGAGACAAAGAAAAAAAGACATCACCAGAAAAAGAAGTAAATGAAATGGAGGCAATGGAGGCAAGCAACCTGTCAGAGAAAGAATTCAGAGAAATGGTCATAAGGTGGATGAAAAGAATGGAAGACAAATTCAACAATATGTGTAAGAACCAAGAGGAAATGAAGAAGAACCAAGACGAAATGAAATATGACAGCACTGCTATAAATAACTCAATAGAAAGCATCAACAGTAGACTAGAAGAAGCAGAGGACTGCATCAGTGAGCTAGAAGACAAGGTAGGAAAAAATACCCAAGCAGAGCAGTTTCTAGAAAAAAAATTAAAAAGAAGGAGGAGAGCCTAAGAGAACTTTGGGACAACACAAAATGAAACAACATATGCATAATAGGGGTGCCAGAAGGAGAGGAAACTGAGCAAGGAATAGAAAACCTGTTTGAAAAAATAATGACAGAAAACTTCCCTGATATAGGGAAGAAAAAACTAACACAAATCCAAGAAGCTGAGAGTCCCAAACAAAATGAACCCCAAAAGACCGATGCCAAGGCACATTATAATTAAATTGGCAAACACCAATGACAAAGCAAGAATCTTAAAAGCAGCCAGAGAGAGACAGAAAGTTACCTACAAAGGTTCCCCTATCAGACTAGCAACTGATTTCTCAACAGAAACACATCAGGCAAGAAGGGAATGGAATGAAATATATAAAGTCATGCAAAGGAAGGGTCTGAATCCAAGAATACTATACCCAGCAAGGCTATCAATCAAAATTGAGGGTGAAATCAGGAGCTTCACAGACAAAAAGGACTACAGTAGTTTATTACCACCAAACCAGCAATGCAAAAAATGCTAAAGGGTCTGCTGTATAAAGAAAAAATAGGAAACAAAGAAGGAACAAAGGGGTAAAGAATAAAAATGGCGACAAAGAAGTATCTATCAATAATAACATTAAATGTAAATGGATTAAATGCCCCAATCAAAAGACATAGGGTAACTGAGTTGATAAGAAAACATGACCCATATATCTGCTGTCTACAGGATACCCCCCTCAAAAAAAAAAAGATGCACACAGACTGATGGTGAAGGAATGGACAAAGGTTTTTCAGGCGAATGGAAACGAAAAAAAAGCTGGGGTAGCAATGCTTATATCTGACAAATTAGATCTCAAAGTGAAGGACATAAAAAGAGATAAGGAAGGCCACTTCATAATACTAAAGGGAGCAATCCAACAAGAAGAAATAACTCTGGTAAACATATACGCACCCAATAAAGGAGCATCCAAATACATAAAAAAAACTTCTGGAGGAGATCAGGGAAGAGATTGGCAGCAGTACAATCATAATAGGGGACTTTAACACCCCACTATCACCATTGGACAAATCCTCTAAACAAAAAATCAGCAAAGAAACATCAATCATAAATGACTCACTAGATCAGATGGAATTAATTGACATCTTCAGAACATTTCACCCCAAAGTCACAGAATATACATTCTTCTCAAGTGCACATGGGTCATTTTCAAAGATAGACCATATATTGGGTCACAGGCAAAGTCTTTTTAAATTCAAGAAGATAGAAATCATATCAAGCATCTTCTCAGATCACAATGGCATAAAACTGGAAATCAACTACAATAAAAACAATCCAAAAAAATCAAACACATGGAGACTAAATATCATGCTATTAAACAATGACTGGGTTACCAGAGAGATCAAAGAAGAAATAAAAAACATCATGGCAACAAATGACAATGAAAACACAATAATCCAAAACCTATGGGACACTGGGAAAGCAGTCTTGAGAGGGAAGTTCATAGCTTTACAAGCCCACTGCAAAAAACAAGAAACAATGATAATAAACTACCTAACCCTACAACTCAAAGAGCTAGAAAGAGGGCAACAAGAAAAGCCCAGTGTAAGCAGAAGGAAGGAAATAATAAAGATCAGAGACGAGATAAACAACATAGAGACCAAACAAACAATACAAAAGATAAACAAAACCAAGACTGGTTCTTTGAAAGGGTAAATGAGATTGATGAACCTCTAGCCAGATTCACCAAGAAAAAAAGAGAGAGGACTCAAATAAACCAAATCAGAAATGATAGAGGAGAAATAACAACAGACCCCACAGAAATACAAAGGATTGTTATAAAATACTATGAACAACTCTATTCCAACAAACTAGACAACCTGGAGGAAATGGACATATTCCTAGAAAAATACAACATTCCAAAACTCAATCAGGAAGATTCTAAAAACCTCAACAGGACAATAACTATGGAAGAAATTGAAGCAGTCATCAAAAAGCTTCCATCAAACAAAAGCCCGGGGCCAGACGGCTTCACAGGGGAGTTTTACCAAACATTCAAGGAAGAACTAAAACATATCCTCCTCAGACTATTCCAAAAAATTCAAGAGGAAGGAACACTTCCAAGCTCATACTATGAAGCCAGCATCACCCTAATACCAAAACCAGATAAAGACAACACAATGAAAGAGAATTACAGGCCAATATCCCTCATGAACATACATGCCAAAATCCTCAAAAAAATCTTAGCAAATCAGATCCAGCAGTACATCATAAAGATCATACACCATGACCAAGTAGGATTCATCCCAGGGATACAAGCATGAAACAATATCCACAAATCAATAAACGTAATACATCACATAAACAAATTGAAAGATAAAAACCACATAGTCATATCAATTGATGCAGAAAAGGCATTTGACAAAATCCAACACCCATTTTTGATAAAAACTCTCAGCAAGGTAGGAATAGAAGGATCATACCTCAACATAATAAAAGCCATATATGACAAACCCATAGCCAACATCATACTCAATGGACAAAAACTAACACCATTTTCCCTAAGAACAGGAACAAGGCAGGGATGCCCCCTCTCACCACTTTTGTTCAACATAGTATTGGAAGTACTAGCCATTGCGATCAGACAAGAAGAAGAAATAAAAGGCATCCAAATTGGAAAGGAAGTAAAACTGTCCTTATTTGCAGATGACATGATACTGTACATAGAGAACCCTAAAGGCTCCATCAAAAAATTATTAGACTTAATAAGTGAATTTGGCGATGTAGCAGGATACAAAATCAATGCCAAAAAATCCATGGCATTTCTTTACACCAATAGTGAACTTACAGTAAGTGAGACTAAAAAAGCAATCCCATTTACCATCACACCCAAAAAATTAAGATACCTAGGAATAAACTTAACCAAGGAGGTAAAAGACTTATATGCGAAAAACTACAGGACACTGAAAAAAGAGATAGAGGAAGACATAAACAGATGGAAGAATATACCGTGCTCATGGATTGGTAGAATCAACATCATCAAAATGTCCATACTACCCAAAGAAATCTATAGATTCAATGCAATCCCCATCAAATTACAAATGGCATATTTCACAGATCTAGAACCAAAGTTCCAAAAATTCATCTGGAATAAAAAAAGACCTTGAATAGCTGTAGCAATCCTGAGAAAGATAAACAAAGTAGGTGGGATCTCAATACTTGATATCAAGCTGTATTACAAAACCACTGTTCTTAAAACAGCTTGGTACTGGCACAAGAACAGACATATAGATCAATGGAATAGAATAGGGAACCCAGAAATCGACCCAAACCACTATGCCCAATTAATATTCGACAAAGGAGGCAAGAGCATACAATGGAGTCAAGACAGTCTCTTCATTAAATGGTTTGGGAAAATTGGACAGATACTTACAAAAAAATGAAACTAGACCACCAACTCACACCATACACAAAAATAAACTCAAAATGGATAAAGGACTTAAATGTACGATACGAAGCCATAAAAATACTAGAGGAATCCAAACGCAACTAAATCTCAGACATATGCTGAAGCAATTTCTTCACCAATACAGCTCCTAGGGCATTGGAAACTAAAGAGAAAATAAACAAATGGTACTACATCAAAATAAAAAGCTTCTGCACAGCAAAAGAAACCATCAACAAAACAACAAGAAAGCCCACTGCATGGGAGAACATATTTGCCAATGTTATCACCGATAAGGGTTTAATCTCCAACATTTACAGGGAACTTATACAACTTAACAAAAGGAAGATAAACAATCCAATCAAAAAATGGGCAAAGGACCTAAATAGACACCTTTCAAAAGAGGACATTCAGAAAGCCAAGAGACATATGAAAACATGCTCAAAGTCACTAATCATCCAAGAGATGCAAATCAAAACAACAAGGAGGTACCATCTCACACCTGTCAGAATGGCTATCATCAACAAATCATCAAAGGACAAGTGCTGGAGAGGATGTGGAGAAAAAGGAACACTTGTGCACTGCTGGTGGGAATGCAGACTGGTGCAGCCACTGTGGAAGACACTATGGCGTTTCCTCAAAAAACTAAAAATGGAACTCCCATTTGACCCTGTGATCCCACTTCTAGGAATATATCCCACGAAACCAGAAACACCTATCAGAAAGGATATATGCACCCCTATGTTCATAGCAGCACAATTCACCATAGCTAAGATCTGGAAACATTCTAAGTGCCCATCTGTAGATGAATGGATTAGAAAACTGTGGTACATCTACATGATGGAATACTATGCTGCTGTAAAAAAGAAGGAATTCTTATCATTTACAACGGCATGGATGGAACTGGAGAGCATTATGCTAAGTGAAATAAGCCAATCAATGAAGGAAAAATACCACATGATCTCACTCATTTCTGGATAATAAAGACCATTATAATCTTATGAACAAAAATAGATACAGAGGCAGAGCAGCCCCGAACAGACTGTAAAACTACAAGGGGAAGGCCGGGGAGGGTTGGGGGGCAGGAGGGGAGGGTAAGAGATCAACCAAAGGACTTGTATGCATGCATATAAGCATAACCAATGGACATAAGACACTCAGGGGTAGGAGAGGCCAGGGGATTGTCAAGGGCGGGGGGGGGGGGGGAAGGACACATGTGTAATACCCTTTGTAATACTTTAAGTAATAAAACAATTTAAAAATAAATAAATAAATAAATAAATAAATAAATAAAAGACTCAAAGCCTCCGTATATCTGCCTCTGACTGAAGGGTGATTGTTATTCTCAATCTCTTAATGAGTCTGAGCTTCTGCAGGGTAGTGCAAGAGGTTTCCCAATGGGGTAGGACAATTTCTTCCCCACCCACTCTGGCAAAAATTGCCTGGATGGTAAAGGTCTGCCTGAGAAAGATGTCCTCTGCAGAATACCGAGTGGCTGTCTTCTGAGCTCTAACCTCAGAGCCCCCAACCCTGTGCTCTCACACAGCTTTAGTCAACTTTGCCCTCCCTCTGCAGTAGCCCAAGGTGAGAGGCTGTACACAAAATTTTGTGTGTTGGCTCTTTAAGAATGTACCTGCCTTTCCAGCTGTCTCTCTCTGGCAGATCTGGGGCTTTTCAAAACCAGATGGTATGTGGTCACCTTTCTCAGTTCTGGTGCTTTTGGCTGGGGAGCCCAGTTTAAGGTTTAAACCTTAGAGTTCTCAGTGGGAACACCCCACAGCTGAGATATCTCTCCAGAACTTCAGCTGCTGCCTATGAAAGCCTGGCCAACCATCTTGTGCCTCTGCACTTCCTACCAGTCTCTATGAGGTCTCCACTTTACATCCTTGGTTTTAAGGGTTCTCTCCAGCTAGTCTTCAGTTAATTATTCAGGATAATATTTTAGTTGTAATTACAGTTTGGTCCTGGGAGAGTGTCAGTGTAGCTTCCATTTAAATCGCCACCACTTTGGAAATCTTTCTTTCTTTTAATACTCTTAAGTGGTTGCCCTACAGTTTACTGGTGATGAGGTTTTGTTTTGTTCTGTTTTGCAGGACATTTGCAATATACATTTATAACTAATGTAAGTCCACTTTCAAATAACACTATCCTACTTAATGAGTATCGCAGGGGTATTTTTTATCCCTTAAATATAATTTTTATTGATTTTGGAGAGAGGAAGGGAGAGGGAGAGATAGAAACATCAATGATGAGAGAGAATCATTGATTGGCTGCCTCTGGTATGCCCCATTCTGGGGATCAAGCCAAAACCCAGGGATGTGCCCTGAATGGGAATTATACCATGACCTCCTGATTCATGGGTTAATGCTCAACCCCTGAGCCACACCAGCTTGGCTGCAGGTAATTTTTTAACAGATTCTTCTCAATTCCTCTCTCCCAATCATTATACTGGTAACATTGCTGTAATTCATCTCATTTATCCGTATGTTAAAATCATCCAATACATTGTTGCTCTTATTGCTTAGAACAAACAGTTAATTATGAGGTCAAGTAAGAATTTTAAAAGTAAAAGCTTTTTTGGGTTTTGATTTTTTATTTTTATTGATTATAGAGAGGAAGGGAGAGGGAGAGAGAGATAGAAACATTAATGATGAGAGTCATTGGTTAGTTGTCTTTTGCACACCCCAAATTGCCCTGACCAGGAATCAAACCCTGACTTCCTGGTTCATAAGTCGATGCTCAACCACTGAGCCACGCTGGCTAGGCAAAAAAGTAAAAGTTTTCATTTTTCCTCATTTACTCCTTCTCTTGTATGCTTCCTTTATTTAGGAAGCTGTTTTTGACCTATATTATTTCACATCATGTGTGTTGGGGGGGAGGGGAGAGAGGAGGGTGTGTGTGTGTGTGCACTGAATCATGAGACTGAACTTACTTTAACAAAAAAAAGCTTCTTTTAAACATTTCTTGCAAGGCAGGTCAACTGGCAACAAATTCTCACAACATTTGTTTGAGAAGGTCTATATTTCTCCTTCATTTTTCAAGGATTATTTCACTGTTTATAGATTCTAGTTTGGTGGAGTTTTTTCTTTCAACACTTTAAATATTTCACTCTACTCTTTTTCTGTTTGCATGGTTTCTGACAAGAAATCCAATGTAATTCTTATCTTTTTTTTTCTCTGTAGGTAGATATTCACCCCCCATACCCAGCTTCTTTCAAGATTTTTTCTTTGTCTTCAGTTCTCTGCAGCTTGAGTGTAGTATGTCTATGTGTTTTTGTTTTGTTTTGTTATTTATCCTGGTAGGTGTTTCATGAGTTTTCTGGATCTGTAGCTTGTCTGTCATTAATTTTAGAAAATTTTCAGCCATTATTACTTCAAATATTTCTTCTGCTCTCTTCACTTTTTTTTTTTATCTCCTCTGGTATTGCCATTATACATATGTTATACCTTTTTTAATTTTCCCATAAGCCTTGAGTATTCTTCCATTTTTTGTTTGTTTTTATTCTTTTTATTTTTTGCATTTCAAAACAGTTGAGAATTTTTAATTGGTCTATCTTCAAGCTCACAGATTCTTTTCTCAGTCATGTTGAAGCTGCAGATGAGCCCATCAAAGGTATGCCCTCTCTCCTTTTCCACCATGAGAATCACTGAAGAAGTAAACTATCGTTCTTATGGATTTGTGTACCATCATAGTTTGGTTTAGAGTCGATACAAGGATTAAAAATCAGTGATCTAATTAAGTTCTGCTGTTTCAGAATATAAAGATGAATAGGCGGTCACCAACCTTTCAGACCTCACGGACCACTGGTTGGTGACCACTGGACTAAATGACTTACTAAAGCCATATATCACAATGGGGGTGGAGCTAAGACCAAAATTCATATCCCTAGACATCCATTCTAGGGCATTTTATATAATTTCAGGTTGCTGCAAGTCAGTAAATAATTGTGGGCCAAATGAGAAATATTACAAGTATTATGACATTTAGAGCTATAGAGTGGTTTTACAGTTTATCAAGTACTCTCACACAGGCTATTGCATTTTAACCTTCTCTCATAGTTAAGTGCTCAAAAACCCCCAGGTTTTCCCTTCTGATATTCACTGCCATCATCCTAGTCTACATTAACTTAAATTTCCCCTTGATTTTTCTGACATAGCTTTATAGTGTTTTCATCAAATTATCTGCATCTTATAAATGACAATTCAGATATATATATATATATATATATATATATATATATATATATATATATATAAACTGGATCCATTTCTCCTAACCTTGTTGTGTGATGACTTGTTAAGTTCCAATGAAAACCCTTAGGTACTCCGAATATTACTGACAATCACAAAGGGCATGCTGCTCATTTATAACTTTATTTCTTATGTTGATAAAACTGTGTGGAATATTTTCTCTTACTAACCAAATTGAAAAATTTTCTTCTTTTGAAATTTACCTTAAACCTTACTCAATCCATCTTTTTGATTAATACGACCCACACTTACTGTTCTTGTTAGCTCAACAATCAATTAACACCTACCATGTGCCAAGTGTACACATAGTGCTGAGGGTACAATCACACAGAACTATCCTACAATCAAAGATCTTACAATTTAGTATAGAAACTAGGCAGGTAAACAATTATACTAGCAAATGATAATTGCTCAATAGGAGTAAAGGATGGGATACTATGGAAGCATAACTGAAAGCACTCTGACTAGGTGAAGAGGAAAGGGGTATTTAGGAAAATCTTCCTAATGAAAATGATATGTCTTCTCAATTCCATACTTCTTTATTTTTGACACATTTCCCCATGACTGCTTTTTTCTGATATATTAAATGTCTACTTTTCCAATGGACTGTCCTTGGCCACCAAAAACTACACAGGTGTCCTCTATAAATAAACACATTTCATTCCACTTTTACTAATCACTCCAGACTTAGTTCAAGCAGAATTCTTACTCAGGTACTTTCTCACATCTATTAACTTATACTGTCTCTACTATTAATTTGACATTAATTCTATGCCACTTTGTATGGTTACTTAAGGTTCTTCTTGTGTGTATTTCATCTTTAAAGCTTAATTAATGGTCTTGAAAGGTCCTGAAATGCTAGATCAATCATGTCATTAGTCCCCTATGGCATTTAGAACTGCATGCAAATTGTAGATATTTATTTCAAAATTTTATTTGTGTTTGAGTATTCATTTTTAAAAATTACATTTCAGTTATTTTAAATATTAATTCACCCATTCAACAAATATTTGGAACTCTTACTGTGTGCAAAGCACTCTGTCAAGAGCCTTTGGAGAATAGGATTAATAATAGTCAAGGTCATAGAATTTCCAAGGTACCAAAAGCAGAAGAGCCACCTCCTACTGAAAAAAATTATTCTGCCCCCAAATGTCAATAATGAGAAACTTTATACTGGAGCATAAATTTCAATCAAAAGATGAATGGAAAAACTACAACAAAAGATCTGGTAGTAAGCAGTGAATCTACATAACTGTGGGTATTACTATTACAGAACATTTTGTAAAAGTAGAAAATTATAAAAATGTAGAAATGATCATGTAGAAATGATATAATAAAATTTGGTAGGGCAAGTGAAAAAGGAAATTGGTGGTAGTACAGGTGTGTTGATTTAAACATCTTTAATAGCCATGGGTCAAAAGGTAATAATTTAACACTGTAAATCAAGTTATAGACTAAGCACATTTTAAAAGTATAAATTGACACTAAAATAATTAATACAATCAGCCAAAATCAGGTGGTAGAGGAAACCAAAATATGGGAAAGAAGAGGGATATGCCAATTTTATCAAGTCAATAGATAGATACTATATAGGGAAAAGGAAGATTAAGGGTATTATATAAAGTTATAGTTATAAAAGTGGCTCATATTTACTTCGCAGCATTAATCACAGGGTAATTTTACATTTACATATGTAATTATTTGATCTCACCAGAGAGTAACTAATGGAGAGGATTCACAGGGCCTATTCTACTCACTATATCCCCAGTTCCTAGTCCTGTGCTTATAAATAGTTAATTCATGTTATTTATGACCAAACTGTTCTATAATGTGTCAGTGAACACTGAATTATCCAACAGAGCCATAGCTTCTAGGGAAAATAGGATTAGATTCCTGCAAGCCTCTCAACATTAGCAACAACTAATCAATGCATAATATTGTTTTATATGTTTTTCTATTTTAAAGACACTTTATTGAACTCATAGGCAACAACACTGTAACTCATGCCTAAAGGAAGCTCATCTAACATATTTTTATCTATAAAGCACATCACAGCCTTCTTATGCTTAAGAAGACTAGACAGCACTTTAGCTTTGTGCCTGGGGGATATTTTAGGCAGCAAAATCGCCAACAAGAGGCACAAATATTCAGAAAACATGGCACTAAAGAGGCTGGGGAAAGTACAGTTGTTTACAATATGAGAGCTGGAACAAAAAGTCAGAATATCTCAGCTGGGAACATACGTGTTTTCACTGCCCTGAGCATATTCAGAATGACTGAGAGTTACCATATATACACTATACATACGCCCCTCCTGCACACAGCTTCACAAGGAGTGAGAAGCAGCTCTGTATGCTGCTCTGCAGTGTTCTTCACGATATAGTGTTAAGTTAAAAAGAGAAAACACAGAACAATACTGATTTGAAGGTTACAAATAAATTTTAGCAGTTAGGTAAATTCATCCCTTCAATATCCACAAATAATGAGAATCAACTATACTTGTAGAATTAAATTGAATGCTATCATCATACAACAAACAATTGTCAGTTACTGGTTATTAATGTCTTTTAACTATTGTGATTCTGAGCTGTGCAAATTGAGAACTTTCTATGAAAAATAGTTAATAACATATCTGATGAATATACATACCTCTATGGATTTTAGTCTTACGTAACAGCAGCTTAGGGAGCTTTGGAGGTAAAGGTCTTCGGAGAAGTTGTGGGTGGTTTTGCATTTTAATTAATAATAAGCACTATTTTTCACAGCTATTAGTTGAGAATTGAAAAGCTTTGGAATATGTTTGAATTATTGTTGAAAAATAATTCATTTGAATCTAAATTACATCTTAATGAAAATCATTCTATGTGAACACTATACTGAATCCAAGCAGAATACCTATAAAAGAAAAATAAGATAAGAAAATAATTCTTCAAAACTTCTATAGAGAATCTAGGTAAAATTTAGCTTTATAATTAATGGAGAATTTTAAAATACATATGCTATGCCAATCATTCTAAAATTTCCCATGTTAGCAAAATGTTCGATCTGCCAGTGCTCTTTCAGCTAGTAAATACAGAACAGTAAAAATGATCTTCTGTTTTTCTTCTACCTCCAAAATGTTATCACTATAAATTTGGAAAAAGTTTTTGGTCAAAAGATGAAAAAGTCACCACTTCGTGATAGCCTCTGAAGACCCACAGTATCTAAGTTGTTTTCTTTCTGTAACAATGACTTATTTTACATTTCAAACACTATAGTTGGGCCATAACTATTTAATCCAAAATAAGATGGTCTTCGGTGTAATGAGATTTTCCAGGATTTCTGTCCCAATTAGTACTGTTTAGAAATGATGCCAGTAGACCCCCAAAATGTGCACTCCGTTATCAGGGCAACATCAAAGTGCCTAGAACATCTCTATTCTGTTGACAGTCTAAAAGGAAACGCTTTGGAGCTACAAAAGTGGGCGGTTTTATCCCCAAAAGATTACTGTGAACATAAGCGTTAAAGGTATGCTCCCTGGCAGTACCTCCCTCTTGATGACGGCTATTTTCCCTCCGTGTTATCTGAAGAGGTGCTTGGAAACATTGGACTTCTGCTATCCTTTAGGGCAATCAGCTGCTTCTCAAAACAACCGAATTTTCCTCTTATTTCTTTTTCCTCGGAATTTAGGCAGCGAGATATTGGCCAAGGGAGGCGATGGGTCTGCTGGCCAGATGCAGTCGATAAAGAAAGAACCCAGGCCACCCTCACCGCACGTGCAGTCAAAAGTCAAGGAGACAGGCCCTAGCAACTGGAACGCTGAGAGCAGGATGGTGCTGGAGGGAGGGCCAGGCGGGGCGTGTGTCCGCAGCTTCCGGAGGGCCGGCTCGCCCCAAAGTGCGTGCGCGTGGAGCTGGGTTGCCTTTTTCAGCCTCGGTGTGGGGCTGCCTGGGAGGCTGTGGGCAATGAGGGCTGGAGGAGAAGCCCGCTCCACGTGCAGCTACTGCACGGAACCCCGTGAAGACAAGCCATTTTGCTATTTTATTCTTAATTACAGTGATTTACCTTTCTCGCTGCCACTCGGTGTCTAAGGTCGGAGCCTGCATTCTTCAATGCTGCGCTTACACGTAGCTGTCCCTTGCTGACTTTGCTGCGCCCCCGAAGAGCCAACATTGTTTTCTTTCTGTTCATTTGATGCAAAAGGTTTTGTCTTTCTGATCCTTTAAAGGTCCTGGATAAAAGGGAATTGTGTAGGAATAAGGGAATATTGAATAAAGAAATAGTGAGATATAAAAACAGTGGACAAATATATAGATATATGTGTGTGTGTGTGTGTGTGTGTGCTTTCAGTGGTTTACAGGCTTTTAAAATCTGTTATCTTACCGTTTTTTAAACCAGCTATAGACTTTGTACCACTTTCCCGGTCAACTTCAGGCAGAAAACTGAAGTTTTTATTATAGACTAGAATCCTGCTGCATGAATATTCATGCACTCGGGGTCCCTTAGCCCGGCCTGCACCCTCTCGCAGTCCTGGACTTTTAGAGGGATCTCCACCTGCTGGCTTAGGCCTACCCCCAGGGGGATCAGGCCTAAGCTGGCAGTTAGATATCCCTCTGGCTGCCCAGGAATCCTTTGGGGATGTCCACCTGCCAGCTTAGGCCTGTCCTCCCACAGTAGGACATCCTTAGCACTGCAGAGGAGGCAGGAGAGGCTCCCACCACCTCCACTGGGCTCATAGCCGTCAGCCCAGCTTGTGGCTGCGCAGAGCTCCCCCCTGTGGGAGTGCACTGACCACCAGGGGGGCAGCTCCTGCATTGAGTATCTGCCCCCTGGTGGTCAGTGTGCATCATAGCAACTAGTTGTTCTGGTGGCTTTAGGGTCAATTTGCATATTACCCTTCTATTATATAGGATGATAGTGTGTAACATCTCATCATGTCTCATTCATTCTGAAAGAATATGACAGCTGAAATTCATCTTTTTGTTTCATAAAAATTGTAAAAGTTGCATATATATACTTGGCATTCCTTTTAACTATGGATTATATTCCAAGCCTGAAAAATCTTAGTTTTCTTTAGTCTGGAAATTTGCCTCCATTCTGCAGACTTCTTTTTTTCCCCTTGGGAGGGAGGGAAGGAAACATGATGCTCTGGAGTAAATAAGTCAAATAACATCCCTGAGATCTTAAAACAGATCACTCTAGCACCCAAGATTTAAATATCTGTTTGTAAATGACTAAGCATTTTACATTAATAATGTGTATTAACAAATGAATAAGAACATTACCTTTTAAAAGTTTCCTAAATACCAGCAGGGTTTTTAAGCAAATCTGCAAAGATTTTTGAACCATTCTACAGTATGTAAAACTGAAATGTCATTAAGGAGTTCAAGTCATCAAAAATTAAATGGCCCTTTATTTCATGCTCTATTATTTAAGACAGGGGTCCTCAAACTTTTTAAACAGGGCGCCAGTTCACTGTCCCTCAGACCGTTGGAGGACCGGACTATAGTTTAAAAAAAAACTATGAACAAATTCCTATGCACACTGCACATATCTTATTTTGAAGTAAAAAAACAAAACGGGAACAAATACAATATTTGTATTTGGATGTGGCCCGCGGGCCGTAGTTTAAGGACCCCTGATTTAAGATATACTGATTGGGTTATCTGGTCAGATGTCATAATTAGCAAAGTTGTTTTTTTCTTCTTAAATCCAAAATTAATAGATGAACACAAATAATGATTTACTTAATGGTAGTAAAGAATGTGTTTCCTGCTATTTGAAAGAAATTGTCTCATTGCTACTTTATATTTCTGATTTAACTTCTATAGCCAAAGGCACTGCTGTGCTTTTTACCTGAATTTCTAAATATAGACTTTAGTTTATTGTAAACACACACACACACACACACACACACACACACACACACACTAAAAATAAAAAATAAAAGAATAACTAAAAATGAATAGTTCTTTTTGAGTATACACTGATTAAACTGAGTTACCATGGTAACCCAGGACACAAAAATGCTTTTGAGAAAGAGGTATGTTTTTGGTTTGAATTTATCTGATTATTTAATTGCTAGAGGCCTGGTGCATGAAATTCATGCATGGGTGGGGTCCCTAGGCCTGGCCGGCGATCAGGGCCGATCAAGTTCCCCACCTTCCCGCCTCCTCCTTCCCTCGCTGCCTGCATCCACCGCCACTCACCCCCGCCCTGGCCAGGCGATTGGGGCCTGCTGGCCAGGGAGAAGGACAAATGCCACCAAAGCAGGTGGATGGTGGGCCAATTGGGGCCTGCCGGCCAGGGGGAGGAACACAGGAGGGTGGCCACTGGCCCCAAGTAGGGAGCCAGACCTCAGCCCCCTGGGAAAGGGACCCCGTCCGCCGCCACCCCCAGTTCCCCAGCCCAGCCCAAGGGCCTGGCCAAGATCAGGCAATCGAGACCTGCTGGTCACGGGGGAGGAGCTGGGAGGTTGGCCAGCAGGCCCCATCGGGGACCCGGGCAAGGGGCTGGGGGCAGCTCCTGCATTGAGCATCTGCCCTCTGGTGGTCAGTGCATGTCATAGCAACCAATCATTCTGGTCATTCCAGTTGTCCTTCATAAGTGTCACTTAGGTTTTTATATATATAAATGTATACTGGGAAATGTCTTTACTTTTCACCAGCATAAAGGCTGAAATGTATACAGTTATTTTGTGTGTTTTCATTCTGCTGCGTAGAGAAGGGTTTTATATTTTCTTAAACGTTAATAAACTCCTTTTCTTTTTACCGCTTATATAGGGTGTCCCAAAATTCACGCAAGATTTGCAATTGAATTGAATTGCAAATCTTGCGTGAATTTTGGGACACCCTATATCTTACTGCAAACACAAAAACTTTGTTTCTGTTCTTAATTATATTTTGGCCAGGTATTTAGTCATTTCTTTTTGTCTTTCATGATGAGAGTTATTTCCTTTCCTTTATTTAAACTGGAGAGTTATCCTTGGATTCCTTAAAAACATATACACACATATTACTAATAAGAAAATGTCATGCAAGCTATATCATAGATTAAAACAGAAAAACAAACCTTCCAAACATAATAAAAGGAAAAATGTCTATTTTTCAAAAGCATACTCATGAATTCAGTCACTCATTCCAGAATAATTTCATAGGAAACCTACTATGCATAAAGTATTTTGATAAGTGCTAGACTTTAAACTCTATTAAAACAATTTATAAAGACTCATTTGAGGTTCTATAATTTTAGATATTGAGTGACATTTTAATTGACTTTCAAAGGCTTTTTTATCTATAACAAACTGAAGTTTTTCTGTTTTATTTTGTTTTGTTTATTGTTGACAGTATTACAGGTGACTCCCATTTCTCCCTTTTTGCCCCCCTCCACTAAACCCCAGCCCCAACCGAGACCTTCCCCATACTATTTTCCGTGTCCCTAGGTTACTAATATATGCATATATGTTCTTTGTTAATCTCTTCCTGTCCCCTCCTACTCCACTATAATCTGTTATTCTATTCCATGCATCCCTATCTCTGGACCTATTGTGTCCATTAGTTCATTTTGTTCATTATATTTCGCATATAAGTGAGATCACGTGATATTTGTCTTTCTCTAACTAGCTTATTTTGCTTAGCATAATAGTCTCCAGATCCCTCCATACTATCTCAAAGGGTAAGAGCTTCTTCTTTCTTATAGCCTCATTAGAGGCCCGGTGCACGAATTCATGTAGCAGTGGGGTCCTTAGGCCTGGTCTGCAGGATCAGGCTGAAATTGGCTCTCTTACATCCCCTGAGGGGTCCTGGATTGCGAGAGGGCACAGGACAGGCTGAGGGATCCCACCAGTGCATGATCGGGGTGGGGGAGGGATGGGAGAGGTTGGCCAGCAAGGGAGGAACCCTGGGAGAGCTCCAGGGCTTGTTGGGCCTGTCTCGCCCAGTCCCGATTGGCTGGACCCCAGCAGCAAGCTAACATAACAGTCCGAGCGTCTGCCCCCTGGTGGTCAGTGCACATCATAGACTGGTTGGTTGACTGACTTTTGAGAACTTTTTCACATGTATATTGGCCATCTGTATGTCCTCTTTGTAGTAGTGTCTATTCAGGTCCTCTGCCCACTTTTTAAATTGGATTGTTTGTCTTTTTGGTGTTGAGTTTAGTGAGTTCTTTGTATATTTTGGAAATTAAACCCTTATCAGATGTATCATTGGAAAATATAGTTTTCCGTATAGTAGGATCCTTTTTCATTTTGTTGATGGTTTCTTTTGCTGTGCAGAAGGTTTTTATTTTGATGTAGTCCTATTTGTTTATTTTCCCCCTTTGTTTCCCTTGCCCTAGTCAGTGGTCATCAAACTGCAGCTTGCGAGCCACATGCGGCTCTTTGGCCCCTTGAGTGTGGCTCTTGCACAAAATACCTACTTCTGTGCATGGGCCACAAAGTTTCAGTTGCACTGTACGTGTGCACCCGCACGTGGTATTTTGTGGAAGAACCACACTCAAGAGGCCAAAGAGCCGTATGTGGCTCATGAGCCACAGTTTGCCGACCAGGGCCCTAAGTGATGTATCCATAAACATATTGCTAGAAGAAATGTCTGAGATTTTACTTCCTATGTTTTCTTCCAGAATTTTTTATAGTTTCCTGACTTATATTTAAGTCTTTTATCCATTTTTAGTTTAGTTTATTCTTGTGTATGGTGTGAATTGGTGGTCTAGTTTCTTTTTTCTTTTTTCTTTTCCATGTACCTGTCTAATTTCCCCAACACCATGTATAGAGGAGACTATATTTACTCTATTGTATGCTGTTACCTCCTTTGTCAAGTATTAATTGAGCATAATGGCTTGGGCCAATTTCTGGGATCTCTGTTCTGTTCCATTGGTTTATATTCTTGTTCTTGTGCCAGTATCAGGCTGTTTTGATTACAATGGCTTTGTAGTATAGTTTGTTATCCAGTATTGTGTTCCATCTAATATGGTTATTCTTTCTCAAGATTGCTACAGCCATTTGGGATCTTTTTTGGTTCCATAAAATTTTTGGAGTATTTGTTCTAGATCTGTGAAATAAGCTATTGGTAATTTAATAGGGATTGCATTGAATCTATAGATTGCTTTGGGTAGTGTGGATGTTTTAATGATGTTGATTTGCCCAACCCATAAATACATTCTTCCATTTATTTGTATCTTCATCTATTCCTTTTTAAAATGTCGTATAGTTTTCCAAGTACAGGTCTTTTACCTTCTTTGTTAAGTTTATTCCCAGGTATCTTTTGTTGTTGTTATTGCAATACTAAATGGGATTGTTTTTTCAGTTTCCCTTTCTGAGAGTTCATTCTTAGTATATAACAATGCCATTGAATTCTGGGTATTAATTTTGTATTTTACTACATTGCTGAATTTATTTACTAAATATAGTAGGGTTTTTTATAGTAGTATTTTGATGGACTCTTTAGGGTTTCCTATGTACAATATCATATCATCAGTGAATAATGACAGTGAGGTGTTAAACTCCCCTACTATTGCCATGACTGGGTTGGATCAGTGATTATAGAGTTGGACTGCATACCAGGGGATCATGGGTTTGATTCCCAGTCAAGGGCATGTACCTCAGTTGCAGGTTCCCCAGCCACAGTTAAGGGCACATGTGGGAGGCAACCAATCAATGTATTTCTCTCACATCAATGTCTTTCTCTCTCTCTCTCTCTCTCTCTCTCTCTCTCTCTCTCTCTCCTCCCTTCCTTCTACTCTCTCTAGAAATCAATGGGAAAAATATCCTTGGGTGAGGATAAAAAAATAAAATAAAATAGTAAATAAAGTCCCCTGCTATGACTGCATTGCTATTGATATCTCCCTTAAGGTCTTCCTAGAATTTCTTATATATATTTAGTATTCTTATATTGTGTACATATATATTTACCAGGGTTATATCCTCTAGTTGGAACTATCCTGAGGATATTTTTTCATTGATTTCCAAAGATGTGATGGGAGGGGAGAGACAGAGAGAGAGGAGAAATGTCCATGTGAGAGAAACACATTAATTGGCCACCCTCTGTGTGCACCCAGGGCTGGGGCTCAAACCTGAAACCAAGGTACATGCTCTTGACCAGAATTGGACCCAGGACCCTTCAGTCTGTGGGCTGATGCTCTATCCACTAAGTCTTTAATTACTATTAATTTCTTTGTCATTTTAATTACTATGTGTCTTGGAGTGTGTGTCTTAGTGTTCATCTTGACTGGAACTCTCTGTGCTTCCTGAAGTTGTGTGACTTTTACCTTCACCAGGTTAGGAAATTTTCGTCATTATTTCTTTAAATAGACCCTCTATTCCTTGCACACTTTCCTCTCCTTCTTGTACCCTTATGATGTGAATATTGTTACATTTCATGTTGTCCCAAAGTTTCCTTAAATTATCCTCCTGCCTTTTTTTTCCCTTTCTGCTTTTTAATTCATTTTTCTTTTTGCTGCGCCAATTGGATGTTTTTCTATCTTGTGTTCCAAGTCATTTATTCAATCTTCTGCCTTATTCACTCAACCTTTGATTCCTTCCAGTGCATTCTTGATGTCAGACATGTTATTTTTCATTTCTGAGTGGTTCCTGTTCATGGTTTCTATTTCTTTTTTCATGCTATTGTAGTTTCCACTATGTTTCTTGTAATTCTCACTAACTTCCTTGAGTATCTTTATAACCATTACTTTGAAATTTATATCTGATAAATTGCCTCCATTTTGTTTAGCTCCTTTTCTGAAGTTTCCTCATTTTCTCTCATTTGGGGACTATTTCTTTGTCTCCCTATTTTTGCTGTCCCTTTGTATTTGTTTCTATGTATTAGATCAAACTGCTATACCTTGCATTTTTCATAGGGTGGCCTTATTAAGTAAGTGTTTTATGGGACTCAGTGGTGCCATCTCTTTGATCTCCTGAGCTGGATGCTCTAAAAGTATTCTTTGTGTGGGTTCTTTGGGATCTCCTGTTGTAATTGTGTCTTAATTATTGTTGTCCCATTCATGGGTGGAATCTCTTGTCAGGCAGGGTGACTGGTAGGCTCAACCTGACCACGTTGCATAAGCTGCTGTGCAGATCCTAACAGAAAAAAAAACAACAACAAAAAACAATAAACAAAACAAAACCATAGAAAAGACTACCTATAATAACAACAAAAGCAATCACAGAAGAAAAGAGAATTAGGAGGAAGAAAATAGGACAAGATTACTAAAGGAAAAGAAATAATATGAGAAGGAAAAGAAAAGGGAAGAAACAGGAATATGAAAGGGCAGAAGGAAAGAAAACAAGTAAGAATAAAAACTAGGAGAAAGTAAATGATATGGAAGAAAACAGGAAGAAAAAACTTATGATAAGGAAAGACAAGAAAGAAGAAAGACATAAAAACAGGAGAAGTGAAAAAGACAAGAAAGCAGGAGAAAGAAGAAAAACAGAGTGAGAAAAGTTAGAGATAGGAAAGAAAAGAGGCCGCACTCCCATCATCCCACTCCGCTCCGCTCAGGTCTCGCATGACTCCGTGCCCACCATGGCCTCCATCCAGCAGCTGGTAGGGAGATAGCACTTAGTGGAGAGCAAAGGCTTCTGTTGTGCCCAGAGTTCGGGTCCCCAAAAATCCACCACCAGGGAGCCTCTTCCGATGCAAAAGCAAGGAGTCTTTAATCAATTCTAGGATTGGCTCCCAGCCTGTCTGACGCAGCGGTAAGGCGAGAGAGCGTGTCCCAGAAGAACAAAGGTTATATAGGGCTAGTTATTTGGGTGGGCTTAGGGGGTGACGTGTGTTACAGGGATTGGTCATTTAGGTCAGGGTTTTACAGCATAAGGGTCAGGAAGTGACCAGCACATTCTGAAGGTTAGAGCCGTCCCCCACTATAGCCTTATTAGGACCTTAGCTGCATTCCTGGAGCTTCATTGGTCCATACCGGCATTCTTGTGGTCACTCAGAAAAGGAGGGGGCTTGGGCTGAGGGCCCAGCCTTGCAAGACAAGATAGAGGAGGGGGAGGATAGTGTGTCTCTGCTTGGTCCTTGAAGAGGGAGGAGGGTGTGTTTCTGCTTGGTTCTTTCACTTCGACGAGTACATGAAGGAATTAGGCTGGGAATGGCTCTGTGGAAAATGGGCGCCATGGCCAAGCCAGATTGTGTCATCTCTTCCGACAGCAAACCTCACTGTCAAAACTGAGAGCACGCTGAAGACCACCCAGTTCTCATGCAACCTGGGAGAGAAGTTTGAAGAGATCACAGCAGATGGCAGGAAAACTCAGACCGTCTGCCACTTCGTCAATGGCGCGCTGGTCCAGCACCAGAAGTGGGACGGGAAGGAGAGCACCATCATGCGGCGGCTGGAGGGCGGGAGGCTAGTGGTGGAATGTGTCATGTACAATGTCAACTGTACTCGGATCTGTGAGAAAATGGAGTAAAAATTCCATCATCTTTCCAGATGGGAATTAGCCATGAGGATAAATAAGCTCAGTGCAATGAGCAAATTTCTCCACACTTTTTTCCCATTACTGTGTTCAGTTATCACAACCATGTTACATGCAACTATTTCTGAATTGGTTTAATTAAGAGCGACCATTTCGTTAGTAAATAAATGTTTATGCAAAAAAAAAGAAAGAAAAAAGAGAGACTAAATTAATAAAGCAACAGAGAAGAGACAGTGAAACCTCAGTTTTTGAACTTAATTTGTTCTGGAAGGCTGTTCAGAAGCAATTTGTTAAAAAAAAAAAAAGAATTACTTTTTCCCATTATAAATAATGTAAATTGAATTAATTTGCTCCAGACCACCAAATAATTCCTTGTTTTAATCTGTCTTATATACAGTACATGTCTAATGTACTGTTTAATCTATAAACAAACACTTCTTAAATTTATTGAACCACCCCCTACGAGCCTTAAATTAATAATTTTCAGTACTCATTCCAGGGGTGATTTTTAGGAAGGCAGTATGCAGTATTTTCACATATCACTGCCTCCAAAATGCTGTCACTGCTAACTGCTTTTCCTTTATCCAAATCAATAACAGTTTTTCTACCTCTTCAATTGCCTGTGATCATTGTTTCTTCCACACCCTTAGCAGCATTATCACTCTTGTTGGCTTCTTCATGTTTTAAAATTGTGTTAATCATCCATTTTGCCAGCAACAAAAGCAAAGAAGAAAAAAAAACACAAAAATATTCACAATACAATCTCCTGAGATGTTATCTATGTGAGGTTTAGTGGTAAAATGACTCACATTCTCTCCTTTGTTTGTGGTGTGAGAGACACCTTTTGTCATGCTGATATATCAGCATGAAAGAGTGACCAGGTTGAAGACCAAAGTTTTGTTCAAGACTGAGACATTTTTCCACGAGTAACTTGTGTTAGGTCGGAGAGAGCCCAGGATCAGATACATGCAGACATGACAAGATAATGGACTTCCCCTGGAATTTCTCACAGATCAAGGTGCCAGACACAGATACCAGCCTCTTCTCCCTGAATTCACATACCCCCACACAGATAAGATCTTCATCCTGAATATTCCGCCCATTCCCTGCAGCAGAGAATTCCTCAGCTCATGTCCCCGCCCCTCACCCAACCGCAGTATAAAAAAAGCGCCCCCCTCCCTGTTGGCGTGAATCCACGTGCCCTGTCCTTGGGGTACGTGGGTCTCCCGGGGACGCAGAATAAACCTTTTCCTTTCCTTTCTTTTCTGATTCACTGGACTCTATTTCTTGCGCTGCCTCCTGAGCCACCTAACCTAACATTTGGTGCCTTGAAACCCGGGTGGCGCGAGCACCTCATCGGGCCGTCCCTCCACGGCTCGGGGTGCCCGCCTCTCCCTCCTCGTGGCTCTGGACCCATCAAGACCTCATCTCTTCAGCTCAGCAACTTTTCCCAGTTTGGCAGCATAATCGGTGAGTCCCGCCCCTCCCCGCCCCCGTGCCGGTCCCATGTGGCCGCCCGCCCTCCGGCATCTCTGTCCGTAAACCGTGGCCACGTCAGAGATTGCCTCTCCGGACCCTTCCAGGAAGGCTCCTCCGGACCTGGGGGGGTAGCAAGAACCTAATTGTTTGAGATGGGATATATTCAATAACTGAGATTTGACTAATGCAAAAAAAATGCACACCAAAAAATAGTGAAGTGACATTTGTCTTAGCAGAGTATAGTGCCTCTTGGGAGCTCCCCTTTAATCTTGTTCTTCTGTTGACTGAGGGTGACTATTTTGTCTGCCAATTCTGGGCTTCCTGGGAGGTACTTTGGTGCTAGCCACTGTCAGAAGCTCTCCATGTTTGGCTCTCAGCAACCTGTTATAAGCTTCAAGCCATCCAGTTTGTGTCTGTCTCCACAGGATATGACTGCACGCAGGAAGGGCCAATCTTCACTCTAAGGCCTGTTTGTTAGCAGCATAAGACTCAGGGACTGGTCAGCAAACTTCCTCAGGTTCCCCAGGCTCTGCCTCTGCTCGCCTTCACCTTCTGGCCAGCTGTCAATCTTAATCACTGAAAATGCTGTTTCTGAGAGAGTTTTGGTGGAATTGAGAATATAAAACCTACGGGTCTCCTGTGAGGGGGAGGTGCCTTTCAGATTTCAAGGGAAATGGTGGGTGTGTTTCATCATCTCAGAGCACTCCTCTGAGAGTGTCCCTGTTGAGTGTGTTTCCTTCCACGACTCGCGTGGAGTAGGGTTCGGTATCTGAAAGAGGAGCTGCACAGCAAATGAGAGAAAAAGACACGAGATAATTTTGCAATATTGGGGGACCAGGCGGCAAGTCCCGAAGGACTTCTCCTCCCTGTGCTCAGGCCTCACCAAGCTTTTTATTGATCTGGGATGCACCCATAGCATAGCCCTAGGCAGGTGACCCCCTAGTAACAAGCAGACTAGCCCATCAGCAAGGATTTACATAATAATAAATGGGGGAGTAGTTTCAGCTACCACTGTCTGGACAAACAGAGGTGGCGCCTAGCTCAGACCTTTGCTAGGGCTTCAAAGGCACCCAGCCTTCAGGGGGTTTCTCTGTCTATGCTTATCAGATAGTGAAGGCAACAAACAGTTTCCCACATGTCCCAATATTTTCCTGTCCTCAGCTGGATGGAGATCCTCCTATGCAGTTCAGTGGGACAGTTGGAAACCAGGAGTTTCTATCAGCTCTCCTGTAATGGGGGAGTACTTGTCAGGTTTCCAGGACAAGGGGCAGATGGCCCTATCCTGAAGCCAGTCACTGACGCTCTCTGAGGCTGTTTAAACCTGTAGGCTTGGCCTCTGTTGCTATCTCCTCTTCAGGGGTCGAGATGCAATGTGTGAACGCCAGTTTTCTGAGGGTAGGGCAAGCTATATACCCTAGGGTGGGGTACTTGACGTTTCCTGAGCTCTCAGATTGTTAAACAAGTGCCATGCTCTCGTTCCTAATTCTGTCACTGGTCTTTATACCCGCTGGGCCACAGAGGACCTATGAGACAGCATGTGCCTAAAGGCGTCCAAGTACTGTGATGTTAAGTAAGGGAACCTTGACTTGTCTTTCACATGAATTGAGTTTGTGAGCTCCTGTTAGCATTGACTGAGCTAGACTGAATCCATGATGCATTTCAGCCATTGACCCAAGGATAAAAGCTGCCTTGTTCTCAGCATTCTTGAGGCAGCTAAGCCTAACAAAGGTGGAAGAGGTTAAAGGGTTGCAAGTGACCCTCCTTTGAGTGGCTAGAGGGAAAGGTAGTCCACAAACACGTAATCTTTCTCAGTTTTTTTCTAATGTGCACACCAGACTTCGGAATATGTCAATATCACAAAGTGAGGTTAGTATGCTTTAGACACTCCTTCAAGATATACAGCAACACCAATCCCCCACCTTTATGTTTTGATGTCAGAGATTTTATTAGGGTTGAAATTAATAAATTCCAGGCCATTGCTTCTCTCTTCAACCTGTCCCAGGTAGTCATCTGCCTTGATAGGAGAAAGCTCCTTTAGTTGCTCTGCCAGTTATTCTAGGTGAAGTAATATTCTCCAAGGGAAGAGGCTATGGTGTCCAGCTCTATTCAGGAGCCATGGGGAAGACAGATTATAGAGCTTTATTCTTCCCTCCACTGCAATTCCAAGAAGAGAAGCTACACTTTTATCTGTTTGACATACTCACATGGTTCTGCTTAAGACTTGCAGAAGGAAGGGTGAATGAGGAAAACAGGGAATGAATTTGCATGTTATGATCATTCTAGGATTTTGTGATCATTCCAATTTGCTGGTAGAAACTATCTTATACATTGGTGTTTATGATTCCATTATTAATATTGCCTATTTGGTTCAAGGAATTCATTTTTAGCCATAACTTCCTTTCCCTGAAAGATTCTTTTAAAAATGGACAGAATTTGAAGTGCACATGTCTTCTCTTTTATTGATATTTAAATTTTATTTGGCATAGAAAAATGAGAGTAAAGTATACTCCTTTATCGTCTAATATAATATAATCTAAAATTTGACATATTACCTAAATATATTCTATTTTAATAGGTATCAAAATTTTATTTAATTTAATTAAACTGGCCTTTGTTCTTTATTTCCCCTTTTAATTTTAGATGTCAGTCCTTGAATTTCTGCTCATTTGCTTCTACTAGTAAGTGCTTTCTTCTAGAGTTGACTATCCAATAGCTTGATTGGTTAGTCAATCAAGTTTACTATCCAATAGCTTGATTGGATAGTCAATGCTGCTGCAGCTCAAGCCCATGTCTTCTGCCTTGACTCAGCCCACAGCTACAGTCACACAGTTTGCATTGTGCACAGGCCAGCTCTCCTGAGTCTTTTCAGTGCTACCTCAATCTCATTGTGGGCCAGTGGATTTCATCCTTGTCTTCCCTAAATGCCATGTTTCAATCCAGGACATCACTCTTCCCTGCATTCCTTAAGTGATTAACCTCAGTCATCCTTGACTCACCTTTCTCATTTATTCTCTATAAAGTCAACATCTGGAACACCTCTTATGTTTCTCTTTCTCCTATTTCCCGGTGCCCATCCCAGATCTGGCAATTATTGCCTTACACCTCATCAACAGCCATAGCTTCCTAACCTTGCTTGTTTTCAGTCACTTCCAATTCCATACCATTTCTCTACCAACAGACTAATCTAAAAATAATCTATTGCATTGTTATACTCTCTACTGCATAAGGTCTGTATGATTCTCTTTACCTGTGTTTGTTTTGTGTCTTCCTTGCCACTTCATTATACACATTAAATACTTGCTTAATAAATTAGTGCTTGAAATGAGGAAGCTGTGTCATATGAATTCACCAAAGCTGTCCTTTAGCCTAATATGCAGAGAATTGGCAGCTGATTCATATCTCTATTTTAAAAATGGAGAACTTGACCAGAAATATTTCCTTATTGAAGCTGCAAATAAACAGTAAAAACAAAAACTTTTCATCTGGGCTTCAGTTTTCTTAGAATAAATGCCACCTACATCATGGGCTTGCTGCAAATATTAAATGTGATGTTTTAAGGCACCCAGCACAGAACATGAGGGGATGCAAATAAATTCTAGTTGAATCTTAATAAAGAGGTTGATGGAATGAGTGAATTTGAACTGACATAATGAAATATTTAGGTATTTTATGTAAATTACAATTTACTAATTCAGATTCAATAAAATTTTGACATTATTACTGCTGTGTTACATGTGTTAGTATATATTATCTCATTTATTCTTCAAAGTAACCCTGTGATACAAGTGGCATTTTCTCCAATTACATATTAGTTCAGCTAGGGAAAGTAAAAATGCCTTGCACAAGATCCATTCACATATGTTAGAATCAAGATTTGTCTGTAAGAGTTCCAATATCAGATCTTTTGCTTTTCCCATGTACCATCCTCCTTAAATATTTTTCTGTTTAGTTTTTTATATTTACTTAGGTTTGCATTCTTAAAAGGCGTTCATCAATCTATTTCCTTTCTTTTGCTGGGTCCCACTTTTTGAGGCTCACTTATACATCTGCTAAGATGCCTTCCTCTCTACAGCCCCACTCCGAAGTCATTAGTACCTTGAAAATGTGTTCACCACAGAGTATTATAATTGTTAATATGTTTGGTAACTTCCCAGATTATGAAATCCTTGTGTGCATAAGTCTGTTAGTTTTGTTTTCTGAAGGCCTGCACATGAAGTATCTAGGTATATTACCAAAAGGTGCTACAATCACATGCAGTTATATGGTCATAGAGATTAATTGACAAAGAAAAGTGGCATGGAATAAATTTCAAGAATGGAAATTGATACCTCAGTATCAAGCCTAATGGTAAAAAAAAAAAAAAAAAAAAGAATGGAAATTGAAAAAAAAGAGAACCAAGATGGCGGCATAGGTTAACGCCCGAGTTTGCTGCTTTGAACAACTACTTCAAAAGTGAAACTAAAAGACTGAACAGACATCACCCAGAACCACTGGAACGCTGGCTGAGTGGAAGTCCTACAACTAGGAGGAAAGAGAAACGCATATGGACACTCAGAGGAGGCGCAGTGCTGAAGTCAAATTCTGAGGTGCGGAGTGCGCGGAGCGGGCTGGCTGGCGGCGGAGGGCGCGGTTGGCGTTTTCAATCGGGAGGGAGTCCCAGACTGAGCTCCAGATCCGGGCGAGTCTTTAGGGACCCAGACTCAAACGGGAGAAGCGGGACTGTCTGGCTTTGGTCAGAGCGAGTGCAGCTTTCTCTCTGAGCTTTGCAGCGGGTGCAGGGACTCAGAGAGGCAGAGCCCCTGGGGACAGGACTGAGAGCTGCCATAACTGCTCTCTCCGGCCCACCCTGTTGATCCTGTGCGACCCGCCCCGCCCAAGCCCTGCACAGAGGCATTTGCCGGATAGCCTCAGGCAAACGCCAGATTAGCACCTCCCTAGAGGACAGAAGTTCTCTCACTGCTGACACAGCTGATTCTCATAGCCACTTGGCCTGGAGGTCAAACCCTCCCTGGAATTAGCTACAACAATCAAGATTTAACTATAAGACCACGAACAAAGACCACTAGGGGGTGCACCAAGGAAGCATAACAAAATGCGGAGACAAAGAAACAGGACAAAATTGTCAATGGAAGATATAGAGTTCAGAACCACACTTTTAAGGTCTCTTAAGAACTCTCTAGAAGCCGCTGATAAATGTAGTGAGATCCTCAAGAAAACTAATGAGACCCTCGATGTTATGATAAAGAACCAACTAGAAATTAAGCCTACACGGACTGAAATAACGAATATTATACAGACTCCCGACAGCAGACCAGAGGAGCGCAAGAATCAAGTCAATGATTTGAAAAGGGCGGAAGCAAAAAACACCCAACCGGAAAAGCAAAATGAAAAAAGAATCCAAAAATGCAAGGATAGTGTAAGGAGCCTCTGGGACAGCTTCAAGCGTACCAACATCAGAATTATAGGGGTGCCAGAAGATGAGAGAGAGCAAGATATTAAAAACCTATTTGAAGAAATAATGACAGAAAACTTCCCCCACCTGGTGAAAGAAATAGACTTACAGGTCCAAGAAGCGTGGAGAACCCCAAACAAAAGGAATCCAAAGAGGACCACACCAAGACACATCATCATTAAAATGCCAAGAGCAAAAGATAAAGAGAGAATCTTAAAAACAGCAAGAGAAAGAAACTCAGTTACCTACAAGGGAATACCCATACGACTGTCAGCTGATTTCTCAACAGAAACTTTGCAGGCCAGAAGGGAATGGCAAGAAATATTCAAAGTGATGAATGCCAAGAACCTACAACCAAGATTACTTTATCCAGCAAAGCTATCATTCAGAATTGAAGGTCAGATAAAGAGCTTCACAGATAAGGAAAAGCTAAAGGAGTTCATCACCACCAAACCAGGATTATATGAAATGCTGAAAGGTATCCTTTAAGAAGAGGAAGAGGAAGAAAAAGGTAAAGATACAAATTATGAACAACAAATATGCATCTATCAACAAGTGAATCTAAGAATCAAGTGAATAAATAATCTGATGAACAGAATGAACTGTTGATTATAATAGAATCAGAGACATAGAAAGGGAATGGACTGACTATTCTTGGGGGGAAAGGGGTGTGGGAGATGCGGGAAGAGACTGGACAACTATTGTGCACCTATGGATGAGGACAGTGGGTGGGGCGTGAGGGCGGAGGGTGGGGCGGGAACTGGGAGGAGGAGAGTTATGGGGGGGAAAAAAAGAGGAACAAATGTAATAATCTGAACAATAAAGATTTAATAAAAAAAAGAATGGATTATAAACAAGTACTGTAGGTTTTAAGGGAAGAAAAATTGGATTGGTGGTCAAGGAAAAATTTTGTTCTTTTTTTATTACTATAATTTAAATATGTTTTTTACTAGAGGCTCGGTGCATGAAATTCATGCACGGGGAGAGGAGGAGTAGTCCCTCAGCTTGGCCTGAGCCCTCTCAATTGGACATCTCTCTTGCAATCTGGGACTGCTGGTTCATAACTACTCACCTGCCTGCCTGACTGCCCCTAACAGCTATGATCGTCTACCTGCCTTCCTGATCGTCCCTAACCCCTCGCCTGCAGTCACTTAGGAACAGCACCCACCAGAGGAGCTGCTGCCAACTGAGGAGCAGCAGCTACCACAACCAACCGAGGAGCAACCACAGCCCGAGGAGCCACTGCAACCCAAGGAGCATCCCCTGAACGACTCAACATCTAGATATGTCAGTGAGATCAAACATGGAAAGACAAAGAAACCCCCAAAGGAAAGAAAAGGAGGACTCACCAGAAAAGCAGCTAAGTGAAATAGAGGCATGCAACATGACAGAAAAAGAATTCAGATTTAGGGTCCTAGAGTGCATAAACCAGATGGAGGAAAAAATCAACAACTTATGCAAGAAGCAAGAAGAAACAGATGAAAAAATCAATAACTTATGTAAGAATCAAGAGAAATGGATGAAAAAATCCATAACTTAGGTAAGAACCAAGAAGAAATGAAGAGTGATATAGCTGCAATAAAAACCACCATGGAAAGTTTCAACAGTAGACTATGAGAAGCGGAGGACCGAATTAGTGAATTAGAAGACGGAAGCAAAACACACCCAAACTGAACTGCAATTGGAGAAAAAAATTAAAAGACAAGAGGAGAGCTAAGGGAGCTATGGGACAACATGAAATGAAACAACACACGAATAATAGGGGTGCCAGAACAACAGAAAGAGGAACAAGGGTTAGAAAAACTATTAGAAGAAATAATATCAGAAAACTTCCCTGAGGTGGGGAAAAAAAAAAGTCACACAGGCACAGAGTCCAAAACAAGGTGAACCCAAAAAGAACGACACCAAGAAACATCATAATTACCATGGCAAATGTTCAGGACAAAGAGAGAATCTTACAGGCTGCAAGAGAGAGACGGAAAGTTACATACAAGGGATCTCCCATTAGATTATCAAATGGTTTCTCAATAGAAATACATCAGGCAAGAAAAGAATGGAAGGAAATTTACAAAGTGATGCAAAGCAAAGGAATGAATCCAAGTATACTTTATTCAGCAAGGCTATCCTTCAAAACTGAAGGGGAAATAAGAAGCCTCACAGACAAAAAAAGGCAAATGGAGTTTATCACCACCAAGCCAGTAATGCAAGAAATGCTAAAGAGACTGGTGTAAAAAGAAGAAATAAAAAGCTAAGAAAGAAAACAGGCACAAAAAATGCAAATGGCTACAAACAAGTACCCTTCAATAATAACTTTAAACATAAATGGACTAAATGCTCCAACCAAAAGACATCAAGTGACTGAATGGATAAAAAAACATGACCCATATATTTGCTGTCTAAAAGAGACCCACCTCAGAAGAAAGGACTCACACAGACTGAGAGTGAAGGGATGGAAAAATATCTTTCAGGCAAATGGAAATGAAAAAAGAGCTCGGGTAGCAATACTTATATCTGACAAAATAGACCTCAAAGTGAAGGTCATAACAAGAGATAAGGAAGGCAACTTCATAATACTAAAGGGATTGATACACCAAGAAGATCTAACCCTGATAAACATATATGCACCCAATGCAGGAGCACCCACATACATAAGAAAACTCCTGGAAGATATCAGGGGAGAGATCGACAACAATACAATCATAGTAGGGGACTTTAATACACCACTGACATCAATGGATAAATCCTCTAAACAAAAAATCGTCAAAGAAACAGCAATCCTAAATTACTCACTAGATCAGATGGACTTAATTGACATCTTCAGAACATTTCACCCCAAAGCCATGGAATATATGTTCTTCTCAAGTGCTCATGGGACAATTTCAAAAATAGACCACATATTGGGTCACAAACAAAGTCTCCCCAAATTTAAGAAGATTGAAATAATACCAAGAATCTTCTCAGACCACAATGGCATAATATTAGGAATAAACTACAATAAAAACTACCCAAAATACTCAAACACTTGGAAGCTGAATAGCATGTTATTAAATATTGATTGGGTTACCAATGAGATAAAAGAAGAAATTAAACACATCCTGGAAACTAATGACAATGAAAACACAACAATCCAAAACCTATGGGGCACAATGAAAGCAGTCCTGAGAGGGAAGTTTATAGCTCTACAGGCCTATTTCAAAAAAAACAAGAAAAAATGGTAGTAAATCATCTAACTCTACATCTCAAAGAATTAGAAAGAGAGCAACAAGAAAAGCCCAGAGTGAGCAGAAGGAAGGAGATAATAAAGATCAGAGCAGAAATAAATGACATAGAGACCGAAAAAACCATACATAAAATCAATGAAACCAAGAGCTTGTTCTTTGAAAGAATAAACAAGATGGATGAACCTCTGGCCAGGCTCACCAAGAAACAAAGAGAGAGGACCCAAATAAACCAAATCAGAAATGATAGAGACAAAATAACAACAGACCCCACAGAAATACAAATGATTGTTAAACAATACTATGAACAGCTCTATTCCAACAAACTAGACAACCTGGAGGAAATGGACATATTCCTAGAAAAATACAACCTTCCAAAACTCAATCAGGAAAAATCTAAAAGTCTCAATAGGCCAATAACTATGGAAGAAATTGAAGCAGTCATCAAAAAGCTTCCAGCAAACAAAAGCCTAGGACCAGACAGCTTCACAGTGGAGTTTTACCAAACATTCAAGGAAGAACTAAAACCTATCCTCTCAGACTACTACAAAAAATTCAAGAGGAAGGAACACTTCCAAGCTCATTCTATGAAGCCAGCATCACCCTAATACCAAAACCAGGTAAAGACAACACAATGAAAGAGAATTACAGGCCAATATCTTTCATGAACATAGATGCCAAAATCCTCAACAAAATCTTAGCAAATCAGATCCAGCAGCACATCAGAAAGATCATACACCATGACCAGGTAAGTTTTATCCCAGGGATGCAAGGATGGTACAATATCTGCAAATCAATAAACATAATACATCACGTAAACCAGGGGTCCTCAAACCTTTTAAACAGGGGGCCAGTTCACTGTCCATCAGACCGTTGGAGGGCCGGACTATAGTTTAAAAAAAAAATATGAACAAATTCCTATGCACATTGCACATATCTTATTTTGAAGTAAAAAAAACAAAACGGTAACAAATACAATATTTGTATTTGGTTGTGGCCCGCGGGCCATAGTTTCAGGACCTCTGACATAAACAAATTGAGTGGAAAAAAAAACACAGTCATATCAATTGATGCAGAAAATGCATTTGACAAAATCCAACACCCTTTCTTGATAAAAACTCTCAGCAAAGTGGGAATAGAAGGATCATACCTCAACATAATAAAAGCCATATATGACAAACCCACAGCCAACATCATTCTCAGTGGACAAAAACTAACACCATTTCCCTTAATAACAGGAACAAGACAGTGATGCCAACTCTCACCAGTCCTGTTCGACATAGTACTGGAAGTATTAGCCATTGCAATTAGAAAAGAAGAAGAAATAAAAGGCATCCAAATTGGAAAAGAAGAAGTAAAACTGTCCTTATTGTCAGATGACATGATATTGTTCATAAAACACCCTAAAGACTCCATCAAAAACTATTAGACTTGATGAATGAATTCGGCAATGTAGCAGGATACAAAATTAATGCCAAGAAATCTGTGGCATTTCTATACACCAATAGTGAATGTGCAGAAAGAGAGACTAAAAAAGCAATCCCATTTACCATCACACCAAAAGAATTAAGATACCTAGGAATAAACTTAACTAAAGAGGTAAAAGACCTCTACTCAGAAAACTACAGGATGTTGAAAAAAGAGATAGAGGAAGACAGAAACAGATGGAAGAACATGCCATGTTCATGGATTGGTAAAATCAACATCATTAAAATGTCCATACTAACCAAAGCAATCTATAAATTCAACACACTTCCCATTAAAATACCAGCGGCATATTTCACAGACCTAGAATGAACACTCTAAAAATTCATCTGGAATAAAAAAAGACCCCGAATAGCTGCAGCGATCCTGAGAAAGAACCAAGTAGGTGGGATCTCAATACCAGATATCAAGCTGTATTACAAAGCCACTGTTCTCAAAACTGCCTGGTACTGGCACAAGAACAGACATATAGATCAATGGAATAGAATAGAGAGCCCAGAAATCGACCCAAACCAATATGCTCAATTAATATTTGACAAAGGAGACAAGAACATACAATGGAGTCAAGACAGTCCCTTCAATAAATGGGAAAATTGGACAGATACATGCAAAAAAATGAAACTAGACCACCAACTTACACCATACACAAAAATAAACTCAAAATGGATAAAGGACTTAAATGTACAATGGGAAGCCATAAAAATACTAGAGGAATCCAAAGGCAACTAAATCTCACACATATGCTGAACCAATTTCTTCACTGATACAGTTCCTAGGGCATTGGAAACTAAAGAGAAAATAAACAAGTGGGAATACATCAAAATAAAAAGCTTCTGCACAGCAAAAGAAACCATCAACAAAACAACAAGAAAGCCCACTGCATGGGAGAACATATTTGCCAATGTTATCACCGATAAGGGTTTAATCTCCAACATTTACAGGGAACTCATACAACTTAACAAAAGGAAGATAAACAATCCAATCAAAAAATGGGCAAAGGACCTAAATAGACACTTTTCAAAAGAGGACATTCAGAAAGCCAAGAGACATATGAAAACATGCTCAAAGTCACTAATCATCCGAGAGATGCAAATCAAAAGCAATGAGGTACCATCTCACACCTGTCAGAATGGCTATCATCAACAAATCATCAAAGGACAAGTGCTGTTGAGGATGTGGAGAAAAAGGAACACTTGTGCAGTGCTGGTGGGAATGCAGCCTGGTGCAGCCATTGTAGAAGACAGTATGGAGTTTCCTCAAAAAACTAAAAATGGAACTCCCATTTGACCCCGCGATCCCACTTCTAAGAATATATCCCAAGAAAACAGAAACACCAATCAGAAAGGATATATGCACCCCTATGTTCATAGCAGCACAATTCACCATAGCGAAGATCTGGAAACAGCCTAAGTGCCCATCAGCAGATGAATGGATTAGAAAACTGTGGTACATCTACATGATGGAATACTATGCTGCTGTAAAAAGGAAGGAATTCTTACCATTTGCAACAGCATGGATGGAACTGGAGAGCATTATGCTAAGTGAAATAAGCCAATCAATGAAGGAAAAATACCACATGATGTCACTCATTTCTGGATAATAAAGACCATTATAAACTTATGAACAAAATAGATACAGAGGCAGAGCAGCCTTGAACAGACTGTCAAACTACAGTGGGAAGGCCAGGGAGGGTTAGGGGGCGGGAGGGGTCGTGAGTAAGAGATCAACTGAAGGGCTTGTATGTATGCATATAAGAATAACTAATGGACATAAGACACTGGGGGTAGGGGAGGCCAGGGGTTTCTTAACGGCGGAGAAAAAAAGGAGACATATGTAATACTCTTTGTAATACTTTAAGCAATAAAACAATTAAAAAAAAAACCAGTCACTTAGGTTTTTATTATATTGATTAATTCCAGAGAGAGGAAGAGAGAGGGAAAGAGGGATAGAAACACCAGTGATGAGAAAGAATCATCTATCAGCTGCCTCCTGCATGCCTCCTACTGGGGATCGGGCCCACAATCCAGGCATGTTCCCTCACCAGGAATTGAACCATGACCTCCTGTTTCATGAGTTGATGCTCAACCACTAAGCCACACCAGCTGGGCTGTTCTTTATTGTTATTGAATTTATTGAGGTAACATTGGTTAATAGGAATATATAAATTTCAAGTATGCAACATTATAATTTGATATCTATATACTCTATTGTGTACTTACTACCCAAAGTCTAGTTTCCTTTTGTTATCATATTTTTGACTCCCTTTACCCAGTTTGCCCTCCCCCCATCACTTTCCTTTTTTGTAACCACCATTTTGTTATCTGTATCTATGAATTTGTTTTGAGTTGTTAGTTTGTTTTTTACTTCTTTTTTTTTTTTTTGTATTTCCCATATAAGTGAAAGCATTCAGTTTTTATTCTTTTCTGTCTCACTTATTTCACTTAGCACTATACTTCAAGATTCATCCAAAAAAGATGAAATATTGCCATGAGATATATATATATATATATATATATATATATATATATATATATATATTACATCTTCTTTATTCATTCATCTATTGATGAACACTTAGATTGTTTCCATGTTTTGGCTATCTATATATAAATATAAAAACCTAAGCAACTGTTATGACAAAATGACCAAACAACCAAACGATCAGTCGCTATGATTCACACTGACCACCAGGGAGCAGGCACTCAATGCAGGAGCTTCCCCATGGTGGTCAGTGCACTCCCACAGCCAACCTCCTGTGGCCAGCCAACCTCCCACGGTCCCCCCAACCTGGCCGGCCAGCCCTGATCAGCCCAGATAACCAGCCAGGCTGAGGGACCCAACCTGTGCATGAATTTGTACACTGGGCCACTAGTTGTAAATAATGCTGCAAGGAACATAGAAGTACATATATCTTTATAAATTATTTTCATAAATTTTGGGTAAATATCCAGAAGAGCAATTGCTTGATCATATGATAGTTCTAGTATTAATTTTTTTCTTTTTCTAAAAAATTTTCTTTTATTGCTTAAAGTATTACAAAGAGTATTACATATGTCTCCTTTCCCCCCACCCTTGACATTCTCCAAACCTCCACTACCCCCCAGTGTCTTATGTCCATTAGTTATGCTTATATGCATGCATACAAGTCCTTTGGTTGATCTCTTACCGTCCTCCCCCCAACCCTCCTCGGCCTTCCTGCTCTAGTTTGACAGTCTGTTCAAGGCTGCTCTGCCTCTGTGTCTATTTTTGTTCATCAGTTTATAATGGTCTTTATTATCCATAAATGAGTGAGGTCATGTGGTATTTTTCTTTCATTGACTGGCTTATTTCACTTAGCATAATGCTCTCCAGTTCCATCCATGCTGTTGCAAATGGTAAGAATTTCTTCTTTTTTACAGCAGCATACTATTCCATTGTATAGATGTACCACAGTTTTCTAATCCATTCATCTGCTGATGGGCACTTAGGCTGTTTCCAGATCTTAGCTATGGTAAATTGTGCTGCTATGAACATAGGGATGCATATATCCTTTCTGATTGGTGTTTCTGGTTCCTTTGGATATATTCCTAGAAGTGGGATCACTGGGTTAAATGGGAGTTCCATTTTTAACTTTTTAAGGAAACCCCATACTGTCTTCCATAGTGGCTGCACCAGTCTGCGTTCCCACCAGCACTGCACAAGTGTTCCCTTTTCTCCTGATCCTCTCCAGCACTTGTCATTTGTTGATTTGTTGATGATAGCCATTCTGACAGGGGTAAGTTGATACCTCATTGCTGTTTTGATTTGCATCTCTCAGATGATTAGTGACTTGAGTCTTACATGTAAGTCTTTAATTAATTTTTAGTTCATTCTTGTGTGTGGTGTAAAAGTGTTGTCTAGTTTCATTTTTTTTGCATTTATCTGTCCAATTTTTAATAGCATTTATTGAATGCTATTAAAAATTCATTTATTGAATACATTGTATTTACCTCATTTTATGTTCTTGTCCCTTTTGTCATATATTAATTGATCATATGGGCATGGGTTTATTTCTGGGCTCTTTATTCTGTTCCATTAAACTATGTGTCTATTTTTATGCCAGTACCATATTGTATAGATTATGGCTATCCAGTTTTCCCAGCATCATTTATTGAAGAGACTTTTTTTAAACCATTATATTCCTTGGCTTCTTTCTCATAAATTAGTTGTCTCTCTCTCTCTCTTTCTCTCTCTCTCTCTCTCTCTCTCTCTCTCTCTCTCTCTATATATATATATATATATATATATATATATATATATATATATAATTTCTGGGCTCTTATTTTGCTTCTGTTGGTCTGTAGCTCTTGTTTTTCTGCCAATACCATACTGTTTTGATTACTATAATTTTGCAATATAGTTTGAAGTGAGGGTGTGTGATTCTTCCAGAATTAGTCTTTTTTCTCATTAATGAAGGAAGGATTCTTGGTCAGGGCCAGCTTCAAGGGTGTATAGCCCATGCAGTTTCACAGGGTTCTATACTCAGAGGAGCTCTACACTTGGCTTAAAGCTCTGTTGTCACCACCTAAAAATTCTCAATCATTTATGAACAAAGAAACCTTCATTTTAGTTTGGCACTGGGATACACAAGTTAAGTAACTAGTCTTGTTCTTGGTTCTAAGAGAATTCAGATTTATAGAAATGGGGAGTGGGGAGAACAGGCAACAAGAGAGAGTGTAAGAATCTGATAGGCACAATGCGAAATGCGTAGGCATGTTAGAGGGTTAACAGACCAGCTCAAGAACACCAAAGGACTTACCTTGTTAGAATGAAGCTTGAAAGATGCCGAAACCGGTTTGGCTCAGTGGATAGAGCGTCGGCCTGCAGATTGAAAGGTCCCAGGTTCGATTCCAGTCAAGGGCATGTACCTGGGTTGCGGGCACATCCCCAGTGGGGGATGTGCAGGAGGCGGCTGGTCGATGTTTCTCTCTCATCGATGTTTCTGACTCTCTATCTCTCTCTCTTCCTCTCTGTAAAAAATCAATAAAATATATATATAAAAAAAAAGAAAGATAAATTAAGGCAGAGTTTGGATACTATCTTCGAAGTGATGAGTAATTTCAGATGATCAGTAAGCAGGAGATTGGTGGGAAGTGTAGCTTTATGAAGATTTGTGTGGTGACAGTATGCAAGATGGATTAAGGAGAAGTGAGGCAGGAAATGAAATCAGGAAGCTGATTCAAAGCCTAGGGTATGATAATAGGGCTTAAATAAGGTAGAAGAGGCACAGAAAAGCAAAAATTTGGGGAAAACTATGAGGGAAAAATAGATGCAACTTTGATCACATGTAGGAATTGAGAAAAGACTGGGAGTCAAGGAGTAGTAGGAATTGAGAAAAGACTGGGAGTCAAGGAATACTCTGAATAATCATGGGCCCGCTGAACTAAGGAAGTAAGGGATAAGGTGTAGTAGCTTATTTGTCAGAGGAATGGTGAGTTCAATTTTAGATATTTAATATGATAGCAGGATTTCAAAATAAAATTGTTCATTTGCAATTAAATAAAAATAATTGTTCATGGAGAAGAGAGTTTGAAAAAAGAAAGAATGGTTAACGGTGCCAAATGTTGCATAAAGGCAAAAACATTGAAGACTGAGTAAAGTTTTTAGATCACAATTTTAGAAGAACAATGAGAAGAGCCACCCAAAAAAGACTGTGTGGGAATTGAGGAAATAAGGTAGCATTTCCTAAATTCATAATTTCTCTTCTGCAAACTCACTTCTGCATTCCCTGTCTCATTGAATGGTACCATCCCGTTTCCATCCAGAAATGGGGTCATCTTTGACTCCTCCTTCTTTATTCAATCTTTTTCTTGCTCTGTATTCAATCTGTTCTTTCTGCCATCAAGTTACCCTTGAATCTATTTACCTCTCTTTATCTCACCACCACTTATCACCTTATAAGGCACTAAAGGCAAAGGCCTCTGGAATATCTGATCTTTATCCTCCCTAGTCCATTCCAACCCTTGCCATTTCAATCCTTTTATTAAAAGTAAAGAGATTTTTCTAAAAGACAGTTCTGATTATGTCACTTTCTGTTTTCGGCCCTATTATGAATTGCGTTCCCCTCAAAAGATATTGAAGTTCTAACTCCCAGTGACTATGAATATTACCTTACTTAGAAATGGATATTTGCAGATGATCACAGCAAGATGAGCTCATTTGGGGTGGACCCTAATTCAATAAGACTATTTCCTTATAAATAGGGTGAAATTGGATTAAGCCAAGGATACCAGAGATTGCAGCAAGCCACCAGAAGCTAGGAGAAAGTCATGAAAGGGATTCTCCCTCTCAGCCCTCAGAAGGAATCAACCCCGCTAATGTCTTGATTTTGAATCCATTACGTGGTCTGCAGAACCATGAGATACTAAATTTAGGTTTACTAAACTTACTTACTCAACAACCCAATTTGTGGTATTTTGTTACAGTGGCCTTAGGTAATTAATACAGATCCTAAAATAACCCCTCTCTCCCCTCCATTGCTTTTAGGCTAAAATCCAAACTCCTTAACCCAGCTAAAAGGCCCACCATGATCCAGTCTCTGCTAGTCTGCAGCCTTTCTCTTTCTTTGCACCCCTCCCCCACCCTCACTTTCATCCTCCCTTGCACTCTTAACTGCAGGAATACTCAGCTCTTATCAGGTTCTTTATGTTTATTGCTTTCATTCACCTATAATCTTTTGCACATGCCATTCCCTAATGATTAGAGTATATTTCTGCCTTTCCTTTTCATCTCATCCTTCAAAAGTCTCAGCTCAGTCCTCTTTATTCACTTATTTAACATACTAGTGGCCTGGTGAATGAAATTCATGCACAGGGGGAGGAGGTTGTCCCTCAGCCCTGTCTGCACCCTCTCCAATCTGGGACCCCTTGGGGGATGTCCGATGACTGGCAGTCGGACATTCCTCTCACAATCTGGGACCGCTGGCTCTTAACCGCTCACCTGCCTGCTTGCTGATCACCTTAACCACTCTTCCTGCTAGCCTGCTTGCCTCCAACTGCCCCCCACTTGCTGACCTGATCACCTCCAACTGTTTCCCCCCCGCCTGTCTGCTTGCCCCCAACTGCCCCCCTCTGCCAGCCTTGTCACCCCCAACTGCCACCCCTTGCCAGCCTGCTTACCACTGACTGCCCCCCCTTGCTGGTCTGCTCACCCCCAACTGCCCCCCCCCCTGCAGGCCTGATCACCCCCAAATGTCCTAGCCACCTGGCTTGATTGCCCCTAACCGCCTCTGCTTTGGCCCTGCCATCATGGCTTAATCCAGAAGGATATCCAGAAGATCTCCTGGTCTAATTAGCATATTACTCTTTTATTAGTATAGATATTTGGCATTCAATAATATATTAGTTCAGGTGTATAACATAGTGATTGGACATTTATATAAATTGCAAAGTGATACCCCTTATAAGTCTAGTGCCCACCTGGCACCATACATAGTTATTAAAATACTAGAGGCCCGATGCACCAAATTCATGCAAGAGTAGACCTTCCCTACCCTGGCTGCCAGCACCGGCTTCCCTGTGGCACCCAGGACCCGGGCTTCCCTTGCAGCCCCGGCTTCATCTGGAAAATTGTCCGGAAGGATGTCTGGTCTAATTAGCATATTAAGCTTTTATTATTATAGACTAGAGGCCCGATGCACAAAAACTTGTGCACTCAGGGGGGTCCCTCAGCCCAGCCTGTGCCCTCTCGCAGTCTGGGACCCCTCGGTGGATGTCCACCTGCTGGCTTAGGCCTGCTCCCCAGGGGATTGGGCCTAAGCTGGCAGTCAGACATTACTCTGGCAGCCCAGGAGTCCTTGGGGGATGTCCACTTGCCAGCGGGGAGCAGGCCTAAGCTGCAGTCGGACATCCTTAGCGTTGCTGAGGAGGCGGGAGAGGCTCCCACCACCACCACTGTACTGGCAGCCGTCAGCCTGGCATGTGGCTGAGCAGAGCTCCCCCTGTGGGAGTGCACTGACCACCAGGGGGCAGCTCCTGCATTGAGCATCTGCCCCCTGGTGGTCAGTGTGTGTCATAGTGACCAGTCATTCCCAGTCGTTCTGCTGTTAGGGTCAATTTGCATATTACTCTTATATTATATAGGATAGAGGCCTGGTGCACAGGTGGGGGCCAGCTGGTTTGCCTTGAAGGGTGTCCCAGATCAGGGTTGGGGTCCCACTGGGGTGCCTGGCCAGCCTGGGTGAGGGGCTGATGGCTGTTTTCAGCTGGTCACATCCCCTTCAGGGTGGGGGTCCCCACTGGGGTGCCTGGCCAGCCTGGGTGAGGGGCTGATGGCTGTTTGCAGGCTGGTCAAGCCCCCCCCCCAGTGGGGACTCTCACCCCATGGAGGTTTGGCCAGCCTGGGTGAGGGACTGATGGCTGTTTTCAGGCTGGCCAAGCCCCCCTGGCAATGGGAGCTCCCAGCCTCTGCTTTTTTTCTTTTTCTTTTTTAATTCTGGGATTTATTTACCTTCTATAATTGAAACTTAGTATCCTTAAGAGGAGCTCAGAGCCAGCCAGGGTGGGTGGGAGGAAAACTTGGCTTCCTTCATTGCCAGGGGCAACCCAAGCCTCCTGCTCGCTCCAGCTTCGTGGCCATGGCCTGCTGAAAGCAGGTATCTGGGGTTTATTTACCTTCTATAATTGAAACTTTGTTGCTTTGAGTGGAGCTCAGAGCCGGCTGCGGCAGACGGGAAGCTTGGCTTCCTCCATCATTGGGGCAACCAAGCCTCCTGCTTGCTCCAGCTCCATGGCTGCCGGCCGCCATCTTAGTTGGGTTAATTTGCATATAGTTGCTCTGATTGGCTGGCGGGCATGGCTTAAGGCATAGCAAAGGTACAGTCAATTTGCATGTTTGTCTTTTATTAGTGTAGATCATTGACTATATTCCCTATGCTTTACTTTACATCCTCATGACTATTTTGTAACTGCCAATTTGTACTTCTTAATTCCATCACCTTTTTCACCAAGCCCCACAAAATTGTCCTCCCTCTGGCAACCATCAGTTTGTTCTCTGTATCTATGAGGTTGTTTCTGTTTTGTTTGTTCATTTATTTTGTTTTCTAGATTCTATATATAAGTGAACTCATATGTCATTTGTCTTTCTCTGACTGACTTATTTAATTTAACGTAATAACCTCTAGGTCCATCCATGTTGTTGCAAAGGGTAATATTTCCTTCTTTTTTAATGGCCAACTAATATTCTATTTTATATGTGTACCACATCTTCTTTATCTAGTCATCTATCAATGGTTGCTTCCATATCTTGCCTATGGTAAATAATGATGCAATGAATATAGGGCTGCATATATCTTTTTGAATTAGTGTTTTGGATTTCTTTGGATAAATAACCAGCAGTGAGATTATTGGGTCATATGGTAGTTCTTTTTAAAATTTTTTTAGGAATGTCTCTACTGTCACGCTAACTGATATTCAGACTATACTAAAAACCTATAGTAATTAAAACAGTTTGATATTGGCATAAAAACAGATGTATAGATCAATGAAACAGAACAGAGCACTCAGAATAAACCTATACCTACATGGTCAATTAATCTATGACAAAGGAGGCAAGAATATACAATGTGGTCAAGAAAGTGTCTTTAGTAAATGGTGTTGGGAATATTTAACAAATATTTTTGAAATGCCAGGTACAGTGTTTAGAAGTAACAAAACAAACAGCCCATCGCCTCAGGGATTCCCAGTCTAGCAGGGGGCCCAATATCCAATGAGGCAACAAGAGACAAGTGATGTCAGCAAAATGTTGGAGGCCATAAAATAGATGGATAGAGAAAAGTGCTTAAGGATACACAACAAAGCTGAACCCTAGGCCTGTAATGAGACAAGCCAACAAGAAGCAATTCAAATCACACCACAGACACTCAGCAAAGCTCAGAAGTCTGTGGCATGACATGCCTTTGAAAACAGGGGTGCAAAATGGAGCTGAAAAATGGAAGGGTTGGTAGAAGTTTATATAAGGAATAGTGAGACATTTCTTACCCCACCCTATTCCCACCTTGCTATAAAAAAAAAAAAAATTAAAAAAAAACAAACAGGAAGATTCAGAGAAAAAGGTTTTGGCTATTAAAAATGATAGTAGAAATAAAATGTTCAATATAAGTTTTAAAGAAAAAGTCAAAAAACCTGACAGTAGAACAGGGAGGCGAGAAAGGCAGAAAATAGTAGGAAAAAAAATTAAAGAAAATTGGAGAATCAGTTTAATAGACCCAACAAATAAATTTAATCCCAAGGAAAGAGAACATAGTAAACAGTGGAAAGGAGAGAGAGAGAAAGAGGGAGAGAGAGAGAGAGAGAGAGAGAGAGAGAGAGAGAGATCCCAGAACTGAAATATTTCACTTTCTATTAAGAGATTAAGAGATCACTGAGTCCCAGGCTCAGTGGATAAAAACAGACCCACTCTAAGACATATAAAATTTCAAAATGCCAGGCATAAAGAGAAAATTCTAAATATTTCTAGAAATTTAAAAAAAAATAACATGGAAAGGACCATAAATCAGAATGGTACCAGACCTCTCAACAGCAACACTAAAACATAGAACAATTCTTTCATAATTTTGAGAGAAAATGATTTTCCAGTATGGACTTCTGAGATTATATATGGTTCCAGTTATAAAATGTCTCAAAAATTTTATGACCCAAGAAATCTTTCCCAGGAATCTAGGATATGCTTATTAAAACAAGGAAGTAGACCAAGAAAGTGGAAGACATGTGGTCCAGAAACAGGAGATCCAACCCAGAGGGGAAAAAAGGGGATTCCCAGGATGATGGTGAAGGGAAGTTTCTGGATGGCTATGGGCAGCAAGGCCAGATAGGAGGATGAAGGACTATAGGGAGGACCCCTCCAAAAGAGAAATGGATTCATTTCTTGATTTTTAATTTTTTTTAAATTTATCTTTTTTTTTAAGTATTACATGTGTCCCCTTTGTTCCCCCTTGATGCCGCCCCCCCTCCATCTCTTGATTTTTTAAAAATATTTTATCTCTGTTGGAGTGTTTAGTACAGAATTAGTAATAGGTACATAGAAACCTAACAAATGAAAAAAACATACCAAAATGAAATATAAATATAGTACTCTACATAACTCAGATGTGAGTATTTACAAGTCATTGTAAAATTGGAATGTTAATTTAATTAAAAAGGTGCTGTAACATATTTTGAAGGATGGTGGGAGGGCTATTGTATGCATGTTAGTGGAGTGAAAGCGCCAAATCTTCATCTCCCAAGTAAGAAGTAAAATAAATAAATAAATAAATAAATAAATAAATAAATAAATAAAAATAAACAAAAAACCTGGTTCTGAACAATCAGGACATAGTATGAGCATAGCATCTAAAAATATGGAGTAGCTGAAGAAATAGCTAAAACTGTTGAAAATAATTGTTTCAGGGGAATAAGAATTGAACGTAGAGAGGACGTGTGTCAAGACACTGGTGTTTCACCTAAACTTTGAAGTAATATTTGACTTCTAAAGCTCTATGCATGTATTACTTTGATTAAAAATTAAACATACATCCACACAAAAACATGTACATGAATATTAATAGCAACATTATTTATAATCTAAAAAGTGGAAACAACTAAAATGTCTATCAACTAATGAATGGGTAAATAAAATGTGGTATATACATATGATGGAGTGTTATTCTTCTATAGGAAGGGATTCAGCATTGATATGTGAATCCAGCTACAACATGGATGAGCCTTGAAAATATCCTGTTTAAGTAAAATAAACTAGTCACAAAAGACTACATATTATATGATTTCATTTTCATGAAATGTTCAGAACAGGCACATCTACAGAGACAAAATAGATTAGTAGCTGGGGAGTTGGAAGGTGGGGTAAATGAGGAATAACTGCTAATTGATACAAGGTTTCTTTTTGGAAAGATGAAACTATTCTGTAATCATATCGTATCATGGTTGCCCAATTCTGTAAATATACCAAAATCCACTGAATTTCACTTTTGAACAGTGAATTTTATAATATGAGAATCATACTATTATTTAAATATCAAAGAAAAAAACAATCATAGGGTTATTGTGAGGAATAAATGAAATAATGTGTGTGAAGGGTCTAGCCTCAATCCTAATATAAATATTAGAAGACAGATGAACAGGTATATAGCCAGACACTCTTCAGAGTTTCCTACATACATCAATTCACTTACCTCTCATAGTAACTGTATAAAATAGACACTATACTTAGCACCATTTTCTAGGTGAGGAAGCTGAGGCCAGTGAAATTAAATACTTTGTCAAGGCTACCACAATTAGTACAATATTAGAGCTGAGCTCTTTACTCTTAACCACTCCATGGTGCTCCTTCTGCATGCCTCCCAGATCCTCCCTCCACCCCTCCCCCCAAGTGTGGGTTAGTTGTGTGTATTCCCACTTTGCTTTACATCTGTCATGGTTCTGAGTACCACCTGCCTTTTCACTTGTCTGTGTCCTTGACTATAGTGGACATTCTACAAAGGCAGGGACTCTCATTCCATGCTTATCAAATGTTGGAGGGTAAGCAGCAGAGTGAAGCAGAAGTATTATTTTTATAAATCCCATGAGTAAATGAAGGAGAAGTAGCAGAGTATAACTGACTAAAGAGTCTAGAAAAATATGAGATAATTGATGGAACAGGGTATCTAAAGAAGCAGAAGATATAAGATTAAGGTTATAATGAGAAACTATTGACCTTGAGAAGTTGGGAGAACATCTCCTTTCAGACTGAAGGAGAGGAGTACTAGTAAATGATGGATCTGGTGAGAGTATAGGAGGCTCATACCAGTTGATTTGATCATCTTGATAAGTAAGCGGCAGGAATTTGGGGCCAGGGAAGGATGCAGGAGAATGAACTAAATTGAGTGTGGCAAGAACTTTTGTCATCTCTGTAATAATCCTATATAATAAAAGCCTAATATGCAAATTGTCCACTTGGGTGGTCGTTTGACCAGGAGTTCAACCAGGAGACCGGAAGTTAGACTGCTGACTATGACGTGTGGTGACCACCAGGGGGTGGCGGCCAACCTTGCGTAGTACCTGGGCGGGGGACTGTGACCTCTCACCAGCTACCTGGGGGCAGGGGTGATGGGGACAGAGGTGCAATGAGAATGCAGCGTGTCCACTGGATATGTTCTCCCTCTGCCTGCTACCCTCCCCCAGGATGCCAAGACTCACGCATCAGGGAAGCCCTCACGCTCAGGTGCTGGGCACCCTTGAGGAGCCTGCCCTGCACCCATGGGGCCTCTTCCAGGTGAGCCAAAAGCCGCCAGGACCACAGGGCCAGTCAGGCTCCCCGTGGGTTCGCACAGGAGCCAGGCTGCAAGGCTGGCCAGGAGAGAGCATGCTGCCTGCCTGGCTTTGGTGTAGCACTGCTGGGCGGCCCAGAGGCCCACGGCATCAGGCTGCACTCAATGCATCTGTGTGGGGACTCAGGCGCCGTGACTCAAGTGGAGGGGGTGCATGGAGGCCTGGGGGTTCAGGTGCTTCCCAGGGCCCAGAGGTCAACTGGGACCTGCCCTTCCACGCCAGATGCTCACTCTTAGATTGCCAGCCAGGCCTAGGGACCACACCCATGCACAAGTTTTGTGCACCAGGCCTCTAGTATGATAAATATTATGATGGACCCAGAAAAAATCACATCCACACAAAATTATATATACAATTTAGGGATCTATGGACCCCAGGTTGAGAATGCCTGCTCTCAGTACTTAATGAAATTGAATAACAGTATTTCTGAGGAGTAATTTGGAGGCAAGAAGCTTGAATTGGTAACATTGCAAGTCTGTTTCTGTGAGTGTAATAGCTGATGCAGTTTTAGGGATTGAGTCTCTGGGTTTCAAAGCAGTGGGAGGTTGGGGGGTGAAGTAGGGGAGGGCAGTGGGGGCAAAGGAAAGCAAAGTATCAGCCAGTGAAGAAGTGGCAGAGGCCCTCGCCGGTTTGGCTCAGTGGATAGAGCATTGGCCTGCAGACTGAAGGCTCCCAGGTTCAATTCCGATCAAGGGCAAATGCCTGGGTTTTGGGCTCGGTCCAACGTGCAGGGGGGGCAGCCAATCAATGATTACCATCATTGATGTTTCTATCTCTCTCTTCCTCTCCCTTCCTCTCTGAAATCAATAAAAATATATTTAAAAGAAAAAAAAAAAGAAGTGACAGAGGGGCAGTAGAGGCACATGGAGGGTGGGGGTAGGAAGTGGGAGAGGTCCACTCTGGGTGCAGGTCATCAGGGATGCACTGACTATAGAGAAGGTAAAAATAATAATGAAACCAAAAGTCAGTCTTCTATTTATTATTATGATGAGCAAGAACTTCTAAATGCTAAAAGTGGTAAAATACTCCTCTTTGAAAAGCCTTGGTCTAAGACAGCCGTGGGCAAACTACGGCCCGTGGGCCGGATCCGGCCCATTTGAAATGAATAAAACTAAAAAAAAAAAAAAGACCGTACCCTTTTATGTAATGATGTTTACTTTGAATTTATATTAGTTCACACAAACACTCCATCCATGCTTTAGTTCCGGCCCTCCGGTCCAGTTTAAGAACCCATTGTGGCCCTCGAGTCAAAAAGTTTGCCCACCCCTGGGACTCTAAGACCTAAACAGTTGCCTGCCTCTGGGTAGACTTCTGCCACTGAGAGGCAGATAAAGAGATTAGGATGGAGGGAGTGGTCCAGGAAGTGGGTGAGGTGATGGTGGGTAGTTGATGTGCAGCCAAAGTTGAGTTGGTGCTAGAGTATAAAGACTCCTTCAACTGTTGGTGGTGTAAGCAGCACAATTCAATGGCTTTCATCTTCTAGAATCTAGACGTCATCTGAAATCCTAAATCTTGTTTTTACTTGCTTAGCAGTCATAACTAAGCAGGTTTCACTGTCTTCAAAAGTCAGCTTCACTAAGGGAAGGCTGGAGGGGGAGGGAAGGGGGGAGGGTATATTAACCAAAGAATGTACATGCATATATGCATAGCCCATGGACACAGGCAATAGTGTGGTGAAGGCCTGTGGTTGGGGGAAGGGCGTGTTAATGGGGGGGGGGGGGAGGGTCATCTGTAATACTTTCAACAATAAAGATAAATATTTTAACAAATAAAAAAAGATTTTAAAAATTATAAAAAATAAAAGATTTACTAGTAATTAGTTTTTTTCAAAGTTAGCTTCACTCAAATCTGCACTTTTTTTACACCCCTTTCATAATAGATGGCATTTATTACATGTCTTTTTCTCCTACTAGATTATATACTCCTTAAGAGCAGGAATTGTGTCTTATTCATTCCTGAATCATCAATGCCTACAGATAGGCACCCCAACACTTGCTCTATATATTGCTCTTCTTTATAGATTTCTCTGGTGACCAGGCAATAGTATCTACAGAATGCTGCTGCTTTCCTTCTCCCAGGTACATGAACTGAGTCTCTTTCCATTTATGAAGAGTTACTGCTGGACCTTCACTCCATCCTGAAATCACAGGATGCAAAACCAGATTTTTTTAGGGAGGTTCACAGTAACTTCACACTTTTTTTAATCCAAAAGACCATTGAGAGCCCTGTGTAGGGCCCCTTAATGATGACTGTCTCCACCAGCGTGGAAACCACCAGCATTTGGCTGCATTGTAACGTGATTAGTCCTGTCCCAGCAATGCATGGGTATTTCTCTGATGCATTCTCTGATGTCCCAAAAGAATTTAGGTGCTTCTTGAAACCCCTCTGCAACTTATTAATGGAGAAAACAGGGTTCGATTCACTTCCTCCAACTTCCCTGGGGAGGCACAGGAGAGCAGATAGTTCTCTGTGAAGTGAACTACTTCTAAAATGGATGAATCTCCACCATCTCTTCCTATTCTTCTGCCTAACCCCAGCGGAACCACTGTGGGGTTCTGGCTAAGAAGTTGCCCACCACTGGCTAATGGACTAGATAAATCAGAACAGCTTGGTTTAACATCTGAGGTCAGAAGTAGGACCTTTCTAAAGAAATCAAAGAAGCAAAAGAAGTATAAAGGCAGTCCCCCAACCAGTGGACCCACTGACAGGGTTCCAGGCCCTTAGTAAATACAGAAGCGAATGGAATGATCAAGCATCTTCAACTCATTCAGATCTGGAGCACAGCCATATATTCTGATTCCTCAATAGCAGTCTGTTCTGTGGAGCCACGCACAGTCTCTAGGCAATGTGGAGACTATGCTTAATGCTCAGTCAGCATTACTCAGAGCACTACACACACTTCACGACCCTTCATGAGCCCTTGAGCACTTACATTTGAAGATAAGAATTTGATCTCTAGACAAGCATCAGGGGTTTGGATATAGAATAGAGCTGTTTTATTCTACTGCTAATTTTATTAAATGTGCATTCAAAAAATAAATCTGGTCTGTATGAAGAATTTAGCTGCCCATTTAACCATAGCAGCTGCCTAAGTTATCCACTGGTGCTCTATAGGAAATGTCTAAATAATTGAAATCATTAATTGGGTTAAAGAGATCCTTAGCACATTGGGTGTTCTATAAATAGAAGAATGAGTAAATGATATAGTGGTCTAGCTTTTCTAGCCCTTCCCCTTAAAGAGGTTATTTTGTTTTGTTTGCACCAATAACATTGTTCGGGGACTTTTAAGAGGGATTTGGTTGAGGCTGGGGCGGGCTTTCACAAGAAAATCCCTTTTAGTTTGTTTCAGATATACTGCCACTTTCCCCCTTGGCTCTTTAACTAAAAATGAATAATTTGTTTATCTCTGCTGTTGTAGGTAGGAAGTCAGACATGAGCAACTGCGGGGAGGCCTACTCTGGGGTCCTGAACAGGGGTTCTACCAACACTGCCTTCAGACTGCCTCTCTACGGGTGCCCAGCAGCCAGCAGATCGCCAGAGAGCAGATTCAGAACTAGCCGGTAACCTTTCTTCCCCTATCACTGTTCATGCAGTTTGGACCCCTGATCTTTCATATCACTGGTCAGGTGGTTTAGACACCCCCTAACCTTTCCCTCCCCAAAGATAACATCTAGGCCTCAGTTGTGTTTCAGCCCCAGGCCCAGAAAAGCAGCAAAACCAGACAAATGACTCCGAGGCTGCCTCAGGACCAGCTACATTGACTAATGACCCCCTGCCCTGGTACCGACCAATCAGTGGACACCACGACCCTGAAAGAGCACACCTGGAAAGCTGATGAATATTCTATTAAGACCCTCCTTTGCGACCTCCCCTAAGGTTCCCACCTGCAAGAGAGATAAATACACTCAGGACAAAGGACCCAGGGCGTGCTCTCCCTCCAAGGAACACACCCGTGTCATTCCCCCACAGGCATGTAACCCCCAATCTCTAAAGGACCTCATGAGACTTGCAATCAGGGGAGCAATGGGCAGCAGCAGCTCGTCCTGTGCTAACCCCCTGAACCTGTTTCCAGGGCCCCCTTTTCTCTGACTTCCCAGTGAGTTGGCAGCAGGCCGGCCATTGTCTCTTTGACTGGCCCGCTCCTCATTTGGAGTGTATCTTCAATAAACCCCACTTTGCTTTACTTTCGTTTTCGTTGACCTTAAAATCTTTTCTGAGTCGATGAAAAGAACTGAGGTCCTAGATGGTAACCCCAATCGGTAACACTGTAAGTAGCAAGAAACCTGGGCTTTGCATTTTCAACTGGGATCAGAGAAAGAAGGCAAGGCAGCAGGCTGACGTTGCTTGTTATCTGAAATCAGACAGGTTTCAGACAGGTTTAAGTAGCCCAGAACCTTACAAACAGATAGAGGAGAAAAGAAAAAAAGGAAGGAAAGAGGAAAATGCTTATAAAGAGGAAGTGGTGAGAGGCTTCTGAATTTCAGTGTGACCTGTTCTGTTAGGTGATTTTTGTGGGGGAGGAGACATGAAGAAAGTTAAGTAAAATGTCCTTATAAAGACAAAATCTATTTCTTTCTTGGCTGATGATTTGTCATTTTAGTCACTTCCTGCCTTGTGACCACACACTCAGGGTTGACAAAGTTCTTCTGCAAATCAGAAAGAAGGGAGTTTCTGGTCACACGCCAGTACCATTGAGGACCGTTTTTCTACAAGGTAAATTTTCTTCATGCCTTTTTGTCATTTCTAAGTGCTTGTGATGCTTTGCTTGTTGGGTGGCTCTGTTTCTGTGGATTTGGATTTTGCTTTCAGAGGACTAGAGATCTGGACACCTGTTAGCTGAGCCCTTTGTGAGCCCTGCCACCATTAAACTGCTCAGCAATGCTGCAGCCACATCAGGTGGCTGTCTAGAGTGGGGCCCCTCAGCCCTCTGGGCGGCTTCTCTAATTATGCACTGTTATAACCCCCAAAAAACTATGATTTTTTTCTCTTTTTAAAACTAAATCATGTTCTGATTTATTTTTATTGCTTTATTTGAGGGAGGCTATTTACTGTGATTTTATCTGCTTTGAAAAAGTTTTTAGGAAAGTGTATATTGATTATTTAGATTGTGCCTAATTGGGGGGGGGGGTTTAATTTTTGCTACTGTGGTCCTGTTTTTTCTAAACAAACAAACAAAAAAACTTCTTTACAATACTTTAGTGGATATATTAACATCTTGAATCACATGTTAATATGTTACTGGTTACTCAAGTGATTTTGATGCCAACAGTTTTTAATGGGTGTGCTTAATAACCACATGGAGTTAGAGGCCACCTCTTATCCATTTATTCTCTAACATTAAAAACAATTTGTGTTGCCTAATTGTACTTTTTCACAGATTTATCTGAACTATTCATTATGCTTATGACCAGACAAATGACTATTAAATTTTGGATGAAATGTTTCTGTCTACAATAGAAATTTCTATAAAGTTGGCATGGGGTATTTATTCTAGAAACTTTGTTGAAACAGACTTTAGATCTTGTAATATCAGCCTTTATTTATTTATCATTATCCAACAATAATAAGAACCATTGACAGATGATAAACATAAAAGTCATTCAGATTAGAAATGGATTCATTTTTCAGCATACTTAGCAAAACCCAATTTTTCTTAATCAAGTATAGCAACTTGTGTTCTATAATTACTCCACCAGGACCACTTAAAAAAAAAACCTTCAAAAAAACATCATTAAACAAAGGTGGTTTATCCACACACATTTTGATTTTAATTTTATACAAATCTATCATATTTGGTTTCTATTAAATAAATTTGTTTAAAGAATATCTGCACAGGCAATTTTGAATGAAATTAACTATTGAACTATAAATGTGAATTTCTGAACATTGCAAAATGTGACCATTAGTATTGTTTTACACATGCCACCTGAAAAAAATGTGGAATTAAGAAAGGCAGACTTGAACCTCCCAAAAGAACAAATAAAAAAATATGCTATGTGTTACTTTAAGTAAAAATATTGATGAGAATAAAATAAATTAGGATGTAAAGGTATGTCAGCATTTTCCTTACATTGGAGGCAATAAAATGGAATGTGAAAAAGTTAATTTAAAGTAGCAAAAAGTCTCTTGATTTAAATCAAGTTTAGCTTGCTAAAGCATCAACATGCTATGTTATAAAATATTCATTCCTGTTCATTCTAGCTCACTGCCAGTAACATCAGAGAAGCAACTTCTGGGTCTTGCCCTTTGAGCAAGCACTGCTGTGGTGGGATGGAGTTGTGCTGAGGGGACATTTCATTAGCCATCTCAGGCATGCTTTTCTTTGTCAAATTTTAAATTTTGTCTTTTTCATAAATTATGTCTTGAAATAGTTGGTAATTTGGGAAACAGTTTCAGTGTTTTAGCATCATTTATAATTTGTTTTCTGAATCCTTTGGGGAAGGGGAGGCTAACAAGTAAAGTCTCATTCAAAAGTATTTATTTAAATGAGAGAGGATGGGACAAGTAATAATAACACTTAACATCTATAATTACTTACCATGTGCAGCCACTCTTCATGCATTTCATCACTTAATCCTCTTTACAGATGAGGAGTGGGCTGAGATCATAAAGAAACTGGCCCAAGATTACTGGGCAGTTGGAGAGGGGAAGGGGCTGTAAGTAGCCAGGGTTTCCAGCTCCATGCTACCTCTCTATAAGCACGTGTGTCTACTCCAAATTCTCTCTTCCACACCAGCATATTTTTTCCCACCAGATGTAGATAATTAAAGGCTTTTATCTCTGAAACTGACTGGAGAGATCTGGGCACTCAATTTAAGAGGCAGGGAAGGAATCTGGAAAGGAAGGGAGAGAGAGGGAAACAGAGGGATTGAGAAAGAGAGAAAGGGAGAGAGAGAGGGAGAAAGAAAGAGAGAGAGATAATTGCTGTAAACCCAGAAACATTTCTATTTTTATAATAAGAGATATCATTGCAGGTGGCATATAATAATAAAATAAAGTATTTTTAATTAATGCATAATTTTTCTAAAGAATTGTGTGCCTTCACAAACTTGCCTCAACCACTTCCCCAGTCTTATTTCTTGTCACTTCCTTCTGCTCTCTCTGATCCCCCCACCCTCCTCACTTACTCATATTCTGGGTGCACAAGACCACAAGCCTCCAGAAAGTTCTATGCTATTTCACTTTTTTTTTTTTTTTTTTTTGCTCCAACTGTTTCTCCAATTGCTTTTGCCTTTACTTGTAAAACTTTTGGTTATTTTTCAAGGTTCACATCAAGAAGCATGCCCTTTGAATTTTTCCTACTGAACCTCACCCCCTTTCTTTCACAAAGTTTCTTCTGTGTGTGTTTGCTTAATGCTTTGATCATAGAGTAAGTATAGCAATGGTATTGTTTCCTGACAAGCTGAGCTCCTTTTCTATTTCTCCTAACACACAGTAACTGCTAATGATATTTATTCAATTGCAAATTTGTCACAAGTATTTTTTCTCAACTCCTTAGATATTCCTCGGAGCCTTTTCTTTGATTTCACTTATTAACTTAATATTTACTGAGTTTCTCCAGTGATTACTATGAAAGGAGATACAGTAATAATATATTTTGCATTCTACCTTGCTTCCTTCTTGCCAAAGCACTATTCTTTATTTTGGCCTCAAAGCACTAAACAGACATTGACTTCAAGGAATCTAAGAAATTGTTCGATGACCATTGAAAACAGGCAAAATTATAATCTCATTATCTTAGTCTAAATATATTCATTGAGCTAAAACTTGGCTACCCTTACCAAACTATGTACTTGATAATGAGCTTCTTTGATGACAAAGAGCAAAAGACTGTATATCATTAACTTTTACTTAGTCACTTTAGATTATTCTCAGAAAATTCTCAAGTCAATTTCTCTTTATTTCCTAAAGAGAAGTCAGCCTCTGTGTGTATAGGCAATATACCAAACAAATTTTAAAATCAGGTTAGATAAAATAAATTAATAAATTTTCTTATAAGCTTATAGTTATGAATTAAAAATTTTTTGAAGTAAGATTATAAAGGCATTGGACTTTATGACTAATAGCAGATTTTATAGCAGAGTGACATTTAGATTAATCTAATGGTCTTCCTAGTGTTCTTTTGTGTGCTAGTTTCTCTATCAATAAAATAATGCTATTCCATCTGCATGTTGAACCCTACAGAAATAAAAATTAGAATTAAAGTTCACCAAAATATAAAACTAATTAGTGTTGGCAGATTTCAAGATGTTCAAGTTTCCCCATTTTGGTAGATGACAGTGTACTTCTCAAATAAAAAGTGTTGCAGTTTCACATTGTTTTCATTTTGAAGTTCTACAAGTAACCACCTGATTAGATGTTCATCTTCATGGGCATCTCCATACAGCTGCTATAACTGCTGGCTCCCAGATGGCATCTCCAGATTGCTTCCCTCAGTTTCCTCCTGATTCAACTTCCTTATACTGTGCTATTGACTGTTCCTCTTGTTTTGGTTTGTCAATTTCAGTCATTACATAGTCTTCCCTGTAATTTCATAATCACTCCATCTTGTAAGATACCACAAACAGCAGAGATGGGAAAAATACTTTCAATTTATCAGCTTAATAGCAGCTAATACTTATGTACTACTACTCACTTTAAATTGAGTATTTTGTGAGCATTTTAACCATCTTAATGCATGTAGTCATCACAACAACCCAAGATTACTCAATTCATTCAAATATGTATTTGATTAATTTTCTACAGTTGAATCAATTTTGTATTAACTGCAGAATTCTAGGGGAAACCTCCTGGAGTAAACAGGCAATAGACCATGGCACTTTTTACACTTACGCCCTCAAGCTGAACTTAAATAATCATAATTTATCCCAAATAAATACATCTGTATTATAATTGCTTTTATTAAACAGTGGACTTTATCATCATCATCACCATTTATTTAGCCCCTCTATGCACTTGACTGAGTATTTGGTTTTTGCCAATTTATTGACTGCTGCCTGAGTCACAAAACATAATCTCTACCCTCAAAAACTTTATTATCAGTCTTGGAAGATTAGAATACTTTTAGTAAAGTGGTACATTTTCTAGTTGTTGACTGATAGAAATAAGTTAAACAATTTATATTTAGACCCAAATACACTTGTCTATCTATAATAATAAAAGCATAATATGCTAATTAGACCAGACAGGCGAACAACTTTCAGGAAGAAGCCAGGGCTGCAAGGGTTGAGGCAAACCACTGCTGCTGTGAGGGCCGAGTCCCTTGCATGAATTTCGAGCACCGAGCCTCTAGTAATTATATAATAATGGCCAAATACAAGTATTCTAAAAACTACAAAGAATGAAAGATTATTTTAATTGTTAGTTGAGGAATAGAGGTAAAAATCCCACTTACTGAGTTAAAATAAGGTTTGCTCAACTTCAGAGTCCTGCCTGCATCATCCCCAGTTGCAAGTAAGTTATAAGGAGGCTTGTTTCTCAAATATGGTTGGTTGTTTTTTCTGGTGGAAAGAAAAGCTAGCATGTGGAATTAAGGAACTAGCAAAGCCACCATTCTTATTCTTTGGTTGCAGCATTGATTCTTGTTTTAGTCCAGTTCCAGTTATATGGATGGATGGATGGATGGATGGATGGATGGTCTCTCTCTCTCTCTCTCTCTCTTTCACACACACACACACACACACACACACACACACACACACACACATCTTGACTGGCTGAGCTAAAATGAAAAAGAGATTATGTTCTCCACAGGCAGAAAAACCAAAACACCAAATTCAGTAGGCAAATTAATTATGCATGTGAATTGCTATCTCCCAGATAATTTGTTTTCCCTTTTTCTCTGGTTGCACTTTCCTGAAGGAAGTGAATTAATGGAATAATTACTTTGCACTTAAATAATACCCTACATTTTGATCCCTGTCTTGTAGTTATCACTAAAATTTATCCAAACTGTGTATCCAAATGTATGAAGAGGTGCACAAATGTATTTGTATAAAATTTGCATCTTCTCCCTTTTTGCTCAGGCTAAATTTTAAATTAGAACTACATCTTTGTTAGCCTCAGGTGTAGCATTTTAAAATGTGGATCCTTGGTACCTCCTTGGCATTATCAGCTCACATTTCCTTCACCAGGGGGGCCAGATTAAAAAGAGTAGAACAGACATTCCTTATGGAAAAAGCTATGTAATAGTGCAAAGTGAAAGTTAAAAAAATGAGAAACAAGTAGGCAGTGTTATATTATTATATTATTATTTCATTATCTAAAAAATGTGAAATGAACTTTCCCTGTCATTTCCAATGCTTTATAAACATTTAAAAATCTTTCCCTTTGGATAGGTGGGATATTATAGGCAACCTTGGGGAGTGTTTCAGATATTTTTTTCTTCCCTCAGTGTATTTCAAGTTGAGGTTTTTCATCAAAATATTCCTGATTCTCTGTTTCTTTCTTGTGATCACAGAAAAAGGCAATTGCAACACAATCTATCGGGTGGTCATATACAAAGGTGGACAATAGTAGGTTTACAGTTGTGAGTACTCAAAACACAATTTATTCTTGTATTTTTATTTATTAATTATTGTATTATTTATGTGTATTACAACTATAAACTTACTTTTGCCCAACCCTGTATAATGTATATAATATGTAATGTATGTAATATATGTAGTCAGTTTTTTAAAGTATATTTTTATTGATTTCAGAGTGGAAAGGAGAGGGAGAGAGATAGAAATATCAATGATGAAAAAGGATCATCAATCAGCTGCCTCCTACATGCCCCCTACTGGGGATTGAGCCCCAAAACTGGGCATATGCCCTGTCCGGGAACTAAACTGTGACCTCCTGGTTCATAGGTTGACGCTCAACCACTGAGCCACACCAGTCAGGCATAATGTCAGTTTTCTTAAAGCTGTGAGTCTGAGTGTGTGTCTGCAATTTCCATTCATGAAACAAATAGATATGGTATAAATAAGAGATCAAATTTGGAGGCAAATTTAGATTCATGTTCTAGCCTTTTACTATATGCGGAGTCTGAGCATATGCCTTAAGCCTTTGGAAGCTCAGTTTCCTCTATAAAATAAGGGAAAGTCCTATCTATTTCCCAGGTCTGTTCTTGGTTTAATTTTCCCCTTGATTTCATTACCCATTTTATCAATCTATGTGTATATTTCACTCTTCTATACTCGCCATCCCTGCTGACTCATTGAGTCCTTGCTATTTGCTAAGCACTTAATATATGTTAGTCTTATATTTCCATATAAAAGCTGCATAAGGTTGGTGATATCATCATCTTATAATAGATGACCAAACTAAGGTTTAGGGAGGGTCAAGTCCAATGTAAGTGCCAGAGCAAAGATTTATACCTTGCCTTTTCCCATTATATATTCAGTTTTTTAAAGGTGCAAACACATGAATTTAAATGACATTGTCTCTTCTAAATTCATCCAGTAACTGCTTTCTAATAAGTCTAAATATTCCTTTCTGTGATTGACTATTGGATAATTATTCCTAATGTCACATTTCCCAACTCTACTTTTGATGGGTTTTCTGATATACCAAACATATTTTTTAAAATATATTTTATTGATTTTTTACAGAGAGTAAGGGAGAGAGATAGAGAGTTAGAAACATCAATGAGAAACATCAATCAGCTGCCTCCTGCGCACCCCCTACTGGGGATGAGCCCTCAACCAAGGTACATGCCCTTGACCGGAATTGAATCTGGGACCCTTCAGTCCGCAGGCCGATGCTCTATCCACTGAGCCAAACCGGTTAGGGCTACCAAACATATTTTAAAAACAAGCAAATAAATGCTTGATGATTTTATGATACAAATGCCTTAAAACTAGGGTTATGAAGGTATTAGACTATTTAGTTATTTAAATTTTTGACCAAAAAATGTTATCGCACATTCCATTGTAAGTTGTTATTGGTAATACTTGCCAATCAAACTGTGGCTTCAAACAAAGTGAAGGTAAGTATAGCCCATCAAATTAAAATTTTCTGCCTCAGTTTATCCATAACTCCTCATTTTGTTGTGTGTTTTTTTTTTCTGTGAATGAGCTTATCATTAGAGATTCTCAAAGTACTACTCCAAGGAGCCTATAGAAAATGAGGTCACATTATTAAGAATAAATAGAAGCTTCTGCTGTCATTGCTAATATACAAACATTGCTGCACATTGTTTCAGTGGTTTTCTAGCTCAAACTACAATAGAGAAAATGCCTGGAGAGTTAGGAAGTGAAGAGCAGATAGATGTAGAGCAAAGGCTAACAGAATCAGTCCCTGAGCACTGGTGCACCCAAGAGAGGAGACCTTATTGCCCCATGGTTCTCATCACAGATATCCAAAGATCTCTTTTCTCTTCATGACTCATAATGGATGTGGTCAGGCTTTTCTTAACGTTGCTGTAATTTCCCCCCTCTGGCTATACTTTCTCAACTTTTAGAAGGTAGTTTCCACCATCAGTATATTAGGTAAGCTTAAGTCCAGAGCCCCTTGACCACTCAACATGAGATCAACCAATACCAATACTGCTGGCTTCTAGTTGGCATCATCTACCAATTGTTCAATATCTTTTTGAGACTCACTTCTAGGATTCGTTATGAGAAACTTGGCACCAGAGCCCAAACAAGCCAAGCTAAAAACATTTGAAGATAGAGCACAGATATGAAATCAAAATTTATGTCTCCCACAAACTCATAACACACATGTAATTGCGGATTTTAGATGGTGATGCTACATAATATTTCATACAATTTATAGTGGAAATTGGGTTTGTTCCCTAAGATTATTTTGTAAAAGTTCTAGTTCTTTATGTTTCCCTCCCTCCCTTCCTGTTTCCCTTCCTTCCTTCTTTTGCCAAGCACAGTTTTGTGCAATTTAACACTTTATCTTATCTAATTCTAACAACCCTGTGGACTGAGCACTATAGTTGGATTATTAATGTTCTCCTTTTACCTGTGAAGAAATTAAAGTTCAGAAAATTGAAGTAACATGTAAAAAACACACAGCAAGAAGCAGTTGCACTAGAAAATCCAATTTTTTTACATACCATGTTCTTTCCTAGTTCATTTTATATATGTATATAAGCCTAATTTATAAAGGAAGGTAGGATCATTAGCATTCGGGTGAGGTTTGTGGGATGCCTGAAACGCCTTTCCACTGGCTTAGACTGGGAGGAAGGTCTTGACACATGAGGAAGAAGAAACTCCTCTTCTTCTCCTGTTCATCCATAGATCTAAGATATAAAGTGCATTTCGTTGGCTGTATATCTCAAGGGGCATTTTAATTCTTAGGTTGTTTAACGCTAATTTACTTCTGTTTTTCCCATACCAAGGCCAAACCAAGATTCAGAGAATCTACTTCTCTTTTCAAACTAGTCACTGACTCACTTTGAGACTTTGAGGAGAAACTTCACTTTTCAGGGCCCACACTTTCTCATTTTATATAATAAAACCCTAATATGCAAATCGACAGAATGACAGAACGACCAGCCGCTATGATGCACACTGACCACCAGGGGTCAGACACTCATTGAGCATCTGCCCCCTGAAAGGGAGGTGACTGGCAGCAGCGACTGGGGGACGGGGCCAGCCAGTGAGTGCCCTGCTGGTTGCCTCCCACAAACCAGCAGTCAGACATCCCCTGAGAACACAGACTGGGCTGAGGGACACCTCCCCCAACCCCTGCAGGAATTTCATGCACTGGGCCTCTAGTTTTCTAATATGTCCACTTCTCTCCTCATTTTTCAGGTCTGTATTTTCTAAATGGGAAGTGGTAATAAAAGGAGGAAGATATGTACATATGAACAAATAGACATGGCTTTTAGGCAGAATTATTTTGTTGTTTGAGGAAGATAAAGAGTGTTTTAACCAGTCAACTGCTACGCGTCCAAAACGGAAACCATCCCCATTTCTTCCATATGCGCTGGAATATTTACAAATTTAAGTTACCATAATTGTCTTTACAAACCCAGATATATCACTAACAAGTCTACTTTTAAAATTGGGCGACCAGACTTGATATGTGAGGTTTGCATCTATTGACATTAATGAATGTAAAAAGCATTGTAACTGAAGATATCAAAGAGAGGCTAAATCACCAAGGTTTCTCTTCTGGAAGTAAGAGCTAATGAGAAAGGAAACCACAATGCCACTTCTCCAAACTCTTCTGGAGTTTTACCTCCTGCATCCCTGGCCAGTCATGCTAAGCTCTCAAGAGCTCCCTTGGTGTGCTCTAGCCTGTTTCCTTACTTTGCAGGGATATTTTCTCTTACATGGAGAAATGGAGTGCCCTTCACCATTCTGTTTCTTTGGAAAACTCCTACTGGTTCTTTAAGAGGTAGCTTTCCCTTCTCTCCTCAGGCAGAGTTGAGCACTTCCTTCTCTGTGCTCCTAAAGCACCATGGTAAAAATACCTTTAAAGCAGCAGTTTTCAACTGTTTTTATCCCATGGCATGCATAAACTAGTTACTAAAATTAACTAGTTTCTTTTGCGGCACCCAAAAGAAATATTTTTTTGCTGATCTGACCAAAAAAATGTAATTTTTATTCATTCACACTGGTGGCTATTGTTGTGTTGGCTGTTGTCAATTTTTTATTTGACAACCTAAGGGAAAAAAGATATCTGTGCCCCTGACTAAGTAGTCAGGTATTGTATGTTTTAAAAAGTCTTGCAGCACACCAGTTGAAAATTGCTGCTTTAAAATATTCAGATTAGTGAAATATTTAAGTTGTGTAACCATTTTCATCCACAGGACTGTATGTCCCTCAAAAGCAAGGGTTGATGATTTGGATTACTTAGAGTGAAGATATCTTCATCTTTCTATCTCCACTATCTAGGAAAAGTCCAGCATTTGATTAAATGAGTGGATAAGAGATGTAGCAGCTACTAGTGGAGAGGATCTCTTTGTCCACCAGAGGTGGAGAACACAGGCAGGAGTGGTCAAGATCAAGCTCGATGGTGTTCATAGTCTTCTTTTTTAAAAAAAATATTTTTATTGATTTTTAGAGAGAGAGGAAGGGAAAGAGAGAGAGAGAAACATCAGTACAAGAGCAAAGCATGAATCAGCTGCCTCCTGCTCCTGCCCCTCACTTCCATCAGGGATCAAGCCCGCCACTGGGGCATGTGCCCTGATGGGGAATTAAACCAGCAAACTTTCAGTGGAGTACAGGATGACACACAACCAACTGAGCCACCTGGCCAGGGCCATATTCTTCTTAACTCTTCCCTCAAGGTGTTGAGGAACTGAAGAAAAGAAACATTTAAAATTTCTCAAAAGAGCTTAGGAAGAGCCCCAGTTGTAAGTAAAATCTTGCAGAAGTGGGTTTTATTAACTAACTTGAGGTCAGAGCTCAGTAGCCTGAGTAACCCTAAAGGAGAACAGAGAAATTTGAGATACAGAAATCCAATGGCCATAGGCACTAAGAAAGGTGCCACCAGCCAGGCCCACATCTGTGTTGGCCTGCAGTGGGCAGGCAGTATAGGTGTTGCCACCACTAGGCTCTGGCATAAGCAGGAAGCTTCCCCAGTTCATAGCAATGTGACCCTGGACCACCATTTTAAACCTCAGTTTCCTCATCTATAAAGAGGAAATCCTAATAATGCTCCATAGGATTATGGTGAGAATTAAATATGATCCTATATAATAAAACCCTAATATGCAAATCTACCAAAGATTGGAACCACCTGTGGAAAGACTGGTCGCTATGATGTGCACTGACCACCAGGGGGCAGACGCTCAATGCAGGAGCTGCCCCCTGGTGGTCAGTGTGCTCCCACAGGGGGCTTGCTGCCCAGCCAGAAGCCAGGCTCATGGCTGGTGAGCGCAGTGGCAGTGGCGGGAGCCTCTCCCACCTCAGCTGCAGGCGGGCGGTAAGGAGCGAAGGGTCCAGTACTGCAAGAGGGATGTCTGACTGCTGGCTTAGGAGGACATCTGCCAAGGGGTCCCGCACTGCAAGAGGTTGCAGGCCAGGCTGAGGAATGACCCCCTCCCCCCTCCCCCTCCCCCCCCCCCCTCCAGCGCACGAGTCTCATGCACCGGGCCTCTAGTAATGTATATAAAACATTTAGCATTGAGTACCATTCAGTAAACATTAGCTGGTCTTCTCATTTGTCCTTTAGCTATTGTTTCCTCTGACTCCAGTATAGATAGCCTTTCTACAGAAAGAATATGGATTAATCATCCTATATGAATAAGGACAAAGACTGATCTTTAAGCAATCTCCTTCTCATCTGTGGAAATCCAAGTCAAACGTCCCTTGTGGACGGCCATGCATGGCTGTCCAGGGAAGAGCTATTTCCCCCCTTTCTGTGGATCTAAAAAGTCCCCCTGTATTCCAGTGACTGGTGTCTCTCTCCCTTACTAAATAGTCAGGGTCACATCTTACCTTTGTGTCACCAGCATCTAACAGGTCCTGGCATATATGGGAGGTATTTGATGGATTTTTCTTAAAAGAAGAAATGTACAATATATGAATTGGCTTATGTCCAATTTAGACATAAGAATTTAGACATTTAGAATTTCCAGAGGATGAATTTCATAGTCCAGATAGTGATTTGTAAATTGCATTCAGATCAACTTGAGCACCCATTCCCAGTGATTACCTGGACACTGAGTTCATACATCCTGGCTTGGTTTTATCCTCCTTTCAGTCACTGCTCCATCTTCACAGTCCCTTTACTTCCACCTCAGCAGGACTCAGCTCAGAGTCTGACACTATGTCCTTAGAGACCCATTGCCAAGCATCACCGGCAGCCAACAGTGTCTACAGAAACCGCTTGAAGAAGCCCAGTCCCAGGCTGTATCACCTTGGCCAGAAATCTCAAGTCCTCCTCAGGGTGGGGCCAGGGTGCATTCCATGGCTAGTTTAAAGATTGCCTAAGGACACTTGCTGCTCTTTAGTCCCCATAACTATTTATCAGTCATTTCTCCAGCCAAGTGGTTTCATGTAAACTTGAAGCGTTCACTTGCCTTGTTCTAGGAGTTTGTACCTTTCAATGGGAGGGGTGTTATAAGTATGTACAACAAGAATATAATTATTAAACTCCTCAGGGAAGGTGACAATAGACTTGTAGGTCCCTGTATATCATTAGTTTATGGGTTGCTTTGTTCATGTCTACAACTCATTTCCTGAGCACCTGCTATATGCCAGGTAATGAGGAGACACTGTGCAGTGACTTACAGTTTGTGATCACATAATGTGCTGGAAGACATGGATATGGGCACAGGTGCCATGCTGCAGAGGTCTGAACCAGAGTTCAAAGGAGGAAGGGCTCACTGACCCCCACCCAACAGCCAGAAGACCAGAATGTCTGAACCCATGCTGATTATTTTTACAAGTCTGTGGGTGTGATTTTAGTATTCGCCTGTGAATTTGGCATTGTGTCTTTTGAAGTATTGTGCCTGAGGGTAAGTTATTTTAATGTGGTTTGATTTGGGTTGCTCAGGAAATTCAGAAGGCCATCATGCAAAGTTAAGAATTAATATACAGATGAATACAGGAGACATTAACCTTGCCTTGATCACTGTAAATTAGTGCCAATAGTATGTGCGTATAGATTTGGCGTATGTTGTTTGTAGCCTGGACCTAAACAACACCTTCTCAATACCTAGCTTCAGTTTTTCTTCATATACAAGAAACATACATGAAATTATATTCATAAGCTATATGAAATCATGAGAGAATTATACTTATTTATATGTTGAGCAGGTCTTAAAGAATAGCACTTCCTATTAGACTTGAAAACTTATTATCAAGGACAGAGAAGAAATGAGGAGACCTGAATTCCAGTCCCAATGAGGTCTGTGACACTAGGCACATCCTTTAGCTTGGTTGTTATTTCACTCTTCTGTGACAGAAGAAAAGTGTCCAGACAGATAATCTCTGAGGTCCCTTCACCTCTACATTCTATGACTCTGTTATTCTTACACTATCACTTAAAGAACGTGGCACAGACCCAGAATATAGCAAAGAAAACTATTACAGATTTGGAAAGTAAGCCTCCAAAACCAGGTTAAAAGAAATTTTTAGAAGCCCTGTGGCAGTCATCAAGGCATGTGACAGAATTTTTATGAATTGAACAGCTTCTATTATTCCCTCTGAGAATAGCCCAAGACAGAGGGAGCTTGAATTGTATCAGAATAGATTTAGGTTACAGAGTAGGGATATGAGACACCAGAGAGGTGTAGAGTTTCTGTATTTGGATATTTTTAAGAAAATAGTGGATGGTTTTCTTTCTGGGACAGTTTGCATACAGTCTTGCTTAGAAACTAGGAGGGAATTGCATCAGCATGCTGTATGTAGCGACATCCCAGAAGCTGCTCCAGTAACCTTACTGAGCTGTGCTGAGCAGCTGAGCAGTGGCCATCTGCTTCGGTCAGTGAGAAGAATGCATGTGAACTGAGCTTTACCTGCTGATGAGGTAAGAGCAGGAGCCAGGCGGGGATGGTAGATGTTGGGTGTATTTCAGAGGAGGCACCTCCCGGAGAAGGGCCAAGGCCACAACTCCTGAAAGCCCCTGCCCCTGTTTCTGGGCTCATTTGAAATACACCATAGCCAGACTCTAGCTTGTGCAAACACTTGCCAAGTAGTGAATAGACTTTTGGAATTTTTTAATTGGAAGGGATTTCATCTCTCAATTTACAGATGAGGAAATGAGGCCCAGAGAGGCAAAATGGAGTCTGATGTTACACAGGTGGTAGCCTAGGTCTCCCAACCCACAAGTCCGTCACTTTCTCCCAGTCCCTGCTGGATATTTCAGTTAAGGTGTCCTTGGAGATGTACAAGTGTATAAGTTCCCTAATGCCTTCATTGTGTGTACTGATTTAGATGTTTGATACTTTAATTTTTTGATAAGCTTTTGTGCTAATGTCTTACTCTTATCTAATATTTTCCCTTTAACCTTGTGTTTATCCTTTTTATTTATTCTTTTTTATCTTCATAACTTTTTTCAGTAAGTGAGCTGTAATCTCTGTGTCCCATTTGAAACTTTACCTGTAACTGTGGGCTCATGAAGTTCCAGCCTTTATAACTCTTATGCATTTGGCCAATTACCAGAGCAGTGCTCATGGGTGGAGTGAAAGAATGAATTTATGAACAAATGAGTGACATCTGGTATTGAAATAATTGTGTAATAGTGGATAATCAACTAGTCCATATTCAAAGTCAGCTTTTTTAAAAGATCCAGGGATACTCTGAGCTTTCAATAGAAGAAAGTCTGGATCTCAAAGTCCTGGTGAAATGAAGGGTAGCTGTGGAGTTTCAAGACATTAACAATAGGAGTATTATCATTTACAGTGAAGATACCAGTGAAGAGAGATACCAAGGCAATGAGGGCCTCCCCAGCCTGCAGCCTGGAGTATTCCTTTTGCTTGCAAAAGGTTTGTTTTGTATCACATTCTTCATAGAAAACAGAGGAGTTGGTGGTATGTTGGGTGAGAGGAGAGAGGCTGTGGCACTCCTTAGCTGGTGACAGGGCTGGGCTCTGTGTGCTGTGCTATATACAGCTTCAGAAGTCCCTCAATGCAGTGATCAAGGCACAATGGCCCCCAGAGTAACATTAGGCACATCAGGTTTGGAGCAATCTGGATTGTTGGCTTCCCATGACTGTTTACACGGCCCAAGATAATGAGAGAAAAGGGCCACTGAGTCTGTGCTGTGAATAGCCTTCCTTGGCCTTGCTCCTCTCCCTTTGAGACTGAAGAGACAAGAATTCTGTACTCTGAAGCAGCCCCTGGAAGAATCAGTGAATATGCAGGGATAAAAAGATAATATGAAGGAAATTTTGACTTGACAAAATAATTCATAAGAGCCCTTTAAGTGGTTATTTGTATTTGAAACCATTTATAATTATTTGGTTTCTTTTAAAAAGTCATTTTAAAAATACATTTCAGAATCATCTTTTATGGAAAGTTTTGATATATCTGTTATCTATAGGCAAGTGGCAAGAATATATGGTAAATTACTCATAGTTAGACCCCTCTAAAATGGTCTATGTTGTGAAATGAAGGGAACAGGAATAGGTGGAAGTAAAGCTCCTTTGTTATCTAAGTTTCTAAAAAACTTACAGGTCTTTTATTTTGTGTTGAAGTCCTATGTACTTTATGTTTTACTTCTTTCGTCATCATAGTCTTACTCTAGAGATTCCAATATTGATCATGTTCTAGACTGCATGTTGTTTTGGCTTACTCACTGTTCACTGAGGTGTTCGGAAGTGGTACAATTCCCCCTGGATACACACTGATATTATTGAGATAAAGGCAGGAATTTAGGTCCTGAGTTTCCAGTTTGACTTTACTCACTGTGTCAAGTTGCAGGAAAAGTAGGGCACATTCAAAAGAGTCCCTTGGCAATGTGATGCCAGGTTACAAGTGCATCCCTGGTCCTGGCAGTTATATAATTGAGCATCAATATATTGAATCAAAGCACTGACCAGCACAGCACTATCACCTTTCAGAAACAATTCCATCACATGAGCATTTCTCTCTGGATAGGTCACCTTCTATAATTCTTTCTGCTTCTTTTCATTATTTGTTTTCTCTTCTCAGAGATAATTCAGCTTACAGTTTTACATTTATTTTACAGAACATATTTCCTCTTGTAAATTCTATAGCACTGCATTCTATAGTAAGAACCTGCAAATAGTTTCTATATTCAGACTTCAGGAATTTGAGTCAGGTGCTTTTATCATAAGACATCATTCTCAGAAATTTGCTTTCATTACCAATTGGAAAATACCAGCCTCCTTTAAGTAGGGACTCAAAACTTACCAACTTAAAGAAATGAATAGGTTTTGTCACTTTTGCCATTTGAGGGGTTATTTGATGTTCTTATGACATCCAATAATCTTATAACAATGAACAACCAGTGCTTTATTTGGCCAAATGTCATGGATTTCTATAACTATTGACTTAATAAATTTAATTGCTCACAGGAAAACTAGCAGCCAGATGTGACTTAGAGAGTGGGTTAAGATTTTTCTTCTTAGATTTTGTGTTGAAGATCCTATTGTATGTTTCACTTCTTTAGTTTTGGGCAGTGATTCAAAAATTCATTTCCAAAATTCACCACTGATTTAAAAGAGACCTTAAAATGGTTCCAGGCCAGACATAGTCAGATGATGCAGTCATTAAAAAAGGTCACACTTCCTGCAGGAATAGTAGAGCAGTGCTGAAGAAATGGCTCTTGGAAGACACATGCCTTTTCATTTTTTTCAGGCTCCAAATGCTTCAGCAAGTCCCATTACTATAATGACCTCGCTAGAGTCTGCTGCCAATATGGTGGCCATAATTTGCAAACTGAAACACTCACCAATTGTCTATGAATTTTACCAACATTATTATAACTCATACCTTCAAATATGTATGCATTAGAATGGGTGTATTTTTTCCAGGCTAACACATTAATAGACTATGTAAAGTACCTAATATTTGATTCTAACCCCAGTAATGTCCTTCTTAGAAATGGTCTGGTCTGCATGTTAAAGACGTTGTCCTCCTGTTTCTCTACTTTGTGAAAATGCTGCTATTTGCACACCCAGTTCAATCATTTCTCAGTTATGTCTGTAATGGCCCTTTTACTAGTAATGGTCCCTCCATCCTTTTGCTGCTCTTTTCACCAGCAACTGCATTGACCTGGCATTGCTTTAAGAACTTGTACATAGACAAAGCATTTTATCTCATTTGGACCTTCAGGCTCCTTATCTATAAAACTAGAGGCCCGGTGCACAAAATTCGTGCACTGGGGGGCAGGGGGAGTCCCTCAGCCCAGCCTGCACCCTCTCCAATCTGGGACCCCTTGAGGGATGTCCAACTGCCCGTTTAGGCCCGATCCCTGTGGGAGTCGGACATCCTTCTCACAATCCAGGACTGCTGGCTCCCAACCACTCGCCTGCCTGCCTGCCTGATTGCTCCTAACTGCTTCTGCCTGCCAGCCTGATCATCCCCTAACCACTCCCCTGCCAGCCTGATCGATGCTTAACTGTTCCCTGCTGGCCAGATCACCCCCAACTGCTCTCCCTGCAGGCCTGGTTGCCCCCACTGCCCTTTCCTGCTGGCCTGATCACTCCCAACTGCCTTCCCCTGCTGGCCTGGTTGCCCCAAGCTGCCCTTTCCTGCTGGCCTGATCACCCCTAACTGCCCTCCGCTGCTGGCCTATTTGCCCACAACTTCCCTCCCCTGCAGGCCATCTTGTGGTGGCCATCTTTGACCATATGGGGATGGCTATCTTGTGTGTTGGAGTGATGGTCAATTTGCATACTGGTCATGACTAATTAGCATATCCAGTCATGACTGTGAGGGTGTTGTGACCAATTTGCATATTACCCTTTTATTAGTATAGATTATTCCTTAGACTACTTCTGTCTCTAAAAGTTGGGTTGTGTTTCCAAGACTTTCTGCTCATTCTGATGGTAAAGGCAACTTCTCTATTTGTGTTTGAGCCCAACAAACAACAAACAGTATCATAGTAACTTAGGCTGCTGATTATTCATTCTCCAATTCACCTTTTAAGCTATTTCAATCTACTCTCTTTTCCTTTAGTTATTAAATCACTGATGCGTTTTAGATTTTTAAAATTTGCAGGCTGTCTCACTGTATGGCTTCTCTGAGCAGAACCTATTTATAAATCTATTTGTAAAATGTGATTATTCAGATGCTTAGATTTTTCATCTTTACCTACCTGGCATGGCTTAAAAAGCATTATTTTACATGGATTTAAAATAATGCTTTTTTTCTCTTTCTAGGTCTTTTATTTGAATTGGGTGATGAAATTTTTAGGCTAAAATGGTTTTCTACTTTTTCACAATAGCATGATCTTATTTTTTTTCCACCTCAAAATGTAAGTCTTTTCTTCGTTGGCCCTGCTCTTGACCCTTAAATGTATTCTCATTTCTTGTACTTCTGCCTTTTCTTGTGTTTCTCCCCAGTCTCTTATAGTGGTCTAAAATCTACAACTCTTATGTCAAAGGATAGGGCCAAGTTTCAATTTAGAGATCCCCTTCATTCTCTTTACTTTTCACATTGTTTCATGCTTTCCAGGTAATTAGGTCATTGTAGACATGCCTCACCTGAAATGAAGAACAGCGCCTTGCTTATAGTAGGCTTTCATTAAATATTTGTTAAGTGGATGAATTTATTTCATAATCTTATGAACATTCATGAACCAAGAGATGTTAAGACACCTAAAGCCTAGAAATTAGGGCTGGCCAGCTCTAGCACTTTAGGCCAGATTTTACCAAAAACCTTGTTAAAATATGATGGGGGAGAGCCTTCTCTTAATACATACATAGAGTTTTGGTAGAGAGTATAAAAGAGAATCAAGCCAAATTAGTCACCAGAATTTAGTAAAGTGTACAAAGTTATATACTAATTTCTTAAAACAGAAGCCTTGATTTCTGTTTTAATACATGAAAGCAAAAGCTTCCCAAGTTAAAATACTTAGATATGTTTTCTGTATTACAGTTATTTTTAATCTTCCATGGGTTATACATATTAAAGGTACTTAATGAAAAATTCAGAGTGAATGAATGGATGGATGGAATGAGTGTCTAACAGAAATGTGAAGGCATTGAACCTGAATAGACATCATGGGAGAGGAGAAAAAATTGAGAGTTGGAATCCTGGCTGCTCTTCTACCTACCTGTGTAATCTGGGATAATGTACCTTAATTTCTCTGAGCTTCTGCTTCCTGCCCTAAAAAATGAGAATATATATACTTATGCCACTAGCCTTCATTGATGGAAGTTATAAAAAAAAAAAAAACAAAAAAAACCACAAAACTGTGTTTACTACATCCCCCAAGTGTCTTCATTTTGAGACCTGGATAATGGTATTATCAATCTTACTTCTGCAGCCCTAGGAAAATTGGTTTGTCTCATATAAATAGAGTAAATTATGTAATTGATGATGTTTTCTTTTTTGCATTAATTTCTGAAGAACATGGAACTAGATTTTCAGCCCACTTCTGGCAAAATATGCAGTCCTAACCATGTATTTGAAGTATTAACACTCTTCCCTGCCAACATCATATTTCTCCTCACAGATTACATAATCTTATTGGCTTAGTTCTCAAATTTGGATATATCCTCGTAACTTGGCTCAAATTTTTTTTTGAAACAAGATGGTGAAAAAGAAGGAAGAAAGAAAAAAAATACAGGAGGGAGGTAGATAGAGAGACAGGTAGACAAAAAGGAAGAAAGAGAATTGAAGAGAAGATAAGGCAGTCAGATAGCCAGGCCCTACCTCTGAGGGTTATCATGATGTATAAATGAGATTGTGTTTGCTTATACAGTTAAGGCCTCAACATTTTCTATTATCCTTCTGAGAGCCCAATGGGCCAAGGCCTTTTTAAATAGATAAGGTAAATAATAATAAAATTAATTTTTATTGATAGTAAAATATATGTTCAAGGAATTTTAAAAATAACTATCTATATATCTATAATAATAAAAGCATAATATGCTAATTAGACCAGACATCCTTCCAGATGACCTTCCAGATGAAGCCAGGTTTGCAAGGGAAGCCCAGGTCCTGGGTGCCTGTCGGCTGCCAGAGGGAAGCCCGGGTCCTGGGTGCCAGAGGGAAGCCAGTGCCGGCAGCCGGGGAAGGAAGGCCTACTCTTGCACGAATTTCGTGCATCTGACCTCTAGTATCCTATATAATAAAGAGGTAATATGCAAATTGACTGTCACACCCTCGCACAAGATGGCCACCACAAGGTGGCCGGCAGAGAAGGGCAGTTGTGGGCGATCAGGTCAGCAGGGGAAAGCAGTTGGGGCGACCAGGCCTGCAGAGGAGGGTAGTTGGGGGCAATCGGACCGGCAGGGAAGCACTTAGACATCAATCAGCCTGACAGGGGAGTGGTTATGGGGTGATCAGACTGGCAGGCAGAAGTGGTTAGGGGCAATCTGGCAGGCAGACAGGCGAGTGGTTGGGAGTCAGCAGTTCCGGATTATGAGAGGGATGTCTGACTGCTGGTTTAGGCCTGATCTCACAGGGATTGGGCCTAAACCAGCAGTCGGACGTGCCCTGAGGGGTCCCAGATTGGAGAGGGTGCAGGCTGGGCTGAAGGATACCCCCTCCCCAGTGCACAAATTTCGTGCACCAGGCCTCTAGAGTGTGTGTGTGTGTGTGTGTGTGTGTGTGTGTGTGTGTATTTAATTCCACAATTTTTAAATGATTCTCCCTGGAGTTTCCACTGGTACATATGGTGACAAGGAGGTGGGATAGTGGAGGCAGGAGAACATTTGGGGTTTTTTCAACCAAAGGCTCCTAGAATTGGTCTTATGGTTTTGTTTTCATTTGTTCACTTTTATTTACATGTAAAGTTTCTGTTAACAAAGGATCACATAGGGAAACAAACATTTGAAAGCACTGATATATGTACATGACAGGATAGTAAGTTGGTGAATTATGGATGTGGATTTACAAAATTAAGCATAATGCATTTTTGGCCTGCAGATTTAAGTGTTGAAATTGTCTGCATTTTTGTGTGCTTGTTGGTTGCCACTAGGAACAAGTACAGCATTATAGAATAATGTAAAAATGTAGAAAAGGAAATCAATTTAAAACATCCTGTCACAAATTTAAAATATTTTTAAAAGTCAGTAGTTTCACTAACATGCCCAAAATATAATTATATAAATATCCCATCCTCCACACTCCCACCCACCCCACCAGGAAATCCAGTAAGATTTAGTGAAAGTCTTATTTGAAACATACTGGTGTGGATTAGCTAAGGGCATTATATTCTCCAATATAATCCATTTTATGTTTCATTCTTTTTCTACCCACCCAAGGCAGCAATAATGCACAGGTAAAGAGAAGTAACTCTAGCACTGGCATTACATTTCTCAGCAAAACTAGCCTTTCTGAGAAGAGAACACCTAAAAGCCCCTCAGATTCCCATATATTGATTATTAGTCAAATTTTCTTTCTTTTTCTCTAAATGTTTATAGAACTTTGATAACATCCTTGTAAGTTATAAAATGTATCTGTTGTGCTGGTCAAATATATTAATTTTAAATATGAACATGACAATGTGTCTAAAAGACATCTAGATAAAAGTTAAGTGGGTTTTTTTTTTTTTTACTTGTATATTGCTGTGTGGCAAACTACTCCAAAGTTTAGTGATTTAAAACAATCATGTTATCATCTCTTTTGACTCTGTTGGTTTAATGGGCACAGCTGGGTGATTCTTCAGCTCCATATGATGTTAACTAGATTATGGACACCTGGGGGCTCAAGTGGGCTGAAACATCCAGAATGGCCTAGTCAGGTGGCTTGCAGTTGGAACTGCCTGTCAGCTGGAGGCACAGCAGGAACTGCTAACCAGAGCATCCAGTTCCCCTTCATTGGCTTCTTTGTGTGACTTGGACATCTCACTGCATGGCAGTGCGAGGGAACATCCCAAGAATGAGAATTCCAAAAGGAAGAAAGCAGAAGTTTCTAATTGAGACAGATTTTCTAGCCTTCTAAATGGTCAAAGCAGTCACAGGATCAGGCCAGGTTCCAGGGGAGGGAAATCAGCTCTGCTCCTAATGTAAGCAGCAGTACATAATAGGGAGAGGAGAGACTGGTGAGAGCCATCTTCGGGCACCACCATATGGAAGGTTAGAAAACAACAACAAGGAAAAAAAGAAAAACTATTTCTTACACTTTTGAAAGATAGTTATAAATCATGAGGGATGCAGAGAAATAGTTCTTCACTTAATAAATGGAAATTGCTTTTTAAAGAAATTGGCACACTAAGAATTAACATGCACAACAGTCATTCCTTATGTTCTTCCCCTCTGCAGATCTATTGCCTAAAGCAATAAAAAATGGCCAGAGGATCAGTGTCTGATGAAGAAATGATGGAGCTCAGAGAAGCTTTTGCCAAAGTTGGTGAGTAGATCTGGTACCTCAAGTGGCACAATTCTCTTCTTTATTGACTTCAGGACAGATTCATTGAAATGGTAAAATGAAAAAAAAAAAAAGCAGAAGTAGCACAAATGTAATGGTATTGGTTAAAGGAGTTAGGGAATTTAATTCTGAAAGATATCTTTCAAGAAAATGCTTCTTTCTCTATCAAAACATGAAATATGGGCCCTTCTTTTTTAAAAAAATACATTTTATTGATTTTTCACAGAGAGGAAGGGAGAGGGATAGAGAGAAACATCGATGAGAGAGAAACATCAATCAGCTGCCTCCTGCACACCCCCTACTGGGGATGTGCCCGCAACCAAGGTACATGCACTTGACCGGAATCGAACCTGGGACCCTTGAGTCCACAGGCCGACGCTCTATCCATTGAGCCAAACCGGTTAGGGCTATGGGCCCTTTCTTACCTGTAGCTTTTCCTGGAAATGGCTCTTAAGTCTTATCTTTTTATTGCATCTACTTTCTTTGTTGTTATTGTTTTCTATGTGGTCTTTTGTATAATTTATTTATTTCATAATACTTTTTTATTATATCATCTTTATTTATTTTTTTACAAACCAAGCTTGACAATTTGGAAATCCCTTTGTAAAGTTTATAAAATAATGACTTCTAAATAAAGGCCTGGATTCACCAGCAGACCAAGCAATTATGTAAACAATTTCTGTTCACCAATATGGTTCCCTGTCATTGCATTTTCAAGTAAAATTTCTTCCATAAGGTGGGACAGCACTACATACGATGCATATCTTTGAAACGTTAGCTATCAGACATGGTAGGTTGCCAGGCACCTGACGCCCTAATGGCAAGGAAGATATCCTTTGTTATGTTTCTACTTCTGATTTACACTCAGAGGAGAGTCAACTGAAAGACAGAAGTGCTGCAGGGTCAATTGTATCCTTGTATCATTTCTCCTGCGTTCAGTGGTGTTTATTCTCTGAATTCTAATACTTTTTCTTACTCCTTATCTCTAAGCCTATGATTTATTATTATTTTCTCATCTGATTTTATTAGAGACCCTTTAGATTCTGTTGCCAGACTTCTATTTTGAAATTGTGACTTCTGAATGTTGAAAGTGATGTTAAGGAACATATCCAATAGCAATAGGCCTCTTGTGAGAGTCCAACTCTTGCACAGGATCAGGTCATCACCCCTGAATGATTGCTCTGCTGCCTGTTCTCTTCTAACCTAGCCCTCACTCATTTTTCTTCATGCTCTTAGTTGAATTGCTCCGAAACTACACTTGGTCATTTGCCTTACAGATACTGATGGGAATGGGTACATCAGCTGCAATGAGTTGAATGACCTGTTCAAGGCTGCTTGCTTGCCTCTGCCTGGATACAGAGTGAGAGAAATTACAGAAAACTTGATGGCTACAGGTGATCTGGACCAGGATGGGAGGATCAGTTTTGATGAGTTTATGAAGGTATGATGCATAATACAAGGAGATGCATTTGAAACTTGGAACTTTAATTCAAAAAAATATACAGAAATGTATTTCCACTCTCCTTGCTTCAACATTACGTATCTTTGTGGTTTTCTTGATCACATATTGGGTTTCTATAGATACACTAGGGGCCCAGTGCACAAATTCCTGCACCTTGAAAGGAACTGTGGGCCACGAGGCTGTGGTAGGCACAGGGGCAGGTCTTGTCCCATCCTCCACTCCCCCTCCCAGCCCCTTCCCCTGTCCCCTGTCTGCTGGCAGCCCCACTCCCTCCACCGCCATTCCCTTGCACTGACAGCACCGGCTCCACTCACACCCGCTGACAGTGCAGAGCGATTGAGGCCGGCGCCAGGAGGGGTTCAAGTGGGGCCAGCATTGTCAGTGGGTGCCAGTGGCAGCTGCTGCCCCGATCGCCCCTCAGGAGCATGGGGTGGTGGAGAAGCCCTCAGGGGCAATCATGGCCAGCAGCTGCCACTTGCACCCACTGATGGCGCCAAGCTATTGGGACCAGTGCCAGGCACTGGCAGTGAGTGTGAATGATGGCTCCAGTGCCAGCATCAGGTGTGAGCGGAGCCAGTCCAGGTGTGAGCGCCAGGTAGGACTGTGGTGCACCACTGCGCACAGGAGCAAAGAATTTTCAGTAACCACAAGAGGCTCGTCTCAATGACAGCAACCAGTGCCCCGCCTTGGTCTGGCACCCCTGCTCACCTGCTCCACCATCCTGCCATGGCCAACGCCCACCATGTTCCACACATGCCCCCTGGTGGTCAGCGCACATCATAGCAACCAGTTGTTCAGTTGTTCTGGTTGTTCCACCATTCAGTCTATTTGCATGTTAGCCTTTTATTATATAGGATTATATTTTTACAGGTTTTTCATGGCCTAAAAAGCACCGACGTTGCCAAGACCTTTAGGAAAGCAATCAATAAGAAAGAAGGGATTTGTGCAATTGGTGGTACTTCAGAGCAGTCTAGTGTTGACACCCAACACTCCTATTCAGGTAAGTTGTACTAATGGGTGTGGGATGGAGGTAGAGAGGGTATTGGTATGAGGCAAGAGCTGCGGGCAGAGGGAGAGGGAACCATGTAGAAAGGGTGTCTTCTGGGATTACAGATTCTAAACTTAGTATTCAGACTTAAGGGATACAAAGAAAGATAGAAGTTAAGATTAATTTATTGACTATTGCCTATTTTTCATTGCATAAGTGGGCCAGTAGTTCCAGCTCTAGGTAGGGCCCAATACCAAATAATCTTTTTTTAAATCTTTATTGTTCAGATTATTACAGATGTTCCTCTTTTTCCTCCCATAGCTCCCCTCCACCTGGTTCCCACCCCACCCAAGGCCCTCAACCCCCGCCCCCATTGTCCTTGTCATTAGGTGTAAGATCTTTGTCTAATCTCTTCCTGCACCCCCACACCTCCTTCCCCCGAGAATTGTCAGTCTGCTCCCTTTCCATGTCCCTGATTCTATTATATTCACCAGTTTATTCTGTTCCTCAGATTTTTTATTCATTTGATTTTTAGATTACTTGTTGATAGATATGTATTTGTTGTCACTTTGTTGTTCATAATTTTTATCTTTACCTTTTTCTTCTTCCTCTTCTTCTTAAAGAATACCCTTCAGCATTTCATATAATACTGGTTTGGTGGTAATGAACTCCTTTAGCTTTTTCTTGTGAAGCTCTTTATCTGAACTTCAATTCTGAATGATAGCTTTGCTGGGTAGAGTAATCTTGGTTGTAAGTTCTTGCTATTCATCACTTTGAATATTTCTTGCCACTCCCTTCTGGCCTGCATAGTTTCTGTTGAGAAATCAGCTGACAGTTGTATGGGTGCTCCCTTGTAGGTAAGTAACTGTTTTTCTCTTGCTGATTTTAAGAGTCTCTCTTTGTCTTTTGCCCTTGGCATTTTAATTATGATGTGTCTTGGTGTGGTCCTCTTTGGATTCCTCTTGTTTGGGGTTCTCTGCGCTTCCTGGACTTGTAAGTCTATTTCTTTCACCAGGTGGGGGAAGTTTCCAGTCATTTCTTCAAATAGGTTTTCAACATCTTGCTCTCTTTCTCCTTATGGCACCCCATAATTCGGATGTTGGTACACTTGAAGTTGTCCCAGAGGATCCTTACACTATCTTCATATTTTTGGATTCTTTTTTCTTTTTGTTCTTCCAGTCGGGTGTTTTTTGCTTCCTCATATTTCAAATCTTTGACTTGACTATTGGGATCGTCTAGTCTACTGTTGAATCTCTGTATATTATTCTTTATTTCAGTCAGTGTATGCTTAATTTCTGACTGGTCCTTTTCTTTTCTTTTTTTTTTTTTTTGGGGGGGGGGGGGCATTCTGACTAAGATCCTTGAAGGTCTTACTAAGTTTCTCAGAGGTTTCTAAAAGATTCTTGAGTAACCTTATAACTGTGGTTTTGAACTCTATACAGTAGGTTTTTGGTTTACATCGGAGATCCATTCCTATGGTGTGACGTAATGTGATTTTCACCATAAGCCGGAACCCACTTACATGAGCACCTACATCACTCACATGGAGCACATACACAGCAGTAATGAAGTGAAACAGTAAAAAAAATTTAAAAGAAAGAACAATTCCTGACCTTTACTTGTGGTAAATAAATAATAAAAAACATAAAGCACATATGTACATACGTCAAAATGATGGAACTTTTTTTCATATAAATACTGTAAATGGGAGATGGCGATGTAACCACAAAATGACGTATATCGAGTCCGACGAAACCCGAGGACTGCCTGTATCCAGTATTTTGCTTCCTTCCATTTCTTTCATTTATGACATGTTTCTTTGTCTCCACATTTTGGCTGCTTCCCTGTGTTTGTTTCTATGTATTGGGTAGCTGCTCAGTCTCCTTGAGTTGATAGAGTGGCCTTGTGTGCTAGGTGTCCTATGGGGCCCAGAGGCTCAGCCTCCTCAATCACCTGAGGTGGACATTCTTGGTGCACCCTTTTGTGGGCTGTGTGCACAGTCCTGTTGTAGTTAAGCCTTGATTGCTGTTGGTATAACTGGAGGAATTGACCTCCAGGCCAATTGGTTATGAGGACCAGCTGTGTCTACAGTGGGAGAGCTGCTGTGCAGGAGACACCCTTATGGGGCAAGATTTGTTTCAGTGGGGCTTTGGTACTTACTGAATCTGCCCCCTGAGTGTGTCACTTATGAATGTGAAGAGTTGTAACCTGGTATGGTCTCACACTGACCACTGGGTACACTGGCTCTTGGATCTCCAAGGAGGTGCAAAGTCAGCCACTTCCTGGGGCCACTCAGCAGGAGCTACAGAGAGATTTTCAGATTCCCCCTCTTTGTAATGGGTTTAGAAGTGCCCAGACGAGGCCCAGCTGTGAAGCAAGGCAGGCTGCTGCTGCCAGCCTTGGACCTTGTTTAGATAGCTTTGGGGCTCCCTGACCCAGCTGCTGCCTGTTTGACAGGTTTTAGGCTGAGAAAGGACAGGCCATTCATATGCAAAAGCCACTGTGCACAGCTTGGATGGGGTTGTAAATTGGGTGGGGGCAGGGTCTCAGGGAATTACCAGGGCAGAGCAAACAGCAGTGGCTGCCAGTCAACCCTGCACCGGAGAGTTCCCAGCGCAGAAACAATGACCACTGCAAACACCTCCATCTGAAAGAAAGCCGCCCTAGCATTCCTGCCCTGATGCCAGACAGTCCAGTTTCTCCTTATATGTGTCTGGGTCCCCCCATAGTCTTGCCCGGAACTGGAGTTCAGAGCAAGCAGGAGCTTGTATCTCCCTCCCTATTGAAAAAACAACACACCTGGGTGCCAGCCCATTCCGTGCCTCCGCGCCTCCTGCCAGTCTCAGTGCGCTTTCTTCTTTACCTCTCTAGTTGTAGTGCTTCCACTCAGCCAGCTTTCCCGTGGTTCTGGATGATGGTTGTTCTGTCTTTTAGTTGTAGTTTTGATGTGGTTGTGAGAGGCAGCAAGTACAGGTGTTTGCCTATGCTGCCTTCTTGGTTCTCTCCCCCAAATAATCTTACCAGCATTTAAAAATACATTAAAGGCTGCCAAAATTGCTTTGTAAATCTTTTGGACAAGATGAGCTACTCAGGCTTCTACATTTAAATTTCATGTTTATTCTTTTTAAAAAAATATATTTTATTGACTTTTTATAGAGAGGAAGGGAGAGGGATAGAGAGTTGGAAACATCGCTGAGAGAGAAGCATTGATCAGCTGCCTCCTGCACACCCCCTACTGGGGATGCACCCGCAACCAAGGTACATGCCCTTGACCGGAATCGAACCTAGGACCTTTCAGTCCACAGGCCGACGCTCTATCCATTGAGCCAAACTGCTTAGGGCCATGTTTATTATTAATGCCAACTGAATAGTCCAAAAAATTATATTTTCATTGATTTGGAAGAAAGTTGCATATTTATTCTGAAGGTTCTGAAAGCTGTCATCCAACAACCTTGATGGAAACTTATAATAGCTCAAACAGTATAATAATCCAACAATCCCCAAACTGAGTTCTTTAAAGCATTAGTTGTTCTTAAAGATAAGTTCATGGTTAAGTAGCATCTGCAATTCCTAAGACAAAGTTTAGCCATTTATTTTGAAATACAGAAATTTTCATAGCCTTTTGCTATATAAATGTACATTATGAAACTTCAAGACAGTGATATGCTATACAGTGTTTCTCAAACTTTTGTGACTTAGGATTCTTCTGAGGGATACTGTTGCTTTTAATGACACACAAATTGACAATCATAGTGCTGGGCATAACTTGAAGTTTTATTAAAATTTTTAAAATTGACCTTTGGCAGCTTTACTGGTAGGAAAGAAAGATTATATCACAAATTATTTCATTTCATAGTAATTTCATTATAAAAAAATTTAGAGATATTGCAAAGATTGCCTGTGATCATCCCACATTTAAATCAGCATGGATAAAGGCAGAGCTCCCAGTTTTATTCTGTAAGAATTAGATCACATTTATATTTAAATTATATATAAATATAAAGAAAATATACTTTATTATTTATATATATTTACATATATAAAATGTAGCTATATACTTGCTTTTAAGTATAAAATAATTGCATATGTATACATATATAGCTTCTAACTCTGCTTGCTGAATGTTTTCTGACTTGGAGTGAGCAGAGAGTCTATGCCATATCCCAAGTCATCGAAGATTTTTTAAATGTCAATAAATATGAGAAGATCAGATAATGGGTGAGATGACCTTGCAATGTCTCTCCTGAGCATGAGAATCTAAGATCCACGGGTATAATTTTTATATTAGATTTTTACTTTGCAAATAATCCATTTTAATCATTTACTTGCAGAGGAAGAGAAGTATGCCTTTGTTAATTGGATAAACAAAGCCCTGGAAAATGACCCTGACTGTCGGCATGTCATCCCAATGAATCCAAACACGAATGATCTCTTCAATGCTGTTGGGGACGGCATCGTCCTTTGGTAAGTAACACTTCCTTCTTGGTTTTCGAAGGTTTCGCTAGAATTTTCTGGAATACCAACAATTAGTTGTGTTTATCCTAAACCAAATTCTATTGGTGTCAGCTGGACTTGAAATGCTTTTCTGGACTTTTACTTGGCAGGTCCAGGAGAGAAACCTATTGTCAAGAGCAAATTATAACAAGAAATGTGAAACTACTATTTTTTAAGTGCAGAAGAAGGATGCACAGTATAGAGACAAACACAAACATAGAGATATAGTGATACAAGGTCCAGGCAATTATTTGGGGGATATATGCCACTTTGCTTCATTGGAGCATGGCTTACATGAGAGTAGACAGTGTTAATAATAGCAGCATGATAACAGACTAATACAATGGAAGTCCTATGCTAAGGGAGTTGGAATTGGTACACAAATACACAACTGAGGGCACCTGAAAAGGAGGAATGTATTCTTCTATGGGAGGTCTCAGAACACTGCTGGTCAATTCACAATGGTGTCTTTCAAAATGCCTCTGCAGCTGCTTTAGCAGCTTCTCTGTCATTATAAAACATGGTATTAGTGAGGAGGCTTGAAATGCCCAATCTCAGGTGAGTCCATGCGTTGAAATGAGGGATAGGTGGGCAAGACTTTAAGCCCCTTTTCTCTGCTCTGACCAGAGCAATTCTGCTTTAGATATTTTATTTATTAGAGTTCATTTTTTAAACATTCAACTGCTAAAAACTCACAAACACAACCTAGCCTATAGGATCAAGTCCTGGTTCCTTTGGTTGGCACCCAACCTCCTGCATCAATCTTCTAGTTTTACCTTCCAATACCCCCTGACTCAGGAACCCAGTCCAGGGTACTGAATACATGGCTTTATAAATGACAGCAAGCATATAGTAACTTGCTTATAATTTCAAACTGTGGCTTTGCCTTTTATTTTTAAGAATGCCCTCCCCATCCTTTCCTTCTATACAGATCCAATTATGGTGTAAGTTTCTGGTCTATTCCAACCTCCAGTGATTTCTTCCTTAACTGAATTCTTTTTTAAAACATATATTTTATTGATTTTTTTACAGAGAGGAAGGGAGAGGGATAGAGAGTTAGAAACATCAATGAGAGAGAAACATCGATCAGCTGCCTCCTGCATACTCCCCACTGGGGATGTGCCCGCAACCAAGGTACATGCCTTGACCAGAATCGAACCTAGGACCTTTCAGTCCTCAAGCCAACAATCTATCCACTGAGCCAAACCAGCTAGGGCCTTAACTGAATTCTTAAAACACATGTTCTTTGTAATACTTTGGAAGCCATAATAATGTCCTGCTTTGGACTGTTACTATCTTTTTATATCCAGATATTTTGTCTCTGTATTTGGACTACACACTTTTCAATGGCATGGTTATCTTCCACTTTTTAAAGTCACCTCTCTGCAGCACCATCTCCCAGAGCTTCTGGTTCACTCTAATTTCATATTTTTTCAAATTACAATTTAGGAGTTTGTTTTGCCTATATTGTAGTAAAACGCCTTTTAGTTAAATATGTGTATATATACATGAAAAAGTTATAGAAATACATCTTTAAACAACCACCACCAAAAAAAAAAGGTAGTTGGGAAAATTGTTAATGTAATTTCTGATCTCATTTAAAAAAGAAATAGTCATAGTCAAATTTAATATTCTTTGAATTTATTATTCTTTGTATTTTTTTTTCTAATTTGCTTTTTAAAAATAAGATGGAGGTGAACTAAGGAAATTTATTTCTTATGTCCCATTGAAGGTTAAATCAATGCTGACTTGGGTAAAATCAGTTTTTCATAAACAATACCTGCTGGCTTTGTCTAATCAATGTATTAGCTACTTGTATGGGTGAAATTTCTGAAGTGTTGATATAATAATGACTACAGGAAGATATAAAACATTTTATCAGGTGACTAATTAAAGGTATAGAGTTTGACCAGGTGTCAAATAGAAATTGAGACATCATATAAGCTCAAAAGTGTATAATACTTTATGTAGTGGAACAATTTTTATGCCTGAGAAAGTGAAGTACTCATGGAGGATTTGCTTTGGCTCTCCTCCCAGAATTTCATAATATGCTAAGGAAACCAAGAAAATTTTGTAGCTTTTAAGGTAAGTGACTGAAGTGGGGTCCTTATTTTTTGGCTCAATATATTAGTATGAGTTTAGGAATATTAACCTTTCCTACAGATGGTTTGAATCTCATCAAAATTGTATAACTGCCTGGCCAGTGTTGCTCAGTGGTTGAGCGTCGACCCATGAACCAGGAGGTCATGGTTTGATTCTTGATCAGGGCACATGCCTGGGTTGTGGGCTCAACCCCCAGGGGAGGGGTGTGCAGGAGCTAGCTGATCAATGATTCTCTCGCATTATTGATGTTTCTATTTCTCTCTCCCTTTCCCTTCCCCTCTCTGAAATCAATAAAAACATAGAAAAAAAAATTTAATTGCATAACTGATTTTATATCTAAACACCGGATAGCAACAATTATGTTACCATCTTATGATATTGCTAGAATTTAAATTCAGTGTTACTGGGCTCTGTTATTTAGAAGCCTGATTTCTTTAACTTGTTTCTCTTTCAGTAAAATGATCAACCTATCAGTGCCTGACACAATTGATGAAAGAACAATAAACAAAAAGAAACTCACCCCTTTCACTATTCAGGTATGTCTTCCTCTGTTACTTTCAAAGAGGGTTGTGCTTGGAGTGAATGCTCACCAGAAGTGCTGAGTCACACTTGTTCAGGGCTCAGACATTATTCCCAAACCCCAGGCTTTGGGCTGCTGATTGTCATGACTAGTGCAGATAGAGGAACACATTTATGTTTGTTCTTTTATGAAAATTACAGGGGTGGGGGATGGGGTATTGGAAGTGGGAGAAGGTTAGCCTGGTGTGAATAGTTTGGGAATTCTTTGTTTTGGCCGCTGATGAATAAAATTCACATTGGTAAAGTTTTAACTTAAACTTACCCCAGCAATTTATCGTTGAGCTGATGCCAGATACATAGCATTTTAGCAGAAAAGGTAAGACTTTCTAAAAGTGAGGGTGTGAAAAATGGCAAGTGTTCTTAGAGCCTACACAGTGCTCTTTGCTGCAGCCACCAGAGTGATAAATATGACCTTTTGTATACCTTCAGTGAGTTGATTAACTGGAACAATAACCAACTGGTAGTAAGTAAGCTGTATTTCTATGTTATGTTCCAGTATTTAACATTATTGTAATTCTCTTGCTCAGAAGCCATGTCTCATTTCTTAAATCATGAACAATATATTACATCCTGTTTGGATTTAAGCAACCCTGAAGACTTTTAAAAATTATATTTTTTTATTGATTTCAGAAAGGAAGAGAGAGGGAGAGAGAGACAGAAACATCACTGATGAGAGAGAATCACTAATCAGCTGCCTCCTGCACGCCCCACACTGGGGATAGAGCCCGCAACCTGGGCATGTGGCCTGACTAGGAGTCAAACCATGATCTCCTGGTTCATAGGTCGATGCTCAACCACTGAGCCATGCTGGCCAGGTAACCCTGTGTACTTTTAAAATGGAATTGTTAACCAAAAAGAACAATGATGTTAAACCTATATGAAGGAACTTAATGTTAAATTTACTCATAATCTTGGTCAGAAGAATTGGTATTTTTCTCTCATCATTTGAACTATACACTAGGGTAAAAAAAATACTTTTCTTCTTATAGGTACTTTCCCAATTTGACTAGTGGCCAGTATTTTGTTTTGTTAATTTATCATAAAACCAACTTCTGTACATCTCTGACCGATGAATTCTCCTTGTTGAACCTAAGAATAGTATATAGATTCTAGACTGAAAATTTCACTGACTCACAGTATTCCAACTGTGAGTTACATTATATACATTGTTGTTAGTGATAACAACATATAATCTATATACATGTGTGCATGTGTGTGTGAACACATGGGTGTGTGTTTGTGTAGATGTGTATGTGCTCAAGGTCCCTAGATATTACCAATACTCAACAAATTGTCCTAGTAAGAACCACTCTATCTTTTCTACAAATTTGATTTGTACATTTTTTATTCCTTTAATATAAAATCTGAACATCAAAAAGCTATTTTCTTACTCTCTTTTGTGACCTTAATAACAATTGTGTTATTAATGATAGACAGTGACAAGGTGATGAGGGTATGTTCTCCCCTCAAAGGTGCCCCCTTTTTTTTCTGGCTGATGGAGATATTGAGTGTGAAGGCACCATCACATAGCAAGATGGAAAAATACATGACTCATTTGTTTCATCCTGACCAGAATGGGTCTTCAACTCAGGGTTCTGGTTTGATTGACTAGGTACTGCATAAGCCCTGTGTCTGGGTTACTGGATTTCCTTTTCCAGTTATTACTCACTGCTTTTCTAAATGTCAAAATCTAGTGCCTCTACACCTGTGAAGTTTCCAGAAATAAAATATTGTTATTGCTGCCAATCAAGAATCATCATTTAGTATTTGCAAAATCAAAAGCAAAACTTGCATGACCTCACTCATTTGTGAAATCTAATGAACAACATAAACTGATGAACAAAAATAGATCTAAAACATAGAAGCGTCGAACAGATTGTTGAACCTCAGATGGAAGGCAGGGGAGGGTGGGTGGTGGGAAGAGATTAACCAATGAACTACAGAAAATAGGGTGGTGAAGGCCTGGGGTGGAGGGGGCGGGCTGGAAGAGGTCAATGGGGGGAAAAAGGAGTACATATGTAATAGTTTCAACAATAAAGATTTTTTAAAAACTTTCATACTTTTTCTTCCGCAGGAGAATTTGAATCTGGCTCTGAACTCTGCCTCAGCCATCGGGTGCCATGTGGTTAACATCGGGGCTGAGGACTTAAAGGAGGGGAAGCCTTACCTGGTCCTGGGACTTTTGTGGCAAGTCATCAAGATTGGGTTGTTTGCCGACATTGAACTCAGCAGAAATGAAGGTACAAGTAAAGCTTCAAATGTTATCAGTGACATGGCTTTTTATTACTGCATGTGTTGGGGGCTGTAGGAGGTGATGTCAGGAATAGTCAAGCTCAGAATCCTCAATTTTTTTAAAACTACGGTTATATTGAATTCATTGTATTAATATAATAGATTTTATCCATGCTGATTAGATTTTTTAAATGATGGAACAAAAGCTTTTTAAGACTACAGACTAATAATAATGCATTTTTAGAACCTATAACTCAGTCTAGCTGTCTGCGACTCCAACCTCAAGAGCTTTTCTGAGTTAATTTTGCTTTTGGACACTTTGTAACAAGTCTACTTTTAACTTGTGTTTTATGAAGCGATTCACATTCATATACTGCAGTGATAACAATAGATTAGGAGAAACTTGGTGTAGTTCTTACCAAGATGATAGAAAATTACATTTAGTGTTTCAAAGTTCTCAGCTAAATATGCAGCTGTGAATCTATTTCTAGTTGCTCTGAGCATCCTATCTGCATTTAAACAATTACAGCCCTGTCCTTTAGACAGAAGTAATAGATCTTGATAAGTATTATGTAAAATATAGTGTTACTTTTTGATTTTCAGGTACAGATACTACCAATACAAAATCTGTAGCCAAATTCTAATCTTTATAATTTATATATAAAGTATATATATATATATATATATATATATATATATATATAAAGTTATTATATACTTTCAAAGTCCAAATCACAATAACCTGTGAAGAATCCTGGGGTAATATAAAACCAATATATTAAGCATAATATAAAGAAGAAGGAAAAACAAATAGAGAACTCAGAGTCCACGAGAAAGACTATCAATTTGCAAATAATGACCTCAGTTAAATTTAAATTTTTTAACTGAGCAAGAAATATGTATTCATCTGGAAAATATAGAAGAAAGAGTTTATTCTACTTTTTGAGCTGCTATAATTATTCAAGAAAGCATTTGAAATATTAAACACAATCTATAGAACATAGTCATTATTACAAAATTGATCACTTAAAAGCAAAAATGTTGTCATCTCATGAAATGTGATCTGACAGACCCCGTGGAGTGTTCTGAGCCAATAGTCTTATTTATTTCCTTGGCTCTACCAACTTACTCTTAGGCATAGCATTGAGATTAATTGGTGCCATTTCTTTCCCATCTGAAAATTAGAGATAATACATTAACTCACAGTAACCTACACCTTTTTTTAGGGAATAATAATAAAGTATTTACTCCATGGGAAAAGCTGTGAGTATCTTTACCCTGGAGAGATAAAGTTGCTATCTTTGGCTTTCCAGCCGAGCACAGTGGAAGTTATAACTAATCCTCCCAAATATCCCTGTCTTCATTTCACTTCTGCTTTTGTGCTTCCTCAGTTCTGATTGCTCTTCTGAGAGAAGGGGAGAGTCTGGAGGATTTGATGAAGCTCTCCCCTGAGGAGCTCCTGCTGAGATGGGCTAATTACCACCTGGAAAACTCAGGCTGCAACAAAATCAGCAACTTCAGTACCGACATCAAGGTAGGAGAAGTGTAACTTGAGGCCCACAAAATCGTTTGGTCTGGCCCTGCCAAGGCATTAGGAGTGAGTTCATTAAATGTTTGACCAAATATAGCAGGCTAATTTTTAAGTTGATAATTTTGTCTGGCCTGCGAATTATGTTATAAATATTCAAATGTCCCTTGGCAGAAAGAAGGTTTCCTACCCCTGCACTAGAGTGAATGAAATAGGTTTCTTAGGATCAGATGAAATAAGTTGATTCTTAGCAAAGCTAAACAGATGGAACATGTGGTAGGCAGATTTTATTCATGCCTAACACCTGCATGGAACTTTCACTAGCTTTAAAATAGCTGCAGTGAAAATTAGGAGGGGAGGGCAGAAAGAAAAGAGATGAAATTCAGTTTCCACAGGTGCAACATCAATAGCTGGCATTCTCTTGTTCTCATCTTTCTAATGTCACAGGTGGTGAGCACACATACGCCCGCTCTCCCCAGGCCCTATCCAGTTTCAAAAACAAAACAACAACAACAGCAGCTATTTTTTCAGTCTTTAAGAGAAATGAAAATCTCTTTAAATGGCTTAAATAAATTACCTAAAAATCTGCATGCTTTCATTAAATGAGAATCCTATATAACAAAGAGGTAAAATGCAAATTAACCCTCACACCCTCACAAGATGGCTGCCTATGACCAGGCCGGCAGGGGGGTTAGTAAGGAACGACCAAAAGATTGAACAAGCAAGCTGCGTGGGGCGACCAGGCCAGTAGGGGGGGTTAGTGAGGGACGACCAAATGACTGAACAGCAGGCTGCATGGGGTGACCAGGATGGCAGGGGGGCCATGAGGGGCGACTAGGCCAGTGGCAGGGGGAAGTTGGGGGTGACCAGGCCACCAGGGGGGAGCAGTTGGGGGCAACCAGGCTGGCGGGGAGGGTGCAGTTAGGGACAATCAGGCCAGCGGGGGTGGGGTGGGGGAGCAGTTAGGGGTGACCAGGCAGGCGGGCAGGTGAGCAGTTAGGAGCCAGCAGTCCAGGATTGTGAGAGGGATGTCTGACTGCCAGTTTAGGCCAATTCCTGGGATGACCAGCAGTTGGATATCCCCCAAGGGGTCCCAGATTGGAAAGGGTGCAGGCTGGATGAAGGGACACCCCTCCCGTGCATGATCTCATGCACCGGGCCTCTAGTACATCTATAATTTTAAGACTACAATTCTGAGAAATATGCTATTTTTCAATAAGCATATTTCCAGAATCTAAGAAAACATAATAGTCCACTATCTACATACAATCTGCTATAACTAAGCTTAACCACTTTTTCTAGCTTCTGGATAAAGATTAAATTAACTTGTCATCTCAATATCTCTCCTTTTACATAAAAACTGCTTGTTTAAAATATTCTTCTTTTGCTTATTATCTATTTAAATGTATTTTTAAACTCTTTTTTAAACTTCCGCTTCCTTTTCCTGTCACTTTTTAAAAATTAAACTTTAGCTGACTGACTTCAGCAATATAAAGGTATATATATTTTCCTGTATATAATTTAATACATGTTCGTAAATTATTTTTCTCCCTTAAGGTCAAAGGAATAGTATTTACATCTTTGGGTTTCCCTTTGTGTATGTCCTATAGTTTTTAATGTTATACTCATTGTAAAAATAAAAGCAAATATAGTATGTAAACAGAGAAATAGAAAATTCAAATTAGTGAATGTTTCCAGCTTTGTTAATAAAGTTGCATTCTTGAATGATAGTTAAATAAGAAATGAAAAATATTTGCTTTTGGGAAGTCATTGTACAAAGTAAGTAATTTAAAATTGTAATTTCTCACAGGACTCAAAAGCTTATTACCACCTGCTGGAACAGGTTGCTCCAAAAGGAGATGAAGAAGGTATTCCTGCTGTTGTGATCGACATGTCAGGACTAAGGGTAAGGCCATGGTCCAAGCTCTGTTTAGGGAACACAATGCTGCCTTTGCATTGGGGTCCCATTGACCTGTGTGACCTGACTCTGAGGTTGCATGAGGGGACATCTCTGTTTAAAACCTTTAAAAACTGTTAACATTTTTGGGTAATAATTGTGGGAAATTTAACCTGGAAATAAATATTAAGGAAAGAAAGAAACTAATACCAATTAATTGCCATACACCATATGAGGCACTTCTGTATATTTCCCATCATTTAATAGGCTTCACAGTACCAAGAGGTATTATTTCCATATTTAGGTTCCTGAGTATTATTTCTGGAAATAGATGAAATATTTATACAAATAAATAAATTCTCACTTTAGTGATAAAAACTGATCAGAAGGCTTAATTAAGATCATATGACAGATTTTTGGAAGTAACTTGATCCAAGTCTGGGGCCCTTTTCTTCTAGCAATAATAAAAAAAAAAGGAATCCCTTCTTGTTGAGTTCCTCCAATGTGCCAGGTCCTGTGCAAGGCATGTTGCATATACAGCCTCTAATCCTTACAAACATCACTGAGATAAATGTTAAACTGCTGTATTGTTGAGAAAACTGAAGGTCAGAGAAGCTAATAATCATCTCATGGCCACAGAGCCCAGTGCCTGGTACAACAAGAATTTAAACCTAAGAGTGGCTCCAAAATTCACCCAGCCACAGCCCTCCCTCACTACATCACTAAGGGTAATGGGAGGAAAAGACTGGGCAGGATGTGTGAATTCTTAGAAGTGTCTTGTTTGAGCATTCTTAAAAATAGTGGGCATAGCATGAGTCTGAATGTCAAAACTTTAGTTTTGCCACCATTTTAATATTGATCTTGAGAAATCATCTTACCTATTTTTGTGCCTCAATTAATATTATTAGACTTCAACCCAATGAGTTAATATTAAAATCAATTCATTCCTGAATGAGAAGTAAAGCTCATGAACTGTATAATGCATATAGTGTTATCTAGTAAAGCATCATATTAAGAAATAATTCTAGTCTGAAGTTCTGTTTTCTGAAAATTGGTGTTTTCAGAGACTTTTCAGAGCTTTAAGGACAGTGGAGCATAATTCAACAAGAGTCTTCTAATAAGAGTCTGCTTACAAATGACAGGAGATTCTCTAAAACTATATGAATAAACCTTTTAAATATATTTATTGTTTTCAGAGAGGAAAGGAAAGGGAGAGAGAGATAGAAACATAAATGACCGGCTGCCTCCTGCATGCCCCGCACTGTGGATTGAGCCCACAACCGTGGCATGTGCCCTTGACTAGAATCGAACCTGGGACCCTTCAGTCTGCAGGCCAATGTTCTATCCACTGAGTCAAACCAGGGAGGGCTGAATTGACTTTTAATATGTTCAGTGAGTGGTTCTCAGTCTAAAGTCTGCAAAAGCCAAATTGATATTATATATTTATTAATGACAATATGTAGCTTAAATAACTTATCATGTTTATTTTGTTTAAGTTGCATGTATACCATTTCAGTGTGGGAAATGTGGTTATACTAGTCATACATTTTCAATAGCAGATATAAATATCTTTGATGAACTAAAAATAGGAATATAATTTATTACTTAATAAATAAACATTTTTGGTAGAAAAGAAATAATAAAAAGTAAGCTCAATGGTTGAAAATAATTAAATCCACTTAATAAATTGTAGAATCTACTGGCTATTTTTTAAAATATATTTTCTTTGTTGATAGTATTACAAATATATCCCATTTCCTCCCACCCCCCCTTTCCTCCCTCCTCCCAGCCCTTACCCCCTCACAAGACTTCATTATCCTATTGCCCGTATCCATGGGCTATGCATATCTATACTAATAAAAGCCTAGGTGGCCCTTGCCCATGACATCATCACAGGATGGCCACCATAAGATGGCCACATGAATAGCGGAGGTGGGGCCTGCCAGCCAATCTGTGCAGTGAGGCCTAGGGGTCCCATGGCTCTGCGCGGTACGGAGGAGATTGGTCCTGGCATCTCCACCGCCTCGCACGGAGGAGGCAAGTCCCAGCTGAGGAGGAGGAGGGTCTCAGCAGGGAAGGGCAGATATAGGCAATCGAGCTGGCAGAGGAGGGCAGTTGGGGGCGATCGGGCTGGCAGGGTAGCGGTTAGGCATCAATCAGGCCAGCAGGGGAGCAGTTAGGGGGTGATCAGGCTGGCAGGCAGAAGCAGTTAGGGGCAGTCAGGCAGGCAGGCAGGCAAGCGGTTAGGAGCCAGCAGTCCCGCATTGTGAGAGGGACGTCCGACTGCTGGTTTAGGCCCGAAACCAGCAGTCGGACATCCCCTGAGGGGTCCCAGATTGGAGAGGGTGTAGGCCAGGCTGAGTGTCACCCCCTTCCCCTGCACAAATTTTGTGCACCGGGCCACGAGTCCTATATAATAAAAGGGTAATATGCAAGTTGATCCTAATGGCTGAACGACCTGGAATGACCAGTTGCTATGACACGCACTGACTTCCAGGAGCCAGACACTCAAGGCAAGAGCTGCCCCCTGGTGGTCAGTGGGCTTCCATAGGGGGAGCGCTGCTCGGCCAGAAGCCAGCTCATGACTGGCCAGTGCAGCGGCAGTGGCGGGAGCCTCTCCCGCCTCCATGGCAGCACTAAGGATGTCCAACTAATGGCTTAGGCCCTCTTCCACAGGGGGAGTGGGCCTAAACCATTAGTTGGACATCCCCTGAGGGCTCCCATGCTGCCAGAGGGATGTCTAACTGCCAGCTTAGGCCCAATCCCCCAGATAGCAGGCCTGAGCCATCAGTTGGACATCCCCTGAGGGGTCCCGGACTGCAAATGGGCACAGGCCAGGCTGAGGGACCCCCCCCCCACCCCTGCCCAAGTGCACGAATTTTCGTGCACCAGGCCTCTAGTAAGTATATAAGTTCTTTGGTTATCTCTTCTCATCCTCCCAACCCCACATTAAGTATATCAGTCTGTTTCATGCTTCGAGTCTTATTTTGTTGTCAATTGATTTTTTTCATTAGATTCCACAAATAAGTGAGATCATGTGATATTTGTCTTTCTCAGCTTGGCTTATTTCACTTAGCATATTTTCCAGGTCCATCCATGCTTTCCCAAAGGGTAAGAGATCCCTCTTTTTTACACCTGAATAGTTCATAGTGTAAATGAACCACAGCTTTTTTATCCATTCATCTACTGATGGACACTTGGACTATTTCCAAATCTTAGCTATAGTAAATAATGCTGCTATGAACATAGGTGTGCATGTATTCTTTCTGATTTGTGTTTTGAGGTTTCTTAGGATAGATTTTGAGAAGTAGGATGGCTGGATCAAATGGAAATTCCATTTTTAATTTTTTGAGGAAACACCATACTGTTTTTCCATAGTGGCTGCATCAATCTGCATTCCCACCAGCAGTAAACTAGTGTTCCCATTTCTCCACATCCTCACCAGCACTTGTTATTTGTTGATTTCTTTTTATGATAGCCATTCTGACAGGTTTGAGGTGGTATCTCATTGTGGTTTTAATTTGCATTTCTCTGATGATTAGTGACTTTGAGAATTTTTCATACATCTTGGCCATTTGTATGTACTCTTTGGAAAAATGTCTATTCAAATCTTCTGCCCATTTTTTAATTGGATTGTTTACCTTCCTTTTGTTGATTTATATGAGTACTTTATGTATTTTGGACATTAACCCCTTATAAGATGTATCATTGGCAAATTGTTTTCCCATACTGTGGGCTCCTTTTTCCTTTTGTTGATGGTTTCTTTTGCTGTGCAGAGCTTTTTATTTAGATGTAGTCCCATTTGTTTATTTTCTCCTTTGTTTCCTTTGCCCTAAGAGATGTAGCCATAAACATATTGTTACGTGAGATGTCTGAGATTTTACTGCCTATGTTCTCCTCTAAGGTTATTATGGTTTCATGCCTTACATTTAAGTATTTTATCCACTTGAGCTTATTCTTGTGTATGGTATAAATTGCTGGTTGAGTTTCATCTTTTTGCATATGTCTGCGTAGTTTTCCCAGCACCATCTGTTCAAGAGACTATCTTTACTCCATTGTGTGTTCTTGCCTCCTTTGTCAAATATTAATTGACCATATGGTATGGATGAATTTCTGGGGTCTCTTCTGATCCATTGGACTATATACCGGTTCTTGTGCCAACCCATACCAGGCTGTTTTGGTTGTAATGGCTTTGTAGTATGGTTTGCTATCGGTATTTTGATCCCTCCTATTTCGCTCTTCTTTCTCAAGATTGTTGCATCTCTTCTGGGTCTTTTATGGTTCCATATAAATTTTTGGAGTCTTTCTTCTAGCTCTGTGAAATATGCCATTAGTATTTTAATAAGAATTGCATTGAATCTTTAGATTGCTTTAGGTACAGACATTTTAATGATGTTAATTCTTCCAATTCATGAATATGGTATATGCTTTCTTTTGTTTGTATCTTCCTCCATTTCTTTCTTTAATGTCCTATAGTTTTCCAAGTATAGGTCTTTTACCTCCTTGGTTAAGTTTATTACTACGTACCTTATCTTTTTTGTTGCAAAGGTAAATAGGATTGCTTTTTTAGTTTCTCTTTCAGAGTTCATATTTGGTGTATAGAAATGCAATTGATTTCTGGGTGTTGATTTTATATCCTGCTACCTTGCCTAATTCATTTATTAAGTCTAGTAATTTCCTGGTAGAGTCTTTATGGGTTTCTATGTACAACATTATGTAAACTGCAAATAATGAGAGTTTTTCTTCCTCCCTTCCAATTTGGATGCCTTTTATCTCTTCTTACCTGATTGCTGTGGCTACAACTTCCAGTACTGTTGAATAAGAGTGGTGAAAGCAGACATTCCTGTCTTGATCTTGTTCTTAAGAGAAACACTTTTAGTTTTTGTCCATTGAGTATGATGTTGGTTGTAGGTTTGTCGTATATGGCCTTTATTATGTTGAGGTATGACCCCTCTATTCCCACTATACCGAAAATTTTTATGAAAAATGTGTGCTGAATTTTATCGAATGCCTTTTCTGCATCTATTGATATGATCATGTGGTTTTTATCTTTTAATTTGTTTATGTGATGTATCACATTTATTGATTTGTGAATATTGTACCAGCCTTGCATCCCTGGAATAAATCCCCCTAATTATAATATATGATCTTTTTTAATGTCTTGCTTGATCTGATTTGCTAACATTTTTTTGAGGATTTTAGCATCTGTGTTCATCAGGGATACTGGCCTGTAACTCTCTTTCTTTGTAGTATCCTTATATGGTTTTGGAATTAGGATAATGTTGGCTTTTTAAAAGGAGCTTGGGCGTGTTCCTTCCTCTTGGATTTTTTGAGATAGTTTGAGGAAGATAGGTCTTAGTTCTTTGAATGTTTGGTAAAATTCACCTGTAAATCCAACCAGTTCAGGACTTTTGTTTACTAGAAGTTTTTTCATTACTGTTTTAATTTCATTAGTTGTTATTGGCTTACTCAGGTTTTCTGATTCTTCCTGATTTAGTTGTGGAAGAATGTATGTTTCTAGGAATTTGTCCATTTCAACCAGGTTATCTAGTTTGCTGGCATATAGTTGTTCATAGTATTTGCTAACAATCCTTTGTATTTCTGTGGTCCATCGTTATATCGCCTCTTTCATTTCTGATTTTACTTATTTGGGTCCTCTCTCTTTGGTTCTTGAGGAGTCTGGCTAGGAGCTCTTGGATTTATTGATCTTTTGTACTGTCTTTTAAGTCTCTGTATCATTTATTTCTGCTCTGATGTTTATAATTTTCTTCCTTATACTTCCTCTGGGCTTTTCTTTCTGTTCTCTTTATAATTCATTTAGTTGTAAGGTTAGATAGTTTATTAGTCCTTTTTCTTGTTTCTTGAGTTACCTGTAGTACTATGAACTTCCCTCTCAACACTGCTTTCGCCATGTCCCATAGGTTTTGGTTGTATGTTCATTTTCATTTGTCTCCAGGAAGTTTTTAATTTCTTGCTTGATCTCATTGGTAATCCATTCATTGTTTAATAACATGCTATTTAGCCTCCATGTATTTGAGTATTTTTATTGTAGTTGATTTCTAACTTTATGCCATTGTTATCTGAGAAGATGCTTGGTATCATATCAATCTTCTTGAATTTGTAGAGACTTGTTTTGTGCCCTAACATGTGGTTTATCTTTGAGAATGTTCCATATGCACTTGAGAAGAATGTATATTCTGTTGTTTGGGTTGAAATGTTCTGTAAATATCAGTTAGATCTATCTGATCTAGTGTGTCATTGAAGGCCTCTATTTTCTTGTTAGATTTTTGTCTTGGAAGATCTATCCAGTGCAGTCTATGGGTGTTAAAGTCTACTATCACGCACACACACACACACACACACACACACATACACACACACACTCATCTACTGTGAGTGTACTGCTGTTGATTTCTCCCTTAAAGTCCATCAAGAGTTTTTTTATGAACTTGGGTACTCCTATATTGGGTGCATATATGTTTATAACGGTTATATTTTCTTGTTGAGTCATTCCCTTTAGTATTATAAAGTGACCTTCTTTGTCTCTTGTTAAGGCCTTTGTTATGAGGTCTAATTTGTCAGATATGAGTCTTGCTACTCCAGCTTTTTTTTTTTCCTGCATGGAATATATTTTTCCATCCCTTCATTCTCAGTCTGAGTGTATTTTGTTCTGAGTTGGGTCTCTTGTGAACAGTATATATATATAGGTCATGTTTTTTCTTATCCACTCAGTCACCTTATGTCTTTTGACTGGAGCATTTAAGCCATTTACATTTAAGGTTATTATTGAAAGGTATTTACATATTGCCATTTTTATTTGCTTTATGACTATGATCCTCTCTCTCTCTTCTGTTCTTCTTAAAGCAGTCCCTTTAACATTTCTTGCATTGCTGGTTTGGTGATAAATGCATTCATTTAACCATTTTTTATCTGGAAAGCTTTTTATTTCACCTTCAATTTTAAAAAATAACCTTGCTGGATAGAGTAGTCTTGGATTTAGGCCCTTGCTTTTCATTACTTTGGGTACTTTATGCCACTCCCTTCTGGCCTGAAGTATTTCTCTTGGGAAGTCAGCTGGCATTCTCATGCAAGCATGCCAAACTTGAGGCTGGCAGGCTGCGAGTTTGACATGCTTGTTCTAATGGGAACTCCTTTTTAGGTAATGTTTTGTCCCTCATTTGCTGCCTTTGAGACTCTTTCTTTGTCTTTAATGTTTGCCATTTTAATTATCATGTGTCTAGGTGTGGGTCTCTTTGGGTTAATCTTGATTGGGACTCTCTGTGCCTTCTGAACTTGTGTGAAATTTTCCATTAGTAAGTTGGGAAAGTTTTCTGTCATTATTTCTTTAAACAGGTTCTCTGTTCCTTGCTCTCCCTCTCACCCTTCTAGTATTCCTGTAATGTGGATGATGTCATGTTTCATGTTGTCCTGGAGCTCTATTAAGCTATCTTCCTGCTTTTTAATTCTTTTTTCTATTTGCTGTTCTAATTGGGTATTTGTTTCTACCTTGTCTTCCAAATCACTGATTCAATCTCCTGCTTTATCCAATCTACTTTTAATCCCTTCCAGTGTATTCTTGATGACAGATATATCATTCTTCATTTCTGTGTGGTTCTTATTCATGGCCTCTATTTTCCTTTTCATGCTGTTGTAATTTACACTAAGTTCCTTCACCATCTTTATAATCATTGCTTTGAACTCTATGTCTGATAGCTTGCTTGCCTTCTTTTCATTTAGTTCTTCTTCTGGAGATTCCTTCTTTTCTGTCATTGGGGGTTGTTTGTTTGTCTCCCCATTTAGCTGTCTCTTTGTATTTGCTCCTATGTGTTAGAACTGCTATGCCTCCAAGTCTTTGTGGGATGGCTTTATCTAAAAAGTGTCTGGAAGGGGCCAGTAGTGCATTCTCCTTTTTCACCTGAGCTGGATGCTCTAGGAATGCCCCTTTGTGCATTATTTGGGCTCTCCTGTTATAATTGAATCTGGATTGTTGCTGTCCCATTCGTGGGAAGGTTCTCCCCTCCAAATTGCTGCCAGTGAGGTTTAACCCCAATGTTGTTGTGCCAGCTATTATATAGCTGCTTTGAGCCCACTATTTCTGGGGCTTGCTGTATTTTGCTCTGATGCTTGGTGTGTCTACTCTGGGCCTCCTGGGAGCTTCTCGGTGCAGGTTAATGTTAATTACTCTACCTTTCTGGCCATGGGCAGCCAAATTGAGGTCCAAGAGGTTGAAGCCCCTAGTAGTCCAGTGGTCAGGAACTCCTTTGACCAGAGGCTGGGTCTGCCTTGAGTCTCTCATCTTGATTGTCCCTGTTCTGAGCTATATACCCTTCCCTACAAAGCTGGTCCCACAGGTGTCAGCTGCAGGCGCTTGGGGTCCTGCTAGCTTTTGCTACACTCAGCAGCCAGAGATGGTGTCTGCTCAGGAAGTCCCGCTGGTGTTAGCCTCCCTGTGCCATCTGGGGTGGTGTCTACTGAATATTTTTAAAAACAGGACAGCAAATCATTCATCTGAAATGGTCCTGTATAGAGATGAGAGGACTGGATTACTTAACTCCCAAGATTCCTTTTATTTGTGATTTTTCAGATTTCGGTTCAGGAGAATATAAATAATAATATGCTGTTATTGAGTGTCTATTTGAGGTTAAACACTAAAGGTTTCCTTCAGTAAGATTTCCATTTCTTTTTCTGTTATCCATGTCTACTTTGTGCATGGAGAACCTTCACCCAGCCTTGATTTTTTTCATTGCAGGAGAAGGATGACATCCAGAGGGCAGAATGCATGTTGCAGCAGGCAGAGAGGCTGGGCTGCCGGCAGTTTGTCACAGCCACAGATGTTGTCCGTGGGAACCCCAAGTTGAACTTGGCTTTCATTGCCAACCTCTTTAACAGATATCCTGCCCTGCACAAACCAGAGAACCAGGACATAGACTGGGGGGCTCTTGAAGGTAACTGAAAGCCAGTTGATTGAGAGTTTAAAAAATCATTCACAATTCTAGGCAATTCAAAATCACCTCCTAAGCAAATATAAAACCCAAACAGGTTATGAATTCTCTGATACATAACAAAGGGAATAAAATAGATTAATCCAGTCTATTACAGCAAAGCAAGAAAAATCAAATATTATTATACCACATCCATAATACATAAGCTTTATCCATTATCAGAATTGTTTTAGGCAAAACAATGAACTTAATTATCAGATGAAATAAATCCTAACTTCCAAAAATCTAATTATGTACTTAGGGGACTGAGTGTTAATTCCTAGAGGCAAGAAATTGTAGCCACTTATCATCTAAAAATGTGTTTTAACTATTCTAGGAGGTGTTTATGGAGGTTTTTGTTTTGTTTCTTTGCTTTGGGTTATGGGAGGCACACAACCATATTTTGAGGCAGAATCCCTGACAATTATATTTTGGGAGTTGATTCCCTAAGTGTGAACAAAAAAGCGTATAGTGTTACTCAGTTTCTAACAGGTAACAGTGCCAGAGATGGTTATTTTAATTCCCATCATGAGTTAGTCTCAATATTGAGACAGGAAAATCAAAACAAAGTTAATATTAAATGACTATCACCAAAGAAAGGAAGTCCATATTTAACATATTGTTGATCATTTTTCCACAATGCTTTACTCTAGCTAGAAATGCAAAATTAATTTGTATTCCAACACTGCTGCATTTGTATCATTTGATAAATTGTGGTCAGTGGTCCATGCATTTTGCTGACTCCATGTATATATATATCAAACCTCTTATCACCCATTTGCAGCTATCTCTACATTCGCCTTTGGATCCTTCACTATCACTTGAGATTCAGCATTTACAAAGAAAAATTGATCATTTCTCCCACACACAAACACCACTGTCTTTCTATTCTACCCTCCTCCCATCCTCTTCCTTCAGAAAGTCTCCATTTCCATTAACCTTACCATTTTTTCTTTAATTACCAAATCCCTCAGTTCTACTTTAATATATTCCTCACTCCTAAATGTATTGAATCAGCAAATACTAATAACTCTTCCTATAGAATGGCTTTTTGATCATTATTTTTCCTTTCTGCTCTTTTAGACTTTTATTAAATCACACAACAACTATTTCAATAGGTCTTGGGGGCCTATTCCTCCATTCATCAAGCTCTTGAATGTGCTAGTGTCAAACACTATCCCCTCTTCAAGTTTAATTTAATTTAAATGTATATTGCCTTCCAGAAATTCTACACACTGCTGTCAGGCACATTATATCTCAGCCTTGCTCAAGAATTTATTATAGTAATATAAAAAAGAACCATAATGATTGTCCAATATATCAACCCAAATCTGCTACCTCACACAAATATCTCTGATTCTGGTTCCAGCCACTGGACAGCATTATCTCCATGCACTGAACAACACAGATCCCTGAAAAATCAGTTCCTAATGGTTTTAATAAGGCCTTGCCTATCACTCCCTTTGGGTTCATATTTACTCTATCTCCTAATCCCACCCCTACCATATCCTTAAATCCTCTTCCCTTTAATCTTCATTAGCCAGATTTTACCAGTTCTAGAAGGTGAAGCTCAAATTCCTCTTCCTCCAAATTTAGCCCATACTATTCTCTTCCCTATCTCAACTCAAATATCAAACGTGTCTACCTCGCACATTAGCTCTCTAGCTTACATGAGCTCTCTTTGATGACCAGAAGTTTTTCCAGAAAGAATGTAAGCCTTTGAGGGCCAACTGACAGTTTCCTCACAAAGGATCTTGCCCACTGCTAATAAACACCAGATAAATACTTGTTAAATTGAAATAGAAAAATTAACACAGAATAGCAACCTCATCCAAATCCGTTAGGGTTTATTTAATTTTTAAAATTCTACTTCAGTTTTTATTACAACCTCTTTAGTTAAACTTTAATAAAGCATATTGTCTAGGGGCCTGAAAGATAACCAGTCTTCATTAATTTAGGTGAGACAAGAGAAGAACGGACATTTAGGAACTGGATGAACTCCTTGGGTGTTAACCCTCGAGTCAATCATTTGTACAGGTAAGAATATTTGGGGACTCTGGAAACCTTGAAAGATCCCCAAGATTTCAAATACTGCTATGATATGCAGTTCTCTTCACAAAATGTGTGCACCTTGATGAAAAGGGGAGAAGTGCCAAACTGACCTATCTGCAGATGTTGGATGTTCAGAAAAAGAGAAACTCACTTTCATACACCAACCTGGCTATGTGTTTCATACAAAATCATAACCTAGCAAAAGGACAAATGTACTATATGTTGCCAGCCTATGTATGACCTGCTCACAAGTAGGCAAAACAATAAATGTTAAGTTTGTGATTGTCTCCTATGCCACTTACTAGAGCCTTATTTTTTTCCCTGGAGGCAATGAGTTTTCGTTGAAGAAACATAGGTCTTCCTAGGGAAGACCTCAAATAAGTTCCCTCAATGTCTGAGTCAGTTTCTTTACCTCAAAAGATGGAACTGTTTACATCAATTTTACCAAATTGTGAATATTCCTTAAGCTAATATATAAGGAAATGCCTATCTCACTATAGACCCTTCATAAATGTTTGCTATCTGAGAATTCTTTTGTGTTTGCTTTTTGTTCAGTGACTTATCAGATGCCCTGGTCATCTTCCAGCTCTATGAAAAGATTAAAGTCCCTGTCGATTGGAACAGAGTAAACAAACCACCATACCCCAAACTGGGGGGCAATATGAAGAAGGTAAATATAAATGTTTCAGTAGGTGTAGGCCTGCAAAACCATTCTGTGAATACTTTATCAGGAGGCCAAACTTAGAAGATAAGTAATGTTTATCCAGGGTTTAAAATTACAGTTGAGCAATCAGACATCTAGTTGTATTAAAGCGAGTTGTTTGTTTGTTTATAATTCCATGTTGGATGTCTTTAAATATTATGCTGTAAAAATTCTAATTAAGACAATTAGAGCAGGGCAGGGTCTCTTCTCCCAGCAAGATTCTCATTCTAATTTTCCAAAGAATTGGAACTTTGTACTCACAATTTGACTTGTACAAATAGTTTGTCTAATGTCAACACAGTGAGAACACATTGTTATGGAAAAGTAGCAACACGGTTGGCACAAACATTTCCTACTATACAAGCATAGCCACAGGAATATCTGTCTCACATGTCAGTCCACTGTGTGCATGTAGAATAGAGAATCCAGATTTTTCCAGGCCAACCTTTAGGAATTCAGCTATTTTAGGAATATTACGGACAGGTAACTGAGCATGGCCATGAAAATGTCCACAATGATGAATTTATTTTGGTTTTACACTTAGAGTACACTGTGAATATTTTTTGGTAGAAATGAAAGGTTTTATTTAAGAAAAGATGGAACTTTCTGTATCTAATTTAGAATCCTAGAATTGCAGAAGCAGGCAAGACTTGAGAGATCATTTAATCTAGCCATGTTTATTTCATTTTGTCTTTATTTTTATTACCATAATTTTTTTAGTATTTTAGCACCATGGAGATGATTACATTAGATTGTTGTCCTCTTTCTTCATTAACAGCTTGAGAATTGTAACTATGCTGTGGAATTGGGGAAGAATCAAGCTAAGTTTTCCCTGGTTGGCATTGGTGGACAAGATCTCAATGAAGGAAACCGCACACTAACATTGGCCTTGATTTGGCAGTTAATGAGAAGGTAATGCAACTCAGGGAAATAGCTTTTTATTGAGTGTATTACTAACCTAGAAAAGTACTAGAAAATTTTTAGGAATGTGGCTTAATCTAGGAAAACTAAATTTTAAGCTAAACTTAAAACCAAAAGTCTTTTAAAATTTTTTCCTTTCAGTTCTATCAGTTTTGTTTCAGGTATTTTGAAACTCTTGATAGGTTCATAAATATTTTAGATTATTTTGTCCTTTTAATTAATCACCCCCTTTCCATTAGGGAATGACTCTCTTTATGCCTGGTAGTAGTCTTTTCTCTGAAATCTACTTTTTGTGATATTAATTTAGTCACTTCAGCTTCCTGTTGATTAGTGTTAGCATGGCATATTTTTCTTCCATCCTTTTGCTTTTAAATTGACTTACTTGTGTTAGTAACAGTCTATTATCTTTAAAAGGGATTTTTTCAAAATATGGGGAAAATATGCTACATTTACCTACGTATTTGCCATTTCTGATACTCTTCTTTCCATGGTATAAATACAGATTTTTATTTGATATCATATGCCTTCCAGTGGAAATATTTCTATTAGTACAGAGGAATAATTTCAGCTTCTACATGTCTTAAAAGTTCATTTTCATTTTTGAAAGATATTTTTTTCAAAGATAGTGTTTAGTATCTTTTGGTCTGCATTATTTCCAAAGATAAATCTTTTGTCATTTTTATCTTTCTTTCTCTGTATATAATATGATATACAGAGAATATATTTTTTTTTCAGGCTTCTTTTAAGATTTTCTCTTTATCACTGGTTTAAAGCAATTTGGTTATAATGTCTTTTGATGTTGCTCATGATTGAGATTTGTCATGAATCTGTGGGTTGATAGTTTTAATCAAATTTGAAATAATTTTGGCCTTTATTGCTTCAAATATGTTTCCTATACTTACCCACCCTTGTTTCGGGGGAGTACTCCAAATACATATATATTTAGTCATTTGAAAGTGCCCAGAGTTCATTGAAGTTCTATTCATTTTTCTCTCTACTTTTCCTTTTTTCTCTCTCTATGTTGTATTTGGGGTGGTTTCTATTGCTTTGTATTCTAATTCATTACTCTCTTCTGCAACATCTAATCTTCCATTAATCCCATTCAGGGTATATAATGTTTATCCAAGACATTATGGTTTTCAAGTATAAATACTTGATTCAGATCTTTTTGGCATATCCCATAGCTCTTTCCTCTACCTTCTTGAACAAACAGAATATAATTACAATAACTGTTACTTCTAGGTCTGTTTCTATTAATTGATTTTTATCCTCATTATGGGTCATATTTTCCTACTTCCCTGCATGCTTCCTAATTTTTTTTATTGTATATGAGACATTTTGAACTTTTCCTTGATATGTACTGGATATTTCTGTTTTCCTCGAAATAAATATTCTAGAATTTAGTCCTGGGATGCAGTTGTTACTTACTTAAAAGCAGGTGATCAATTTAAGGGTTACTTAAAGCCTTAATTAGTCTTGAGTTAATTTTGTATCTCAATACTGAGATCATCTCTTCCGAGTACTTTACTTGATGCTCCTTGTATCATATGGTTCTTCCACTCTGACTGATGAGAACCAAATTATTGCCACCCTTAAGTGAGCTTCAAGCATTGTTCTGGCCGTTCATTTCTGACAATTCTTTTCCGAACCTCTGGCAGTTTCTTCACATGCATGCCAAAGACTTGAGGCACACCCTCTGAAGGTCTCTGGAACTTTCTTTCTAAATGACTCTCTTCTTTACAGGCGGCTTTCTCTTCTCTGGTATTCTGTCCCACAAATCCTAGGCATCTTGGCTTCCTCAAGGTTTCAGCCCCCCCTCAACGTCATGCTCTATTTGGGTTCCTCTCCCTACACTGCAGCCTGGAAACGCATCATGCAACAAGCTGGGACAATCTTAGGGCTAACCATGTTTGGTTGCCCTCTTTCAGGGACCACTGTTTTGTGCTTTCAGTTACTCCAAGTCTGAACACATTGTTTCATGTGCTTTTACATTGTGTTTTAGGTATCTAAGGCAGCAGGGTAAATCAGGTCCTGTTAACCTCATCATGGACAGAAGCAGAATTTTCTGCTAGTTCCTTAAAAAAAAAAAATTAGCTACCTTTTAAAACTGACTATAAATTTGATTGCTATGAGAGCCAGATGGTGGTATTATTAGTAATAGTGGAATATAATAAGATATACAAATATAAAATAAATTATGAGAAAAATAAGCAATTTTGGGTACAAAAGTATTTTTAGGAGACTTTTAGAAAGCAAATCTGTAAGTATAACATTGTTTACTTTTAAATGTTTTGCTTTGTCCCCCTATAATGATAGCTCTGACTGGGCAGAAGTCTTATAACACTTACTTAGAGCCTATGTTAATGTGACTTAATTCATTTTTCGACCTGGAAGGAAGCTCCAGAAACCACATGTCACCTTACCTTACATCTAATAAGGTAATGGCTACCACAAGGTGTGTTGTGTGTCTAGGCCAGTGATGGCGAATCTATGACACGCATGTCAGAGGTGACACACGAACTCATTTTTTTGGTTGATTTTTCTTTGTTAAATGGCATTTAAATATATAAAATAAATATCAAAAATATAAATCTTTGTTTGACTATGGTTGCAAATATCAAAAAATTTCTATATGTGACACAGCACCAGAGTTAAGTTAGGGTTTTTCAAAATGCTGACACGCCGAGCTCAAAAGGTTCGTCATCACTGGTCTAGGCATTTCAGCTTCATGCCCAGGCCACCGTCTGCAGGTCTTCATAATAGTCCTCGAATTATGTTAATGTTTCCAGGTGCTTAGAATAATCAGAAGTGATTATAATAGTTTTCACAGTCTGATTCACATTTGTTTTATCAAGTATAGTTCTCTACTACCCATTTCTAACCTGGGGCCTCCTTGAAGCCTGAGGCAGGTGTCATAAAACTCCTCTGGCCCAGAAAACTCCAGAGCTAAAGAAACTTCAACTCTATCTCCTTTTTTACTTCATGTATCTAGACCTGTATGTTTCTAACCAATGCATTTTCACCAGTGCATTTTCAGAAACTATTTTTGAATTTTTCTCTTTTGTCTTTCACATGTGCTTTTAACTCTTAATGAGCTGGCTTTGATACTGATTGTTTTAAAAACCAAAGCAAAAATCTTTTTAGTTGCAAAAGTTAAACTGACCTGTGGGTTTGAATATAAAATAATCTTTGATATTTTCTGTTTTAATTATTTAAAAACTCAGGCCAACTTTATTCTATTTTGGATTTCATAATATCTGAAAATCACCTTGTAATATAATCTTTGTTGTGGAAGTCTTATAAAAATGTGGCCCAAAGTCATACTTTATGGCTGGCATATATATAAAACAAGGTCTAGTCTGCTACTGCCACTGTTGCCACCTGGTTAATGTCACATTTCTCATGAGTGTTTACTATATAAGAATGTGCATGTAAGAAAGTGGAGAGAGAAATATATTATTGTTGAAGGTGATGAAATGACTAAAAATTATGTAAATGCCACCAGAAGAAATGTAAAGACCTATTAGAGGCAATTTTAGCTGGAATTAATTTCATTGGATTGCACAGATGTGCTCAGGTCATTTATCTGGGCAATGAAGGGCATGCCATTTTTTTCCCTGAGAACAAATAAGAGATGTATGTTTAAACCTTTCCCTTTTAGTAGCCTGGAAATAGTCCTCAAGGTGCAAAGCTGGCAAATAGTGTGTGTATAAATTTGGAGACAAAAGCCTGAAAGAAGTAGGCTGCCGGTTAGACTCCAGCAAATGAATACAGACTCTGAGTTAGACAAATGGGAGGATTCTCCCCAAATCAAATAGTCCAGGACAGTGAATTTGGCATAGGTCCTTGAAAAATAAAACACAAAGGTTTGTCCTTCTGGTTCAAAAGTTAAATAAATAAAGCAAGTGTTGGAAGGCAGGAAAGCAAAGAAGTAATGGCTACAGCTCATGGAGGCCCACACGCACACACCTCTCCAATCCTGTTTGGTTGACTGAGACCCTGGCTGAAGCTGGGGCTCCTGATGCCAGTTCAATTTGACAGAGGAGGACTTTTCAGCACAGCACAGTTTTGCAAACACCTGTGGTACTGGGATCTTGTCTGGAGAGACCTATCAATAATAGCACAGTTGCCCCCAAACATATTTGATGATATGGAGTATTTCAGAAGGAAATTCATAGGTAGACATAGGCCAAATTGATTTCTGTTTTAAATTTTTTATCTACATTTAAAGCTTAGAGTTGAGGCTCCAACCTAATTGTATCCTTCCTTCCCTTTGTTTTTACCACTGTCCTCACCAGCAAGTGTGGGACTCCATTTTAAACCTCTGCATCTCCTGCGAGGTGGCAGAAAGCCAACTTTGTGTTCACCAGAGCTCTGTGCCACTGTGAGGGGCCATTCTCAGACACCTGAATGCAGTGAGCTGCCGCCATGGTTTTCTCCATCTTTTTAAACTTCCCTGTTCTTTAGTGGCTTTTTAAAAAATATTTTCATGGGTAGACTCTTGTGTAAAGGTGAGCTTCTCCTCTGTGCCATTTGCTTCCCTAGCTCAAGAAGTAGGTCAAAAGCACTGCTTCTATCCATGTGAGAGCGTCAATAAAACAGGCTGGGGCTCTTGACAAAGAGAAGTAAGAATTCATTCCTGAGATGAGTGAAGCTGCTATGTTAAACTTTGTTTTCATCAAACTATACAGAGACATGACCTAAGGAGGCAAACACTAATGTACCATCCTCAATGACTTTACTAGGAAGAAATTCTTAAATGTTATGGTAGATGATAATAACTTAATACACATGGAAACAAGAAGCCAGTGTTGCCATAAAGCATCATCATTATGAACAGATCAAAACTAGGGCCTTTTTCTAAACTAGGGATATTTTAAAAATTTACCTGAGACTTATCCCATTTGTCCTCATTAGTCTTTCTCATTTTGGTCCCCGCTCTGGGTCCACATTAAATATTACCCATCTTGACTTTATTTTTGCTTTCTATGGGAGAAACCATTCTATTTATTTCACCCACCACTTCACTCCTCCATATACTAGATGCTCAGGCACTCTGCTAACCCCTGAAAACAATATGATGAACAAGGTTATGGATTTTGTCTGAGATGACATGGTAGGCAGAGACATGCACATCAACTCCATCAGAAGTTCTGGGAAACAAGTAAGTGCTTCACTGAAAATTGTTCAGAGAATTAGAAATCCCTTCCCAGAGAACAAAGCTGAATCAGAGAGTCAGGAGGATGCATGGTTTGGTCGGGGAGCTGCTGATGGTTCTGTGAGATTGAAACGTGAGTGTGTTATTTTTTGCGAGGGCGGGGGGGCTTGAGAATAAGACCAAGAAGAGAGGAAGGAATAAGAAATAAGAGGTTCATTGAAAAGAGATACCAAGGCCAAATTATGAAGGACCTCATGTATGTGCCATTCTAAGGAATTTGACCTATATTCTTTGAGCCATGTCACTTTAAATGACATGACCAGAACTGTATTTCAGAAGGGAAATTCTATGAGGAGGAGAAGCAGAATGAAGAGGAGACAGTTGATTTTGGGGTGTTTAAAGAGGTATACTTGAGATGACTTTGATGCCAGATTGGTAAACATAATTACACACACACACACACACACACACACACACACACACACGGTGGAGCAAAAAAAGTAGGTTTATAATTATTTGTATGGAAAATAATAATAATACAAGAATAAACTCTGTATTTCACATACTCTCCAATATAAACCTATTTCTGCCCCGCCTTGTATATAATTGCAGGAACTCTTTTCCTCCCGGCTACAATGGTGAAAAGATGCCGTAACCTGGAGGAAGCAGGGCATCACTCCTATTTCAGAGATTAAACTTGAAAGCCATGTGGGAAATTGTGGGAAAATTGTGTTTTCCATAGAATCAGTAATTGGGAAAGTACACCCGATGGATTGTGTACACAATCCTAGGCAACCAACTGGAGGGTGACCTCATTTGAGTAGGCCCTCCCTCCAGACAATGGCAGGATACTTGAGTTTCAGAGTGAACAGTACACACTGAAACCCTAGCCCTGAAAGTTTTGCATGGGTAATTTGACCCTCTCCTGCAAGCCTGAACCTTTAGGCCAACAAACCTGCTCAAATGCTAGGCTTTCTTCTGTGTATTTCACCTTTCAGAGGGAGTTGCCTTAGGGAATGGTGAGTCTTATCTGTTCCCTGAAATGTTAAGAGCTTTGAAGCTTCCTAATAAGTTTCACAAACAAAACCAATTCTTATAACATTCTAAGGTGATTCTTACTCTCAGAGTGGAGCTTAACTTTGCTTTCTACTTTAAAATGACCTTCACTTTGAGGTATTCCTAACATTTCTGTTCTATGATATAAGAAGGAAACTCTTTTACATATGTATATTTAATATGTTGGCTACTTGGGCCTTTCTAATATTGACTTTTTCCTTCTTTGTTTATGGTTCCTTTAAGCAAAGCATTACTGGTTCAGATCTTTTGCATCATTTCCCTTCCCTTGTTTCTCTTCTCATCTGCCTTCTCTTCCGACCCAAGAAGCAATGACAGTGCTTAGGAGGTATTTGCTCTGCATCTCATTCTAACAGTCATAAAGTTATATTTTAAGTTATCTTAAAAAGAATATATATATATATATATATATATATATATATATATATTCCGCCCCCCCCATCCCCCACTAATGTAATGGTGTCCAGGCTATCTTTTGTGACATACCTAGAAAGAAAAGATATTTTCTACCTTAGCTACTTTCTGTGATATTGAAATATTTAGCAACTTTTTTTCCAAAAAATCATTCTTGATTTTTGTTCAGGTACACACTGAATATTCTGGAAGAAATTGGAGGTGGGCAGAAGGTCAATGATGAGATTATTGTCAACTGGGTAAATGAAACATTGAAGGAAGCAGAGAAACGTTCATCCATCTCTAGTTTCAAGGTAAAATTCTTAGTCTACTGCTCATGACCACCTGAGCTCCATGCTTATCATTATTGTTTTCTATCTGTTTTAAAGTGACTTTAAGTGTGAGGTAGTTCAGGTTCCCCTCCAATTTTGATTTTGCAGAATGACCCATTATTGTTTTGATGTTCATAGCTATTTCATTGACAAATTTCTTGTCACTTTCTCCTGTAATAATTAATTTTAAAAACCAATCATATTTACATACATTTTAGGTTTTGTTCTTATAAAGTAATAACAAATATGATAATATTTTTTAATCTTTATTGTTGAAAGTATTACATATGCCCCCTTTTTTCTCATTGACCTCTCCCACCTCGCACCCACCCCACCCCAGGTCTTCACCAGTCTATTGTCTGTGTCCGTGGATTATGCATATATGCATACTAGAGGCCTGGTGCACAAAATTTGAGCACGGGAGGGGGGTCCCTCAGCCCAGCCTGCACCCTCTCCAATCTGGGACCCTTAGGGGGATCAGACCTAAACCGGCAGTCAGACATCCCTCTAACAATCTGGGACCGCTGGCTCCTAACCACTCACCTGCCTGCCTGCCTGCCTGATCACCCCTAGCCCTTCTGCCTGCCTGCTTGATCACCCCTAACTGCCCTCCCCTGCCAGCCTGATAGCCCCGAAATGCTCTCCCCTGCTGGCCTGATCACCCCTAACCACCTCTGCCTCAGCCCTCTGCCACAGTGTCTATGTCCAGAAGGAGGACTGGACAACTGGAAGATGCCTGGTTGGCCTGGTCTGATTAGCATATTACCCTTTTATTAATATAGATGAGTTCATTGGTCGATCTCTCCCCCACTTCCCTCCCCTGCCTTCTCTCTGAGGTTTGACAGTCTGTCGATGCTTCTATGTCTCTGGGTCTATTTTTGTTCATCAGTTTATGTTCTTCATTAGATTCCACATATGAGTGAGACCATGTTTTGATAATATTCTTAAAATGTGCACAGCTCCATGATTCAGATTGTTAACATTATGATGGTGAAATATAAAATGCTAAAAGATCTCCCATGCAGTATTTTCTGAGAAAAAAGCAGTTGAGTACTTGTATCCAAACCCCATTTTTATTAATAATAATAGCATTATCTTTTATTAAATTTCTTAGCTCATGTTTTATACATTAACAGGATCCTTCCTCAAGGGACCTATACACTTGATCCATATTATAATATCTATGCCATCTTATCTACATTTTTCTGGTTTAAAGGTCAATATTTGGAGAAAGGACCACTTTGGAGTTGTATTAACAGGTTCAGTGAGGCAGTTGATCATGATACCAATCCTCTGCTTCAAAATCAAGAAAAAAAGTAAAATCTCCTCCTACCAGAAAGGGCAGAAAGGTTGGGCTGTACCAGGAGTGCCCAGTCCCAGTGAGTTCATCACACATAGCAGTCCTTTCTGTGCCCCCTCCACCTTACCGTTCAGTCTGAATTGCTGAGTGAAGGTATGGAGGCTGGTGAAAGAAAGATAGTTGGAAAGGTGGTGGAGAAGAGCAAAGGAGAAGGGCTTGCCCCATATGGAATGCTCTCTGAGTACCAGGGCTCCTTGTTTTTAATGTCTCATTTCATCTTCACAGACATTGTGAAGTCAGCTTTATGGTTTTTCTCACATTATAAGTGAGGAACCTGAAGCTCAAGTAACTCCTGAGGTTAATGCTAGTGATTGCAGGTGAGGGTCCATCAGTGAGGAGAAAGTGTCTTTTATCTGTGGGTGAGGTTGCAAAGCAGTGTATCTGTAGGTCACTTAACCATTACTATGACCATCAAAACGTTTACAAATGCTAAAGAAAGAGACCTGGGTTTTGAGTCAGAATACCTGGGTTCAAATCCCAGCTCCACCACTTATCAGCAACTTACTTAACCTCAGAAACTTCCTTTACTCACTGTAAATTAAATTCAGGTACCTATATCTGTGGTGACAAGTGAGAAAATTTATTTTAAAAGGTGAAGGGATTAAGCAAAAAAAATTTTTTTAATTTGTAAACACAGACAACATGATGGTGATTACCAGAGGGAAAGCGGGGTAATGGAGATAGAAGAGAGCAAAGGGGGATAAATGATGATGGATGAAGACTTGACTTGGAGTGGTGAACACACAATACAATACAGATGATGTATTGTAGAATTGTACACTTGAAACCTATATAATTTTATTAACCATGTCACCCCAATAAATTCAATAAAAAAGTGAAAAAAATAATTATTGTAAGAAGAGAAGAAAATTCAACCTACAATTATTTTTTAAAAAAAATGCTGAGCAAACTGTGAAACACCAACAAATATTAGTTACTGTCATTTCATTTAATCACATAATTGCCAACACTGTCTCCCTGGACCTATGGACTCTTTTGTTTCCTTGAGGTCTCCAAGAAATGAGCATCTACTGAAACTCCTGTCCAACTGAGCCCTTGTCACTATCCCTGCCCATCACCTCCAGGATATCCCCCAGAATGAAGCAAGGTTTCTCCTAGCATCTTTGGTCTCTCCTTCTTGATTTTTTTTTTTTATCAAATCTTTCCTTCTTCTGTTCATACCAGTAGTTACAGTAAACATTTCAACCTCTCTGCTTTTCTCTAGTTGTGCTTACTTTCATTCACACGCTGTTTGAGAATGGCTCCCGCGTGTTGGTATACAATAGGTTTCCTCTGTTTATTGAGCTACTTAGGAAGTCACTAATGCCTCTACTGAAACTGCAATTGATTTGAAACTACAATTAATGTGCAACACAGTTGCATTTTCCAGACCAGCAGTATGTATTTTATATTTAAGAGGAAAGAACCACCCACTTCCCTTGAACGAAATGAAAGTAGCCTGGGAGCGCACTGATAAAGCCCATCGTTCTGTGTGCAGGACCCGAGGATCAGTACCAGTCTGCCTGTCCTGGACCTCATCGACGCCATTCAACCGGGTTCCATTAACTATGACCTTCTGAAGACAGAGAACCTGAACGATGAAGAGAAACTCAACAATGCAAAGTACGTAAATAGACCTGAGGTCAGAGAGGGAAGGACCCAACTGGCCACTGGATACCTATAAAGTCTATTGTTTGTGCCTTTCTGCAAACACTTTAGTTTCACTACTGATGCTTTTTCTTCTTGTGACTTGTTGTGTCCCGTCATCATTATTTTAGATACTAGAGGCCCGGTGCACAAAAATTTGTGCACTCGGGGTGGAAGGGGGGGTCCCTCAGCCCAGCCTGTGCCCTCTCGCAGTCTGGGACCCCTTGGGAGATAACGCCCTGCTGGCTTAGGCCTGCTCCCGGGTGGCAGAAGGCAGGCCCAATCCCTAGGTGCAGCCCCTGGTCGGGCTCAGAGCAGGGCCGATTGGGGAGTTGGGGCGCCGCCCCCTGTCATGCACAGAGCAGGGAGGATTGGGAGGTTGTGATGCCACCCTCAGTCACGCTCAGGGTAGGGCCAATTGGGGGGTTGGGGCACCGTCCCCTGTCACACTCAAGGCAGGGTCGATGGGGAGGTTGCGGCGCCACCCCCTGTCACGCACAGAGCAGGGCCAATCAGGGGGTTGGGAGCTCCCCCCTGTCATGCACAGAGCAGAGCCCATCAGGAGGGTGGGGAGCTCCCCCCCGTCACTCACAGAGTAGGGACGATAGGGGAGTTGGGGCACCGCCCCCTGTCACACACAGAGCAGGGCCGATCAGGGGGTTGGGGCACCGCCACTCTCACACTCAGGGCAGGGCCGATGGGGAGGTTATGGCTCTACCCTGTCACACACACAGAGCAGGGCCCGTGGGGGGTGGGGGGGGTTGGGGCGCCGCACCTTGTCACACACAGAGTCGCAGGTCGATCAGGGGGTTGGGGAGCTCTCTCGTATCAGGCACAGAGCAGGGCTGATCAGGAGGTTGGGGCACCTTCCCCTGTCAGGAACAGAGCAGGGTGGATAGGGAGGTTGTGGCCCCGCCCCCTGTCACACACAGAGCTGCAGGGCGATCAGGGGGTTGGGGATCTCCCCCCTGTCACACTGATCCCGGTGCCGGGAGGCCTCTCGGCTCCGCTGATCCCTGTGCTGGGAGGCATATTACCCTTTTACTATATAGGATAGAGGCCTGGTGCATGGGTGGGGCTGGCTGGTTTACCATGAAGGGTGTCCTAGATCAGAGTGGGGGTCCCCACTGGGGTGCCTGGCCAGCCTAGGTGAGGGGATGATGACTGTTTGCAGCTGGTCACACACCCTTCAGGGTGGGGGTCCCCACTGGGGTGCCTGGCCAGTCTGGGTGAGGGGCTGAGGGCTGTTTTCAGGCTGGCGGATGACGGAAGCTCCCAAATGCTCCTTTTTTTCTTTTTTTTTTTAAATTCTGGGCCAGCTTTAGCTCTGAGGCTCCAGCTCTTAGGCCTCCGCTCCTGAAAGCAGGTATCTGGTTTGTTTCGGTTCTATAATCGAAACTCTGTATCAACTCCAGCTCTGAGATCCCAGCTCGCTGAAAGCAGGTTTCTGGGGTTTTGTTTAGCTTCTATATTCATTACAATGTTTCTTAAACTGCAGGCTCTGAGGCCGGCAAGGCAGGCGGGGAACGTTGTAGTCCTCCGTCACTGAAGCAAGCAAGCCTCATGTTAGTTTCAAGCTGCCTGGCTGCCGGCCGCCATCTTGACTGGCAGTTAATTTGCATATCTCGCTGATTAGCCAATGGGAAGGGTAGCGGTCGTATGCCAATTACCATGTTTCTCTTTTATTAGATAGGACTGTGCAATAGTAGTTTTATGTCTCCTGGGATTAGAGAGAGCAAGACAAAAAGCAAGTGTATTCTTCCAATTGATAAGCAGCCTTATATTTTCATAAAACCAATTTTCTAATCATAATTATAGGACACTTTATTTAGTTTGTATATGGCAGGCCCAAATACAAACACCCTTTTTGTGAAAATCCATGTATACAAATGGGCAGGGGATGGGATTCAAGATCAGAGCCTTCTCCTGCTTGGAAGCAATTGCCATTTGCTTTACCACATAGAGTGGGGGTCAGCAGACAACTATATAGTCTGGCCTGTCATCTGCTTTTATAAATAAAGTTTTATTGAAACACCTCTGTGCTTATTTATCCATATTTTTATAGCTGCTTCCCTGCTACAATGGCAGAGTTGACTAGTTGTGGCAAAGCCCACAAAGTCTGAAATATTAACTATCTGGTCCTTTGTGGGAAGTTTGCTGACCTCTACTCTAGAGAAGCACCTTTCTCAGAAAAGCTTGTATTACTTTCTGAGGGCTGCCATAACAAAATACCTACAAGCAAGGTGACTTCAAAGAAATTTGTTCTCTCGCAGTGTAGAGGGTACATATCCAAGATCAAGTGTCAGCAGTATTGGTTCCTTCCGAAGGCTATGAGGGAAAGTCGGTTCCATACCCCTCTCCTGCCTTCTGGCCTTGGCCAGCAAGCCTTGGCTTGTAAATGTATCACTCCAATCTCTGCCCCCATCTTCACATGGCCTTCTTCCCTGTGTCTGTGACTTCACATGGTTATCTTCCCTCTGTGTGTGTGTCTGTGTCTCTTCCACTGTTCTTATAAAGACACCAAGTCATATTGTATTAGGGCCCCACATTACTCCCATATGACCTCATCTTAACTAATTACATCTTTAAAAACCTTATTACCAAATGAGGTCAGAATCGGAGGTCCTAGGGTAGAGGGCTTTTACATACCCTTTTTGAGGGACACAATTCAACCCCAACAGTGTCCTCTCTGATCCCAATTTGGGGAAGTGGGGACCTGTGTTTCTGGTATGCTGATGTTTAGCACAACATAATGAAGAGAAGATAAATAATTAAATGACAATTACAATACAGTGTGATGGGTGGTATGGAAGGGGGAGTACAGGGTGCTATGAAGGAGACAGAAAAGAAATGGGAGCTCTGCAGAGCAAATGACATCAATGCTGAGACGGACTAAAAGTACAAGTAAGAAGGAGCTAGACAGGGAAGGATATAAGAAAACACTCCAAGTAAAGGGAAGAACACCCAGAATGTATGAAACCCAGAATTTTTTTTTTTTACCTCAAAAAAAGCTTGAGTCTAGATGTTCAAGATGGATATGATTAGGTTTAAGGAACTTGCCCAAAGTTTTACAATTATTAAGTGGTTCTGCTAAGATTCAAAGTCTGACTTCAAGGCCCAGGCTCCTAACCACTATCCTACAAGGGCAAGATACAAAATTACTTTTAAAATGGGTAAAAGGAGTTATAAAAAAATCTTAAAAATGTTATGGTGGCAAGGTTGTGCATGATTTTTGAAGCTCTATTTTTTCTTTATATTTTATAATGGAAGACACATTTATTTCATTAATAATTAATATAGAGGAATTGGTTGAGAGATGGACAAGAAGAATGGGGGCTACCCCAGCCTGGTACTCTAATTTAATTGATCCATAAAGTAAAAATAAAGTTATTTTAGGGGAACAGGAGGAGTGATGGGGCCTTGGGAAGAATGGAGAATCTCTGGAGTAGCCATTGTAAGTTACTAGATAATAAACAAAGTGAATGAAAGAAGTGACAGGTAGTAATGTAGGCACATTTGAAAATAGATTAAGCTAATTATCTTTCTATAGCTATAAATAGAGCAAAAATGTTCTGATGCATCTATGATCATTTTATGTGGAAAATGTATAATATAAAACTCTGGCTATTCTAATGTTATTGCAACATAAATAAATACATGTATATGTGCACAAGAACTGGAGTGGAACAAGGAATAAAATAATTGATTTGTAAGGTCAAAGTATTGAAATATAGTCTGTAAACTTTTGTAGTTGAAATACAGACTGCTAACTTTTCCTAGCACACATTCTTGTCCAGTTTGATGGACTTTTTTCTACTGCTATATAGCCCAAGAAAATACTCATGATGAAAGCATCCAAAGTGGCAGGAGCTAGGAAAATATCTAAGGACAAGTAATACATTTGGTATAGTAGACAGCAAGTCTGATGGAATCAGGAGTTTTATCAAGCCAAGATTTGCCCATAAAAGTGAGAGGATGTCAGTGACTGGCTCTAACCATACCAGGAGTGAGCTTTGTGTTATATATAGCTTGCAGTAGTGTACGGCATAGAATGATTATACCAATATCCTGAGGGTCCCCTTCATACTTTGTTGCTCTGGTTCTTCTCATTATCCTTGCTTTCTCCCTTTTAGGTATGCCATCTCTATGGCCCGAAAAATTGGAGCAAGAGTGTATGCCCTTCCAGAAGACCTGGTTGAAGTGAACCCCAAAATGGTCATGACAGTGTTTGCTTGCCTCATGGGGAAAGGAATGAAGAGGGTGTAAAGCCCAGTGGAGTGGGGCTGGAGGTGGCACACCTGACTGCTCAGCGCTAGATGCTCCTAGGAAGCACAGAGATGATTCAAGCCATTCCAAACTTTTCAACTTGGTGACATCATACAAGATTCCAAAAAAGTGGTGTATTTTTTCAGCCAGGTAGCCTCTCCTGTATTTAACAAAAAGTGCTTCATTCTTTGCAAAAGATCCAATTTCTTAAAAATATTTTTTTTACCATTGAATTTATTGCTTCTTTGAAAATCTAGAGAAAAAAAGAACTTATTTTCCTGGTACCATTCCTGCTTCCTGCCATTAGTCAAGTATAGAAGCTGCAGTGTTATTAATTTTAATATAGTCTTTCAACCAGCTTAATTTGGCTGCATTTTTGTTTAAGGTGAGGATCAGCAGAAAGAATCATCAAACCCGTCCCAAAACCTGTTTCTGGAGGCCAGCCTTTGATCTGTGACAAGCCTCTCTTTCTGTTCCCCTTCTCCTTCACTCTATTTCCCTGTGACTTCGCTATCCACCCTCTCAGAACTGTGCCTTTTCCGTGACCCACCGCTGTAGACCATTCCTGCCTCTGGGCCATTTGGAGCATCTGACAAATCAGTCAGGCTACTGGGGTCCCAATAGTCTCCAGGAACCTGTAGGAAAGTAAGACTCATAATCAGAGCTTTTCCTCAGAACTAGGGTCCCATTTGTTATCAGTTTTTAGTTTTCTTTTCAGCCAGTAGGAACCCTCTGTTTTTTACCCTAAGATTTGTGCTCATACCAGATCTAACATTTTTATTTATTTTTTGTTTTGTTTTGTTTCTAACACCTTTAATATTATGCTCTTGGTTAGATCCAAGCAGGATGGAATTGAGCAGCAAACCACCAGGGGCCAACATGAAGCCACAAAAAAAAGCATCTATCTATCCTTTGGTGCTGCCCCTCCATGTCCTGAGCGCTGCATATTAGACCTAGTTATCATGGAATGCCTAAATATCTGGGGAGTGGAAACAATCCTGCTCTGCTTTAATTTGCTCTGAGATCTTAATGTATCTGCTGCCAGGCCATATTATCAATGTTTACTTTTTTGGTACTGTAAAAGCTTTTTACAACCCCCAAACTCCCAAGGGACAATATGTGCCAATGAACAGGGATCCCAGCTTACCCCCCAACACCAACACACACACACACACACACACACACACACACACACACACACACACCCCTACCCATACCTTGTCATATGTCAAACTGGATGAGAACTGGCTAAGTTGCTTTACAAAGATCTAATTTACTGGGTATTTAAAGAATTTCTAAATAAAACCAAAGGGACAGTGTGAATTTGAGCAAACCTAATAGGTTATACAATTTCATGTAAAGCTACTGAAAGCTAAAAAACAACAGGACATTGTGAACCAATGCTAGACTTTCTCTATAGTGCTGAAAGGGCTCATCAGTGAGGTATCTTCTTTAGCGGTGGTATGTCATGGAACTTAGCTATTTCTCAAAGCAATTGGAAATATCACCCCATATCTGTTCCTTGGCAGTGGGCTCAGGAAGCCAATGTGTGGCTTCTGTGGCATCTGAATGCAAAGTGGTTGGTTTTATCATACTCTGCACTTAATGTAGCCTCCGATGATTCTCTTCCATCTGCTTGCAGGAAGAATGTTACCGCCTTAATTGAAAATGAAGCTAATGTTCAAAATCTCTCCAAATAAAATGTTCCTTATATTGCATGTCCTTTGATGGTTTTATAACTTATTCATTCATTCATTCATTCATTCATTCATTCAACCAGCACTCATTGAATGGCTAATTGAGTGCCAGACACTATGCAAAGTTTGGGGAATATGCCTATAAATGAGACAGGCATTGCAGTCTATCGATCAGGAAGTGGAGTAAGTGATTAATAAGGGCAGAGTCAGACTTGAGCTTAGAGAAAACAGTCTAAGAAATATTTTGGTTAAAAACTGAAGAATAGGTTGGAGGTAGTTTGACAAAGCAAAGGCTAAAATTAGGGTGGAGACACAAATTCTCAGAAACACACTGAACCCAGTTGTGAACAAAAGCCAGCCTTGGATATTGATGCCACACAGCTTTTAGCATAATTTGAGAAGGAATCTTTTGGATTGGCTGTGCCAAGGTCTCCTCCCTAGCCTGGCTGGGCCTCACTTTGGCAGGCTGAGGACAGGGATGTTGCTGAGGTATTCTGCTGCAGTGGCTCCCTGCCAGGTGGGCTGCTGTGACAGAAAAGCATCTGTGTAGCATGGTCACTTTCTTACCAGGAGGCACCACACACCCACACAGCCTCTAGGAAGCCAGGCTTTTGTGCGTAAGCTGTGTGTCCTGGCTGCACTAGCAGCAGCTTTTGGCGATGGCTCATTCCTGGCCAGAACATTCCTGCAGCTCTGCACTTTCCTACAAATAAAGGGGTTACAAATAGTAACTGTTTTTTTGTACAAGACTGCACTGATAGGTCTCCTGAACGAGTTCTGGTAGCAGAATAAGTACTCTCAAGAAAGAAAAACCAAGACTCTCCTGAAGAAGAAAAGGACAAAGGAATGCAGCAATCTCAGCATGATCATTTTTCAAATTTAAAGTTTATTGCGACATTTTAAATAGTCAGTCCAAGTATGGCATCAAAAGTTAAAATTGTACCAAAGGGTGGACAATGGAAAGTAGGCCACCTTCCCACCCCCATGTCTAGTGGTGTGCTTTGAAGCCAATTTTATGAGCCTATTGTTAAACCATTGTTCGCTTGAAATTGCCCATGATGCGGGTAGTTACACCACAGATATAATCTAACTCTATAAATGGGAGCTTTTTTAAAATCTCCAGAGAGTTAGTTTATCAACCACCAGTATCTCTGTCCTAGTCCTCCAGTTTCCCTCCTAGTCAACAACTACTGTTACCAACTTCTTTCGTATCCTCCTAGAAATATTCTCTGCACATTATACAGGCACACCTTTTTAAATTACAAACTATATTTCTAACTTACTTATTACACATCATTCTGCGTCTCACTTTTTTCACTTATCATATCTTGGAGACTGTGCCATATTGGTACATGTCAATCTGCCTCAATCTTTTCAACAGATGCCTAGTAGTCTTAGTGGCTCATAAAGAGATATTTAAGCTTTCCTCGGTGCATAATAGTTTTCAGTGGTTCTCAACCTTCTGCCCCTTTAGATACAGTTCCTCATGTTGTGACCCAACCATAAATTATTTTCGTTACTACTTCATAACTGTAATGTTGCTACTGTTATGAATCATAATGTAAATATCTGATATGCAGGATGGTCTTAGGCGACCCCTGTGAAAGGGTCGTTTGACCACCAAAGGGGTCACAACCTACAGGTTGAGAACCACTGGTTTAAATCGTTTGCCTTAGCGCATAAGGCCACAATAATATTATACCCACTTCTTGTGCACACAATGTTAATTTTAACTTGATAAGTACTTATCAAGTTCCTACTCTAGTAAAGGTATTGAACATTGGACAGCAAAACATAGAAACATAGATTCTCCTCTTAAGTTTCCTCAAATTATTTGACAAAGAACCATGAACTGAGATGGCCCCTCAAGCTGATTCCAAATTCTCCACTTTATGTCTAAGGAGACATGTTAATCTAGCAAGGAGATAATGTGCACATGTGCATACATACACACAAAACATAATAAAAAGCAGAATGTAATAAATGCTATAACAAAGTTGTAAAAGTTTGAGAGCTTGTGGAAAATTAGCTCTGAATGAAGGGTTTGCAGAAGTTTTGTTCTAACCTTTGGCCATGTGGATGAAATGCTAGCAGCGTTCTCTTAGTGAACTTGGCATTGTTTTGCCCAGAACATCCCTGACAGCCTCATGACCCACAGACCAGAGCAAATGCTCAGAACAAGTTAGCAGCCCAGACTGATTCTCTTGCAAAATCCAGTCACTGATGGTTTCCTAATAAAATTCCAGTAATTAAACTCTCAGCTGCCAAACACTGCTCTTTACTCTGTTCTCTCCTTTCATTTCTGAAAGACAGTTCACCAACTGAGTCTGTGCATGGGTGACAGAAAAAAAAATCATGTAAATATTTTCTCATGTCTAAAGTCTACGTGTATTTAATAACTCACTGTATGTGAGGCACAAAAACATAGTCTAGTCAATATTTACTATCTCACCATTAGCTTCGCAAAATGGCAGTAACATTTATTTCATCAGGTTTGTCAAAATTGAGGAGTTCCAGCTATACAAGTATTTTGGTTAATATAGAGCTATCATACATCAAGAGAATTAGAATGGGACAATACGGTGCCAGTGACCCAGGCAGAGCTGAGGCATTGGAAGGAGAAGTACCCTCCCACCCCTCCTATAAGCTATGGGCACCATCCCCAATATGAGTCTGTTTAAACCGTCCTGACCAGGACCGGGATACTCCTACAGAACCCAGCCCAAAGAGGACATACAAGTGGCCAATAGTCATACGTAAAAATGTTCAGTGTCACTAAGCATCCAAGAGATGCAAATTAAAATGATAATGAGGTATCACCTCACACCTGCCAGAATGGCTACCATCAATAAATCAACAAACAGCAACTGCTGGTGAGGATGTAGAGAAAAGGGAACCCTAGTGCACTGCTGGTGGGAATGCAGACTGGTGCAGACACTGTGGAAAACAGTATGGAGTCTCTTCAAAATTAAAAATTGAATTGCCTTTTGACCCTGCCATCCCACTTTTGGGAATAGATCCTAAGAATACTGAAACACCAGTCAGAAAGAATATATGCACCCCTATGTTTATAGCAACATTATTTACAATAACTAAGATCTGGGAACAGCCCAAGTGCCCATCAGTAGATGAGTGGATAAAAATGCTATGGCACATTCACACAATGGCATACTATGCGGCTGTTAAAAAGAAGGATCTCTTACTCTTTGAGACATCATGGAGGGACCTGGAGAGTATTATGCTAAGTGAAATAAGCCAGTCAGAGAAAGACAAGTATCTCATGATCTCACTTATATGTGGAATCTTGGGGAAAATTTGACAAACAAAATAGGTCTAGAGGCATGGAACAGACTGACAGATCTCAGAGGGGAGGGTTGTGGGGAAGGCAGAAGAGATCAACCAAAGAACGTATATGCATATATGCATAACCCATGGACACAGACAATAGTGTAGCGAAGTTCTATGGAGAGCCGGGGCTGGGTGAAGGGGGAAATTGGGGATAAAAGAGGGGACATATGTAGTACTATCAACAATGAAAAATGAACTTTTAAAAACAGAGGACTAGAATGCATGCACATACTTAATTCTGAATCTGTGTGTAACTTAACATGAAAGTTGATGAGTCAGTAGTCATTTCTGGACTTGGCTGTCCCATGAGCCCACTTTACTAGTCCCAAATGTTTAAACTTCCTTGCTCTAAGTGTGGCTCTCAGACCAGAGCACCTTGAGGCTGATTAGAAATGCAGTCTCAGCCCCCACCCCAGTCCTACTAAATCAGAATCTGCATTTTAATAAGATCCCAAATTAATTTGTACGCACATTAAAGTTTGAAAAACACTGTCCTAAAAAAAATAGAAGTTGTCTTAAAATATCTTCAGCTGATAGTTACATTAATTAGCTGTAAATTAAATTACACTTTCTCAATTACACTAGACTTGAGAGATTAAAATAACTTTTCCCTGTTCTCCCATCCGTAATATCCATTTGAAATAGAGTGGCTCTCCTTCCATTTGGGTGCACCCAGCCTTGGCCTTTGCTGTCTCCCTCCCCCTTAGTCCCTCTCTTCCTGGTGGCACCCATTCCCAGGAAGTGCTACATCTTCCTGGTCCTGCTAGGTACAATTAAGGTGTTTCTTAGCACAACCTCTTGCTGACTGCCTAGGACTTCCACTTTAATGCATCTGACCCGGTGGCATATCACTTAAGTCTTCCCTCCTTTCATTACCTACATCAAAACTACTGGCTTTTATTCCCACAGTCTCTGGAGCAATCTCTCTATGACTTCCAGTGACAGCTAGGAAACTTAGTAAACCAAATTGTCCCAGGGGTTGGGGTTCATGGCACTCCAGTGTCTACTCTTTTCTGCCCCAACACATGCACTTCGCAATGATTTTTTGGGAGTGCAGCTTCATCATTGTTATCTTTGCCAATTCCCTAATGACAAAGAGAGAAAGAGGAGAGTGTTTTCCAAGCGAACAACTCTAATATTCAAAGGTCCAGAGGATAGTAGAAGGAACTGAAACACTAGTATGACTGATGGGGAGTGAGAATTGTCATATGAACTAGTGAAAGGTTTGAATGATTCTCAGGCATTAGGGTGCTTAGGAATCACCTAGGAACTTGTTAAAATACAAAATTTCCTGATTCCCTCTTGAGATTCAATGCCTATAGGTCTTTGTCCTCAAGAATTTCCACAAACACCCTAAGCGATTCTGTGACTCACAGACCACCCTTAGAGAACCACTGGTCCCGACCAGCTGTTCTAAATACTGGCTGCACATTGGAATCATTTCAGAAGCTTTAAAAAATGCTGATGCCTATACTCCTCCCTCTAGAGATTCTGTTATAATTGATCTGATGTTCCACCAGGGCAGCTGGTATTTAAGATCCCCAAATGACTCTAATATGCAGTCAAATTTGAGAACAGTGGCCTATGGCCTGGAGTGCTCTTCAAGGGGCAGGGCTGGGCGGAGCATCTTTAAAAGTGGAGAGACTGATAAAAGGGAGCGGTGATTTACAAAAAGGAAATGAAGGATTGGAAGTTTCCAAAGACAAACCTTGCTTTCTTCACAATGTAACTATCTAGTCAACATATATTTGCTTGTCTGGGTGCCAAGTAACCCTCTTCATGCCCCAAGTCTCAGACTCCATCTTAGAAGCCAAAGCAAGGGAATCAGAACCTGGGACAACGTTTTCTGCCCTCAAGCTTCAAATCCCCCTCCTCAGTGACTTCTGAGATATCATCATCCTTCTCAGAGAGGAAAACCTTATGGGGCCAGATATGCCAGACCTTTGGGCAAATTATAACACTGCTTCACTCTCCATGAATAACCATGAGAGATAATGTTTGGAGGGGAAAACATGTATAATTATGTGTCTTCAGAATCTCCCAAGATTATGAAGCTTTAATGGCTGAATAGTTTTGAAAGGAAAACTTGTAAATTGAGCTGCACCTAAACTCATAGTAAAATGCCATTCAATGAATTGCCTCTCTCAGTGCTTACCTAACAACAAGCCTGCGTGGCATGTCTGAGTCAGGCCACCCAAGATGGCAATGACATTGGCCTTTATCCTCGGCCCCCCCCCCCCCCATTTGAGAGGAAGGCAAAACAGAGAACTCCTCAGAGGGGAAATTATCTTCTCAGGCAGTCTTATAAAAGGCTCTTGAAGAAACACTTGCCATATTGTTTTTAACCACCTAATACTCCAAGTTGGCTGGAGAACAAATGTACAATTATCTGAGTTCCAGGTGGCGTAATTCAATCAGATAGATCTCCAGGCCTAGATTGCCTTCCGGGGCGCTGATTCATCACCTACCTCTCTGGGAGCAGCAGAGAAAGAGGTCCAGCTGTCTCCATAGTCACAGTGAGCTGGATAAGGCTCCAGGCACAGAATATGTTGCCCATCAGCTCCCTCCCAGGATTATTTTTTTAATGTAAATGGGACAGAGCACCTGTTTTGTCAGTTTCAAATGTTATCTCACTGAATTCTCACAACAGCCCTCAGAGGTAGGTTTTAATCCATTTTGAGTTAATTCTTTTACATGCTATAAGAAGGTGATCTAGTTCATTGTTTTGCATGTATCTGTCCGGTTTTCCCAACACCATTTATTGAAGAGATTGTCTTTATCCCATTATATATTCTTGCTTCCTTTATTATAGATTCATTGAACATATAGAAGTAGGTTTATTTCTGGGCTCTCTATTCTGTTTCATTGATCTATACTTCTGTCTTTATGCCAGTACCATACTGGTTTTTTTACTTAGAGACCCAGTGCATGAATTCGTGCACTGGTGGGGTATGGACGGCCCGGCCCCACTCGGCAGATCAGGGCCGGGACTGTCAGAGGAGGAGATGGCGGGAGTTTGGCTGGCAGGCCTGCCCTGATTGGAGCCCAATCAGAGGCAGGCCAGCTGGGAGGAGGGGCTGCAGGCAATTGGCCAGCCAGCCCCACCCCCAATTGGGGTGGTGGGGCCAATTGAGGATGGGCCGGCCATGGGGAGGGGCTGTGGGTGGTGGGCCAGCTGGACCCACCCCCGATTGGTGTAGGGGGGCCAATCAGAGGCAGAGCTGGCTGGGAGGAGGGGCCATGGGTGGTTGGCCAGCCGGCCTTGCCCCTGATCAGAGTGGGAGGGCTGATCAGGGGTGAAGCTGGCTGGGGGGAAGGGCCATGAGCATATTGGGGTGGTGAGGGCCCATTTGGGGTGGGGCTGGCCAGGGGGAGGGGCTGCAGGAGGTTGGCTGGATGGCCCCTCCCACTATTGGGATGGGGGTGGTGATCAGGAGTGGGGCCAGGTGGGGAGAGGGGCTGCAGGCCGATCGGGTGCGGTGGGCCTATTGGGGGCAGAGCTGGTGGGGGGGAAGGGTCACGGGGGGTTGGCTGCCTGCCCCACCCCCTGATCCCTGATTGACTGGTTCACTGGCCGCAGTGGGCATAATAGTGATTGGTCATTCCAGTCATTATGGCATTCTGGTCTCTGGCTTTTCATATATATACTAGAGGCCCGGTGCACAAAAATTTGTGCACTTGTGGGGGAGGGGGGTCCCTCAGCCTGGCCTGTGCCCTCTCACAGTCTGGGACCCCTCAGGAGATAACGACTTGCTGGCTTAGGCCTGCTCCCGGGTGGCAGAGGGCAGGCCCAATCCCTAGGTGCAGCCCCTGGTTGGGCTCAGAGCAGGGCCGATTGGGGAGTTGGGGCGCCGCCCCATCATGCACAGAGCAGGGCAGATTGGGAGGTTGTGATGCCACCCTCAGTCACGCTCAGGGTAGGGCCAATTGGGGGGTTGGGGCACCGTCCCCTGTCACACTCAAGGCAGGGTCGATGGGGAGGTTGCCGCGCCACCCCCTGTCATGCACAGAGCAGGGCCAATCAGGGGGTTGGGGCACTGCCCCCATCACACACAGAGCAGGGCCTATCAGGGGGTTGGGGCGCTGCCCCCTGTCACGCACAGAGCAGGGCCAATCAGGGGGTTGGGGCGCTGCCCCCTGTCACGCACAGAGCAGGGCCCATCAGGGGGTTGGGGCGCTGCCCCCTGTCACGCACAGAGCAGGGCCCATCAGGGGGTTGGGGCGCTGCCCCCTGTCATGCACAGAGCAGGGTCGATAGGGGAGTTGGGGCACTGCCACTCTCACACTCAGGGCAGGGCCGATGGGGAGGTTATGGCTCTACCCCATCACACACAGCGCAGGGCCTGTGGAGGGGTGGGGGGGGTGGGGATCTCCCCCCTATCAGGCACAGAGCAGGGCTGCTCAGTGGGTTGGGGCCCCGCCCCCTGTCACACACAGAGCCGAAGGGCGATCAGGGGGTTTGGGCGCTGCCCCCTGTCACACTGATCCCGGTGCCGGGAGGCATATTACCCTTTTACTATATAGGGTAGAGGCCTGGTGCATGGGTGGGGCTGGCTGGTTTGCCCTGAAGGGTGTCCTGGATCAGGGTGGGGGTCCCCACTGGGGTGCCTGGCCAGTCTGGGTGAGGAGCTGAGGGCTGTTTTCAGGCTGGCGGGTGACTGAAGTTCCCAACCGCTCCTTTTTTTCTTTTCTTTTTTTTATTCTGGGCCAGCTCTTAGGCCTCTGTGGCTGAAAGTAGGTTTCTGGCCTTTGCTTACAATGTTGCGAATCTGCTGGCTGAAGTCCGCGGTATTTGTTACAATGTTTCTTAAACTGCCCGCTCAGAGGCCTGCAGCCACAGGCGGGGAACGTTGGTTTCCTCCAACGATCCTCCATCACTGAAGCAAGCAAGCCTCATGTTAGTTTCAAGCTGCCTGGCTGCCGGCCGCCATCTTGGCTGACAGTTAATTTGCATATCTCGCTGATTAGCCAATGAAAAGGGTAGTGGTCGTACGCCAATTACCATGTTTCTCTTTTATTAGCATAGGTATACTAGAGGCCAGGTGCATAAAATTTGTGCCTGGGAGGGGGATGTCCCTCAACCCGGCCTGCACCCTCTCTAACTCGGGACCCCTTGGGGGATGTCCAACTGCTGGTTTACCTCCAGTCAGACCTCCTTTCGCAATCTGGGACCACTCGCTCTTAACCACTCACCTTCCTGACAGTCTGATCCCCTTAACTGCTCTCCCCTGCCAGCCTGATCACCCTCAACTGCCTTTGCCTTGGCCCTGACACCATGGCTTTGTTCGGAATGATGTCCACTCTAATTAGCATATTACCCTTTTATTAGTATAGATAGAGGCCTGGTGCATGGGTGGGGGCCGGCTGGTATTCCCTGAAGGGAGTCCCACATCAGGGTGAGGGTCCCCTTTGGGGCAGGGCTGGCCTGGGCCAGGGGCCTGGAGTGGATTTCAGGCCAGCCACACCCCAATTGGGGTGGGAGGTCCCCGCTGGGGGACAGGGCCGGCCTGGGCAAAGGGCCACTGGGGATTTGCAGGCCGGCCATGCCCCCATGGGGGGGAGGGGTCTCTGCTGGAGGGGTGTGGCCAGCCTGGGTGAGGGGATGATGGCCATTTGCAGGCTGGCCATGCCCCCATCATGGTGAGGGTCCATGCTGGGGACAGGGTGGGCCTGGGTGAGGGGCTGAGGGCCATTTGGAGTTGGTTTGGAGGCTGGCCAAGCCCCTGGCTTTGTCCAGAAGGTCTCTGGAAGGTCTCCCGGTCTAATTAGCATTTTACTCCTTCATTAGTATAGACTAGAGGCCTGGTGCACAAAATCTGTGCACTGGAGGGGTGTCCCTCAGCCCAGCCTGCACCCTTTCCAATCTGGGACTTGTCAGGGGATGTCCTATGGGATCAGGCCAAAACCGGTAGTTGGACATTCCTCTCACAATCCAGGACCACTGGCTCCTAACCACTCGCCTGCCTACCTGACTGATTGCCCTGAACCGCTCCCCTGCTGGCCTGATTGATGCCTAACTACTCCCCTGCCAGCTCGATTTCCCCCAACTGCCCTCCCCTGCAGGCCCAGTTGACCCCAACTGCCCTCCCTTGCTGGCCTGGTTGCCCCTAACTGCCCTCCCCTGCTGGCCTGTTCACCCCCAACTGCTCTCCCCTGCTGGCCATCTTGTGGCAGTCATCTTGTGATGATGTGAGGGCAGCCATCTTATGGTGGCCATCTTGTGACCACTTGGGGGTGGCCATCTTATGATGACATGGGGGTGGCCATATTGTGGAGACCATCTTGTGATGACATGGAGGTGGCCATCTTGTGGAGACCATCTTGTGATGACATGGGGGTGGCCATCTTATGATGACATGGGGGTGGTCATCTTGTGGAGACCATCTTGTGATGACATGGGGGTGGCCATCTTGTGGCAGCCATCTTGTGACGATGGCCATCTTTGGCGGCCATCTTGTGATGACGCAAGGGCAAGATGCCACCTAGGCTTTTATTAGTATAGATAGATAGCTTTATCATATAGCATGATATCAGGTAGCGTAATACCTCCAACTTCGTTCATTTTCAAGATTGCTGTGGCTATTCAGGATCTTTTGTGATTCCATATAAATTTTAGAATTATTTGTTCCAATTTTATGAAAAATGCCATTGGCAGGGATTGTATTAAATCTACATATTTCTTTTGAGTAATATGGACACTTTAATAATGTTAATTCTTTCTTGGAATAGTTTGAGTAAGATAGGTGTTAGGTCATTTTTGAATATTTGGTAGAATTTACCTTTGAAGCCATCTGGTCCAGAACTTTGGTTTGTTGGGGGGTTTTTTATTACTGATATGATTTTGTTAGTAGTAATCTATCTGTTTAGATTTTCTGTTTCTTCTTGATTCAGTCTTGGAAGATTGTATGTTCCTAGGAATTCCTCCATTTCTTCCAGAGTGTCCAATTTGTTAGCATGTAATTGTTCATAGTATTTTCTTATACTCTTTTGTATTTCTGTTGTGTCGGTTGTCATTTCTCTTTTATTTCTGCTTTTACTAGTATTTATATGGGTTGCCTCTCTCTTTTTCTTGATAAGTCCAGTTAAAGTTTTTCAATTTATTTTATCTTTTCAAGGAACCTGCTCTTGCTTTCATTGATATTTTGTATTTTTTTGTCTCAATGTCATTTATTTTCACTCTGATCTTTATTATTTCTTTCTTCTCACATTTGACTTTGTTTTTTTTAATAAATCTTTATTGTTCAGATTATTACAGTCGTTGCTCTTTTTTCCCCCCATAGCTCCCCTCCACCTGGTTCCCACTCCACCCTCTGCCCTTACTCCACCCCCCCCCACTGTTCTCATCCATAGGTGTATGATTTTTGTCCAGTCTCTTCCCGCACCCCCCACACCCTTTTCCCACTGAGAATTGTCAGTCTACTCCCTTTCTATGCCCCTGATTCTATTATATTCACCAGTTTACTCTGTTCATCAGATTTTTTATCCACTTGAATTTTAGATTCACTTGTTGATAGATATGTATTTGTTGTTCATAATTTTTATCTTTAATTTTTTCTTCTTCTTCCTCTTCTTAAAGAATACCTTTCAGCATTTCATATAATACTGGTTTGGTGGTGATGAACCCCTTTAGCTTTTCCTTATCTGTGAAGCTCTTTATCTGACCTTCAATTCTGAATGATAGCTTTGCTGGGTAGAGTAATCTTGGTTGTAAGTTCTTGCTATTCATCACTTTGAATATTTCTTGCCACTCCCTTCTGGTGTGCATAGTTTCTGTTAAAAAATCAGCTGACAGTCGTATGGGTACTCCCTTGTAGGTAACTAACTGTTTTTCTCTTGCTGCTTTTAAGATTCTCTCTTTGTCTTTTGCCCTTGGCATTTTAATCATCATGTGTCTTGGTGTGGTCCTCTTTGGATTCCTCTTGTTTGGGTTCTCTGCACTTCCTGGATTTGTAAGTCTATTTCTTTCACCAGGTAGGGGAAGTTTTCTGTCATTATTTCTTCAAATAGGTTTTCAATATCTTGCTCTCTTCTGGCACCCCCATAATTCGGATGTTGGTACGCTTGAAGTTGTCCCAGAGGCTCCTTACACTATCTTCATATTTTGGGATTCTTTTTTCTTTTTGTTTTTCTGGTTGGGTGTTTTTTGCTTCTTCATATTTCAAATCTTTGACTTGATTCTTGAGATCTGCTATACTGCTGTTGGATTTCTGTATATTATTCTTTATTTCAGTCAGTCTATGCTTAATTTCTAGTTGGTCCTTTTTCGTATCCTCAAGGGTCTCACTAGATTTGTCAAGGGTCTCACTAAATTTATCGGCAGTTTCTAGAAAATTCTTGAAAAACCGTATAACCGTGGTTTTGAACTCTATATCCAGTAGTTTGCTTTCCTCCATTTCTGTCATTTATGACCTGTTTCTTTGTCTCCGCATTTTGGCTGCTTCCCTGTGTTGATAGAGTGGCTTTCTGTGCTAGGTGTCCTATAGGGCCCAGTGGCTCAGCTTCCACAATTACCTTAGGTGGAGCACCCCTTTGTGGGCGTTGTGAACAGTCTTGTTGTAGTTAAGCCTTGATTGTTGTTGGTATCACTGGGAGGAATTGACCTCCAGGCCAATTGGCTGTGAGAATCAGCTGTGTCTACAGTGGGAGAACTTCCATGCTGGAGACACCCTTATGGGGCAAGACTTGCTTCAGTGGGTCTTTGGTGCTCTCTGAGTCTGCCCCCTGAGTGTGTTCCTTATGGATCTGAGGAGTTGTAATCTGGATGGTCCCACTCTGACCACTAGGTACACAGCCCCTTGGATCTCTAAGGAGGTGCTAATTTAGCCTCTGCCTGAAGCTACCCAGCAGGAGCTATGGAGAGATCTGCAGATTCCTCTTCTTTAATTGGGGTTTGGAGGTGCCCAGATGAGGCCCAACTGTGAAGCAATGCAAGCTGCTTTGGGGCCTTGGTCCTTCTTTTGGATTTTCTGGGTCTCTCTGACCAGCTGCAGTTTGTTAGGTCATTTTAGATTGCAAAGGGCCAGGCCATTCATATGCAAAAGCCTCTGAGCACAGCTTGGGTGGGGCGGGGTCTCAGGGAATTAACAGGTTGGAGCAAACAGCTATGGCTGATCCTCAGCCTTGCCCTACAAGGCCGCAGGTCTCAGTGTCCCATGGTTATTGCTGCAAGCACCTCTGAGAGAAAGCCACCCTCAAGTTTTGCCTGATGCCAGACAGTCCAGTTTCTCCCCTTATGAGTCTGAGTCCACAGAGACTCGCCTGGAACTTGAGTTCAGAGCAGTTGGGAGCTTGTGCCTCCCTCCCAGTTGAAAAAGACAACCGCATCCTCAGTTGCCAGCCCTTTCCACGGGCGACTCAGTACCTCTGCACTTTACTTCCACACTGCACCGCCTCTGAGTCTCAGTGTGCTTTTCTCTTTCCTTCTAGTTGTAGAATTTCCACTCAGCCAGCCTTTCTGTGGTTCTAGGTGATGTCCGTTTTGTCTTTTAGTTGTAGTTTTAAAGTGGTTGTGCGCTGCAGCAATTTCAGGTGTTTACCTATGCCGTCATCTTGGTTTCTTCCTTGACTTTGTTTTTTGTTCTTCTTCCAGTTCCCTTAGGTGTAAGGGTAGAGTATTTATTTGAGATTTTTCTTGTTTTTTTTTTTTTTAATATAAGCCTATATTGTCATAAATTTCCCTCTTAGGACCACTTTCTCTGTGACCCATAGGGATTATGTTTTCATTTTTATTTGTCTCAAAGTATATTTTGATTTGTTCCTTGAGCTCATTGTTAATTCATTCATTGTTTAGTAGGATGTTACCTAGCCTGCATTTATTTGTGTTCTTTATTTATTCACATAATTGATCTCTAGTGTCATCCATTGTGGTCAGAGAATATGCTTGATATGATTTCAATCTTCTAAAATTTACTGAGACTTGTTTTGTGGTCTAACATGTGTCCTATGCTAAAAAAAGTTTTATGTGGACTTTTAAAAAAATGTATATTCTGCTTCTTTGGAATAAAATGTTCTAAAGGTGTCAATTAAATTCATCTGGAACAATATGTCATTTAAGGCCATTGTTTTCTTATTGATTTTCTGTCTGGAAGATCTATCCATTGATATCAATGTGTGTTAAAGTCCCCTATTAGGACTGTACTACTGTTAGTCTCACCTTTTATGCCTCTCAATATTTGCTTTATATATTTAGGTTTTCCTATGTTGGGTGCATAAATGTTTATAAGGCTTATATCTTATTGTTGGATTGATTTCTTTATCATTATGGACTATTTTTCTTTGTCTCTTATTATAACCTTTGTTTTAAAGTATATTTTGTCTGATAAAAGTATTGCTACCCCAATTTTTTTCATTTCCATTTGCATAAAATATTTTTCCCATCCCTTTACTTTCATTCTGTATGTGTCTCTTTTTTTTGGCATTACAAACACTTATTTTTAATGACAACATAATGTAAATTTATAGAAATTAGAGGCTAGAATATAATGAATATAAAAATCCATCCAGCTAATGGTTTAAAAAGCATCACTTAAAAAAAGAAATCTGATTCAAGTTACTAATGAACTCAAGGCTTCCATGGTGATAATTACACAAAGCTTTCAATGTACCACATCTAAAGCCCACCAGTATTTAGGGCACTATTCAAGATGACAGCATATCCAATGACTTTAGTGATTTAAAGATTTTGACACTTTTAAGCACACTGTCAAGACACATCTAATTCTAACAGGTTCGCAATGCAAAACTCAAACAAGAATATGTGAAATTTTTGCAAACAGTAAGGCGCTGTGCATATGTTGTTAACTATTGCTATTACTAATGTTCAGTAAGAAGAACAAACACTAGTCTGTATAACTGACCAATATGACTTGTAGAATATCTTAAAAGGAATGCAGGAATTACTTTTAAGTATGCATAGCAACAAAACAGACAAGAAAACCATGGCCAGGAGTGATGGTAATTTTAGGAATTCTAGACCATTTCGTTGTTGTTCTTAATCCTTACCAGAGGATATTTTTCCCATTGATTTTTAGAGAGAAGGGAGGGAGGGACGGAGGGAAGAAGAGAGGAAGAGAGAGAGAAAGGGTGAGAGAGAGAGAGAGAGAAACATCTATATAAGAGAGACACATCGATTAGTTGCCTCCCACACGAGCCCCAACCAGGGCCAGGCTCGAACCTGCAACCCAGGTACATGCCCTTGACCAGGAATCAAACCTGCAATCCTTTGGTGTGTGGGCCAACACTCTAACCACTGAGCACATTGGCAAGGGCAAGAAATACTATTTTAATAAATATATAAGGTTTTAGGCTATTCATAGATTACATGTAATATTTATCATTAGGTCCCTAAAGTCCCTGAAAATAACTTATTTTCTCGGGTGGTGTTTTCCCCTGCAAAAAAAAAAAATTAAAAAGTTGCTCAGGTATTAATGTGCTGCTTCACCCAGCTCTTGTAAAATTTATGTTAAATATAAGAGATGGATCTGGCCCTAGCTGATTTGGCTCAGTGGATAGAGCATCCGCCTGTGGACTGAAGGGTCCTGGGTTTGATTCCAGTCAAGGGTACATGCCCGGGTTGTGGGCTCTATCCCCAGTAGGGGGCATGCAGGAGGCAGCCAATCAATGATTCTCTCTCATCATTGATGTTCCTCTCTCTCCCTCTCCCTTCTTTGAAATCAATAAAAATATATAAAAATAAATAAAATAAAATAACTGCAAAGCAGTTCTGAGAGGTAAGTTCATAACACTACATGCCTACCTCCAGAAACAAGAAAAAGAAAAAGGTCCAATAAATAATTTAACCCTACAACTAAAAGAATTAGAAAGAGAACAAGAAAAGCCCACAATAAGTAGAAGGGAGGAATTAATTACAATCAGCATAGAGACTAAATAAGAAATATAAAACATCAATGAAGCAAAGAGCTGGTTCTTTGAAAAGATAAATAAGATTGATGAACCTTTAGCCAGATTCATCAGGAAACAAAAAGAGAGGACACAAATGGATAACATCAGAAATGGAAAAGGTGAAATAATAACTGATGCCACAGAAATGCTAACGATTGTAGGAAAATATCACAAACAACTATATGCCAACAAATTGGACAACCTGGGCAGATTGGACAAATTCCTAGAAAAATATAATTTTTCAAATCTGAGCCAGGAAGAATCAGGAAATCTGAATAGACCAAGACAACTAATGAAATTGAAGCAGTAATCCAAAAAATCAAAGCAAACAAAAGTCCTGGAACAGATGGCTTCACAGGGGAGTTTTACCAAACATTAAAAGAAGAACTAACACCTATTCTTCTCAAAGTATTTCAAATAAGTAAAGAGGAAGGAAGACTTCCAGGCTCTTTTTATGAGGCCAGCATTATTGTAATTTCAAAACAAGATAAAAACATGACAAAGATAGAAAATTACAGGCCAATATCCCTGATGGACACAGATGCTAAAATCCTGAACAAAATGTTACCAGCAATATATATATATATACTAGAGGCCCGGTGCACAAAAATTTGTGCACTCGGGGAGGGGGGGGTCCCCCAGCCCGGCCTGTCCTCTCGCAGTCTGGGACCCCTCGGGAGATAATGCCCTGCTGGCTTAGGCCTGCTCCCGGGTGGCAGAGGGCAGGCCCAATCCCTAGGTGCAGCCCCTGGTCGGGCTCAGAGCAGGGCTGATTGGGGAGTTGGGGCACCACCCCCTGTCACACTCAAGGCAGGGTCGATGGGGAAGTCGTGGCGCCACCCCCTGTCACGCACAGAGCAGGGTCAATCAGGGGGTTGGGGAGCTCCCCCCTGTCATGCACAGAGCAGGGTCGATAGGGGAGTTGGGGCACTGCCACTGTCACACTCAGGGCAGGGCCGATGGGGAGGTTATGGCTCTACCCCATCGCACACAGAGCAGGGCCCGTGGGGGGGGGGGGGGGTTGGGGTGCCGCCCTCTATCACCCACAGAGCAGGACCGATCAGGGGGTTGGGGCGCCTTCCCCTGTCACAAACAGAGCAGGGCCGATAGGGAGGTTGTGGTCCCGCCCCCTGTCACACATAGAGCCGCAGGGTGATCAGGGGGTTTGGGCGCTGCCCCCTGTCACGCTGATCCCGGTGCCGGGAGGGGCCTCTCGGCTCCGTGATCCCAGTGCTGGGAGGCCTCGCGGCTCCACTGATCCTGGTGCTGGGAGGCATATTACCCTTTTACTATATAGGATAGAGGCCTGGTGCATGGGTGGGGCTGGCTGGTTTTCCCTGAAGGGTGTCCTGGATCAGGGTGGGGGTCCCCACTGGGATGCCTGGCCAGCCTGGGTGAGGGGATGATGGCTGTTTACACCTGGTCACACACCCTTCAGGGTGGGGGTCCCCATTGGGGTGCCTGGCCAGTCTGGGTGAGGGGCTAAGGCCTGTTTTCAGGCCGACTGAAGCTCCCAACTGCTCCTTTTTTTCTTTTTTTATTCTGGGCCAGCTTTATCTCTGGCTCCAGCTCTGAGGCCTCTGCTGCTGAAAGAAGGTATCTGGTTTGTTTGGATTCTATAATGGAAACAATGTATAACTCTAGCTCTGATATCCTGGGCTCGCTGAAAGCAGGTTTCTGGGGTTTTGTTTAGCTTCTATATTTGTTACAATGTTTCTTAAACTGCAAGCTCAGAGGCCGGCAAGGCAGGCGGGGAACGTTGCAGTCCTCCATCACTGAAGCAAGCAAACCTCATGTTAGTTTCAAGCTGCCTGGCTGCCGGCCACCATCTTGGCTGGCAGTTAATTTGCATATCTCGCTGATTAGCCAATGAGAAGGGTAGCGTCGTATGCCAATTACCATGTTTCTCTTTTATTAGATAGGATATCTGGGATATAACTGCTCTGATTGAAAATTCCTATCATACACATTTTATAAACAGTAGTAAAAACAAATTTAAAGAGAATTTACACAAACCTATTAGTTAAAGTATAACTTCATTTTTGAACAACAGAGCACAGTGTGCTGTTTAAAGAGTTGCTCAGAAAGCACAGGCTGGTCTGCAAGGGGCTGTTAGGGAACAGGCCAGTGTCCAGGCAGCTAGATTTGCTTTGCTGTCAAAATTCTTCAATAAATGAGTTTGTAGAAAATGGATGAAATTCAGCTTACTTTTCCCATGAAATAATGCAATGAAACATTCCTATTAAGTAGGCATTACACTTTATTTGAAATTTCTCAGTGACATTAAGATGAATTTCAGCATCCACAATTTAAGCAATTTTTGATAGGAATTTACAACCCAAAATCTAATGACTTGGTACTTTCATGATAGTTAGAAAAAGTATTCCAGTGAGAAATATAGTTTAGGTTTGCTTCACTGTGTACATCTTAACATATCCAGAAAAGTAAAACTCAAAAACAACCAAAAGACAAAATGCTATGAAACTTTTTTGTTGTAAAATAAACAATTTTTCTCAGAATAATGTATAATTAAACATACTTATTTGTAACCAATTTAATATTTCCAAATTCTCATTTTCAAATGAAAGGCTCAAAAAGTTAAAATTTGATGATGCAAACAATTGTAATAGAAAGAGCAATTTTAAGAATTTTTTCAACTTAAATGAAAGCATCAGTATCCCAGACACATTTACCATTTTTAATGAAATTTTTGAAAAGTATTTTTAGAGAGAGAAAATGGGAGAGGAGAGAGAGAAAGATTGATGTGAGAGGGTATTATCAATTGGCTGCCTCTTGCACATGCCTACAAGGGATCATGCCCTGACTAGGAATCAAACCAGCAACCTTTCGGTGCACAGGATCATGCCCCACCAACTGAGCCACACTGGCCATGGCCTGCATTTACCATTTTAAAAAAACAATTTAATGTTATCAAAAGTGGTGTTCACTCTAATCCTCTTCATTTTCACACTACTATCCTGAGTCTTTATTCCAGGTCACATACGGTAGACAAAGGGAAACAGCACCAAATGAATGGTGACCACTATAACAACTGCAGTATAAAAATAGCTGTCCCTATTGCAAATTTCAAAGGCATCTTCAAAAATATAAGATTTATGGTAAAATATAACCCAATAGGTATTGTGATAATTAAAGCAGTGAGGGAAAAAAGGGTGTGTTCAGGTTAGATGATAATGAACCCTCATTTTCAATATTGCGCTGCTGCAGTGCCTTTAGCAGAGCTTTGTTAAGGTGTTTCATGGTGGCACGGGCCTGCAGCAAATCCCCAGAGGAGGCCTTGGTTATGCAGCCATGCTGAGTTGGCTCCACTGGCCACCAGTGGAGGCAGGAGTAGAGGCTCTGTGTAAGTTCTTTGCTTTGAAATGGGTCTCTTGTAGGCAGCTTATGTATAGGCCTTGTTTTCTTATCCATTCAACTACCCTACATCTTTTAGTTATAGCATTTAATCCTTTTACATTTAAAATGATTGTTGACAGATATATAGTTATTGCCATTTTATTATTCATATTTTTAATAGTTTTTCTTTTTTTCATCTTAAAAATGTCCCCTTAATATTTCTTATAATTCTGGTTTGGTGGTGATAGACTCCTTCAGCTTTTCTTGTCTGGGAAGCTCTTTATGTGTTATTTAATTCTAAATGATAGCTTTTCTGGGTAAAGTAATCTTGGTTATAGGTCCTTGCTTTTCATCATTTTGAGTATTTTGTGCCAATTTCTTCTGACCTGCAAAGTTTCTGTTGAGAAATCAGTTGACAGTCTGATGGGAGATGCCTTTTAGGTAACTAATTGCTTTCTTCTTGCTACTTTTAAGATTCTGTCTGTCTTTAAACTTTGACATTTTAATTATGATGTGTCTTGGTGTGGGCCTCTTTTTTTAAGATTTTTTAAAATTGCAAACAGTATGGGGTTTTATTTTTTTAATATATTTTTATGGATTTCAGAGAGGAAGGGAGAGAGAGAGATAGAAACATCAATGACAAGAAAGAATCATTGATCCGTTGACTCCTGCACACCCTCTACTGCGGATCGAGCCCACAACCTGGGCATGTGCCCTTGGCTGGAATTGAACCTGGGACCCTTCAGTCCGCAGGCTGATGCTCTATCCACTGAGCCAAACTGGATAGGGCAGTGTGGGCCTCTTTGCGTCATCTTGCTCTCTGCACTTCCTGGCCTGTATGTCTATTCCCTTCTCCAGGCTAGGGAAGTTTTCAATCATTTCTTCAAATAGGTTCGCAATTCCTTACTCTCTCTCTCTTCTCCTTCTGGTTCTCCTATGATGCATATCTATATATATAAAAGCCTAAGCGACCAGCTAACCAGCTGACCGGCTGGTAGCTATGACACACAATGACCACCAGGGGGCAGATGCTCAATGCACAGGCATGAAAATATGGAACAGATTGATGAATCTTAGAGGGAAGCGGGGAGCAGAGGATAGGAAGAGATTAACCAAAGATCTTATATGCATACTAGAGGCCCGGTGCATGGATTCATGCACCGGTGGGGTCCCTTGACCTGGCCTGGAGGGATCAGGCCCAAACCAGCAGTCCGACATCACCCGAGGGGTCCCAGATTGGGAGAGGGTGCAGGCAAGGCTGAGGACCCCACCAGTGCATGATTCCGTGCACCGGGCCTCTACTATTATTATCTATAACTAGTGGCCTGGTGCACAAAATTCGTGCATGGGCGGTATCCCTCAGTCTGGTCTGCACCCTCTCTAATCTGGGACCCCTCGGTGGATGTCCAACTGCCAGTTTAGGCCCGATCCCTGTGGTTGGACATCCCTCTCACAATCCAGGACTGCTGGCTCCTAACCGCTCGCCTGCCTGCCTGCCTGATTGCCCCTAACCACTTCTGCCTGCCAACCTGATCACCCCCTAACCACTCCCCTGCCAGCCTGATTAACACCTAACTGCTCCCCTGTCTGCCTGATTGCCCCCAACTTCCCTCCCCTGCTGGCCTGATCACCCCCAAGGCTTTTATTAGTATAGATATGACCCTTCACAGAAAATTTTACTAATCCTGCTTTACAATAAGGGCTTGACGATTGAATCATTTGGGCCAGACAACAAGATTTCCTTTCTTTGAATAGTGAAGGGAATAATTATCTTGTCTTTAAGTTTCCCTGAACACCAAATGAGATGACTTAGAAAAGTATAAAAGCACCATATAAAGACAACTGTCTTTTTCATGTACTGAAAAGAAAATAAAGTGGTAAAATGAAAAACACTATTTTATTCTCTCCCTTCCTTCCTTTACAGCCTTTATTTAAACTTTGAAATTTATAAAAATTTCACAGCTATTTTCATTTCTTTACAGTCAATATTATTTTGTATTAGTTTCAGGTTTTATATTAGTTACGGAATAGTGGTTAGACAATGACATACTTTACGAAGTGTTCCCCGATATTTCCAGTACCCACCTCACATCATACTGTCATTACAACACTGTTGACTATATTCCCTATTTAAGTGATGATAGGTTTACAGGTTCCTTCCAATCTTTCTCTTGTGTTGCTCGTCCTTCCTTTTCTTTCTCACTTCTTCCCTCATTTTCTTTATATAGTATCTCAACTGACCCTCAAAGCTCAGTGAAGGCACTGGGACACACTTAATTCATTTTACAGAGCAGGAAACTGAGCCAATTCCAGTTGGCTGCGGAACTTGACTCAGCGTGCAGGAGCCCTCACAGCCATGCTCTCTGCCCTTCCTAAGAGACAGCGGGGGGGGGTGGGGGGGGGGGACAGAACAAACCTTCCCATCAGGCTTCTGAGCCTCCTCCTCAAGCACCTCTTCATCGCAGACGCTCCACATTCTTTCCTCGCCCCCGTCCCCTGCTCCTATTCTTCACTGGCCCCCATTCTCCGCAGCAGGTGCTAGGCTTGCACTCACTGCACAGGCTTGCGCCACCATGGGGCAGGGTAGGCACAGGCTTGCCTTTGGGCCAAGGCGGGAGCAGGAGTTGCCGCCTTTGACGTGCGAAGGCCGCCAGGCAAGGCCTGGTTAGCACCGCGCTGGGAGCTTCTCTGAATCACTCAGTCAGTCGGGTACACTGCAGTGCAGCACCCCTCCACAGAGGTGGCTCCGCCCCTCAACCCCCTCCTCAGGGCTGCGGGTTCGTGCCCCTCTGCCAGGCGTCCTTCCATTCCCCTTGTTTCCCGCCAGGACTACCGGAGTCTTGGGGCCACTGCAGAACCTCGCTCTCCACTGGCCCCCTGTTCCAGCCCAAGCCCCCTCCGGGGCACCCCGCCTCGCCAGGTTTTTGCCTTTGATCTGTGGCATTTGTGACAGCACACTCCTAGCAAGCCTGGTACCCAGAGGGGCACAGGGTCAGTTCTTTGCCCAGAATGTTGCAGTCGCATTTGCAAATGTCACCCAGAGCCTGATGGTGAAGGCAGCACCTGTGTGGGGGTCCTCATAGAGGGACGGTGCGGCTTCGCTCTGCACCCGCCCACCTCCTGGCCATCACTTTGCCAAAGCCGCGGTGCTAGGCTGGGAGCCTCCCTCAGGCAGCCCGCAGTCGGGTCTCCCACCTCTGCTAGGTCTCCACCCTCACCTGGGTCACCTCCTTTCTTCCACATTCGGCCTTCATCCATCCCTCTCTCCTGCAGTGCTTGCGCTCCAGGCCCGAAAGAAAAGGACCAAGACCAAGAAGGACAAAACCCAAAGGAAGTGAATCTTGAACCCCCACATCCCATTCTCTGGGTTTCCTCCTGCACCTCCTCTCTGTGTCACATCTTGAACCGGCACCCTGCAGCCCAGCCTCATGGCCTCCCAGCGGCCTGGTAGAGTCGGTCTCCGGGAAGCTGTGGATCTGTAGCCAGAGGCCCAGCCTGGGTCTCAGCAACCCCATGCTTGTTGGAAAGGGCTGTTGGAGGAGGACCAGAGCCTATTGGTCATTAGCTCCCCAACTCCAGAGGAGGCACCACAGGTTCACGTCCCAGCCGCAGGCCTCACTCCCCCCTCCCCCCACCCCCTGCCAAGCAGTCATGACATTCCGGAGTCCTGGCCTAATTTGCATATTTCTCTCTTATTATATAGGATATAATAAAAAGGTAATATGCTAATTAAACCAAACATCCTTCTGGAGGAAGCCGGGCCTAGCGAAGCCCAGGTCCCAGGTGCCTGCCAGCAGCCGAGGGAGACAGCCCAGTCCCGGGTGACTGCTGACAACTGGAGAAGGAAAGCCCAGGTCCGGGTGCCAGAGGGAAGCCAGTGCCAGCAGCTGGGGGAAAGAAGGCCTACTCTTGCACAAATTTTCATGCATCCAGCCACTAGTACTTGATAATGTCCCAGAGGTCCTGTGAAGTCTCCTCATTTATTTTTAATTCTTTTTTTCTTTTTGTTGTTCCAACTGGGTATATCTACTACTTGGTCTTCTAAAGTGCTGATTCTATCCTCTGCTTCATCTAATCTGTTATTGATTCCTTCTAGTGTATTCTTCATTCCAGTCATTGTATTCTTCATTTATGACTGGTTCTTTTATGGTTTTTATGTCTTTTTTTTTTTTTTGCTTACTGTCTCTTTGTTAAATTTCTCACTAAGTTCCTTGAGCATCCTTACAACCAGTGTTTTGAACTCTATCAGGTAGATTGCTTGCCTTCATTTTATTTAGTACTTTTTCTGGAGTTTTGTCCTGTTCTTTTATTTAGGACATTTCTTTGTCTCCTCTGTATTTGCTTCTATGTATTAGACAGATCTGCTACATCTTCCAATCTTGTCAGGATGGCCTTATGTACTAGGCGACCTGTGTGTCTCATTGGCACAGTCTCCCTGATCATCTGAGCTGGGTCCCTTGTGTGGGTTGTGTGTGCCTTCCTGTAGTAATTGAGCCTTGATTGCTGTTGGCACATTAGTGGGTAGAGTTGACTCGCAGGCTAGCTGGCTGTGGCTCTCCAATAAGTCCAACATGTTCCTATGTTCCTGCTACATTACTACCCGTTTATTCTTGGCCTCATCTTCCCTGAAAAGTTAAATATTTTCTAGATGGTCTCAACTAAGAACAACAACTCTCATCATACTTCCTTTTTGAGAGTGGAAATGCAAGTTGATTGATTACAGAAATGGGAGGAAACAGCATTATATTTTAACCAGTGTGTAAAGAAGGCTCTTATGTAACCAGTTATCAGGGCTCTTTTCTTCAGAGAAATTTGTTTTTCTGCAAAGAACTGTTGGGATGAAGTTTTATAGCTTTGGAGTCCTGGTAGCCACTGTTCTCGTTTTTGAACAACATGTCTTCGCATTTCAAAGGTAACCTAATGGAATCCTAGAGGGTGGTTGGCCATTTTCCCACTTGCATACCCCATTGAATGTGGTAAGTGCACTGGAATGGGGAGCAATTGTTAAAGTTTGAAGGTTAGCTCTTTCTGAAACTTTCCATGTTGCCCTTACAGATATTAAATTTCAAGAAAAGGATCTCACTAGAACTAGAGCCTGTCTTTTTTCTTATCTGGTTCCAGTTTTATTATCAGGATTATATGTATATCTGGATTATATGTACATTCAGTGTGTATGGAGATTAAAGAAAAATAAACATTTATAAAAAGTAATTTTTACACCCTAACACATATAAAATACATTAACTATAGGTAATTTATTTTATTCTTGTACATGAAACATAGAAGGGAGAACAAGGTCAAGGTATCAAATAGGTTAGGTTGTGCATGAGTATTCAAGCATGGAATATAAAAGGAAGAGTAGTTGTGTTATAAGAACAGCTACATGTATATATCTAATTCTTATTTTGCTTAGTAGAGTGATTCCTTTAGGGTTTTCTACTATAAATCACTTAGAAGAACACGAATGAACACATGCTCTGGCATATATAATATGAGGTGAAAGTAGTTCGTAGTTCGTGGCTATGTGTAGCATTGTAATGTATTCACTAGCTAATATTTAGGGCTTTTATTGATATTGTTTTCTTTGGAATTATTTTATTCTTTGTTTTGCTTCTATGATTTTTTTCTTCTCCAATGTCTGCTGAAACGGATTCCTCTCCCCATGTTAATGATTGGCAAAGAGAGAGGGACAGAGAAAATTATACCAGAAAAAAAAATTTTGCATTATAAAGAGCATTTAAGATAATAGAATTTTACTGGTAAGCCTGAAGCTGTGTTTGCACATCATCACTGAACTAATTATAGTTGGTTGATTCTTTTTTGCTCAATATGATTGTCAATTGTCAAGCACAAACTTCACCACTGAATAATTACTGTTATTGAGGTGACACAAGAGTCAAATTGCTAGAAAAATCAGTGATTTATGTCTCCATATTTGATCAATAACTCGGATGACTATGATTTCTAAGGTCCTTGCCAGTTCTAATATCCCATAAATTGGTGATTGGCTTTAATTAAGGGTAAGGGAGAGGGAACGAGGAAAACTGATACAACATGTCCAACCTGGTACTGTAGACAGTGACACTCACTGGACAGAGAGGGGGAAGAGAGAATGCATGGTTATTTAGCACCCGTGTTATCCCATTCATCAGTCTACGCACTTAGAAGTGTGACCTCTTCAGATGTCTGCAATCCTACACTCTAGGAATCTCTGTTGACATTTTACCAAAGAGAAACCCAAGCCTCAGGAAGGAAAAACCATGTGCCCCAAATCAAATAATAAATGTAGAGTTTGGGTTCAAGCCCACTCTAGCCTCATTTCCATTATGCTCCTTGCACACCATTGCCTCTAAAAAAATCTAGAAAATATGAAAAGAACCAATTTGAAGGGATATCAGATTTGCAAGTTTGTGGAGAATACAGTCAGTCTGGAATGCAGGGTAGAGAGAGGCCGGAGCTGGAGGTCGAGGTCCAGTCAGCTGGTCCTCACCTATGGCAGGTCTAAAGGTGGCCTCAGTGCCTGCTTCAGAGAAAGCCCGCTGGGTACGGGGCTTTGTGTACTCTTCTGTAGGGAACCATATGATCACATTGTCAACCAAACTCTTCGAGAAGATAACCCTTGGCAAGATATACTAAAAGCTTTATCATGTGCCTTCAGAATGAATACGCATATAACAGTGTGCTGAGACTAAATGTTATGCAAATAAAATAGACAGAAAGGAAGAAGTGGTGAAGAAATAAATGAGAAAACTCCATGCATGGCTTTTTTTACTATTTTTTGCTTCAACATATACTTTGAAGTCTGACTGAGATCTGTGCTCTCAAAGAGAGAAATGAGACAATGACTATATTTTAACCAAATAATATAAAAAATATTTAATACTTTGTGTCGATGGTGATGGTCTCTGTGTGTTGGGGGAGGGGAAACTGCAGTTGTGTGAGCAGAAGCATATCTGATTTCTCAGTCCCATATCGCCACTAGAAAAAAACACAAACTCTTCTTTCTGGGAGAAAAAAAATTTTTTTTGTACCAAACAATTCTGTGTGCTGTTTTTCCAGGAATAGCCAATCACTGAAGCTAAAAGAGAAATCTAATTTCATTCATGGTGACAGACTCTGACGAATTATTTCTGAGGGAAGAATATAATTTCTTCTTGGACTAGCTAATGATGTGGCTTTTTCTAAAGTGGTTCTTTGTTATTGTTTTCTTGTCATAATCATTTTCTTAATAATGTTTTGTATTCAGACAATCTCTTAGTGGCAGATTTGTAGTTGTATTGAGATAAATATCATCAGTGAAATGCCCTGAAAGACAAAAAAAAAAAAAAAAAGTTTTAAAGGCATAAATACCATCTGCCTAGGAGAAAGGCAACAACAACAAAGAAGTCTCCATAGTCACTTGCTTTTAAAGGTCAAGCACAGCTAAAATACTGGCAAGTATCTGGTAAACAACCAATAATTACATTGTGCTATGATTACCTAAGTATAGCCTGTCAGGTGAGGCTATTTATTTAGAATCAGAAAGTAGGGAGCAGGGAGAGGAGGAATTAAAAAGGAGGATCCATGATAGTGGTGAAGTAGGTGGAAGGAACACTCACCTCTTCCCAGGAATCATCCTGAATAACCAACTGTAGACTAGCTGAAAAGAAATTGTGTGTGTGTGTTTGTGTGTGTGTGTGTGTGTGTGTGTGTGTGTGTGTTTAAAAGGGAGAGAGAGGAAGGGGGAGAAAGAAAGATAAACATCAATTTGTTGTTCCACTTATTTACGCATTCATTGGTTGATTCTTGTATTTGCCATTAACAGGGATCGAACCCGCAACCTTAGCATATCAGGACAACCCTTTAACCAACTGAGTTACCTGGTGAGGGCCTGGAGAGAATTCTTATAACCAGGGATTTACAGAGAAAGCCACATCTAGACTTCTAGAAAGAGTAGAGATGAGAAAAGGGCTGGCCCTGCTCCCATGGGCAGCTGAAGTTCTGGAGGGATATCTCAGCTGGGGGGAGGGTTCCCCTGAGAGGTGTGGGGTCTCAAACCCAGGGTGGGCACCCCAGCCCAGAGCACCAGAGCCAGAAAGAAGCACCCACATAACATTTGGCTGTAAAAATCAGCAGGGTTTCTGTCCACCAGGGAGAGACAAGAGTCCACTAAAGACACAGGCAACCTCTTAAAGGGCCAACACACAAAATTTTTTCACTCACCCTGGACTCCAGCAGAGGAAGGGCAGAATGGACTAGAGTTGTGTGGGCAGAGACTGGGGTTTGTGGCTCTGGGGAGAGAGCTGAAGGGACAGCTGCCAGGACCCTTGTGCTGAGTCCCTCTCCCTTACCACAGATGCCATCTTTCTTGGGTGGAGCACTCCCCTACAAAGGCCATCAGCCTGGGGGAAAGCAATAGCCCCACCCTCTGGACTCCCTCTCACCCCACCCTACAGATCTTATGCTCTACTGAGGAGTCAGCTGCCTTGGATGGGGTGTAGAGGTTTGGGCAAACTCAAGGGGTATCAGTGGCTGAGTTGTGTGGTATTGGAACAGAAGCCATTTCCTCCACTTTCCTGTGAACCTGACTAGCATATCTCCCTCATGGGTGATCTGATAGACCCACCCTCTGGGCTCCTAGCAGACCCATTTACCCAACTTCTGGTGGCTCCACCCTGCTGATGGCTGGGCAAAATCTGGGACAGACTGAGTTGTGTGGATCTCTGGTGAGGAACACAACCCCCACTTTCTCTGAAGTCTGACCAGCACCTCCCCTTCATGGGAGATTCACTAGCCTCATCCTCCCAACTCCTGGAGGCCCCACACTGCTGAGGTTGGGCTCCTCTCGGCAGAATCTGAGACAGACTGAGTAGAGCGACTCTAGGACAGGGACCATTATTCCCTTGCAAGCCCAACCAGAGCAGAGCCCTGCCTTCACATCACCAAATCTTGGTCTTTTGGGGCCTGAAAACTGCCAGCCTCACTCTGATGACTCCCTGAGACCCCACCCCAACACAAAGGTGTGAGAGCATCCAGCAGGTGGCAGCTAGACTTGGTATACCTGGGACATTTGCTGAGTGGCCTTAGTCCAGAACTGAAACTGAATTTGAATCTCTTTCAGTCTGGTGAACACTACTCACCCCTACCTGGCAACGCACTGTGAAAAACCTCAGGCAACTCAAGTAGCATCAGAGGCTCTTTCAGTGACTGAGACTAACAGACAGCTGGCAGGCAAAGGCAGATATTGGGGGACCTTGGGATTTTTGCTGACCTGACCCTGGGTCCAGTGCTAGTAAAAAAACAGTCTTGGTGCACAGCTTGGTCCTTTCTAGGAGCACCCAGGCCCATCAGAGGCCACCACAAACTGGAAAACTTGTAGCTCCAAACAAGTTGCTGGGGGCCTGTCACAGACAGCATCTGACTCTGGCAGGCACCAGAGTTCCCCCAAAGGACCAGAATCAACACACCAGTGGCCAGCTTCAGACAACATCAGAACAGTATCCAATAAGCTTCACAAGCAGTATATCCAATTGGAGAGCTTGACAAGCACCAAAAACTGCTGAGCTGAATTCCTGTTTGTGTGGTCAGCACCTACACAGCAGCATGGATGCTGTGATTGGGGTTGAGAGCCACAGTCAGCATGAAGGTCAATTTGACACATGAATGGGTCAATAGCAATGAGACTCAATCACAATAGGAGGGCCCAAATAATCCACACAAGGCACATTCCTGGAGCACCCAGCTCAGGAGATCAAGGAGACTGCACCACTGGACCTCAAATGACACCTCAAAGGCTACCACACAAAGGCTGGGAGTCAGATCAGATCTACCTAGTACATAGAAACAAAAAGGCAGTCAAAATGGAGAGACAAAGAAATATACCCCAAATGAAAGAAGAGGAGAAAGCTCCAGAGGAAAAATAAATAAATAAATAAATAATAAATAAATAAATAAATAAATAAATAAATAAAATGAAGGCAAGCAATTTATCAAATATAGAGATCAAAGTGATAATGATACTCAACAACATGAAAAAGAACATAGAAACCATATAGAAAAGACCAGTCACAAATGAAGAACACAATATCTAAAATAAAGAATACACTGGAAGAAATAAGCTATAGGTTGGATGTAGCAGATGATCAAGTCAGCAATTTGGAACACAAATAAGAAACAAACACCCAATCAGAGCTGCAAAAAGAAAAAAATATTAAATGAGCATATTTTAAGGGACCTTTGGGACAACATGAAGCATAACAACATCTGCATCAAAGGGGTACAAGGAGAAGAGAGAGAGCATGGGATTGAGAATGACCAAAAACTTCCCTGACCAGGTGAAGCAAAAAGACACACAAGTCCAGGAAGTACAAGGAGTCCCAAACAAGATGAACCCAAAGTGCACTACATCAAAACATCATAATTAAAATGGTACAGGTTAAAGACAAAGAGAGAATCTTAAAAGCATCAAGAGAAAGACAGTTAGTTACCTACAAGGAAGCCCCCATAAGACTGTCAGTTGATTTCTCAACAGAAACATTTCAAGCTAGAAGAGGGGCATATAGGAGGCAGCTGATCAATGATTCTCTCTCATCATTAATCTCTCTCTCTCTATCTCTATCTCTCTCTCTCTCCCTCTTCCTTCCTCTCTGAAATCAATAAAAAAAATTTAAACAATAACATAAAATATAATTGAAACCAAGAGCTTATTCTTTGGAAATATAAACAAGATTGATAAACCTTTAACCAGACTCGTCAAGTAAAAAAAAGGGGGGAAGGGTGACTAAATAAATAAAATCAGAAATCAAAGAGAAGAAGTAACAATTGACACCAAAGCAATACAAAGGATAATAAGAAAATATTATACATAATCATATACCAACAAATTGTGCAATCTGAATGAAATGAATAAATTCCTAGAAACATACAATTTTCCAAACTGAATCAGGAATAATCAGAGACTCTTATAGACAGATTACAACTAGTGAAATTGAAGCAGTAATCAGAAAACTCCCAACAAACAAAAGTCCTGGACCAGATGGCTTCACAAGTAAATTTTACTAAACATTCAAAGAACTAGCACCTATCCTTCCCAGATACCCATCCAGGGCAGCACACATGGCATCTACTATATAGTCACACCTTGTGCTACTCAGATCAATCTGCTTCATAAAATACGCTTTTGGATTCTGGTTGGTCTCTTTTCCAGAAAGAAACATAGAAGAGAAACATTAGTGGAATTAACTACAGTCCCTACAGCTATAGCAAGTCTTGAGAGACTAACCAATACCCATCATCCCCCTTTTTTACCACCCATTCTTTTTTCTCATTGTCAGTACCTATCCTGGTATAGGTGGCCTACCTGGTGAGGTAACACAGGCCTGCAGCATCAAGGGTTTGAGGCCCCAATCACCATGCCCTCTTGAGCCATGGCTGCTGCATTTGTCAACATATAAAGAAATTGGGCAAGAGAATATCACAGAATGTCTAAGTTTATTATCTGAAAGCCAATCATATTCTTGCCTGCCACCTTCACTGTGTGACTGCAGCCCTCAATATCCTCCTGATGACCAAGGTCAATTGCCCCTTCCAGCAAGGTAACTCCTCTCCTTTCTGATCATCTCTTGGCACACAGAGACAGAAATATTGTGTAGCAGCAAGAACTTGCAGTTTAATAGAACTTTATATGTCTTGTGGAAAGATTTTTCCTCTGGGAACCAGGACTTTTAAACTTACAGAACCCATATTTGTAAATTGAAAGTAAAATTTCCCTACATGGGTCAACTCGGAATGATAGTAAATGGAGCCACTCCAGCTTGATTCCTGGAGCCATGTATTCTACCTAGTGGAGACACAGAACTGTATGTTATTGATTTAAAGTGTATACTGTATCCTAGAGGATGTTTCCCCTTTCCAAGTGAGAACCTCAGCTGATCCTTCAATAAGCTATTCTAAATGCTGTATCAAGCTAGTAGTTTCTGAGTGGTGTGGTATGTGATATGCACAGTGGATCCCATGATAATGTACCTGTTTCTGCACAATATTTTGAAAAGTGGATCTCTTGACCTGATAGAATATTATGTGTGATGATGCGCCCATGGATCATACACTATGTAAGCCCTTAGATGGTGATGCTGACTGAGGCTTTGAAGGCAGAAGAGGCAAACCTAGACCCATAGTGGAAGGCGACTGACGTAGTCACTTTGTCACCATGTGGTTTCCTGGTCTCCTTGAGGAATGGTGCTGATTGAAGATTCACTTTGACCTCTTCATAGATCAAATCACCTCTGTCTCCCTTTTCCACTTTTAAGGATCTTTGTGAAACCATTGATAAACCAACATAATCTTGCCATTTTAAAATCCTCACCTTAGTCACCTTTGCAAAGTCACTTTTGTCATGTAAGGTAACAGATTATGCTAAGAAATAGGGCATGAACATTAGTCTACCTACCACAGTGAATATGTCAGAGCCAAGCTCATGGTGGGTGAGACTGGCCCCATGACCACTTGTTGTCCCATGGTCAGGCATTCTATATATATTATGGCCCAATAGCTGCCAGGAATTATTTTTGAAAAAATATATGATTTTCCACTGTAGATGTCATGGTCTTGCTCTAGGTGACTACATTGTGATTCTTCTATTGGAACATGCCAAAACCTCCAAATGGCATCTTTTCCCACCACAAATGTCTCTGATCCCATATGGTATGAGGGCTCTTGCATGACAGTCTGAACCTTTCTGTTCTGCGCCTCTCAAAAAATGGTAATCTTTTTTGTCATCCAATATATGTCTTGAAGCAGTATTTCCTAGTGAGCTATATTCAGAACCCAAGAGACCTACCAAGAATTTTGCACCTTCTTTAGCATGGGAGGTTGAGATGCAATCATTCATCTCTTATTTTTTATTTACATTACTAGAGGCCCGGTGCACAAAAATTTGTGCACTGGCGAGGGAGGGAGGGTGGGAGGGGGTGTCCCTCAGCCCCACTTGTGCCCTCTCACAGTCTGGGACCCCTCGGGAGATAACCACCTGCTGGCTTAGGCCTGCTCCCCAGATGGCAGATGGCAGGCCCGATCCCTCAGTGCCTGCCCCGTCTCCCCAGGTCGTGCACACGGCAGGGCCTATCCAAGGGTTGGGGCGCCGCCCCAGGTCACGCACACAGCAGGGCCGATCCGGGGGTTGGGGCGCCACCCTGGGTGGCGCACACGGCAGGGCTGATATGGGGGTTGGGGCACCGCCCCAGGTCGGGTTGCACATGGGATGCCCCAGGCTGGTCGCACACCGGCTGATTGCTGCTGCCCTGCCTGGCCGCCCCGGGTCGAGTCGCACACGGATGCCCGCCACCCCGGGTAGCAGACAGCAGGCCCAGATGGAGGCGAGGCAGGCGGGATGGCGCTGTCGCACCCTGCCTGTAGTATGCAAATTAGCCACCATCTTTGTTGGCGGTTAATTTGCATATCACGCTGATTAGCCAATTGGAGGTGTAGTGAAGGTACCATGTTTGTCTATTATTAGATAGGATTATATATATCTCCTACCCCCTTTCTTTGCCCCCATTCACCCTCCTCCACCCCACCTTAGGCCTTCCCCACACTCTTGTCTGTGTTCATGGGTTATGCATATATGCATATAAGTTATTCAGTCAATCTCTTACCATCCCACCTACCACCCTTCCCTCTGATATCTGTCAGTCTGTCCCATGTATACATGCCTCTGGACCTATTTTGTTCATCAGTTTATATTGTTGATTAGATTCACATATAAGTGAGGTCATGAGGATACTTGTCTTTCTCTGACTGACTTATTTCACTTAGTATAATACTCTCCAGGTCCCTTCATGCTGTTTTTTAACGAGTAAGATATCCTTCCTTTTTACAGCCACATAGCATTCCATTGCATAAATGTACCACTGCTCTTTTATCCACTTATCTACTAATGGACATTGGGCTGTTTCCAGATCTTAGCTATTGTAAATAATGCTGCTATGAACATAGGGATGCATATATTCTTTCTGATTTGTATTTTGGGATTCTTAGGATATGGTATTCCCAGAAGTGGGATCACTGTATCAAACAGCAATTCCGTTTTTTTTTTTTTAGGAAACTCCATACTGTTTTCCATAATATCTGCACCAGTCTGAATTCCCACCAGAAATGCACTAGGGTTCTCTTTTCTCCACACCCTCGACAGCAGTTGTTGTTTGTTGATTTATTGATGGTAGCCATTCTTGCAGGTGTGAGGTGATACTTCATTCTCATTTTAATTTTCATGTCTCTGATTAGTGGCATTGAGCATTTTTACATATATTAGCCATCTGTATGTCCTCTTTGGAGAAGAGTCTATTCATTATTTTGAAAGGGATTTCCCATCCTATCCCATACCACTAGACTCTTAAAATATTTCTAGTGTGGCAGGCCCTGAATCTCTGGTATTTTTTGCCAACGCTTGAAAATACATGTGTGTTACTAAGACCTCCAATGCACTTGCCACTTCTTGCTCATCTGATCCATGATTCACATGATGATACTGATATAGTAGACTGAGATATCCATAAAGGCTAATTCTCTTTGACTATATTATTACATCTAGTGGGAAAGTTAATCTAAGATTGAAGCAAGACTATAAATATACTAGTATATTGGTGTCTGTCCCAAGTGGATGTGAACTGTTTGGATGCTTTTTTTTTTTGAGAGGGATGGCCAGTTTATCAGCTAAATACCATACACCTGAGGCCCTGCTCAGCAAAGATACCACATTGAGTACAGTCACTACAACTGGGATTCCTACTTGGTTGAGTTTGATTGTTCATTGTCATCCTCTAGGATCCATTTGGTTTTTGTGGGAGCCAGATTGGTGAATTGAAAGTGAATTTGATGGGAACCACCATCACTATATCTTTAGGTCTTTAAGAATGGTACTTATACCTGCCATTTCCTCCAGATGCATTTTTTATAATTTTGCTATCTTGGCTGTGAAAGGGTGGGGGTGGGGTGGACAGTTTCACCTTTAGGCTTTTCTAACTATGATAGCTCTTAATTTATAGTCAAGAAACCAATATGGCGGGGGGGGGGGGTCCAACTACCAAGTATGTCCATTTCAAGTACACATTTAGAGACCAGAGAAATGACCATGGGGGAATCCATGGACCCAGTGATTCTACTATCAGCTGGACTTAGACTATGACTCCAGCTCTCCATGTTTCAGTGTCAGCTTGGATCCTGAATCCAAAAGACCTCAAAATGCTTGAGTAATCCCCTTTTCCCAACGTGCATTTTCCTGAGTAAGTTGCCATAGGAACCTTTGGGAAAATACTGAGGACGTCATGATCATATATCTTTTCTATGCTGTTGCAGGGTCTTTCCTGGTGGGGACCTGACTTCCCCTTCAGGCAAGAAATTCTGGATCTAAGAAGTGGCCCAGGTCTGGAAACTGGGCAATGGATAGGAATAGATGTCCTTAGCTTCCTCATTATCCATTCTTGATTTATTTTTTTTTTGTAAAGGTTGAGCAATACTTTTGTTGGCTTCCCATCTATCTTGCTGCTAAGAACTCTGTGTTCTCTTTAACAATAGGTTTCTGAAGATCACGTCCCTCTCCGGCTGCCACTCTGACCTTGCTGCTTATTACAATAATTGTGCACAATTTTGTTACCTCCAATGCTATTGGGGAGCTCAGTTCTGTAATGCCATTTCCTACTGTCAGCCCTCAGGATCTACTCCAACTTCCCTATCCAACCTCCAAACCAACAGCTAGGGTTAAGTCATGATATAATCTCGCTGTCGAAGTGTTGAGTATGTTAATAAAGAATTGAGGCTATAATCCTAAGGAGGTGCACTCACCCATAACAGAAGATTTAACATTCTAGTTAGATCCTTGAGAGATAGGTGGAGTTAACTGCTGTTCAATGGTGTTTGGAAGCTTGAGAAAACAATGGCCTGCACTAAGTGAACTACAAGTGTCAGAACTCTTGCAGCAGATGGTAAGAAAGGGATCAAAAAATTCCTGGAACAGGGCATGCTAGAGTGAAAACACAACAAAAGGCTATGCTTCACTGATGGGCTCAGAGAGCATTTGAAAACCATAAAGGTTGTGCTTAAGGAGAAGGTCACCAGTATTATGAGAAGCTCAAGAGTGGCTTTTTCACAGTCAGAGTAGCTTTATAATAGTATTTTTCCTGACTAAAGACAATAAGAAACCTTTTGTTAAAAAAGTAAATTTTAGAAAGTAATGTGGAAAAGCATAATATTAGGGAGGAGAAAAAACACTAAAATCTCATCACACTGAGAAAACATAATTAACATTTTAATGATCATTCTTTTATGCATTTCTTTATATATTTGTGTATACCCATGTATAGTTTTACATTAGTTGAATGTCATCTCTCCTATCAGAATTATAGAGACCTTTCTTTTTAAAACAACCTTATTTGCTCCTCCCTTCTGTCATCTACCCAGTCCATCAATTGCCATTCTCTACCATCCAAATCAATGTTAACAATGTGTTGTTTATTTATTTTTAACTTTTCTCCTGCTTTTAACACATACAATATTTCCTTGTTCTTTCTAATTTATTTATTTTACAAAAATGGAGTAATACTCATAGAGTTTTCCACTTGCTTCTTGCTTATCTCCCTCAGTACATGATGTAAATCATTCCCAAGTTAATTATTATAAATCTATCTCATCCTATATAATAAAAGAGAAACATGCAAATTAACCGTCCCTTTGCTATGCTCAAGCCACACCCACAAGCCAATCAGGAGCAAGTATGCAAATTAACACAACTAAGATGGCAGTGGCCATGGAGCTGGAGCAAGCAGGAGGCTTGGGTTGCCCCCGGCGATGGAGGAAGCCAAGCTTCCTGCCTATCCTGGCTAGTCCTGGGCTCCGCCCAAGGCTACAAAGTTTCAATTATAGAAGATAAATAAATCCCAGAAAGAAAAAAAAAAGAGAGGCTGGGAGCTTGGGTCACCAGGGGGCATGGCCAACCTAAAAATGGCCATCAGCAGCTCACCCAGGCTGGCCACACCCCCATGGGGTGAGGCTCCCTACTGCGGGGCTTGACCAGCCTGCAAACAGCCATCAGACCCTCACCCAGTCTGGCCAGGCAGCCCAGTGGGGACCCTCACCCTGAAAGGGGTGTGGCCAGCCTGAAAACGGCCTTCAGCCCCTCACCCAGGCTGGCCAGGCACCGCAGCGGGGACCTCCACCCTGAAGAGGGTGTGGCCAGCCTGAAAACAGCCATCAGCCCCTCACCCAGGCTGGCCACCCCCCATGGAGTGAGGGTCCCTGCTGGGGGGCTTGGCCATCCTGCAAAGAGCCATCAGCCCCTCACCCAGGCTAGCCAGGCACCCCAGTGGGGACCCCCACCCTGATCCAGGACACCCTTCATGGCAAACCAGCCGGCCCCCACCCATGCACCAGGCCTCTATCCTATACAATAAAAGGGTAATATGCAAATTGACCCTAACAGCAGAATGACTGGGAATGACTGGACACTATGACACACACTGACCACCAAGGGGCAGACGCTTAATGCAGGAGCTGCCCCCTGGTGGTCAGTGCACTCCCACAGGGCGTCAGCACAGTGGTGGTGGCAGGAGCCTCTCCCGCCTCCTCAGCAGTGCTACAGATGTCGGACTGCAGCTTAAGCCTGCTCCCCGCTGGCAAGTGGACCTCCCCCGAGGGCTCCTGGGCTGCCAAAGGGATGTCTGACTGCCAGCTTAGGCCCGATTCCCCGGAGAGCAGGCCTAAGCCAGCAGGTGGACATCCCCCGAGGGGTCCCAGACTGTGAGAGGGTCCCAGACTGCCCCAGGCTGAGGGACCCCCCTGAGTGCACAAATTTTTGTGCACCGGGCCTCTAATTCTTTATAATGGCTAGAAAATATTCTAGGATGAGGAGGTACTACCAATATTCTATTACTGATAAGCATTCATATGCTTATCCATTGTTCAATTCCATCTATTGTTATATATATATTCTGCAAAGTCTCCCCTTGGGAGTTCGACCAGGAGACTGGTCCTGATTGGCTGGACCCCAGCAGCAAGCGAACCTACTGGTTGGAACATCTTTCTCTTGGTGGTCAGTGCACATCATAGGGACTGGTCGAACAGTTGAACACATGGTTGGACACTCAGCATATTAGGCTTTTATTATATAGGACTAGAGACCTGTTGCAGGAAGATTCCTGCAAGAATAGGGCTTCCAGCAGCTGGAGCGAAGCAGAGAGGGGAGCGAAATCCGCTGAGGCGGGCTTCGCTCCCAATCCGAGCTGCTGCAGCTGGGTTTCCCCTCCCGCTCCCAGCCACTCCTGCTGGGTTTCCCCTCCCACTCCCAGGAGCTCCTGCTGGGTTTCCCCTCCCACTCCCAGCCACTCCTGCTGGGTTTCCCCTCCCTCTCCCAGCCACTCCTGCTGGGTTTCCCCTCCCTCTCCCAGCCACTCCTGCTGGGTTTCCCATCCCGCTCCCAGCCACTCCTGCTGGGTTTCCCCTCCCTCTCCCAGCCACTCCTGCTGGGTTTCCCCTCCCTCTCCCAGCCACTCCTGCTGGGTTTACCCTCCCGCTCCCAGCCACTCCTGCTGGGTTTCCCCTCCCGCTCCCCCACACTCCTGCTGGGTTTCCCCTCCCGCTCCCAGCCACTCCTGCTGGGTTTCCCCTCCCGCTCCCAGCCACTCCTGCTGGGTTTACCCTCCCGCTCCCAGCCACTCCTGCTGGGTTTCCCCTCCCTCTCCCAGCCACTCCTGCTGGGTTTCCCCTCCCGCTCCCAGGTGCTGTGGCGGGTTTTTCCTCCCGCTCCCAAGCGCTGCCCCTTCCCCTCCAACCGCTGACAATCTGGCTCGCAGCCACTGTGGCTGGTCTTGCCCTCCCACCTCCCGCCTCCCACCTCCACAGCCTTGGCTCCGTTTCTGTCCTCGAGGCCTCTGCTTAGCTCCCTTCTGTACCACTTGGCCTCCATGTTGTCCTCAGTCTTCCCTCGCAGCTGGTATATGCAAATTCACCGCCATCTTTTAGCTTCTATAATTGAAACATTGTATCTTTTGGAACTGTTGCTTCAGGAGCTCAGAGCCTGGCGGCAGCAGGCGAGAAACCTTGGCTTCCTCCGTCCTGGAGCAAGCAAGCCTCATGTTTGCTTAAGCTGCCTGGCTGCCAGCCGCCATCTTGGCTGGCAGTTAATTTGCATATCTCGATGATTAGCCAATGGGAAGGGTAGCAAAGTTGCGGCTAATTACCATGCTTCTCTATTATTATATAGGATAATGAGTTCACCCTGAAACAGTTTCACTTGCCAGAGCACAGATTTATTTCTCACTCATATCACCAGTTGTTGAAGGTCATGAGGGTTCTCCCTAGTGTTCTCCTGCAACTTGGAGATCTGAGCTGCTTCCATTTTGCAACTCCACATCTTTGGGTTCTTTCCTTCTAGCCACAGGGTGAGAGAAAACATAAGCATTGAAGACTACCACCTGCTACTCCCACACACATTCCCATTGTCAAGAACTCAGGCACATGGTCTCAATGCAACCACAGGAGAGGCTGGGAAATGCAGTTTTTCTGTGTGCCCAGGAAGAGGAAATGGTATGATGAACCAGCATTATCTCTGTAAAAAAAAAAAGAAAAGAAAAATGTATGAAAACTTATATAAGGCAGAATTGGCATAGCTGAACCCTGAGGAAAGTATTAGCGATTAATAAATTACACTACTAGTAAGAATAAAAAAAGAACTCAATTTCTTCTTTACATTGCACTCAAACAAATAACTTTCAAATGGATTAAAAGCTTAAATGAGAAAGACAAAAGGAGAATATGACCCAGGGATCGGAAAAGAGTTATTATCATACAGATAAAAAAACAAAAACAAAAATACCACAAACCCATAAGGAAATGATGGATAAAAATACATCATAAAGAGAGAAAAGACAAACTGGTAGAAGATATTTTCAATACATACAACTGAAAAAAGATTAATATTTAGACTATCATACTAGCCTATTGCCACAAAGAATAATCTACTGGAAATAGTTATACTTCATTGGTAAGTCACAAGATTCCATTTCACAACCATTAGACTAAAAAAGGTAGTCATACAGCATCAATGTTAGCAAGGAGGAGGAGTTATGGGAAATCCTTTCCACTACTTGTGAGAATACAAATGGAAACAAAAAGTTTGAGGAATAATTTGACACTATCTCACAAAATTAAAATTGTGCGTACCCTGAAGAAATATCAAATCCACTTATAGACAAATTCTTATAAGTATGAATGAATTATGATTAGGTACTTCAACACAAATAGTAATCTTGAAAATACAATGTTGAGTGGAAAAACAAGATACAGAAGAAGACATTGTGTACCATTTTATATAGTTAAATCAAGCAAATGTAAGGATATTTTGAGAATCCACACATACAAAAATCCATACATGTGTTTAAGAATCCATTCAATACAGAAAAGCAAGAGAATAAGAAAAGTGAAAATTTAGGGTAGTGGATAACGTTGGGGATGTGGCTGGGGAGCAGGGGTGGGGAACTTCAAGGACACCAATAAAATTAGACTTCTTAAGTGGGGTAATGGCTTCACATGCATTAATTTTATTATGTAACTAGAGGCCCAGTGCACAAAATTTGTACATGGGTAGGGTCCCCTAGGCCTGCCTGTTGATCGGGGCTGATCAGGTTCCCTGCCTCCTGGCCTCCCTGCCTCCTCCTTCCCTCACTCCCTCAGTGTACCACCATCATCGCTGTTCACCTGCCATGTTCCACGCTGCCCCCTGGTGGTCAGCACACATCATAGCGAGCAATCGAACTCCCAGTCTCCTGGTCAAACTCCCAAGGGGACAATTTGCATATTAGCCTTTTATTATATAGGATAGTGTTGGCATAAATATTCCCTATGCACCAAATATTTAATTTTTAAAATCAACTCTCTCTCTCTCACACACACACACACACACACACACACACACACACACATGGAAAAGAGAAAGCACTCTGCAAACTGACTCCCATTTAAGAGAGCTGTTGATATTGCAATTGTGTAGGAGCAGAAAGAATGAGCAAATATATGTTCTCTTTTTAACACCACATAGTCTGTAGCAAGATCCTCTTTTCTCCTAACATTTAAAGTTTGTTTCCTTTTTGTAATTATCTCAAAGCCCCTAACAGTATAATTTATTTCATTTTTGCTTTTTATTTAACATCAAAATTCTGTTTTATTTTTCCCCAGTGGCCAGGTTTTATCTGCTCTTCCTAGAAGCTCTAGGGAAGTTCAAATTCTGCAGAGTCTTACTACAACATATGAGGTAATTTTTCCCTTATTTATTTGTAAACTAGAGGCCCGGTGCATGAATTCATGCATGGTTGGGGTCCCTCGGCCTGGCTGGTGATTGAGGCCTATGGAGGCAAGGGGGACCAGCTGACCAGGGAGAGGGGCTGTGGGAGGTTGGCTGTGGGAGCACACTGACCACCAGGGGGCAGCTCCTGCATTGAGCATCTGCCCCCTGGTGATCAGTGTGTGTCATAGCGACTGATCGACCCGTCGTTCTGGTCGTTCTGGTTGCTCGGTCGCTTAGGCTTTTATATATAGACTAGAGGCCCAATGCACAAAATTCATGCATGGGTAGGGTCCCTAGGCCTGGCCAGCGATCAGGGCCAATCTGTGGGGCAACCAATGGGGTAATCGGGGGGGACCGCTGGCACCCACCTTGGCTAACCTGGTGCCACCCACTCGCCATTCCTGCCCCCTGCCACCACTATCAGTTGCCTCCCTCTGCAGGGCGACCCGCGGGGCGATTGGGGGGCCCTTGCTGGCACCTGCCTTGGCTGACCTGGAGCTTACAGGCTGGGGGCAGCTCCTGCGTTGAGCGTCTGCCCCCTGGTGGTCAGTTGGCATGATAGCGACAGGTTGTTTCACTGGTTGTTCTGCCATTCAATTGATTTGCATATTAGGCTTTTATTATATAGGATTACTTCATTTTGTGGAAGTATTGTGTGCCATGTTCTCTCCTATATGTTGTCTAACTTGCATATCACTGGTATAAACCCCTCTTCTTATACCCTTTTTCCCCTTCCCATAATCACATGATTTTGCTGGTTCCCAAAATCAAACCTTCTTCATTTGTACTATTGGCTTTTTAGCTAACCACACAATAGTACCTTGGGATTTAAAGTGTGTATTTATAAAGATACTATGATAAAAGAAGTCCAATAGGACTTCACTTATAAAACAATAGTTTTTAACCAAGAAGCAAACATCAAAAAGACAAGGGAAAATTTACTAACATTTTCATGTCTGGGACCCATCTCCCCAGAATGCCTGATAAGAGTTTCAAAATATCATGGTAAAAAATTGATGGCTCCATGTTTGTCAGACCAGATTAAAGTTTCAAGAGAAATGCATATGAAGCATGAAGAAGGAGGACCTGGGGTGACTTGGAGCACCCTTAGATCATAATGCAGCTCTGACCTCTGTGTAGAAAGGAAGATTGTGCATGAAGAGTCTCTAGACTGAAGGGCAGTTCCAATGTAGGCCTGGGGGGACCAGTGATGAGTCCTTAAGCCAAAGCCACATGTAAGAAGAAACTCCTATCTAGCAAGAATAGACCTGCAATTTTGGGGGGGACCTGCATTAATATAATCATAATGCTCGATCACTGGCTGTCTGCAGCTCCGGAGAGCATGGCCTCAGTCTCTGGTGGATCAAGAGTAGGAACAGCTGGTGAGATCAGTCAACTATGTTTCTCCCAACAGAAGAGTTGAGCAGTGAATTTTCACAGCCAACACGCTGTGGACAGAGAAATACCACCAAAGGAAGCATCAGAGATTTAGAATTTAGCTCTTGGTCTGCCACTCCTAAGTGTGATTTTAGACAAGTTTAGCTATGAGCCTTAATTTCTTCACCTGAATAGTGAAAAGAATGACACTTGCTGGGTTTATACCAAACTATGACTATAACGATTACAGGAAATGAGTGTGAAAGTGCTTTGAAAAAGTGCAGTGAAATAGGGAAAAAAATGTGAATAATTTTGGAAGATATTGACCAAAGCCTATAATTAAATTAAAGAATGGGAGCACAGACATGATGATAACATCAAGAATATCGATTTTTTTATTAAAGAAAATCACCATTTAATCAACTTTCTATACAAAATTTTATTTCTCTTCTGAGTATCTGACATACACATCCAGTTTTATACAGTTGGGCCTTAAGTATATTCATTCACTCCTTCGTTCATTATTTAATCAAATATTTATTGAGTACCTACCACGTTCCAGGCCCTCTTTAGCAACTGAAATTACAGAGAAAAATAAAACAAGCTCCACACAAAATAAAAGTTTATAATGCCATGTGTATAAATGAGGACCAGTGGCCAGGAAGTATATTTTCACTAGAGGCCTGATGCATAAAATTTGTGCATGGGTAGGGTCCCTAGGCCTGGCCGGTGATCGGGGCCAATCTGTGGGGCAACTGGCAGGGCAATCAGGGGGCCCCCATTGGCACCCACCTTGGCCAGCCTGGCACCGCCTGCTCGCTAGCCCTGCCCCCCTGCCGCCGTTACAGGTTGTCTCCCTCTGCAGGAGGTGACCGGTGGGGCGATTGGGGGCAGCCCCACCCCCCACCACCACCAGCCCACTTGCTGGCAAGCCCCACCCTGCTCCGCCAGACTGCTGGCTCCATCATTGGCTGGCCTGAGGCCTGCAGACTGGGGGCAGCTCCTGCATTGAGCGTCTGCCCCTGATGGTCAGTGCACATCATAGCAACTGGTTGTTCCACGGGTCGCTATGCTGTTCGGTCGATTTGCATATATTATATAGGCTTTTATTATATAGATTCTCCTTATAGATACACTTTTATGACATTAGCTACAGATAAGAATAATATAAATAACCATTTTTTGTTTTATCAATTTTTCCATTTAAAACTGCAGATTGTTCTGTGGCAGCCAGTAACAGCTGACTTTATTGTAAAAGCAAAAGAAGTCCATTTTTTTGTGAATGCAGTTGATATAATCAATGTGAAATCCCATTTACATGAGAACAGAATTCCATTCAGGTAAGCATCATTCAATATTCATTGAATAATTATTATAAGCACCCACGAGGCATTTAACTAGCAGACGGTACAATTGCTTCTTGGATAAAGAAATACTTATGTTAAATCTCCAAAACAGACTGGTGATAAAGCCCAAGTAGCTGGCTCTGTGACCTTGAACAAGTGGTTTAACCTCTCATGACCTCAAAAGGATTGTTAGACTCAATGATCTGTGCAGTTTCTTACAGGTCTTTCTAATTCCTTCCTTCTTATAGTTCCTCTACTGCTATGGTCAGCAAACCGTGGCTCGCGAGCCACATGCGGCTCTTTAGCCCCTTGAGTGTGGCTCTTCCACAAAATACCACCTGTGGGCACACACGTACAGTGTGATTGAAACTTCGTGGCCCATGCACAGAAGCTGGTATTTTGTGGAAGAACCGGTATTTTGTGGAAGAGCCACACTCAAGGGGCCAAAGAGCCGCATGTGGCTCGCGAGCCCCAGTTTGCTGAGCTGCAGTTTGCCGACCACTGCTCTACTGTATACCCAGACTTGGGGAACGAAATTGTCATTCACTTGAGTAGACTTTATGGTACCTCTCAAAAAAGCAGCTGGTAAAGAGGATTTTGCTTCCTTCACTAGGTAGTTGAACATCCCTGAATGTCTGCCTCAAGACTAAAGTGTAGCAAATGCAGTTTCTGCTCAGAGTTCATGCCCTCTTCCTTTTGAAGTCTCCTATCCAACATCTGCTTTCTGTGTCCATTGTTCAAATGTTCATGTCCTCCTGTTGCCCTAGACCAGTGATGGCGAACCTATGACACGCTTGTCAGAGGTGACACGTGAACTCATTTTTTTGGTTGATTTTTCTTTGTTAAATGGCATTTAAATATATAAAATAAATATCAAAAATATAAATCTTTGTTTTACTATGGTTGCAAATATCAAAAAATTTCTATATGTGACATGGCACCAGAGTTAAGTTCGAGTTTTTCAAAATGTTGACACGCCAAGCTCAAAAGGTTCACCAAACTGCGGCTCGCGAGCTACATGTGGCTCTTTGGCCCCTTGAGTGTGGCTCTTCCACAAAATACCGACTTCTGTGCATGGGCCACGAAGTTTCAATCGCACTATATGTGCGCGCCTGCACGTGGTATTTTGTGTAAGAGCCACACTCAAGGAGTCAAAGAGCCGCATGTGGCTCACGAGCCACTGTTTGCCAACCACTAGAACATGGCAGAGCTAGGAGTTGAACCCAGACCTATCTAATGTCAAAACCTTGATTTTTATCAATTGGCCTCAATAAAAGTAAAGAAATATTATTAAAATGATAGCTAACTTTCAACTTGTTCATCTCAGATAATTAAATGGCTTGATTCAATGTTTGCCTCATTAACAGTGTGGCACTTCTCAAGAGACATTAAATAAGATGACTTTCCCATACCTACCCTATTCCTGTGCTTCTACTTCTCTAGAGATTTTATCATCTTTGGCTATTCAGAACATCTGGTATAGTTCAACGATTATCACCATGAAAAATAAAAATAAAAAGCTTTCTTCTTCTCCTTGGTTTTTAACTGAAAATAGAATAATACAATATTACTCTGGGTTAAAGAAAGCTGTCCACTAACCTACATGCTCACATAAAAGACACTGATGAAGCACAGTTGAGAAATGTTGATAATAGTAGGGAAAGGGTGACCTTTTGGAGGCCTTGCAAACAGACCACATAGAAGTCACTTTCTCCAGTGTCCATATGGGCTCTACCAAGAAGGTTTGTGAATTTCAGCTCACCATAATGGTAAGTGATATAGTTTTCACCTTGATGAACTTTAGCTTGTTAGGTTTCTTAGTGATTTTTTTCCCATGCTCACCTGTTGTGGCTACAATGGGCCATGTGGGAAAATCAGAGCCCTTTTCGAAAACCAGCTCACCCTCTGTTTTATCATCTAGTATCTTGATGGAAGATGTGGAAGATCTTATCCGCCAGCAGACTTCCAATGATACCATCAGCCCCTGCCAGCAGACTTCCAATGATACCATCAGCCCCTGCCAGCAGACTTCCAATGATACCATCAGCCCCCGGGCCTCCTCCTCATACTATGAAAATTATCACCCACTAAATGAAGTAAGCCATCATATTTCTCACCAAAATTACTATTTTCATACCAGCATTTCCACTTCAATTATGGAAAATTACTAAAATATCATAATTAATGGAAAAGGGTAAAAAATATTACAATTAAGTTGATCATATGGTGGTAACTCATCCTTTTGTAGATATTTTCACTGGGAAAATTGCATCATATTTGGTAAACTGCCTCTAAGCAGGATTTTGTCCATAACTAAGAGTATCTCTACCTGCTAGGAGTAGTACTGCATGCTAAGGAACTGCAGGGAATAATAAATAGGGACTTTTTATTGAAACTGCCACACAAAAATTTAACAGTCCACTGTGTTAGTCTTCCATAACAAAGTACCACAGATTGGGTAGCTTAGACCACAGAACGTTATTCTCTCACAGTTCTGGAGGCTAGAAGTCAACAATGAAGGTATCAGTAGGGTGAGCTTCTCCTGATGATCTCTCCTTGACTTGCAGATTGCTGCCTTCTCGCTATGTCCTTACCTGCCCTTTTCTCTGTATTACACATCCCTGGTGCCTCTATATGTCTCAATCTTTACTTCTTATAAGGACACCAGTTAGAAGGGATTAGGACCCACACTAACAGCCTCATTTTAACTTAATTACCTCTTTAAAGGCCCTATCTCCAAATATAGTCACATTCTAAGATACTAGACGTTATGGACTTCAACATATGAATTTGGGAGGTACACAATTTAATAATGACATTCCAGAAAATGCCTTGGAACTCTCCTCCCTTCCACTCCTCCTTTCTAGGAGGTTCATAGGAACCATAGTAATCTTGCTCTTAGAAAATTCCCTCAAATCCTCCTTCCCCTTCAGAACTGATCTCTTTTTCAGTCCTCACCACAGGTGGGCAGGAGGTATTCTTTTGTCATTGACTCTCACTTAGAAAACTTAAGTAATCCACTGTGGGGAGAAAAACAAATACCCAATAAAAATACTTTTTAAAACAAATAGCAAAAGAAGATAGTTATTCAAAGGATATTATCTTCATTACCTCAATTAGATTGTGAAATAAAGAGTCTTCTATTAAAACTACCTTCATATAATACAGCCTCCCCTGTTGAAGGAATTCTACGAACCATCACTGGAACACAAAATTGTTGTATGTAGTTGTTCTTTCAGATGTGGTCATTCCTTAGAAGAATAGCACGGTAAACAGAGGCCCACTGCGGAAATCCCTGACAGCTAAATCTCCAGCCCCTTGGACATTGACAGCACTGGTGTTTGGCAGCAGGTAGGCTTCCCAGGAGCATCTTTGGACACTAGCCTAAAGTCAGGCCTGGAATTCTTTATTTGTCCTTCCACTACAATCTTGATGGAATCACAAGTACCACTGGACTGTCAACTAGGAGACAGGCCCAGAATCAAATGCCTTCTCAGGGTAGAAGAGAATTGTTTTCCCCTCCAGATTATACACCTTTGCCTCTTATCATCTCACAGATCTTCTTGTGAATTCACAGGTTTCTAGTGGGAAATAAGGGCCCTATCATTTATCCTGTGCAAAGACAGTGCCCAGGCCTTCCTTAGGTTACTCTTAAAAAGTGAAATTTTTTTTTAAAAAAATTCAAATAAAAGTGAACTTGTGAATGAACGGTAAAGAGGATTTCATACACAGAGGCAGGGATTTGATGTGATGAGCCTTTAAAAATAACTCTTAGGAGACATACTTTAAAGATGAACTTTTCCTACTTTGTCATATGGTTTTCAGTACTTTTCTACTCTTTCTCTAAACCTTGATAATTTTCAAAACTTTACTTTTATTGATTTTTCCTAAACAACAGAAGAAACACCTGCCCCAAGTATTTTAGTTCCTCATTCTTTCTACCTACACAGGTTTTAGAGAGCTCTCCTTCCCTTGAAGATGCTGTCTGCTTCCTTTGGTCAGGGAAATGCTTCAAACTTACTCTATGACTGACTGCTTATGTCCATTTTGATAGATCTATTCTTGGATGGATGTTATAACTGAGCAGTATCCTGATATGATTGAAAAAATCCACATTGGATCCTCATATGAGAAGCGTCCGCTTTATGTTTTAAAGGTATGTCATGGGGGAGAGTCATTGATCTGTCGACTCCAGGGGATGTGTTAATTCTCCAGTGGCACTTGTTATAATTTGGATTTTTTTTCTTTGAGTTCTGTAAATATTTGTATTACAACTGTTTCTCCACTTTAATACTCAGCTACTTAGGGTTAATTTTTTTTTTTTCGCTTTACTAATGCAGTGTTGGTCTATGAGTGGAAATCCCAATTTTAGAATTAACTCTGTCTCTTATGTGACAGATAAATTCCCTGAACTTCAAGACCTACTGTCATAAAATAAAGGGCAAGGGGTGTGGTCTGGATTATTTTTCATGTCCTTGTTTTATTTATACCACCACCACCTCTGACTGCCTTACGTAGGAAGAAGAAACGAGAGAGATGATCCGTTATTGAACAAACACTGACACTGTCACAGTTTTTGGAACAAAACAAAACAAACAAAAGCTGAACAACCAAACCCAGGGAAGGATAAGAACCAGGGAAATGCTGGGGTCCTGACAATAGGGTTGAAATGATAGCTTCTGTTCTAATCACAGTTCATTTGGTTATTCATTTTCAGTTGAATAAATTGGCCTTAGTAAAGGTAAGTAAATGTGGCCAAAGAAGAATTTGAGGGAGACATAAAAACATACTAATTCTTTCTTGATAATTTATAATGATGTACTTCTGTTTTGTACCACTTTCCCCACCCTAAATATATCCTATATAATAAAAGGGTGCTATGCAAATTGATCCTAACAGCAGAGTGACTGGGAATGACTGGTCACTATGACACACACTGACCACCAGGGGGCAGACGCTCAATGCAGGAGCTGCCCCCTGGTGATCAGTGCGCTCCCACAGGGGAAACTATGCTTAGCCACAAGCCAGGCTGACAACCGCCAGTACAGTGGTGGTGGTGGGAGCCTCTCCCGCCTCCTCATCAGCGCTAAGGATGTCCGACTGCAGCTAGGCCTGCTCCCCGGTGGCAAGTGGATATCCCCCGAGGGCTCCCAGGCTGCCAGAGGGATGTCTGACTGCCAGCTTAGGCCCAATTCCCCGGGGAGCGGGCCTAATCCAGCAGGTAGTCATCCCCCGAGGGATCCCAGACTATGAGAGAGCACAGGCCGGGCTGAGGGACCCTCCTGAGTGCACAAATTTTTGTGCACTGGGCCTCTAATATATATATTTAAAAAGAAGCTCTGGAAAAAATAATCATTGGAGAATACTTTATTTACTAATATTTAATTTACATTTAGTTTCCCAACATTATCTAAATTGTGATAGGTGTGCCTTTTTGGTCATTCAAAGATAAGATTTTGAGTCAGAATTTCTAAGTTTTAATCTGTTCTGAAGTAACTTGCAGTGCAGACTCAAGACAGACATATGAAACATTGGGTCTTCTTGGTGACTGAGTTGCTCAGATTGGATCCTTGTAATCATGGCATCCCATCCATGGCATTTGCTTTCAGCATGTTGTGTGTGCTCACTGGAACTTGTGTTTCTGGTACTTAGATGTACATGTGGGGAAGCCATGCTTCTTGCATGCGTTAATCTCCTCTTACTTGGCCAAGGATGCCAGCATAAGGACATAATGTAGGTCTCTAGGGTTCCTCCTGCTTGCCAGTGTCAGGACCAGTACCAGCAGAGCTTGCTTAGCACGGACAGAAGACAACTAATTCAGACAACTCAGGGTTTTCTATTAAATTGAATAGATTAAGTCAGCCAAGCAGTTCTCTTCTTTGAGTAATTTAACCTTTCACGGTCAGTGCACATGACTCTCTCACTTGCTTTCTCATTGAATATCACTATCTCCAAGTTAGTTAAGAAAATCTTCCTTGAGTAGTGCAGATGGCAATCTAAAAATCTAACTCTCTCTTTTCTTATTTTGGAATTTCAACCCCACATATTTGTTTGATTTTACAACACTCTTCTCCCTTCCCTCCATACTCTAAAGTTGGGTTGTAACTATTTTTTAAAAGCAAATGAAATATAATTCATTTTGTTTGGAGGTGAATTTGAGAATTCTGCTGAAGACCTTAAAGGCTATCACTGAGAAAAGAAAGGTTGGAAAATATCTCCTTTTCCAGAGATTTGACATCATGCACTAGCCCCCCACCCCCCAATACTGTGAATCAGAACAAGCCTATTGTCCCCAGATATATTGGTAATAAGTTTGTGTGAAGTTAGATGTGTGATTCTTTTTGTATAAAATGGAGAAATAGCCTACTGGCTCCCCTTTCTCAAGCCTTTCTCTGTTCCACACCTCCCATAGAAAGTTGCCTACCCAACACATACCATTTACCTCTAACGATGTGTGAAGAAAGTGCCTGAAGCACTAATTCTCTGGTCTCTACTTCTACATTTCCACTAGTTATAACTACTGAAATGTTTGGGGAATAAAAGAGCTTTAAGTCAAAAGTCCTGGCTTCAATTCTTAATTCTGACTCTTACCAGGTATGTGATCTTAATAATTTTATCTCTTCACTTTTAATCTCACCAGCTTTTAATTTTTCTTCAAAATTCTCAAAGTAATTCAGAGACTAGTGCATATGTCATATATTTGTTAAAAGAGACTATAATAATAAAAGCATAATATGCTAATTAAACTGGACATCCTTCCGGAAGACCTTCCAGAGGAAGCCAAGGCTGCGAGGGAAGCCCGGGTCCAGGTGCCAGAGGGAAGCCGGTGCTGGCAGAGGGGGGATGAAAGGCCTACTCTTGCACAAATTTCGTGCATTGGGCCTCTAGTTAAAATATAAGCCCTAAATAAATGGAAGTTATCCTGAGGCTCCTTGCTATTATTTTTATTTTCTTTGGGCAGGTTTCTGAAAAGCAACAAGCAGCCAAAAATGCTGTTTGGATTGACTGTGGAGTCCATGCCAGAGAATGGATCTCCCCTGCTTTCTGCTTGTGGTTCATAGACCATGTAAGTACAGTATTCACATTCTCTTAGACCAGAGTTTCTAAATATGTGGCCTAAGACCATCTGTGTCAAAATCAGCTGGATTGTTTACAAAATGCATTTTCCCAAGTCACAGCCTAGAATTCATGACTTAAAATCTCTGCAGGTGAGGCATAGAAATCTACAATTTTCACAAGCTTCCCAGATGACTTATATGCATATTATGCTTTAGAGTCATAACTTCAAGCATTAAAATCATTCTAAAGATTGTCGGCCTTTTCTTTCTTACATTTTAAGCTAGGGCTAAACACTAGAACATAATTAAGAAGTAGCATGCAATTGTAATATTTTTACAAGTAGAAGAAAGAACTAAAGCAATTACATAAATTAAGTTTCATTTAATTTCTCATTTTTTTGATTTGAATTATCCAGACATTTTTTGCCATATTCTGCCCTTGCAAAATTAATATAAAGTACATTATAGGGCAGATCATATTTTTTCATATATCATAATAGAGGATTTTTGTCCCTGAAAAAGGCCTTGGCATAAAAAAATCCATATATAATACAAAGAGTATGTCATAAAAGTAAAAATTATCCTATCTAATAAAAGAGAAACATGCAAATTGACCATAACCTCAACACCCTTCCCATTGGCTAATCAGCAGAATATATGCAAATTAACTGCCAACCAAGATGGTGGCCGGCAGCCAGGCAGCTGAAGTGAATAGGAGGCTTGCTTGCTCCAGTGACGGAGGAAGCCAAGGTTCCCCACCTGCCGCTGCCGGCCTCTGAGCTGCAACTCTAAGAAACAATGTTGCAATTATAGAAGCTAAACATTCCCCAGAAACCTGCTTTTGGCCAGCCGGGCTTCAGCCAGCAGGATCGCAACAGTATTACAATTATAGAACCCAAACAAACCCAGATCCCTGCTTTCAACAGCTGAGGTCTCAGAGCTGGAGTCAAGCCTCAGAGCTGAAGCTGGCTCTCAGCTCCAGTGGCAACCATAGCAGGTAAATAAATCCCAGAATGAAAAAAAAAGAAAAAAAGGAGAGGTTGGGAGCCTCAGTTGCCCGCCAACCTGAAAACAGCCATCATCCCCTCACCCAGACTGGCCAGGCACCCCAGTGGGGACCCCCACCCTGAAGCAACAAGACGGAGGCTAATTTGCATACTGAAGGCAGGCGGCAGCAGGCAAGGCTGTCCGTGGTCGTCCGGGACCGGATCTGTGACCCTGCCGGGCGGGGGGCAGTGCTTGAGGCTGTCCACGGTCTGGGACCCGGATCCGTGACCCTGCTGGGTGGGGGGGCGGTGCTTGAGGCTGTTCACAGGACCAAGACATGGATCTGTGAGCCTGCCAGGCAGGGGGCAGCACTTGAGACTGTCCGCGGTCCCGGGACCTGGATTCGTGACCCTTCCCGGCAGGGCGGCAGCTCGCACAGGGGCAGATCAGCCGGGGTTGGGCAGGGCAGGAAGCCTGGCTTCCGCCCAGCCCCAGTCACTCTGGGCAGGTGAGCAGCGCAGAGAGCCTCTGGACAGGGGAGGCAGGCCGGTGGAGGGCAACCTGTACTCCCCACATGGTGATGGTGACAGCTGTGAGCGCGCCAAGTGGAGCCTGCAGGCTGAGCTGAAGTAGCGCCTGCAGGCCATCAGCACCCAGGAGTGGCTGCGCAAGATCCGCCTCCTGGCCCAAAAGGTGCAGGATCGCAGGGACAGCCACCATGGCGGGCCAGACTGACGTCCTCCTGGCCACACCACGGGGATTTGCAGGTCTGCAAAGCCAGAGGCCTCCGGTGTGCACATCCCCCCCTGGCATGCGAACATCCCCCAGTACACTGTCACCCTCCCACGCCTGCAACAGCTGCAAACCAAGGCGTGCACAAGTTCCCCCCGCCTCTCCACCGCACTCCCATCAACCTGGCATGCCTAACACCCCCACAGGATGTGCACACATCCTCTCTGATGTGCTCACATCCTTTGGAGAGTGTCTGGGTGTTCTGGGTGCTGAGGGTGGGTGCCTGTGAGATGACAGTGAGAGGGCAGAGTGGTGATGCCCTGTTCCCACGGAGGCCAGTGCAGCTACAAGATCACCTCTGGGGGGGTTAATGCAGGTGCTGAGGCAGGAGCAGGTGCAGACAGACACACCTGGTGGGCGCGGGCGGCCCTCGCTGAGGTGCCTTCGGTCAGTGTTCAAGATCAAGAACCCAGAGGTGGAGAGGAATTCCGTCCTCTCAGTGAAACAGTGGGATAGTCGGGGCGACTGTAGAGAAGGAATGTGCACTTTGGGTGCCATCACCCATGAGTGAAGGCTGCCCTGACTGAGCCTCGCTTGCTTGGGGCCTAGCGCACTCCTGCCAGGCAGCAGGGGACAGGACGTGCTTTTCCAAATTAATGAGAGAAAATGTTGATTCTCCTGCCCACGAAGGTGGAAAGTGAAGTGGGGAGACATGTGGGGAGTGAGTGAAGTTCCCTGTCTTGGGGTTCCAAATCTGCTGTTGGTTTCTTTCACCACTGACTAGAGATATGCAGGGTGTCCCCCCAAAATGTATACACACTTTGAATACCTACTAATTCCAATGGTTTTAAGCATAAGAAAGAAACAACAATAGAGCTGTTATCTGTTAAAAGTGTGGGCACAAACAGGTAGTTGGACATTCCCTGAGGGGTCTCAGATTGGAGAGGGTGAAGGCCAGACTGAGAGGCCCTCCCCCGCACCCACCCCAGTGCACGAACTTCGTGCACTGGGCTACTAGTAATGACTATAAACCTGAAACTATATTTGCATATACACAGTAACACAAACCAAATGAGTTAGGAAATTAAGAGATTACCACTTAGATTGATGTCTTAACAAATAAAGTTCATCAAAAGTAAAATTATTTCTGCCTCTTCTGACCTCTTGTCAAGTACATCTCTAACTATCTTCATTTGACTTATCCTTTCTTCCCCATGGATGGGAGCTATAGCATTCCTGGACCTACTGAAAAGTTCCCAACCACCGCTGGTACTACCTTGACCAAATGAAGATAGTTCCCAACTGAGCAGACCTTAACACAGCCCAGTCATTTGATGATCTGGAATCTTCTCCACATTGGGTAGTTCTATTTGTTTTAGGTAATGGATGAAGTAGCAGTTGGTAGAGAGAGAAAGGTGCAAAGGAAGAGAGAGTACATTTATTTTTTATTTTATAACTGAATCTGGATTGGGCCAGAAAGAAATTTCAACTCATATTGACTCCAATTTATATTGGTGAACTTGTCCTTAATTGCTGTCTGTCCCAAATTTACAAATCTTTCCTCCCACTTGCGGAATCCTTATAAGGTTAAATTATTTATTTCACATTTATAAATTGCCTATGCAGTTCCAGACCATGGAGAAACAATGGAAAACAAGATACATTTCAAGAAACTTACAATCAAGTATTTTGCCCCAACAATGTCAGCCTGATTTTTGTAGCCTAAGTCAACAGAACTCTTTTTAATGGACATTTAAGCCCCATCTTTGCCTGCTCCATCTGACTTCCATAATGATTCAAACAACTGTATGAGGAAAATAAAATACTTAGCTTAAAAAAAATTGTGGGTGTGGATTTTATATTTAAAAAGTAAAGCAACCTAGCCCTGGCTGGTGCTGCTCAGTGGTTAGAATGTTGGCCCACTGTAGGGTTGTGGGTTCTATTCCCAGTCAAGAGCACGTACTCTGGTTGCAGCTTCCATCCCTGCACAAATGCAGAAGACAAACAATTGATCTCTCTCTCTCTCTCTCTCTCTCTCTTTCAATCTCTCTCTCTCCTCCCTTCCACTCTCTCTTTCTAAAAAATAATCAACGGAAACAATATCCTCAGGTGGGGATTAACAACAGCAACAACAAAAAAAGGTAAAGCACCCAAAGGTGAATTGGCTTAGCTTTAAAGTCTGTGTAAAGAAATCCGACATTACTCCTGAGTTTTTCTTTTAGTCTCACATTAACACCACACTCACAACACTCTGATACCAAATGTATGAGGATTTTCCCTACACCAAGCAATTCTGTGACACCAGCTATGTGTCCTACAATTTAACTCAATTCTGACACTATTCACCTGGAGATAGCATTAGATCCCACAAGACTCCTTTTCCCCTACCTCACTTCAGGTGCTAATCTAGCTGATCCATTCACCCCTCTTCTCTACTTACAGGCATTGAGAAGTCCCCTTATTGTACAGTTTCCCTCTATCCTTCTATTTTCAAAGGCTATATTTCAGCTCTCACTCAATCCTTCTGTTTGGAGCCCTGCTTATTAAACAAGAAATTTCTGGGCTAACATTGATCATAAGCCTAGCTTATGGCTAAAGTTCCCATCTAACCATTGAAAAAGGTAAGAAGGAAATAAAGAGAATGAAGCAAGAAAAATCTCTAATAAACTATCTAACTCTACTTCTAAAAGAACTAGGAAGAGAATAAGAACAGACCAGAATAAGGAGAAGGAAGGAAAAAATAAAGATCAGAGTGGAACTAAATGACATAGAGACTAAAAAAAAAAAAAAAAGAAAGAAATACAAAAGATCATGCCGAAACCGGTTTGGCTCAGTGGATAGAGCGTCGGCCTGTGGACTGAAAGGTCCCAGGTTCGATTCCGGTCAACGGCATGTACCTGGGTTGCGGGCACATCCCCAGTAGGAGATGTGCGGGAGGCAGCTGATCGATGTTTCTCTTTCATCGATGTTTCTAACTCTCTATCTCTCTCCCTTCCTCTCTGTAAAAAATCAATAAAATATATTTTAAAAAAAAAAAGAAATACAAAAGATCAATGAAACTAAGAGCTGATTCTTTGAAAATATAAACAAGACTGATGAACCTTTAGCCAGACTCATCAAGAAACAAAGAAAGAGGGCCTAAATAAATAAAATCATAAATGAAAGAGGTGAAGTAACAACTGACACCACAGAAATACAAAGGATTGTAAGAAAATACTATGAACAAGTATATGCCAACAAATTGGAAAACCTTGGCGAAATGGACAAATTCCAAGAATCATGCAACCTTCCAAAACTCAATCAGGAAGATTCAGAAAACCTGAATACACAAATAACAACCAATGAAATTGAAGCAGTAATAAAAACTCCCAGCAAACAAAAGTCTTGGTCCAATGACTTCACAGGTGAGTTTTACCAGACATTCAAAGAAGAATACCTATCCTCCTCAAACTATTCCAAAAAATCCAAGAGGAAGGAAAACTTTCAAGTTCTTTTTATGAGGCCAATATTATGCTAATTCTAAAACAAGATAAAGATACTACAAAGAAGGAAAGTTGCAGGCCAGTATCCCTGATGAACACAGATGCTAAAATCCTCAACAAAATATTAGCAAATCGGATCAAAAAGATCAAACACCATGACCAAGTGGGAATTATTCCAGGGATGAAAGGCTGGTACACTATTCACAAATCAATAAATGTGATACATCACATAAAAAAACCTGAAAGATAATAATCACATGATCATATTAATAGACACAGAAAAAGCATTTGACAAAATCCTGTACCCATTTTTTATTTTTAGAAAGAGAGTGCAGGAGAGGGAAAGACAGAGAGAAATATCAATGTGAGAGAAACACATCGATTGGTTGCCTCCTGCATGCCCCTGACCAGGGCCTGGGCTAGAGAGGAGCCTGCAACTGGGGTCCGTGCCCTTGACCAGAATCGAACCTGGGACCCTTTGGTATGCAGGCTGAAACTCCATCTATTGAGCCAAACTGACTAGTGCCAGCACCCATTTTTGATAAAAATTCTCGGGAAAGGGGGGATAGAGGGAGAATACCTTAACATAATAAAGGTCATATATGACAAACCTACAACCACCATCATACTCAATGGGCAAAAATTAAAACCATATTCCCTAAGAATAGGAACAAGACAGAAATTTCCCTTTTACCACTTTTGTTCAACATAGTACTGGAAGTCTTAGCCACAGTGACCAAATTTTCTAGAATACAGTGGGGGATTTGTTTTATGTTTACAAACCAGAATCAGATCAGTACAACCAAAGGAGCCATCAGGCTGCAGGAGTCTTCCCAGCTCTAGCCCCTGTAGCTTTTAGAAAGTGTTGAATTCAGTTTTAAAAAGCACTGAAACTCAAGACTTAACAGTATCCTATATAATAAAGAGGGAATATGCAAATTGACCATCACTCCACCACAAAGACGACAGCACCCACAGTGGAGGGGGGGAAGGAAGGGCTCTGTAACACAAGATGGCTGCACCCACAGCAGAGGCTGAGTTCCCAAAACAAGCCTTAACAAGCAATCAGCAGGGACCTGAGGCTGCACTCCTCCCAAACCCTCCCCATGGGGCTTGACAGGGGACCTCAGGCTGCACCCCCCACCCCAGCAGGGTTTAACAGGGGAACTCAGGCCATGCCCCCCACCTGGCAGGGATTGATGGGGAACCTCAAAGTGCACCCCCACCCCGGTGATGGGCTGGAGGACCTCAGGCCACACCTCCGGCCCAGCGGGGCTTGATGGGGGATCTCAGCCACATCCCCCACCTGGCGGGGCTTCACTGGGGACCTCAAGCATACCCCCCACCCCAGTGCCAGGCCAGGGGACCTCAGGCCATGCCCCCTGCCCCAGCGCTGGCCAGAGGACCTCAAGCCGCACTCCCCACCCCAGTGCTTGGCCAGGGGACCTCAAGTCGTGCCCCCCCACCCCAGTGCCAGGCCAGGGGACCTGAGGCTGCAACCCTGCCGAGCGGAGCTTGACAGGGGTGGGACCAGCTGGGTCTGGATCTAGCCCAATGGGGGTGGGGCTGGCCAGGTCTGGGTCTTGAGCAATTTTGAGGCGCACATGGGTGGGCAGAGACTTGACTCTGGGTCCCGTGGTGTGCCCCAGACACTGACAGGAGGAAGATTTTCATATACATTTTACTAATTTCCTTTCATCTCTGATACTTCTATTATAGAGAAAGGGCAAATAGCAATATTAAAATATTTTCCCTAGTTAATCCCCTTTTAATGTGCACAAATTTTGTGCACTGGGCCACTAGTTATATTATAATCTTCAAACTGTTGAGAGACTAAATATTGATTATTCCCACCACAAAAAAAGAAATGATATGTGATGTGATAGAACATACACACATATGCATTGCCCATGGACATAGACAATAGGGCAATGAAGGCTTGGGGCAGGTTGGGAATCTGGTAGAGGGAGGCAATAGGGAAAAAGAGGAGACATCTGTAACACTCTCAACAATAAAGATAAATTTTTAAAAAAGAAGGCCATGTGACAATGTACGCAGAGATTGTAGTGGTGTAGCTATGAGCCAAGTAATGCCAAACAACCCCTAGAAGCTAGGAGAGAGTCATGGAACAGATTCTTCCTCAGAACCTCAAGAAGGAACCAATCCTGCTGACACCTTGATTTTGGACCTCTGGCCTACAAAATTGTGAGAGATAAATTTTAAACCAAAGAGAGAGATAGAGAGGCAGACAAAGAAACCTACTGGGCCACATATATTAAAACTTCAACAAACATTGTAGAAATTAAAATGATAAATGCTTTATTACTTTAAAATAAATCAGGTCTCTAATCTTTTTCTGATAATTAACTGCTATGTTAATACTGAAACATGACTTCAACATAAATTTACAAATTTAGAGCATAAAAATGTATTTTACTAGTTGCTCAACTCTTGAAAAAATTGCTTCTTTTAGTCTATAAAATTTGCTTCCTTCTCATTAAGCTTTCATTTCTGACCCATAGTAGATTAAAAAACAACTTGTACATTAGCTTTCCTTTCTCCCATATTTCATGTAGTGGTTGTCCATTGCAAAAATGTTTAACATGACTCATGATTGTTTTAGCAGAATATGAAAATGGTATTTTAAATATTTAAAAAGAGAAAATGGTAAAGATTTTACTATAGTTAAGGTAGGATTAAAGACATTTTTCTTTTGTCAATAATAAAAAAATCTTTTTTAAAAACATCTTTTGAGGTGTTTTTGAGTAAAGTTTAAAGCAACAAATAATTGTAAACTAATCCACAAATTAAAATATAGCAATGCTGCCACTACTTCATTATGTAATGTGTTTATACCAAAGCTTAGTCCTAGAAGCAATGGTTTAACCAGCTGAAATTTGTCTTTGTGGTTATCCTGCCTTTATATTTGGTTATTTTGTGATGCACTTCTCAGTCATCAAAATGAGGATGTCATTAGATCATGTTGGAAAATGTGACCCTAAGCTAGGTGTGGGTCTAAACCAGTGGTTCTCAACCTTCTGGCCCTTTAAATACAGTTCCTCATGTTGTGACTCAACCATAAAATTATTTTCGTTGCTCCTTCATAACTGTAATGTCGCTACTGTTATGAATCATAATGTAAATATCTGATATGCAGGATGGTCTTAGGCGACCCCTGTGAAAGGGTCGTTCGACCGCCAAAGGGGTCACAACCCACAGGTTGAGAACCGCTGGAACCAAATGAGCAGTGTCAGATGATGCCTATTCAGAAACTCATAGCCAGTACTTAGGAAAAGCTACCACTGATTTTAAAGCCAAATGATCTGATGCTTGGGAAACATACTGCTATTACAGCAAAAAATTTAGCCCCAAAAGTTACAAAGACAATGTAGAAATATCACTAGTCCTATCTGGACATAAGACAAAAATTAAAGCTCTGATGGATATGGATTATTGAAAAGAACTATATCTAGGTTTTTGCTTCCTTAAATCTTTGTAGTGGGCTTTATGGATTTAATAAATAATTATTTTTGTTTCTCAAAGGAAATTTTTATTAAATGTATGGTTCTGTTTTCTGCCTCCATCAAATAGGAAGACGATTTGATACTCTTCCTAGAAGTTAAATTTGTAAATTTAAACATGCCAAATGACTTTTAAAAAGGGGGGGGGGGGGGAGAGACATATAAAAGAAACAGACTAGCCTGACTGGTGTGGCTCAATGGTTGAGCTTCAACCCGTGAACCAGGAGGTCATGGTTTGATTCCACGTCAGGGCACATGCCCGAGTTGCTGGCTCCATCCTCAGTGGAGGGCATGCAGGAGGCAGCCGATAGATGATTCTCTCTCATCATTGATGTTTCTATCTCTCTCTCCCTCTCCCTTCCTCTCTGAAATCAATAAAAACTAATTTTTAAAAAGGAAAAAGAAACAGACTGTTTAGAAGAACTTAAAAGAGATATTATTTAACACACTTGGTTTTATTTGTAGGTAACTCAGTTATCTGGGGAAGAAAATCTGTTTACCAATATTCTGAGGCACCTGGATTTCTATGTTATGCCGGTAGTTAATGTGGATGGTTATGACTACTCTTGGAAAACGGTAGGTGAAGGCAAAGAAAAAACTTACCCCCTTTGGGAATACATGATACTCTGAATTAATTATTTATAAAATCCTGGCTCTTGGCACAATGGTTTCATTATGAAACAAAATAATTCTCATTATAGAAAAGATCAACCTTATGTGAGTGAAAATAATTTTATAGTACACTCCTATGTACCTGTCAGAGAGCTTCAGAAATAATCATCTTAAGCCGATCTATTTTCATCTATATACTCTTCTACCTTACCCATAGTATTTTAAAGCAAATCTCAGGCATCATATCAATTCATCAATAAATATTTTAGTATGCACCTCTAAAAAAGCTCTTTAAAAAATAACCACAGTACAAATATACCTAAAAATTAAAAATAATTACTTGAAATAAAAGGTTCAATCAATATTTAAATTTTTAATTACATAATAACTTTTAAATAAGTTTCTTTGATTCAGGATCCAAAGAAGGCTAATATGCTGTGATTGACTTATATGTCTTTTAATTCTATTGTAATCCATAAATGCTCATGTTCTCACTCTTCCTTGCAATTTATTCATTGAACAAAAAAGTTTCCCATTGTCTGAATTTGCTAGTTGCATTTTGCCATGTTGCAATTTAACCTATTCCTCTGTCCCCTGTATTTTCTAAAAATTGATATTTGGATTCTGTAAGCTTAATCAGATTTAGAATTAACTTTTTTGGCAAGACTACTTCATTGTGATAGTGTGCTCTCAGATCAGGATGTGTATAACATCTAGTTGTGACTCTTTTTGAGGTACTAGTTACCACTGATGCACAATGCCTAGATCCATTTATTCTTACTAGGAATCCTTTAAATAGCATTTTTTATTTGTAAAATCATAAATTGCAAGATTTAGAACAGAATTAATTGAACTTTTATTCTAACTTATATGTGAATTTAAACCTTAGTACACTTTAACTCAATCATGAGCATGAGTATCCTGATCAATCTCATCTCTATTGGGAACCATTATCAATAATTTTTCTAACCTATAAGTATCATGATTCATGTAAAATTACTCAAGCACTATGAAGTACATTCCTTTCTAATTTAATGAGGGGCACATAAAACATAACTGAGCATATGTCAGTTAAGAGAAATCTACCTGAGTAGCACATGTAAACACTACAGGAAATGAGAAAAGTGCAGGGATTAGAAACATATGGGATTACACAGGAATAATTTCATGTTGGAGGTAATTTATGCAGAAGAGATCAGAATGGAGATTGGTGGGAAAATCAACTCAATTAAGAGGAATACCAAGAATAAAAGTTTGCAGGTGGGGGTGGGCAAATCCTAAACTAAATAAATGAGAAATGCCTAGCATAGCACATAATACTAATTTAATGTTCAATAAGTGATCACATCTAGATGTTGATGTTATAATAAATGTATGCCTTCACCGGAATCACAGTGGAATTTAGCCACCCTTTAGATGTTTCCACTTTTCAGTTGTCCTTTGTGTCTGAACTCTGCCAAATAGTACTTCCTGCAGTTCAAGAACCTAATTTCTCCACAGAAAGTGTTGCTACCAAACCACAGGCCAAGGTTTGGAAGCAGAATGGGAGGCTTGGTAGAAGGGTTGGTGAGAGTAGGGGAAAACAGTGCCACATCACCTTAGAACTAAAGGCTGTGCAACTATTTACATGATCAAATCTTCTAGTTTACCTCAGGAATACAGTGGGGGATTTGATTTATGTTTACAAACCAGAGTCAGAACAGTACAACCAAAGGAGCCATCACGAGTCTTCCAGCTCTAGTTCCTGTAGCTTTTAGAAAATGTTGAATTCAGTTTTAAAAAGCACTGAAACTCAAGACTCAACAGTATTGTATTAAAATCTTCAAACTTGCTGAGAGACTAAATATTGATTATTCCCACCACAAAAAAGAAATTATATGTGATGTAATAGAGGTACTAACTATCCCTACAATGGTAATCATATCATAATATATAAATGTATCAAATCAACATGTTGTACACCTTAAATTTATGCAATGTTAAATGTCAAATATATTTTTATTTTAAAAAAAGAAGGAACTCTCGCCTTTTGCAACAGCATGGATGGAACTGGAGAGCATTATGCTAAGTGAAATAAGCCAGTCAGAGAAAGATAAATACCTCATGATTTCACTCATTTGTGGAATATAGAGAACAACATAGACTGATGAACAGGGACAGATCCAAAGACAGAGAAACAGCGATCAGACTATTAATCCCCAGAGGGAAAGTAGGGGAGGAAGGGGGCAAGGGAAGGGATCAACCAAAGGACTTGTATGCGTGCATATAAGCCAAACCAATGGACATGGACAACAGGGGGATGAGAGCATGAGTGGGGGGGGGGGGCGCGGGGGGGGGGGGTTAGGGTTTAATAGGGGAATGAGGACACATTTGTAATACCTTAACTAACAAAGAATTAAAAAAAAAAAAGTCAAACTTGGTGCCATCCAAAAAAAAGAAAGAAAGCAAGAAACTCATGACTCATAGTTTTAATTTGAAACACAGTTATTTTACTTTTCTTAGAAAGAACTCAACAATGCATAACATTACTTTAAAGGAATAAGACTAAACAAAAAGGCCAATAAGAGCCTAGCAAAACCAAATGACAATATTATTCCTCTAGGTCAAACTTAATCAGATATTATTATTTTGTTCGGTTTAAACTAAAATAGTTTGAGTTAATGTGATTGAGACCTAGATAGAAACAGGAGCTGTGCAAAAAGAATGCCGTGAAGAAAGTGACAGGATGAAGTGATGGGATTGCAGGAGAGAAATATAGCCTGGCCACTTAGGCATTAAAAGTCATGTCTTGCCCAGCCAGCATGTCTCAGTGGTTGAGCGTGCACCTGTGAACCAGGAGGTTATGGTTCGATTCCCACAACCCAGACATATACCCAGGTTTTGGGCTCAATTCCCAGTGTTGGGCATGCAGGAGGCAGCCAATCAATGATTCTCTCTCATTATTGATGTTTCTATCTCTCTCTCCTCCCTTCCTCTGAAATCAATAAAAATATATATATATTTTAAAAAGTCATGTCTTTCCTTAAACCACAAACATGGCCACACCGGTTATCTGTATCTTGTTTACTAGAATCGAATGTGGAGAAAGAACCGTTCTGTTCATGAAAACAATCCTTGCACTGGAACAGATCTGAACAGGAACTTTGCATCCAAACACTGGTGTGGTAGGTTGTTTGTTTCATTTTAGGTAATGTTTCTTCATTAGAAACGTGATATTCATAAAGAAAGGTGCATTAATTCAAAGATAGCGGGTCTTTCTGAATCAGGAAATAATTTAAATAATAAACTTTTTAGTTAAGAGTGGTGCTGTGAATATTAACTAGAGTCAGCAAATTCTCTTAACCCAGTAGTTCTCAACCTTCCTAATGCCGCGACCCTTTAATACAGTTCCTCATGTTGTGGTGTCCCCCAACAACAAAATTATTTTCGTTGCTACTTCATAATTGTAATTTTGCTACTGTTATGAATCGTTATGCAGGATGTATTTTCATTGTTACAAATTGAACATAATTAAAACATAGTGATTAATCACAAAACAATATGTAATTATATATGTGTTTTCCGATGGTCTTAGGCGACCCCTGTGAAAGGGTCGTTCGACCCCCAAAGGGGCCGCGACCCACAGGTTGAGAACCGCTGGCTTACCCTCTCCTTTGTGCTGTTTCCTCATCTGTAAAAGAAGGGAGTTAGACCAGTTCTTTAAGTCCCATCTAGCTTCAAAATTTTAAAATTCTATTTTTCTAGAATAATAAGGAAGTGACTATTAAATTTCCTGTTTAATAAACAAATAATTTCATTCCTATGATAGCAGAGACCAGAGTCAGGTGGGTATCTCTTATTTTTAATTGCATAGTTAAATGTTTACCTCTACAGTGTTTGAAAGCATTTTCTTTTGCGTTAACTCTTCACTTTCTTAACATGTTCTTACTTTCATGAATATTATAAAGATAAACTTATGTCTAGCACAGTGGGAGTTTATCATTCCTTGATTTGGATGAGTTAAGGAACTCAGTGAATATTGATTTAGGCATTCAAGAATATTGTCTGTGGTGAGGACTGTTCTCAGGGAAGTAGGTGTTAGTTCCCATTATATTTCATAGCCACTACATTTAAGAAACAGTTATAAATTAAAACTACACAGATAGATGTCAGAGAAATGGCCTCTCCCCCTGAAATTATAACAAGTTTACCAACTATAATTCAACAAAGAATTCCCTGCTCCATACAGAGGCATGCCTGAGAGATTCGCGCATTGAAAGATTTAAAGGTGGGCAACCAGGAATAAATGGGGATATGAGAAGGGAGGAAAGCACCGATGGCCCACAGATGCAACCCTGCAGCGGGACCTCAAGGCCCGGCCTGGAGAGAGGAGGAAAACAGCAGAAGCAGGCACTTTCTTGGGCCAGGAGGAACAGAGAGCTGTAGGGGACAGTTCAGCAGGGCAAGCAGTGAGTGGATGGAACAGTGACTGAGCCAACAGATGCCTGACAGAGCATGGGGTTCTGCCATGTGGCTCTCCACTGTCAGGCTACACAGTACTGTTTCAGACAAAAAAAAAAACAGAACCACAGAACACTACTACCATTTGAGCTCTCAAAATTCACCTTCTGTTGCCCTTGGAGTCAGGTCGAGGAGCATATTATCTGTAAACCAAGAGCTATTGCAGTAAAACCGCTGTTTCCCTCTGTGACTGATCTCCACATGGGATGTTTGGGGTGGGACCCAATGGAGGTCAGGGGTCACCATTATCGTAGGGACAAAACAAACCCTGCCCATAAGTAAGCAGCACAGCTGAACTGTCTTATGGAAGCCCTGGAGGTCAAAACTGGGAGACCACAGAGCTAAAAAAAATCTTGCAATTCAGCGCCATCTACTGGAAAAATCATAGAAGGACCTGTTCAGAGAAAGCTGCTATCAGCCATTAATATTCCTAGATAATAAAAGCCTAATATGCTAAGTGTCCGGTCAGCTGGTTGGCTGTTCAACCAATCAAAGCATAACATGCTAATGATATGATAAGGCTGCTCAACAGCTCACTACAATGTGCACTGACCACCAGGGGGCTACAGTCGACCAGTCAACCAGTCGCTTGATGTGCACTGACCACCAGGGGGAAGATGCTCAACTGCTAGGTTAGCTTGCTGCTGGGGTCTAGCCAATCGGGACTGAGCGAGATGGGCAAGACATGCCCTGGAGCCCTCCTGCGGTCTCTCTCTGTCTGGCCAATCTCCCATGTCCCTCCCCAGCACCAATCATGCACCAGTATGGTCCCTCGGCCTGGCCTGCACCCTCTCACAATCCAGGACCCCTCAGGGGAGGTCTGAGAGCCGGTTTTGGCCCGATCCGACAGGCCAGGCCGAGGGTCCCCACTGGTGCAAAATTCATGCACCGGGCCTCTAGTAGACAGATATAGATGTCTAAGCAAAGGAGAACAGCAAATACTATGAATAACCATGGTAACAAGGGTGATTAGCAAAAAAAAAAAAAAAAAGAAAAATCCCCAGAAAGCAGGCTGGAACACATAGAAATGTGATATAAATGATGGAGATTTCAACATTGCAGTTCTGAAAATATTCAACAAGATGCAAGAAAATACCGACAAGCAATTCAATGCACTCAGAAAACAAATCAGTGGACAAAACAAGTACTTTACCAAAGAGATTGAAACTTTAAAAAAGAACCAATCAGAAATCTTAGAAACGAAGCATGCAATCAAGGAGATTAAGAGTGAACTACTGAGTCCTAGCTGGTTTGGTTCAGTGGATGGAGTGTTGGCCTGCAGGCTGAAGGGCCCAGGTTTGATTCTGGTCAAGGGCACATGCCTGAGTTGCAGGCTTGATCCCCAGTAGGGGGCATGCAGGAGGCAGCCAATCAATGATTCTGACTCATCATTGATGTTTCAATCTCTCTCTCCCTCTCCCTTCCTCTCTGAAATCAATAAAAATATATATATTTTTTAAAAGAGTGAATTACTGAGCATTGAAAACAGAGGCAATCAGATGGAGGAAAGAATTAGTGATAATGAAGATAGGAATCTATAAATGACACAGAGGAGAGAAGAGATAGTTGGGCATAAAGAAAAATGAAAGAGCTCAAGAATTATCTGATTCCATCAGAAAAAGCAATTGTAGAAGTATAGGCAGGGAACAGAGAATCTATTCAAACAAATAGTAAATGAGAACTCCCCAAAACTATGGAATGAATTAGATCCCAGGATCCAAGAAGTAAACAGAACACCTAGTTACCTCAATCTAAAGAGGCCTTCTCCAAGGCACTTTGTATTAAAACTATCAAAAATTAATGACAAAGAAAAAATTCTCAAAGCAGCCAGGGAAAGAAGGAAATGACTACAAAGGAAAACCCATCAGAATTTCATCTAACTTCTCAACAGAAACACTATAAGCCACTATAAGAGAATGGAACCAAATATTCAGACATCAAAAAGAGATAAATTACCAGACACAAATAATATACCCAGCAAAATTATCCTTTAACCATGAAGGAGAAATAAAGTCACTCCAAGATATACAGAAGTTGAAGGATTTTATCACCAGAAAATCTCCATTGCAGGAAATACTCAAGGGAGTTATTCTACCTCAGACAAAGAAAATAAGGTCACAACACTACAAATAAGATCACCAAAATACTTACAGCATAAACAGGGATAATTTGTGACAACAAAAACATAAAAGGGGTGTGGGTAAAGATCTGAACTAGTAAAGGAAGATGAAGATCAGACTCACTCAAAAGAAAAAAAAAACCTATAGTATATATTCAAGTTTATTATTTATAAACCTAATGGTAACCACACAGAAAAATCTCCAAACCAGTACACATAGCTTTAAAAAAAAGGAAACAGAGGAAAGAAATATGAAACACCACCAAGCAAAAACAACATATAGAAACATAAAGGAAAAGAAACAATGGAGGTACAGAGCTACCAGAAAACAAAAGATAAAATGGCTATAGGAAATCCTCATACATCAATAATTACCCTAAATGTAAATGGTCTGTGTTCAACCAATAAAGAGAAACAGAATAGCCGTGTGGATCAAAAACAAAATCCAACCATACGCTGCCTACAAGAGACACCTCTAAGCTGCAAAGACAAAGGTAGATTCAAGCTAAAAGAATGGAAAATGATTCTACAAGCAAGTAACACCCACAAAAAAGCAGGTGTAATCATACTTATATCTGACAAAATAGATTTCAAGATAACAGTAGACAAAGACAGACACCTTATAATGACAAAGGGGACTCTACATCAAGAAAACATAACACGCCCTAACCGGTTTGGCTCAGTGGATAGAGCGTCGGCCTGCGGACTGAAAGGTCCCAGGTTCGATTCCAGTCAAGGGCATGTACCTTGGTTGCGGCCACATCCCCAGTAGGGGGTGTGCAGGAGGCAGCTGATCAATGTTTCTCTCTCATCGATGTTTCTAACTCTCTATCCCTCTCCCTTCCTCTCTGTAAAAAATCAATAAAATATATTAAAAAAAGAAAAAAGAAAACATACCACTTCTTAATATATATACACTCAACCAGAGAGCACTGAAATATATAAAACAATTACTCACAGAACTAAAGGAAGAAACAGATCAAAACGCAATCATAGTTGGAGACCTTAATACTCATTTGACAGCTCTAGACAGATCAATCAAACAGAAAATCAATAAAGAAATATGGGCCTTAACTGACTAGACCAAATGGACATAATTGACATTTACAGAAACTTTCATCCCAAAACATCAGATTATACATTCTTCTCCAGTGTACATGGAACATTCTTAAGGATAGACCATATGTTAGGTCACAAAATTAGCATTAACAAATTCAAGAAAATTGAAATTATACCAACCACGATGCCTTGAAATTAGAAATCAACTGCAAAAAAGGAAATAAAAAAACACATATCCGTAAAGATTAAACAACATACTACTAAAAAATGACTGAGTCAAAGAAGAAATAAAAGATGAGATCAAAAGATATAGTGAGACAAATGAGAATGATAATACAACACATTAAAACTTCTGGGATGCAGTGAAAGCATTATATAATTATAGGCCTATTTCAAGAAACAAGCCCTAACCGGTTTGGCTCAGTGTATAGAGTGTCGGTCTGCGGACTCAAGGGTCCCAGGTTTGATTCCGGTCAAGGGCATGTACCTTATTTGCAGGCACATACCCAGTAGGGAGTGTGCAGGAGGTAGCTGATCAATGTTTCTCTCTCTCATCGATGTTTCTAACTCTCTATCCTTCTCCCTTCCTCTCTGTAAAAAATCAATAAAACATATTTTTTTTAAAAGAGAAACGAGAGAAATCCCAAGTAAACAACCTAATATTATATGTTAAAGAACTAGAGAAAGAAGAATAAAAGCAACCCAAAGTCAGAAGTTAAAAAATAATAAAAATTATAGCGGAATTGAATGAAATAGAGAATAAAAAGACTATATAAGTTAATAAAACAAAGAGCTGTTTCTTTGAAATGATGAATAAAATTGACAAACCCCTGGCTAGACTCACTAAGGAATAAAAGTAAAAGACCCTTATAAACAAAATCAGAAATGACAGAGAAGTCACCACAGACATCATAGATATACAAAGGATCATACTAGAATATAATGAAAGACTATGTTACCAAATTCAATAACCTAAAAGAAATGGATAAGTTCCTAGTATTATATAATCTGCCTAGTCTACTAGTAAATCATGAAGAATTGGAAAATATAAATAGACTGATCAGCAGTGAGGAAATTGAAACAACCATCAAAACCTCCCCAAAAAAACAGAAGTCCAGGACCAGATGGCTTCACTAGTAAATTCTACCAAACATTCAATGAAAATTTAAAACTTATCCTTTTCAAAGTCTTCAAAAAAATTGAAGAAGAGTCCATCTTTTTTAATACATTTTATGAGGCCAATATAATCCTAATATCAAAACCTTGCAAAGATAACACAAAAAAAGAAAACTACAGACCAATATCTCTGATTTATAAAGTTGCAAAATCCTAAACAAAATACTGCAAATCAAATATAATAGTACATAAAAAAAATACATCACGATTAACTGGGGCTCAGTCCAGGGTCACAAGGTTGGTTCAACATACACAAATCAATTACTGAAATGCACTATATTAACAAAAGAAAGGATAATCATATGATCTGATAAATAGATGCAGAAAAAGCATTTGATAAGGTCCAACATTCATTTATAATTAAAACACTCAATACAATAGGAATACTGAGGAGAAAATAAACAAATGGGATTACATAAAAATAAAAAGTTCCTGCACAGCAAAAGAAACCATCAACAAAATGAAAAGGGAGCCCACTGTATGGGATAACATATTTGGCAATAATATATCTGATAAATGGTTAATATCAAAATATATAAGGAACTCATACGACTTAACAGAAGGAAGACAAATAATCCAATTAAAAAATGGGCAAAGGACCCAAATAGACACTTCTCCAAATAGGACTTACAGATGGCCAAGAAACATATGAAAAAATGCTCAGTCACTGATCATCAGAGAGATGCAAATTAAAACGACAATGAGGTATCACCTCACACATGTCAGATGGCTACCATCAACAAATCAACAATGACAAGAGCTAGCGAGTATGTGGAGAAAAGGGAACCCTAGTGCTCTGCTGGTGGGAATGCAGACTGGTGTAGCCATTATGCAAAAACAGTATGGAGTTTCCTCAAAAAATTAAATATGGAACTGCCATTTGACCCAGAGATCCCACTTTTAGGAATATATCCTAAGAAACCCAAAACACCAATCAGAAAGAATATATGCACCCCTATGTTCATAGCAGCACAATTTACAATAGCTAAGATCTGGAAACAGCCCAAGTGCCCACCAGTAGATGAGTGGATAAAAAAGCTGTAGTACATTTATACCATGGAATACTATGTAACCATAAAAAGGAAGACTCTCTTACCCTTTGAGACAGCATGGAGGGACCTGGACAGTATCATGCTAAGTGAAATAAGTCAGTCAGAGAAAGACAAGTATCACATAATCTCACTTATACCTATAACCTCAGTAACAAAATAAACTGATGAATGGAGTAGATCCAGAGACAAGGAAGCATGAAACAGAGTGTGGAATCCCTGAGGGAAGGCGAGGGAGGGTGGATGGGTGGGAGGTAATCAACCAAGGACCTTGTATGCATATATGCATGGCGCATGGACACAGACAATGGGGTGGTGAGGACCTGGGGTGGGGGACAGGGGTGGGCTGGATGGGGTCAGTGGGGGAGTGGAGGGAAATATGTAATACTTTCAATAATAAAGAATTTTTTAAAAAAAGAAAAGAAATATATTAAAAAATCAGAATAGAAAGAAAGTACCTCAACATAATAAAGGGCATATATGATAAACCCTCAGCTCATATCATATTCAATGGTGAAAAACTGAAAGCTTTTCCTCTAAGATCAGGAACAAGACAAGGATGTCCACTCTCGCCACTCTTATTCAGCATAGTGCTGAACGTCCTAGCCAGAGCAATAAGGCAAGAGAAAGAAATAGAAGGCATTCGGAGAGGGTCTTGAAAGAAAACCAAGATGGTGGCATAGGTAAACACCGGAGATTGCTGCCTCGCACAACCACTTCAAAAATACAACTAAAAGACGGTACGGACATCACCCAGAACCACAGGAAGGCTGACTGAGTGGAAATTCTACAACTAGAAGGAAAGAGAAAAGCATACCGAGACTCAGAGGAGGTGCGGTGCAGAAGTAAAATACTAAGGTGCAGAGGTGCATGCAGAGCAGGCTGGCGGCTGAGGGCATGGTTGTCGTTTTTCAATCGGGAGGGAGTCTCAGGCTCTGAGCTCCAGTTCCAGGCGAGTCTCTGAGGACCCAGACTCAAACAGGAGAAGCGGGACTGTCTGGCATCGGTCGGAACTCGAGGGCAGCTTTCTCTCTGAGGTACTTGCAGCAATTGCTGGAACACTGAGAAGCAGAGCCTCTGAAGGCAGGACTGAGAGCAGCCATAACTGCTTGCTCCGCCCGCCCTGTTGATCCCCTGGGACCCACCCTGCCCAAGCCTTGCACGCAGGCATTTGCTGGATAGCAAGCTGCTGGATATAGAGTTCAAAACCACACTTTTAAGGTGTTTCAAGAACTGTCTAGAAGCCGCCGATAAATTTAGTGAGGCCCTCGAAAAGACTGGTGAGACCGCCAATAAATGTAGTGAGATCCTTAAGAAATCTAATGAGACCCTCGAGGTTGTGATAAAGGACCAACTAGAAATTAAGCATACACTGACTGAAATAGAGGATATTATACAGACTCCCAACAGCAGACCAGAGAATCACAAGAATCAAGTCAAAGATTTGAAACACGAAGAAGCAAAAAACACCCAACCAGAAAAGCAAAATGAAAAAAGAATCCAAAAATACGAAGATAGTGTAAAGAGCCTCTGGGACAGTTTCAAGTGTACCAACATCCGAATTATAGGGGTGCCAGAAGATGAGAGAGAGCAAGATATTGAAAACCTATTTGAAGAAATAATGACAGAAAACTTCCCCTACCTGGTGAAAGAAATAGACTTACAAGTCCAGGAAGCACAGAGAACCCCAAACAAAAGGAACCCAAAGAGGACCACACCAAGACACTCATAATTAAAATGCCAAGAGCAGCCAAAACCGGTTTGACACACTGGATAGAGCGTCGGCCTGCGGACTGAAGGGTCCCAGGTTCGATTCCGGTCAGGGGCATGTACCTTGGTTGCAGGCACATCCTCAGTAGGGAGTGTGCAGGAGGCAGCTGATTGATGTTTCTCTCTCATTGATGTTTCTAACTCTCTATCTCTCTCCCTTCCTGTCTGTAAAAAATCAATAAAATATATTTTTAAAAAATAAATAAATAAATAAAATGCCAAGAGCAAAAGACAAAGAGAGACTCTTAAAAGCAGCAAGAGAAAGAAAGGCAGTTACCCACAAGGGAGTACCCATACGACTGTCAGCTGATTTCTCTACAGAAACTGTCAGCAGGCCAGAAGGGAGTGGCAAGAAATATTCAAAGTGATGAATGCCAAGAACCTACAACCAAGATTACTTTATCCAGCAAAGCTATCATTCAGAATTGAAGGTCAGATAAAGAGCTTCACAGATAAGAAAAAGCTAAAGGAGTTCATCACCACCAAACCAGTATTATATGAAATGCTGAAAGGTATCCTTTAAGAAGAGGAAGAAGAAGAAAAAGGTAAAGATACAAATTATGAACAACAAATACACATCTATCAACAAGTAAATCTGAAAATCAAGGGAATACATAATCTGATGAACAGAATGAACTGGTGATTATAATAGAATCACGGGCATAGAAAGAGAGTGGACTGGCTATTCTTGGGGGTTGGGGGGAAAGGGGTGTGGGAGATGCGGGAAGAGACAGGACAAAAATCGTGCACCTATGGATGAGGACAGTGGATGGGGAGTGAGTGAGGAGGGTGGGGTGGGAACTGGGTGGAGGGGAGTTATGGGAGGAAAAAAGAGGAACAAATGTAATAATCTGAACAATAAAGATTTAATTAATAATAAAAACAAAGTTTGAGGACCCCTGATATATATAAAAGGCTAATATTCTAAGTGTCTGACCATCTGACCAGTCACTATGATTTCACTGACCACCAGGGGGCAGATGCTCAACGCAGGAGCTGCCAAGTTGCAGTGACTTGGCAGCATCAGTTCTAGGGTGTGATGCACCCCAAAACCAGAGAGGAGGAAGACCGATTCCTTGCGGGGCTGCACAATTCGACATTCAGCTGTAGGATATGTTGTTGCAGGGGCACTGTTGGACCTGAATCTGGTTTACTGCACACTTGCATTTGCATTCCACACCCTGTATGACAGCAACTTTGCAGAGTGCCCTCTCGCACTCCAGGACCCCTCGGGGAATGTCCGAGAGCCGGTTTTGACCGCATCCCCGCAGGCCAGGCAGAGGGACCCCACCTGCCAGAGGTACCCTGCTCACTCAGCAGTTGCTGGGGAGGGACCCTGGGAGGTTGGCTCCAGGGCATGTCTGGCCCATCTCGCCCAGTCCCGTGCCACCAGCCACCTTCTAATTAATTTCCTTTCAGTGTGCACGAATCCATGCACTGAGTCACTAGTCCTATATAATAAAACTCTAATATGCAAATCAACCAAATGGCGGAACGACTGGTCACTCTGATGCACACTGACCACCAGAGGGCAAGAAGCTCAATGCAGGAGCAGCCCCTTGTGCTCAGTGTGCTCCCACAGGGGGAGCACCGCTCAGCCAGAAGCCAGACTCACAACTGGCCAGCACAACGGCAGTGGCAGGAGCCTCTCCTGCCTCCGCAGCAGTTGGACATCCCCTGAGAGGTCCTAGACTGCGAGAGGGCACAGGCCAGGCTGAGGGTCCGCCCCACTACCCATGCATGAATGTTGTACACCAGGCCTCTAGTATAAAATAAAGCTGAATAAATAGGGCTGACAGTTACTAAGTGTGGAGCAGTTTACATAGTGTATCTCCTAGATTTCATTATCAAAATATCATGAATGGAGAATCCCAGACTTTAAAAGGTTAAGTCCCTTGCTGGAGATCATGGAGCTAAAAAGTGGCAGATATGGGATACAAAGCCAGGCTTTGTAATTTATTGAATTTTAGAGAGAGAGAGGAAGGAAGAGGGAGAGAGAGAGAAACATAGATGTGAGAGCATAACACCGATGGGCTGCCTCCTGCATACCCCCTACTGGGGATTGGGGATGGAGCCCACAACCTTTTGGTGCATGGGATGATGCCCAACCAACTGAGCCACACTAGCCAGGGCTTATTGAAATTCTTGGATGTCTGACAATCACCCTTCAGTTATATATTCCCTTTTGGAACTTCTTATTTTATCTTTAAGCTCTTTTGATGCTCTATTTTACTTAATACTTCCATGGTGAAACCAATATTACCTAATTTAAGTAGCAAAGTGGTCAAAATATATTGTTATTGCCAAAAAGAAATATCTCAGACCCTTCTTAGGCATGTTGCTATATTATATTATGTTGCCATATATTATTACATATCACAAGAATTAAAAACAGAAACAGAAGCACCATGCATATAGACAAGAGAGAGTTCCAAGTAAGCCAGTGAGAAAGAAGAATTAAATCTTCTGTGTTCCTTGTCCCTACAACTAGAATGTGCCTTTATGATACTAAAGGATCTATTAGAGCACCTCATTTATTAATAGGAAATGACATATCAAGCCTACTTATTCATTTTATGTTTATTTTACCCTTCTTCTGTACTAAAATTGTCTGTATGTTAGAGATGGGAATGAAGTTGAGGATACCTTATTCTGCTAGGAATGTCATAGCAAAATGTCACAGACTGGGTGGCTTAAACAAGAGAAAGACTGGAAGTCCAAGATCAAGATATCAGAAGGATGAGTTTTTCCCAAGACCTCTCCCTTTTGGCTTGCAAATGGCTACTTTCTCATTATGTTCTCCCATGGCCTTTTATCTGTGTTGTGCATCATTTCTCTCTCTCTCTCTCTCCCTCTCTATTCTTATTAGGACACCAACCATATTAGATCAAGACTTATCTCTATGACTTCATTAAAACTTAATTACTTTCTTAAAGGCCCTATTTGCAAACACAGCACATTGTGGATTAGAATTCAAACATAAATTGGGGAGGGGGGGAGGGGAAGAATTCAGTCTATAACATGGGGAATTTTGTGAAAACCTCTGTTCTCAAACTTCCTAAGACAGATCCACTCATTTTCTCAAATGGTAAGTTAAATTACAAAGTTTTTGCAATGGGTATGCACTTTTAAAAAATCCATTATTTCTCTTTCTATGCGATGGTAGTGTCTCTCAATTATTTTTTATTGTAGTAAAATATATATAACATAAAATTTGTCATTTTAACCATTTAAGTGTACAATTCAGCAATGTTAAGTACATTCACAATCTAGTTGAACCATCACCTATATTCATTTCAAAACTTTCATCATCCTAAACAAAAACTCTGTAATCATTAAGCAATATCTCCTCATTCCCTGCTCTCTCAGCTCCTGGTATTTCTAATGTATTTTATGTCTCTATGAATTTGCCTCTCCTGATATTTCTTGATTCTTTGCCTACAAAGCAAATAATGTTTGAACTTGAAGGGACCTGGTAGACCAGGTACCTCTTGGCACAGATGAAGCACAAAGACCAAGCAGCTTATTCAGATTGTCATGCCTGCTTAATGGAAAAGCAGTCTCAAACTCAAGTTTCCTGACTGCCTGTCTCTTTCCACTAAAATGTTTGACATCTCTAGAATGAGTCACAGAATGAGAATCTGAAGCTTCACTGTCCATTACAGTCGCCACTAGTCACATATGGCCATTTAGCACTTAAAATGTGGCTTGTTTAATTGAGATGTGCAGTGAATGTAAAATGCGCACCAGATTTTGAAGTCTTAGTGTGAAAAAAGTAACAAAATATCTCATGAATAATATTTATATTGGTTATGTTAGAAATGATAATGCTTTGTAATATTGTGTTAAATAAGCTGTATTATTGAAATTAGTTTCACCTGTTTATTTTTTAAAAGTGATTACTTGAAAACTTAAATATATGACTGACAGTATATTTCTATTAAACAGCTCTGGTCTGAGGATTTATATAAGGACAAGCCTCTCCGACTCTTTCATGTCCGCTCCTACGTCTACCCCCGATGTACATGGTGGGGTAGGGAGCGGACGCAGGGTGGAGAGGGTCGATGGGGTAAAAGGAACATCTGTAACATTTTCAACAATAAAGATAACTTTTTAAAAGTAGATTATATGAATACATGGAACACAGTTTATTATTATTTATCAATTATTTTCCATATAAACAACTGTAAATTAACTTTTTACCAACCCTGCACAATCTCTATTCTTTAGAAATATATATCAGGAAAAAAAGACCAGGAGTATTCAAAGTTGGCCAAACTCTCAAAACTGGTTTGTCCATTCACATTATTGGTTAAAAATTAAAACAAATAAAATACTTGGAAAGGCGTTGGGTGTTTAGCACAACATTTCCTTGTGGGAAAAAGAACATTAAGGTTGTTTCTGTTGCAAATAACAGGAAGAAAGCAGAACAAGCTTAAATAAGAAAGACAAGCTCTGTAAGGTTAATGGAGTGGCGCAAGGAACCCAAGGACAACGATGCAGCTGGGACTCAGAAACAGACTAGAACTGGGCCTGGAGCAGTGTAGGGGGCTCAATGAGTCCTTTCTCTCCCCATCTCATCTCTGTGATGCAGACTGGCTGTTTTGGGTCCCAGTACAAGTGATGATAATGATAATGATGATGACTACGACAAGAAACAGTAAATACTTAGTATTTGCCAGGCACTGTGTAAAACACGTTATATGCATTAACTCATGGGATCCTCATTAAATACTCATTTAATGTATTTTTTTTCCATTTAACAGATAAGGAAATTGAAGTATGGATAGGTAAAAAAAATTACCTAAAGCCAAGATTAGAATCAAGTAATTGGGTGATTAACAATATGTAACATAGATCTTATTGTAAAGGATGGTTACCAACAAGAGTGCCCAAATTGCATCTCCTAAAACAACAGCATTTGCTTCACAGGGTTGCTCTGAGGCTTAAATAAAATATTTTGTGTAGATCTTTGTAGAGTTCCTGATATACAGCATGTGTTCTGTGGGTGTCAGCTGGCGGTGTTATCTTCTTTGTTCAAAAGAGCAACTATACTGAAAGTAGTATTTTCATCTTGATTTCAATTTATCAGTGGGGGAATTCAGATTTTCAGGACACGAGTTAAGGACTCAATTCAGACATAATCAGCTATTTCCAGAGGGGAGTAATTTTTCAGTCAGGGGTGGCTCCCTGGGGATCCATCCCTATGAATTAGGGACAGAAAGGAAAAGTGTTGGGGGGCAGGCTACCATTCGAAGTAATATATGCTACACTCTTTCAAAGGAATGAGTAAACATTACTCTGGCACCAAATATCACCATCACATTTTATTTACTAAGCCACTTTAGCAACTTAGAAGTAACACTGAAAGCAGACTTGTATATTCTGAGTTCCCAAATGAGTCTTTTCTTTTATGGGCTCTGTTAATTAGCAATTTTTAAACAACATAAACAATAAACTTACAATGGATTAAAGAAAATGGGGTTTATTGTTCTCACATAAGCAGGAGTTGGGAGAAAGGGTGAACATTTCTGAGACTCAAATAGACTTTCTCAAGGTTGCAAGATGGTTGCCCCCAGGCAGCAACTGTTAGAGGTCTGCTATAGGGCATGTGAATAATCAACTTCTAACGGGACATAAACAATTTAGTGGATATCATAAGTATACTCTTTACAGAGCTCTATCTAATCCATTTCTAAAAATGTTACACCATAGATAGTAGGAGAATACTTTTTAAGGGAAATCACAAATTACAATAGAATATAATATAATTTCAGTCTATCAATTTCACAACAGAGAAGGGTGCATCAAGTTTCTCATGCTCGGAAATCTACTGTGGCCTTTTCCCTGAGTCAGAACCAGAAGTGAAGGCAGTGGCTAATTTCTTGAGAAGAAATATCAATCCTATTAAAGCTTATATCACAATGCATTCATACTCCCAGAAGATAGTGTTTCCATATTCTTACAACAGAAGCAGAAGCAAAGACCATGAGGAACTGGTAAGTGCTGCTTAATTATTTTTATCATTAGCATTTCAGAAATAAAATAATATTTAGTTTCAAGAATTAAAAACTCCTCTAGGGTTTTGGCCTAACTCTACGAGGAGTAACCCAGGGGGGAAAGTTCATTGCATGACTGTAAAGCACGGGGGTCTTACACTGAGGATATGACCTTCAGTCCAGCTGATGGGCTTTCTAAGAAAAATATCACACTCCTTGAAGGTCAAGAGGGAACCATTCCACCTGGATGTGAGTTACATGTGAAGCCATATGAGCAAGGACCAGGATGAGAGTCTTAGGAATTATGCATCTGCTTTGTGGTCACTAGCTTTCTATAATAGCCACCACAGATCAAGTCTCAGCACAACACTCATCGATTTGGTATCAGCATTAGGAATTGGTTGCATGCTGACATCTCTAACTCCAAAGGGTCCTATTGAAAGCATCTCCAATTGCAGTGTTGAGGCAAGAGCAGCCCCTCCCCCTTTTTTGGAATGTAGTGGACAATACAGTATAAGTAAAGGGAATGATAACATGCTATGATGCCAAGGAACAGATACAATTTCAGCCAAATATTGAAAGATGGGATTTCTATATATGGACAGGGAACGGAAGACATTCCAAGCTGAGAAGATGGTGTTTCCCACAAGAAGTATGTTCAGGGGATTGTGAGAGTGCCAAAGTGAAAGGTGATACCATCAGAAAGTAGGTGAGGTCAGCTTGTGAAGATAAGGTCAGCTTATTTGAAAGCCAGAATAAATTTACATTTCATTCTATAGACAATGGGGTTCCATTCACATTTTTATTTTCAATAAAGGAATGGCACAGCATCGTACCCACTGATATTCCTCTGGGTTATTCAAGAGAGTGACAGTGAGCACCATCCAACTTCAGAAAAGATCTGGGTACGCTAGAAACAAATATAGGGGCACATGGGACTTATGATCTTGCTTCATAACCAAAAAACAGATACTTTTTTATTGGATGAGTCTTAGGGAGTTACTAGACATTTTACTCAAGACTAAAATAAAGTTTCTGAGAAGGATGAGAAGGGAATCAGGCACACTTAGGTATAATATTATTTAGAGAACTTGGATTTAAAGTTTGGTGATAATTTTATCTAGGAATAGGATAGCCTCAAGTTGTTTGCCTTTGAAATATAGTTATACTTCATTTTATAAAGTTAATAAATTCCTATAAAAGGCTGATGAGAATTATTTTTTTCTTCAAGTTAAACACAATTTTCAAGGTATTATAAGAGTTTACGGTTAGAGTCACTCAATTGTGATTTCCATAAAGCAAAACAGATTTTTTTGAAGTTAATTTATCCTTCTTGATTTACCTTTGGGTAAAAGCAGATTTTTTCATACATACAGTTTTTCCAAATTTATTGAGACATAACTGACATATAAAATTATGTAAGTTTAAGGTGTAAAATGTGATGATTTGACACACATATATGTGAAATGATTACCACAAAAAAGTGAGTTAATACATCTATCATCTCACATAACTACATTTTTTTCTTTTGTGGTGAGAACATGTAAGATCTACTCTTTATGCAACTTTCAGGTATATAGACAATATTGTTAACTATAGTCACCATGCTGTATATTAGATCCCCAAGACTATTTCATCTTATAATTGGAAGTTTGTATCCTTTGACCAACATCCCCCCATTCCTCCCACCCCCAGCTCCTGACCACTGCCATCCTACTCTATATTTATTCATGTATGTAGTCTGAGTCAATTAATATATGATTGAATTTTTTAGAAACTTCCACCTGTCCTGTTTTAAAGTTTTACATTAACTGAAATTTCATATTCTATTGATTTCAGTATCTACTGGCCAGTGAAGCAGCCCAGGCTATTGAGAATATTAGTAAAGATACCAGATATACATATGGCAGTGGCTCGGAAAGTTTATGTAAGTGTTTCTTAAGATCTTAGAAAACTGAGATATTTTTAAAAATCTGTGTTTGGTTTTTCTGTATAGATTTAATTTTCCTAAATGGAATCTTTAAACAAGGTCACATGTAAAACAATTGGATTATAACAATTACAAATGGAAGCATAATAGCTATGACAGCACTGAACAAGCTATATTAACAAGTGAATATTTAAAAAGAAGACAAAATTCTATTTAGGAAATGTGCTCATTGCTCTAGAGTAGGGATTATAGAAATGGCATCACACTAGTTGAGTGAAGCAGAGAAGGTAATAAAGGGTGAAAAGAATATGTAAGCAGTCCAAGGCCACCCTGTAAGGTTGTGCAGGTTGAATACTGTACACATCTAGTGTATAACCATTACACTAGTTGCCTTTTAGTGACAGTCTGTGCCCTAGAGTATAGTACACTATAGTTGAATGTCTTTGGTTTCTATCACAGTGACGAGAATATGTATGTGGCAAACTCTTAACAAATATTCTAAATATTTGTTGAGGGATTCCTTTGTAGGTACAGTGGGATAACAGACAATTATTTTACTTTTTTGAAGCTGGAGGGGCAGATTAGAGAAGAGGAACAGAAAATAAACCTGTAACCAAGAATCAGCAAATCATGACCCGCAGGTCATATCAGCCCACTGCTTGTTTTTGTATAGCCGGAAAGCTAAAAATTATTTTTCAGTTTTTTTAATGATTAAAAAACAAAACAAAAGAAGAACAAGATTTTGAGACCTTTGAAAAGTATATGAAATTCAAATTTCAGTGTCAATCATTCATTTGTCTGTGGTCTATGATAATTTCATGACACTAAAGTTGAGTAGTTGTGACATAGACTATGCTGGCCATAATGCCTAAAATATTTACTATCTGGTCCTTTACATAAAAATTTTTCCATTGTTGATATAAGCAATTAAATAGTAAAATATAGTACAATTCCATTGATGAGTAAAGACAATAAAATAGGCTTATGGGTTTGAGAATGACTGCAGGAGAGAGAGGCTATTTGGGTATCGTTCTTTGGAAGGTCTCTCTCTGTAGCTGACATTCTGGGAGACCTACCTGATACGTGGCTTCCAAACAAAGATGTGAGGGAAAACCCGGTAGAGGAAATAGCATGTAAATAGGTATGATCTACAGGGCTATAAAAAACACATGCATAGCAGTAATCACACCAGATGCCCTATTAATAGAAAGTCCAGACAGGAAATTTCCCCTTCCTTCTCAGCAACCCAAAACTGTCTCAGAAAAAACTGAGGCCATGCGGTATCGCTGTCTCTTGTGTCACTGATCCATTTACTGCTGCGTTATCTGACTTGGGTCCCTGCTCTGTCACAGAAAAACCCCACAACTTCCTTTCACAATTCAGAGCTTTCTTGATTCTTATCCTCTTCTCTACTAATGTTCCCCAAAGCATGACCACAGTGCCTCAGGGCTAGAGGAACTTATAGAGCAAACTTCCTGTTATGATGAAATCAGTCCATCTCCACTCATTCATTCATTCTTTCATTCATTCATTTATTCAGGACACATCTATGTGTATGTGTATGTAAGCATAGGAGAATGGTTAGAATAAACAGCAAATATTGATAATGGCTGTCAGAAATATTTGCTGAATGAATAACAATTAATCCACTGTTGATGAATATTTTTCAATATTAAAACAATGTTTCAGTAAACGCCTTTGTATTAATTCAAGTGTAAGTATTAGAAAGAAGCAAAAATGATCACTTTGTATATTATACTAGAGGCCCAGTGCATGAAATTCATGCACTGGAGAGAGGGGGTCCCTCAGCCTGGCCTGCGCCCTCTCCAAGTCCGGGAGACCTCGGAGGCTGTTGGGCCTAAACTGGCAGTCGGATATCCTTAGCATTGCTGTGGAGGTGGGGGAGGCTCCTGCCACTGCTGCTGCGTTCATCAGCCCTGAGCCCAGCTTCTGGCTGAGCAGGGCTCCCCTTGTGGGAGTGCACTGACCACCAGGGGGCAGCTCCTGAATTGAGTGTCTGCCCCCTGGTGGTTAGTGTGCATCATAGAGACTGGTCATTCTGCCCTTCAGTTGATTTGCATATTAGCCTTTTATTACATAGGATGGTTGTCTACATGGAAAACAGTAGAAAATTCACAAAAAATATTAGTAACAGCCCTAACACGTTTGGCTCAGTGGATAGAGTGTCAGCCTGCAGACTGAAGGGTCCCAGGTTCGATTCCAGCCAAGGGCATGTACCTTGGTTGCAGGCACATCCCCAGTAGAGGGTGTGCAGGAGGCAGCTGATTGATGTTTCTAATTCTCTATCTTTCTTCCTTCCTCTCTGTAAAAAAATCAATAAAATATTTTTAAAAAATATTAGTAACAATTAAAAAGTTGAGTAAGGTTTCTGACTATGAACTAAATATAAACAACTCTACAAATTTCTTATATACCAAAAATAATCAGGTAGAAAATAAAATGAAAAAAAGATCCTATGCAGCCACTATGGAAGACAGTATGGAGTTTCCTTAAAAAACTGAAAATGGAACTCCCATTTGACCCTGTGATCCCACTTCTAGGAATATATCCCAAGAAACCAGAAACACCAATTAGAAAGGATATATGCACCCCTATGTTCATAGCAGCACAATTCACCATAGCTAAGATCTGGAAACAGCCTAAGTGCCCATCAGTAGATGAATGGATTAGAAAACTGTGGTACATCTACACGATGGAATACTATGCTGCTGTAAAAAAGAAGGAACTCTTACCATTTGCAACGTCATGGATGGAACTGGAGAGCATTATGCTAAGTGAAATAAGCCAGTCAATGAAGGAAAAATACCACATGATCTCACTCATTCATGGATAATAGAGACCATTATAAACTTTTGAACAATAATAGATACAGAGGCAGAGCTGCCTCAAACAGACTGTCAAACTGCAGCGGGAAGGCCGGGGAGGGTTGGGGGGCAGGAGGTAGGGGGGTAAGAGATCAACTAAAGGACTTGTATGCATGCCTATAAGCATAACCAATGGACATAAGACACTGAGGGATAGGGGAGGCTAGGGGACTGTCTAGGGCAGGGGGATAAAATGGACACATATGTAATACCCTTTGTAATACTTTAAGCAATAAAAAAAAGATCCTACTTCCTCTATATATGTACATATATATACATGCATACATATTACATATAGGTACATACATATATGTGGATTCATTTTTAAATGTATATATGCATGTACACACACAAATCCATATAATCTATATATGTTAAAAACCTAGAAAATTTTACTGGTGTACATAAAAGAAGATGAACAAAAGGAGAAATCTGCCATGTTTTTTGGTGGGAAATTAATGTAAAAAATGTGTCAGTTGTTCTAAATTAATTAGTGCATAAATCCCAATTAACACTAAAATGATTTTGAACTTCATTTGAAAGAATACATTTAGTAGAAGAGCTTGTAGAATTCCGAAAAATAAGACTAATGAGAGAGACTTCACCCCAACCAAATATTAAAATACATTAGAAACCTCAAATATACAAGGAGATGTAGTATTTCATAAACAAAGCATTTCTAACCAGTTAAGAATGTTAGATTATTCAATTAATAGGGTTGAGAAACCTGATGTTACCTAGAAAAATAATTGGATTACTAACGTATTTTTCTCCAAAATAAATTCCAGATAGTGAAAATATTTTTATATAAAAATCCAGTCATAAACCAAGTTGAAAGCTAAATAACCAAATAAGAAGAAAAACTTCTCCCCATATTACACAAGGATAACACCAATGTTGCTTTTATAAACAATCTATAAATTGAACAAAATAGAAATGAGTAAGAATTAATAAAATATATATATAAACATAGACAATAAATGTATCAAACAAAACATTCAATTCACTGGTAATAAAAAAAACATAAAGCAAGACGATTTGATATTATTTTTTCACCCATAAAATTGCAATAAATGCAAAATTTCATGGATAATGTGGGAGGGAGAAGTGGGCATATTCATACCTTGCTAGTGCAGGTATAAATTGGTGAACCTTTTGAAACTATTTGACAACATGTAGAATAATTGTAAAAAGTACATACCCTTATGCTAGCAATCTACTTCTAGGAAATAATATTCTAAAGAACAAAGAAGCAGTTATGTATAAACAAGGTTGTTCATTGTAACGTTGTTTATATTACTTAGAAATTAGAAAAATCTAAAGGTCTCAAATAGGTATTTAAGCTGTAACCAGTTTGGCTCAGTGGATAGAGCATGGGCCTGTGGACTGAGGGGTCCCGGGTTCGATTCCGGTCAAAGGGCATGTACTTGGTTGCGGGCACATTCCCAGTAGGAGGTGTGCAGGAGGCGGCTGATCGATGTTTCTCTCTCATCAATGTTTCTGACTCTCTGTCTCTCTCCCTTCCTCTCTGTAAAAAAATCAATAAAATATATTTTTTTTAAAAAATAGGTATTTAAATTAATTTACATCCAGCTTTACAGTGCAATGCTATGAGTTAAACATTATTTGAGCTCATCAATACATAAAACTGGTCACGACAGATATCATGTTTAGAAATGTTACAAAACAGAATGTATAGAATGATCTTATGTATGTAGAAAAAATATTAACTTAGAAAATTTTAAAAATTAAGTTAAATTTTTTTTTTTTTGGTTATAGCCTTCACTACAAAAAAAAAAGGCACTAAGACATTAATGGTGATTATCTCTTCTTGGTAAAGTTATGGATAATTCTAATTTTCTTCCTTAACCTGTTTTCCATCAATCTCCATTGTTTTTACCAACAATGTATATTACTTACTAATCAGAAAAATGCAAAGCAATTTTCATTTTTAGGGAAAAAACACATTTTGTTAGTTAATTTGAAACATCTGTATTTTGAAAAGTAATTTATTTTTCTTCTTATAGATCTAGCTCCTGGAGGTCCAGATGACTGGATCTATGACTTGGGCATCAAATATTCCTTTACAATTGAACTTCGAGATACAGGCAAATATGGATTCTTGCTGCCAAAGCATTTCATCAAACCTACTTGCAGAGAAGCTCTTGCTGCTGTCTCTAAAATAGCTTGGCATGCCATCAGGAATGCTTAATGCTCTTGATTTTTACACTCTGTTCTCACATTTTAATTTACCAATTCCAAGACCAAATCATTGTACCAGTTTCTTTTTTAAGTTTTATCAATAGTTTTGGTAAAAGGTTTTCTTATTCCTTGGTTTTGTCAGAGAACAAAATAAGTGTAATAAATAAATTCACATTTTCCCCTTTTGTTTAACTTGTAAGAAGCTAGGTACTGAGTTTTTTTCTTTGATTCATGATGTTTGACTAACTGTAACCGGACAACCAATGGGCCCTGGCTGCTTGTCACTACTTGAGCTAATTGAGAAGAGACAGGGTTGAATCATATATGAGTGTTTATTCCAATAAAGCTGGCAGCATGGGAGAGGGAGAGCAGCAGGTCATCCACAAAAATCTGCTCTGCCCCTCCCCACAAGCCAGCTGCTTATATTGGGTAGAGGGACAAAGATTATGTAGGAAAGTAGGCAAGGCATAATGGTTACAGGCCATGTGGGTTTGGGGGTCGTCCAGGGACTAGGACTAAATTGTTTAATTTTTCCATAATAGGTAGTTCTGGAAGAAGGAAAATGAACTGCATTCTGATGTAGGCTCTCATATCCCAGGAACTACATCTTTCAGCCAGGTTAAAATGTGCTTTCTCTCATCAGAATAGAAAAATCATAGTTAACAGAGCATGATTAATATTTTTTATAACTATAGCTAGTTCCCAATAGTCTATTTCTGCCCCTAACATAACCACTTCAAGTAATTTTAATAACTAGTTTAATGCAAATGATTAGACCCTAAACATGAAAAAAAAAAGGTTGCCAGAAATACATTAAATATTTTTGCTTTAATTTTCAACAAATTCTGCTTGTGCATTTAAAAACACAGCCGTGCTTCCGTTCGCGCCACAGGAATAGACAGACCATGGCCCAGAAAGTGGAGTGTCAATAACAGAATAAACGTTTCCTGTCGCTCCAGCTCAGCGTTCATTAAACTTTGTAGAGCCAATGAATGTACTTACTTTCGACAACAAATGTGGCCTTTACCACATTTACAACAGCTTATTGCAAGATCTAAGAACTAATGTAATAAAAGAACAAAACTCTCCCTCTTAAAATATTTTGATTGATTTCAGAGAGGAACGGGGGTTGGGGCGTGGGAATTAATGATGGACAGAATCATTGATCGGCTGCCTGCTGCACACCCGCACTGGGGACCCAGCCCTCAACCCGGGCACGTGCCCTGACCGTGAATGGACCCTGACTTCCTGGTTCACAGTTTGACGCTCAATCACCGAGCCAGGCCGGCTGGGCGTAAAATCATTTTTAATTGGGAATTTGAGATCCTCTCCAGGAATCTCTCACCAAAACCAGCCAATTCCCACTGCCGCCTCCGGGGGCGGTGGAGGGCGTGTCCCCGGAGGGGCGGTGCCTGCGTGCTGACGTCTAATTTGGCAGCCGGAAGCTGCCTCGGCCTATAGAAACAGGGCAAACCCTCGACTTCCGGCGGCATTTTGAGGCGATCCTTCTGGTGCCTGGAAGTGTTTTCGTTGGCTTTTCTTACTTCCCTGCGTCTCTTTGTTGTTTTTCTCTCTACGTCCCAGTCTCGCTTGATACTGGCGAAGCGGCTGGCGAGTTCCGCTTCTCAGCCGCCCCCGGGCCCCCTCGCCAGCCGAGGGCCGGTTCCCGGGAGCCGCGCGCGCATCTCCTTCTTGTTGTCCTCCCGGGGCCACGCGCGGGGACAGAGAGTCGCATCCCCTGCTCCTCAGAGCGGTGGCGGCGGCGACGCCTCCCGACTGTGCCTGCGAAGGGAGCTCGGGGAGGAGGTAAGCTTGAATTGTGTGCTTTGGTGCGGGTATCGGGGGAAGGCGTCGGGCGGACCCGGGCTGGGAAGGCCCGGGGCCGCGATTTTGAGCCCCTTGAGCATCCTTCTCTCCGTTCTGCAAAGGCTCCTGTGCTCAGGTCTCCTTTCCCGCCCTCGTTCTGATCCTGGTGAGTTTATCTGAGGAGCAGGTGGATTCAGACCGAAGGGCCGTATTTGAGGTGGGCTTGGGAGCCCTTGCGTGGTATCCGCTTTTGAATGCAGTGGAAGGCTGTAGGAATATAGTTTTAGATTTAGAAGCCCCCCCCCCCCTTTTCTTTACGCATTCCAGGCTTACTGGGGGAAAGTGTCTTCCTTTGGTTGTATTTGGTCTTACTTCCCGGCACTGGGACCTTAACGACGTAGCCCTCGGAGTTGAGTGCTACTTGATCATCACATTCCCTAGGGGGGCAGTTTTAGCAACTACATGGCAGAAACCCGGAAGAATGAAAGGAGAGGGCCTGGTGTTTGGCGTTATCTGATGTATGGCAAAATACTTCATGTGGCTGCAGGATTATTTGGAGTTGATATTAAATGATATTGGTAGGATCTTGTCTGTGGAGTGGAGTGTCAAGCTATTCAGTTATTTTGCGAGGTTTTCAGATAATTTGAACTACTTTGAAAATTATGGGCATATGCAATCTCTTCAGGTTTTTGGTCTTGTGAAAAAAATAATTTACAAAATTTAGAAAAGATCTTCACACCTCAAGTTTTCAAAGTTCATGATACTGTTGCAGTAAATCTAAATATATTTATGCAGTACAATCCAGGCATAATTAGCAGTCTCGTTCTGTAATATTTGAAATTACTGTCTTTAGTACCTAAGCGAAAGTATTTTGGAGAATTTTGTGGTCAAAATCTATAGATTTTCAAATAATTTACAATTTCTTAATGAAGTATTTAGATTGTAACATAACAATTTCAACAAGATACTGAATGTTGATGCAGGTACTTAGCAAATTGTGTCTGTAAAAATAGTTTCAGGGGAAACTAAGATTGGATCTGGTAGGATCCAGTTTTATCAAATGCATGACTTTTACTGGCTTCCTAATTATTGGTGATTTGAAATGAACATTGATTGCATATTTTAAGATATGCAAATCCATCCAATTTCCATATCTGTAAACCTGCGGGCGGGCGGGTGTTATTTTAACTCTGGAACAAATTATCAGTGTTACTTTGTATTATAATATGCATTGCTTTTACATATAGAAAGCAAAGTTGTTTAACTTACAGGTATTTGAAGAAATGGTTTTCAGTGCTCATTACTTTCCCCATCTCCCCCAAACCTCTCTCCTTGTCATATAGAGTTAGAACTGTTTCAGCAGATACTTAGTAGCAGTTGAAACGCTAACTTGTGTTGATATATAAAGTGCCTTTTATTCTTTTCTTTGTGTTTTTGTTTGTTTGTTTTGTATTTTGCAGTTCTATTTACTTCTCTTTAGTTACCAGAAAGGGATTTTTCTGTGCATAGTCTTTTTAACAAATTATTTTTTCTGCACAGTGCAGCAGTTTTATTGCCTTGTTCATACCTGTGTAGTCAGGTTAGTTTGGTCACTTCTTTTTTGTGTTGTTTTTTTGTTTTTGTTTTTGTTTTTGTTTTGTTCTGTATGGGAATTTGGAGGCTGGCCAGTGGTAAATTATGTCCAATGAGACAACACTAGACCAGTACTATGATCCCAACTTACTCTTTGGCTGCATGATGTTTGTGTGGATAGCAAGATCTAGTTTGGTCACTTCTGTTCACAATTCAGTTTGGAATTGTTTTAGTCTCTTTGCATATAAGTGATGTGCAAGATTGTTTTAGAAAGTTCTTTTTAAAAAATTGTACCAGACTATGCATCAAATAAATCTCAATTTTTTCTTTCAAAAATATGAAATATAAATGTGAAGAGACCTAATATTTAACATAACCCTTTTTATTTTAGAACTGCAGTAGATAGGGATTTATTCTACTACCAGTTAGTACATTTATGTAGTTTTAATTGTTTAATTATTTGACGATTTGCTAATATTATGCTGCTGCTTATCAGATTATGCTTTCATTTTTGCTACTGGAAGATGAGACCTCAAAAAGATGTAGTTAAGGATTGAAGAGAGCATACTAGAACTGATACATGTTTTATTGACAAGATTTCAGTCATTAGACCTCAGAAATAATTGTTTACAAAGAGGCTGCTGTATGTTTTTTTTTTCTCAGTCAAATTTTGTAGTACGAATTACAAACATTATGATGTTTGTAAGTTTTTGAGGGGCGGACAGTTCCTATTTATTGAGACTGCTTTATTGTGTCTTAATGATTCAAACTTTATCCCCTATTTTTCTTTTTCAATTGAAAAAATATAATGACCTCTGATCTTTTATTAACTCTGAAAACGAAGAGGAGAAATAGGAAAATACTGTAACGATAGACTCACGAGTGTCACTCTGGTTTTAATAATGCTGCTGTTTGGGAAAGATAGAGTGTGAAGTGTGGTGGCAACTTAAAACCAAAGAAAAATTTGAAAACCAAACTAGAAAGAAAACCTTCAAGGACTCTGAGCTAGGGAAGACTTTAATATTTGCATTTTAAAAAAGTTTATTGTTTCTAATTTTTCTTATACTCTGAAACATTTACTTCTTATTGAAGCCTTTGTAGATTTTAATTGAAAAAGCCACTCTTCCCCAGTCAGATTTGCATTTTATTCTGTTGCGGTATTTATCTTCCTTTGTAGGCCCAAATTTTTAGATTGAAAATCCTAATTAAGTCACACTAGTTGGTAACAGTTTTAAATTCATTAATTACTATATATGAGTAAATGCTTTTCTGGTGTACTTTAGATTATGTGTACATATTTAGAAAATTGGATATCAAATATTATTTTTTGTATTTGCAAGCATAAAGCATTTATTTATCTATGCAAAATCATGAATGTTTCAGTAATATTTAGTAATATTCGGTAATATTTAGTAATATTCAGCAATATTTAGATAACTTGTTGACTACCGATGAAAGTTCTTAGATAGATGATCAGAAGAATTCCTCTTTCTTTCATTTAGAAAACTCCGGTTCCTACTTTTCCCCCTTTGCTTCAGATTTATTTTTTATTTTTTTTAGTCTAGGATCTCCCTGTAACCTAGACCTGGTACTCAAACTCACTGGGGCAAGGTCTGACACTGTTGGCCTATGAGAAAAGAGGAGAACACACCTTTACTTCATTGCTATTCTTTAAGTTGGTGGACTCAACAGTAGCTCGAAGTAAAATTCCTGGGATAAGCACTATGTAGGTGAATCTTGAGATGTTCCTACGTCACCGTAAAAGCAACTTTGTCTCTGTGTGAAGGAACTTTTTTAGTGGCAAGAATACAAGGAGAGGGGCAATATGGAATTATTAGTCATCACTTGATAGTGTTTAACATAGCAGTCCAAACCCTTTGAAATCTTTAAAGCTTATGTTAGGGATCTGGAATTGAAGAGAAGCTGGGAGAGTATACTTTCCAGCAGGTCAGGGAAGGAGAACAGTGCTGATCCAAGCCACAGGTTTGGAGAAACAAGAGTTAATACCGGGAGCCCTCAGAAAAACAAGAAGCTGACAGATGACCATTGTTACAAGTATAATAATAAATAGCTTGTTTTCCCAACTGTGGCACCATTGGAGGAGAGTGTATTGGGGATGAGGGCATGTTGGGAATAGGCGTTTTGAGGACAGAACTAACCATTTCAATTGATAGTGGAGAGAAAAAATTGCAAGGTTAGGGTTAGTTTTCTTTGAAGCAATATGGTGGGATGGGTGCCTCTTTTCCACATTCCACATACTAATAATAGCTAATATGGAAATTTTAAAACTCACGTGATTTTAAGTTTATTAACAGATGTTTTTAAAATTAGTGAGTGAGCATTACAATGTAATCTATATGTTAATATTTATAGTAACAAAATGAAACTTTAAAATGTGTTTTTGTTCTAACTTTTCCTATATACTTTATTACATATGTACTTTTCAAATTCTGCTCATTTTTAAATTATAAAATAGTGGTTTTCTTGGTTAATCAAAGCTCTACATTTTCTACATATTTCTCATCTCCACTCATATTGGCTTTAGTTCTTTATGGTCAGTAAAACAAATGGACATACGAAATTTTACCAACTTTTCCTCTGTAAATTCACATTTGGACTGAGAATAAGCCCAAGAAAAGTTAAATCAAAGATTGTCTTATAATACTGAGTACATGATGTAGAGTTCACTGTATAGTTTTTTTACTTGGAAAATAGGGAGGAGGGGAGAGGGAGAGAGATAGAAACATCAGTGATGAGAGAGAATCATTGGTCAGCTGCCTCCTGCACGCCCCCCACTGGGGATCAAGCCTGAAACCTGGGCATGTGCCCTGACCTGTGTCTTAGAAGATAACTTCTATTTACCTATATTTACTTGTGACCTCCTATTCCTTTCTTTTTGTTCTGAGAAAAATCCCTTATAATTTTACAGTGTTATCTATAGTTTTATCTACTTGCAAGTTATATGCTATGTGCTCAGTTATTTTAAATTAAAGAATTTTACTGTTTAGCCTCTCTCTCTCCCTCTCCCTCTCCCTCTCCCTCTCCCTCTCCCTCTCCCTCTCCCTCTCCCCCTCCCCCTCCCCCTCTCTCTCGTTTTTTGTTAAAGTAGTACAAAATGTCAAAAATTAGAAGGAAAGTCACAGTGGAAAATACGAAGACCATATCTGAAAGCACATCCCGAAGACCCAGTGTCTTTGAGAGACTTGGACCCAGCACTGGCAGTACAGCAGAGGTGAGTTGTCACTTGTAGTCTCAGGGGTTCTCTTGCAATCCTTTTTTTAAAATACCGATTTTGTATAATAAAGGTGAACTGGTTGTAGGTATGTTGGTTCAGTACATTTTTAAAAAATGTGTTTCATTAAGAGACTTGAAAAGAGTGATAGGGTTTGTGGGTTTGTTTGTGGGGGTTTTTTCTCTGATGTTTTATTATTTGGGGAGTAATGTATATCTCAGGTTAGCTGCAATTTTGATAGCATTTATTTTAATTTTCCACTAGCATCTTTTGTCCAGAAATAAATATGAAATTTACATAGTAATATCTGTCTCTTAGACACAGTGCCGTAACTGGCTGAAGACTGGCAACTGCCTCTATGGAAACACATGTAGATTCGTACATGGCCTTTCACCCCGTGGTAAAGGTTATAGCAGCAATTACAGAAGGTAAATTGAGAATTTTGAATTGTTCATATACAATTAGAAAATGGCTTTTATAGTTTATCTAGTATAAAAATCTGAAATAAAACCATATATTTTATCAGATTTTCTATCTTGATAGTAGTCTTGTTGATGTAATCAAAGATAGATAAGATCTTTTTAGTTTTAAATTCAAGGCTAATAAAATATTTGCTTTAAAGTTAACTTCTTTGTTCAATATTTACTTGTTTTGACAATAGATCTTTTTTATAATATATGTGTGGCTTACTTAACCCTCCCAATTATGTATTAAACTGCTGCTAAGACAGAATTTTATTGAAATTTAAATAGGATATAATTTTAGCTTTTTAAGATGTTCTAAATTTGAATCTTGATGACAAAAGATAATCTAATGCGAACTCTGAAGGTTAAAATGCATTTGCCAAATCCTATCGCAGTGTATTAATGTAAATGAAAATATGTATTTATATAATGATAAATGGAGCTATTTTGAATATCACATGCCTTTAATAATGGCAGTACTAAATTAATCTTTCCTGATAAAGACCTTTTATTTTTCTTTTGGTTTCCTTATGATGATTTTATTATGGTTGGTGTTTAAAGATGTAGCTTATGTAAAGATTGTCACAAAAAGTTTAAACTTGATTGGTAAAGAAATAATTTATCTAGTTTTAAAATTGGGTGTACTGATTGCTTTGGCTATAGGAATAGTATAAAAATTGAACATTAGGATTTGGAGATTTTTTTTGTGTATATATAGGTTTTCAAGTTTAATTGCATTTAACATATTTTATTGATTTCAGAGAGGAAGGGAGAGGGAGAGAGAAACATCAGTGATGAGAGAAAATCATTGATTGGCTGCCTCCTGGGGATCGAGCCCACAGTCTGGGCATGTGCCCTTGACCAGAATTGAACCCCGGACCCTTCAGTCCACAGGCTGATGCTCTATCCACTGAGCCAAACTGGCTAGGGCTCCAGTTTACTTGAATTTAAAATTCAAACTTTCTGTTCACTTAAATGTTTTATATTTTCGTTTACTTGTGATGCTGAATATTGTCTTATTTGTATTTAGATTGTCATTTGTCTTTTCTGTTAATGAGAGGAGATTAGTCTTCATAAGTTTAATTACCTGTATAAACACCTGGTAAACTATTTCAGTAATATTGTTTTGTTTATATTATTACTACACTTTTAATAATGCTTTAATTCATCTTTGAAATTTATTACTAACTGAAAAGTTTTATACAGGAGACAGTTTTGAGGAAAATGGCAAAGAAATTTGTCTAAAGTGGAAAAAAATAGTATCATACTAGACTTAGCATAAAGGAATTTTTGTTATGATTTTGCTCTTTTGTGTATTTTTTTTCTTATCTGATAACTTGTATTTGTGTAATTTACTTTATTTGTAGGAGAGAAATATAGTCATAATGTGATTCAAAGAAGGAAAGAAAAGCAATGTATTTCAGATAATGCTTATTTAGTCAAAAGACGTTTAAGTCATTTATTGAGCATTCATGGTATATAGAGTACACTGTTAGGTGCTGTTTAGGATAGAAACAGATTTACAATAAATTTTTGTTATATGCAGGAAACTAAGACAAAAATTTACATGTACATCATAATTATAATTGAAAGGATTTATGTACTGGTTTATAATAAGAATTCCATTTTTTAAACATATATATTTTTTATTGATTTCAGAGAAGAAGGGAGAGATAGAGATAGAAACATCAGTGATGAGATATAATCATTGATCGGCTGCCTCCTGCATGACCCCTACTGGGGAACGAGCCCACAACCTGGGCATGTGCCCTTGACCAGAATGGAACCTGGGACCCTTCAGTCGGCAGGCTGACACTGAGCCAAACCGGTTAGGGCTAAGGAGTTCCATTTTAAGTTCAGCTTTAACTGTTAAAACATTTAATATAGATGTATAAAATAAACATGTAAATGTTAATTAGATCCTTTAAAGTGAGTTAACAAATTATTTCTTCACTGTGATTTGTATTAATGATTGATACATTAAAGGAATTGATATGATCGATCAACTGTTACTTGAAATAGATGTGAATATTTATGTGATTTGTATTTATCGTTTGAAGGTATTATATGTAATATTTTTTAATGGCTAAAGAGGGGCATATTCTTTAACTTATATTGCCTTCTTTTTTAAATGTTCTGGGAATATTCTTTAAAGGCAGTATGTTTTCTATCTGTTTTGTTTTTCTTACTTAGTAATGGTGTGAAATAACTGAACAGCCATTTATCAAATTTCCAATTTAAATTATAAAGCCTTACCAGTGTTGAATATAAATGTGGGTATTTTTTTTTAAATCCAGAGCAGAATATAAAATCACTGTCTAAAATATTGCTATGAATCATTTCTTTTTATTATGAAATAATTTTAAATTTAAGAAAAGTTATAAGAATTACACAAAACTTCTCTATTTAACTTTGATTCTTAAGAGGCATAAAGTATTTTCTCAGTTGTTGATGTTGCATCCAACTAAATACATGTGTAGATGATTATACTGTTGCTTTTAGATTAATTTTGCAGTGCCATGGCTTAAAACTTTATCTTCCTACTTTTTTGTTTTCAAATATAACTAATACAGGGTGGGGCAAAAGTAGGTTTATGGTTGTGAGTACTCAAAACACAGAGTTTACTCTTATTATTTATTAGTTATTGTATATCCCATATGAACAACTGTGAACTTACTTTTGTTACACCTTGTATATTTATGTGATTAAATTGCTAATTACTAATTGTTTTTTTCTCAGCTCAGACATAGTTTCTTATTCATGTTACCAGTACCTGCCCCCCCATGGAATTTTAAAGTATACATTGGATTGGTATTGGGAGAAAATTTGCTAAATGATGCTCATATTATTTATGTTAATATTAAACTGAAACAAATTAATTATTTTTTCTGAAATTTAGGAGCCATGGGCAGTTAGAAAAATTATATTGAGATTTTTGAGTTTATTTCTGCAAATATATTCTTATAAAATGATATATAAATATAGATTTTTGCTGTTTTGTTTTTGTTTCGTTTTTAAAGGTCACCAGAAAGACCTACAGGGGATCTTAGAGAAAGAATGAAGAACAAGCGCCAAGATATGGACACTGAATCTCAGAAACGAAATACAGAGGAGTCATCCTCACCTGTTAGGGTAGGAATAAATTTCCCAAAGTAAAGTTAAATTTCAGTAGGGACCTATTATTTATCTTCTATTTTAAATATTATCTTGTGTGGTAAATATATAGTAAATGTGTATTATTGCATTACAGTGTTCTGTATAGATAATGTAATTTAGAGAATAAAAGTCCTCCGGCAAAACTCATAATTCTGATTGCTTCACTTCTTGGTGGTAGTTAAGGTGAAGAAAATTCATTGGTAGAGCTCAAGCTGAACTTCTTAAGGTTTCTTTACCTTCGTAGGGGTCATGAATATCTAAACATATTCTTAAAGTTTTCAGAGTTCAAGCCAACCATCATATTCTGCCTGCTTCCAAGAATGAAAAGGCTTAAAATAGAACACTTAAAACAATGAAAGGAAGGCATGGTGGTAACGGAAACTGAACTAGAAAATTTAGGTAAAGTAAAGCTCATGTGACCATAAAATTTAGTGATGAATTCCTGGCAGTTAAGCTAAAGAGAAACACAATTTATGATGTAGTAATTGGATAGAAGGACACAGGTGTTTGCTAGGAATGGAAGTCTTTTCCAGAGCTTCCCCCGCGCCCCCCCCCAAGAAATGTAACATTTATTGAGATATAATTCAAACTAGAGGCCCGGTGCATGAAATTCGTGCACCAGGGGAGGGGGATGGCCCTCAGCCCGGCCTGCAATGACACCAGCGTCCCTCCGCGCAGCTGGGGTCCCTTCCCTCCCTCCACGTGGCTGGGACGCGGACGCTGGGATCACGTTGCCAGGGTGACACCGCCAGGGTGCCGCCATCTTTGTCACAGAGTGACAGTCAATTTACATATTACTCTATTAGATAGGCTACTGTACCATTCACCCATTTAAAGTATACATTTTGGTGATTTTTCGTATATTCACAGTCATCCAACCATCACCACCATCAATTTTAGAACATTTTCATCACTTACTTCCAAAAGAAACCCCATGTCCTTTAACAGTCATCCTCTTATCATTCCAATTTACCTGAAACCCTAGGCAACCACTATTTGACTTACTATCACTGCAGATTTGCCTGTTTCAGATATTTCATACAACAATGCAGCCATACAGTATTTTTTTTTGTGATTAGCTTCTTTCACTTAGCATAGTGTTTTCAAGGTTCATGAAAGATTATAGGGTGTATTCGTATTTTATTCCGTGTTTTTGCCAAATAATATTCCATTGTATTAACATATCACATTTTGTTTATTCATTCATCAGTTGATGATCATTTGGGTTGTTTCCACTTTCTGACTATTGTGAATAATGCTGTTATGAATTATGAACATTCATATACAAGTTTTTGAGTAGACATATTTTTCATTTCTCTTGGGTTTACTAGTATATCTAGAAGTAGAATTGCTGTATCATGGCTTAAACTTTTTTTAACCTCTTGGAGGTTTAACCTTTGGAGGAACTGCTTGGTTGTTTTCCAAAGCAGATGTACCATTTTACATTCTTGCCAACAGTGTACAAGTTTTCCAATTCTGTACATCTTTGCCAATAGTTGTTATCTAACTTTTTTATTATAGCCATCTTAAATGGGTGTGAAGTGGTAATCTCATTGTAGTTTTGATTTGCATTTTCCTGATGGCTAAAGAATGTTGATTATCTTTTTCATGGGCTTATTGGCCATTTGTATATCTTGTTTGGAGAAATATCTATTTAGATCTTTCACCCATTTTTTTTTTTATTGTCTATTGTTGATTTATAACAGTTCTTTATTTTGGATATAAGTTTCTTATATATATGATTTGCAAAACCTTCTTTCATACTATGGGTTGTCTTCATGTTTTTGATGGTATCCTTTAAAGCACAAATGTTTTTAATTTAGTGAATCCAATTTATTTAAATGTTGTCTAGGTGTCATTTAAGAAACCATTGTCTAATTCAAGGTCACAAAGATTAATGCCTATGTTTTCTTCAAAGAATATTAGAGTTTTAGCTCTTACATTTAAATTTTTAATCTATTTTTAGTTACTTATTATTTATAGTACTACAGGCCCAGTGCAAAAATTCATGCACGGTAGGGTCCCTAGCAGCTGCCAGCTGCCAGCCGGGGCCTTCCTTCGTTCTGCGCTGCCCCCTGGCGCACGTCATAACAAGCGATCGAACTCCCGAGGGGACACTGCATATTACGCTTTTCTATTATTATTTACTAGAGGCCTGATGCACGAAAATTCTTGGACTCAGGGGGTTCCTCAGCCCGGCCTGCGCCCTCTTGCAGTCCGGAACTGCGTGAGGGATTTCCACCTGCTGGCTTAGGCCTGCTCCCTGGGAAATCAGGCCTAAGCTGGCAGTCAGACATCCCTTTGGCAGCCTGGGAGCCCTTGGGGGATGTCCGATTGATGGTGCGGGGCGCGGGCCTAAGCCGCAGTCGGACATCCTTAGCACTGTGGAGGAGGTGGGAGAGGCTTCCGCCACCACCACTGCGTTCGCAGCCATCCATCCGCCCGGCTGGTGGCTAAGCAGAGCTCCCCCTATAGGAGCACACTGACCACCAGGGAGCAACTCCTGTGTTGAGGATCTGCCCCCTGGTGGTCAGTGCGCATCATAGCAACCAGTCGTTCCCGATGGTCCTGCCGTTCGGGTCAATTTGCATATTACCCTTTTATTATAAAAGACTAGAGGCCCGGTGCATAAAAATTTGTGCACTCGGGGTGGGGGGGTGGGTCCCTCAGCCTGGCCCGTGCCCTCTCGCAGTCTGGGACTACTTGGGGAATGACCACCTGCTGGCTTGGGCCTGCTCCCCTGGGGATTGGGCCTGAGATGGCAATCAGACATCCCTCTGGCAGGCTGGCAGCCCTCGGGGGATGTCCACTTGCCAGCGGGGAGCAGACCTAAGCTCCAGTCAGACATCCTAGAGCTGCTGAGGAGGCAGGAGAGGCTCCCACCACCACCGCCGTACTGGCAGCCATCAGCCTGGCTTGTGCCTGAGCAGAGCTCCTCCATGTGGGAGCTCACTGACCACTAGAGGGCAGCTCCTGCATTGAGCGTCTGCCCCCTGGTGGTCAGTGTGTGTCATAGTGACCAGTCATTCCCAGTCTTTCTGCTGATAGGGTCAGTTTGCATATGACCCTGTTACTATATAGGATAGAGGCCTGGTGCACGGGTGGGGGCCGGCTGATTTGCCTTGAAGGGTGTCCCGGATCAGGGTGGGGGTCCCGCTTGGGTGCCTGGCTGGCCTGAGTGAGGGGATGATGGCTGTTTGCAGCTGGTCACACCCCCTTCAGGGTGGGGGTCCCCACTGGGGTGCCTGGCCAGCCTGGATGAGGTGCTAATGGCTGTTTTCAGGTTGGCCACACCCCCTTTAGGGTGGGGGTCCCCACTGGGGTGCCTGGCCAGCCTGGATGAGGGGATTATGGCTGTTTTCAGGCTGGTCACACCCCCTTTAGGGTGGGGGTCCCCACTGGGGTGCCTGGCCAGTATGGGTGAGGGGCTGAGGGCCGTTTTCAGGCTGGCGGATGACTGAAGCTCCCAGCCTCTCCTTTTTTTTTTTTTTTTTATTCTGGGATTTAGTTAGCTTCTATAATTGAAACATTGTTGCCGTTACTGGTGCTCCCAGCTCTGAGGCCGTGGCTGGCTGAAAGCAGGTATCTGGGGTTTGTTTAGCTTCTATAATTGAAACTTTGTTGCTTTTCAAGCTGTTGTTTTTGGAGCTTAGAGCTGGGCTGCGGCAGGCGGGGAACCGTGGCTTCCTCCATCACTGGAGCAAGCAAGCCTCATGTTCGCTTCAGCTGCATGGCTGCCAGTCGCCATCTTTGTTGGCAGTTAATTTGCATATCGCCCTGATTTGCCAATGGGTAGCGTAGCGGAGGTACGGTTAATTACCCTTTTTGTCTTTTACTAGATAGGATAGTATTAGGTAAGGATCCAACCTCATTTTTTTGCATGTGGATATCTAGTTGTGTCATTATAGTCTTTGTATGAAAGTTATTGAATAGTATAAGCAGCAACCTCTTTAGTAATTTAAAACCTAAAGAAGCTTTCCTATGGCTATTTTAATATTGTTTTAGATACCTCAAGTAGTTTTTCTTAGGTGGAGGTGTGTATCAAAATTTTTTTGGAGGAGAGATGGTCTTTTTAAAAATACGTGTAAAAAAATACACATGTATATACTCTACTCCTGTTCTACTGAATGTTAATTTCTGGGTAGGGGCTGAGCATGTGAATTACATTTTGAAATAATCTGTTGATTCAGAATAATGAATGGACTTTGTTGTTTGCTGGTAAATGTTTAACAGTTACTCAGGGAAAAAAGAGAAAGCCATGCTTTGTAGGATTTGCTAGTTCCTTTGGTGTAAATACTCCTATCGTGGTCAATTTCAAGCTACCAAAGTATTGTCACTGAATAAAAAGCTGGGAAAAGATACTATTTCCTACAATTCTATATTATTCTCACACACGAACATACATATGTACATACATACATACATAAATATAATAAGTGTAATTAACCAGAGTAAAATGTGCTGAATATTTAGGAAGTGAGTTTGGAGTAATTATTAACTTTGTCATATTATTTGTTTAATTTTTACTTTATATAATTTAATTCTCAATCATAGTTTTGTTTAACAGTGACTTGTACAGTTCTTGAAATTTTAACAGTTGGGCCTGGCCGGTGTGGCTTAGTGATTGAGTGTCAACCCATGAACCAAAAGTCACCGTTTTGATTCCCAGTAAGGGCACATGCCTGGGTTTTGGGCTGGATCCCCAGTAGGGGGCATGTAGGAGGTAGCTGATCTAGTATTCTCTCTCATCATTGGTATTTCTATGAATGTGCAAAACTAATTGAGGCATTTAATGTAAGATTCAAGGATGTGAAAAGTAAATGGAATTGAACATCTTTGCTACACTGTTCAATGTTGAACCAGCTGATATGCCTAATAACCTACAATTCGAAATCATTCAACTGAACTGAAAGCCACATACAACAACCTCCCACTGCTTGTGTTCTATAAATGTTACATAAACAATAATGAATTACCCACTTTGAGAAAGCATGCATTGAAATATGCATCTGTGTGTGGACAACTTATTGCTGAGAGCCATTCTTTTCAAAACTTACCATCACAAAGAGTCAACTGTGCTCCATGGAAAAGCAGTTGCAAGTAGCAACATCATCACTACCAGTTAACATCACACGCCTTACTAAAGAGAAGCAGTTCCAGCCATCACATTAGGGATGAGTTAATTAAATGTTTGACCAAATATAGCAGGCTAATTTTTAAGTTGATAATTTTGTATGGCCCGCAAATGATGTTATAAAAATACAAATGGACTTTGGCAGAAAGAAGGTTCCCCATCCCTGCTTTAAGCAATAGGCAAACATGATTTCTATAAAAGTGTAAGTCTTAATTCCTCTTTCGTCATTATTATGAATTATATACTCTGAGGTTCCTTCCTCCCATTACAATAAAACTGGATCCTGAATAAGAGACAGCAAGTACATTTTTAATGCAGTGCTGCCTTCTGAAGAACGCAAAAGAGCAGCAAAAACAATTAAAATCAAGGATTGAGCAACAAATCTGAAAGCTGATGATGGCCTTGAAATTTTTACAAATATTAGAGCTGGTTTACAAATATTAGAGCCTTATTGAGGAGAGAATTGGTGAACTGCAAGGTGGAACTGAAAAATTTATCCTGAATGCTGCACATAGAGACAGGGGTATAGAAAATATTGAAGAAGTTAAAAAATGTGGGGAAAACACTTAGAAAATCTAATGTACATCTACTTGGAATCCCAGGAAAATTAGAATGTGAGAATGACAACATTTAAAAGAAGCAGTGACTAGGAATTTTCCATAATTGATGAGATATAAATCTACAGATACAGAAAGAACAATACATGTCAAGTAGAGTATTATATTGAAACTGCAAAACTCCAGAAACAGACAAAATACTACAAACGCCCCAAGAAAAAAAGGCAAATCTTCCTACAAAGGAGCAGCAGAAGGACAGAACGACAATGGAAGCCAAAACACAGTGGAATAATAATCTCAAAGTGTTGAGCTAAGTCCTTAAACCTATAGTTATATATCTAGCAATCGGTTTTTCAGGGAGATATAATAAAGAGGTGTTCAGATAAAATGAAAGTGCTGATTACTAGGAGACCTTCACTAAATAGGAATGTGTAAAAGGATATATACATCAGGAAGATGTTTCTTCTGAAATCTAAAGGTGAAATGTTTACAGGTTGGAAAGTCTGTTTTGTTATGATCAATGCAGTTATCAAAAATGTAGCATAGTACTTTGAGAAGGTGAAGTATAGTATCAAAGGTGTAGTGTAAATTGCTTTACATTCCTCAGAACCCATTCTATCACCTTTTCATTTTGTACCTGCACTATGGTTTGGGGAAATTGACCCAAAGATAACAGCTGGGCCTTGATTAATGCAATCTAGTCATAATAATCCCATTCTCCTTGCTGCTAATTCACTTGATTCAGCAATCAAGCGCATGGCTATTATCTTGCTATCAATTATTGATTCAGATGTGGCCAGAAGGAAAGAATTCTTATGTTGTAGAAGGCGAGAGGCACCCTGGGGAAACCTAAATTGGTTGGTTGTTATTATAGTAAAAGAAATATGTCTTAATGTGAAGTGAAAACTAGGAATAGTAATCTGTGGGAAAGGAAAAAAACAATAAGAAATTTTGGTTTCTAAGGAAAGTTAGGCATAGACTTATTTGTCAGCAAAGTCTGATCTTAATTGGCATAAAACTATTGTTTTAACCCAATGAATGGGTATAGTTTATTTTGCTGCAAATATTATTAGCAAGTTTGATCACAGGTTGTTGCTCTAGAATCTACTGTCAGTGTTACTTAATATATTTAGAAATCCAAGTAAATTCTGAATTCTTAAAATACCTCCTTCCAAGAGCACTGGTTAAAATATTGTGTGTGTTTCTTTAACAAATATTTTAACAAATATTTAACATGTACATGTTGCAGGGTGACTAATTTATAACATATAATAAATTAAATGGTTGCACTTTCAATTAATGTTTGCACTTATGAGAAGAGGACAAGCCATTCTGTTCAAGAAATACAGGAAGGTGAAAGAACAGACTATGCTGTACTACATGGGACAAGTAATATCAGGCCCTATTTATTAGAATATCAGAGAAGGGGGGAAATAACTTCATTTGACAGTAACATGCCTAAACAAGTTATATACTGGTGAAGTGGAGAAATGAGGATATACAGTTTTGTTTTGTTTTTTACTGATCTTAGCCTCCTTAATAAGTGTTATCAAAATAATTTTCTAGTCCAGCCAGTTATTTCTTATAAGGTTAAATGTATACTTGCCCAGCCAATGTGGTTCAGTGGATTGAGCATTGTCCCATGCACCAAGAGGTCACTGGTTCGATTCCTGGTCAGGGCACATGCCTGGGTTTCGGGCTCAATCCTCAGTAGGGGTCTTCCAGGAGGCAGCTAATTGATGTTTCTCTCTCATCGATGTTTCTAACTCTTTCCCTCCTCCTTCCCTCTGATTCTCTAAAATAATTTTCTATATTATGATCTAGGTGGGATATTGACAAAAGTATTAGAATAAAACATATTTCCTAATTTGAAATTTCTCCAAATATTGAAGACTGCATTCAGTCTTTAGTACTTACTGAATATATATGGTCTTATGGAATAGTATCAGAGTTATATTGAAAAACAATAGAAAAGTCAATATTATATCATTTTAATATATATAAATTGTTATTCATGAAATTTAATGAGATTACATTTCTGGTTCTAAATCTGTTAAAAATATCCTATATAATAAAAGAGAAATGCCGAAACCGGTTTGGCTCAGTGGATAGAGCGTCGGCCTGCGGACTGAAAGGTCCCGGGTTCGATTCCGGTCAAGGGCATGTACCTGGGTTGCGGGCACATCCCCAGTGGGGGATGTGCAGGAGGCGACTGATCGATGTTTCTCTCTCATCGATGTTTCTAACTCTATCTCTCTCCCTTTCTCTCTGTAAAAAATCAATAAAATATATATAAAAATAAAATAAAAGAGAAACATGTAAATTGACCGTCCCTCTGCTACACTCACCAGCTAATCAGGCATGAGTATGCAAATTAACCTGACAAAGATGGCGGGTCAATTTGCATGCGCAGGTGTCAAGCTCCTTGAGAGGCAACGGCGGCCGCGGGCTCCTGGGACCATCACTGGCCCCGAGAGGTGAGGCTGGCCATGCCTAGCCATGCCCACAGGCTCCCGGGACCTTTGCCGGTGGAGAGCAGAGCAGGAGAGTGGGTGGAGAGTGGGAGGTTTGGAGGACTTGGCAGAGCAGGAGGCTGCTGGACATAGAGCAGAGTGAGAGAGAGGGCGACTTAGAGGGCGTGGCTCCCTCTGTCACCCCAGCTTCCTCATCACAAATGTGGAAACTGACAGCAGGGAGGAGGAAGTCCCACCCCCACAGAATCAGCCGTTGGTCAAACAGCTCTCAGCGGTCTGACAGCCAGGACTCTTATTCACCTGCATCTCAGACCGTGACAGAAAAGAGGTAGGACTATGTTTAAAGAACAACTGTTGATACAACATAGCTCTGCAGCTGAAAGATGCCGCCTTACTGACAGAAAATGTCTGAAGAGCAACGTGCATCTGATCTTGAAAGAAGGCAGCGCCTCTGACAGAATATATCTGAAGACAAGCTGTTGCAGGGGCCCTGAAACTATGGCCCGCGGGCCACATGCGGCCCGCCGAAAACATTTATCCGGCCCGCCGGGTGTTTTTGCCGCCCCTGCCTGTTGCTTAGCAGCCGACTTGTCCTGGGACCGCAGTGCGCATGTGTGGAATGTGCGTCACAGTCTCCGACTCCCCTCCGTCTCTCTGTCTCTCAACTCCTCCTCTCAGTCTTGGGTGTGATTGGACGAGTCACCAGCTTGCCTGTGCAGAGCCGGCTGCTGCCTGAGGACCGAGGTAAGAACAAGTTAGGATTTATTTTTTTTGAAGTTAGGAGGTCTATTTTTTTTTTTTTATTTTGCAGTTAGTAGGGCCTTTTTTTTTGAAATTAGGAGAGCCTTTTTTTTTTAAAAGTTTTGGTTTTTTTACTTCAAAATTAGATATGTGCAGTGTGCATAGGAATTTGTTCATAGGTTTTTTTAAAACTATAGTCCGGCCCTCCAACAGTCTGAGGGACAATGAACTGGCCCCCTGTTTAAAAATTTGAGAACCCCTGAGCTATTGGAAAAACGTCGCTCTAATGTTGAAAAACATTGGCGTCATCGACAGAAAATGCCTAAAGACCAACGTGCCTTTGAAGTTGAAAGAAGGTGGTGGTGACGACAATATGTTGAGAGAACAGTCATCAACACGTACTACCAATACTGGTAGGAACTGCCTTCTCAGCGAAAATGGAGTACATGAGGATGCAATTCTCGAACATAGTTGTGGTGGAATGACTGTGAATGACTGTTCGATGTGAATTTTGCCTATCACTAAATTTCTCTGATGAAAAACCATCCTATGGGAAATTTACTCGATGTTGTAGCAAAGCGAAAGTCTGTCCAAATGATATACGTTTTCCAGATTACCCGGCATATTTAAAAAGGTTAATGACAAACGAAGATTCTGACAGCAAAAATTTCATGGAAAATATTCGTTTCATAAATAGTTCTTTTGCTTTTGCTTCCATGGGTGCAAATATCGCATCGCCATCAGGATATGGGCCATACTGTTTTAGAATACACAGACAAGTTTATCACCATACTGGAACTTTACATCCTTCGGATGGTGTTTCTCGGAAGTTTGCTCAACTTTATATTTTGGATATAGCTGAAGCTTCAAGTAAAAGATTAGCAATGCCAGAAAACCAGGGCTGCTCAGAAAGACTCATGATCAACATCAACAACCTCATGCATGAAATAAATGAATTAACAAAATCGTACAAGATGCTACATGAGGTAGAAAAGGAAGCCCAATCTGAAGCAGCAGCAAAAGGTATTGCTCCCACCGAAGTAACAGTGGCGATTAAATACGACCGTAACAGTGACCTGGGTAGATATAATTCTCCCCGTGTAACCGAGGTTGGTGTCACATTCAGAAACAAAGATGGAGAACCTCCTTTTGAAAGGGACTTGCTCATTCATTGTAAACCAGATCCCAGTAATCCAAGTGCCACTAAAATGAAACAAATCAGTATCCCGTTTCCTACATTAGATGCAATGACATATCCTATTCTTTTCCCACATGGTGAAAAAGGCTGGGGAACAGATATTGCATTAAGACTCAGAGACAACAGTGTAATCGACAATAATACTAGACAAAATGTAAGGGCACGAGTCACACAAATGCAGTATTATGGATTTCATCTCTCTGTGTGGGACACGTTCAATCCTATTTTAAATGCAGGATAATTAACTCAACAGTTTCTCATGGATTCGTATTCAAAAATGGAGGCCAATCGGATAAATTTCATCAAAGCAAACCAATCTAAGTTGAGAGTTGAAAAATATAGTGGTTTGATGGACTATCTCAAATCTAGATCTGAAAATGATAATGTGCCGATTGGTCAAATGATAATACTTCCATCATCTTCTGAGGGTAGTCCCAGAAATATGCAGCAGCAATATCAGGATGCTATGGCAATTGTAACGAAGTATGGCAAGCCCGATTTATTTGTAACCGTGACATGCAACCCCAAATGGGCAGATATTGCAAACAATTTACAATGTTGGCAAAAAGTTGAAAACAGACCTGACTTGGTAGCCAAAGTTTTTAATATTAACCTGAATGCTCTTTTAAGTGATATCTGTAAATTCCATTTATTTGGCAAAGTAATAGTTAAAATTCATATCATTGAATTTCAGAAAGGCTCACATATTATTGATATTAGATAGTGAGTCCAAATTACGTTCCTCTAATTAATTCCCTTTCAATGTGCATGAATTTCATGCACCAGGCCACTAGTTCTGTTATAATTTCACAGAATGTTTATTTTACAGTATAAGCACTACTGCTCAGAAACTCTTTTCAAGTAAATCTGTAGTTGGATATTACATGATACTTTAAGTAGACCAAAACAGCAATATATTATTGAACAATTCGGAAATAATCACCTATAAAAATATTTTTATAATACACACTAATATATATTTATAGTGGATTTAATCCACAGAACATTCAGAAGTTATGTGGTATATAGAATAGTTTTTGATAGTCCATAGAATTTATTTTAAGGATAATGTTACTTTTTTCCTCTTGTCTCTATAAATAGGAGTTGTTTTTGTTTTGTGTTTTGTTTTTGGACCTTTTACCATTTTTTCATGTCTGGTTCAACTCATGTAAGTTTTTACGATTTATGTCAGCTTGTGTTGTCTTACCAGCAATCATGTCATTTCATTGATCAAGTAATGACTACATATCTAAAGATATAAAATTAACTAGTTTCAATAGTCTAACCACTTAAGTGTACACCAAAATCAATACATAATATAAATAAACAAATACATAAATAAAAAATAAATTGGAAAAAATAAAAGAAGTCTTCAAGGATAAATTAATTTGTGTTTTAAGCAGCCAAATTTTATGTCTGATAATGCCCAAAAAGAACTTTTACTCTTTATTGTCTTTGTGTGTTAGTGTCTTTCATAGTTAGGATTTAGGGTTAATAAAAGTGATACTGTGGTGGGAAGATAACTATATGATACTGGTTATTTTTTTACCACTTAGTAAATTGTGGTTTGAAGTTTTTCTGTTATGCGATATGTGTTTATTAAATGTTATAAGCTAATTACTATTCTCCTGTTTTGTCTGTAGGCCGCTATTACACCTAGAATAAAGTGTAAGACCTTTTTTTGTGTGTAATATATGCACTGATTTCTAACTGTTTTGGCTACCATTTTTGTTTTCATCAAAATAGGGCAAGTCTCTTTTTTTGAATGAGTTTGGATTTATCTTTAGGGTGTGTAGGAAAATGCTGTTATGTTAAAGTTACAAACCCTTGTGTATATTATCTATTTTAAACTGTCTTTTACCCTGTGAATTTCACACAGTAAAAGTATGTAGCACACTATCAAAGTTTAAAATAACATATTTTCTCTGTATATTTTAAAATCTTAGTTACTCCTTATATGTACTACATCGCTATTCTTCAGTGAAATAGGTATTCTATAATGTCTTTTCATTGCGGTGCTACATTAGAACTTGTCACATCCTCTCCTTAGTGGATAAGTGATTATTTGCAAAACTGATTCTTTATTAAAACAAAGATGAAGTTAGAAATATTTTGTATTATAATAACTATCTCATTCAGTTTTTTAAAAAATAACAGTAATTTCTATGTATTTATGTACTTTTTAGAAAGAATCTTCAAGGGGGAGACATAGAGAAAAGGAAGACATAAAAATCACCAAGGAGAGAACTCCAGAAAGTGAAGAAGAGAATGTAGAGTGGGAGACTAATAGAGATGGTAAGTTTCAGAAATCTTTGTTTATGTAGTCAATTTATTGATTATTCACTTTGCGGACACTTTTTGTGGGCTTCAGCCGTGCCCATCATAGATGAGTAGGTTCAAAACACTTTTCAACTGTGATCTCCCTGTCAGTAGAAAATGGCATATAGTAGCAGAACAAAGGCAGAAAAAGCTGTTTACACTGCATTTTTCAACTTCAGTATTCTTTTTTTTCTTCCTAGAATTTTATTATGCACCATCACAATTCTTTGGAATTTTTTTTGAATTTTAGATTTTTCAGTTCCTCAACATCAGTTTTAAAAAATTAAATCTAAATTTATGTTTGTTGTTTTTCATAAAATATTAAAAGATTACAAAATTTTAAAGACCTGGGGAAATTATTTAAAAGGTATTATTGACTTTCATTTTTCAAAAGAGATTTAAATCCAATAATAATTAAGACCTGGGATTTTTTCATGAAAAATTAGCAAAATCATCTTTGGGTCATTGTCTTAACAAATAAGGATTTATTTTCCACACCACAAATGTTCACTTTTATGATCTTCTTAAAGGTGAGCACTATAGCCGCACATTACCAAATATAGAGAATGGGAACTCATTTGTTGAATGTGTTGGGTATGCTAGGCATTTTAATATAATTTATATAATTATCTCACTAATTCAATAGCTTTGCTATTTCTTATACATAACATAACTAAAGAGTTTAAGAACTTAAGGAACTTCTCAGCAGTAAACTGAAAACTTAGACCAGGGATTATAAAATTAAAGGTTGTGGACCAGGCACTTCTTTACAAAAAAAGCTTTGTTGGAACACAGCCATATCCATTTGTTTACATATTGTTCTGGTGCTGTTTTTGAGCTACCATAGGTGAGTTGAATCCTTGTTGAAAGTCAAGAGCCTGCAAGCCTCAAATATTTACTCCTATTATTAAGAACAGTCTCAAAACTTACATAGTCTAATACTTGAATTGTACCCTAAATGCCTCTCCAGTAATTTGACCATCATACTTTTTAAGGGAATTTATTCCATCTTTGAACAGCATTGTCTGTTGAAGAGTGCTTCTGAGAACAAATAGGAAACTTTCTTATGATTAGTTCATTGGAATTTCATAAGCCAATCTAATACCACTTGTACAGGGTGTCCCCCCAAAATGTATACACCCTTTAACAGCTGATAGCTCAATTTTGAAAATGAAATATATTTTAATAAACACTCCCTTTGTAATTATTCAAAGTGTGTGAATACATTTTGGGGGGATACCCTGTAGTTGTAAAGGCAGCGGTAATGTTCCATTGTGGTTGGATCAATTAGTTAATATATTGAAATAAAATACTAGAAACCTTGACTCTTCAAAAATTGGATAACTAACTTTTCTGGAATAGTAAGGAATTGACTCTTAACATACCCAACATTCTTTTCTTTTTATTTTAATTGCTTTTGGATTAAAATTTTTCTGAAATTTCCTGGGAACCTCCTATCTTTAAAAGTAAAACTTTCTCTATTATAATAATGCATGCATTTTATTGAAAATTTAAATGTTTAGAAACACCTGTCATTTTCTCCATGTTTTCATACCTATTTCAAAAACCTCTCCTTAAATTTCTAATCCCTTTATTTGTCCTGCTTGCTCTTTACTACACAGAGGTGATAGAACCCTTCATCCACAAGCTCCCTCAACTTCCTGCCAGTAATCACTTACAAACTAGTTTTTTATGTACACCTACACTTTTTTATTTCCCTTTTGTTCTGTGGAAGAGGCCTCCCCCCTGCTGTATAAGGTTATATTACCCTGTGTTCTGGATCCAAATTCCTCCCACCTTTACAATCCTGTTTATTTAATACTAGAATCCTGATGCACGGAAATTGTGCATGGGTAGGGTCCCTAGGCCTGGCTGGTGATCAGGGCTAATCTGTGGGGCAACCAGCAGGGCAATAGGGGGGCGCCCACTGGCCTGGGGCCTGCGGGCTGGGGGCAGCTCCTGCATTGAGTGTCTGCCCTCTGGTGGTCAGTGCACGTCATAGTGACCGGTCAGTTCTGCTGTTCAGTTGATTTGCATATTAGGCTTTTATTATATAGGATACATTCTCTTTTATATCTTTTAACACGCATCTTACCACATTTTCCCTCTCCCCATGATACTTTTAGCCATCACCCTGTTTGTTCCCACTTTGTAAGTAAATTCTTGAAAGGGTTCTATGCCTACTGTCTCTACTTTTTCATCACATATTTATTCGTCTTCTGACCCATGTCTTCACTACAATTGTTTTTCAAGGTCCCCAATAACCCCCTCTTTGCTAAATAAGTTGAGACATTCTTGTCTCCATCTTTTATAACCTTTGTGCAGCACATAATACATTCAAGAACCTGTCTTCCTAAAGTACTTTTCCCCTTGGCTTCCATCTGTCACTCATCAGATTTTCTGTCTTTCTGTTCAGGCTCTTTGTTTTTATACAGACTCCTTATAGTCTGTCTCTTCCTTAACTGTTGATTGCCAATGCTTTGTTCTAGACTTTCATCTTAAAAAAAAAAAAAAAATACTAAAGTGACTTTATTACAAGAATCTTTTATATATTCAGTTATTTTAAAAGATGAGTAAATGTCTTTTATGGTGGTTTCACTTACCAAGTATTCACATGGCTATGTTTTCTCTTGATTGAAACTGGCAGGTTTTAGAAATAGTGTATATCTATGATTTACAATTATCTGTTTGAAGAAACATTGAATCATGGATTTAGACATTCACTCCTGTCCCCAGATAGTGATACTGAACTGGTTTTATAGACTTACCTTCTGCATTTTCAAAGTGAATAGCAGCTTTAGCTAAATGTAAAAGAAATTAGTCTGTACTAATATGTCTAAAAATTTATACTCTTTTTAAGGACCCCATATTAGAAATTGAATCTGAGAAATTTTTTAAATATTTACTCATTAATTCATTTTACAATAACAGTACTAAACCCACCATAAAATTATATGGAAAATAACTATGCTTTGCAAAACAAAAATAAAAATTGTGAGGTGGTGGCATGTTTTACATGTTTTTCCAAATCTTTTTAATGTTCAGTCAAGAAGCCGGAAGAGCTAAACTCTGTGCTTGCCTTTTCTTATGACCACATCAGCACTATAGCTAAATTATAGAACAGTCGGTCTGGATAACCATCTGAAGACTAGTTGAATAGTGGTCCTATAACTAAAGTTATAGCCCTAACCGATTTGGCTCAGTGGATAGAGCGTCAGTCTGCGGACTCAAGGGTCCCAGGTTCGATTCCGGTCAAGGGCATGTACCTTGGTTGCGGGCACATCCCCATTAGGGAGTGTGCAGGAGGCAGCTGATCGATGTTTCTCTCTCATCGATGTTTCTAACTCTCTATCCCTCTCCCTTCCTCTCTGTAAAAATCAATAAAATATATTTTAAAAAATAAAGTAAAGTTATAAAGAAGCCATATCAAGACTGGTAGCGGGGCAGAGATGCAAAAAGGGTTGGCCCCACACCCAGAGGTGATTTAGAATTGGGAGGGATATCTCAGTTGCAGAGGGATCCCGTACATGCACCACCAGAGACTTTTAGAGTGGGCTGTGCCGCACCAGCATGGCCAAGGGTGAACCTGAGGAGGGGCGGTGAAGGAATGAAGAAAAGACAGACAAGAGAATACAGCTGGGGCTCAGTGGGTCTCCCGTGCCTGGATGAGGACACAAAAGACCCAGCCTGCAAGCCAGTGCTTTATTTTATAGTCTGATTAAAACAAGGGTAGATTAACATGTATACAAATGTTCTTGTTTTGGGAACACTTGCTGCACCTCCCACAACCCATTAGCTACTTAGGAAGGAATTAGGGAGGGCTACAAGGTCAGGCTCAATTATGCTAGGAGAGCTCTGCCCTCCAGGTTGCGACTTGTTTGTGGCCCTGCCACAGGTCAGCGGAGGCTTGACCCTAGAGCTGCTCCCTACAGTGGGCAGCCAGACTTGATCAGGTAGTCAGCTACAGTCTTTTCTTAAAACCTCTTGGAAGTCCATAGGTGCCAGGCAGGCAGCAACTGTGCCCTGTCCCTCTTGCTGAGTGGCCCAAGGGTTGGCACTGGTACAAAATCTGAATCTGTATTAACCAGGTGAACACTACTCCCCCCATTCTGCTGACTTTCAGAGATTCTGCTTTACCCAACTTGTTTATATCCTACAGCTCTTTCAGTGACTGAGCCTTATGGGCAGCTGTCAGGTGGCAGCTGGCCTCAGGGTATCCTGTGCATTTTTCTCTGGCCCCACACCTCGTACTGGTGCCACCAGCCTTAATTAGCATCATGGCCTCTCCCACATGTCTCCAGGCCCAGCACAGGCAGCTGCCAACTATAGATCATTTTGTATGTTCTACCAGGTAACCCCAGGTTATCATAGGGAGCAGCTGGCCTTGGCCTACACCAGAAACCTACCCAAGAGGCCCCAGAACCAATACACCTGGTGGCTAATTTGAGACGTGTATATTTCTTTTATCTTTTAAAAGTATGTTAATCTAATAAAGGCTCTACTATTTTGTTTGAAAATTATTTGAAAAGATTCTCTAGTTTTTTATAGAGATTATTATAGTTTCTGAAAGTAATGAGATTTTTTGTTTAAAGATTCTGACAATGGAGATATTAATTATGATTACGTTCATGAGTTGTCATTGGAAATGAAGCGTCAGAAGATACAGAGGGAATTAATGAAGCTAGAACAAGAAAACATGGAGAAGAGAGAAGAAATTATTATTAAAAAGGAGGTATGCTATTTATTGAAATATATGTTAGTCGATTAACATCAACATGGATATTGATCAGAGAACTCATTAGCTCTTGGCACATCTTAAATTGTATTGGGCTGTTGATACACATATTGGTCAACTTGCTCTATATCAGTCACTTCATATGTGTTAATCATTTAATCTTCACATCACTCTATTAGTAGATAATAAACATGTGAACAAAACTGAAGTTCTGTTGCCCAGAGTCACCAGCTAATGTAAAATAGGATTTGAATATATATATATATATATATCTGTTGTTTAGGCCCATGCTATCCTATATAATAAAGAGCTAATATACAAATGGTCCTCGCGTGGACCTGAGGTAGTACCAGGCGACCTGAGGCCGCGCCTGGCACCAGGGCGGGGGACCTGAGGCTGCGCCCCCTGCCCTGTGGGGCTTGACGGGGGTGGGGCCAGCCGGATCTGGGACTTGCGTGATTTCGAGGTGCATGCTGGTGGGCAGGGACTTGGCTCTGTTTCCTGGGGTCAGAGGGAGATTTTCATATACATTTTACTAATTTTCTTTTATCTCTGACACTTCTATTATAGAGAAAGGGCAAATAGCAATATTAAAATATTTCCTCTACTTCATTGGTTCTCAACCTTCCTAATGCCGCGACCCTTTAATACAGTTCCTCATATTGTGGTGACCCTAACCATAAAATTATTTTCGTTGCTACTTCATAACTGTACTTTGCTACTGTTATGAATCGTAATGTAAATATCTGATATGCAGGATGTATTTTCATTGTTATAAATTGAACATAAAGCATAGTGATTAATCACAAAAACAATATGTAATTATATATGTGTTTTCTGATGGTCTTAGACGACCCCTGTGAAAGGGTCGTTTGACCCCCAAAGGGGTCGCGACCCACAGGTTGAGAACCGCTGCCCTAATTACTTCCTTTTTTTTAATGTGCACAAATTTCATGCACCAGGCCACTAGTTTCTAGAATAATTGCTTCATTACTAAAGAGTAGAGAGAGAGTATTTATTTGAATATAATTTGTGATTTTTTTTAGGAGATTTTGAAATTTCATAACTTCATTTTGTTTTATTGGTATTAGTGTTATTTAGGGGAGTTAATTAGCATTTTGTGTTAATATCACATGCTCTCACTCATTTGTGGATTATAATGAACAACATAAACCGATGAACAAAAACAGATCTAGAGACAGAGAAACATCGATCAGATGCTTGAACCTCAGAGGGAAGGTAGGGGAGGGTGGAGATAAGAGGAAGAGATCAACCAAAGGACTTGTATGCATGCATATAAGCATAAGTAATGGACGCAGAAAACAGGGGTTGAGTGTGAGGGCAGGACTGGGGGGGTGTGGAGACAAGGACACATTTGTAATACCTTAATCAATAAAGAAAAAAATGATCTAAAAAAATAAAAATAAAAGCACAGTTTCATGAGTCTGACTACTATCAATACATGGCTATTATAATAACATTTAATATTTCATCTAAATTTTGGCATGGTTTAAAAATCCCTGCTTTACTGCCTGATTATTATTATTACCATGACTGGAGGAGTTTCTGAATTGACTTACTGAATTTTTTGAAAGGTTTCACCAGAAGTGGTTAGATCAAAGTTATCTCCATCACCTTCTCTAAGAAAGTCTAGCAAATCTCCAAAGCGAAAATCAAGCCCTAAGTCATCATCTTCAACTAGCAAGAAGGACAGGAAGACAACTGCAGTTTCCTCTCCCTTGTTGGACCAACAAAGGTTAGTAGGGTGATAAATAGTGCTGGAAAGAAATAGCTTTTTCTGAAATTATACTGTAAGGAATTAGTAGATTACAGAAGGGTACTTTTACAAAAGTTCAGTATTTAATATAAGCTTTTTTGTTTTAAGCAAGTGTAAAATGTTTCAATTCAAAAAAGTTAATAGAGAACAATAAAACAAATGTCTGTCACATCTACATATGCTTCAGAACTTCTAATTTTTAAGAAATGAAACATAACAGACACATTTCCTGTTTTTCCTCTCTTGAATTTTGTTTTTATGATACTTGTGTATGTCTTTGTACTTTCATTGTATGTATTATTTTGCAATATATAGTATTTTCATCAGTTTAATGTTAATACAGATACATAACTTTTTCACTTAACATTTTTTTTACATTTATATGTATTGACATATGTAGCTTTAGGTTTTTTTAGTATTTATACTATATATTTATCTACCTTGTTGAACATTTAAGTTGTTTCTAGATTTTAGCTATTAGAAATGATACATAATAAACTTAATTTTTGTCTTCTTGGGTACATGATCAAGAGATTAAATTCTTTACAGTATATATGTAGCAGGAATTATTAGTTTTATTGTAGTAGCCAGTTGAAGAAATAAAGAGAGAAATGATTGAATATTATTACATTTTAGGACTGAGAATAAGGCATAAGACATGCTGTACTATTTAAATTTTAATTAAAGTACATACACTGATTTTGTTTAAGGAAAACACTAAATAAAAATCTCTTCCCAACTTTTGACCAGTTGGAAACCCTCTCTAACCCATAATGAAACTCATATTTTACTCCTTCCTTTTAGTTTTTAGAGGCTCTAACCCTATTTTAGATTCTAGTTACTTTTTGCCTAGATTATTATATCATCTTTCTAATTATATCAACTTTATCCAGTGTCTATTCCCCACACATATAAAGAATCAGATACCCCAACCCATTTATTTTACAAATGTTGTAAGAGAAATCTTGAGAACAATTCCAATTAGTTTATTATACCATTGAAAAACTCAGTGGTTTCCATTCTCTTTAGTGAAATTCAGGTTTTTTAAAATAACATTTTACTTTGATCTTTTAGTATCGCCATATTTTTATCCAAACATCTATCTACAGTCTTCCATCTTTAATCCTTCCATGTCTAACCCAATTTTTATCTTTCTGCTAAGTTTTCCCATTTTTCCTTACTGAACATAATTTGTATTTCCTTTTTGTTTATCAAATTTTACTTATATCCCCCTCTTAATATTAATTATTGTTTGTATTATATTGTAGCTGTGGCATACATGTTTTACAACTTCTATTAAATTTAAGCTCCTTGTAGATTGGGATTTTTTTTTAAATATATTTTTATTGATTTTGGAGAGAGAGGGAGGGAGAGGGAGAAACATCAGTGTGAAAGAGAAACATTGATTGGCTGTCTCCTGTATGCCCCCTACTGAAGACCGAGCCTGCAACTCAGGCATGTGCCCTGACCTCCAGGTTCATGGTCAATGCTCAACCACTGAGCCACACTGGCCAGGCTAGATTGGGATCTTGATGGTTCATTGTTCTAGCTTCTCAAAGCACCTAGTTTGCATAGAGTTTTGCATTTTAATAAGGCACTTTGTAGCGTTGACTTGATCCTTTCCTTTGCTCCTGGGATTGAGTAAATATGGCAAAGGATATGGAAGGGGTTAAACATAGAGTGATGTGATTTACCCCTACTTGCTGTATATCCACTTGGCTAACCAATTATTAACTTTTTCTCAATTCCATTCATTTCCCCTCCCCCCCCCAAAAAAAAACAGCATACCAGAAATATTCTTTTTATTTTCTTATTTTTTTCTATTTATAAAATCTTTGATGCGAGAAAATAGAATCTTTGAAATTTAATCTATTCATAGAAATCATAACTATTTAGATGAGCGGTTAGTTTTAAGTATGAGTAATTACTCATTGATTTAACTATGATATTTCCTGTATTCTACAATGGTGTTGACTCTAAGATGCACCATTAATTTAATAATAGAAGCAGAAGGATCTGGAAAGCAGTACATTATAGGTTCAAAGAAAACATTGCATTGCACATACCATTTCTTTAGCTATGCAGTTTACCTTACCTAGAGTGTGTCAGCTCAACTTTCAGTTTAATTTCTTGATCATACTATAAACTGTTTGAAGACTTATTAAGCATCAAGTAAGGATTAGAATTTCAGTTAAAATTCAGTGGAATGTTGCAACCAATGCCAATAAGTCAACTGAGGTGACAATCTGGTAAACAAACTCCTGGGTCTTAGTTTTACATGGTTATCAAATTGGGGAGGCAGAGATAATTACAAATTAAAACTGACCATTCTCCTCGAGAGCTGGCAGCTTTCTTTTCTTTTTTTTTTTTTTTAATATATTTTATTGATTTTTTACAGAGAGGAAGGGAGAGGAATAGAGAGTTAGAAACATCGATGAGAGAGAAACATCGATCAGCTGCCTCCTGCACACTCTCCTACTGGGGATGTGCCCGCAACCAAGGTACATGTCCTTGACTGGAATCGAACCTGGGACCTTTCAGTCTGCAAGCCGACGCTCTATCCACTGAGCCAAACCAGTCAGGGCTGGCAGTTTTCTTTTACTTTCTTTTTTTATTTTTTAAATATGTTTTATTGATTTTTTACAGAGAGGAAGGGAGAGGGATAGAGAGTTAGAAACATTGGTGAGAGAAACATCGATCACCTGCCTCCTGCACACCCCTACTAGGGATGTGCCTGCAACCAAGGTACATGCCCTTGACCGGAATTGAACCCGGAACCCTTCAGTCCAAAGGCCGACACTCTATCCACTGAGCCAAACCGGTTAGGGCTTCTTTACTTTCATTGTGAGATATAGCCTGATAGTAAACTTGTATGTTGATATGTGAGATATAGAGTGGCTTAGAATCAGCAAATGCTTTATCTGTTTATCTACATCAGGCATGTCAAACTCACAGCCCGTGGGCCACATGTGGCTCACAACGAATATTTTTGCGGCCCAGCCATAATAATGGTATGTAAGAAACGTTTTAATAAAAATTTAATAACTTAATTTTTACAATTTCCTGTTATACATAATTATTAATAATGAACTACAACATTCGCTAATGACTGATTATTTTTTTAAAATATATTTTATTGATTTTTTACAGAGAGGAAGGTGAGAGATAGAAACATCGATGAGAGAGAAACACTGATCAGCTGCCTCCTGCACACCTCCTACTGGGAATGTGCCCACAACCAAGGTATATGCCCTTGACTGGAATCGAACCTGGGACCTTCTAGTCCACAGGCCGATGCTCTATCCACTGAGCCAAACTGGTTAGGGCTAATGACTGATTACTATAATCATGTTGGATTTCCCTTACACGCAGGCCTACCATTTCTCTCCACTAATATAGCAGCAAATATTTTAGCAGCCGATTGCCACATCATTAATCCTGGACTGACATTTGGTGTGCACAACAGAAAATATTTCACTTTCAGAGAACAAAAAAAATAGGTTTATTTCCGTTACACTATTAATTTGTGCACTTAGTTATTCAGTGTCTGGTAAGTTAATGTTCAAGAAAATTACTAATTTTTATTAAAATGTTCTATTATTTTATGTTAATGATTACTCATTTATTTCAGCCCTTTGTATTCACCGTATCTCTATTGAAATAAACCTATTCTTTCTGTGAAAATTGCAGCTTTGGGGTTTTTGCGGCCCACATAAACTTAAACCTTGTTTATTTGGCCTGTGCTAGCCTTTGAGTTTGACATGCTTGATCTACATTTTTAGTTTTTATTAAGTAAATTTTTTTATAGCTCTTTGTACAAAGATATATGAAGTATGTCAAATGCTCTTTAAAAGAAGTAGTTTTGGAATGAGAGAGAGAGAAAAAGGATCTAAAAATGATAGAAGTATTTAATTGAGCTGTGTGCCACAAATAGGAAGTGGGCTCTGTGCCACTAAAGAATAATCAATTGACTTTTAAAATGTTGAAAGATCTTCTTTACTTCAAAACATTCAAAACCAATTTAGCCCATTCAATTGGAAGGCACTTGAAAATCCTATACCTATAACATAAGCATATTTTCCAACCACATACACTTTTTATAGTAATGTGAAGAAATTCTGTACTTTAGTGAGTATATTGGCATAATCCTGGTTGCTGTAATAGGTGTTTGTTTGTTTGTTTGTTTGTGTGTATGTTTTGTTATTAATCCTCACCCAAGGATATTTTTATTTTTTTGTCCTTTTTTTTAGAGAGAGAGAGGAAGGAAGGGAAGAGGAGGGGTATGGAGAGAGAAACATCTATGTGAGACACATAGGTTGGTTGCCTCCTGTACACACCCCAATTGGGGCCCGGGATGGGACCTGCAACCCAGTTATGTGCCCTTGACGAGGAATCAAACCTGAGACCCTTCGATGCACAAGCCAATGTTCTAACCCCCGACAAACACCAGCCAAGGCCTAGTTGTTATAATAATTTAATCTCAAAATGTGAGTTTAACACACAGAAGTTTATTTCTCATTCAAGTGAAGTAAAAGTGGTTATTTCTGATTAACAGGTGGCTCTCCTATGCATGGAGATTCAGTAACCTAGGCTCTTTCTGATTGTGACTCCACTTTGTTAGGTTTTTGAGGACACCAAAAAATGGAATATGTAAAGAAAAAAATTAATTGGATTATTACATTTATTTAACTATATAGTTTCCTACTGACTGGAGCATGAGATTCTTTCATTAGTTAGGCTAGGAAATAGTATACATCATTTCCGCTTACATTCTTTTGGCCAGAAGTTGGTCATATAGCCATACCAGATTTCAAAAACGTCTGTACAGTGTGATTAAACATTGTGCCCAGGACGGAAGTTTAGTAATGTTAAAATACAATTTGTGATAAGAATTCCTGTATTTTATCTTCAAAATATTTTTTTTAATGTATTTTATTGATTTTTTACAGAGCGGAAGGGAGAGGGATAGAAAGCTAGAAATATCAATGAGAGAGAAACATCGATCAGCCACCTCCTGCACACTCCCCACTGGGGATGTGCCTGCAACCAAGGTACATGCCCCTTGACCATAATCTAGCCCAGGACCCTTGAGTCCGCAGGCAGATGCTCTATCCACTGAGCCAAACCGGTTCGGGCTACTTTTTTTTTTTTTTAAGGGGAAATATATAGAAATGCAGACATCACTGATCTGTTAAATACATAAAATATTTTAGTCATCTGGTTCTTGGCAGAAGACAAAGTTGAAAAAGAGATTTGGTTATTTCTGACTTGCTAGGTGATTAGCCCTATCTATGATAATAAGAATTAGGGATAAAGGAGTAAGAGAACTAAATTTTCTGAATGGTCACCAGAAGTCAATTGCTTTTATAATGTTATCTTTTTAAAATTGTATCAACATTTTGAGGAAGTTACTGTACATTATCTTTTTAAAAATATATATATATATTATTGATTTTTTACAGAGAGGAAGGGAGAGAGATAGTTAGAAACATCAATGAGAGAGAAACATCCATCAGCTGCCTCCTGCACACTCCCCACTGGGGATGCGCCTGCAATCAAGTGTACATTATCTCTTTATAGCTAAGGAATCTTTGGATTAGAGAACTCAAGGTCACAGGAAGTAAGTTCTAGGATTCAGGCTCAGGTCGCATTTATAAAAATCATTAGATAGTGAAATGAGTAGCTAGTGAAAACTTGCCAGATGTATGAAAAGAAAAGGCTAATTAAAAACTCAGTACCAGACTGAACACTCCTTACAGTAAATGGGAACAAATTTAAATAATTATTTATAATTTTAGTACAGTTTGAGAGGATATTACATTGACATGTAAGAGCATTTGATGAAAATATGAAAAATCTGTGAACAAATATATTTTGGAAGAAAAACAATTTTTAAACTGAAAGTAGCGCAATCATGAGATTGCCAAGTTTAGAATTAGGAGAATGAGTGTGGCTTAAAAGAAAAATTACCAAATTTGAGGACATATTTAGATTATAGGAAAGCAGAGGAGAGATGGGAATAACAGAAAAATAAGAAATGGAAGAGAGTTCCACGAGATTATAATAAAAAACCAGAGATACTTGAGTCATATAGCAAACTGATTAAATAAAGTAGAAGAAATTGATTTGAAGACGAAGTTTCAGTTGAAAATGGCTCACTGAGTACTGGAAAAAGCTTTAAAAAAGAAAAAAAAAAACAATTTATCTTGAGAATTTAAAAAAATATTTTTTGTTTTTAGAGAGAGACATCGATGTGAGAAACATAAATTGGTTACCTCCCACATACTCCCCAACCAGGGATTGAACCCACAACATGGGTATGTGCCCTGACCTGGAATCATACCCACCACCTTTAGGCGTATGGGATGTTGCTCCAACCAGCTTAGCCACACCAGCCAGGGCATTTTGGGGAAATTTTTAATGTCTAAGGAATAATATATGTATCCCAGCAGAAAAAACAAGTAAACTTCATAGGAAAAAAAAAAAAAAACACTCTCTTTGGACTTTTTAGCTACGTTACTAAACACTAGAAGAGATTGTGAAAGTATAGAGTTCTGAGGGAAAAGAATAGTGACACCAAAATGCTGCATTCAGTCAAATTGCTGTTCAAGTATAACATAAAGACAGATAATTTGTGGTATATAAAGGCTCAAAGTACTTGGATAAAATTACTTAAAGTGACAAATGAAAGATGACAAGCTATACCCCCAAATTAAGTCTAAGTAGATTAAATATGAAAGACAAAATCCCAGAATTTTAGAGGACTATCTTTATAATTTAAATGTTGTAAAAAGATTTTTTAAAATAAGACTCAAAGATTTAAATGTTTACTAACAGTGCTTAAGATTTCATTTATAGTTTATGTAATTGTGTGTTCTTTGAAATGATAAAAACATAGAAGCCATTTAAAAGCTATCAACATGTAATTTTTAAAAGAAGTTATAAAATATATGTATACAAGGAGGTTCTGTACAATCTATAATAATAATTATCTAAATCGCCAAGCCGGTTTGGCTCAGTGGATAGAGCGTCGGCCTGCGGACTGAAAGGTCCCGGGTTTGATTCCAGTCAATGGCATGTACCTTGGTTGTGGGCACATCCCCATAGGAGGTGTGCAGGAGGCAGCTGATCGATGTTTCTCTCTCATCGATCTTTCTAACTCTCTATCCCTCTCCCTTCCTCTCTGTAAAAAATCAATAAAATATATTTTTAAAAAATAATAATAATTATCTAAATCTACATTTTGTTATAGAAAGATACCCATGTTATATTTAGTACCAAAAAAAAACTTTTTGTACTAAATATACAAATTTAGTACAAAAAGTAGGGTTGTGTGTGGCAGGGGAGGGAGGTAAAGAGACATGGAAATAGTGTGAACATATATCCAAGGTTTTAACAGTGGTGATCCTTGGGTGATAGAACTATAGGTGATTTTTACTTTCTTCATCTACTTTTCTATATAAGCTTAAAAAAACAACAACCTCCAGTTCATACAATTGTTTTATTTTACATTTTACCTTTCCTGAATCTCTTCCTACTCTACCTCTGTCTTAGACACTTACCCTGTAAATTATTTAATAAGTATTATTAATGATATAAATAACAAGTAAATTATTTCTTTGCTCATTTCTGGGTTTTTTCTAGATATTGATTACCAGTATAAAAAATATTCAAAGGCAATTTATTGAAAGGAATGCCACCATTTTTTTTTTATTTTATTTTTTTTTTAAATATATTTTATTGATTTTTTACAGAGAGGAAGGGAGAGAGATAAAGAGTTAGAAACATCGATGAGAGAGAAACATCGATCAGCTGCCTCCTGCACACTCCCCACTGGGGATGTGCCCGCAACCCAGGTACCGGAATCGAACCTGGGACCCTTCAGTCCGCAGGCCGACGCTCTATCCACTGAGCCAAACCGGTTTCGGCGGAATGCCACCATTTTTAAAATGTGCTTTGTTAAAATGAAAAAAAAAAATCCATTAGACCTTCCAAAAGTATTTGGATCTCTAATGATAACTTTGTGTTATCTTCAGGAACTCAAAAACCAACCAAAGTAAAAAGAAAGGACCTCGCACTCCTAGTCCACCCCCTCCTTTACAGGAAGATATTGCTCTGGGAAAAAAATATAAAGAAAAGTATAAAGTAAAAGATAGGATAGAAGAAAAACCAAGAGATGGAAAGGACAGAGGACGGGATTTTGAAAGACAAAGAGAAAAAAGAGACAAGCCCAGGTAAGGAGGATTCTGAATTGTTGACAGCCTTATTTTTTGTAGAATCTAAAATACTTATTCAGGAGCTCTTAAGCATTATTGTAATGGATTTTTTAGTGGTATCAAACTGTTTATGTATACTTAATAATTCCCATGTTGAGTTATGGATAATTCAGTAAATACTAACTTAAAATTTTTTTATTGTGATTAAAAAAAAAAACAATTTCCTATCTTCATTTTTAAGTGTACAGTTCAGTAGTATTAACTGTATTTACATTGTCATGAAACACATCTCCAGAACTTTTTCATCTTGCAAATCTGAAACTCTAGACCAGTGGTTCTCAACCTTCTGGCCCTTTAAATACAGTTCCTCATGTTGTGACCCAACCATAAAATTATTTTCGTTGCTACTTCATAACTGTAATGTTGCTACTGTTATGAATCATAATGTAAATACCTGATATGCAGGATGGTCTTAGGCGACCACTGTGAAAGGGTCGTTTGACCGCCCAAGGGGTCGCGACCCACAGGTTGAGAACCGCTACTCTCAACCCATTAAAAACTCCCTTTCCCTCTCTCCTTGCTCTCAACTTCTCAGCCCCTAGTAACCACTATTCTGCTTCCTATTTCTATTAATCTAACCACGTTAGATACTTCATATAAATGGAATAATTTTGTCTTTTTGTGACTGGCTTAGCATAATGTCTTAGCAGTTCATCCATGTTGAAGTGTGTGACAGGATTGCCTTCCTTTTTTAAGCTGAGTGATATTTCATTGTCGTATATACCAAATTTGTTTATCCATTCATCTCTCGATGGACATATGGATCGCTTCTGTCTCACGGCTATTGTGAATAGTGCTATTATGAATATGGGTTTAGTATGTTGATCTTCTGGTTCACAAGATTTATGAAATGTTTACAGATTGGATAGGGATATTTTATCCTTATTAATATTTTAAATTCATTTTCAAATTCTTTCACGAAACTAATATTTCCTCAAGAAAATATATAACTCTAGAGACCTCTTAGTCTCTCTTCTTTTTGAGTTACAGTGTAATAGAAAATGCACAAACCTTCAGTTTGCATAAACAGGAACTAGTATATTGGCTCTGCCAGTTACTTGATGTGAGACCCTGAGTAAGGTATTTGTTTTATCAGAGCCTCTATTTATTCTACTGTAAAAGATGCATGATACTGCCTCATAGGATTGAGGTGAGAATTAAATGAGATAAAGCTTAAAAATATGAGCAGTGCTCAATAAATATACTCTTTATCTTTGTACTTCAGTAATAATTTACCACATAGTAATATTTAAATATGCCTTTCCATTTGCAGGTTTTCACTTAAACTAATACTTAATCGAATGTTGCCATAAAATTATTTAGTTTTTGTAATTTTTGTTCTTCTTTTTCTAACTGTTACTGATGCGGTATTGTTAGATTTAGAATCAGCTTTTAGAAATAAGGATTCATGCCCAAACTTTGCTGCACATTGGAATCACCTGAGTGTCTTTAATATTTATTGATACCTAATTCCACTCCCCAGGTATTCTAATTTATTTAGTATGGGTTGCTACATCAGTATCCAGATTTTTAAAAGCTCACTAGAATTCCAGTGTTCAGCAAAGGTTGGGAATCATAAATTGTGATTTATTTTCTCATTTAAAGAAGGTCAGAGGGAGGTGGGTCTGAGACTGATAGACTATTCCTCAATGTCATGACACTGGATTCCTTGTGCATGCTCACTTTTTAAGCAAAAGGTTAGATATCTCATGGTTAAATATGACTGCTAACACTGTAGCCTTTACATCCATATTCCAGGCAATAGGAAAAATTAAAGGAAGAAAACCTTAACCTCCCTAGAAGTCTCACACATTATTTCCTCTTACATCTTATTGGCCAGAATTTAGTCACATGGTTACATCTAGCTATGAGGGCATCTTGGAAATGTAATCCTTTAGCTGGGCGTATATCTCAACCAAGTAAAATTGGGGTTACTAAAAAGCAAGGAGAGAATATGTGTTGGGATAGGACATTGCAGTCTCTGCTACACCTGTGAGATGCCTCATGTTATTAAGTAACAAGATCATTAGAGTAAAACCAGTATTATCTGGCCCTTTATCTGGAAAGCTCTGTGAAATGGTATTTGTAATATTAAGAATAAATGATCTACCTAGTAAGTAGTTACTATAACTTTGTAAGTTCGCCAAAACCCAGTAATTTCCCAAAAATATATTTTGGTGATATTCTTAATCCTTTCTTTGTCTTCATAAGAGATGTTATCTAACTTATTTAGATAAATCAAATTTTTTTTTTCCTGTCTCCTGTGGTGACTTAGAAGAACCAGAATGATTCTCTCAGCTGTTGCTAGGATCTGGCATCATTGTGTTTTACTGGAGCAATAAGAAAGTGGTTAACTGGCATATCCACAATTCCTGAACATAATTTCCTAAAATATACATTGTATTTTATTCAATCCAATAGGTATGTTTTGAAAATGACATGTAAATCAGATATAAATTATGTTAAATGTTCTTGTTGACTTACAGTTTAAGAAGTTTTTATTCTTCTCTGATGGTTCTTGGTGTTCTTATTTTGTTATTGTGACCCAGAAATTTCTGAGAGGTGGTTCTTAACATATGTCCCTTCATAGTTCATCATTGAAATGATAACACATTTTGTATTAGGAGGAATTGAGGTTGATTGTTCATTTTCCAGTTTTTCTTTCTGGCTGTCCAATAATTGCCCGTTAAAATTAATTTAGATGTTATTATATCTAGACGTGTTTTCAAATAAAAGTACAGCAGATTCTCAGCATCATTTTATTATAACATTGATGAGGTTCCATATGAACTTAGTATTTGTTTATATCATTTAGCCTGTGGTAGAATTCGTCTTATTATACATTGTTTTACCAGGAGCAACAAAGAATGCCTAGGACTCAGATTTTACTCGGTATATAGAAAAGGCTGAACTTGGTTTATTTCTTTTGTCTAAGGAAAGAAACAGCAGAGCTAGGAGAACTGAAGAACTGCATGGGTACCTGACTTGCACTGGAATTCTAACATCATACATGACAAAGTTGAAAAATTGCATTTTCATTTCAGATAAATTAATTTTAATTTCCAGGTTGTTGTTTTTTTACTATATTTTTATTGATTTCAGAGAGGAAGGGATAGGGAGATAGATAGAAACATCAATGTTGAGAGAGAATCATTGATTGGCTGCCTCCTGTATGCCCCACACTGAGGATCAAGCTCACAACCCAGGCATGTGCCATGACCGAACTCCAACCAAAGTAACAAAATAAGTCCATTTGGCTTTTATTTTATATGTTTATAAGTTGACACCCAAATACCGAGCCATGCCGCTGGGCAATTTCCAGGATTTTTTTTTTTAATATATTTTTATTGATTTCAGAGGAAGGGAGAGGGAGAAAGAGATAGAAACATCAATGATGAGAGAGTATCATTGATTGGCTGCCTCCTGCACGCCCCCTACTGGGGATGGAGCCTGCAACCCGGATATGTGCCCTTGACCTAAATGGAACCCGGGACCCTTCAGTCCATAGGCTGACGCTCTATCCACTGAGCCAAACCAGCTAGGGCTCCAGGATTTTTTAAAGATCTGTTTAATTTTTCTCCATCAATGTGAATAAAGAATTTATTAATTCTAAAACCAAACACTATATTCAGAATCTTTGTCATTTGCTTTCATATTGATGGGGTATGTAATTAAATTCCTTTTGGATAAAATTTCCCATTAAAATTAATTTAGATGTTATTATATCTAGATGTGTTTTCAAATAAAAGTACAGCAGATTCTCAAAATCATTTTGTTACAACATTGATGAGTTGCCATAGGAACTTAACTCTTGTTTATATCATTTAGCCTGTGGTAAAATTCGTCTTCTTTACATTGTTTTACTTAAAGCTAAGGAACCTATCAGTGATATTAAGTGAGGACTTATTGTATGCTAATTTATCTATTTGTCCAATAGTAATTGAATACTTAATATGTGGTATAGATTCTATTCTGAAAGCTGATGATGCAGCAATGAAATGTTGTCAGAAGCTTTGTTACTTGTAATAACAGTAATAATGTGTGTGGAAGTAATAACAGTAATAATGTAATACTGTGTGTGTGTAAAATAATATATTTTTTAATATGGATTTTTTCCCTTCCTTCCAAGTAAGACTTGCAAGGCCTATTTAATATGGGAGGATTGTTTCAGTGGTTTCCTATTGAGTTACTAGAAAAGTATGCATTCACGTGGGACAAATGATGCAAGAAAACCACATGACTCATTAAGTCCCTGTCTTCTGTGTCTCAGTTCTATACCCTTTTAGATCGGGCTGATAACCTCAGATCCATTGGTGGATTTTAGTATTCTGCAAATTTCTTGATATTCAGGTAAAATTTTGCCCCTGTGTTTTGCCCCTGTGAGGGAGAGTACCTATAAGTTTCCAAGCAAAATTTATGATTTCCCCCTCCAAAAATTTTTTAAAAATTCTTTAAAAATTCTTAAACATTCCTTAGGCCTCTGTCACTAATCTGCCATCCAGGATTTGAGTATTATCCTCAGAAATCTACATTGGCCACATTAATTTTGTTAAAAATTAATTCTGGCCCTGGCTGGTTTCTTCAGTGGTTAGAGCATGTGCCAGGGGCCAAAGAGTTGCAAATTCAATTCTACTCAAGGACATGTGCCTCCATTGGAGGCTCGATCCCCGGCCCCAGTCGGGCCCATGCACCCTCTTCCCTCCCCTCCACTCTCTAAAAATATGTATATGGAAAAAATATCAAGTGAGGATTAAAAAATAATATTAACAAATAAAAATTTAAAAATAAAAAAAGAATATATTCTGTTCCCAGAACGTTTGTTAACTAGAATAACACTGAAATCTGTCGTGTAGTTGCTTTTGAAGTGAATAGTGTGGAGGCCACAGTTATTAAACGCATATTTATTAATGTCTTTCAGTTTGAACAGTAGAATTTACTCATCTCCTAATTATTTATCTAGTATTGATCAAAACATGAATGCCACTGGTTTATAAAATAAAAGCCGTATGGACTTACTTTGTTACTCTGCTTTTAGAAAATGTAGCAGTTTCCCATAATTTTTAAAAATAAACTTTTAGTAACCTACTCTGAGTAGAAAATAGTAAAATCTTGATTATCTAGAACTCACCTGAATCATTTTTTGTGGAGATTATTGTGTGTTTTCTTCCTTTGTTTTTAATTTAAATTATTTATTAAAGTATTACATATGGGGTTTTTTTCCCCATTGACCTCTCCCCATCCACTCCCACCCACCAGCACAAGCCCGGATCCCCCTGCTGTCTGTGTCCATGCGATATGATTATATGCATGCATAGAAATCCTTTGGTGGTTCTCTTACATCTCCTCCCCACCCCCAGCCTTCCCTATGAGGTTGAACAGACTTTGATGCTTCTATGTCTCTGGATCTATTTTTGTTCAGCAGTTTTTATTGTTGTTTGTATTCCACAAATGAGTGAGATCATGTGATATTTAATCTTTCTCCGACTAGCTTATTTCACTTAGCATAATGCTCTCCAGGTCCACCTAGTTGCAAATTATAAAAGTTCCTTATTTTTTAGAGCAGCATAGTATTGCATTGTGTAGATGTACCACAGTTTTTTAACCCACTCATCTGCTGATGGGCACTTAGGCTGTTTCCAAATCTTACCTATTGTAAATTGTGCTGCTGTGAACATAGGGGTGCCTGTATCCTTTCTGATTGGTGTTTCTGATTTCTTGGGATATATTCCTAGAAGTGGGATTACTGGGTCAAATAGGAGTTCCATTTTTAATTTTTTGAGGAAACTCCATACTGTTTTCCACAGTGGCTGCACCAGTTTGCTTTCCAACACCAATACACGAGAGTTCCTTTTTCTCCACAGCCTTGCCAGCACTTGTCGATTATCGATTTGTTGATGCTAGCCATTCTGACAGGTATGAAATGGTACCTCATTGTGGTTTCGATTTGCATCGCTCAGATGATTAGTGACTTAGAGCATGTTTTCATAGGTCTCTTGGCCTTCTGTATGTCATCTTTTAAAAAGTGCCTATTTAGGTCCTTCGCTCATTTTTTGATTGGATTGTTTCGCTTCCTTTTGTTAACACATTTCGTACCGCTCAGGAGTTTTCTCGTGTTTCGCACGCCATCTGTTAAGGACCGCTCACGAGTGTTCTCGTTTTTCACACCCATGGAAAAAGGAGTGGATCTAGATACTTATGTAAATTTTCTTTGGTCCCTCTTCATAGAGGAAAATGTTTTACGCAGTACCATAAGTTAAAAAAGTACTAGGAACTTTAATTGTTTAATTATTTTTGTAAATAAAAATGTTATAATTTACTAGTAGCCGAGTGCACAAAATTCATGCACATTGAAAAGGAATTAATTAGAGGAACGTAATTTGGACTCACTATCTAATATCAATAGTATGTGAGAGTTTCTGAAATTCAATGACATGAATTTTAGCTATTACTTTGCCAAATAAATGGAATTTACAGATATTATTTAAAAGAGCATTCAGCTTAATATTAAAAACTCTGGCTACCAAGTCAGGTCTGTTTTCAACTTTTTGCCAACATTGTAAATTGTTTGCAATATCTGCCCATTTGGGGTTGCATGTCACGGTTACAAATAAATCGGGCTTGCCATACTTCGTTACAATTGCCATAGCATCCTGATATTGCTGTTGCATATTTCTGGGACTACCCTCAGAAGATGATGGAAGTATTATCATTTGACCAATCGGCACATTATCATTTTCAGATCTAGATTTGAGATAGTCCATCAAACCACTATATTTTTCAACTCTCAACTTAGATTGGTTTGCTTTGATGAAATTTATCCGATTGGCCTCCATTTTTGAATACAAATCCATGATAAACTGTTGAGTTAATTATCCTGCATTTAAAATAGGATTGAACTTCTAGGAATATATCCCAAGAAACCAGAAACACCAATCAGAAAGCATATATGCACCCCTATGTTCATAGCAGCACAATTCACCATAGCTAAGATCTGGAAACAGCCTAAGTGCCCATCAGTAGATGAATGGATTAGAAAACTGTGGTACATCTACACGATGGAATACTATGCTGCTCTAAAAAGGAAGGAACTCTTACCATTTGCAATGTCATGGATGGAACTGGAGAGCATTATGCTAAGTGAAATAAGCCAGTCAATGAAGGAAAAATACCACATGATCTCACTCATTCATGGATAATAGAGACCATTATAAACTTTTGAACAATAATAGATACGGAGGCAGAGCTGCCTCAAACAGATTGTCAAACTGCAGCGGGAAGGCCGGGGAGGGTTGGGGGGCAGGAGGTAGGGGGGTAAGAGATCAACTAAAGGACTTGTATGCATGCCTATAAGCATAACCAATGGACATAAGACACTGGGGGATAGGGGAGGCTAGGGGACTGTCTAGGGCAGGGGGATAAAATGGACACATATGTAATACCCTTTGTAATACTTTAAGCAATAAATAAAAAAATAAAATAAAATAAAAAATAAAATAGGATTGAACGTGTCCCACACAGAGAGATGAAATCCATAATACTGCATTTGTGTGACTCGTGCCCTTACATTTTGTCTAGTATTATTGTCGATTACACTGTTGTCTCTGAGTCTTAATGCAATATCTGTTCCCCAGCCTTTTTCACCATGTGAGAAAAGAATAGGATATGTCATTGCATCTAATGTAGGAAACGGGATACTGATTTGTTTCATTTTAGTGGCACTTGGATTACTGGGATCTGGTTTACAATGAATGAGCAAGTCCCTTTCAAAAGGAGGTTCTCCATCTTTGTTTCTGAATGTGACACCAACCTCGGTTACACGGGGAGAATTATATCTACCCAGGTCACTGTTACGGTCGTATTTAATTGCCATTGTTACTTCTGTGGGAGCAATACCTTTTGCTGCTGCTTCAGATTGGGCTTCCTTTTCTACCTCATGTAGCATCTTGTACGATTTTGTTAATTCATTTATTTCATGCATGAGGTTGTTGATGTTGATCATGAGTCTTTCTGAGCAGCCCTGGTTTTCTGGCATTGCTAATCTTTTACTTGAAGCTTCAGCTATATCCAAAATATAAAGTTGAGCAAACTTCCGAGAAACACCATCCGAAGGATGTAAAGTTCCAGTATGGTGATAAACTTGTCTGTGTATTCTAAAACAGTATGGCCCATATCCTGATGGCGATGCAATATTTGCACCCATGGAAGCAAAAGCAAAAGAACTATTTATGAAACGAATATTTTCCATGAAATTTTTGCTGTCAGAATCTTCGTTTGTCATTAATCTTTTTAAATATTCCGGGTAATCTGGAAAACGTATATCATTTGGACAGACTTTCGCTTTGCTACAATATCGAGTAAATTTCCCATAGGATGGTTTTTCATCAGAGAAATTTAGTGATAGGCAAAATTCACATCGAACAGTCATTCACAGTCATTCCACCACAACTATGTTCGAGAATTGCATCCTCATGTACTCCATTTTCGCTGAGAAGGCAGTTCCTACCAGTATTGGTAGTACGTGTTGATGACTGTTCTCTCAACATATTCTGTCGTCACCACCACCTTCTTTCAACTTCAAAGGCACGTTGGTCTTTAGACATTTTCTGTTGATAACGCCAGTGTTTTTCGGCATCAGAGTGACATTTTTCCAATAGCTGGTGTTCAGATACATCCTGTCACAGGCACCGCCTTCTTTCAAGATCAGATGCACGCTGCTCTACAGACATTTTCTGTCATTAACCCCAGCATCTTTCAGCCGCAGAGCTACGTTGTATCAACAGTTGTTCTTTAGACATAGTCCCACCTCTCTACTGTCATGGTGTGAGATGCAGGTGAATGAGAGTCCTGGCTGTCAGACCACTGAGAGCTGTCTGACCAACGGCTAATTCTGGCTGATTCTGTGGGGATGGGACTTCCTCCTCCCTGTTGTCAGTTTCCACAGCTGTAATGAGGAAACTGGGGTGACAGAGGGAGCCACGCCCTTCAAGCCGCCCTCTCCCTCTCTCTCTCTCTCTCTCTCTCTCTCTCTCTCTCTCTCTCGCTCTCGCTCTCGCTCTCGCTGTGCTCTATGCCTAGTGGCCTCCTGCTCTGTCAGATCCTCCAAACCTCCCGCTCTCTGCCCGCTCTGCTCTCCGCCGTCAAGGTCCTGGGAGCCCATGGGTGTGGCTTGGCACGGCAGGCCTCACCTCCCAGGCTGACAATGGTCCTAGGAGCCCGCAGCCGCAGTCGCCTCCTGGGGCACTTGACACCTGCATATGCAAATTAACCGCCATCTTTGTCTGGTTAATTTGCATAGTCATTCTGATTGGCTTGTGGGCGTGGCTTGAGCATAGCGGAGGGATGGCTAATTTGCATGTTTCTCTTTTATTAGATAGACCTATAGAGCTATAAACTTCCCTCTCAGGACTGCTTTCACTGTGTCCCATAGATTTTGGATTGTTGTGTTTTCATTGTCATTTGTTTCCAGGTTGCTTTTTATTTCTTCTTTGATATCTTTAGTAACCCCATCATTATTTAATAGCATGCTATTTAGCCTCCAAGTGCTTGATTTTTTTTCATTCTTTTTATTGTAGTTGCTTTGTAATTATATGCTTTTGTGATTCGAGAAGATGCTTGATGTGATTTCTGTCGTCTTGAATTTGAAGAGACTTTGCCTTTGTCCCATTATGTGGTTTGTCTTTGAAAGTGTCCCATGTGCACCTGAGAAGAATGTATATTCTGAAGCTTTGGGGTGAAATATTCTGAAGATGTCAGTTAATTCCATCTGATCTAGTGAGTCATTTAGGATTGCTGATTTTTTGTCTAGAGGATTTATCCATTGATGTCATTGGGGTATTAAAGTCCCCTACTATGATTGTATTGCTGTCTATCTCTCCCTTGATATCTTCCAGACTTTTTTTATGTATTTGGGTGCTCCTGTATTGGGTGCATATATGTTTAACAGAGTTATATCCTCTTGTTGAATTGCTCCCTTTAGTATTATGAAGTGGACCTCCTTATCTCTTGTGATGGCCTTCACTTTGAGGTCTATTTTGTAAGATATAAGTATTTGCTACCCCAGCTTTTTTTTTTCCCATTTGCCTGAATAATTTTTTTCCATCCCTTCACTATCAGTCTGTGTGAGTCCTTTGTTCTGAGGTGGGTCTCTTGTAGACAGCAGATACATGGGTCATGTTTTCTTATCCATTTAGCTACCCTATGTCTTTTGATTGGAACATTTAATCCATTTGTGTTTAAGGATATTATTGATAGGTACTTGTTTTTGCCATTTTTATTCTTTATGCCTGTGTTCCTTCTTCCCTTCCTATTTCTCTTTTTACAGCAATCCTTTTAGCATTTCTTGCATTTCTGGCTTGATGGTAATGAACTCCTTTAGACTTCTTTTGTCTGTGACACTCCTGATTTCACCTTCAATTTCAAATGATAGCCTGGCTGGTTATAGTATTCTTGGATTCAGTCCCTTGCTTTGCATGACTGTATATTTCATTCCATTCCCTTCTGGCCTGATGTGTTCCTGTTGAGAAATCAATTGATAGTATAATGGGAGATCCTCGTAGGTAACTTTCTGTCTCTCTCTGTGGCAACCTTTAAGATTCTTTGTCATTGATGTTTGCCATTTTAATTCTGATATGTCTTGGTGTTGGTCTTTTTGGGTTCATCTTGTTTGGAACTCTGTGTGCTTCCTGGACTTGGGTGAGTTTTTTCTTCCCCAAATCAGGGATGTTTTCAGTCATTATTTCTTCAGACAGGTTTATTCCTTGCTCAACTTCCTCTTCTTCTGGTACCCAGTTATGCAGATGTTGTTTCATTTTGTATTGTCCCAAAGCTACCTTAAGCTGTCCTGCTTTTTAAGTGTTGTTTTTTTCTGGTTGCTGCTTTGCTTGAGTGTTGTGTTTTTTACCTTGTCTTCTAACTTGTTGATGCAGTCCTCAGCTTCTTCTAGTCTACCCTTGATGCTTTCCATTGTGTTCTTTATTGCAGCTATGTCATTCTTCATTTCATCTTGATTCTTACATGTGTTGTTGAATTGATCTTCCATCATTTTCAGCATCCTTATAACCATTGCTTTGAATTCTTTCTCTGACAAATTGTTTACCTCCATTTCATTTATTTCCTTTTCTGGTATGCCACCTTTTCTTTCATAAAGGGGTTGTTTCTTTGTCTCCCCATTTTTGCTGTTCTCTTGTGGTTGTTTCTGTGTTTTAGATCAAACTTCTATGTCACCCAAATTTTTTTGAGTTTGTCTTAATATAGTAGATGTTTTGTGGGACCCAGTGGTGTAATCTCTCAGGTCTTCTGGGCCAGGTATTCTAGGGATGCCTCTTGTTGGGATATTTGGGTTCTCTTGGTGTAGTTGGGTCTTGACTGTTACTGTCCTGTTCGTGGATGAAGTTTCCTCTCAGGGTGTCTGGTTATGTGGCTCGCACTCTGCCATCTTGACCAAACAGCCCAAAATAAAACTCAACAAGACACAACACAAAGGGAACAAAACAAGAATGTACTCACAACACCGATAACCCCAATAAAAGTGACCACCAGAGAAAAGAGAATTAGGAAAGAGGAAAGATCAAAAATGATACTGAGAAAAGGAAAAAGGTAAGAGAGAAAATAAAACGGAAGGGGGATAAATATATGTATGTATGTGTGTATGTGTGTGTGTGTGTGTGTGTGTGTGTGTGTGTGGAGAAAACTCCACAAAACAAATAAATAAACCGAAAAATACAAACAACAATCGCCCAGAAAAAAAAGCGGGGCGGGGGGGGGGGGGGGTTGGGGGACAGAATCTGTAGAGACAGAGTTTATATACAGAAAGTAGGGTTGAGGAATTCAATGACTAGGGGAAGGACCACAGTTTAACATAGAGGAGGTAGAAAGAGAATGAGTAGATAAGAAAAAATGAATAACTAAAACAACATGTTTTAAAAATTTGTCTATTCACTTATTTTTGGAAAAGGAGAATAGAGGCAAGAGCAGATTGGCTTGAGTTTAGTGAGTCAAACTAATTAAACAATTAGGAGAAGAGAGTAAGAGAGGGGAGGGAAAACAAAAGCATAGAAAAAAACTGACTAGTGAAGAAAGAGAAAAGAGAAGGGTGTATGGACTTGGAGCAGGGGAGAGGATATTAGATATATGAGTAAGCCAACAGAGACTACAATAATAATAATGGGTCACTAACAGATAAAGAAGATCAATTTTTAACAAAGGGTTAAAAGAAAGGTAAGAGAAAAACTAAAGTGGGGACAGGAGAAAACAGGTAAAAGAAGTGAAGAAAAGGATGGAAAAATAAAATAACAATAAATAAAAATAGAATGAAGAAAAGTAATACAATAAAAGATGAACAAAAATTTTTTTTTAATAAAAGATTGAAAAGAAAGTCAAGTGTCTTTTGCTTCAACCAAGTTTTACTGGCTCAGTGGGGCTGGTTTAAGACCCCGCTCTTCTGTCTGCCATTTCTCAGTTTCCTGTTAGCACTGTATTTAGGTTCCAAGCAATCCACCGCTCCTCTGTGTCTGTCTCCACAGCCTTGGTTGCAAGCAGGCAGGTCAAATCTGCCCGCTTTGCAAGTCTGCCTGCTGTCAATCTTAATCACTCAAGTGTCTGTTTCTGACAGGGCTTTAGGTGGGTGTCACTGTCCAGACTGAATGGCCCTTCTTCAATCCAGTCTCTGAGGGCTCTTTGGGACTATACAGAGTCTTTGTTTCGTTTTTACAGCTCAAGGTGTAGTCTGGGTATGGCTGAATTAGCTGCCTTGAGGCTGCTGGGTCGGGCTGGCTCTTCAGTAGAAAAATGGCTGCTTAGGTTTGGAAGGTCATGAATATCTGAGGACCAAATTCCTGGTCACCTCTCCCTGCCCTGCTTTCCTCCACAGCCTCCTCCCCAGACTCCACAAATCTGCACCTCCACTGGCACTGCAGACTCGGATGAGTGTTTGTAATTGTAAATTCCTATGAACTGGATTTAGCGAATAAAAGCAAAGGCAAAACAACCATGGGACTGCGAGTTTCTCTCCCGGCACTGCACTGCTCGGGCAGGTCTTCAGGCTGCCTTTCTGGGCACAGCCTCTCCCAGCTGTGGACTTAGATCTAGATTCCCCAGCCACAAGTAGCCCTGTGGACTTCCTTTCCACAGTTGGATGTTAGGCCTGTCCCCAAGGGACGCGGACTTGGTGCAGTGCAGCTTCCTTCTGACCATTTTGACCTGGTGGTTGTGTGTCTCTCTCTAGCTCAAGTCCCCGATCCTACCATTCTCTAAGCGCTTTCTGCCCTTCCAGCTGCAAATTGTCTCACCAGCTGTGTCCAATTTACCAATTCCCGATGGACGCTCTCCAATTTAGTTGCTCCTTCAGTCTGCTCCGGGAAAAGGCGCAGGACCCGTCTGCCTATTCAGCCACCATTTTCACCCCTCTCCCTCTCTCTCACCTACATCATTTTTATTCTGTAATTTGCTTTAGGGGAGTTAAAACTCGCAGGAAAGTTCGTAGTGAATATTTAGTCAGAAAAATTACTTGTGAGGGGAATATTGAATCTCAGTATCCCAAACTTAACCTATTACATCTAGATGATCCTATTGTAGATGTTACACTGATGGTTTAGTGTAGCTGTAATATTTTCTTTATCAGTGAAAATCTGTATCCTATATACTTTGCTGAATCAAGAAAGTTAATCAGTATATCAAGGGCTTTAACAAAGGAAAACTTTATGGGTATTAATCAGAGAAGTTACCTCATTCTGCTGGACATTTAGTTAAATATGTTTTCATTGATGACTAGTAATACACTTTAGTCTAAATGGTAGATAGCAGAATTTTGTGTTTAAATGAGATGATACTATTAACAGGGTAGGTAATTTTTTTTATCTTTAATCAGTTCATTATAATTATCTGAATATCGAAAACTATTTTACTTGAAAAAGTTCCAAAGGGTGACTTATTTTTTTTAATATATTTTTATTGATTTCAGAGAGGAAGAAAGAGGGAGAGAGAGATAGAAACATCAATGATGAGAGAGTATCATTGGTCAGCTGCTTCCGGCATGCTCCCTACTGGGGATCAAGCCTACAACCTGGGCATGTGCCCTGACTGAGAATCGAACTGAGATGATCTGGTTTATAGATTGATGCTCAACCAGTGAGCCATGCCATTTGGGCAATTGACTATTATTTTTAAACTGCACTAAAAGCTTTTGTAAACTCACATTTTCTCATTTTTTTTTTCAATGTTATATTATTTTCCTGGTGTATACCCCAGTGGTTAGACATAATATAACTTGCTAAGTGATCATCCTAATCTCATACTCATCTGACACCATACATAGTTATTACATTATTATTGACTGTATTCCCTGTGCTATACTTTACATACTCATGACTGTTCTGTAACAACCAACTTGTACTTCTTAATCCCTTCACCTTTTTTACCCCTTCCCCCTAAACCCTCTTCCATTTGGCAACCTTCAAAATAGTCTCTGTATCCATGAGTGTGCTTCTGTTCTGCTTGTTCATTTTGGTGTTTTTGTTTTTTGGGTGTTTTTTAGATTCAGTTTTTGATAGATATGTATTTATTGTTCATATTTTGACAATTTTTTTTCTTCTTAAAGACCTTTTAACATTTCATGTAATATTGGTTTGGTGGTGATGAACTCCTTTAGCTTTTTCTTGTCTAGGAAGCTCTTTATATATCCTTTGATTCTAAGTGATAGCTTTGCTGGATAGAGGAATCATGTTTGTAGGTCCTTGCTTTTCATCACTTTAAATATATTTTGCCAGTCCCTTCTGGACTGCGAAGTTTCTGATGAGAAATCAGCTGAAAGTCTTATGGGAGCTGCCTTGTAGATAACTGTTTTTCTCTTGCTGCTTTTAAGATTCTTTCTTTGTAATTAACCTTTTCCATTTTAATTCTAATGTGTGTTTGTGTGATCCTTTTTGGATTCATCTTATTTGGGAATCTCTGCACTTCCTGGACTTGTGTGTCTATTTCCTTCACCAGGCTAGGGGAGTTTTCTGTCATTATTTTTCCAAATAAGTTTTCAATTTCTTACTCTCTCTTGTTCTTCCGCCACTCCCATGATGCATATGTTGATAAGCTTGAAGTTGTCACAGAGGCGTCTTACACTATCCTCATTGTTTGTATTCTTATTTTTGCTATTCTGATTGGGTATTTTTTCTTCATTTTATTCAAAATCATTTTTTTTATTCTCTGCTTCATCTTCTCTACTGTTGATTTTCTGTAAATTATTCTTCATTTCAGTTAGTGTATCCTTCATTTCTGAGTATTTCTTTTTTATAGTTCCAATGTCCTTTTTTATGCTGTTGAAATTCTCACTGAGTTCCTTGAGCATTAGTATAACCAGTATTTTTAACTGCATATAGTAGATTGCTTGTCTCCATTTTGTTTAGTTCTTTTCCTATACAGTAGGTCCTCGGGTTACGTCGGAGATCCATTCCTACAGTGTGACGTAACGCGATTCTCGCTGTAAGTTGGAACCCACCTATATTAGCACCTATTATCACTCACATGGAGCACATACACAGCAGTAATGAAGTGAAACAGTAAAAAAAATTTAAAAGAAAGATAACAATTCCTGACTTTTACTTGTGGTAAATAAATAATAAAGAACATAAAGCACATATGTACATACGTTGAAATGACAGAACTTTTTTTTTATATAAATAAATGGGAGATGGCGACGTAACCATGAAACAATGTACTCCGACGTAACCCGAGGACTGTATTGTTCTGTTCTTTCATTTCAGACATGTTTCTTTGTCTCCTCCTTTTGTCAGCCTTCCTGTTTGTTTCCATGTATAAGGTAGAGCTGTTACATCTCTTGGACTTGGTAAAGTGGTCTAATGTAGAAGGTGTTCTGTATAATCTAGTGGCTTAACTTCCACAGTCACATGAGCTAGGCACTCCAGCTTGTCCCCCTCTACAATCTTGTGTGGACTGTATACACCCTTCTATTGTAGTTGATCCTTGATTGCTGTTGGCACATCAATGGGAGGGATTTACTCCCAGGCCTGTTTGCTGCAAGGAGTAGCTATGACCACAACCGCTGTGGAGAGTCTGCTCTACAGGGTCCACCCCACAGAGGTGGGCCTGCTTCAATGGAGCTCTGGTGCCTGCTGGATCTGCCCCAGAGGGTGTCCCTTGTGGAGGCGGTTAGATAGTGCTTCAGTGTGATCTGAAGCTGTCCACCAGGTGCACTGGCTCTGGGGCTTCCTGGGAGGTGCATGCAGCCAAGGTCAGCTACCACCTATCTGGGGCCACCCAGCAGGAGCTACAAAATAATTGCAGGTGGCTGCTACTTGAGCTAGAATTAGAGGTGCCCAGAAAAGGCCAAGCTGGAAACTAAGGCCGGCTACTGCTACTACCAAGCCTGGGGCCATTTAGCAAGTGGTACAGGGCACACTGAGGCCAGATGCTGCTTGTCTGAGAAATTTTAGGAAAGTCTGAAGCATGAGCCAAGACAGGCCATTTGTATGGAAACAGCTTGGGTGTGCCTGCCAGTTTGGTGGAACAGGATTTCAGGGAATCACCAGGGCAGGGTTAATAGTGTTACTCAGGTTGATGGAGGTTCAGATAATGGCACCTACCTGCTGACTCTATTGGGCAGGGGGAGGGGGGTAGCCTCAGAAAACGTTCAGTGTCCTCTGCAAGCATTTTTGTCTAGAACAATGGTCAGCAAACTGCGGCTCACGAACCACATGCAGTTCTTTGGCCCCTTGAGTGTGGCTTTTCCACAAAATACCATGTGCGGGCGCACATGTACAGTGCGATTGAAACTTCATGGCCCATGCGCAGAAGTTGGTATTTTGTGGAAGAGCCACACTCAATGGGCCAAAGAGCCACATGTGGCTCGCAAGCCGCAGTTTGCCGACCACAAAGCTATACCCTCAGTTCTTTCCCGATGTCAGGCAATCCACTTCCTCTACATATGTCCCTGGTGCCTTTTGATATATTTCCCCAGCACTGGAGCTTGGAGGGAGTAAGTTTGAGTAAGTGAATGCACAGGCCCTTTAAAAGAAACTGCTTGGAACTCCAACAATCTCATATTACTCAGCCACAATCCTTACTGATTTTTACAGCCAGAAGTTATGGGGACTTCTCTTCCTGGCACTGAAACTCTGGTGGGGAGGTTGGGAGGGCTCTTGGGGGACTGGGACCCCTTGCTTCTCAAGTGGTACCTCCACAGCTGAGGTAGTTCTCCCAATTTTTATCCACCACACGTGGGTGTGGGGACCAGCCCATTCTAGATCTCTGACCCTCCTGCCAGTCTCTGTGGCTTATTCTTTGAATCTGTAGTTGTAGGACTTCCATTTAGCTAGATTTCAGGCAGTTCTGAATGATGGTTCTATATTTTAGTTGTAATTTTTATGTGGTTGTTACTTTACTTCTTGATAGGAGTACAAATGTGCGCATGAATCTTTCTCAGATTTGAAAAACAGTTGTGGCCATTTAAAGCTTGTTGGTTTTGACTTCAACTTAGAATCAGCAAATTACCACCAAATTGGCAGTTATTTCCTTTTAGGTATTGCACCTATTTATTAAAATAATTAAAAGAAAAACATTTCAGACATTTGACAAAGAATATTATCTGTTGGATTCATTCTTTGATTTCTTCATTATTTATCATTCATTTTCAAACACCAGTTTCTGGACTGGTAAATCTCATCCTGTGACCATGACCCACAGGACAGGAAGGAATCCATGTGCAACAAGCATTTTCTATAGACTAAATTGATAGTTTCTTGAGTAACAGTATACTAATGTTGCTTGGTTATATACAGTGGGTAGAAAAAAGTATTGTGTTTACATTATTATTATGGAATATTCACACACATAAAAATAGAACAGTATAAGGATCCTTATATCCATCTTGTTTCATTAGTACCCTTGTTCACCCCCCTTCCAGTATTATTTTGAAGCAGATTCTGGCCATTTTATTTCTTTTGTATACATTTTAGTATGTCTCTCCAAGAAAGAACACTCAGAAAAATATAATGATCATACCAGTATCACACTTAAAAGAAAAAGAGAATAATGTAATTTTTAAACACAAATTTTACAAGCACTGATATAACATTTTCCCAATTGATGGATGTGAACAGAAATATCATGAAGAATATGCAAACATTTTAGTAATAGAATGGAACCTGTGTGTTCAGTCAAGTTGGAAATTGTTTGCCTAAAGTATCATCCTTTTTTCTACATTTAATTGAGCCCTGTCTGTCGACCTAAAAAGTTCTTTCACTTGAATGCTAATTTAAGCTAGGGATATAATAAGGCACTTAAAGAAATGTGTGACATAGCTAAACGTAATTATATACTAAATTTATGATAGACTTGTGTTAAACATGAGTTTTGTAAGTACCAGAATAACTCGATTGCATTGGGAAAAAATAAAACCTTTCCATTTCGTCCAATTGGTCAAGGCTTAGGCTCTCATTTGTAGGTGTGATATTGGGGAAACTTGTCAAGACAAAATCTAGAGTGTCATTTATGCCCCTAAAAGTTGTATTTTTATCCAACAAGCTTAGTAGAATTAGAGCCTTGGAAAGAAAGTTGTTCTCAAGAAATTTCAGAGAGGTTTTCAGTAGCATAAGGTGGTTGGGATGTTTAGTCCTGTTTCAGTAATTGGTCCAATCAGAAATGCATATCGTGGTAAATGCCAAAAACTCATTTTGGTAAAAGTGTGGGGTTATGTTGTATGTGATAAGATTAATGAAGTAACAGACATCCATTCCAATCTGGCTGTGGTTTAGTAGTGTATGATGGTAATTTTTTCACTGGCAGTTCTGACCTGTGTCTGGATAGAACTTCCAGGACAGTGGCAGGGATTTCAAGAATCTCCCTTATTTGGCACCCATTTTGTTGGCCTGAGCTGAGGGAAATAATGGGCCTGGGAAATTGGACCAGAACTTGAGAACCCGCTTTCCCAGTACTGGATTGTGTATTGTTTTTTTGTCATGGTCTGGTCATCTTCATCATCTTACCATACCACCCCACCCTATCCCTGAAGAAAATAACTTTAACTAAACAAGGTAGAGGATAGGAGCCAGTTGTCTTAATTCATGTTATGCTTGTGCATTTTGTTTCTAAATTTTACTGCATTTGGAATACTGACTCTCTTACTCCTAGAGCTTAAAAACAATCTTGTGTGCCAGGAATACCAGATACTTGTCTCTTTTGACTCTGGGTCACAATGGTAGGTACAGTTACTAGCTAAGTCATGTGATTGAACAAGTCCGTGTTAGGCTCCTGAAGGATTCTGAATATCATTGATGGATGTATTGATGTAGGGATTATCTTAACATTCTTCATTCTTAAATTGAGATTTCTTTAAATTACTTCATTTCTACATAAATGCAGAAATGAAATCTAACTAAAATTATTACTATTTGGCTTAGATTTACTTGTATTATCTAGAACTTCTTATTAGTTTGTTTGAATCAGATGTTTTACAAGTATCATTATGTATATTTTTGAAGGAGATATCTTTCAAAATATAAGTATTCTCCTATTTCTTTAGATCAGCAGTCGCCAACATTTCAGACCTCACGGACCACCAGTGGTTCGCAGACCATCAGTTGGCGCCCGCTGCTTTAGATCATTTAATTAGAATTGACCTCCTTCAGGGAGTATTTATCATGATCCAAAGCGACAGCAAGTTACTAGGCCTAAAACAAATTATTACACAGGAACATTTTCTTTCTCCATGTTCATATTTAAGCAAATAAGATCTTGTTAGATTTTGAATGACAGTTCTCTGTCTAAAACTATGAAGTGATTTCCTTCATGCTTAGAATAAAACCAGACTTCCATCATGACCTAGAAGACTTTATATCATCTAGCCCAGGGGTGGGCAAACTTTTTGACTTGATGGCCACAATGGGTTCTTAAACTGGACCGGAGGGCCGGAACAAAAGCATGGATGGAGTGTTTGTGTGAACTAATATAAATTCAAAGTAAACATCATTACATAAAAGGGTACGGTCTTTTTTTTTTTTTTTTTTTTTTTTTTTTAGTTTTATTCATTTCAAAAGGGCCAAATCTGGCCCGCGGGCTGTAGTTTGCCCACGGCTGATCTAGCCCCTGCCTTCTCTGTGACTCTCTCTCATAAGTCTCTTGACTTTCTCATAAATTGTACTTAACACTTGTCCTCTTTCTGTTCAAATTATATATGACTAGAGGCCTAGTGCACGAAATTCGTGCATGAGGGGGGAGGGGGGCATCTCTCAGCCCGGCCTGTGCCCTCTCATAGTTCGGGACCCCTCGGGGGATGTCCGCCCACCTGCAGCAGAGGCGGGAAAGGCTCTTGCCACCACTGTTGCGCTCGCCAGCCAGCCTTGAGCCTGGCTCTGGCTGAGCAGCGCTCCCCCTGTGGAAGCATACTGACCACCAGGGGGCAGCTCCTGCATTGAACGTCTGCCCCCTGGTCGTCAGTGCACATCATAACAACCAGTCATTCTGCCATTCAGTCAATTTGCATATTAGAGCTTTATTATATAGGATAATTTCTCCTGCCTCATGGGTGGTTGCTGAGCCCTCTGCACAGAAAGTTCTGCCCTCAGATTTTCAACTCTTGACTCAAATGTCATCAAGTTATTAAAGGCTTATTAGTAAGCAACCTGACAAACTATTTTTTTGGACCTAACAGTTTCTATTTCATTACCCTGTTTTGTAGACTTTGTTGCATTAATTAGCTGAAATTGCATTTCTTTATTCTAAGTGGTCTACTCCTAGATCCTGTAATTAAGACAGACTGGTTTTCAGCCCTCTGCTTCAGTTACCTCATAGGGTTGTTGTCATAAAGATGAAATTAGTTAACAGTGTCATGCACATAGGAGCAATATATTTATTACCTGCTGTTGTTAGTATTATCATGATTATGTTAGTGGTTTTGTTCATCTTCTTCACTTCTCTATCTTCAGTGCAAAAAATAATGCTTGGAGCATAAAAGATGCTCACTTAATATTTGTTCAGTGAATTAAAATGATTTAAAGCCTAAATATTTCTGTATGTAATAATGTGTTGTATTTTACTATTGGAAATAAAGTTGAATTTAATATAGTGTCCATATTTTTCAAAGTATACTTTTTTTGCATGGTGATTTTAAAGGTTGAATTATGAATGTTAGTTATATTACATAAGCATATTTTCATATTTGAAAAATAGAAACTACTGACTGAAACATCAGTGTTATTAATTTTAAGAAAGTCTGTGGTAGGCCTTAGCCAGTAGCCCAGTTGGTTAGAGCATCATCCTGATATGCTATGGTTACAGGTTTGATTCCTGGTAAGGTCCAAAGAATGCATAAATAAGTGGAACAACAAATTGATGTTTTCCTCTCTCTCCCTCCTTCTCTTCCTTAATCTCCCCTTTCCTTTCTCTCTCTAAAAATCAATAAAAATTTTTTAAAATCAATAAAGTCTGTTGTAAACATGTTGGTTTGTAAGTGAAATTACTTGCATCTTGAATATGAGGAGTTTTTCTTTTTGATATCTTAACCTTTTACATTTTTCCCCAAATAAAATATATTCTGAATATTCTCATTACACATCATATCCTAATTATAGCAACATTAAAAATCTTTTGAAGGGAACCAAGTCAGGCTAAAGATCATCTTTCCCTTTTTGCTATAAGTCACAGTTCTCTTGGTGATAGTATACAGATAACTATTTTAAGATGTTAAGCTTCTCATTGTGCACTACACTTTCCCTTTTTCTTTATTTGAATTTTAAGTTTCACTTCTTATGCCTCAGATAAGAAACCAGCCAGTTCTAGAGCAGTTAATCTGAAATTACTGCTATTCTAAGTGGAAATGTAATATAATACTGTGTATCTCCACAATAGTCTAGAAGCCACAGTACTGATAATTTTATCATATTTCAAGATGATTTTATTAAAGTCACACCTTTTATATATGCAGAATGAACATAGTTCTTGGTCCAGTCAGTCTCACATCCATAATTTGATCCATCTTGTTTCAGTAACAGATCCTCTCTTTTCACTATTCTTCAGTCCTCAAATTAAAAGAATAGTAACAGAATGAGAATGTAAAGATGCTGTCTTAGCCAACCAGGGCTACTATTACAAAATACCATGGACTGCTAGTAAGTGGATTAAAAATAGACATTTATTTTTCATAGATCTAGAGACTAGAATCCAAGGTCTAGGTGCCAGGCAGATTTGGTTCCACTTCAGGACTCATAGATGGCTGTCTTTTCAATGTGTCCTCACATGAAGGGGAGAAATAGAGAGGGGTGCTCTGGTCTCTTTCTTTTCTAGTAAGGACACTAATCCAGTCATGGGAACCCCATCCTTAGGACCTCATCTAAGCCTAATTACTCCTGAAGGCCCCACCTCCAAATACCATCATATTGGGGGTTGGTGTTTCAACATAAAAATTGAGAGACACAAACATTCAGTCTAGCCCTGACTGGTTTGGCTCAGTGGATAGAGCATTGGCCTGCGGACTGGGTCCCAGGTTCGATTCCAGTGAAGGGCATGTACCTTGGTTGCCGGCACATCCCCAGTAAGGAGTGTGCAGGAGGCAGCTGATCGATGTTTCTCTCACATCGATGTTTCTAGCTCTCTATCCCTCTCCCTTCTTCTCTGTAAAAAATTAATAAAATATATTTAAAAAAAAAAAAACATTCAGTCTATATAACAAATGCTTAAATTAAATCAATTTTCATAAACTATTTTTCCCTAAAGGATTGGTAAGAAGAAAAATATGGTTAAAAGCTGTAACCATAACTTAACGACACATTGGTACTCTGACCTTAATACGATTGCTCAATTATTCAAAGCTTGAACTAAAAAAATTGTTTCCACCAAATTTGAATAATAATTATTGTAAGCACTGAAAGTAATTCTAAAATACTTTGACTGGAACTTCAGAATGTTTTTTGAGTAAACATCTAGCCCTCTAAATGATTTGAAGAATATGATATTTATCTGGGTATGTGATATCTAGAATGTTATTTTTTAAATATTAGTCCTGTTTTTAATTATTGCACAAATGTTTGTATTCCAGCTCTTCATTATGCACACATTTTGCATATTCATTGTAGACAGGGCCCAGGTCATAATAGATAGTATGAGTGACTCAGTATGTTATTTCTTTGGCATCAATGAAAGATGATTTTAAAAGGTGTATAGAATGCCTTAGTTAAACCAAGACTTACAGACTAAATCTCATTTTGTGCTGTCCAAGACTGAAATCAGATTATTTAATATGCAACTATATAGACAGTATATTCTTTCCTTAATCCTAGCAATTTTTTCCCCATTCTAGATGTCAACGCAGGCAGGGCAGACTAGGTTTGACTTAAGTTTTTCCCTTTCCCACAGCCTTGAAGTGTAGGCATTCTCACAGCTGCTTTCTATCTAGACCTTACCAGTATGTGTTTTCTTTAGCTCTTTGTGGGTTACCCCTTCCAAGTACCTAGTCACACTGTCAGAGATTACCTCTAATAAAAGTGAATTCCATATTTTAAGTAAGGGTTACACCATCTGTGCTCAGGGAGAATGTTACCTTGCAGAGAAAGGCAGTGCATATCTCCTCTAGAACTGTTCCTTCGAGCTGATTTAAAAATCGATCAAATCTTTAAAAATTAACTTATTATTTTATAGCAGTGTGAATTAAAATTTATCCTAGAATCATTCACACTCAGCTTTTTTACTGCAGTTTTGTTTTATTTTGAAAAAAATATATTTTCTTTTGGCTAGAAATGAAGGGTCTTAAACATATTTTTTATTAAATGTTATTTTTTCCTTATAGGTCTACTTCCCCTGCAGGACAGCATCATTCTCCTATGTCTTCTAGACATCACTCATCTTCCTCACAGTCAGGATCATCTATTCAAAGACATTCTCTTTCTCCTCGTCGAAAAAGAACTCCTTCACCATCTTATCAGAGGACAATAACTCCACCTTTACGACGTTCTGCTTCGCCTTATCCTTCACATTCCCTGTCTTCTCCCCAGAGAAAGCAGAGTCCTCCAAGACATCGCTCTCCAGTGCGAGAGAAAGGGAGGCATGATCATGAACGAACTTCACAGTCTCATGATCGGCGTCATGAAAGGAGGGAAGGTATGCACTGTATTTTATCTGGATTTTTAAAAGTCACTTAAGTAGATTTTTTAACTTAAAACTTAGACATTCAGATTTATTATTATAATAAGGGATAGAAGAGAACTCTGTTATATTAAGTCTTCTGTAACACACAGAGGAGAGGTCTTGAGGACAATAGGAGGTGCTTAATGGCATGGGCTTGTAAGCTGTTAGCATATGTATTAGTTAGTAATATGTATACCTAAGTTGGTGCTTTCTTTAAGAAGTTTTACTTGAGTACTCTCAAGTTCTAGAAATTTTTGGTCATCTTATTTTTAGCGCACCCTCCTAATTGCTGAGTTAATTCTTTTAAAAAATAAAGAGGTGAAGGAATGAGAAGCAGCCAACCACAGGGCAGAGTTTGAAAGCATCAGAAGTGTTTTAATAAAGAGGTGAGAGTAGGGGGAGCATTCAAAGGGTCAGTGCAAACCAAGTGATAGTATTCCAGGTATAACTCAAGAAAGAAGTAAACAAAGCAGTTTCCTTTCTTAGGTCCCTGAGAATTAAGTTAACTTTGAATTTGCTACACCCTGTTCAAGCTGAGATGCTATCATTACCTGACAATACAGTGTAATATTTCTCATCTAATATCTCTGTAATTGTCTAAGCTTCTTATCCTTGTTTATTTACCTTGACAAGTTTTTCCCTAACTTCTCCTCAGTTAGTTTTAACATAATGAGTACTCAGAAAATATTTGCTTACTTGCAACATTTCTGTTTCATATGCATTTTAAAAGGCTGTTTATGAGTATAGTATAGCAGTCTCCCATGAAACATGTTGAATTTAGTTATTCTCTTCCTATCAACATTGCAAGCAATAATTAATCAAGTTTTTTTTATTCAAGAATATAATGGATACATAAGTAGAGACTGGAGAGAGCACCTATTTTATAGAATTATCCCTGTGTACATGATTTTTGGAATGAGATCAGTACATTAGTATTTTAATAAGATATTTAACAACTAGAATTGTTTAGGAATATAGTATTTCTTTAGTGACTACTTACTGAATGGAAACTCTTTATTTCAAAACATAATTATTAAACACACTAATGAAGAGGAATAGTATGCAGTTGATTATTTGGGGGATTGCTTTTTTGTGGTAAGAGTGGCTTATGTTATAGGAAGAATCCATATGTGTTTAGCTTCTTTGTAAAGAGGACATTTCTTTAACCTTCCATACATGAGTGTAGCAGATGTTTGTTCCTCTCTATTTAGATGTCGTTTTCTGAAATAAGAATAATTTTAGTGGAAGAATGAAAAGGGAGGTAAAAAACAAAATATAGTAATTAGATGTATTTGTACAGACAGGTGGGGGGCGTCATGAAAAAAATAATAAGTGAACATATTTTTAGGCATAGTTGGTATTAGAAGAGGACTAGAAGTAATACATGTTTACAAGAAGGGATGGAGACATATCAAATCCTTGCCTTTGCTATCCAGCTTACTAACTATAGGCCACTGTAAAGTCTTCAATGCCATTTGAGTGGTCTACCGGTCATCTGACCTAATATTTGGTAGAGATGATTAAAGTAACTGTGTGCCTCTGCATCTCAAAGTGATTTCTTAAAAGTAAGCCACTAATTATATGAGATCAATTTATTTGTTTCAATTGTCTAAGAAATAAGTATGGGTAAATTGGAGCAGGGGAAGATCTTATTTAGAGTTTATGCAATAAAAAACAATTATCTAAGCCAGTGGTTCTCAACTTTGGCTGCACATTAGAATCACCTGGGAATCTTTTTAAAATCCTGATTTCTGGGCCTCATTCTTTGGAAATTCTGTTTCTTTGTTACTAATTTTGTGACCTCACCCCATAACAAAGAAACAGAATTTCCAGAGGGTGAGGCCCAGAAATCAGGATTTTAAAAAGAGTCCCATGTGATTCTAATGTGCAGCCAAGGTTGAGAACCACTGATAAGCATTATTAAAAATTACCTTTGGAATTTTAGCTCTTGGATGGATTTAATTTTCTTACTTGACCATATTTTCTCCTTTTATTTTCTTCAAAGAACACGAATTATCATTGTAATAGAATTTTTAAAGTTCCATATTAAATATATTGGGGGATTTTATTTCCAAAATTGCATTACAGAGACTAGAGGCAAAAGGGATAGAGAAAAGGACACAAGAGATGAACGAGAGTATGAACAAGATCAGAGCTCTTCTAGAGACCACAGAGAAGACAGAGAACCTCGAGATGTCCGGGATCGAAGAGATGCCAGAGATACTAGAGACCGGAGGGAACTAAGAGACTCCAGAGACATTCGGGACTCCAGGGAGATGAGAGATTATAGCAGAGATAACAAGGAGAGCCGTGATCCCAGAGATTCTCGGTCTACTCGTGATGCCCATGACTACAGGGACCGTGAAAGTCGAGATGCTCATCGAAAGGAAGATACATATCCAGAAGAATCCCGAAGTTATGGCAGAAACCATTTGAGAGAAGAAAGTTCTCGTACTGAATTAAGGAATGATTCCAGAAGTGAGTCTCGAGGTGAAATTAGGAATGACCGGATGGGCAGAAGTAGGGGAAGAGGTCCAGAGTTACCTGAAAAGGGTAAGGTTTTTGACTTGTCAGTTGACTGTATCTTGTATATTTATATAGAAATTATTAAATTTCCTAAGATTTCTTTTCTAAATATATTATTTTTACATCTGAAGTAATTTTCAATTAATTAACTCTTAATTCTGAATAGAAATTGTGAGCTAAAGTAGTAAAAGATAAGTTGAGCCTGACCTAGACCCCCAGTTTGAATTATATCATGCCTAAAATCTTAATTAATGTGAAATACTAAGAAAATTGTTCTCAGGAGAAAAAAAGGCAAAAGGAAATAATTTCTATACATATATTTAATTTCAAAATGATCATTAAAATGCGATTAAATGGTGGGCTTTCAAAACTGGTAGTGTCAGAAATGACTAATTTGTGTATTCTTCAGTATTTGTACTTGCTTCAAAACACCTCAGATCATCACATATCAGGATTTTGAGCCATTTTTCTTATCTTCCCCTAAAAAACCATTTGTCATACCATAGAACTACTACCTAAATGTATTTGACTATCTCCAAACTGCTTGGAGTGAATTAGCTTTGTCTTCCTCCACCATCCTTTCTCCCTTCCCCAAAACACTGCTGCACAGCCTGATCACTCAGTCTTTTCATTGGTCTGTTGGTCTCTCTTGGTCAGTATTACAGCTTCACATTAAACTGAAGGCCCCTCACCTTCTTCTTCATAGTTGTCTTGGGTTTTCTTAGCCCTTTGCTTTTTCATTTACATTTTGTAAATGTAAATAAAAAATACCCATTTATTAAAAAAACACACACCTTGCCGAAACCGGTTTGGCTCAGTGGATAGAGCGTCGGCTTGTGGACTGAAAGGTCCCAGGTTCGATTCCGGTCAAGGGCATGTACCTGGGTTGCGGGCACATCCCCGGTGGGGGGTGTGCAGGAGGCAGCTGATCGATGTTTCTCTCTCATCGATGTTTCTGACTCTCTATCTCTCTCCCTTCCTCTCTGTAAAAAATTAATAAAAATATATTTAAAAAAAAAAAAAAAACACACACACACACCTATATAGTGCTCTATACCATGCTGTTTTCACTTAAAATATATATTGGAGATAATTCCATATTATTCAGTTTGGTAAACAGCCACCACCTTTTTCTGGTGCATAGGGTTTATTTAATAGGATAGACCATCTATCCTATCTAATAATAGACAAACATGGTAATTAACCATACCTCCGCTACGCTTCACATTGGCTAATCAGCAGGATATGCAAATTAACTGCCAACCAAGATGGTGGCCGGAAGCCCGGCAGCTGAAGCAAACATGAGGCTTGCTTGCTCCAGTGAAGGAGGAACCCAAGGTTCCCCGCCTGCCTCGCCCTGCTCTAAGCTACACTCTAAGCAACAAAGTTGCAATTATAGAAGCTGAACAAGCTCCAGATACCTGCTTTCAGCCAGCTTCAGCCTCAGAGCTTAGAGCGGCAGTGATGGCAACAATGTTTCAATTATAGAAGCTAAACAAACCCAGATACCTGCTTTCAGCCAGCCGCAGCCACAGAGCTGGAGCCAGCTCTCAGCTCCAGTGACAGCTATAGAAGGTAAATAAATCCCAGAATTAAAAAAATTTTAAAAAAACACAGAAAAAAAGGAGAGGCTGGGAGCTTCAGTCACCCACCAGCCTGAAAACGGCCCTCAGCCACTCACCCAGACTAGCTAGGCACCCCAGTGGGGACCCCCACCCTGAAGGGGGTGTGACCAGCTGCAAACAGCCATCAGCCCGTCATCCAGGCTGGCCAGGCACCCAAGCGGGACCCCCACCCTGATCCGGGACACCATTCAGCGCAAACCAGCCAGCCCCCACCTGTGCACCAGGCCTCTATCCTATATAGTAAAAGGGTAATATGCAAACTGACCCTAACAGCAGAACGACTGGGAATGACTGGTCACTATGACACACACTGACCACCAGGGGGCAGACGCTCAATGCAGGAGCTGCCCTCTGGTGGTCAATGAGCTCCCACATGGAGGAGCTCTGCTCAGCCACAAGCCAGGCTGACGGCTGCCAGTACGGCGATGGTGGTGGGAGCCTCTCCTGCCTCCTCAGCAGCTCTAAGGATGTCTGACTGGAGCTTAGGTCTGCTCCCCGCTGACAAGTGGACATCCCCCGAGGGCTGACGGGCTGCCAGAGGGATGTCTGATTGCCATCCTGCCCCAATCCTCCAGGGAGCAGGCCTAAGCCAGCAAGTGGTCACCCCCGAGGGGTCCCAGACTGCGAAAGGGCACAGGCCAGGCTGAGGGACCCCCTACTCCCGAGTGCACAAATTTTTGTGCACCAGGCCTCCAGTATATATATAAAAGGCCAATATGCAAGTGTCCCCTCGGGGGTTTGATCAGGAAAATGAGTTCGATTGCTCGCTATCACGTGCAGTGACCACCAGGGGGCGGCATGGAACATGGCAGGCAATAGCAGGGTGCTGAGGGAGTGAGGGAAGGAGGAGGCAGGGGGACGGGGGGGGGGGGGGGGGGGGGGCGGGTGGCGGGGAGGGGACCACATGGTGCTGGTGCGAGGATGGCGAGAGAAGGAGGAGGCGGGAGGCGGGGAGGTGGGGAGGTGAGGAACCAGATCAGCCCTGATCGCCCGCCAGGCCTAGGGACCCTACCCATGCACCAGGCCTCTAGTAAAAGTAATAAGCCCTACATTGTTGGTTATTTAAATGTTCCAATCTTTTTTTTTGAGCAGTGCTTAAATGAATAACTATGTACAGGTGTCACTAAATGATGTCTTTAAAAGCATTTCATTTTCTTACGCTTATTGCGGGTGTATAGAAATAATAATTGATATTTGTATGTTAATCTGACATTGTGATGTGCTTTATTTTCTCTGTAGAGCTAATTAGGTCAGTGGTGGCGAACCTATGACACGCATGTCAGAGGTGACACACGAACTCATTTTTTGGTTGATTTTTCTTTGTTAAATGGCATTTAAATATATAAAATAAATATCAAAAATATAAGTCTTTGTTTTACTATGGTTGCAAATATCAAAAAATTTCTATATGTGACACAGCACCAGAGTTAAGTTGGGATTTTTCAAAATGCTGACACTCTGAGCTCAAAAGATTTGCCGTCACTGAATTAGATGATCTTAAACATCTATGTCTGGGAACAGACCTAATTTGACCCTTCTTTTCTGGTTTTTATTTACTTACTGTCAGTAACCTGCTGGGCAGCTTTTGTAATACACAGAGCTACCTCAGTTCTGTAATTTAATTCATTCCAGAAAGCTGTTTGAGAGGCGATTTGTTCGAAAACCAAATCATATTTTCCCATTAGAAATAATGTAAATGGAATTAATTTGTTCCAGACCCCCAAATGATTTCCTGATTTAACCTTACCGTACAGCACTTCCTTACTTAAATTTATTGAACCACCCCCTACTATCCTTAAATCACTTTCAGCAGTCGTTCCTCTTTCAGGAGGTCAATATGCAGCATTTTCGGTTTTTCACTTATCACTCCCTCTGTAATGTTGTCTCTGGCTAACTGCTTTTCCTTTGCCCAATTCAGCTTCAGTTTTTCTACCTTTTCAATTGCCTGTGATCATTGTTTCTTTCACACCCTTAGCAACAATAGCACTCTTGATGGCCTCTTTATGATTTAAAATTGTGCTAAGCATCCATTTTGCCAGCAACAAAAGCAAAAAAAAAGAAAGACAAAAACATTCACAGCACAGTTTCCTGAGGTGTTAGCAAGGTGAGGTTTAGCCATAGACTGACTCATACAGTTGCATTCTCCTTTGTTTTTGGCCTGACAGACACTTTTTATCATGTTGATGTATGGAAAGGAAAGCATGGTGTTTATAGATTTTTTTTTTAGCAGATGCTTTTTATTGTGTTAAAGATGTCTCCTAATTTTCCCATTTTAGCTAGCATCTTTTATCATGACTGATTTTTCTGTATCTTGAGAAGTTCATAGAGTATGTCTCTTTAGCTTTGTTATTTACGTTAATTTTTTTAATTTAGAACTATCCTTAAATTACTAAGATAAATGGCATTTTTAAAGTTTTTTTTAAGTTCTAGAATAAGTTTGTTAAACTTCAATTTTCATTTAAATTTCCATGATTTTAATTGAGATTCCCATAAAATTCGTGGTTTTATTTATGGTAAATATTTAATAACTAACTCTTCAGGAAAAAAGTCCTCACTTGTAGCTTTTATCAGTACCATGGTATAAATACTTCTGCTATAGCAGATTTCCATCTACTACTGAAAGGAGTTTTAGGGATAAAATAGGCAGGTTTAGGGAGTTTTAGGAATAAAGAGAGTCCATGGAGAGGACTGCTTAGGTAAGGGCTTGGAGCTGCCAAAAGGCATACATTCACAGAAGGGAAAAAAAAAAGAGGTGCCACAGAATAAGGGGAAAGGAAGACATCCATTCACAGAAGATAGGGGAAAGCCACAGGGTATGGGGAGAAAAAGAAAACAAACTTTCACAGAGGATAGAGAAATGCTGACAAATGGGAGAAAGAGGAAAACAGATTTTCACAGGAGATAGAGAATTCTACCACTGAAGCGGGAGAGAAAGAGGGGGGCCCCATGTGGGTTTCGAGCTTTGAAATTGATTATCTACCAATTAGTGTGAAGAGACAAAGATAAATCTTAGAAAAAAGGAGCTTAGTGGGTTACCCCCCTTGGGACTCCCTCCCTACATGGAGTCTGTACTTGCTTCCAATAAATTTCCACCCTTTTCATCAACCACCTTTTGTCCGTGGCTTCATTCTCTGAATCCATCTGGACAAGGACTGGGGAAAGAAATCACCCTTGCATCCTGCTCAGGAAAACAACCTGACTCACTAACATGTCACTCGATGTGGAGTTGGGAAAAGATGTGCACAATTGACTCTTTCAAGCCAGTGTGAACCAGTTCTACAATACGACTTGCTGCATAGTTTGTTTTATTGTATTTTCCTTCTTTGGGTTAGGGATCAAAGTTATACTAGTCATAAAATGTGTTGGGAAGTGTTGCTTCTTTCTTTCTCTTTGGCACAATTTGTATATGATATCTGTTCTTTGACAATTTGATAACATTTCTCTTAAGTCTTGTTTCTTATTTTTCTGGTGTTTAGAGCTTTTACTACTAATTGACATTCTCTAAGAGTTAAATATTTAGATTATTGTAGTAATTATAGATTTCTGGGGGTTTTTTTTGAAGCAGTATAGTAAATTACATTTTTCTAGGAAATTGTTTTCAAGTTTTTATGCAAAGCTGTTTCTTTCCCCTCTCCCTCCTGACCCCCAGGTAGAGCTTTTATCATTTATTATTACCCAGGTAGAGCTTTTTGTAATTTATTGCAAACTAGTGGCCCCGTGCACGAATTTGTGCACATTGAAAGGAAATTAATTAGAAGAAATATTTTAGTATCGCTATTCGCCCTTTCTCTGTAATAGAAGTGTCAACCAAATTCACAATCAACAATGACAAATCTAAACACACGCATGCGATTGGCGCCAGCAAGAGCTTTATATGTATCGCACGTGAGCGAGTCAACTTAGCCTTTTATATATATACTAGAGGCCTGTTGCACGAAAATTCGTGCACTGGGGAGGTGGGATCCCTCAGCCCAGCCTGCCCCTCACAGTCTGGAAGCCCTCAGAGGATGGATGTCATACTGACAGCTTAGGCCCACGGGAGGTGACCGGCCAATCAGGGGAAGGCACCGCCCCCATCACCCCATTGCTGCTCCTACCTATGGCCTCCCTCTGCGGGAGGCGACCAGGACGATCAGGGGAAGGTGACACCACTGCTGCTGCTGCTGCCAGTGCCGGCCACCGTGGCTGCCTGAGCCTCGGGCAGCCACTGCAGCTTTGTCTGGAAAGACGTCCACCCTAATGAGCATAATACCCTTTTATTAGTATAGATACTGGAGGCCCAGTGCACAAAATTCGTGCGGGGGTGGGGGATCCCTCAGCCCGGCCTGCACCCTCTCCAATCTGGGACCCCTCAGGAGATGTCCGACTGCTGGTTTAGTACTGATCCCGCAGTCGGACATCCCTCTCACAATCCGGGACCGCTGGCTCTTAACTGCTCACCTGCCTGATTGCCCCTAACCACTCTGCCTGCTGGCCTGATGCCCCTAACTGCTCCCCTGCCAGCATGATCACCCCTAACCGCCTCTGCCTGCCAGCCTGATCGCCCTCTAACTGCTCCCATGCCGGCCTGATCGCCCCCTAACTGCTTCCCTGCCAGCCTGATCACCCCTAACAGCTCCCCTGCCAGCCTGATCACCCCCTAACTGCTCCCCTGCCAGCCCAGTCACTCCCTAAATGCTCCCCTGCTGGCCTGATCGCCCCCTAACTGCCCCCCTGCTGGCCAGATTGCCCCCTAACTCCCTTCCCTGCCAACCTGATGCCTCTAATTGCCTCTGCTTTGGCCCCCGCCACCGTAGCTTTGTCCCGAAGGACATCCAGAAGATGTCTGGTCTAATTAGCATAATACCCTTTTATAAGTATAGATATAGAATAAACTTGCTTAATTAGACCTGCTTTCTAATTTAGCTAAACTTTCTCCAGCCCAGTGAAGCACCCCAACTTCTCTTTCAGGTAATTGTCAGCAACACAGCAGTAAATATCAACACGAAGCAGATTATTATTGCAGATCGCGCAGGGAGATCAAAGGGTAAAATATGTAACTGCAGCAGTGTTTGACTTTATTCTGTGCAGTAAGAAACCCTGAAGTAATTTTCAAGGTCCACCATTTCTTCTTTTCAGTCAGGTCAAGTTTCTAAGCTTTCTAAATCTCTGTTTTCTGACTAATGAAAAGAAAATAGGATTCCATCAAGTCTCCTATCTCCAGGACTAATGTGAGGATCAAATGAGATGAGGCATGGGAAAACGCTTCACAGACATTTGGTTACAGTGCAAAGTGTTTCTACCTGGCTATAAAGCAAGTCATCATAGTGACCGGTCGGAAGGTGGCAAGGACACTTAGCATATTAGCCTTTTATATAGATAGATTACAATGTGGGTGGCCCTTGCCCATGCTGCCTGCCAATCGATACAAAGCTGTTTTGAAATTTCTTTTTTAAATCTGTAATTATTGTTAGGGTCACCGAAGGAGGAACGCATGATGCCAAAGGGGGTAAAGAATTATGAATTTATTAGGTCATCTGGATACCAGATAGACTGAGCCCCAAAATGGCGCCAGCACACAGGGACAGAGAGTCAGAGATTTTAAAGAACTCTAGGCAGGCTTTTTTCTGGGCAGAGAATTCTCTGGTGGGTCCTGAGGGAAAAGATAATGGTCTTAGTAAGTGGAATGTGGTCTAAGCAAAAGGGAATGTCCATTGTGAAGTAGTCTAAAGGTCAGTTCCCAGGGGAAGGGGTGTCCCTTCAATTATTCTATCAGACGTAACAATTATGTTCCCTTATTTTCTTTTTCTTGATCCATCTTTCCAGAGGTGTGTGCATTTTGAGTCTTTTTAAAGAACGAATCTTTACTTATGTTAATTTACCTTCATATCTAATTTGTTCAATTTTATTAACTTATGTTTTACTTTGTTGTGAAATGTGTGTTATTTATATTCGTAACCATTCTAAACACTTTCTAAATTTCAATACAGTTTTTTTCTTGGATTCATGAGTTATATGGAAATAGAATTTTAAATTTTGTCATGCCCTTCTCTAGTTTTAATTATTGTTAGAGAATACTATACACTCTAAAGTCACTTCTTTAGCAGTTGTATTTGTTAAGACTTATCTAATCATTTGTCAGAGTACACTTTGGTAGTTTCCATGACTTGTACACCGTGAATAATGGTGTAATGAACATAATGTTGCATATATCTTCGCAAATAAATGTTTTCAAATTTTTCAGGTAGATACGCAGAATAGGGATTGCTGGGTCTATTCTTAATTTTTTGAGGAACTCCATATTGTTTTCCATAGTGACTATACTAGTTTGCATTTCCACCAGCAGTGAATAAGGGTTCCTTTTTCTCCACAACCTCTCCAGCATTTGTTTATTACTTGTCTTATTGGTAATAGCCATTCTAATGGGTATATAGTGGTATCTAATTGTAGTATTTTTTTAATATAGTTTTGTTGATTCTAGAGAGGAAGAAAGAGGGAGCAAGAGAGAAACATCAATGATGAGAGAGAATCATTGATTGTCTGCCTCCTGTATGCCCCACGCTGAGTATCAAGCCCAAAGCCCAGGCATGTGCCCTGACCGGCAATCGAACTGTGACCTGGTTCATAGGTTGACACTCAACCACTGAGCCACGCTGGCCGGCTCATTGTAGGTTTTTGTTGTTGTTTTTTCAAATATATATATACATATATATTTTTATTGATTTCAGAGAGGAAGGGAGAGGGAGGGAGAGATAGAAACATCAATGATAAGAGAGACTCATTGATTAGCTGCCTCCTGCCCCCGCTACTGGGGATCTGCCCACAACCCAGGAATGTACCCTTGATTGGTATCGAACCAGGGACCCTTCAGTCCGTAGGCCAACACTCTATCCACTGAGCCAAACCAGCTAGGGCTCAGTGTAATTTTGATTTGCATTTCCCTAATAGCTAGGGAAGTTGAGCATCTTTTTGTATGTCTTATTGAGAGAAGTATCTGTTCAGGTCCTACCCATTTATTAATTGGATTGTTTGTATTTTTCTGGTTGAAGTATATAAGTTCTTCATATATTTTGGATATTAACCCCTTATCTGATGTGTTACCAGCAAATATCTTCTCCCATTTTGTTGTTTTCCTTTTTGTTTTGTTGAAGAGAAAACATTTTGTTTTTGCTCGGAAGAAACTTTTTGTTTGATATAGTCCCATTGTCTTATTCTTTGTTGTGCATCCATTGCCTTGGAGGTCAGATTCATAAAATTTAACATCATCTTTTTTTCTTTTTTTTCTTTGTATTGATTTCAGAGAGAAAGGGAGAGGGAAAGATAAAAGATTCACTGACAAGAGAGAATCATTGATTGGTTGCCTCCTGCACACCCCCTATTGGGGATAAAGCCCGCAACCTTGGCATGTGCCCTTGACCTGAATCAAACCTGGGACTCTTCAGTCTACAGGCCAACATTCTGTCCACAGAGCCAAATGGTCCAGGGCTAACATTATTTTTAAAGAGTTTTTTCTAGATATTTTAATCTTTTTTGTTGCAATTACAAAAGGAATTATTTTTCATTTCTTTTTCTAAAATGTCAATGTTAGTATATAAAAACACAATGGATATTGTACATTGATTTTGTATCCTGCAACTTTACCGTATTTGTTTATTTCTCTTTTTTTTTAATACATTTTATTGATTTTTTACAGAGAGGAAGGGAGAGGGATAGATAGTTAGAAACATCGATGAGAGAGAAACATCGATCAGCTGCCTCCTGCACACTCCCCACCGGGGACACGCCCGCAACCAAGGTACATGCCCCTGACTGGAATCGAACCCAGGATCCTTGAGTCCACAGGCCGACGCTGTATCGACTGAGCCAAACCAGTCAGGGCTATTTCTAATAATTTTTTAGATGAGTCTTTAGGTTTTTTAATATAAAGAATCCTGTCGTCTTCAAAAAGTGACACTTTTACTCCTTTATTCCCGATCTTGGCTGCCTTTCATTTCTTTCTCTGACCTGATTGCTCTGGCTAGGACTTCCAGTATTCTATTGAATAACAGTGGTAAGAGTGGGCATTCTTGTCTTGTACTTTCTCTTACAGGAAAGGTTTTCAGTTTTTTACCACTGAGTATGATATTAGCTGAGTGTTTGTCATATGGCATTTATTATCTTGAGGTACTTCCTTTCTATACCCATTTTATTGAGTATTTCAGTTATAAAGTGGGTGCTGTATCCTATCAAATGTTTTTCCTGCATCTAATTAATGTGATCATATGACTTCTATCTTTTATTTTGGTAATGTGTTGTATCACAATGATTGGTTTGCATATGTTGGACCATCCTTGTGACCTTGGAATGAACTTTACTTGTTCATGATGTATTATCTTTTTAATGTATTGTTGTATTCGATTTGCTAGTATTTTGTTTAGTACTTTTGCATCTGTGTTAATCAGAAATATTGGTCTGTAGTTTTCTTTTTGTGTAATATGCTTGCCAGGTTTGGCTATCAGGGTAATGTTGGCCTCCTAAAATGTGTTAACAAATATTGCCTCTTCTCCAATTTTTTGGTAGAGTTTGGGAAGGCTGTGTATTAAATCTTCTTTGAACGTTTGGTAGAATTCACTAGTGAAGCCCTTTAATCCTGGACTTCTACTTGGATAGTTTCTGATTGCTATTTTCATTTTCCTTAGATTTTTCAGTTCTTTATGATTCAGTCTAGGAAGGTTATATATTTCTAGTAACTCATCCACTTCGTCTAGGTTATTGAATATGGTGGCATATAGTCTTTCATAGCATTCTTGTATGATCTTTGTATTTCTGTACTATCTTGCATAACTTCCATTTTGTTTCTAATTTTATTTTGTGTTGTTCTTTTTCTTTAGGTTTAATTTTTTTTTTCCTTTTTAAATATATTTTTAATTGTTGATAGTATTACACATATCTCCCACACCCCCATCCTTCCAGGTCTTCACTACCCTATTGCCCTTATCCATGAGCTATGCATATCCTATCTAATAATAGAAAAACATGGTAATTAACCGTAACTTCGCTACCCTTCCCATTGGCTAATCAGGGTGATATGCAAATTAACTGCCTACCAAGATGGTAGCTGAAGCGAACATGAGGCTTGCTTGCTCCAGTGACAGAGGAAGCCAAGGTTCCCCACCTGCCACAGCCCAGTTCTGAGCTCCAGATGCAACAATGTTGCAATTATAGAAGCTAAACAAACCCAGAACCTGCTTTCAGCCACCAGCGGGCTCAGAGCTTAGAGCGCCAGTGATGGCCACAGGGTTTCAATTATAGAAGCTAGACAAACCCAGATACCTGCTTTCAGCCAGCCACAGCCTCAGAGCTGGAGCCGGCTCTCAGCTCCAGTGAAAGCTATAGAAGGTAAATAAATCCCAGAATTAAAAAAAAAAAGGCTGGGAGCTTCAGTCACCCACCAGCCCGAAAACGGCCCTCAGCCACTCACCCAGACTAGCCAGGCACCCCAGTGGGGACCCCCACCCTGAAGGGGGTGTGACCAGCTGCAAACAGCCATCATCCCCTCATCCAGTCTGGCCAGGCACCCAAGTAGGACCCCCACCCATGCACCAGGCCTCTATCCTATATAGTAAAAGGGTAATATGCAAACTGACCCTAACAGCAGAACGACTGGGAATGACTGGTCACTATGACACACACTGACCACCAGGGGGCAGACGCTCAATGCAGGAGCTGCCCTCTGGTGGTCAGTGAGCTCCCACATGGAGGAGCTCTGCTCAACCACAAGCCAGGCTGACGGCTGCCAGTACAGCAGTGGTGGTGGGAGCCTCTCCTGCCTCCTCAGCAGCGCTAAGGATGTCTGACTGGAGCTTAGGTCTGCTCCCCGCTGGCAAGTGGACATCCCCCGAGGGCTGCCAGGCTGCCAGAGGGATGTCTGATTGCCATCTTAGGCCCAATCCCCCAGGGAGCGGGCCTAAGCCAGCATGTGGTCATCCCCTGAGGGGTCCCAGACTGCGAGAGGGCACAGGCCGGGCTGAGGGACCCCTCCACCACCACCACCCCCCCGCCCAGTGCACAAATTTTTGGGCACCGGGCCTCTAGTAATTATATAAGTTCTTTGGTTTATCTCTTCTCATCCCCCTAATGCCACATCGAGATAAATCAGTGTGTTCCATGGCTCCCTGCTTCGGGTCTTATTTTCTTGGTCAGCTCATTTTGTTCATTAGATTCCACAAATAAGTGAGATCATATGATATTTGTCTTTCTCAGATTGGCTTAATTCACTTAGTATAATATTTTCCAGGTCCGTTTATGCTGTCCCAAAGGATAAGTGATCCTTCTTTCTTACAACTGCATAGTATTCCATAGTATAAATGTCTCACAGCTTTTTTTATCCATTCATCTACTGATGGGCACTTGGGCTGTTTCCAGATCTTAGCTATGGTAAATAACGCTGCTGTGAACATAGGGAATCATATATTCTTTCTGATTGATGTTTTGAGGTTGTTCATATATACTCCCAGAAGTGGGATTACTGGGTCAAACAGAAGTTCCATTTCTAATTTTTTGAGGAAACTCCATACTATTTTCCATAGTAGCTGCACCAACCTGCATTCCCACAGTAGTGAACTAGTGTTCCCTTTTCTCCACATCCTCGCCAGCACTTTTTGTTTGTTGATTTTTTTATGATAGCCATTCAGACAGGTGTCAGGTGGTTGTGGTTTTAATTTGCATTTCTCTGATGATTAGTGACTTTGAGCATTTTTTCTTGTGTCTCTTGGCCATTTGTATATCCTCTTTGAAGAAATGTCTATTCAGGTCTGCCCATTTTTTAATTGGATTATTTGCCTTCTTTTTTGTTGAACTGTATGCTTTATATATATTTTGTACTTTATATATATGTTTATCTATATATGTTTGTTACTTTATATATTTTGGATATAAAGCCCTTATCAAATGCATCGTTGGCAATATGTTCTTCCATTCAGTTGGGTTCCCTTTTCAATTTGACAGTGCTTTCTTTTGTTTTGCAGAAGCTTTGTATTTTGATGTAGTCCCATTTGTTTATTTTCTCCTTAGTTTCCTTTGCAGAGAAAATAAAGGAGCTCTTCTAAGAGATGCATCTGCAAACATACTGCTACAAGAGAGGTCTCAAATTTTACTGCCTATGTTTTCTTCTAAGATTTTTGTGGTTTCATGCCTTACATTTAAGTCTTTAATCCACCTTGAGTTTATTCTTGTGTATGGTGTAAGTTGGTGATCTAGTTTCACCTTTTTCATATTTCTGTCCAGTATTCCCAGCACCATTTGAACCAGAGAGGAGGGAGCCCAATATTAAAATATTTCTTCTAATTAATTTCCTTTCAATGTGCATGAATCCATGCACTGGGCCACTAGTTGGTCTATATGACTGTTCTTGTGTCAGTATCAGGCTGTTTAGGCCTTGTAATATAGTTGATGTCCCGTATTGTGATCCTTCCTACTTTTTTCTTCTTTCTCTAGATTGCTGCAGCTACTCAGTCTTTTATGATTCCATGTAAATATTTGGAGTATTTGTTGTAGCTCTGTGAACTATGCCATTGGTTTTTTAATAGGGATTGCATTGAATCTATAGATTGCTTTGCGTAGTATAGACATTTTAATGATGTTAATTCTTCCAATCCATGAACGTGGTATATGCTTCCATTTGTTTGTATCTTCCTCTATTTTTTTTCCAATGGTCTATAGTTTTCCAAGTACAGGTCTTTTACCTCCTAGTTAAGTTTATTCCAAGGAATCTTTTTGTTGTTGTTGTTGTTGCAATGGTAAATGGGATTGTTTTTTTAGTTCTCTTTCTGACAGTTCATTATTGGTGTATACAAATGCCATTGATTTCTAGATACTGTTTTTGTATCCTTCTATCTTGCAGAATTCATTTATTAAGTCTAGTAGTTTCCTGGTGGAGTCTTTAAGGTTTCCTATGTAGAATATGTCATCTGTGAATAACAACCGTTTTACTTGCTCCTTTCCAAATTGGATGCCTTTTATCTCTTCTCCTTCTCTGATTGCTGTGACTAGGACTTCCAGTACTATGTTGAATAAAAGTGCTGAAAGCAGACATCCTAGTCTTGTTCCTGTTCTTAAGGGAATGTTTTTACTTTTTGCCCATTGAGTTTGATGTTGGCTGTAGGTTTGTCATATATGGTCTTATTATGTTGAGGTATGATCCCTCTATTCCCACTTTACTGAGTTTTTATCAAAAAAGGATGCTGCATTTTGTCAAATGCTTTTTTTGTATCTATTGATATGATCATGTGGTTTTACCTTTCAATTTGTGATGCATCACATTTATTGATTTGGAAATATTGTACCAGCCTTGCATCCCTGGAATAAATACCATTTGATCATGGTGTATGAGCTTTTTAATATATTGCTTGATCAAATTTGCTAATATTTTGTTGAGGATTTTAGCATCTATTTTCATCAGTGATATTGACCCGTAATTTTCTTTCTTTGTAGTGCCTTTACCTGGTTTTGTAATTAGGATAATTCTGGTTTCCTAAAAAAAAAAAAAAAAAAAAACTTGGAAGTGTTCCTTCCTCTTAGATTTTTTGGAATAGTTTGAAGAGGATGGGTTTTAGTTCTTTTTTTTAATGTTTGGTAAAATTTACCTGTAAATCTGTTTGGTCTAGGACTTTTGTTTGCTGGAAGTTTTTTAATAACGGTTTCAATTTCATTGGTTGTTAATTGGTCTACTCAGGATTTCTGATTCTTCCTGATTGAGTTTTGCAAGATTGTATGTTTCTGGAAATTTGTCCATTTTGCTTTTTTTAAATAGTACACTTTTCTAATAGGTTGGTAAGAAATCTTTTGTTTTCTAGTATGTGGCACAATTTTATTTTTTTAGTTTCTCTTGCACTGCCTGGCATCTCTGTGGGGTGGTAGAAAATGCCCTGTATTACCAGGGCGTGAGCATCTCCTCTGTGACAAAGTCCCTTCAGTCTCAGGGCATGATCCCTGTGGGGGAATGTGGTAGCAATGGGGTTCAGAGCTGGTGAAATCCCAGTGCTGACCCTGCAACCAGATACTGCCAGCAGTCCCGCCATAAAGGGTGGAGGTGGGGTAAGCTGGAAGAGGCTGGTTGGTGCTTTTGTGGGTTTGTTTTCCTCCCAATAATGGCAACATTTTAATGATGTTAATTCTTCCAATCCATGAACGTGGTATATGCTTCCATTTGTTTGTATCTTCCTCTATTTTTTTTCCAATGGTCTATAGTTTTCCAAGTACAGGTCTTTTTTTAAATAGTGCACTTTTCTAATAGGTTGGTAAGAAATCTTTTGTTTTCTAGTATGTGGCACAATTTTATTTTTTTAGTTTCTCTTGCACTGCCTGGCATCTCTATGGGGTGGTAGAAAATGCCCTGTACTACCTGGGGAGGTGAGCATCTCCTCTGTGACAAAGTCCCTTCAGTCTCAGGGCATGATCCCTGTGGGGGAATGTGGTAGCAATGGGGTTCTTGGCAACTGCAAGACCTTTGCTGCCAGTGGCGACCGCCTCTGTCCTCCATCTCTGCCCAACTCACTGGATTCGGCCACAGCATGTACCAACTACTCCTGTAAGAATGCTCACCTCATTGTATCTCTGCTCCTTTGGCCTGTAGGGAGTGCAGACAGCAACCTGATTTCTCTCCTTTTCGATATCCACAGTGAGCTCTTTGCTGTGTCCTTGGCACCTGTCTCTACTCTGCTCCCTTCTCTATTTCTCTACTGTCAACTACTTGCCCACCTTCAGATTTTTCAGTGCATGGATCTCTCAAATGTATTTGTGCATTGAGCAGGGAATCCTTTGATGAATTATAGCTGTTCAAATTGTTGTAACTTCAGTGGGAATAGACAGACCAGTGGAACCTCTCACACTGCCATTTCTCTGACATCACTCCACCAATTTCTTTTGGTTAGTATTTGTTTGATATGACTTTTTTTATCCTTTCAAGCTTTCTGTATCTTTTTGTTTTAAAGTACTCCAAACAGTATATAGTTAGACACATTTTGAATCTTTCCTTGTGTCTTTTTTTTCTCCTAACTCTCCTTTCAAATTTTTCATCTTTTTATCTGTCTTTCATTCTCTGGGTTGTATTCTCAGACATATCTTTTTTTACTCATTTTTCTCTTAGCGCTATCTAATCCAACATTTAACCTGTTCGTTCCCAGAGGTTTTATGTAGTATTTTAAACAATGTTTCCAATTTCTTCTTTTTGGTCTTTAATTATTAAAATATTCTTTATAAGTATTTTGATTATTAAAATACTCTCTTGCAGTATTTAGAATTATGCTATAATTTGTTCAGTGCTCCTAAAGCTGTTATGTGTAAGGTGTGTGTGTGTTTGGTTCCATGAACTTTTTTAAAAACCATTTTATTGGGGTATGATTGACATACAAAAAGCTATACATGGGGACCCTTTCCCCCTCCCCACATGGGAGTCCATTCTGTGGGATTCTTTCCCTCTCCCCATGTGGGAGTCTGTAGTTGTTCTTCAATAAATCTCCACTTTTGCTATACTACCCTCTGTCCGTGGATTCATTCTTCAACTCCAGCAGACAAAGAATCTGGGTTCCAGTCCAAAAATTCCATATCACTAGGTTTTTTTCCATTTTAGAGAGCAAGTTTTTCTCCATTTGGGGAGCTCTCCCCAGGGGGGCCCCCTTAGGGGACCCTTTCCCAGAGGGAGTTTGTATACCCTTGCAGTAAACTTCTACACTTTGCTTAAAATCTTTTAGTCCGCAAATTTTATTTTTCAAACTTTATAGGACAAGAACCTGTGATGATAAGTGTCCAAGCTTGCCATTCGGGGTATCAGATTTGGCACCCAACGTGGGACTTGTGCAATGTCATCTTTCCACACTGAGTGGATATTGACTCAGACAGACAACTCCCACTGGGGTCCTGCTGTGCTGAGCTCCACCCCTCATAGGCCGCCTTCTCCTCGGTTTAGACCCTACTCTTCTCTGTACCTCTGGATTAGAGGGAAACTAAATCCTGCATAGATTGTTAGGCAAGCCCTCCCTAAAGTATCCATGGTGCCCCTTAGGCCATAATTAGATGCTCCCCAGGGCTTAAGGGACAGGGACAAGCTGTGCCACAGCAGCAAGTCACGCAAGCACTCCCCATCTTGCCCAGAGAAGACCCCCGCCCTGGGGCCTGGTGCGCGACTCAGTTTCGGTGCCAGCCACCTGGCAGGGCGAATGGGGGAAGAAGGAACATCCCAAGGCCCTGTAACCCCCATCCTGTGCAGGGCGGGTTGCATCCACCGGTGACCACCAAGGTGTGCATCCTCAAGGCGCAGCTGAGCAGTCACTCACAGCTGCTGGGGGTGGCTGACCCCTGTGGTGTGGGGGCATTCCCAGGGCCCCAGCCCCATGGCGCCTGTGATGTCACAATCACGCCGGTCTGGGCTGTACGGAGGTGTGTAAGGAGGGCAGGGATTTTCCTGAATCTCGGCCTGACCCTGCCCCTCCCAGGCCATACCCACCTCTAGCTGCCCCCGCCCCCCCCCCCAACCCCTCTTTGCTGGGACTAGCATGCCTGCCTGGGCAGCTCCAGAGGGAAGGCCCTAGAAATAACTGCATCCCCTTTGGCTCCAGTGTCAGCACCTGGCCTGCAGTACTCAGAGGGCGTGGACTTAGGGAAATTGGCACACTGTGGCTGGGAGGGACTGCGTCCCGGCGCGCAGCTTTTCTCTGTCAGGTTACCTAAAATGCTCCCAATAGAATGAAGAGCTACAAGATACCTAGGGAAATTAGTTTTATTTCTGAGAAAGATAACCATGTGCTTCAATCAGCTTAACTCATTTCAGCTGTCAAACTATTGATGACTAGATCACTTGTTTTTGTCTTTATTACAAAAAATCTCTAAAATAAAGCTATAAATATGAAAAGAAAGCTATACACATTTAATGTACACAACTTGATGAGCTTGGAAATAAGTATATACCATATCTGTGCCATAAACATAATTGTCACCTGCAAAAATATTTCATCCTGCTCTCTTTATTTTTTATTGTTTGTGTACTAGAGGCCCGGTGCACAAATATATGCAGGGGTGGGGTCTGGCCGGCCTGCCCTGATGGGGCCCATCAGGCCAGCCATAGAGAGGGGCCATGGGAGGTTGGGCAGCCGGCCCTGCCCCCAGTCGGGGTGTTGGGGTCCAATTGAGGGTGGGGCCAGCCAGAGAGGGGGAGGTTGGGGCCCGGATCAGGCTGGTTGGCTGCCCCAGTGCACGTCATAGCCACCGGTCCTTCTGGTCGTTCTGCCGTTCTGGTCGCTGGGTTTTTATATATATATAGACTAGAGGCCCAGTGCACGAAATTCATGCACTTTGGGGGGAGGTCCTCAGCCCAGCCTGCGCCCTCTCACAGTCCAGGAACCCTAGGAGGATGTCTGACTGGCGGCTTAGGCCTGCTCCCCAAAGGGAGCGGGCCTAAGCTGGCAGTTGGACACCCTTAGTGCTGCTGCAGAGGCGGGAGAGGCTCCTGCCACCGCCGCTGCGCTCACCATCCATGGGCCTGGCTTCTGGCTGAGCGACACTCCCCCTGTGGGAGCACACTAACCACCAGGGGGCAGCTCCTGCATTGAGCATCTGCCCCCTAGTGGTCAGTGCACGTCATAGTGGCCAGTCATTCTGCCGTTCAGTGGATTTTCATATTAGCCTTTTATTATATAGGATGTGTATAATGAAAATACTTAACGTAAGATCTACCCTTTTTACCAAATTTTTTAGTTTCTGATACATATTACTAACTGTAGGCACTATAACATACAGAAGATATCTAGGACTCATCATCCTGTACAAATGAAATTTTGTATCCTTTGACTAATGCCTCCCTGTGTCACTCTCCCTCCAGTCCTTGGCAACCACCATTCTGCTCACTCCTTCTATGGGTTTGACTGTATTTGATTTTACATATAAGTGGTATAATGCGGTATTTGTCTTTCTGTGTCTGGCTTACCTTACTAAACATAATGTCCACCAGGTTCATTCATGTCACCAATGGCAGGATTTTCTTCTTATTTAAGGCTGAATAATATTCCATTGCATATATATATATACCACATTTTCTTTAGGTTGCTTCCATTTCTTGGCTATTGTGAATAATGCTGTAATGAACATGGGAGTACAGATATCTCTTCTAAATCCTGATTTCAGTTCCTGTGGACATATACCCAGCAGTGGAATTGCTGGATCATATGATAATTCTATTTTTAGTTTTTTTAGGAGCCTCTATACCAGCAGTTCTCAACCTGTGGGTCGCGACCCCTTTGGGGGTTGAACGACACTTTCACAGGGGTCGCCTAAGACCATCAGAAAACACATATGTAATTACATAATGTTTTTGTGATTAATCACTTTGCTTTAATTATGTTCAATTTGTAACAATGAAAATACATCCTGCATATCAGATATTTACACTAGGATTCATAACAGTAGCAAAATTAGTTATGAAGTAGCAACGAAAATAATTTTATGGTTGGGAGTCACCACAACATGAGGAACTGTATTAAAGGGTCACGGCATTAGGAAGGTTGAGAACCACTGCTCTGTACTGTTTTCCTTAATGGCTGTGTAACCTTGCATTACCATCATCACAATCTGGATATTCAACTTTACCATCACAAGACTCCCTGTGTTATCCCCTTATAGCCACAGCCTAAATCCCTTGCCCCTAATCCCTGGCAACCACTAATATATCCTCTATCTTGTAATTATTATTTCACAAATGTTACATAAATGGAATCATGCTGCAAGTATCCTGTTGAAATTGGCTTTTCCATTCAGTATAATTTCCTTGAAGTTCATGTATCAGTAGTTTGTTCCTTATTGTAGTATTCCATGGTTTGGATGTACCTCTGTTTTTTTAACCAGTCACCCATTAAAAGTCATTTGGGTCCTTTCCAGTTTTTGGTATTACAAATAAGGCTACTATGACTATTCATTTCCCACATTTTTTAATGTAAATTTTTAGGTACCACTTAATGTCGACAAAGTGTCTTTGTTCTGAATTGGAATGTTTTCACTCATAAACTGTAATCAAAGCAATAATATACAGTGGGGCCTTGACTTACGAGTTTAATTCGTTCCGTGACAGAGCTCGTAACTCAAATTACTTATATGTCAAATCATAAAGTGAACGAGTGAGACACGTTATGCAGGACTGATGTTGTTGAGTTCACTGTGACGTTCGCTGCGCCAACTAGTGGTGGGGTATCTGAAGCTGGCTCGTAACCCGAATTTTAGCTCGCAACTCAAAGCAAAAAATCGGCCGAGAGACGGCTCGTATCTTGAAAAACTGATTAGTCGGGACACTCGTAAGTCAGGGCCCCACTGTATATCCATAAGACAACTTAGGTGTTCTGATCTAACAGCTAATATTCTTTTCAACAATGATTAGTACACTTTTGAATTAAGTAAAACACCTTTATCTGTATGGGTTTTGGTCGGAAAAATTGTGACTGATGAAACTTGTTGAATGAAGTGTATAAGTAAACATTTGTGTGAATATCCTTTTTAGGAAGCCGAGGCACAAGAGCTTCTCAACTTGATAGTCACAGTAGTAGTAGCAACTATCATGAAAGCTGGGAAACTCGAAGTAGCTATCCTGAAAGAGACAGATATCCTGAAAGAGACAGTAGAGATCAAACAAGAGATTCTTCCTTTGAGAGAAGACATGGAGAAAGAGACCGTCGTGACAATAGAGAAAGAGGTTTGTCAAATGGAATATTATATTATTAAATAATGACCAACATTGATTGGAGAAATTATTATTTTTAAATAGTTATCAACTTACTTTTTAATGAATGATGTCTTTTAAGATTTTTGTTCGTTGACACATTTGAAGCTATTATATTTACTCATATAATCTTTTCTTGTTTACTTACTTTAGGGGAGAATGTGTAAATAACTAGCTACCATGACCTGTTGGGCAACAGTGTAGGTAGTTGCACACTGAAAGAATTGAGGTGCACTGTTGTATGTCTCTCACCTTAATCAAATAACTCATAACCCTTTAAAAAATGTAGATTTGGGGTACCATTCTAGCATTTCTGACTCAGGAGATACTTAAACTTTCTCATCTGAGTATCCTGGCCACTCCCTCACTAACAGTGATAAACAGTTTTGTAAAGACTGTCGTAGAGGAACAAAAAAAATGATAATTACAGGGTTGGGGTTTTCTGGAGAAACATTTTATTTATGTTCTTTCCTGAGAATATGTAATGCTTGCTTTAGCTAATTTTAGATTCTTTTATATCTTAATCTGAACATTTTCTGTTACTCTATTAGGTGATCTCTTAAATAAATTTTGAAGGCTACTAGACAGCATTTAAGAAGGGTAATAAGTACTTTCTTTAACAAGCTTTTATTTCCTGTACATATTAGGGCTGTAAATAGTTAAGATTTTATGAAGGTCTTACTAACCTTGGCTGGTTACTAAAGTAAGGTTTGCTGTAATGCTGAGATTAGTATAGTACAAAACTTGATGGAGTAGAGAATTGAATATTGATGCTTCACAGTGAGCTGAATCAAAGAGGTAATACAGTATCCTGATATGGGAAGTACTGAGAGGAGAATGAATGAAGTCTCTAAGGCACAATGTACTTTGGGGAGTGTAGATGAAATCAGTGCTGGTTGGGTTGAGTTTGTTAGGGTAAGCCTAATATTTAGGTTAAAAGATGATGTGTATGATTTCTTTAGTTACAGATGAGGCTGGAGTTTATATGTTCTGTGTTTATATCTGAAATTATTTCTTTCCTGACATGATTCACCTCTCTTTGCTCTCTTTAACACTGTGTCCTGGTAATGCTTTTTTTATACCTTATTTTTTTCCTTTTTTTTTTTTTTCTAGTTTCATATTCTGGCTCAGGTTTTTCTCATGTCATAGCATTTGGTTTCAGTTTTATATTTAGTTAAACCCTACATGCATTAAATTACCAAGAACTTTGATAGTTGCTTTATATATATTCTCTGACTTAATATCCTTTTATAATATTAAAGAACATATGTATATTTTTTTAAATCGTAAAATCCTTTTAAAATATCCTTTTAAGTGTAGATATACAATCCATGTTTTATAATTTAGGAGATTTAGGCCAAGAGAAAGGTAGTGATTTTTCCAGTATTACAGAGAAATAAGTTCCATAGCTGGAATTCAAATTTAGGTCTTCTTGACTACAAGGCCTGTTCTTTTTCTGTTTTACTTTACCATAACTATTTCAACAAATACCATTTGTATAACTGAGATAGAAATATATTTTTGAGGTTAATGATATTCTATAAATGTTTACCAAGTCCCCATGCATTTTGCTTGGTTCTCAGAGTACAATAGCCCTTGTCCTTGTAGAACTTAATAGAAGTGAAGATAACCCACCCCACCCCTCAAAAAAAATGGAACAGTGATTCAGTGCTATCAAGGAAACAAACAAGGGACCCAAATATAGAAGTAAAGGTTTAAGAGATGGAGCTTTTTTTTTTTTTTTATCTAGATAGAGTATTTATGAAAAATTTTTAAATAAATTATATTTATGCAGAGGCACAAATACAAGAGACATTAGTATTGCACAGATTGAGGGTAAAAGCATTCTGTGCAGAGAGAAGAGTATATACCATGGGAAAATTTAATATGTCCTAGTTTGAAAGAAGATCAATGTGAGTAGTGTATGGTGACAGTAGGGAGATTGAGGGAGGTTGAGGTTAGAGATGCACCCAGGCACCTTGTTCTGTGCTTAGGAATTTAAATCTTCCTTTTAGTTCTTCACAGCCTAAATAGGTACAAATAGACAATTGAAGTGTGATAAATGCAACTACTATATAAAGTTCTATGAGAACTTTGTCTAAAGGAGCAAACAGAATTCTGAGGAAATCCAAGAAAACTTCCTAAATAGGGGACATCTGAACTAGGGTCTGAAGGATAGTAAGAGTTGCCTAAAGGAACAATGGAAGAAACACTTTTCAGGGAGAGGGTACACCATGTGCAGACATACAAGACTAAAAGAAACATGTTTTGAAGTAATAAAGAAGTATGAGGTTAGGGTAGAGGTATGCTGTATTTGATAGAAAAGGAAAGAAGCTAGGAAAAAAGATTGATGAGAGTTGATAGGCCAGGTTGTCAGGCTTATAAGTCAAGCTAAAAATTTTGTATTTAATTGCCTTTTCACTATTTATAAGGTAACTGCTTTTAAGCAGCTGGAAGAACAGAGTTTTCATCAAAAACTATAAGAGAGTCTGGGGAAAGACTGAAGTCCAAGAATACCAACCAGTTAGACTATTGATGACATAGACATCTAAGAAGAGCTTATCAAAATCTGAGTTAATAATATTAACTGTAGGAATGAAGAAAGGAAATAGAAGAAATATTTTGAGAGTAAAATTGATGGTTACTTGAATATGATGGGATTCAGAGATTTCCAACTTTCATGAATGGGTATGTCACTCATTAAGATAAAGGAAATATATTACGAGAAACACATCTTCAAAGAACACATTTTGGGGGAAAACATAGAGAAGATAGTTTAGACATTAAACTGGTGTTCTTACATTTTTTTCTTTTCTTTGAAGTAAGGAACATTGTCATTTTGGTTGGTAAAATACTTTTTATACATCAAAATAGTGTCTGGGTAAAAAAGTCTATTCCAAGGGTGGGGAAATCCAGCCCATGGTCCATATAAGGCCCGAGAAATCATTTGGTCTGGCCCTGCCAGGCATTAGGGATGAGTTAAATGTTTGACCAAATATAGTAGGCTAATTTTAAGTTGATAACTTTGTATAGCCCGCAGATGTTATAAATACCCAAATGGCCCTTTGCAGAAAAAAGGTTACCCATCCCTGGTATTCCCTTATTACTATAAGATGCAGTATTGAGTTTGTTTCAACATTTTGTAATCATTGTGACAGGAATTGAGACAATCATATATATATAATAAAACCATTTTAGATAGTTTCAGCAAAAAAAGTAAAAAAGGCCTTAAGAGAACTGAATTCTAATTCTACTGTCCTGATATATTTACCATCTATGACTTTGACACACTTCTGGAGCATAATTTCTGTGTTTTTAAGAGGAAAAGGAGGAAGGGGGCCGGACAAGGTTTGGTTTTGTTTTAGTTTTAAAATGCTGTGAACTTTTATATCAATTTATAACTTCTAATGAGTATATATGGATAATTTGTATCTTTCATATGTGGTAAGAAAGGAAATTTAAATTACTATATTGAGCCCTTTTCTAGAAATATCCTAAAATTATTCTGCTTAATAAGTTGATGTTAGATATACCACTTATAAATCTGTTGGCCATATTATAGTATGACTTTATAATTAGCCTGTAAATATTATTATATAATATGAAAGTGGCCATCTCCATGGAACAGTGCATGCCATTTTATTATACATTTTTTGATCCCAGACTAATTTCCTGCTCAACTAGGCATTTGAGCATCATGCATTAATTTTCTCTGTTTATATGATTTATGTATCAAAAAATATACGTACATATATAATGTGATGAGATTATTAACACAGCTCTTCATCTGAGTAATCAGTTATGTGATTAAATAAAACGTTTATTAGTAGTTAGTTATTAATTGTAAATATATCACGAATATGAAACACTTTTTACATTTGATTATTTCAAGATTGCTAAGTGTCAGTACCCTTAATATTTTAATTTATGATAAATTGATATTGCAGCAACAAATATTTGTTTTGTTCTACTATTTTTTCCTCACATAATAGCTGCACTTTTATGTGTATATATTTTTGCCTGAAATTAGAGGTGTGACTTACGAGGGAAATTTTTTTTTTCCTTCAGCTCCTATGTTCTACACCTCCTGCTGCCCCTATCCTTTGCCACCAGTGTTCTCAGGTCCTGCTGGGGGGACAGAGAAGATCAGAGGTGAAGGGTAGAGATGGCAGAAAGTGGGGTTGGAGCAGTGGGCTGGAGGTAGGGTAAGGAGCATGCAGAGAAAGATCAAAGGTGGATCAGTGGGAGGTGGGTGGGGGATTGATGGGGAGCAGAAAACATGTTAGTTAGAGGGCAAAAAAAAATACCTTTAAGAAAAAATATTTTTAAACATCTAGGGGTGATTATTTGGATGATTAAATTAAATATAAAGGTGGTATCTGATTTATATTTATTGCCACTGTGACCCTATACACATAAAATTTAAAATTTGCCATACTGTCTTACCAATAGGTTATCTGTCAAATTAATCACTGACAAAACTTGATTTTCATTGTAGATCAAAGACCAAGCTCACCAATTCGACATCAGGGAAGGAATGACGAGCTTGAGCGTGATGAAAGAAGAGAGGAACGAAGAGTAGACAGAGTGGATGATAGAAGAGATGAAAGAGTTAGAGAAAGAGATCGGGACCGAGAGCGAGACAGAGAGCGGGATCGGGAAAGAGAAAAAGAAAGAGAACTAGAAAGAGAGCGGGCTAGGGAACGGGAGAGGGAAAGAGAAAGAGAAAAAGAGAGAGACCGTGAAAGAGATCATCGTGACCATGATCGAGAGAGAGAAAGAGAGAGGGAGCGAGATAGGGAAAAAGAACGGGAGCGAGAGAGAGAAGAAAGGGAGAGGGAGAGAGAGCGAGAACGGGAGAGGGAGAGAGAGAGAGAGCGGGAAAGAGAAAGAGAAAGAGTAAGGGATAAAGAACGAGAGCGTCAGAGGGATTGGGAAGACAAAGGACGAGAGGACCGCAGAGAAAAGCGAGAAGATGTCCGAGAAGACAGGAATCTAAGAGATGGACACGATGAGAGAAAATCAAAGTAAGAGTTATGAATCAGTTTTTTTTTTTTTTTCTTTTTAGGCCACCAAAAATTTTGGTTGCCTCCCCCCCAAAAAATTGGGGGAGAGAGATGTGCATCAGATTTTTAAGTTACATCTCAGTAAAGAATTAAAAACGTTTTACTTAATGCTTTTTAGTGTGCCCCTAATGGCTTAATTTTTTTTCCTCTCTACATGTTTCTGTATTTCAATTTTATTATATAATTTTGTGTTTAAAAATTTTTGAATTGTCTGTAAACTAATAGTTTTTTCATTCTTGTACTTCTTAATCCAGGGGCTATAATTAATTATTCTTATTTAACTTACATTTTTGACGGCACATAAGCTTATTCACCTACTTCAGAACTGTTTTTAATAGGAAACCAATATAAAAGTGATAAAATTATTAAACTTAATTTTATCCCATCACATTCACTTTATAACTAGTTATGGAGTTGATCAGTTACCAAGAGATATTGCCTGTGCTATTCCTAATAATTCTTCATGAGATTTGCATACTGAAAATCTGGACTCACTACTTCCAGGCTACTGAAACATTCACAGTGTCTTTGAACTGAGGGCATTTCTGTAACCACTGCAGAACTAGAAAAAGGCAAAAGATAGAGAGATATCCTCTTTTGAGATGTGGAGTATAGAGATAATTAGGGACAAAAATGTGTTCTTATAAGTATACTTGAAGGCATTTTCTCTCCCCCACCTCCCCCCCCCCTTTATTTTTTTTAACTAAAATGAATTTATTTGCTCAAGTATCTGGGAAATTTAGGGTTACCTTTCATTTGTTCTGATGTATCCACAGTCTCAAAGCATCAGGAATGGTATACCTTCATTCCTCCACTGTTTTCTTCTGTGCTAGTTCCAGTCTCAGAAAGGTTTTCTCCAAATGATGGCTAAGACAGCCCCATGGTTATACCAGTTAGCTTAGCAACCCTCTGTATTGGGGTTTTGATTAGTTGAGCAGACAAGGGAACCAAGCCAGTCACTTTGACCATGAAAACTTTGGATTCTGATTGGTTGTTTTTGAGATTTTACAGGCACAAAACCAAATTGGAAGTTAACTGCTTTGTAAAAAATATTATCTTAGAAAAAGATAATATTTGCCTCTTGCTAAAGACAGATTCCAGCTCCATACATTAGTCTTTTTCATCATTACTATTATGGATTATGGTTATGGAAAAACAACATAGCACAGAAGTGAAGGCCTCTTTCATTAGGTCCTAGCTTCCCTTCAGTATGCAGCCAAGATTTTCTATAATTCACCCTTATTTTTTTAAAAAAAATCTTACATTGCCGAAACCGGTTTGGCTCAGTGGATAGAGCGTCGGCCTGCAGACGAAAGGTCCCAGGTTCGATTCCGGTCAAGGGCATGTACCTGGGTTGCGGGCACATCCCCAGTAGGAGATGTGCAGGAGGCAGCTGATCGATGTTTCTCTCTCATCGATGTTTCTAACTCTCTATCTCTCTCCCTTCCTCTCTGTAAAAAATCAATAAAATATATTAAAAAAAAAAAATCTTACATTAACATAAAATTCATATACTACTTTTAACACATGTAGCACACAATACATATTAGTTCTTATATCTCCTCTGACCTCTTTAGCTCTTTTCTAATATTAAAATTCTGAAATCTATTTTGTGTTTAATATGCAGTCTTATGCTTTGATTAATATTTTTCCATGCTTCTGTTCTCTGCTTATAATAGCAAAAATTTTCGTGTGTGTGTGTGTGTGTGTGTGTTGTTTTTTGTGGCTAGCCAATCCAAGCATTAATAAGGACCTCAGTAACTACTTATATGAGGGTAATAAGTTGATGTCTTCATCAATTGTATTGTCGTCTCAGTAGTTGAACTTATCCAGCACTTTTTTTAACCACTATTATATAGAAGATTTGCAGAATTGCCATAGTATTTATTTTACTTTACTTTTGTTTCTGTAGATATTGTTTTGAAATTAAGGTCTATTTTTTGTATGTTTTAAATTTTCACTTCATTCTAGTGTACCGGTTAACTCTTGCATAATTTAAAACAATTTTTTTGTTCATGATTCTGTGGATTAGCAATTTTGGCTGGGCTCAGCAGAGCAGTTCTGCTGGTTTCACTTGGGATCAGTCATGTTTCTACAGTCAGTATGGCAGTTCACTTGGGTCTGAATGAGTCCAAACGGCCTTACTCACATGTCTGGCAGTTGGTAGGCCATCTCATTTTTCCTTCATATGACTTCTTATCCACCAGTAGCCTAAACTCTGCTTTTACATATGATGGTAGAAACATACCGAGCAGGCAAAAGCAGAAGCTGCAAGGCCTCTTGAGTCTTATCTCTCCAAACTTACACAGCGTCACTTTCACAACATTCTCTTGTCATAGTAAGTCACTGGGCCAGCCTAGATTCAAAGACTGGGAAAGTATACTGCCTGAAGATGGGCGGTGCTTCAGATAATGAATTGCACAAGGTTGGGTTTGTAAATTGTCATACTACATCTGAGGCCTCCTTCTCCACCTGGTTGCTCATTTATAAAAATGAGCTATCAAGGAAATAACTGTGCTACAGTATGTGTCACAACTTTGAACATAGTATTTATTAACAAACAATGTTATTAAAAAATAGTTGGTTACAATTTAATGAACATGTAGGAAAACACCAGAATTACCTAAGTATCCAGAGATATGAATCACTACTCATTTAAAATTCAGTGGAAGAACAAGAAAAGTAATGAATATATGAATTATTATATTAATTTTCACCAAGCAAGTGCTTTAGTTCTAAGAAAAGAAAAGGAACTAATTTTTACATAACATGCCTGGCACTGGGCTTACGACATAACTAATTTATTCCTCATTACAATTTTATGGTATGGACCCTTGTTTTTCCCCCCATTTTCAGGTGAGAAAGCTAAAATTCAACGACTTTAAGGAACATACCTACGGTTGCATACTAGTAATAAGTAACATGGCTATAAGTTTAACTTGTCTTTTGACTTTAAAGCTAATATTTTTTTTTTCATTTGGCTTCCCAACAGTATAAAGTATAAAATTAATTAATAAATTTTAGTAGAGGGCTCATGAATATTTTGATTCCTCTGCTGCATGCTTTCCATCTTGCAGTATTTATATCTAGTGCTTTTCAGTTTAGTGATTCTACATGTATAATGAAAAAAGGAAGATGTCTTGCTATGTATTTTTTTAAGTTCATAATTATAAGTCGTAGCAAATGAAGTTCTTCATTTTATTAAAGATGCCGACTGTATGATATAGCGCCGACAATATTGCTATCCTACAATTATTCTAGTATAGTGAAGAAATAATAGTAAAAAAAAAAAAAAAAAAAACATAGTAAAGAAATCTCTTTACAGCTCCTAGACTTTTATGAATTACATTTGTTTGTCCAACTTAGGAAGCGCTATAGAAATGAAGAGAGTCTTAGCCCTCGTCAGTCACCTAAGCGGCGACGAGAACATTCTCCTGACAGTGACAACTACAACAGTGGAGATGATAAAAGTAAGCAGAGTCTGTTTTCTATGTTTCTATATTCATACTCATTTGTAACCATGAGACTACACTTTGACATTAGTAGGAAGTAATGGATTCAGATTTAAATTTTTTCTTTTGCTGCCTCTGAATGTCTTCAGTGTGAGTAAAGTATATGTTAGAAATAGTTATTTTATCACAATGGAATTATCATTTCCTACTATTTGCAGAAAAGCTGTATTTTAATTTTTACTAAAATGATTGCCATTTTTCAAGTTTTAAAATGAAAATAAAAGATTGGTTTATTATTAGTTATATGTTACATGAAAGTTTGTTAATTTGGTGAAAGTGTAATTACTTTTATCTGTTTGAGTAGATGAAAGACACAGACTCTTGAGCCAGGTTGTACGACCTCAAGATTCTCATTCTCTCAGTCCATCACACTTTCCAGAAGACAGGCAGGGTAGATGGAAAGAGGAAGATCGTAAACCAGAAAGAAAAGAGAGTTCAAGGCGCTATGAAGAGCAAGAGCTCAAAGATAAAGTTTCTTCTGTAGATAAGCAGAGAGAACAGACAGAAATCACAGAAAGCTCAAGAATTCGAGCACAAGACATGCTAGGACACCACCCATCTGAAGACCGTGATACTTCTGATGGAGCTCATGATGAAAACAAGAAAAAAGCAAAAATTCAAAAGAAACCTATTAAGAAAAAGAAAGAGGATGATGTTGGAATAGAGAGGGCTAACACAGAGACAGCATCTGAAGATGGTCAAGTATTTTCACCAAAAAAAGGACAGAAGAAGAAAAGTGTTGAAAAAAAACATAAGAGATCCAGAGGTGATTCTGATATTTCTGATGAAGAAGCAGTCCAGCAGAGTAAGAAGAAAAGAGGCCCCCGGACTCCCCCTATAACAACTAAAGAGGGATTGGTTGAAATTTCCAATGATAAGGATTTGACTATAGAAGATCCTCAGAGAAAAGAAGATACAGCATTTAGTGACTGGTCTGATGAGGATGTGCCTGACCGTGCAGAGTTGACAGAATCAGAGCATGCTGCCACAGCTGCTGCTCCTGGAAGGACTTCTTCTCCATCTTCCCTTCCGCCTCCTCCTCCTCCTGTGGCTGCAGCTCCTACTATGACTGCTTCTGCTACTCTTGCCACTACTGCTACTGCTATCAGCACCTTCAGCCCATGTGCCACCACTATTTCTACTTCTGTCATCCCCACCAATACAAGTGAAGACTCTCATAGAAAATGCCATAAAACACGAGCCGAAAAAGTAGAGGCACCTCACGTTACTATAGAAGATGCATCACATCGCAAACCAGTGGATCAAAAGAGGAGTAGCAGCCTAGGAAGCAATCGGAGTAATCGTAGTCATACATCTGGTCGTCTACGGTCCCCGTCCAGTGATTCGGCCCATCGAAGTGGAGATGACCAAAGTGGTCGAAAGAGAGTACTGCATAGTGGTTCAAGAGACAGAGAAAAAACAAAAAGCTTGGAAGTCTCAGGAGAGAGAAAATCAAGGATTGATCAGTTAAAGCGTGGAGAACCCAGTCGAAGTACTTCTTCAGGTAATAAATTAAAATATAATCTAGCTGGTGTTTCCTGTGTTAACATATTTTGTACAAATTATAATTTTAAGGTAAATGCTTAGTTTATTACTTCACTCACTGTCCTAAATTTCAAGGAACTTAAAATAGAAGTTTAACCATCCCTCCAAAATGTTACCTGTTACCACATTAATATCAGTATTATAATAAAGTTACACTCAGTGATGTCAGTCTGCTTAATATCAAGAGTTTAGTAGGATATCTTGGTGAAAGGACTTATGTATTCAACTCATTTTTTCATGCCTAAAATTTTAACCTTTCTGCTCTTCTAAGAGCCAGTTCATTCTCTTTTGACCACAGAGAATAAAGTAGGGAGTTAAGAAGAGATCAGATAATGAAGTGATGATTCTGTTAATGTGTAATCATTTTATGTACTTAACTTCTTTAAAGTTATTTTGTGGTTATAGTGATAATAATAGACAAGAAAACATGTGTTTTACGTATTTCAGTTAGCACTTTGAGAGATCAGTTTTTCCTTAAATGAGTTCTTTGAATAGTGGGAATAAATATAGAAAAAGATAAATTGTAAACTTTAAAGGACCCTAAAATGAAGCATATTATTACTGTTTTATCATGTTAACTCTTTGTGTATGATATATTTATTTTAGATCGCCAGGATTCAAGAAGCCATAGTTCAAGAAGAAGTTCTCCTGAGTCAGATCGACAGGTTCATTCAAGATCTGGGTCATTTGATAGTAGAGATCGGCTTCAAGAACGTGATCGGTATGAGCACGATAGAGACAGGGAAAGAGAGAGGAGAGATACAAGGCAGAGAGAATGGGATCGAGATGCTGATAAAGACTGGTTGCGTAACAGGGACCGAGATAGATTACGGGAACGAGAGAGAGAACGAGACAAAAGGAGAGACGTGGACAGGGAAAGAGAGAGACTAATTTCTGATTCTGTGGAAAGGGACAGAGACAGAGACAGAATTTTTGATAGTTCTCAAGCAGAGTCTGTAAAACGCAGTGAAGCAAAAGTGGAGACTGAACATGAAAGAGACCTAGAAGGCACTTCTCGAGACTCTGTAGCTTTGGATAAAGAACGAATGGATAAAGATCTAGCATCCATACAGGGATTTGAAGATATAAACAAAGCTGGAAGAACTGAGAGTCTGGAAGGTGAGTCACACCTTATTGTCTGTTATACTGCTCCATTCCTTTTCAGATTTTATAGAAAACCAATGTTTTAAAAGGTAACCTACTGACTCCATTATTTTAAGGAAAAATAGATTTTATAAGGCATGTGTTTAAAATGTGTTCTCCTTGCCCTAGCCGGTTTAGCTCAGTGGATAGAGCATCAGCCTGTGAATCAAAGGGTTCCAGGTTCAATTCAAGAGCACATTCCTTGGTTGCAGGCTCCTCCCCAGCCTAGGCCCTGGTCAGGGCTCGTGCAGGAGGCAACCAATCAATGTGTTTCTGTCATATCAATGTTTCTCTCTGTCCTTCCCTCTCTCTTCCACTTTCCCTAAAAAAAAAATAATAAGAAAAACAAAATTTATTCTCATGTTACTATCAAGGCAGACTTGGTTCAAATAAACCTAAATAAAATAAAAGATTATTAGATGCAGTGTCTGTAGATACTTTAAAAAAATAGAAATCATAAAAATTGAAGTGACTTCTTGGTTCTGAAAAGGATTAAAACAACTATTAATTGTTTCTGTTTCTATGGCAGTTGAGAATAAATATATATGAAAATAACACTACCTGAAATGGCATTTAATGACAGATTGACTATAGAATACTCTTTGCGCTCCCCATTCCTAGAATGTGGAACCCTGAACAGTTCACATCAGCCTTTTAGCTCACTCAGAGCCAGCCTTAGCTGTGTGGAACATCACTCTTTGTCCTTCACCCCCAGACTGCTATACAGACTGACTCATGCCTCTGCATTCTCTGAATGGGTTGCATTCTTTAGCCTTCTTTGTACGTGCTTTTCTCATTATCTCATAGATGTTTTCCTTTTTATCTTCTCTTTTTAACTCAAACTGCAAGTCCCAGTTTATCGATTGTTTATTCTAAGAAGCCTCCTCTGCTAAAGTCTTAACTCTTTAAAATTAACATGGCACTTTATTTATACATCTTTTATGGCATCCCTGCACTCTACTATACTTATTTTATAATTATTTGGATTTCTCTCCAGAATTATAAAGGACCTTAGCTTTTCATTTTTTTATCATCAATACTATAGCAAAGACACAATAAATGGTAGATAAATGAAAATGTATTTTGATTATACATACATGCCCTACATTTTATTCTTTGGTAAATTATAGCCTAGGTAAGAATAGTATGGCTCCCCTGAGAATTCTCCTGGAAATTCTGTCTCCATAGCACTGTCTAGTTCTGATACCAGTGCTTACAACATTGTTCTCTCATAACCTGTCTACTTCAAGCCCCCAAAGAAACTTCTGGTATACTTAGTATATAAACAGTAATATTTTATTGGCCATCTTGTAGCATTGGGCCCAGAATAAATTCACATTCTTTTAAAATGAGACATCCTTACATCTTTTGGTTATCTGAATTAATATCCCAGTATGTCATCTGTTACACATTTTTCTACTTGACTTGACAAAAACATTCAACGTTCTTCAGTTACATTTTCCTCTCAATTTTGAGTTCAGATAGCATCAGTTTGGGAGCCATAATAGTAATTGAGGTACGTAATTGAATATAATTGAACTAATGATTATAATAGTTCTCTTGTGACCCTTTTTTAAAACTGTATCATTCATTGGTTGTGGTCATTGATAACATAGCATAGAAATATAGAGGTGAATTACCTACTGTGAGATGAAACATTTTATTCATCTAAAGTAGGAAAATGGCCGAAACCGGTTTGGCTCAGTGGATGGAGCGTCGGCCTGCGGACTGGGGGGTCCCGGGTTCGATTCCGGTCAGGGGCATGTACCTGGGTTGCGGGCATATCCCCAGGAGGAGATGTGCAGAGGCAGCTGATCAATGTTTCTCTCTCATCGATGTTTCTGACTCTCTGTCTCTCTCCCTTCCTCTCTGTAAAAAATCAATAAAATATATTTAAAAAAAATAAAAATAAAAAAAATAAAGTAGGAAAATGAGTTGGATAAACTTGAAAATTGAAAAATCCTCTCATTTGCACTTGTTTAAATGTATATTTATATAATGAAGTTATTAAAATTGGTTGTCTTATAACTGAATTGGTGAGGGTATGGGGAAATTATTATAGAATTTAATAGAATAGAAAATTATTAGAATGCTTAGAAACATCTCATAGTTTATTATATTTTATTTGCTGCAAATATTTATAAAGCATACTGTTGCATTTTGAAAACTCGTGTTATAAACTTAATAAAGTATATTGATAACTAATGATTAGAAACATTAAATGTACTCTGTAATTTCAGGATAATTTAAGTTCACAACTAACTCACCAGGGGAGTAGATGGTTGAGAAAAGTTGGTGAAATCAAGAAGTAGAATATATACCAGTGGTACTAATAAAAATGTCTTAAAATTGTATTATAGCATTCTTTATAAAGTTATATTTATTAATTAAAGAATAATGTTGGGATAGGGAAGGTAAATTGGGATTATGGGGAGAATTAATAGCACTTTTACATTTTTACCTCACTGCTATAAAGTCATTTATATGACATGTTTGCAAGTTTTTAAAAAACTAATGAGGTTTGCCCTGGTCGGGTGGCTCAGTTGATTAGGGTGTCAACCTATACACCAAAAGTTTGTAGATTTGATTTCCTGGTCAGGGCACATACCTCAGTTGAAGGTTCGATCCCCAGTCAGGGCCTGTGTGGGAAGGCAGCCTATTGATGTTTCTCTACACATCAATGTTTCTCTCTCTCCCTTACTTTTTTGAAAAATCAATAAAAACATGAGTTTAAGTTAAGCAATTAATGCATCCTTTTGAAGTTAGTATATTTGTCTGGATTTACTTAAAGTTTTACTATATAAAATTATGTTATATAATATGTAATCAACATTAACATGTTAGCTTCTATTTCACATATTTTAACTGTTATAACCTATTTTAACATGGCTGTCCCTATGGTGTTCTTGCCATTAAAATTAAATTTGACTAATTGAGTTATATTTCTTCAGGTTTTTTTTTTATTCAAGTGTTTTGAATAATTAAGAAATGCCATTTTCTGTGAAAATACTTTTCTGATTTTTTTTTAGTGACACAGCCTCTACATCTTTGGTTTGACTTAGACATTCTTTCCCTTAACACTCCCTTTGACATGAGATTAATTTTTCTAATTAGCAGGTGATGATGAATCCAAGTTAGATGATGCACATTCATTAGGATCAGGTGCTGGAGAAGGATATGAGCCAATCAGTGATGATGAACTAGATGAAATTCTGGCAGGTGATGCTGAAAAGAGGGAGGACCAGCAGGATGAGGAGAAGATGCCAGGTAATCATTTGCAGAGGTGGTTGATCACAAAATTATATGATTTATGGTATGAAGATATTTTTGTTCCTTTTCGTGCTATAAGAATTGAATAAAGTCAGTTAGAACTTCCCCCTTTATGTTTTAATTAACATTGACAGTCCAGTAAAATGAAAATTGTAGTAATTATCAATAATTATAGTCAATAAAAATGCTTTGTTCATTTTTAAGTAGACTTTGAATTGGGAAAGGCCTCATTTAAAATAGCAAAATCGTAAGATTTCCTTTTCAGAGTTTAAGATTCATATTTTATATAATTTGGAATCTAGCCAAATAGTCCTGATTTTCTGGCAGTGTTCTAGATAATAGGTATATGGTACAGAGCTTCACAACTGTGGTGCCTTAAACCAACTGTGGAAATGATTGTTCAGAAATTTATAATAGTTGAAATTATATTTGAGCACTATTTCTATACCTCCTTCTATCAATTTTCTAAATTCAGTAATTATTTTCACTTACACAACTTTATGCCTTGCCAGAGCTTTCTTTGTTGACTATATCAATCATTTAGTCTGGTTGTTAATAACAAGTTTTGGAGTTTGTTTTTAATCATGGTGAGGGTCTTTGCTTTGAGAATGTAGAATATTACATTTGATTTTTTTTTTTAATTTGCTCTTATATTTCACGATTTTTTTTTTTTACTAATGTAGAAGGTATGTATGATTATTATCTTTATTACTGGCTACTGTGTATTTCTAAATAGAACATTATTTTGTTAATTTGCTCAACTACTCCTTGTCATAGATAATTTGTTCTTAATAAGAGCAACTGCCTGAGTTATAAAGTAATTTCATAATGAATTATTTGTTTTTAAAAAGTAAAATGTGTACATGCATGTGTGTGTGCACATGGATGCAAAATAGATTCCTAGATTTAACCTGTGAAAGGATTCTGATACCAAGTTTCAAAATGTCAGACCTATTATTCTTTGTGAAATAATGGAGTTCTTTCATTGGGATCTCCCAAGCAATTTGTAGGAATGAATTTGCTTGGGTTTTTGTTTGCTTGCCTGTTTTCTTTTGTTGAGAAAGTTGTTGTTTTTTGTAAAGGTCCTTAGAGTCTAAATATGAGTGTTTCTAGAAAGCTTTCATCTTAAGAATATGACATTTTTGGTTTAAAGTATTATTTAATGTTTTTTATGTTTTGCAATTTATATTTCTCTCTAGATAACAAGAATACTATTTCTTCATGTAAAAATATTCCTGTTCTTTAACTTTTTACAGATCCATTAGATGTGATAGATGTGGATTGGTCTGGTCTTATGCCAAAGCATCCAAAAGAACCACGAGAGCCTGGGGCTGCACTCTTAAAATTTACACCTGGAGCTGTTATGCTGAGAGTTGGGATTTCTAAAAAGCTGGCAGGTTCTGAACTCTTTACTAAAGTCAAAGAAACATGTCAGAGACTCTTAGAAAAACCCAAAGGTAATTCTATTCTACTTTGATTGTACATTGTGTGTTATAAATACTAAGATGCCTTTGAAAGGATTATGTTCTGTTCTTATGTAATACTAATAATATTGTAATATTGGATTTATCTTTTTTTTTTTTTTTTTGAGAAACCACTTATTCATCATTTAATTCTCATGGAGAGAATTTCTTTTTAAAATTTATTTTGAGAAAAAGTTACGCTCATAGAAAAGTTGTGAAAATAGCATAATTATCTTTCTGTATCAAAATTACTTTGAACAAAGTACTCAATTGTTTCACCAGGGCTAAATGAAGCCGAGCCTAGGGAAATAGACTAGATATTTCCATATCTAAGCAAAATGGATGTCTTGGCAGCCCTTTTTCCTGCGAAATGGGGAATTCTACCCAAATACAGTTGTGTAGGCTGAACCTTTAAAAAAGTTGTTAAAATCTGGGTCTCTAGGCCAAATGGTCTGGATTCCAATAGACATACCCCTTACTAGCTATTATTTGATCTCTCTGTGTTAGTGTCACCATCTTAAGCTTGGAACAATGACACCACCAACTTCATATGATTGTTAGGAGGAACATATGAGTTATTACAAGTAAAATACAACAGTTTCTGATGTGTTGTAACACTCAGTAAATATTAACTGCTACTCTTTAATTTGAAACTATTTTATCACATTGATTTTAGACCTTATCAAGACAAAAATGAGGAGGGCATGTGGAAAGGAGGTAAAAGATGAAAGTAACATTATTTACTTTTATATAATGTTCATGAGAGTAAAAATGTTTAGTTAAAAGAATTAAGGTTTTTATTATTAAAAAATTCTTTTAAGAGTTTCATGAATCCATGCCCTTTCAGCTGCTAACAATCAGTAAAACTCTTGATTTTAATATTTTTCAGTAAACATAGAATGTATGTGTATGAAACATATTTAAATTATAATTGTGAATGTGTATAGCCTGACAGGTGACCGAAGTCTTAGGTTATTGCTCTACTCTTTCTACCGTTTTTGGTTGCTCTGTGATCTTAAGCAAGTAACTCCTGTGTGCATAAAATGTTGAAATGAAACCTCTAAGGTCTTATCCACCTTTGACTCCTGTGACTTTTGCAAATGGCATTTCAAGTTAAAATCTAGTTTAATTTTGCTAATTATAATATACAGTTTGACCCTGGCTTACTCTCAATAATGAAAATACACTCTGTAGAGAGGGATTTCACTGTTCTTTACCAGTCCTATATTTTGCTATGATTGCTTTGCTAGAGAACTGACATAGGATGCTGAATATAAGTTTTCTAAGAAATAGAACTTAGTTTTGTTTACTGCTCTATCCAGTGTCTAATGATATGTTCTTACTAATTATGCCATTGCTTAGAAAACTACCTGACACATAGTAGGTATTCAATAAATATTTGTGAAAGAATTGATACCAATTTTTCTATTTTACTGGGTCTATTTCAGTGCCCCAATCCCCACATTCCATATGTAGTTTTGTTGTTAATCCTCAGCCGAGCATATTCCATTGATTTAATTTTTTAGAGAGTGGAAGGGAGGGAGAGAGGCAGAAAGAGAAACATCGATGTGAGAGAGTCACATCTATTGGTTGCCTCCCACACATGCCCCGACCAGGGCCAGGGGTTGAGCCTGCAACCTAGGTAGGTGGTGACCTTGGCCAGAATCAAACCCAAGACCCTTCAGTCTGTAGGCCAACACTCTAATCACTGAGCAAACCGGCTAGGACACCATATGAAGTTTTTTTTAATATATTTTTATTGATTTCAGAGAGAAAGGGAAAGAGGGAGGGAGAGAGAGGGAGAGGGAGAGAGAGGGAGAGGGCGGGAGTGGGGAGAGAGAGAGAGAGAGAGAGAGAGAGAGAGAGAGAGAGAGAGAGAAACAGAAACATCAATGATGAGAGAGAATTATTGATCAGCTGCCTCCTGCATGCCCCCTCACTGGGGATTGAACCCAAAACGTGGGCATGTGCCCTGACCAGGAATCAAATCCTGACCTCCTGGTTCATAGGTCGATGCTCAAGCACTGAGCCAGCTGGGCAGCACCATATGTAACTTATAAAAATATTCCAGGAACCTTAAATTCTTAAAGTATAAAACTTATTGTATGCACAGTTAACTGTTGAGCAACACGGGTTTGAACTGTATGGGTCCACTTATATGTGGATTTTTCAATATACATACAGTCACCTCGGGTGAAAAAGCAGTATTTTTGATCCAGTTAGGAGTTCATGGATGCATTGTTCTATGCCATTTTATATAAGGGACTTGAGCATCTCTGGGTTTTAGTACCTGTGGGGGATCCTGGAACCAATTCCTCTGTGGATTCCAAGGAAAACTGAGTTTTGGGGGAGTCAAAGTTACAGGCAGATTTTTTAATGTGCAGCGGGTTGGCACTCCCTGCCCCCAGCTCCCACCTTGTTCAAGGGTCAACAATATACTAACATTTAAATTGCTTTTTTCTAGGTTTTCTCATTGTAGTATGATTAAATTCTTTTGAGTTGCACTTTTCCAGTTACTTTGTTTCCTTTGTTCTGCTTTTACTTAAGTATGTGTTTAATCAGTCTAGGGATGTTTACAAGTATGTGTTAAGAATTCCTATACAAAGAAATTTGTCTTGAGCAATATTCAAGGATGGCATGGGTCTCCTTGCAAATTCTTCTATAATGGAATGGTAGTTAATGGGGTTTTTGTTTTTTTTTTAATGGTATACATATGTGACTGTCATTGTTTGGCTCAGACATTTGTATCTCAGAATCACCTGAGGAACTGCCTTCTTTGCCTATAAGGTATCCTGGTCCAGCTGTGGAAGCTTTTCTTATATTATATACCTATTGACTATGTATATAACTTATTTGCTAAGTATATTGTCTGAGACTAGGTTTTTGTTAATTATCTAATCTCACTGTGCTTTACAGTTCAGAAAATGAGAATGAAATATTCAATGCTGTTTCAATCAAAGGTGTCAGTTTTGTTTTTACTTATGTGTTATTTACTGCTTTTCTTTGTGGGCTCTAACATTAACCTATTGGATCATCTTGTTATAGAAGCAGTACCTGGTACCTTTGGCACTCTTGGCCAATTCTTAGAATGCTAGCCTGGTTTTTTAAGAGGTCACAGACTGTAGTCATATTATTACATTTGAATCTTGCTACAGTAAGGGCCTGAAATCTAGAACTTTAAGTACTTGTTGATGGTGTGCAATATTCTGAATTTGACTTCATTAATTCTTAACTTGATCTTTTCTTCCCAGTTAATAGTTGTAATAAGTGTCTAAATTCTCTCTTCCGAGTCTGCTTTTCTTGTACCTTAAACTTAAAGCGGCTGTCAGAAAGCTTATTTTTGTTTCAGACTAGCAACAAAACTACATACTGAATAACTTTCACAGAGAATATATCGCCTTTAATGTAAAATAATTTTTATCAGTGTTGGTAACTTTGATGAAGTACAGACTGTGAAATATTCATCTAAGCAGTATTACTTTTATATTTTAGGAAAACTTAATGTGTGTTTTTGGTTTTTGAAAGATGCAGACAATCTTTTTGAACATGAATTGGGGGCTCTCAATATGGCTGCATTACTACGAAAAGAAGAAAGAGCAAGTCTTCTTAGTAATCTTGGACCATGTTGTAAAGCATTATGCTTCAGACGGGATTCTGCAATCCGAAAGCAGCTTGTTAAAAATGAGAAGGTATTATTGTTTTGGTACAAATGCAAAGTGTTTGTTGAGTATTATGAATTACATACTTTTCATTTGTTTGCTTTAAATATTTTTCATTTCATTGTGAAAAGTTTTTTTAGATAATTAAACATACTAGAAATTTATTTAAATTGAGGGTTAAGGAAAAGTATTCCCCAGAATATGGTGAGAATATTTATAGAATTTATGAGAGTGTATCAAGTTGAAAGAGAGGGAAATAAATACAAGTGATTATATGTAAGCATTTACTTGAGAAGAATAAAGGGAATTGAAATATGAGAGAAATAGAAATTAGTTTAGATTGAGAAGGGATCTGATCATTAGAAATTGAAAACGTTTTAGACTTTTTGAAGCTAAGAAACTGGGATTTTAATTTGAGAATGTGATTTGGTGGGCATGGGTAATGTGAAAAAAGAGAGTTGGTCCTAAAAATTTAGATAAGCATTTAATTTGTTAACTTTTTACTTGGAAACATTAAGGAAAACATTGCTAAATAAAGGATACTTCATTAAAGAAAAATACTCAGATTTGTGGAGGACATTAAATTTATGAGAAAGAGAGGGATGAACTCATCTCTAAAGATTAAAATGGAAACAGATATAAGGAATAGGAAAATTTTAAAGTCTTCTCAGCTTAACGACCTGACTGAAAATTACTTTCGACAGAGTTGCTACAATCATTCTCTCCTTTGTACTCCCATTTCAGTATGTACCTAGTAGTCTCTATTCCGTTGCTTAAGTACTCATCTCTCCTTGCAGCCTTCCTCAACTGGAAATTTCTCTGAGAGAATCAAGTGCTAGGGCCCTAAACCTGTATATACTGAATCAACTTCTTTTTTCTTTCTTTCTTTTTTTTTAATTCTCACCCAAGGATATTTTTTCCATTGATTTTTTTAAAAATATATTTTGTTGATTTCAGAAAGGGAGAGTGGGGGAGAGAGAGAGAGAAACATCAGTGATGAGAGAGAATCATTGATTGGCTGCCTTCTGCATGCCCCACACTGGGGATCAAACCAGCAACCCGACATATGCCCTGACTGGGAATCAAACTGTGACCTCTGGTTCATAGGTCAATGCTAAACCACTGAGCCATGCCAGCTGGACTCCATTGATTTTTAAAGAGAGTGGAAGGGAGAGGGAGAGACAGAGAGAGAAACATCAATGTGAGAAAGATACATTGATTGAAGGAAACAATAATACCTTCACATGCCCCAGCCGGGGTGGTGATGAGCTTGCAACCAAGGTGTGCACTTGACCTCAATCAGATCTGCGACCCTTTAGTCTGTGGGCCAACGCTCTAACCACTGCAACCGGCTAGGGCTGAATCAACATCTTATGCATCTAAAATGGAAATAGTCATATCATCCCTGGTATTTAAATAAAATATAATCACGCAAATTGTTTTTTGTTTATGTTTAGTTCATGTAAGGAACCCCACTTGAGAAAGACTCTATGGATTTTAATCTAATCAGAATTGTGTATCTTTTTATTTATTTACTAGAGGCCCGGTGCACAAAAATTTGTGCACTCGGGGTCCCTCAGCCTGAAATGTGCCCTCTCGCAGTCTGGGACCCCTTGGGGGATGACCACCTGCTGGCTTAGGCCCGCTCCCCAGGGGATTGGGCCTAAGCTGGCAGTCAGACATCCCTCTGGCAGCCCAGGAGCCCTTGGGGGATGTCCACTTGCCAGCGGGGAGCAGGCCTAAACTGGAGTCAGACATCCTTAGTGCTGCTGAGGAGGCGGGAGAGGCTCCCACCACCACTGCTGTACTGGCAGCCGTCAGCCTGGCTTGTGGCTGAGCAGAGATCCCCCTGTGGGAGCACACTGACGACCAGGGCGCAGCTCCTGCATTGAGCGTCTGCCCCCTGGTGGTCAGTGTGTCATAATAGTGACCAGTCATTCCTAGTCGTTCTGCTGTTAGGGTCAATTTGCATATTACCCTTTTATTATATAGGATTATTTTATTCTCACCTGAGGGTATGTTTTTATTGAGAGAGACAGAGACAGAGATTGAGAGAGGGAGAGAGACATCGATTGGTTGCAGCCCGTATGTGCTGCAACCAAGGATCAAATTCACAACCTAGATGTATGCCCTAACCTGGAATTGAACTTGCAGACCTCTTTTGGTGTATGGGTGGCACTCCAATCAACTGAGCCACCTGGCCAGGGTCTGCCCCTTTTTATTAAAAAATATTATGTAACATTCCCTGTTTCCTCCTCTAATATGCCATAATGGCTTCAAAATTTTTGATAACCAAAAATGCCCCTGAAAATTTCTTGAGAACCATTGCTCAGAATCTTATAGTCCTTCATACGGGGCACAGGCCATTGACTATGAAAGAAAAGTACAGAATAGGAGGTAAGGGGTACCAAGTGACAAAAAGAAAGTAGAAAACCATTGACCCCTCCCCCGTAAATTGGCATGATTGTATTTAGGAGAATGATTTTTAAAGTATCTAAATTACAGTTCATAGCAGAAAAGATAGGTGAAGGGTACTAAAAGAACTCTTAGCTGCATTGTTGTATTAAAAGAATGTACAGAACCTGTATCAAGCAAAAGGAAGGAAATAATACCAGAAATCAATAAAATTCATACTGGAAAAAGATAAGAGAACATTCATGAAACCAAAAGCTGATTCTTTGAAGAGATGAATAAAATTGACAATCCCCTCCCCATACTGATAAAGTTAAAAATAAAACACAAATTATCAATATCAATGAAAGAGGGAATACTACTGCAAATCTCACAAATATTAAAAGGATCACACAGTACTGTAAACAACTCTATGCACATAAATTTAACAATTTAGAAGAAAACAATAAGTTCCTCTAAAAGCTACAAACTATCAAAACTTATTGAAGAAGTGATAGATAGGAGAAACCAAGATGGCAGCATAGGTAAACACCTGAAATTGCTGCCTCACACAACAACTTCAAAACTACAACTAAAGACAAAACAGACATCACCCAGAACCACAGGAAGGCTGGCTGAGTGGAAATTCTACAACTAGAAGGAAAGAGAAAAGCACACTGAGACTCAGGAGGTGCGGAAGTAAAGTGCAGAGGTACAGAGATGCACGTGGAAAGGACTGGCAACGGAGGATGCTGGTGTCTTTTTCCATCGGGAGGGAGTCTCAAGCTCCCTACGGCCCCGACTCCAGTTCCAGGCGAGTCTCTGGGGACCCAGACTTATACAGGGAGAAACTGTACTGTCTGGCATTGATCAGAACTCGAGGGTGGCTTTCTCTCAGAGGTACTTGCAGGGATTACCGCGGAACACTGAGACGAAGGGCCTCTTAGGGTAGAACTGAGGAGAAGCCATAGCTGCTTCCTCTGCCCTGTTGATTCCCTGAATCCCCACCCCACCCAAGCTGTGTGCAGAGGCTTTTGCATATGAATGGGCTGGCCCTTTGAGATCTAAAATTACCTAACAAACTGCAGCTGGGTAAGAGAGACCCAGAACATCCAAAAGAAGGCTCAAGGCCCCACAGCAGCTTGTATTGCTTCACAGCTGGGCCTCATCTAGGCAGCTCCAAACCCCAAACAAGAAGAGGAATCTGCAGATCTCTCCATAGCTCCTGCTAGGTAGCCTCAGGCGGAGGCTAAATTAGCACCTCCTTAGAGATCCAAGGGGCTGTGTACCTAGTGGTCAGAGTGGGACCATCCAGATTACAACTCCTCAGATCCATAAGGGACAAACTTAGTGGGCAGACTCAGTGAACACCAAAGCCCCATTGAAGCAAGTCTTGCCCCATAAGGGTGTCTTCAGCACAGAAGTTCTCCCACTGTAGACACAGCTGATTCTCACAGCCAATTGGCCAGGAGGTCAATTCCTCCCAGTGATACCAACAACAATCAAGGTTTAACTACAAAAAGACTGTGCACACAGCCCACAAAGTGGTACACCAAGAGTGTCCACCTCAGGTAATTGTGGACGCTGAGCCACTAGGCCCTATAGGACACCTAGCACACAAAGCCACTCTAACAACACAGGGAAGCAGCCAAAATGCGGAGACAAAGAAACAGATCACAAATGACAGAAATGGAGGAAAGCAAACTACTGGATATAGAGTTCAAAACCACAGTTATAAGGTTTTTCAAGAATTTTCTAGAAACCGCCGATAACTTTAGTGAGACCCTCGAGGATATGAAAAAAGGACCAACTAGAAATTAAGCATACACTGACTGAAATAAAGAATAATATACAGAGATCCAACAGCAGTATAGCGGATCTCAAGAATCAAGTCAAAGATTTGAAATACGAAGAAGCAAAAAATACCCAACCGGAAAAACAAAAAGAAAAAAGAATCCAAAGATATGAAGATAGTGTAAGGAGCCTCTGGGACAACTTCAAGCGTACCAACATCAGAATTATAGGGGTGCCAGAAGAAGAGAGAGAGCAAGATACTGAAAACCTATTTGAAGAAATAATGACAGGAAACTTACCCCACCTGGTGAAAGAAATAGACTTACAAGTCCAGGAAGCACAGAGAACCCCAAACAAAAGGAATCCAAAGAGGACCACACCAAGACACATCATCATTAAAATGCCAAGGACAAAAGACAATCTTAAAAGCAGCAAGAGAAAAAAGTCAGTTACCTACAAGGGAGTACCCATACGATTGTCAGCTGATTTCTCAACAGAAACTGTGCAGGCTAGAAGGGAGTGGCAAGAAATGTTCAAAGTGATGAATAGCAAGAACCTACAACCAAGATTGCTTTATCCAGCAAAGCTATCATTCAGAATTGAAGGTCAGATAAAGAACTTCACTGATAAGAAAAAGCTAAAGGAGTTCATCACCACCAAACCAGTATTATATGAAATGCTGAAAGGTATTCTTTAAGAAGCGGAAGAAGAAGAAAAAAGGTAAAGATAAAAATTATGAACAACAATTACATATCTATCAACAAGTGAATCTAAAAATCAAGTGAACAAAAAATCCTATGAACAGAGTAAACTAGTGAATATAATAGCATCAGGGGCATAGAAAGGGTGTGGACTGACAATTCTCGGGGGAGGGGGGGCGCGTGGGGGGTGCGGGAAGAGACTGGACAAAAATCATACACCTGGGGAAAACCAAGATGGCTGCATAGGTAAACACCGGAGTTAGCTGCCTCGAACAACCACTTCAAAAATACAACTAAAAGACGGAACGGACATCGCCCAGAACCACAGGAAGACTGGCTGAGGGGAAATTCTTCAACTAGAAGGAAAGAGAACAGCATACAAGACTCAGAGGAGGCGCAGTGCGGAAAATACAAAGGTGCGGAGGTACGCGCGGAGCGGGCTGGTAGCTGAGGGAGCGGTTGTCGTTTTCAATTGGGAGGGAGTCTCAGATTCTGAGCTCCAGTTCTGGGCGAGTCTCTAGGGACTCAGACTCAAACGAGAGAAGCAGGACTGTCTGGCATCGGTCGGAATGCGAGGGCAGCTTTCTCTCCGAGGTTTGCAGCAGTTGCTGGGACTCTGAGAGGCAGAGCCTCTGGGGACGGGACTGAGAGCAGCCATAACTGCTCCCTCCACCCACTCTGTTGATCCCATGTGACCTGCCCCACCCAAGCCCTGGGCAGAGTCATTTGCCAGATAGCCTCAGGCAAAGGCTAGATTAGCACCTCCCTAGAGGACAGAAGTTTTCCCACTGCAGACACAGCTGATTCTCACAGCCAGTTGGCCTGGAGGTCAAATCCCCCTAGTATTAACTACGACAATCAAGGCTTAAACAACAAGACTGCACACAAAGACCACTAGGGGGTGCACCAAGAAAGCATAAAAAATGCGGAGACAAAGAAACAGGACAAAACTGTCAATGGAGGATATTGAGTTCAGAACCACACTTTTAAGGTCTCTCAAGAACTGTCTAGAAGCCGCTGATAAAGTTATTGAGATCTACAAGAAATCTAATGAGACCCTCGATGTTATGATAAAGTACCAACTAGAAATTAAGCATACACGGACTGAAAGAACGAATATTATACAGACTCCCAACAGCAGACCAGAGGAGCGCAAGAATCAAGGCAAAGATTTGAAATGCGAAGAAGCAAAAAACACCCAACCAGAAAAGTAAAATGAAAAAAGAATCCAAAAATACGAAGATAGTGTAAGGAGCCTGTGGGACAGCTTCAAGCGTACCTACATCCGAATTATAGGGTTGCCAGAAGATGAGAGAGAGCAAGATATTGAAAACCTATTTGAAGAAATAATGACAGAAAACTTCCCCTACCTGGTGAAAGAAATAGACTTACAAGTCCTGGAAGCACAGAGAACCCCAAACAAAAGGAATCCAAAGAGGACCACACCAAGACACATCATCATTAAAATGCCAAGAGCAAAAGACAAAGAGAGAATCTTAAAAGCAGCAAGAGAAAGAAACTCAGTTACCTACAAGGGAATACCCATACGACTGTCAGCTGATTTCTCAACAGAAACTTTGCAGGCCAGAAGGGAGTGGCAAGAAATATTCAAAGTGATGAATGCCAAGAATCTGCAACCAAGATTACTTTATCCAGCAAAGCTATCATTCAGAATTGAAGGTCAGATACAGAGCTTCACAGATAAGGAAAAGCTAAAGGAGTTCATCACCACCAAAGCAGTATTGTATGAAATACTGAAAGGTATCCTTTAAGAAGAAGAAGAAGAAGGAAAAGGTAAAGATACAAATTATGAACAACAAATATGCATCTATCAACAAGTGAATCTAAGAATCAAGTGAATAAATAATGTGATGAACAGAATGAACTGGTGATTATAATAGAATCAGGGGCATAGAAAGGGAATGGACTTACTATTCTTGGGGTGAAAGGGGTGTGGGAGATGCAGGAAGAGACTCGACAAAAATTGTGCACCTATGGATGAGGACAGTAGGGAGGTAAGGGTAGAGGGTGGGGTGGGAACTGGGTGGAGGGGAGCTATGGGGGGGGGGGGGAGAGGAACAAATGTAATAATCTGAACAATAAAGATTTTAAAAAAAATCGTACACCAATGGGTGAGGACAGTGGGGGCGGGTGTGGGCAGTGGGTGGGGTGGAAATGGGGTGGAGGGGAGCTATGGTGGGGAAAAAAGAGGAACAACTGTAATAATCTGAACAATAGATTTACAGTGGGGCCTTGACTTACAAGTTTAATTCATTCTGTGATGGAGCTCGTAACTCAGATTACTCGTATGTCAAAGCAATTTTCACCATTACAATGGCACGTGATGCTGGGCTGATGTTGTGGCATTCACTGCGCCAACTAGCAGTGGGGTATCTGAAGCTGGCTCGTAACCCGAATTTTAGCTCGCAACTCAAAGCAAAAAATCCGCCAAGAGACGGCTCGTATCTCGAAAAACTCGTTAGTTGGGACACTTGTAAGTCAAGGCCCCACTGTATTTATTAAGAAAAAAAATAAATAAAAAATAAAGATAGATAACCTGAAGAGTGCTATGTCTGTTTTTTGGGTGTTTTTTTTTTTTTTTTTTTAATTTGTAGTTTGAAACCTGAGAAGGAAATCTGCAGTCCCAGATGGTTTCCCTGGCAAAATCTACCAAACATTAAAGAAAAAATTAACACCAATTCTGTACAATTTCTTAAGAAAATTGAAGAGGCAGAAATACTTCCCAACTCATTTTATGAGGCCAGCAAAACTCTGATATTGCAACCAGGCAGAAACATCATAAGTAAAGAAAACTGCAGATCAATATCTCTCCTGAACATGGACGTAAAAATCCTCAAATATAATAAGACATCAAATTTAGCAATGTATATAAAGAATACGACACCACAACCTAGTGTGCATTATCTTCAAAATGAAAGGCTGATTTAATATTATAATCTTGAAAAAATACATGACAGTATCAGTTGATGCAGAAAAGATATTTGACAAAATTTAGCATTCCTTTACAGTAAAAATTCTCAACTAACTGGAATTAAAAGGAATCTTAACCTTATAAACAGTATCTACAGAAAAGCCTTAGCTAACATAATATTTAATGGTAAAAGTTTGAAAGATATCCCACAGCTATCAGGAGCGAGGCAAGGAGGTTCTCTCTCACTACCCTATTCAACACTGTACTGGAAGTCCTAGTATGTTCAGCATGGCAAGAAAAATAAAAGACATACAGATTGAAAAGAAAATAAAACTGTCTTAATCACAGACAACAGAATTGCCTATATAAAAGGTCTAAAGTAATTTACCAAAAAATATCTTTAGAACTTATAAGTGAGATAATAAGGATTCAGGATACAATCAGGATGCAAAAAGCAATTGCATTTCTATACCTAGGAACTGAAATGAAAACAAAATTGCCCTTTTCAACAGCTCCCCCAAAATGAAGTGCTTAGGTATGAATCTAACAAAATGTTCAGGGTCTATGTGCTAAAATCTACAAAACACTGATGTAAAAAATCAAAGGAGACCTAAATAAATGGAGAGGCATATTGTATTTATAGATTGGAAGACTCCATATAGTTAAGATTGTGATTCTCCCTAAGTTGATATACAGATTTAACACAGTTCTAGTAAAAATTCCAGCAGGTTTTTTTTTAGATATAGACAAGCTGATTCTAAAATTTACATGGGAAGTCAAAGAAACTAGAATAGCCAAAATAATTTTTAAAAAGATGAACAAAAGATTAATAAAGTTGGAAAGACTCACACTACCCGATTTTAAGATTTACTATAAAGCCACAGCACTCAAAATGGTGTGGTATTAGTGAAGGGATAGACACTTAGATCAATGGAACAAAACAGAATCCCGAAATAGACCCACACACTTATGACCAGTCAGTTGGAGGTAGAGAGTTTTAAAAGCCATTGTTGTTTTTTAATTAAAACTTTTTATTTTGAAATAATTGATTGTCAAAGTTTAAAATTTTTATTCTGTGACAGACAGATAATGTAAAGACAAGTATACTGGGGGAAAATATTTGCAAATCACATTTTGAAAAAGAACTTGTATCCAGAATATATAAAGAACTCAAAAATTAACAGTAAGAAAAAAGCAACCCAATTTTTTCAGTGGGTGAAGGACGAGTAGACACTTCAAAGAGGATGGAATGTCTGATAAGCACATGAAAAGATGTTTAACATCATTAGCTTTAGGGGATGCAGTTACAACTTCAATGAGATACCATTAACAACCTATTACAAATAGCTAAAAAACAACAACCCTGAAAAAATCAAATTTGGTGAGAATGCAGAGCAATTGAAACTCCAGTGTATTGCTGGTGAGAATACAAAATGGTAGAGCTATTTTAGAAGAGAGTTTCGTAATTTCTTATAAGAGTAAATGTATACTTACCTAACAATCCCATTGCTATGTATTTACCTTAGAAAATGAAAACTTGCCTGGCCAGTGGGGCTCAGTGGATTGAGCATCTTCACATGCACCAAGAGGTCACTGGTTCGATTCCCAGTCAGGGCGCATGCCTGGATTTCGGGTTTAATCCCCAATAGGGGGCATGCAGGAGGCAGCTGATAGATGTTTCTCTCTCATATCTCTATCTATCTATCTAAAAGTCAATAAAAACATGTTTGTTTTTTAATGAAAACTTATGTTCATATAAAAACCTTTACACAAGCGTTTATAGCAGCTCTATTTACAATCTCCAAAACTAGAAATAAGCCCAGTGTCGTTGAACTTGCTAACAGTGGCGCTTCCATACAATGGCTTACTAATTGGTAATAAATAACCAAGCCTTTAGTACTATCAACAACATGGAAGAATTTCAAAGGCATTATGATGAAGTGAAAGAAACTAATCTTAAAAGATCATATTTGCTGTATGACTCCATTTATAAGATGTTCTGGAACAGTAACAGACACTTATTGTTTGTCAAGGGTTACAGAATAAAGAGGGTGTGAATACAAGGAGGCAGCAAAGGGAGTTTTTTTCAGTGATGAAATGTCTCTGGGGTCATGATTTTGCATGCACAGAACTATGCATAAAAAGTCAGTTTTTCTGTATTTTTATAAATGCACATGTGATCAAAGAATACACTGTTCCTTTAAGGATCCTAGCAAGAAAATAAATGGCAGAAGGCTGGAGATACTCAAACTTTACTTCATTATACACATGGTTGGAGAACATTTAACAAAATTTTATAACAATAACTTCCAAAAATGCTAATGTAGCTTTAAGTTACCGTAATAGAGATATACATTTTAGTTCAAGGGAGATTTATTCCATTCTAGAGCCTACATCTTACGGAGCATTAACATATCAATAAGGAGTGTAGAATGTTTAGTGCTTCTCTTTAGAGAACTGAAAGACTATCATCTAAAAGGAAGATTGAGTTAGTGTATAGCTCCATAAAAGAGATTTTTATTTCAACATATAAAAGAAGTACTACTGTTCAACTTAGATTATACAGTGTGGTGTGGTGTGTTTTTGTTCTGTTTTTTTCTCATTAGAAATGAAGTAAACACTAGTCAGTTACCTGTCAGGGATTGTTGAGAAGACTCCTACATTAGGTAAGAAGTTAGACCAGGTGCCCTCTAAAGATTGCTTTGTTGCCTGGCTGGTGTGGCTCGGTGGTTGAGTGTCAACCTGTAAACCAAGAGGTCACGGTTCTATTCCCGGTCAGGACACATGCCCAGGTTGTGGGTTCAATCCCCAGAAGGGGTTGTGCAGGAGGCAGTGTTTATGTGTATGTGTGTATATATATATATATATATATATATATATATATTGCTTTCTTTCCTTAGATTCCTCCAGTCTGAAAACATTTCCTAATTTTACTGTTAGATATCCAATACAGCTAATATCCATCGCCAATTAATTTTTTTATAACTTTTATATTTTTGTTAGAAGTTAACCTTTTTTATTGTCAACTAATAATGTACATTTGTTTTGTTTTGTTTTCTCCAAATAGGGCACGGTAAAACAAGCTTACACAAGTACTCCAATGGTAGACAATGAATTATTACGATTGAGTCTGCGGTTATTTAAGCGGAAGACTACTTGCCATGCCCCAGGACATGAAAAGACTGAAGATAGTAAACTTTCACAGCCCATTGTCCAACAGGAACTGTGTGTATCTTAAGACTGAAGTTCAGTGACATTTTTGGTACTCTCTTTCTTCAGCAGTGCATATTCTTTTTCAAAGTTCTTTGGTTTCACAAGCATTAGTAGTGAGTGGCAGAAAACATTTATCAGCCATGCTAAAAGAATGAAGAAAAACTTTGATGTAAAGTTTAAAGACATTAGTTTTGGCTAACTCAAGATTTTACACTGTACTTAATACTCATGCAAAATAATGTGAAAGCATCTAGATTTAGTAGTTTATTTTGTACATTTTGTTAAAAGCGAAGTTTTGGAAAACAGTTGTCACTGCTCTTCCAGCCTACGAAGATTTTTATTAAATGGAGCCACTCACATGTTCTGGATTATCCCTAAGGAAACTGCAACTTTATTCAGAAACTGTATTTACAGAGTGAATGCACACATTGTGCAATACTGTGCTGTACAGAACACTTGAAAGAGGACACAGATCCAGCATGTCGTGTTTGTAGGCAGACCTCTAGCAGGAGGGAGCCAAAATACTTTTTTTTTCCTTTCTAAAGTTCTAATAAAGTTACTTAATGGGTCTTCGGCTTTTCTAAATATATATGCATTGTTACAATGTATATTGAATGTTCTTGGAATCTAAATGGTTTTGTTTATTATCAGAGACTGTCTGCTATTTTTATTTTAAATAAATGTACCTTCTTCCCTTTCCTTGTTCTAGATTTACTTTGCTTTTTGGTAACCTTATTCCTGGTGTTCTGAAGCATTTGTCACCAATATTACATGCTTCTTTATACTTCACATATTTTACTGCTGAAGTCCTTATAATTGGACAGCTATAAATAATGTGAAGTTGAAGATGTTTTTCAAGTATAGCTCAGTAATACTTGAAACAAGCCAAGAGCTAACAAACCTGTGTAATCTGAGCTTTAAAATACTGCCATCAGATTTTTCAGAACAAGAACCTCATTACGTTAAACTGCCTCCAGCCTATAATATCTAAAATGATTTACTTCTTAAAAAATTACAGTATATCTGCTGCTTTATTCAGTATGTACATATTTAACTCATGAAGTAGACTATTAGAAGGATTTGAAATAGGCTCTACGCTGCAGAGTTTTGGGGGAGATAGACATAATAACAAAGCAAACCAATCAAAATTGTAATTTGGTCATTGCCTCTCACAGTTTTTTGTTAAAACTGTAAGCCTATGATACCTGTCTCAGTAGTTTTGTATCCTCTTCTCCAAAGGTAACCAAGTTTCTGTTCATTTCAAGAAACAATTAATTTGTGCAAAGGAAATGGTCTTATTTTTAAATGACTCTGAATGCATATGTAAGAAAAATTTCAAACAAAATAACTTAATTTCTTGATCTAGTTTCCTTTTCCATTTAGTAAATGTTTTGAGTAAAGAAAAAAGGTAAAAAAATTTTAATGACCCTACCTAGAGAATGGAACTTCCCTATTATAGTTGGCAATATTGTGCTCTGTAGTATAAAGATTTAAAAATCCTAGAACTTCTAGTTCTCAGAATTGTGAAATACAACAAAAATGATTTTCCTCTTTTGTCCACTGACTTTACTTCGCAAGTTATTTATAGAATGAAAACTGTACATGTGGTCTCTGACTTACAATAGTTCAATTTACAATTTTTCGACCTTACAATGGTACCAAAGCAATATACATTCAGTAGAAGTGGCTAAGTTAGGCTATGATGTTTGGGAGGCTAAATCCATTTTCGACTTAATGATATTTTCAAGTTACTATGGATTTATCAGGACGTAGCCCTCTCATAAGCATCTGTAGTTGTTTCCTTATACTCAAATCTGTTGCCTTTTCAGCTTGAATATCTTTTTATGTTGTGAAGAATATTTTAGAACCATTCCTTTGTTTCCCCAGTCATAGTATTGAGAGCATTTTGTTCCCAGTGGGAATGTACTGTTAAGTTACCTTATAATTTTTAAAAGAATTCATATATTCTCTGTATTATTAATCATAGAAAGTTCTGAAGCAGATCTTTTATTGAATTTCCCATAAAACTCTTGGGCCATAATTTAAAGTCTCAATGAAATCAGTATTTCTGAAAACATCTTATAGTCCATAGATTATTTACTAGTAAAGTTAAAAATCTGTCATAATCGATGGATCAAGTTTCTCCATTTTCCATAATTTGACAACTGGACTCCAGCTGCTGGTAATAAAGAGTTATCTAAATAGAGAAAGGGCAAGAGTATGTCTGAAATCCAAAATAAAATGAGTCAGTACTTACATCACTGAGTCAGTTTAATTTTCATGGACAGCTGTCCTCACCATTTAGGAAAAGGTTATACTGACTTACTATGTAGCTGGTTGCTGGGGTCCAACCCCAGCAGGTCCAGGGGTTCCCAAAGGTGTGGACGGAGTCGGCGAAGAAGGAATGACACGGAGGCAGTCTTCGGGTGATCATCATAGCCAGGTTCCTCTAGCCAGGACCTCCAGCCAGGATCTTTGTCCATGTTCTCCAGCCAGGTTCTCCAGGTTCTCCAGCCAGGTTCAGTCGCCAGGTTCTAGACAGGTTCTCTTGCCATGTTCTATCCAGGTTCTGTCTCTAGGTTCTGTCCAAGGTCTTTTGCCATGTTCTCTCGCTAGGTTCTGTCTCTAGGTTCTGTCTCCAGTTTCTGTCTAGGATCTTTTGCCATGTTTTCTCCAGCGAAGTTCTTCTGTCTCTAGAACAGAACTTTGCTGGAGATCCTGCACAGAACTTGGCTGGAGATCCTGGCTAGAGATCCTGGCTAGGCTGCTGATCAACTGAACGCTGTCTCCGTGTCATTCCTTCTTCACCGACTCCGTCCACACCTTTGGGGACCACAGAACCTGCTGGGGTTGGACGCCAGCATCTGGCACCGGAACAGGGACCCCTGGGTAAGCGCCCCGCACTCGGGACAGATAGGACTCCACCGTAGGAAGAGGGTGGATAGTCTTCGCCGACTCCGACTCCGTCCACACCTTTGGGAACCCCTGGAACAGGATTCCCCTAGGTAAGCCCTCCCCCCCATTGAGAACCCCACACTCGGGACGGATAGGACTCCACCAGGGTACTGCAGACCCCCCTATAGAGGATAAGTAGGGTAAGAAGGTGGATAGTACAGAACTTAAATTGAGAAGATGTGCCATACTGAGTCCAAAGAAAGAAGACTCTGTATTGATCTTTAGATTAAGAAGATGTGCCATACTGAGTCTAAAGAAATAAGACTTTGTATTGATCTTTTAACACATATGCTTGCTAGCAGAGGAGTTAAGGTTACTCCCAGTCAGAAGGAACGTTTTATATAAGAAGTATGTCCATGCTTTTCTGAGGAAGGAAAGGTAAATGTAAAGGCATGGAAGGAGGTAGGCCCAAGGAGCCTTATCCTTAACCCCACTGCAGCTTTTCCACCCCGGGAAAGTGTAGGACTGGCAAGCTCTCCCTGGGGTGATAGATCAGGACTCAGGTAATAGCGGAAAGCGCCAATCCTACTCTTAAAATGGATACAAGAGAGCATTTGGGGTTTTTCTTTTTAATGCCTGCTTTTAAAAAATGGGGGAATTTGCTGGGAGCTGGTCCATCCTTGCTGTTTCAAGGGACCTGGCATATACGGCATACTGTTCTTAATATGTTTGCTCACCTTCTTGGCACTATGTGTTTTAACCAAGGTCACCTCTCTGAGAAAGGTTGTTTCCCCAGGTAGGGATTTTCCCCTGAAGTTAGGGAGGGAATAAAACCCCTTAACTAAGTGCCAGGCGGGTAATTAATCACTTTAACTACGAACAATCATGCTTAAGCTACATAATCTTTACTCCCTGGAATGGAGACAAGAAACGCCCTAACCTTTGGAATAGAGATTGATAGGATTGAAATCAACTGGTATAAATACAGATGTAACAAGACAACAACACACAGAACCTAGAGACAGAAGAACTTCGCTGGAGAGAACATGGCAAAAGATCCTGGACAGAAACTGGCCACAGAACCTAGAGACAGAACCTAGCGAGAGAACCTGGCTGAAGAACCTAGAGACAGAACCTGGATAGAACATGGCAAGAGAACCTGACTAGAACCTGGTGACTGAACCTGGCTGGAGAACCTGGACAGAACCTGGCTGGAGAACCTAGCGAGGGAACATGGCTACAGAACCTGGCTGGAGAACCTAGCAAGAGAACATGGACACAGAACCTGGCTGGAGATCCTAACCAGAACTTCTCTGGAGATCCTGACCAGAACTTGGCTAGAGATCCTGGCTAGGCTGCTGATCAACTGAACGCTGTCTCTGTGTCATTCCTTCTTCGCCGACTCCATCCACACCTTTGGGGACCCCTGGACCTGCTGGGGTTGGACTCCAGCAGCTAGTAGCTTATTTCACAAAAATTTGTGTCAATAAATAGAAGTATAATATGCTGAAAAATCTGACCTGTCACTTCTCTATTTTGATCAGTAACTGCAGATTATCTTCCCAATCATACCCCATGACTATATTGAGATTTTATGGCTTAATTTTTATTAACTTGAAAGTTTGTGGAATTGGCAGACTATCCCACATTATTTCTTATTGTTCAGTCAGGTAAATATTAAGGCATATCGTACCTAAATTATTTTTTTAATTTATTTTTATTTTTCAGTTACAGTTGATAATATTTTATATTAGTTTCAGGTGTGCAGCCTAGTGGTGTGACATTTATATAATTTACAAAGTGATTTCCCCTGATAAGGCTAGTACCCACCTGGTATCACACATAGTTAATAACAACATTATTGGCTACATTTACTATGATATACTTCACTTTTCATGATTATTTTGTAACTGCCAATTTGTACTTCTTAATTTCTTCACCTTTTTTACCTATCCCCTGAACCATCCCCGCCTCCCTGTGTGGCAACTATCCTCTGTATTTGAGCCAGTTTCTGTTTTGTTTGTTCATTTATTTTGTTAAGTGAAATCCTGTGGCTTTTGACTTTGTCTGATTTATTTTACTTGGTATAATACTCTCTAGGTCCATCCAAGTTGTCACAAATGGTAAGATTTCATTCTTTAAAAATTGATTGATTGACTTTAGAGAGGAAGAGAGAGAGAAACATACCATATTTTTCCATGTATAAGATGCCCCCACTTTTCTAACCCAAAATTAAGAAATTAACATTTTAAACATGTTGCTGGTTTTTCTCTTAAGGCCTTCTTTTTTGGCATCTTAAGGAGTTCTTACTGTTTTCTCCACTGTCTGATCATACACTCAGTGGGAGGAGGTTCGAATTGTCTCTCTGCAGCTCTATTTCCATGCTCTTTTGCATAGCTGATTACATTCAGTTTGAATTTTGCAGAGTAAAACAATTGTTTACTGGTATTTATCTTTTTATTTTTTGACATCTTTATGGGCTCAGAACACTCCAGTCCCTATTGCATCTGAACACTCTCCACCTCCAATTAAAGCATCAGCTAATGTCAGTAACAATCACACTCATGATTGCAGGAAACCTGTTTGACAAGTTATGGGAAGCTATGCACCGCACGGTTCCCTCCTTGGCTGACTTCCATGTATAAGATGCCCCTCAATTTTAAGTCTAAGGATTTTAGAAAAAAAAGTGGCTTATACACGGGAAAATACAGTAGATTTGTTCCATTTATTTATGCATTCATTGGTTGTGCTCTGACCTGAAACACTGGTATATAGGGACAATACTCTAACCAACTGAGCTACCTAGGCAGGGTAGCCATTCTGATAGGTGTGAGGTGGTCTCATTGTGCTTTTAATTTGGATTTTTCTGATGATTAGTGATGTTGGGTATCTTTTCATATGTCTATTGGATATCTGAGTCCTCTTCAGAGAAATAACTGTTCAGGTCTTCAGCCATTTTTTAATTGGATTGTTTGCTTTTTAGGTATTGAGTTGTCTTGGTTCTTTATAAATTTTGGATATTCATCCTTTAACAGGGTATCCTATCTAATAAAAGAGAAACATGGTAATTAGTGTATGTCTGCTACCCTTCCCATTGGCTAATCAGGGCGATATGCAAATTAACTGCCAGCCAAGATGGCGGCTGGCAGCCAGGCAGCTTGAAACTAACATGAGGCTTGCTTGCTTCAGTGACGGAGGACTCCAACGTTCCCCGCCTGCCTTGCCGGCCTCTGAGCTGGCAGTTTGAAACATAGTTACAAATATAGAAGCTAAACAAAACCCCAGAAACCTGCTTTCAGTGAGCCGGGTTCTCAGAGCTGGAGTTGATACAGTGTTTTGATTATAGAACACAAACAAACCAGATACCTGCTTTCAGCGCCCGAGGCCTAAGAGCTGGAGTCAGAGCTAAAGCTGGCCCAGAATAAAAAAAGTAAAAAGAAAAAAAGGAGCAGTTGGGAGTGTCAGTCACCTGCCAGCCTGAAACAAGCCCTCAGCCCCTCACCCAGACTGGCCAGGCACCCCAGTGGGGACCCCCACCCTGAAGGGTGTGTGACCAGCTGCAAACAGCCATCATCCCCTCACCCAGGCTGGCCAGGCACCCCAGTGGGGACCCCCACCCTGATTGATACAGGACACCCTTCAGGGCAAACCAGCTGGCCCCCACCCATGCACCAGGCCTCTGTCCTGAATATAGTAAAACGGTAAAATGCCTCCCAGCACCAGGATCAGCCGAGCCGTGAGGCCTCCTGGCACCAGGATCAGCGTGACAGGGGGCAGTGCCCAAACCCCCTCATCGTCCTGCGGCTCTGTGTGTGACAGGGTGCGGGGCCACAACCTCCCTATCCGCCCTGCTCTGTTTGTGACAGGGGAAGACGCCCCAACCCCCTGATCGGCCCTGCTCTGTGTGTGACAGGGTGCGGCGCCCCAACTCCACCCCACGGGCCCTACTCTGTGTGTGACGGGGTAGAGCCATAACCTCCCCATTGGCCCTGCCCTGAGTGTGACAGTGGTGGCGCCCCAACCCCCTGATCGGCCCTGCTCTGTGGATGATAGAGGGTGGCGCCCCAACCCCCTGATCTGCCCTGCTATATGTGTGACAGGGTACGGAGCCCCAACCCCCCTGATGGGCCCTGCTCTGTGCGTGACAGGGGGCAGCGCCCCAACGCCCTCATTGGCCCTGGTCTGTGCGTGACAAGGGGTGGCGCCGCAACCTCCCCATCGACCCTGCCTTGAGTGTGACGGGGTGGTGTCCCAACCCCCCAATCAGCCCTACCCTGAGCGTGACTGAGGGTGGCATCACAACCTCCCAATCCGCCCTGCTCTGTGCATGACAGGGGGCGGCGCCCCAACTCCCCAATCGGCCCTGCTCTGAGCCTGACCAGGGGCTGCACCTAGGGATTGGGCCTGCCCTCTGCCACCCGGGAGCAGGCCTAAGCCTGCAGGTCGTTATCTCCCGAGGGGTCCCAGACTGTGAGAGGGCACAGGCCGGACTGAGGGACTCCCCCTCCCCACCAAGTGCACAAATTTTTGTGCACCGGGCCTCTAGTCCTATCTAATAAAAGAGAAACATGGTAATTAGCCATACCTTCACTACCCTTCCCATTGGCTAATCAGGGCGATATGCAAATTAACTGCCAGCCAAGATGCCAGCCAGGCAGCTTGAAGCAAACATGAGGCTTGCTTGCTTCAGTGACGGAGGACTCCAACGTTCCCCTCCTGCCGCTGCCGGCCTCTGAGCTTGCTGTTTGAAACGTTGTTACAAATATAGAAGCTATACAAAACCCCAGAAACCTGCTTTCAGCGAGCCGGGATCTAAAGCTGGAGTTGAAACAGTGTTTAGATTATAGAACCCAAAGAAACCAGATACCTGCTTTCGGCACCCGAGGCCTAAGAGCTGGAGCCAAGCCTCAGAGCTAAAGCTGGCCCAGAATAAAAACAAAAAAGAAAAAAAGGAGCAGTTGGGAGCTTCAGTCACCCGCCAGCCTGAAAACAACCCTCAGCCCCTCACCCAGACTGGCCAAGCACCCTAGTGGGGACCCCCACCCTGAAGGGTGTGTGACCAGCTGCAAACAGCCATCCCCTCATCCAGGCTGGCCAGGCACCCCAGTGGGGACCCCCACCCTGATACAGGACACCCTTCAGGGCAAACCAGCTGGCCCCCACCTGTGCACCAGGCCTCTATCCTATATATTAAAAGGGTAATATGCCTCCCAGCACTGGGATCAGCAGAGCCGTGAGGCCTCCTGGCACCCTGATCAGCATGACAGGGGGCAGTGCCCAAACCCCCTCATCGTCCTGCGGCTCTGTGTGTGACAGGGTGCAGCGCCCCAACCCCCTGATCGTCCCTGCTCTGTGTGTGACAGGGTGCGGCGCCCCAACACCCCCATCCCCCAAGCGCCCTGCTCTGTGTGTGATGGGGTAGAGCCATAACCTTCCCATTGGCCCTGCCCTGAGTGTGACAGTGGCGGCTCCCCAATGCCCTGATGGGCCCTGCTCTGTGGTTGATAGAGGACGGCACCCCAACCGCCCTCCACGGGCCCTGCTCTGTGTGTGATGGGGTAGAGCCATAACCTCCCCATCGGCCCTGTCCTGAGTGTGACAGGGTGTGGCACCCCAACCACCTGATCCGCCCTGCTCTGTATGTGGCAGGGGGCAGCGCCCCAACCCACTCATTTGCCCTGCTCTATGCGTGACAGGGGGTGGCGCCGCAACCTCCCCATCGACCCTGCCTTGAGTGTGACGGGGGTGGTGCCCCAACCCCCCAATCGGCCCTACCCTGAGCGTCACTGAGGGTGGCATCGCAACCTCCCAATCCGCCCTGCTCTGTGCATGACAGGGGGCGGCGCCCCAACTCCCCAATCAGCCCTGCTCTGAGCCTGTGGGCCGTAGTTGATTTTTTTTTAGTTTTATTCATTTCAAATGGGCCGGATCCGGCCCGTGGGCCGTAGTTTGCCCATGGGTGGTTTAGCTTCTATATTTGTAACAATGTTTCAAACTGCAAGCTCAGAGGCCGACAGCGGCAGGCGGGGAACGTTGGAGTCCTCCGTCACTGAAGCAAGCAAGCCTCATGTTCGCTTCAAGCTGCCTGGCTGCCGGCCGCCATCTTGGCTGGCAGTTAATTTGCATATCGCCCTGATTAGCCAATGGAAGGGTAGCGGTGGTATGGCTAATTACCATGTTTCTCTTTTATTAGATAGGTTATTTAAATGCTATTTAACAAAGAAAAATCAACCAAAAAAATGAGTTCGTGTGTCACTTCTGACACGCGTGTCATAGGTTTGCCATCACTGCTCTATCCACTGAGCCAAACCAGCTAGGGCTAAGGTTAGATTTTTTAGTTGAGATATTTCTTGTTTCTTGTGGTAGGCCTGTATTGTTATAAATTTCCCTTAGTATAGCTTTTGCTGTGTCCAATAGATTTTTGGATTGTGATGTTTTCATTTTCATTTGCTCAAGGTATATTTTTATTTATCTCTTTTTTTTTTAAATATATTTTATTGATTTTTTACAGAGAGGAAGGCAGAGAGATATAGAGAGTTAGAAACATCGATGAGAGAGAAACATCGATCAGCTGCCTCCTGTACACTCCCTACTGGGGATGTGCCCGCAACCAATGTACATGCCTTTGACCGGAATTGAACCTGGGACCCTTGAGTCCGCAGGCCAATGCTCTATCCACTGAGCCAAACTGGTTAGGGCCTTTTATTTATCTCTTGATCTCACTATTAACCCACTCATTGTTTAGTAACATGTCATTTAGCCTCCACATGTTTGTGTGTTATTCAGGGTTTTTTTTTCTTTGTAATTAATTTCTAGTCTTATACTTTTGTGGTCAGAGAAGATACTTGATGTGATTTCAGTCATCTTTTTTTTTTAAATATATTTTATTGATTTTTCACAGAGAGGAAGGGAGAGAGATAGAGAGTTAGAAACATCGATCAGCTGCCTCTTGCACATCCCCCACCGGGGATGTGCCCGCAACCCAGGTACATGCCCTTGACCGGAATCGAACCCTGGACCTCTCAGTCCGCATGCTGACGCTCTATCCACTGAGCCAAACCGGTTTCAGCAGTCATCTTAAACTTATGGAGACTTGGGGTTGTTTGGTTTTTTTTTAATATATTTTATTGATTTTTTTTTTTACACCTTGTCATTCAGAATTGAAGGTCAGATAAAGAGCTTCACAGATAAGGAAAAGTTAAGGGGTTCATCACCACTAAACCAGTATTATATGAAATGCTGAAAGGTATCTTTTAAGAAGAGGAAGAAGAAGAAAAAGGTAAAGATACAAATTATGAACAACAAATACACATCCATCAACAAGTGAATCTAAAAATCAAGTGAATAAATAATCTGATGATCAGAATAAACTGGTGATTATAATAGAATCAGGGAAATAGAAAGGGAGTGGACTGACTATTCTTAGGGGGAAAAGGGGTGTGGGGGATGCGGGAAGAGACTGGACAAAAATCGTGCACCTATGAATAAGGACAGTGTGGCGGGGGGGTGAGGGCAGAGGGTGGGAGGGGAACTGGGTGGAGGGGAGCTATGGGGGCGGGCGGAAGAGGAACAACTGTAATAATCTGAACAATAAAGATTTAATTAAAATAAATAAAGTGGAAATAAAATAAAAAATATATATATATGTATATATATATTTTATTGATTTTTTACAGAGACAAAGGGAGAGGGATAGAGAGCTAGAAACATCGATGAGGGAGAAACATCGATCAGCTGCCTCCTGCACAGCCCCTACTGGGGATGTTCCCACAACCAGGGCACATGCCCTTGACCGGAATCGAACCTGGGACCCCTCAGTCTGCAGGCCAACCCTCTATCCACTGAGCCAAACCAGTCAGGGCTGAAGGGTATTTTGTAAGAAGAGGAAAGTGGAGGAGGAGGAAGAGGAGGAGGAGTAGGAGGAGGGGAAGGGAGAGGGAGAGGGAGAAGAAGGAGAAGGGAAAATATGAATAAAATAGCAATAAATATATATCTATCAATAATTGAATTTAAAAATCAATATAAATGAACAAGAACTCTAATAAAAGAAAATAAACTCATGAATAAAACAAAATCAGAGGCCCAGAAATATGAAACAGACTGACGAATCTCAGAACAAAGGTGGGAGGGGGGATGGGAAAAGATTCACCAAAGATCTTATATGCATATATGCATTACCTGTGAACACAGATAATAGGGTGGTGAAGGCCTAGGGCGGGGCCGGAACAGGGTGGAGGGGAGCAATGGGGGAAAAATAGGGCAACATCTGTAATACTCTTCAGCAATAAAGATTTAAAATGATAAAGAAAAAAAATAATCTTGGCCGTTAGGCTGGGAATTTAAAAAATGGAAATTTAAGCACTAACCCACACATACTAAAAAGGATTGTAATATCTTCATTCTTTTGGAATATTAAAAGAAGGAAAACTAAATAGGTAGTCAAATCACTTCAGCAAATAAATATAATTCAAACTTCCAAAAATATAAATTTATTTTTATTAAATTTATTGGAGTGAGCCCTAACTGGTTTGGCTCCGTGGATAGAGCGTCGGCCTGTGGCCTGGGGGTCCCAGGTTCGATTCCGGTCGGGGGCATGTACCTTGGTTGCGGGCACATCCCCAGTGGGAGGTGTGCAGGAGGCAGCTGATCAATGTTTCTCTCTCATTGAAATTTCTGGCTCTCTGTCTCTCTCACTTCCTCTCTGTGAAAAATCAATAAAATATATTTTAAAAAATAAAATAAAATAAAATAAATTTATTGGAGTGATACTGGTTAATAAGATTATGTAGCTTTCAAGTGTACATTTCTATGAAACATAATCTGTACATAGAAATGTTTTATTATTTTATTTAGGCCTCTTTTTCCTTCTTTGGCCTCACAACCTTGTGTCTCTAACATTCAACTGACTGCTCTAGAAAAAATGCTTGACTCAGAAGAATATACAATCTAAATGCAGTAAAAAAAAAAAAAAAAGTGCTTAACTTTAACAATCTGTTTTTAATAATTCTGATTTTAATCATCCAAAGGTAAATGCAGTGTAGAGATGTGAGATAATTTTTAAAAAATCAGACGCAAATGGTTAAAATGTTAAAAAAATAACAGATTTCACTGCACTGTTTAAGATTTTACTGAATTCACTGGTAAATAAAACAAGCCAATGTATTAAAAAACTAACAGTTAACCATGATGAAATTATATTGTAGTCAAGATTAATATTTTCAACCCAATACATCTTGATTTACTTTCTGTATTAACCTCATCTCCTTCTCGGCAAACTGTCTATCTTCCTGGAACAATGTTCCAGCTGAAAGATGTCATGACATTACCAATTTGTTATAACTGACAATTGTACTACACCACAGAAAAGAAATCGTTACGTCTGCCAAAAAATAAAAATCCCACTGAATAAATCATTATGTCAACCAAAATATCACATTTTTAAAATGAGCAAATGTAACTTCACTTTTTAGTTAAGCTACTACTAGGAAATGCAAAAAAATAACACACATCCTCTTACATATAGATATTGTTGTCAGAGGTTGTCTAGACTTTTATTTCTTTAATTGTAAAATTAGGGTACTGAGACTAATTCTACTTAAAGTTCCTAACTGAGGATATATGTCAGACAAAACATCGCTACAAGAAATGTCTGAGACTTTTTTACTGCCTGTGTTTTCTTCTAGGATTCTTATGATTTCTAGTCTGACTTTTGTCTTTAATCCATTTTGAGTTTATTCTTGTGTATAGTATAAGAAAGTGATCTAGTTTCATTTTTTTGCACATATCTGTATAATATTCCCAACACCGTTTATTGAATAGACTACCTTTACCCCATTGTATGTTTTTGCCTCCTTTATCAAATATTAATTGACTATAAAGGTGTGGGTTTATTTCTGGGCTCTCTATTCTGTTCCATTGATTTTTTAAAATATATTTTATTGATTTTTTACAGAGAGGAAGGGAGAGGGATAGAGAGTTAGAAACATCAATCAGCTGCCTCCAGCACACTCCCCACTGGGGATATGCCTGCAACCCAGGTACATGCCCTTGACCAGAATTGAACCTGGGACCCTTGAGTCTGCAAGCTGATGCTCTATCCACTGAGCGAAACCGGTTGGGCTGTTCCATTGATTTATAGGTCTGTTTTATGCCAGTACCATGCTGTTTTGACTACTATGGCCTTTTAGTCTAGCAATCACCTCACTGTTGTCTGTGTCCATGAGTTTCTTCTCCTTTATTTTTTTCTTTTTTGCTCTATGCCTCTAACCCTCCTCCCAGCTGCCCTCCCCACTGACAGCTGTCACCCTGCTCTCTATGAGTTTGTCTCGATTTTGCTTGTTAGTTCATTTTGTTCATTAGATTCTACATATGAATGAAATCATATGGCACTTGTCTTTCTCTGACTGGCTTATTTCACTTAGCATAATGCTCTCCAGGTCAATCCATGCTGTCACAAAGGGTAAAATTTCCTCTTTTTTTTTTTTTTAATAGTCAAGTACTATTCCATTGTGTAAATGTACCACAGCTTTTTTATACACTCATCTTCTGATGGACACTTGGGTTTCTTCCAAATCTTGGCTATTGTAATAACACTGCAATGAGCATAAAGATACATATATCCTTTCAAATTAGTGCCTTAGTTTTCTTTGGATATATTCCCAGAAGTGGAATTGATGGGTCATAAGGCAGTTCGATTTTTAATTTTTTGAGGAAACTCCATACTGTTGTCCACAGTAGTTGCACCAGTTTGAATTCCCACGAGCAATGAATGAGCGTTCCCTTCTCCACATCCTCACCAACACTTTTTTAAAAAATATATATTTTATTGATTTTTTACAGAGAGGAAGGGAGAAGGATAGAGTTAGAAACATCGCTGAGAGAGAAACATCGATCAGCTGCCTCCTGCACACTCCCTACTCGGGATGTGCCTGCAACCAAGGCACATGCCCTTGACTGGAATCGAACCTGGGACCCTTGAGTCCATAGGCTGACGCTCTATCCACTGAGCCAAAACGGTTAGGGCTCACCAACACTTTTTAATTGATTTTTTGATGGTAGCCATCCTGACAGGTGTGAGGTGATAGCTCATTGTGATTTTAATTTGCATCTCTATGATTAGTGTCATCAAGCATCTTTTCATATGTCTGTAGGCCATCTGTATGTCCTCTTTGGAGAAGTGTCTGTTCCAGTCCCTTGCCCATTTTTTTAATTGGATTGTTTGGTATCTTTTGGTTTTGAGTTTTATAAGTTCTTTACAAATTTGGGGTATTAACCCCTTATCAGATGTATCAGCAATATGTTCTCACTTTCAGGGGTTGTCTTTTCATTCTGTGAATGGTTTCTTTTGCTGTGTTAAACTTTTTTTTTTATGTAGTCCCATTTGTTTATTGGGGAGTAGGGAGAGGTGGAAGAGGGTATATAGGGGATAAATGGTGATGGAAGGACACTTGCCTTAGGGTGGTGAGCATACAGTACAATGCATAGATGATGTGCTGTTGAACTGTGCACCTGAAACTTGCATAATTTTGTTAACACGTTAAGCACCAAGCCTATTTTGTCTTCCTTTTCGTTTAGTCCGTGATACCCGATTTCACCGATATGCTGGCGGCCAGAGACTGATGAGGTCCAAACGGAAAGTATAGTGTCAGTCACCAGTGAGTGACATGGAGCTTAATGTGTTAACCAGTGTCACTCCAATAAATTCAATATAAATAAATAAATAAATAAATAGGCTCCTTAGAGCTGTAAAATTACTTCATTCTATCAAAGGCTGAAAGAAGTCTTTGCATGACAACATGTAAGCATAAGTCTCACAGCAATAAGATGAATCAGGCTGTATTTCTGCTTTAAGTAAAAAATCAGAGAAAATTATAAAGGCAGTTATCTCATGGTTACTGTTATGCCCAGAATTCAAGATCCCCAAGAAACCACGCCAGGGAGCCAGTCCGATGCAAAAGCAGAAGGTCCTTTATTGAGTTAGCTAACCCGACCCGGGCCTCCAGTCGATGCAGCGACCGGAAACCGAGTGCTACTCAGGAGAAAATCAGGGCTTTAATAGTGAGGGGAGGGGAGCTGACTGTAGGCCCTCCAATTGGCCAGGCGCCAAGTCGGGTCTTGTTCCCGGGCGTGGCCAGCAGGGGCCTGGACCTCCGGGAAGAAGGCACTCCTCTGCCTCTGCCCCAACATGGAGGATCCAGGGCAAGATAGAGGGCATAGCCCTCGCCCTTTCAGTTACCATGAAACTGAAATGAAGTAACTGAGTGTTTAGGCAAGTGCCTGAAACCTAGGATGCAGGAAACAAACCACTCTATTTGGGAATCAAATGCTAAACTGCTGTATAGGGCCATAAAAATTCTACTCTCTCTATCATCCTAGGAGAGAAGGCTACAGGATCACAGTCCCTTGACTCCTGCCTGTGTCTGCTCTTTCCACTACACTGGATAAATCCTCATAAACTAGACAGCTTTGTTTCATGTTCGAAAAATTACAGAATCTCTCAACAGTACTAACTAGGGGTAGGAGGTACACAAAATGTCAACTTTCATACCAGGAAACTTAAAAAGGAAATAAATGGGTGACTATAAATTAAAATTGAGATTTCCTTGGAGAAAGGGTATTTGTTTTGAATAGGCTACTCTTCTCACCGTGCCAAAGTTTTTTAATTCATTACCTTTCCACTCTTCAGGGAGCCTACTAGTCAAGTATTCTTTCTGCCCTAGATGTCCTGGTTCCAGTGGTGGCTGGAGAAGCCACCCCATCTTGAACAGGATCCTGCAAAACAAAATCACACCCAGGTGGTCAGAAGAACTTTTGTCCTAATGCCAGACAGACAGGAGGCACACCTTGAGAAGTAAAAATCCTGTCATGAAATCAAGTGGATTTAACATAAAAAAGAGAACTGGGGAAAGAGGGATCTGTGGCTGTAACAAATCTATATATATAAAGAGCCAGGGTCCGTAACGTCCAAAATGACCAAAGGCTCGACTGAACGCCAGGCTGCACGTACAGCAGGCTTGGGTGGGCGTGCACTGGCAAGCCGGCTGAACTGCTGACCTCTGGGGGGGGGGGAGGGGGCAGGGAGAGAGGCGGGGGTGCTGATCAGCAGGTGCCGCAGTTGCAGAGCCTGCAGATCGGACCCTGCTTCTCTCTCCGGGCCTCACCAGCAGCTGAGCCTGTCTCTCTGAGAGGTCAGCAGTTAAGCCTGCTCACCAGCAGCCTGGGGTGGCTACTGATTAGCACCAGCCGTGGGCAAACTACGGCCCGTTTGAAATGAATGAAACTAAAAAAAAAAAAAGACCGTACCCTTTTATGTAATGATGTTTATTTGAATTTATATTAGTTCACACAAACACTCCATCCATGCTTTTGTTCCGGCCCTCCGGTCCAGTTTAAGAACCCATTGTGGCCCTCTTGCCCACCCCTGGATTAGCCCCACCTCTCTGATCAGGCCCGGAGATAGGGCCGAAGACACTGACTGGCATAGAAACTGACCAATCAGAACCAAATCTGGGTGAATTGCAAGGAGCCAATGGCTGCCTAGGAGGTGGAGCTTTTGACACTGATAGGCATAGAAACAGACCAATCAGAGCCTAATCTGGGTGAACTGTGAAGGCAGAACCTAAGGTAGGGGCTGAGGAGGGGTTTTAAGAGCAACAGCTATTCAGTGTAAGGTGTAAGAAAGCAGTTCAATTTTTTAATGAATGGTTTGGCAGTACAGTGCATATGGCTGGCTATCAGTCCAGATATAGGGTATATATGTTTTTGTCTGCCAAGAGCATCTCCTCCTGCTGAAAAAGGCTCCCCCACCCCATTTAAGCAATCCTATCCTATATAATCTATCTATACTAATAAATGGGTAATATGCCAATTAGACCAGGTCAACGGGCCATCTTCTGGCTATCTGACTTCCTTCTGGACAAAGCCATGGTGTTGGGGGCCAAGGCAGAGGCAGTTAGGGGCGATCAGGCCGGCAGGAGACGGCAGTTAGGGGCAAGATCAGGCCGGCAGGAGAGGGCAATTGGGGGTGAGGTCAGGCCGTCAGGGGAGGGAAGTTGGGGCGAGATCAGTCCTGCAGGGGAGGGCAATTGGGAGTGAGGTCAGGCCGGCAGGGGAGGGCAGTTAGGGTCGAACAGGCAGGCAAACAGAGAGGTTAGGGGTGATCAGGCAGGCAGGCAGAGGGGTTAGGGGCAATCAGGCAGGCAGGCAGAAGCAGGCAGATGAGCGGTTAGGAGCCAGTGGTCCCAGATTGCGAGAGGGATGTCCAACTGCCAAAACCGGCAGTCAGACATCCCCCAAGGGGTCTCCGATTGGAGAGGATGAAGGCTGGGCTGAGGGGACCCCCCCTCCCCCGTGCATGAATTTCATGCACCGGGCTACTGGTCCTATATAATAAAGAGGTAATATGCAAACTAACCCTCATGCCCTCACAAGATGGCTGCCTACAACCAGGCCACCAGGGGGGTTGGTGAGGGATGACCAAACAACTGAACAGCAGGCTGCGTGGCACAACCAGGCCAGCAGGGGGGCCGTGAGGAGCGACCAGGCTGGCAGGGGAGGCAGTAAGAGGCAACCAGGCCATCTGGGGGGGACAGCTAGGGGCGACCAGGTTGGTGGGGGGGAAGCTGGGGGAAATTAGGCTGGCGGGGGGGGGCAGTGAGGGGCAACTAAGCTGGCGAGGCGGGCAGTTGGGGGCGAGCAGGCTGGCAGGGAGTCAGTAAGGGGTGATCAGGCTGGCAGCAGGTAGAAGTTAGGGGTGACCTGGCCGGCAGTGGGGGAGGTTAGGGGCAATCAGGCTGGCACGCAGAGGCAGTGAGGTGCAATCAGGCCAGCAGGGGGGTCAGTTAGGGGCAACCAGGCAAGCAGGCAGGTGAGCAATTAGGAACCAGCGGTCCAGGATTGTGAGAGAGGTGTCTCACTGCCGGTTTAGGCCCGATCCCACAGGGTCTAAACCGGCAGTCGGACATCCCCCGAGGGGTCCAGGATTGGAGAGCGTACAGGCTGGGCTGAGGGGACACTCCCCTCTCCATGCACAAATTTTGTGCACCGGGCCTCTAGTCATATATAAGTGGCTCAAAGGATTGAAAGGCACCAAGATTGGTGAAGATGGGAGTAACTGGGTAGTGCAGGGCTGTGGGGTGCTGAGGGGAGGTTGCTGAGCCTTCATCTGAGGACAATCTTTGGTCTAACCCACAGGCAAAGATATGGGAAGGCTCTGCAGGGAGGTGGCGGCCCAGCCCCAGTCCGGTTCATTGTCCCAGCAGAGTTACCTCCATGGCCACTTGCCCAACTCAGCCTCACAGTCCAAGGTTCATGTTGGGGAGCACAGTAGCCATAGCAATCAGGGGCTGCTGTAACCTCTGCTCCAGCAACTGCAATCACCTCTGATGTAGTCTCCATTGCAGGTCAAAGGTCAGCTACTCCTGGTGGCCCCACCCCAGAACCTTCAAGGGTACAGCCCACGCTTCTGGTTTCACTCCTAAAACAGCAGGCCGTTCCAGAGGGCCCAGCCCTGCTGGGTGCCAGCTCCACCCCCTAACTGTCCCCAAGAAAATGTCCACAGTTGGTGGGGGATGGAGTACAGGCCAGACAGTCTCAAAGAATGAAGCTGGAGTCTTGATCAATTTATTGTGAATGAGTCAGTTAATTACCTTTATTAGGTTATCAGTTAGCATAGAGATTTCCTTGTTACTTATAAGGCTGCTATATATCACTTGTCAATTGTTTCCAGGGTTTCTTTTTTTTTTTTTTTACTAAGGTGCTTTTATTATGCATATTTTATAAATACAGACAGTCCTTGGGTTACGTTGGACTCGATGTACATCGTTTTGTGGTTATGTCGCCATCTCCCATTTATTTATATAAAAAAAAGTTCCATCATTTCGACATATGTACATATGTGCTTTATGTTCTTTATTATTTATTTACCACAAGTAAAGGTCAGGAATTGTTATCTTTCTTTTAATTTTTTTTACTGTTTCACTTCATTACTGCTATATATGTGCTCCATGTGAGTGACGTAGGTGCTTACGGAGGTGGGTTCCGACTTAACAGCGAAAATCGCATTACGTCGTGCCGTGGGAACGGATCTCTGATGTAACCCGAGGACCTACTGTAAGAACAGTGAGAGGCTAAACAACTTGCCCAAGTTTATAACTCTAATAGTGGTGAGGGTGGAATCAAGCATAAACAATCTGGTTTCAGAATCTTATGAGCACTAGACTATACAGCTTCCTGTGACAGATATTGAAAATGTATCCATTCTTTTCCACTTTAACTTAAAAACACAAACACTATCAATGTTCCTTTTGTTTGGATACATATTTTTATGTATCTGCCTTTTCAATGTCAACATTGAAATCTTAATTATATTAAAAGCGAGGAGACATTTGTAATTACAAATTTTTAATTTTTTAATTATTTTATACTGGGAGACAAAAGGTGTCATAAAAATTTGTATGGACCTAGGGTCAGATGGTTATGACCATTGTATCTCTGTTGGCTGAGAAAATAGTAGGGAAAAATATTTATGAGACAGGCCAGTAAGCCAGGACAAGTGGAATAGGGAAAATGAGAGAGAGCTGAACAAACTGACAGAGCAATTTACAGCAGATACAGAGGGTCACCTCCCCAGGGATGACATCTAGGCCTCAGTTGTTTCAGCTCCAGACCCAGAAAAGCAGCAAAACCAGGTTGGTGACACCAGGTCCAGTTGCAATGACAACCGACCCCAACCACTGGTTGGCAACTGCTGCTCTAAAGGACTCCATGAGGCTTGCAACCAGGGGAGCAATGGGCATCAGCAGCTCATCCCAGGCTAATCCCCTGAATCTGTCCCCAAGGCCCCCTTTTGTCTGACTTCCCATAGAGCTAGTGCAGCTCAGCCCAGGCTTTCCTGTTGCTTCTTCTATGCTAAGCCCATTCTTATTTTGTTGTCCCTAGCTTTGTTGTAAAATTTTTCCTGCATGAAGCCAAGAATCCACATACTACCAGCTGGCCTAGGCAGATCCACTAAGGACCAGGTCCCCTTTCCAGTAACATTTAGGTAATTTTTTCTTCTTTTTTAGTTTTATTTTTCAATTACATTTTACATTCAATATTATTTTATACTAGACTCCTGGTGCACGAAATTCATGCACAGGGTATGGGGGGGGGGGTGTCCCTCAGCCCAGCCTGCACCTCTCCAATCTGGGACGCCTCAGGGGATGTCTGACTGCTGGTTTAGGCCTGATCCCACAGGCAGACGGACATCACTCTCACAATCCGAGACTACTCCTAACCACTCACCTGCCTGCCTGTCTGATTGCCCCTAACTGCTTCTGCCTGCCAGGCTGATCACCCCCTAACTGCTCCCCTGCCAGTCTGATTGATGCCTAACTGCTCCCCTGCTGGCCCAATCGCGCCCAACTGCCCTTCCCTGCTGGCCCAGTCCCCCCCCCAACTGCCCTCCCCTGCTGGCCTGGTTGCCCCCAACTGCCCTCCCCTGCTGGCCTGGTCGCCCCCAGCTGCCCTCCCTGCCGGCCTGGTTGCCCCCAACTGCCCTCCCCTGCTGGCCTGATGGCCCCCAAATGCCCTCCCCTGCTGGCCTGTTTGCCCCCAACTGCCATCCCCTGATGGCCTGATCTTCCACAACTGCTCTACCCTAACAACCAGCTTGTGGTGGCCATCTTGTAATGGCGTGAGGGCTGCCATCTTGTGGCAGCCATCTTGTGATGATGCCATGCGTGATGCCACCTTGGCTTTTATTATGTAGCATTAATTTCAGGTCTACAGCATAGTAGTGAGACAATCATATACTTTACAAAGTGGTTACCTCCTCCCGATATTTCTGGCACCATACATAGTTATTGCAATACTAGAGGCCCAATGCACGACATTCATGCACTCGGGGGGTAGGGTGGAGTGCCTCAGCCTAGCCTGTGCCCATTCACAGTGCAGGAGCCCTCGGGGGATGTCTGACTGACAGCTTAGGCCTGCTCACCATGGGGAGTGGGCCTAAGCTGCAGTTGGACATCCTTAGCGCTGCTGTGGACCGCTACTGCGCTCGCCAGCTGTGAGCCCAGCTTCTGGCTGAGCGGTGCTCCCCCTGTGGGAGCACAAGGACCACTAGGGGGCAGCTCCTACATTTAGCATCTGCCTCCTGGTGGTCAGTGTGCATCATAGCAACCGGTCATTCTGTCATTTGGTCGATATGCATATTACCCTTTTATTATATAGGGTTATTGACTATACTAGAGGCCCGTTGCAGGAATATTCCTGCAAGAATAGGTCTTCCTGTGGCTGGAGCAAAGCAGAGAAGGGAGTGAAACTCTGAGGCGGGCTTCGCTCCTGCTTTAAGCCCCCGCAGCTGGTCTTGCCCTCCCGCTCCAAGCCTCTGCCCCTTCCTCTCCCAGCCCCTGCCCCCTCCTCTCCCAGCCGCTGCCCCTCCCTCTCCCAGCCGCTGCCCCCTCCTCTCCCAGCCGCTGCCCCTCCCTCTCCCAGCCGCTGCCCCCTCCTCTCCCAGCCACTGCCCCTCCCTCTCCCAGCCGCTGCCCCTCCCTCTCCCAGCCGCTGCCCCTCCCTCTCCCAGCCGCTGCCCCTCCCTCTCCCAGCCGCTGCCCCTCCTCTCCCAGCCGCTGCCCCTCCCGCTCCGGGCCGCTGCCCCCTCCTCTCCCGGCCGCTGCCCCTCCCGCCCCCAGCCGCTGCCCCTCCCGCTCCCGGCCGCTGCCCCTCCCGCTCCCGGCCGCTGCCCCTCCCGCTCCCGGCCGCTGCCCCTCCTCTCCCAGCCGCTGCCCCTCCTGCTCCCAGCAGCTGGGGCTGTTTCTGTCCTCGCAGCCGCTTGGCCTCCATGTTGTCATCAGTGGCTCGCAGCTGGTATATGCAAATTCACCGCCATCTTTTAGCTTCTATAATTGAAACATTGTAGCTTTTGGAGCTGTTGCTTCAGGAGCTCAGAGGCCGTCAGTGGCAGGTGGGGAACCTGGCTTCCTTCGTTACTGGAGCAAGCAAGCCTCCTGTTGGCGTTAGTTGCCTGGCTGCCGGCGCCATCTTGGCTGGCAGTTAATTTGCATATCACCCTGATTAACCAATGGTAAGGGTAGCGGAGGCATGGCTAATTACCATGTTTCTCTTTCATTAGATAGGATGCTTTATGCTGTATTACATACCCATGACTATTTTGTAACTACAAATTTGTACTTCTTTTTTTTTTTTAAATATATTTTATTGATTTTTTACAGAGAGGAAGGGAGAGAGATAGAGAGTTAGAAACATCGATGAGAGAGAAACATCGATCAGCTGCCTCCTGCACACGCCCTACTAGGGATGTGCCCACAACCAAGGTACATGCCCTTGACCGGAATCGAACCTGGGACCCTTCAGTCCACAGGCCGACGCTCTATCCACTGAGCCAAACCGGTTAGGGCAAATTTGTACTTCTTAATCCATTCACCTTTTTAACCCAGCCCCCAAGACCCTCCTCTCTGGCAACCATCAGTATGATCTCTGTATTTGTGACTGTTTATATTTTGTTGTTTATTTTGCTCTTTAGATTCCACATATAAGTGAAGTCATATGGTATTTGTCTTTCACTTAGCCTTATACCCTCTAGATTAATCTCTGCTGTCACAAATAGTAAGAGTTCATTATTTTTTATGACTGAATAATATTCCATTGTGTATATGTACCACCACTTTTTTTGTTATTTATCCTCACCCAAGGATATTTTTAAAAATATATTTTTTCGCCCTGACCGGTTTGGCTCAGTGGATAGAGTGTCAGCCTGCGGACTGAAGGGTCCCAGGTTCGATTCCGGTCAAGGGCATGTACCTTGGTTGTGGGCACATCCCCAGTAGGGGGTGTGCAGGAGGCAGCTGATCGATGCTTCTCTCTCATCGATGTTTCTAACTCTCTATCTGTCTCCCTTCCTCTCTGTAAAAAATCAATAAAATATATTTAAAAAATTAAAAATATATATATATTTTTTATTGATTCAGAGAGGGAGGGAGAGAGAGATAGAAACATCAATAATGAGAGAGAATCATTGATTGGCTGCCTCCTGCATGCCCCCTACTGGGGATCAAGGCCACAACTAGGCATATGCCCTTGACTGGAATCGAACCCGGACCCTTCAGTCCGCAGGCTGATGCTTTATCCACTGAGCAAAACCAGCTAGGGCTACCCAAGGATATTTTTTTATAGAATTTTAAAGAGAATGGAAGGAAGAAATGGAGGCGGGGAGAGAAGGAGACAAGCATCGATGTGAGAGAAACATCAATTGGTTGCCTTCTGCACATGCCTTAATCAGGGCTGGGGATCGAACAAATCTACAACTTATGCACAGCCCTTGACGGAGAATCAAATGAGACCCTTTGGTGTGTGGGCTGGTGCTCAAACCACTGAGAAACACTGGTCAGGGCTATATCACAACTTTTTTATCCACTCACCGGTTGATGGGTACTTGGGTTGTTTCCATAGCTTGGCTATTGTAAATAATGCTGCAGTAAACATAAGGGTATATATATTCTTTTGAATTAGTGTTTTGGGTTTCTTCGGATAAATCCCCAGAAGTGAAATTGCTAGGTCATAGGCAGTTCCATTTTTAATTTTTTGAGGAAACTTCATACTGTTTTCCATAGTGGATGGACCAATCTGCATTCTCACCAACAGTACTCAAGGGATCTCTTTTCTTTACATCTTCAACACTTGTCATTTGTGGATTTATTGATGGTAGCCATTCTAACAGATGTGAGGTGATAGTTCATTGTGATTTTAATTTGCATTTCTCTGATTATTAGTGATGTCAAGCATCTTTTCATATATCTGTATGTCCTCTTTGGAGAAGCATATATTCAGGTTCTCTGCCCATTTTTTTATTGGATTGGTTGTTTTTTGGTGTCGTGTTATCTGAGTTCTTAATAAATTTTAGATATTATCCCTTATTTGATGTATCATTGGCAAATATTTTCTACCATTCAGGTTTTTCCATTTTGTTGATGGTTTCCTTTGCCGTGGAAAAATTTTTAGTTTGATATAGTCCGATTTGTTTTTTTTTTTCTTTTGTTTCCCTTACCCGAGGAGATATATCAGAAAAAAATATTACTAAGAGAAATGTCAGAGATAATACTAACTATGTTTCTCCTAGAAGTTTTATTGAGTTCAATCTTACATTTAAGTCTTCAATTCATTTTGAATTTGTTCTTGTATATCCTTGTATACTCTTGTTCATCACTTTATAAGAACTGGGCATGTTGAGTACAGAAGGATTTTAATTTTGAGACAGAACTTCCACCCTAGGAGAGTCGAGAACACAAGAAACAGGACTATCAATTAAAAAATCAAAATGGAGTATACTGCTTGATGCAGCCCAGAGGATTAAACTGGGGACTGAAAGGTCAGGAAATCTTACCTGAATCCTGCCCTAAATATCTTGCTGAAACAGACTGGTTGTGGCCACCAAGCTTAATCTAATTACTATCTTACCCTATACAGAAAAAGTTTGCCAAACCCTATATTAGATTATGTATCAATGATTTGGCAAATGCATTCTTTTTATCTGATTCAGAAAAGATGGCCAGAAACAGATTACATTCATTTGGAATCGACAAGAGGATACATTTACAATTTTGCTCTGGGACAATTAAGTTTCCTGCCTTTTGTTCTAATACAAGCCAAAGAGATCTGAACATGTTGCCAAACTTCACATTAATCCATAACATCAATGATATTATGTTGGCTAATCTAGATAAGTAAAAAAGGACTAATACTAGAGGTCTAGGAAAAATATTGCATTCCTGGGCATGAGAGATAAACCCTATGAAGATTCAGGGGCAAGCCAATTACATAAAATATTTAGATGGTTGATGGTCAGGAATGTACTGAGTCATCCCCTCAAAGTAAGAGTCAAAGTGTTGGATTTCACTCCATCCTCCATGAAGAAAGAAGCATAATACCTCATAGGCATTTTCAGGTTTGGGAGACAGCATATTCTACATCTAGAAATATTGCTCTGACCTATGTAAGTAACTTACAATAAAGCTTTGAGTATGGCATCAGGTGATGTAAGCAGTCCTACCACTTGAACCATATGATCTGGCAGAGTTATGGTGACAGATACTTCAATGGTCAGAAAAGATGCCTTATGGAATTTATAGAAAGCTTTGGTGAAAAAAATCACAACTGGGGTTCTAAAGCAAGTTCATGTCATCTGCAGTGGAGAACCATACTATTTTAAAAAACAATTCCTGGCCCTAGCTGGTTTGGCTTAGTAGTTAGAACGTCAGCTCTTGGACTGAAGGGTCCCGGGATTGATTCCCCATCAAGAGCACGTACCTCTGTTGCAGGCTCTATCCCCAATCCCAGTTGTGGTGTGAATGGGAGGCAACCAAACAATGCGTCTCTCTCATATTGATGTTTCTCTCTCTCCCCACCCCCCGTCTCTGCCCTCTCCTCCCCTCTCTCTAAAGAAAAAAAATCAATGGAAAAAATATCCTTAGGTGAGATATCCTTGGGTGAGGATTAAATAAATAAATAAATAAATAAATAAATAAATAAATAAATAACAATTCCTGGCATGCTGCTGGGCTCTAGAAGAAATGGAGCACCTGGTCATGAGACACTAAATGACTATGTGGCCTGAAGAGCCCCTTATAATATAAATCATGTCAGGCCCAGTCAGTGATAAGATCAGGCAAACCCAGCAGTAGTCCAACTGAAGATGAAAATGTCATCAAGGAAATGCAAATTAAATCATGATGATATACCTCTACATAGAGTAGAATAACCAAAATAAAAAATATTGAAAATACCAAGTCTTGGCAAGGATGTAGAGAAACTGAAACTCTCATTTATTGCTGGTAGGTATGTAAACTGGTACAGCCACTCTGAAAATTAGTCTGGTAGATTTCTTAAAAAATTAAATATATACTTACCATGCAAACCCTTAATCATTATAAAATATTCCTCTTTGTTACTAGTCATATTTTTGTATGAAATCTACTCTGATATTAATATAACCACTCCAGCTTTCTTATGGTTAGTATTTGCATTATATGCCTTTTCCTATCCTTAAACTTTTAATCTATCTGTCTTCATATTTAAAGTGGGTTTCTGGTAGACAGTATATATTTGAGTCTTGCTTTCTTTCATCCAGTCTGACCATCTCTACTGTTTAATTGGGAATTCAGATCATTTACATTTATTGTAATTATCAATATGGTTGATTTTTAAATAAACTATCTTGCTATTTTCTCTTTATGTCAACTCTTCTTTGTTCAATTTTTCTTTCCTTCCCTTTGGCTTAATTGAGGATTTTATTGGTTACTAGAGGCCTGGTGCATGAAAATTCATGCATTCGGGGGGAGAGGTGTCCCTCAGCCCAGCCTGTGCCCTCTTGCAGCCCGGGGCCCCTCAGGGGATGTCCAACTGATGGCTTAGGCCTGCTCCTCTCAAGCCTAAACCATTAGTCAGACACCCTTAGCGCTGCCACTGAGGCAGGAGAGGCTCCCACCACCACCACTGTGCTGGCCAGCCATGAGCCAGCTTCTGGCTGAGTGGCGCTCACCAGCCATGAGCCCGGCTCAGGGCTTCTGGCTGAGCGGTGCTCCCTCTATGGGAGTGCACTGACCACCAGGGGACAGTTCCTGCATTGAGTGTCTGCTCCCTGGTGGTCAGTGCGCATCATAATGACCCGTCATTTCACCATCGGGACAAAACTGGCTCTCTGACATCCCCTGATTGTGAGAGGGTGCAGGCCAGGCCGAAGGACCCCACCGGTGCATGATCAGGGCCAGGGAGGGATGTGGGAGGTGGCCAGCTGGGGAGGGACCACCGTAGGGCTCCAAGGCGTGTCCAGCCCATCTTGCTCAGTCCGGATCGGTCAGACCCCAGCAGCAAGCTAACCTACCAGTTGGAGCATCCACCCCTTGGTGGTCAGTGCACATCATAGAGACTGGTCGACCGGTTGACTGTCTGCCCCCTGGTGGTCAGTGCATGTCAAAGCAAGCGGTGGAGAGGCCTTAGCATATCATTAGCATATTACACTTTAATTGGTTGAACGGCCGACTGGATGACCAGACACTTAGCATATTAGGCTTTTATTATATAGGATACTTGTTTTGCTTTTTAGGATTCCTTTTTTGTCTCTATTATTATTATTATTATTATTATTATTATTGTAGCTCTTTTTATTTTGAGTTTTGTTTGCTGTGTTGTTTTTGTTTTGCTGTTTTGGAGCAGAAATTTTTTATTAAGGAAGGTTCTTGCTGAGAGATGGTGGGAATGGGCTGCAGGGTCACCCTTGGAGATCCATCCTCCACAAAGAGCATGTAGAGCTTTAGCATTTGGGAAGACGTTTTAGTCTCTTATTGGTGACACAGACTGTTGATCTACTGCTGAAAAATAGACATTGTGTCTGGCTCTTGAGGATTTCTTTCCTCAGTTGTTTACATTGTCTTATTAGATTAGATCCTTTTACCTAAAGCAAATGTTCCACTGTTTTCTGAACAGTAGCTCACTTTGTTTTCTCCACTCTTAAGGCTCACTTTCTTTTCACCACTCCTCTCCACAAGCATTGACATCCACTCACAGAACCATCTTGTGCAGATGCTACCTGGTCTCTGAAGTCCCCAAATGCTCTCTCTGCTGCATCCGCAGAACTGAGGGCTTCATGTCTCCTACGAACCTTATTTGGTCGGCCTTGAGGATTAGTAATTTGTATTTGTCTCTGTGCCTCTCATGAGAATTAGGCATTATTTTCATCTGAACATACAGAGACCATGTATTATTTATCTTTTATACATAATACTTATTACTCATGTTTGTCCATGTATGGCATAAAGGTTGAGGCTAACAAATCCCCTCAATAAGAATGTTTAGGTTAAACAAAGTTTAAAAATTGTTTTTATCTCACATCATATGTCTTTAAGACTGTTAACCTGGTCATCTCATGCTAATTAGAAGCTCTGCTTGACAGCTTTAGATTTCTTGATTACAAACCAAAATAAACTTAATAACTTTTATGCAGTATTTCAATAATAAAGATATTCTTGGTGAAAAGTTTAGGAACTATTTACTTGGTGCTTAGTGAAAATATTTTGATTGCCATTTCTTTATTAAAATCAAAAGTTTTGTCAAATAGTGTTTTAATCTTGTCTGTAAAATAAATAATTTTCTTGCATCTGTAGGTTTATAGTGCCATCAAATATGAAAATTTTTTATTCATTACATTTTCTATTTTTTATTCATTACATTTTCTAATTTTTTTTTCTAATCTTTTTTTCCAACCCTCTTATTATGATTCCAATTTCATGCATGTGAGACAACTTGATACTGATCTACTAGTATAGGGTGAAATTCCATAAAGTAGGGGAGCTGTGAGCTAAACAATTGCTAGACTTCACAAAAGGCTGGGAGGCCTTTGAGTTGTGACTAGCTAGTCTAGAAAATCCTTGGTAATCTCTTGGGTTATTCAATACAGATTTCAGAAGGGCTATGCTTTAATAGTGTGATAAACTATCTGTAGAGTAAGGTTCCATTTGGACAGGCCCTAAGAAAGCTTAGGATAAAAGCCTCAACCCCTAAATTAACTGACTGCCAGAACAAAGACTAAAACTCTCTAAAAGAAGAAAACAAAGCAAGGAATCTCAACATTGTAAAATTCATAATGTCTAGGAGCCAATAAAAAATTACTAGATATACCAAAAAGTGGGAAAATGCAATTCAAAACTGAAAGAAAAATCCATTAGTAGAAATGGAATGAAAAGGTACAGAGGTGGTAGAATTAGCAGAGAAAAAGAGTGAAACTATTACAATACTGTGATCAATTTAAAAAATGATTAGGGGATTATTTAAGAAGATTCTGGGGAGAAACCAAGATGGCGGCATAGGTTAACGCCAGAGATTGCTGCCTCGAACAACCACTTCAAAAAACAACTAAAAGACGGAACGAACATCATCCAGAACCACAGGAAGGCTGGCTGAGTGGAAATTCTACAACTAGGAGGAAAGAGAATATCATACCCAGACTCAGAGGAGGCACAGTGCTGAAGTGAAATACGAAGGTGCGGAGTGCATGCGGAGCGGGCTGGAGGCGGAGGGCGCGGTTGTTGTTTTCAATTGGGAGGGAGCTTCAGACTCTGAGCTCCAGATCCGGGAGAGTCTCTAGGGACCCAGACTCAAATGGGAGAAGCGGGATTGTCTGGCTTCAGTCGAAACTCAAAGGCAGCTTTCTCTCTGAGGTTTGCAGCGGTTGCTGGGACTCTGTGAGGCAGAGCCCCTAGGGACGGAACTGAGAGCAGCCATAACTGCTCATTCTGCCCACCCTGTAGATCCCCGGGGACCCGCCCCACCCAAGCCCTGCACAGAGCCATTTGCCGGATAGCCTCAGGCAAATGCTAGATTAGCACCGCCCTAGAGATCCAGCACAGAAGCTCTCCCACTGCAGACACAGCGGACTCTCATAGCCAGTTAGTCTGGAGGTTAAATCACCCCCGGTATTGCCGACAACAATCAAGGCTTAACTACAACAAGACTGCGCACAAAGACCACTAAGGGGTGCACCAAGAAAGCATAAAAAATGCGGAGACAAAGAAACAGGACAAAACTGTCAATGGAGGATATTGAGTTCAGAACCACACTTTTAAGGTCTCTTAAGAACTGTCTAGAAACCGCCGATAAATGTAGTGAGATCCTCAAGAAATCTAATGAGACCCTCGATGTTATGATAAAGAACCAACTAGAAATTAAGCATACACGGACCGAAATAACGAATACTATACAGACTCCCAACAGCAGACCAGAGGATTGCAAGAATCAAGGCAAAGATTTGAAATGCGAAGAAGCAAAAAACACCCAACCAGAAAAGTAAAATGAAAAAAGAATCCAAAAATACGAAGATCGTGTAAGGAGCCTCTGGGACAGCTTCAAGCGTACCAACATCAGAATTATAGGGGTGCCAGAAGAAGAGAGAGCAAGATATTGAAACCTATCTGAAGAAATAATGACAGAAAACTTCCCCCACCTGGTGAAAGAAATAGACTTACAGGTCCAGGAAGCGCAGAGAACCCCAAACAAAAGAAATCCAAAGAGGACCACACCAAGACACATCATAATTAAAATGCCAAGAGCAAAAGACAAAGAGAGAATCTTAAAAGCAGCAAGAGAAAGAAACTCAGTTACCTACAAGGGAATACCCATACGACTGTCAGCTGATTTCTCAACAGAAACTTTGCAGGCCAGAAGGGAGTGGCAAGAAATATTCAAAGTGATGAATACCAAGAACCTACAACCAAGATTACTTTATCCAGAAAAGCTATCATTCAGAACTGAAGGTCAGATAAAGAGCTTCACAGATAAGGAAAAGCTAAAGGAGTTCATCACCACCAAACCAGTATTATATGAAATGCTGAAAGGTGTCCTTTAAGAAGAGGAAGAAGAAGAAAAAGGTAAAGATACAAATTATGAACAACAAGCACGCATCTATCAACAAGTGAATCTAAGAATCAAGTGAATAAATAATCTGGTGATCATAATAGAATCAGGGACATAGAAAGGGAATGGACTGACTATTCTTGGGGGGGAAAGGGGTGTGGGAGATGCGGGAAGAGACTGGACAAAAATCGTGCACCTATGGATGAGGACAGTGGGTGGGGAGTGAGGGTGGAGGGTGGGGCGGGAACTGGGAGGAGGGGAGTTACGGGGGGGAAAAAGAGGAACAAATGTAATAATCTGAACAATAAATATTTAATTAAAAAAATGATTAACATGAATATCACAGAAAGAGAAATGAAAGGTAATAAAGAAGAACTTTGAGAGATAAAAGATATAGTATCTAAGACTAAAAATTCACTGATTGTAATTAACAGATTAGACACTATGTAGGACAATATCAGTAAATTCAAATTAATAGCAATTGAAAATACCCAAAATAGAAAAAATATAGAAAAGTTTACTGAATAATCAATGGAAAACTTGCAGGAGAGAACCTGATAACTGAGGACCGAAAGTGGAGACCACATAGAGACTGGTAGGAGGTGTGAAAGGGCTGGCCAGGCACCCACAGACAGCAGCTGAAGTTCTAGAGCGATATCCCAGCTGTGGGGGGTTGCCACTGAGAACTCTGGGGTCTAATCCCCAAGCTGGGCTCCCCAGCCCAGAGCACCAGAGTGAGAAAGGTGCCCACTTAACATCTGGCTGTGAAAAGGAGCAGAACTGCTGTCTGCCAAGGAGAGATGGCTGGAAATGCAGGCACTGTCTTAAAGGGCCAGTGCACAAAATTTCAGGGAGAGACGTCTGGAAATTCAGAAAAATACCCCAAATGAAGCACAAAATTAAAGAAAAATTTGTGCATAGAGGAGGGGGGAGTTCCCTCAGCCCAGCCTGCACCCTCTCCAATCAGTGACCCCTTGGGGGATGTCCAACCACCCTCTCGCAATCTGGGACCACTGGCTCCTAACCGCTCACCTTCATGCCTGTCTGATGACCCCTAACCCTTCTGCCTGCCTGCCTGATCTTGCCCCTAACTGCCCTCCTCTGCCAGCCTGATCTCACCCCCAACTACCCTCCCCTGCCAGCCTGATCTCACCCCCAATGGCCCTCCTCTGCCGGCCAATTTGGTTCTAATTGGTTGGTTTCTATGCCAGTCAGTGTCAAAAGCTCTGCCTCTTAGGCAGCCATTGGCTCCTCACAGTTCACCCAGATTTGGTTCTGATTGGTTGGTTTCTATGCCAGTCAGCATCTCCGGGCCTATTTTTGGGCCTGATCAGAGAAGTGGGGCTGATCAGCAGCCCACGTGGAGGCCCGAAGAGAAACAGAGGTGTGGCTGCTGAAAAAGCCTGGAGAGAAAGAGAGAGGCAACGGCTAATCAACAGCTGCCACGGAGGCTGCAGATCAGACCCTGCCTCTCTCTCTGGGCCTTTCTCTGGACCTGATCCTCAGCCCCCTCGGTAGTCAGTTCTGGGTCACTGTGCCTGAACCAGGAGCAGTCAGTGCTAGGTCGTCCCGGCAATCCAGCACTGACTGCAGGACTGACTTCCAGTGTTTGGTCAGTCGTTACAGACCCTGGGTTTTTATATATTAGGATATGTACATCTTAGTATTTAGTAAAGATACAAGAGTATTACATGCAAATTTCTGGAGTAAGAAAAGGAGGGAGGGCTTAAAGGAGAAAAGGTTAAAACCAAAAACATCATTTATAATACATGAATAACACCTTCATGGATTAAAAAAATATATCAGAAAGAAAGAATCACGAGGTTCAATTCTTATCACTACTAAAGCAATTGCATCTACCTGTACAAAGAGGCTGTTCAGAGGAAAAAAGTTCCAAGTCAGAAAAGCTTTCGCCCTAACCGGTTTGGCTCAGTGGATAGAACGTCGGCCTGCAGACTCAAGGGTCCCAGGTTCGATTCTGGTCAAGGGCATGTACCTTGGTTGCGGGCACATCCCCAGTAGAGGGTGTACAGAAGGCAGCTGATCAATGTTTCTCTCTCATCGATGTTTCTGAATATCCCTCTCCCTCCCTCTCTGTAAAAAATCAATAAAATCTATTTAAAAACAAAAAAAAAGAAAAGCTTTCACTGGGTCCTGGTATCTCTCTGTCAGAATGGCAGCATCTTCTGACTCTGGATGCTATTAAATGTAAAGGTACCTTGTAGTCTAATTATAAAGTGACCTTGTCATATCACCCATGAGAGAGCAGCAAATTAAGGGGAAAGGGCTATGAAAACTTCCAGGGACCTGTCAGAGGGCCTAGCAATATGGAAAGAGGAGGTCAATTTAAAAGTCTAAGCTTGTGTTTTATTACAGAACCATACTATTGGGAGTGCAAACCTTTCTTTCTTTTCTTTCTTTCTTTCTTTCTTTCTTTCTTTCTTTCTTTCTTTCTTTTCATAATTCCTGCTCATGATACAAAAATTTAGAAAGTTCAAATGCAACAGACTTAATAATAGATCTTCTATTACTTTTCAGGAGTTTCTATTTGTAAATTTCAGGGATAGCCTATACATCTGTAAGCAAATCTGTGTATATGTGTGTGTATTATATGTGTAATATATATTCTTAAAGTGTAAACACACTATACAAATTGTTCAACATGTTGTTTGTTACTTTCATTTTCCTTAACAATTTATTTTGGAGCTTATTCCATATCAGTATTTAAATATCTGCTTCATTTTTAATGGCTATATAATGTTCCATTGTATGAATTCATACTACTTAACCTGTATCCTCTTAGTAGACATTTAAATGGTTTTAATATTCTATACTATGCTATAATGAAGATCCCAAATAAGTATTGCTTTATACAACCTATCTAATAAAAGAGAAACATGGCAATTAGCTGTACATCCGCTACCCTTCCCATTGGCTAATCAGGGCAATATGCAAATTAACTGCCAGCCAAGATGGCGGCCAGCAGCCAGGCAGCTTGAAGCTAACATGAGGCTTGCTTGCTTCAGTGACGGAGGAAACCAATGTTCCCCGCCTGCCTTGCTGGTCTCTGAGCTTGCAGTTTGAAACATTGTTACAAATATAGAAGCTAAACAAAACCCCAGAAACCTGCTTTTAGCCAGCCGGATCTCAGAGCTGGAGTTGAAACAGTGTTTCAATTATAGAACCCAAACAAACCAGATACCTGCTTTCAGCAGCAGAGGCCTCAGAGCTTGAGTCAGAGCTAAAGCTGGCCCAGAATAAAAACAAAAAAGAAAAAAAGGAGCAGTTGGGAGCTTCAGTCACCCGCCAGCCTGAAAACAGCCCTCAGCCCCTCACCCAGACTGGCCAGGCACCCCAGTGGGGACCCCCACCCTGATCCAGGACACCCTTCAGGGCAAACCAGCCGGCACCCACCCGTGCACCAGGCCTCTATCCTATATAGTAAAAGGGTAATATGCCTCCCGGCACCGGGATCAGCATGATAGGGGGCAGCGCCCAAACCCCCTGATCACCCTGCGGCTCTGTGTGTGACGGAGGCGGGGCCACAACCTCCCTATCCGCCCTGCTCTGTTTTTGACAGGGAAAGGCGCCCCAACCCCCTGATCAGCCCTGCTCTGTGCCTGATGGGGGAGCTCCCCAACCCCCTGATCACCCTGCGGCTCTGTGTGTGTCAGGGTGCTGCACCCCAACCCCCTGATTGGCCCTGCTCGGTGTGTGATGGGGTAGAGCCATAACCTCCCCATCGGCCCTGCCCTGAGTGTGAGAGTGGCGGCACCCCAACCCCGATTGGCCCTGCTCTGTGGGTGATAGAGGGTGGCGCCCCAACCCCCCCTCCCCCACGGGCCCTGCTCTGTGTGTGATGGGGTAGAGCCATAACCTCCCCATCGGCCCTGCCCTGAGTGTGACAGTGGTGGCATCCCAACCCCCTGATTGGCCCTGCTCTGTGGGTGATAGAGGGCGGCGCCCTAACCTCCTGACCCGCCCTGCTCTGTGTTTGACAGGGGGGAGCTCCCCAACCCCCTGATGGGCCCTGCTCTGTGTGTGACAGGGGCAGCGCCCCAACCCCCTGATGGGCCCTGCTCTGTGCGTGACAGGTGGGAGCTCCCCAACCCCCTTATTGGCCCAGCTCTGTGTGTGACAGGGGGTGGCGCCACAACCTCCCCATCGACCCTGCCTTCAGTGTGACGGGGTGGTGCCCAACTCCACAGTCGGCCCTACCCTGAGCGTGACTGAGGGTGGCATAGCAACCTCCCGATCTGCCCTGCTCTGTGCATAACAGGGGGCAGTGCCCCAACTCCCCAATCAGCCCTGCTCTGAGCCGACCAGGGGCTGCACCTAGGGATTGGGCCTGCCCTCTGCCACCCGGGAGCAGGCCTAAGCCAGCAGGTCGTTATCTCCCGAGGGGTCCCAGACTGCAAGAGGGTACAGGCCGGGCTAAGGAAACCCCCCCCCCCCCCCCCGAGTGCACCAATTTTTGTGTACCGGGCCTCTAGTATAACTATAAGATGAAGTTCTAGAAGCGGTATATGCACATACATTTGTAATGTAAATGAAAGCAGGGCTACCTGATAGACTTGAGCTCAGGGCATGCCTGACAAGCTTAATAAATGAAAGTAACTATACAGGATATTCTGATGATAAAAACTCCTAACTGAGCAGGTTATAATGGGAAGTCACATCCTAGGCCTATATGGTAGATTAATCATTACCTTGAGCAAGTTCTAGCCATTGCTTTTGTGCATCTAGATTAAAGAACATACTTAAATGTCAGAATGGTCTCATCTCTAGACCTTCAGAAATATACACCCCAGTACGGGGGTGAGATGGCCCCATCATTGCTCCTTGTTATTTTTTACCTGTATAGCTCTGTAAATGAGGTATGTTAAAAGTTAACTATCCTGCACCTACAAATATAAAAGGAATATGCATCTCTTCACTTTATTTTTTTATACAATCCTATAGATTTCACCTCTTTGTTTTCTCCCACCTCCTTAATCTACCACAATGAATTTTATGTAACTCTCCTTACGCCTTCTCCTTTGATTCCAATGTATAAAATAAACTGCAAAACTGCTATTCCCTGGATCATTTTCTCAATCCTTTGAGGTTTTGCTTCTTTTTTTTTTTTAAGATAAAAATTATTTATTTGTTTGTTCTGGGGGATTGATGGTGATCACTTCTTTTTTTTATGTTCATATTTTTTTAAATAAATCTTTATTGTTCAGATTATTACAGATGTTTCTCTTTTTCCCCCCATAGCTCCCCTCCACCTGGTTCCCACCCCATCCCATGCCCTTACCCCCCGCCACTGTCCTCATCCATAGATGTAAGATTTTTGTCCAATCTCTTCCCGCACCCGTCACACTCTCTTCCCCCCAAGAATTGTCAGTCCACTCCTTTTCTATGCCCCTGCTTCTATTATATTCACAAGTTTATTCTGACTTAATTTTTAGATTCACTTGTTGATAGATATTTATTGGTTATCACTTTGTTGTTCATAATTTTTATCTTTACCTTTTTCTTCTTCTCCCTCTTCTTAAAGAATATCCTTCAGCATTTCATATAATCCTGGTTTGGTGGTGGTGAACTCCTTTAGCTTTTTCTTGTCTGTGAAGTTCTTTATCCGACCTTCAATTCTGAATGATAGCTTTGCTGGGTAGAGTAATCTTGGTTGTAGATTCTTGCTATTCATCACTTTGAATATTTCTTGCCACTCCCTTCTGGCCTGCATGGTTTCTATTGAGAAATCAGCTGACAGTCGTATGGGTACTCCCTTGTTGGTAAGGAACTCTTTTTCTCTTGCTGCTTTTAAGATTCTCTCTTTGTCTTTAGCCCTTGGTATTTTAATTATGAGGTGTCTTGGTGTGGTCCTCTTTGGATTCCTTTTGTTTGGGGTTCTCTGTGCTTCCTGGACTTGTAAGTCTATTTCTTTCACCAGGTAGGGGAAGTTTTCTGTCATGATCTCTTCTAAAAGGCTTTCAGTATCTTGCTCTCTCTCTTCTTCTGGCACCCCCATAATTCGGATGTTGGTACATTTGAAATTGTCCCAGAGGCTCCTTACACTATCTTCATATTTTTGGATTCTTTTTTCTTTTTTCTTTTCAGGATGGGTGTTTTTTGCTTTCTCATATTTCAAATCTTTGACTTGATTCTTGGGATGCTCTAGTCTGCTATTGGATCTCTGTATATTATTCTTTATTTCAGTCAGTGTATGCTTAATTTCTGACTGGTCCTTTTCCATTTTTTTGGCATTTTCATTAAGATCTTTGAAGGTCTCACTAAGTTCCTCGGAGGTTTGTAGAAGATTCTTGAGTAACCTTATAACTGTGGTTTTGAACGCTATGTCCAGTAGTTGGCTTTCCTCCATATCTTTCATTTATGACATGTTTCTTTGTCTCTGCATTTTGGCTGACTGCAAGGACCCGCTGTGTCTATAGTGGAAGAACTGCTGTGCTGGAGACACCCTTATGGGGTAGGACTTGCTTCAGTGGGGCTTTGGTGCTCACTGAGTCTGCCTCTTGAGTGTGTCCCTTATGGATGTGAGGAGTTGAAATCTGGTATCTGACCACTGGGTACCCTGGCTCCTGGATCTCCAAGTCAACTACTGTGTGAGTCCACCCAGCAGGAGCTACAGCGATATCAGTAGATTTCTCCTCTTTGTTTGGGGTTTGGAAGTTTTAGAGCTCTCTGACCCAGCTGCAGTTTGTTAGGGTAGGCTGCAAAAGGGCAGGCGGTTCCTTTGCCCTGCTGCGAACAGCTTGGGTGGGGATGTAACTTGAGAGGGGCGGGGTGTCAGAGAATCACCAGGGCTGTCGTCAGCCTCTCTGCTACTCCACGCATCTCCACGTCTCAGTGTCTCCGTGTCCCCGAGTCCCACGCCCCCACAGTAACAATGATCCCTGCGAGCAGCTCTGAGGAAAAGCCACCCTCACTTTCCAACCTGCTGCAAGACAGTCCAGTTTCTCCCCGTAGGAGTCTGGGTCCCCAGAGTCTCGCTGTAAATGAGTTCAGTGCTTTCGGAAGCTTGTATCCCCTTCCGATTGAAAAAAACTGCACACCCAGTTGCAGCCCGCCTTGCATCTGTCTCTGTACCTCTGCTCTTGGTGACTCTGTACCTCCCACCAGTCTCAATGCACTTTTTTCTTTCCTTCTAGTTGTAGAACTTCTACTCGGCCAGCTTTCCCATGGTTCTGGATGATAGCTGTTTTGTCTTTTAGTTGTAGTTTTAATGTGGTTGTGGGGGGCAGCACGTACAGGTTAATACCTTATTCCGCCATCTTGGTTCTCCTGATGGTTGAGCTTTTGCTTCTGAACCTGGCTCTCAATCCTTGCTTGGCTCAAATAAACCATTCAACTCTTTCTTTAGGTTTGGGATTTCTTTCATGGGCAGTAATATATATCTATGTTAGTAAATTGGTCTCCATGGAATTTTTACTCCCACCATCAATCTGTAAATATCTATATCCGATGTACTCTCTAATAGAAAGTTTCCAGTTCTTTAGTTTCCAACTTAATATAGTATAAAAAATGATGTCCTGCTGTTGTTTCAATTTGTATTCTCTTATTAGGAGTAAGGTTAGGCATTTATTTATGTTTGAGTCATTACCATTTCTTTTACTTAACTATCAGTTCATAGCCTTTGCCCATTTTCCGATGGGCTTGTTCCTCTTTTATTATAGGAGACATTCATGTCACAAAGGCAATGGTTGTGGTGATCTCAGAGCCAATAATGGCAAGAGATGAGATGTAGAGGATTGAAGGGGGCCAACAAAAGCATCCACATTGCTTACTATTATGTTCACCACTAGGAAGCCCTCGGAAGTCACTGATAGCAGAACAGAGGTTTGGGTGAGCAAAAGAAAGCCTCACACGGAAAGTGTGGCATGTGGGGTGAGGGAGACAGTGCTGTTGGTTGGCTGGTTGTGATTTGGGGCAGATTTTTTGGTTCTTTTTGGTAATTTTGTGGTTTGTTCCATGAAGGGGGTTCAGCACCTGAATGTCTTTCTTATCACCCTACGTTGTTTTGACTGGATCTCTAGATGCTTCCCCCAGGGGATATCTTGAGAAGGACCTCAGAAAAGTTCAATTGGATCTAGTTCTGATTATTAAAAGAGATAGAATAATATAGGCTTGGCTTTTGCTCTCTTGAATCTGAAATGAGTTTACTGCCAGAAATGAATGCAGATAGAAATATATTCAAGTGACTGGAGGTTGGAATAGCCCACAGAAAACATTCTCCAATTTAATATCAGAAAAGAAAACAAGAAGAATGTGGGTTTTTTTGTTGTTGCTTGTTTTTGGTAATGAATGTTCAGCTGAATTGTTTATTCCCCATGAGGTTAGGTGGGTAAAAGAGACAGGAGTAACTCCCCCTACCCCCAGTAGGAGTTAACATGAGACACTGGTGAACAGAAAGAGACAATGCCCTGACTCCTCTAGCTTACAGTCCAGGGCTATTAGGACAGAGGCAGGGAGAAGAAATGGCTTTACATTACAGTAACTAGAAGAGACATTAGAGAGTATCCATTTGAATGGACTCACTTTTGTAGAGGAGAAAACTAAAAGCATTGCAAAATATTTGAGGAGAGTGATGGCACCCAGATATGTTGGAAAAAGGAATAAGCACATCCTGTGATCACTTTGACTCTAAGGCCACACTTTTATGAGGTGTTTAACAATACCTCTCAGTTCTGAGTGTGTCAGTTCAGCCGTTTAGTTGGGAGCTTCAGAGTCCGTAATCTTTCAGAAATGTTCTTCAGGTCAAATTCACAAACACACAAGGGCAATTCTATATCCTTAGACAAAAAGGTACCACAAAGCCCTACTCACTGTTACAGTAGGAGTGTGGATGAACAGCAGATAAAACAGCCAAGCCTACACAAATCAACCAACAAAATCAAATGGGAATTGAAGACAGAGGCATGGATCTGACAGGGATGTTCTACTCATTTCTGTATCTTTATACTTAGCACAGTGGCTGGTACAAAGTAGGTGCTCAAAAACCATTTGCTGAATTCAATTAAACTGAAATTTATATATGACAGTCATTGAACTGTTTGTCATCTCTTTTCTCCTTAGGTTTACAATTCAGTTCTTTATTTGTATGTTTATTTTAATTTAATTGCTTAATGTCTATCTCACCATCCACATTATAAACACCATGATGGATCATGTCTTTCTTTATCATTATATTCCAAGATACCCCTGGTACATTGTGTGGCCCATAAGAGATGCTCAATTAATATCTGTTGAATGAATTGAGCAAATACTGGAAGTAGATCCATGAAGTATTTGTGTACATGAAAGAATTCTAGAATCATAGAATCTTTCACCTAGAAGAGACCTTAGCAATCCTTTAGTTACTTATTATCAGGTAGACCCATTTAGATTGAACAATTTAAGCAATTTAATCTATATAAAGTAACAGTAGATGCAACAATAACGTCAAGGATATTTCTTCTAAACTGATGTTTGGAAGTGTTAATGAGGGCCCAGCAAAGCCTTAGCTTCAAGTTTTTTGAGGGAAACATTTTACTGCTCTACACTTCCATCTTCAAACAGATAAGGCTGCAGATTAACTAAATTAGGCCTCTTCTCTGGACAATATAATTGGGTTTCTCTTCTTGTGGTTAATCTCAAATATATAAAAAGTTCTTATCAATAAAAATAAACAGCCAATACAAAAATAGTCAAAGATCATCCAATGGAAATCACATTTCTCCATTCATTCAGTTCACTGTGGCGGAGCACCATGTGTATGACTTCCACTGGATGTAAAGAAATGAAAACCTAATCAACTTAAATAGGAAGGACATGTTGTTGTTTTTCCCCACTGGAATTAGCAGTTAACTATTGCCAAAGGTATGGAAAAACTGTTACGCATTGTGAATGGGAGAGTAACTAGTAAAGACTTTCTGCAAAGCAGTTCAGCAATCACCATGAAAGTGTTAAGTATAATTATACTTTTAGACAGCTATTGCACGTCACAGGCATTTTGTTAAAGGAGAAATTAGCCACATGCTAAACATATGCACCAAGGCATTAACCTCTGTTATTTGTAATGTTAAAAATGTAGAGCCCTAACCGGTTTGGCTCAGTGGATAGAGTGTTGGCCTGCGGACTGAAGGGTCCTAGGTTTGATTCCAGTCAAGGGCATGTACCTTGGTTGTGGGCACATCCCCAATAGGGAGTGTGCAGGAGGCAGCTGATCGGTGTTTCTCTCTCATCGATGTTTCTAACTCTCTGGCCCTCTCCCTTCCTCTCTGTGGAAAATCAATAAAATATATATTTTTTTAAATGTAGAAACCAAATGTTAGCAATGCAAGACTGGGTTGTATAATGATGGTACATACATTCTCCTGTGTGTGCAACTATTAAAAATGATGGTAGACCATGGAAAGATGCCTATGTACTTACTGAAGAAAAGCAAACTATTGAACAGCATATATACCATTTATATAAAAGTATGTTCATATGTCTGTGCACATATGCTCATATATAGAGAAGACCAGAATGTTTACCAAACTGTTAACAGTAGTTACCTCTGGGTTCTGGCATTGCAATTTATTTTTACTTGTATTTGCACTTTCTGTATCATTAGGTTTTTTTCTTTTTTAAATATATTTTTACTAGAGGCCTGGTGCATGAAATTTGTGCACTGGGGTGGGGGGGATCCCTCAGCCCAGCCTGTGCCCTCTTGCAGTCTAGGACCCCTCGGGGGAAGCCAGCAGTCAGACATCCCTCTCGCAGTCCAGAAGCCCTTGCTCCTTACTGCCCGCCTGCTCACTGCTCTTTACAACTTGGCTTGCTGCTCTTTAGCGCTGCCATGGAGGTAGGAGAGGCTCCTGCCACCACTGCTGTGCTTGCCAGCCATGAGCCTGGCTTCTGGCTAAGCGGTGATCCCCCTGTGGGAGCACACTGACCACCAGGGGGCAGCTCCTGTGTTGAGCATCTGCCCCCTGGTGGTCAGTGAGCATCATAGCGACCAGTTGTTCTGCCATTTGGTCTATTTGTATATTAGGCTTTCATTATATAGGACTAGAGGCCCAGTGCATGAAATTTGTGCACTGGGGGGTATCCCTCAGCCCAGCCTGCACCCTCTCCAATTTGGGACCCCTCACAATCCAGGTCTGCTGGCTCCCAACCGCTTGCCTGCCTGCCTGCCTGATTGCCCCTAACTGCTTCTGCCTGCCAGCCCGATCACCCTCTAACCACTCCCCTGCCAGCCCGGTTGCCCCAACTGCCCTCCCCTGCCAGCCCGGTTGCCCCAACTGCCCTCCCCTGATGGCCCAGTTGCCCCTAACTGCCCTCCCCTGCAGACCTTGTTCCCCCAACTGCCCCCACCCCGCCGGCCTGGTCACCCCCAAATGCCCTCCCTCCCATGCCGGCCATCTTGTGCCCACATGGGGGTGGCCATCTTGTGTGAGGGTGTGTCGTTCAATTTGCACAGTACCTCTTTATTATATAGGATTGACTTCAGAGAGGAAGGGAGAGGGAGAGAAACATCAATGATGAGATTCATTGATCAGCTGCCTCCTGCATGCCCTCTACTGGGGATCAAGCCCGCAACCCGGGCATGAGCCCTTGACCAGAATGGAACCTGGGACCCTTCAGTCCACAGGCCAAAGCTCTATTCATAGAGCCAAATCAGCCAGGTCTGCTGTTTTTTTACAAGTATTATTTTCACTGAAACAAAGGTCTCTTTTTCTAAAATGATACTAGTTTAATCTAACACATATATCAAAAACAGAGTAAAAAGATGCTTATCTGCTTCTAGAAGTGATCATAGGAATAATTACTAACTATAAAAGATTTGTCTCTAGTTTTCTTCTTTTGAAATAACCATCCCATCATCTTGATACTGTCACTCTGAAAAGGCCAGGAAAAACTATGCTTCCATGAAGCCTCGAAGACAACTTTTTGTAGATATTGTAGTTGATTTGTCAATCTCCCATTTTTCTTAGTATTTATATACTCTGGTGGTGGAGGGTTAGTCATAGCTATTTGTCTATTTGGCAGAGACATTCTTAATTGCTTCAAATCCTGATATTCTAATGTCTACAAGTACATGTCCTTTTTCTATGTAAATACTAGAAGTTGTTTCATTATGTATGCCTTAGTTTTGGATGATTTAGGTTATTTCAATCTTTCACAGTATTTCTGCTTTTCTAAGACACAAATTGACGTCTTAGCAGGAAAAGTCTGTAAGTTTCTTTCAAGTTCATGATAAAGGATGCAACTCAGCAACAGCCATGTGGAAGTGGGCAGAGGCCAGGGGGCATAGAAGTTCCATGCCCTCTCCCGTCGGACACCATCTCAGCACCTCCACGTGCTCAGCACCCCGGGAGCATTCTTTGATACTGTCACTCTGAACTGCGTGACTGCAAGGCCTCAACTGGTGGTCAGTCCAACCTACCAGAGACATGCTGATGATGTTAGTGTTCAATTAGCAACACACAAACCAGACATGAATCTCAAGCCACCATGCCCTTTCAATGCCTCCCCCAACTTGCTGAACTGATTTCTGTATTATCATTATCTAGACAATGGAACATGCAGCAGTCACATGGCTTTTTAATTTAATTTCAATCTTTATTGTTGAAAGTATTACATGTCCCCCACTTTCCCCCCATTGACCCATTCCAGCCCTCCCCCAGGCCTGCACCACATGCCTTTTTAGTGGCAATTGCTTCATAAATGTACAAAGCTATGAGTACCATAATGTGAACTAGAAACTACTCAATGCTGAGCCTCTCAACCCTAGATGTTTACATCCTACTTCCAATTTGTGTGTTTATATCCTCACAAACTGTGTGATGAAGCTATTCATAGTCCTACTCAAAATGTGATCTGTGGACCAATGCCAATCCACAGTTTGCAAACTTTCAAGACAATAAGTAGGTATTTAAGAGAAAGCACTTAGAAACTTTTATAGAAATTAGAGCAATTTTGTATTGTTAAATTAAAGAATTAGGCCTTATATTTCATGTTTTAAAGTTCCATTTTTCTAGTAATTGTTTTTTTAAAAAATTAAATCTTTATTGTTCAGATTATTACAGTTGTTCCTCTTCCCCCCCCCCTAGCTCCCCTCCATTCAGTTCTCACCCCACCCTCCGCCTTTACCCCCCCCCCCCCACTGTCCTCATCCATAGGTGCGCGGTTTTTGTTCAGTCTCTTCCTGCATCCCTCACATCCCTATCCCCCCCAAGAATAGTCAGTCCACTCCCTTTCTATGCCCCTGATTCCATTATAATCACCAGTTTATTCTGTTCATCAGATTATTTATTCACACGCTTTTTAGATTTACTTGTTGATAGATGTGTATTTGTTGTTCATAATTTGTATCTTTATCTTTTTCTTCTTCTTCCTCTTCTTAAAGGATACCTTTCAGCATTTCATACAATACTGGTTTAGTGGTGATGAACTCCTTTAGCTTTTCCTTATCTGTGAAGCTCTTTATCTGACCTTCAATTCTGAATGATAGCTTTGCTGGGTAAAGTAATCTTGGTTGTAGGTTCTTGCTATTCATCACTTTGAATATTTCTTGCCACTCCCTTCTGGCCTGCAAAGTTTCTGTTGAGAAATCAGCTGACAGTCGTATGGGTACTCCCTTGTAGGTAACTGAGTTTCTTTCTCTTGCTGCTTTTAAGATTCTCTCTTTGTTTTTTGCTCTTGGCATTTTAATTATGATGTGTCTTGGTGTGGTCCTCTTTGGATTCCTTTTGTTTGGGGTTCTCAGCAATTCCTGGAATTGTAAGTCTATTTCTTTCACCAAGTAGGGGACGTTTTCTGTCATTATTTCTTCAAATAGGTTTTCACTATCTTGCTCTCTCTTCTTCTGGCACCCCTATCATTCAGATGTTGGTACGCTTGAAGTTGTCCCAGAGGCTCCTTACACTATCTTCGTATTTTTGGATTCTTTTTTCATTTTACTTTTCTGGTTGGGTGTTTTTTGCTTCTTCGTATTTCAAATCTTTGACTTGATTCTTGGGATGCTCTAGTCTGCTGTTGGAACTCTGCATAATTTCCTTTATTTCAGTCAGTGTATGCTTAATTTCTAGTTGGTCCTTTTTCATAACCTCGAGGGTCTCACTACATTTCTTGAGGGTCTCACTACATTTATTGGCGGTCTCACCAGACTTTTTGAGGGTCTTACTAAATTTATCGGCGGTTTCTACAAAGTTCTTGAAAAACCTTATAAGTGTGGTTTTGAACTCTATATCCAGTAGTTTGCTTTCCTCCATTTCTGTCATTTGTGACCTGTTTCTGTGTCTCCGCATTTTTTATGCTTCCCTGTGTTGATAGAGTGGCTTTCTGTGCTAGGTGTCCTATAGGGCCCAGTGGCTCAGCCTCCCCAATTACCTGAGGTGGACACTCTTGGTGCACTCCTTTGTGGGCTTTGTGCACAGTCTTGTTGTAGTTAAGCGTTGATTGTTGTAGGTATCACTGGGAGGAATTGACCTCCCGGCCAATTGGCTGTAAGAATCAGCTGTGTCTGCAGTGGGAGAACTTCTGTGCTGCAAACACCCCTCTGGGGCAAGACTTGCTTCAGTGGGGCTTTGGTGCTCACTGAATCTGCCCCTGAGTGTGCCCCTTATGGATCTGAGGAGTTGTAATCTGGCTCTTGGATCTAAGGAGGTGCTAATTTAGCCTCTGCCTGAGGCTACCCAGCAGGAGCTATGAAGAGATGTGCAGATTCCCCTTCCTTGTTTGGGGTTTTGAGGTGCCCAGATGAGGTCCAGCTGTGAAGCAATGCAAGCTGCTGTGGGGTCTTGGGCCTTCTCTTGGAAGTTTTGGGTCTGTCTGGCCCAGCTGTAATTTGTTGGGTAATTTTCAGATTGCAAAGGGCCAGGGCATTCATAGGCAAAAGCCTCTGCCGCAGCTTGGGTGGGGCGGGGTCTCAGGGAATCAACAGCGCGGAGCAAACAGCTATGGCTGATCCTCAGCCCTGCCCTAAGGGGCCTGGCGTCTCAGTGACCCGGTAATTGCTGCAGTCACCTCTGAGAGTAAGCCGCCCTCGAGTTCTGAGTTCTGCCCACTGCCAGACAGTCCAGTTTCTCCCCATATGAGTCTGGGTCCCCAGAGACTTCCCGGAACTGGAGTTCAGAGCAGTCGGGGGCTTGAGACTCCCTCCCAATTCAAAAAGACAGCCGAGTCCTCAGTTGCCAGCCCTTGCCGCGTGTGCCTCCTTACTTCTGCACTTTACTTCCGCACCTCCTCTGAGTCTCAGTGCTTTTCTCTTTCCTTCTAGTTGTAGAATTTCCACTCAGCTAGCCTTCCTGTGGTTCTGGATGATGTCCGTTTTGTCTTTTAGTTGTATTTTTGAAGTTGTTGTGGGAGGCAGCAATTTCCGGTGTTTACCTATTCCATCTTGGTTTTCTGTCTCTCTCTAGTCTTAACACACGTATTCCCACATCTCAGCAGCACAAGGGTGCACTGAATTCTCATGCTTGGAATTGCTCAACTGCCCCCTTCCGCAGCATCTTTCTTGCCTCCAGCTGGAGACCGTTCTTTGCTTTTAAGGGCTTATGTGATTAGACGGGGTCTTGCTATGGACTTAATATTTGTACAACCCTCCCCCCCCCCCCCCCACACACACACACTATTCTTATGTTGAAACCCAATGCCCAACATGATAGTATTTGGAGGTGAAGCTTTTGGGAGCTGATAGATCATGAGTGGAACCCTCGTGATTAGGATTCGTGCTCTTTCTAAGCGACTCCAGAGAGCTCCCTCGTCCCTTCTACCACATGAGGACAGTAAGAAGGCATTGTCAATGAACCAGGAAGTAGGCTCTTACTAGACACTGAATTGCTGGTGCCTTGATCTTAAATGTCTGAGCCTTCAGAACTGTGAGAAACAAATTTTTGTTGTCTATGGTGTTTTGGTACAGAAGCCCAGAGACGAACACAGGCCTATGGGGATAATACAAGATAATTCCCCTATTTTAAGGTCCACAGCTTTAATCACATCTGCAAAGTCCCTTTGCCATGTAATATAACACATGCACAGGTTCCAGGTATTAGGGTGTGAACCTCCGTGAAGGAGCCTTATTCTGCCTACCATAGATAGAGTATAGCAAGCATGTCAAACTCAAAGGCTAACACGGGCCAAATAAACAAGGGTTAAGTTTATGTGGGCCGCAACAAAACAAAAGCTTCAATTTCCATAGAAACGTAGGTTTATTTTGATAAAGCCATGATGAATACAAAGGGCTGAAATAAATGAGTAATCATTAACATAAAATAGAACATTTTAATAAAAATATTTTTTCTTGAACATTAACTTACCAGACACTGAATAACTCCACGTATTAATAAGTGTAACACAAATAAACCTATTTTTCTTGTTTACCGAAAGTGAAATATTTCCTGTTGCGCACACCTTACAAGTCAGTACAAGACTGATGTGGCAATCGGTGCTAAAGTATTCGTTGCTAGTATTAGTGGAGAGAAATGGTGCGCCTGCACATAAGATGCGTAAGGGAAATGAATGCAATGCGATTATAGTAATCAGTCATTAGCAAACGTTGTAGTTCGTTATTAATAATTATGTGTAACAGGCATTGTAAAAATTAAATTACGAAATTTTTATTAAAACGTTTCTTACATACCGTTATATTGGCTAGGCCGCAAAAATATTTGTTGTCGGCCACATGCAGCCCATGGGCTGCGAGTTTGACATGGTTGGAGTATGGGTAAGTCCAGGAGTCCTCATACTATTTTACAAATTGAGCATAGCCTAAGTGTACAGTGATGTCCTAGGCCTTCACATTCATTCACCAATCACCCAGAGCAACTTTCAGTCCTGCCAGCTCCATTCATGGTAAGTGCCCTATACAGGTGTGTAAGTTTTTAATCTTTATACCATACTTTTACTGTACCTTTTCTATGTTTAGATACACAAATAGTGTCCATTGTGGTACAACTGCCCACAGTATTCAACACCAATATGTTGTACAGGTTGGTAGCACAGGAGCAATAAACAGGCTGTACCATGGTAGATGTAGATGGGTGTAAGTGCACTCTGATGGTGGCACGACAAAATCCCCCAAGGACACATTTCTCAGAATGTATCCTGTCATTAAGCAACCCATGACTGTATTATGCAAGAATAGATAACTAAAACACTAATATCACCAACAGCATGTATTATATTTTCTCTGAAAGACCAAGCATTGTTTTTAATGCCTGACTAGATCCCGACAAATACAAACGCCAATCTTTTCTGAACTAATCATTCATTGTCTGGCATTCCTTGGAATGAATTTTTTAAAAAAGAAAATTTTAAATTAAAAGCTAAAGGCTTAGACTTTTAATTATACCTTTATCACAATTTCAAACAGTTCCGTGGTTCCATTTAGTCTTTAATATGGTAGGGAAGATAGGTAGGTAGGTAAATACATAATCAACTTGGACAGATAATGATATTCGGTTTGAGTATATATTTTGTATGTTCTCTTGAATAATTTTCTCTCTCCTCTCCCCCATTAAATAATTCCAGAGAATGAGAAAGGAGCTAAGGAAACAGAGATACACTGAAATTTAGAAACTTGCTCAAACTCATATAGCTAGTAAGCAGTGGAGCCAGGATTCAAGACGGTCGACTTTCAAATTCTGTGCTCATAATCACTATGCTATGTATGATACCTCTCACAGTATATCTGATCACACTTTATGACCATCCAAATAAATAGAAGTTCTCAAATTCATCACTACTACATTCATAGTCTACTGCTTGGCTGATATTTTCTTCCATGGTATATATACTGTTAATATCACATAGTATTAACACTATTAATAGTTATCACTGTTCTATGCAGTGAAAAAAGATTATATATACACACATAGAGACACAAAGTGTTATTTTTGGAGAAGGTATGAGACGGCACACATAAACAGTATTCAAGTGAAATATCCACAGGCAGCTTAATAATATGTAAGGTAATGTCATGCCTCAGTACATGATCTACAAATCAGTTCCTAGAGGTGTTTGGTGCAATAATAAACACAACACCTTCCTTCTACTGTGCTTACTTAAAAAAGAAAACATTAATCCATTATTTATTAACATTATCCAGATTTTTATTAACTTAAATTGACATTGTTAATTTAGTATGACAAGTCCTTAGTATATATGCCTTTATTTGGTGAAAACCTATAGGTTCTTCTCAATACCACAGGATCATAAAGACTTGCAGTTATCGGTGTTTTGTAACAATTAAGATAATGTTCAAATAATTAAGTTACTTCACTGAAATATTTAAAAGAATATTCTGAGGAGTGTTTGAAAGCTCTGTTTATAAATAGTGATTGATATACTTAGTTAGGTATTTGGTGTTGAAGATAAACACTTCTTATATAAAACATTGTTTTAATACAGTGATGGCGAACCTTTTGAGCTCGGCGTGTCAGCATTTTGAAAAACCCTAACTTAACTCCGGTGCCGTGTCACATATAGAAATTTTTTGATATTTGCAACCATAGTAAAACAAAGATTTATATTTTTGATATTTATTTTATATATTTAAATGCCATTTAACAAAGAAAAATCAACCAAAAAAAATGAGTTCGCGTGTCACCTCTGACACGCGTGTCATAGGTTTGCCATCACTGTTTTAATACATTGCTCTACTAATAAGGCTAGTTATTAGATATAATATTTCTAACACTAAAGAATAAAGCTTTATCTTCAGATTTATTTTATTCATAGGACTCATATTAATGAAGAACGATGTATCCAACAAAAATAAACTGGCATATTGCAAATGGCATTCTGTAGAAGTGAAAAAGGAGGCTGCAACAAAAGAAACTAGATAACTGCATTACACATTCTTTATACAAACAGCCCATTCTCAATAGAATTAAGTGCAGAACAAATGCTTTTAAAAGTTTTTATGCCTAGACGGCAATTATAGTTTTCACACATGAATGAGAAAAGGAACAATAATAACACAGAACACAGTATTTTTAATGATTACAGCACATTTAAAACCTTCAGCCGTCCACTGGATTCTCAGATCAGATCGGCAACTGAAACTTCACATCCACCTGGGCTTGCTTGGCTAAGTTCACTATTTCAGAGAGCTTTACAACCTGAAAGAAAAAAACAACAACCATCTTTGTCTCTATTTTCACTAAAACATAAAAATAAGAACTATTGGTCAACGTGAAATTGATGCACATTCAGTCTTTTTCATTTGAAATGTGAGCTATTCTGACATCAATCACTTCACACTCTTATAAGCATTTGCCATTCAAATCTAACACTCTTAAAAACCCACACTTCAATACTTTCAATAATATCTATAAAATTAGAAAGTATTGAATATATGTATATACCTGCTTTTATTGCCTAAATACAAAAATCGTATCTTAAGTACTACACAATGCAAATCACATATAAATAAGTTTGTCTTTTTTTTTCTCTAAAGTATACAATCTTAACAATATTGGATAGGAATTTGGTTCTAGAAGTTAGTATTTTATTGTTGGTACCATACAAAATAGACAATTAACGTCTAAAACCAAATAATAAATTCAGCTTCTCTCCTCTCCTATAGAGTAGATAAGAGAAGGTTTTAGTTAGCCACTTTGGTTTGAAATTCCATCTCTAATGCTTATGATCCTGAATATGTTAATTTATCTAGCCTCTGTTCCCTCATCTATAAAAATGAGATTATATCACCAAACTCATAATAATATTTGAAGAAAACAACTTAGTATTGCAAGCACAATAAATACTTGATAAATGGTAGCAGCTGCTAATATCATTACATTATTATTAATATTGTCATGACTTCCATAATCTCTTAGTCAGTAGAAAACATAGCAGTCACAACTTAAACCAACTGTTTTATCTTTCATCGTCTATCTGAGTCTTCTCCTTTCCATGTCCACAAAGCTTTTCTTAATTCAAGCTCTCACTGAAAACAAGCATATTTTCAGAGACAAGTTATAACCTATCCATAACCTTCACCTCACATCACATCTAATTATTGCCCTAGACAGACTCCTACTATCCTCCACTTTTCCATTCAACAGTTTATACCACATCTCAAAGTCAAAACAGGCTTTCTCCCTGCCATTCCCATGCTCAAAATCTTAATTTAAACTCAGGATTGAGTATAAGACCCTCTGTCTCTAAACAGCAGTTGAATTTCATTTACTAATAGGTACTTTCCTAGAGTATGTCCCAAAGAAAAACAGAACACTTGATTATTCTTATGAAATGATATATTAACGCAGCAAATCTCAAAAGCCTGTTACTGATTAAACCATACAGCTCTTCCACGAATTGTCTTTAAATATAGGTGGGAAAAGTTCTCATTTAGGAACATCTCTATATCTACTATGGACTGTGCACTAAAATATAATGTTAAGTAAAATAAATGAGGTAAAATATACGTAATAATCAGATAATGAGGGAAAGTGGACAGATATATGTGTGTGCCTACACACATACATATGTGTTATACACACACAATTTGCTTTAAAAATGAACTAAAATTCTTTTTTTTTTTTTTAAAGCTGGTTACCTATGGGGAAGGAAGAAACAGATACAGGTATAAAAGTTAGATTCTCTGAATATACTTTGTTTTATAGTTATGACTTTGGAACCATGTAAATACTTATATAATACAAAACAAAAATTGGTTTTAAGAGCAATTTCTTAAAAAAATTAAATGATACTAATTATATACCAAGCTGGGATAAAACAGAGCTATTTTACATGAATTTTAAAATCCAGTAAGTTATGAAAAATACTTCAAAGGACAGAAAGAACTGCACATACAAATCTTAAGTTGCTTTCAGTAATCATATTGTTGGTATTATTTCTGTACAATTATAATGTCTGTTTTGAGGGACAAAGTAAATAAATATTTATATGTATGTCAATATGACATGGGAGAGATAAGAAAAGACCTGTACTACTGGATTTGCACTGGAAATATCAGTATGTACTCATGTATTTATCTCTTTAAAAAATACATATTTTCCTAGATTTACCATTTTAAAAGCCTGGAAACAACGAACAACCCTGTACCTGTAAGTACCCTTATGATCTCTAAAAACCATTTTGCTGATTTCAGATCTTAAGCAAAAAATGTAAAAATGAGCCTAGGACATCTATCAAACCAGAAAGTATATCACAGGGCATGTCAGGAAGACTCAGGAGCCAACTTTAAGAGGTTCCATTGACTAAAGATGGGATCATTTGAGCACATCAAATAGGTTTAAATCCACCGAGTGAAAAATAATATGTGCATATGTGCGTACACACACAACACAAACAACACACACACACACTAAAAACTTTAAAAAAAGAAACAAAAAGCCTACGTCACTACTGTAGGACATTAATGGGAACAAACCCATTATTTTGAAAACTCATCAATAAAAGCAAAATCAAGTAACTGTCCTGCTTTTCCTATGCAAAATTTACTTCATAATAAGTAGTTGATATAAAGGATTTTCACTCTTTTTAAGTATTCCATTTAATAAATGACAGAATTAGATTATCACCACTTTGCATTTATGAAATTTTATACCTAAGCTATAATTGTCAATGATAGGCAGTATCACAAAAAGAGAAATAATCTGACATTAACTATATACTTCCTTATAGAATTACACAACATCAACTATAAAATATTCTTGCTCCCTGCTCCCCCAAATCAAATACATATATGATCAAGCCTACAGACCAACACTACCAGTTTACAGGAAATATAGGGGTAGAGGACACCCCAGGGATTAAAATCATTAATATTCTGACTATGGGAAACACTGTAAGATCATCAACTTGTCTTTTCAAAAATAAACTCCAGGAAAATAAACAAAAGTGAACTTATAGATTAACAGAAACTTATAACATAATTAACCAACTGCAATGCATACAATTACTGTGATCCTAATACTAATGAAGAACCTAGACAAAATATATTTCAGCCCTAACCGGTTTGGCTCAGTAGACAGAATGTCGGCCTACGGACTGAAGGGTCCCAGGTTCGATTCCAGTCAAGGGCATGTACCTTGGTTGCGGGCACATCCCCAGTAGGAGGTGTGCAGGAAGCAGCTGATCGATGTTTCTAACTCTCTATCCCTCTCCCTTCCTCTCTGTAATAAATCAATAAAATATATTAAAAAAAAATATATATATATATTTCAGAGAATCCCAAAAATGTCAACACTGACTAGATTCTTTTTTATAAAATAGAAACATAATATTACCATCTCACCTGAAACAAATAATTTCTTTATATCATTATCAATAGTATCATTACTTTTATCTTTTATAGATACATGATGACATGTATGAAATGATATAATAATGTCTGGGGTTTGCCTCAAAATAATCACGGGCAAGGAAGGAAGTACAAATGAAATAATATTGGTGATAATTAAGATGGGTGATAGTTATAATCACATCTAAATAAATGAAAACCACATCTAAATAAGTTTGTTTTTTAAATACAAAATTTCAACTTAAAATATTGGGATAGGAGTTTGGGTCTAAGAGATAGTACTTTACTTTCTATCACTAAGTGATAGAAAGTAAATACTACTATTTATCTGAAACACATTTTTAGTGATATTAGCTGGTTCGTTTGAGAATCTAAATGTTTACATTAGATAGGAAGTTAGACACGAGTGGCTGGGGTGAGGCCTGCCCTGGGGTTCTGAACAGGGACGGGCCAACACTGCCTTCAGACCTCCTCTCTATGGGCGAACCCAGTCAGCAGTCCACCAGTGGGCAGGTTCAGAACCAGCCAATTCTTGGCCCAAGATCAGAGGAAAACAACATGAATTCAATGCCAATGAACCTTACCAGGGCCCTGGACTAATTATAATAAAATTAGCATTGGGGGTTTCTGTATGCATTGTGGGTAAGGGCATGTGCGGAAGAAATATAGTTATATAACCCGTTTCTGTCAATCATCCCTGAATGCAAATGAGTCTCCACCCAGAAAATCCCTCATTTAAACCCAGGAGTTCGGGGCCATTATCTCTCCTGGATGGATGGCCTGCTCCTCGCTTGGAGTGTATCTTCAATAAACCCCACTTTGCTTTACTTTCATTTTTGTTGACCTTAAAATCTTTTCATTGTCAATGAGAAGAATCCAGGAACCAGCCGATAACCCCAATCGGGAACATTTATACATCCTTTATACACTTTGCAAACATAGCCTGTTTACCATTTTAGCAGCTTCATCCAAGTCATCACAAGCAAGAATTTTAAGTCCACTGTCAGTTATCAGTGCCTTAGCATCATCCACTCGTGTACCTGAAAATGAGATATGCAAATATAAAGATGTTTTAAATATTGACACAAAATCATACATAAGTCATTTCATCATAAGAATATTTCATTATTTAATATAATACATTCTCTAAAGCAAGAAAATACTGTAAAAACCTAGTTACCTCGTGAAGTACCATATCAATGGCAATTTAGAATTCACGAAAAAGCACAACAAATAATGTATCAGATCATACGAACCAAAACTGTGAGCAATTTTGCCCCAATGTTAGAAATTTTTTAATACCATGTTTTAAAAATTTCCAATTACATACTTTTGTGGACAAAAAGGGGCCACATGCTAACGTGACTAGCTCAGGGAAGGCCTGCGTGATGGCCTTTCAAACTCAGAGACCTAAAGTAACTACAAAGCATTGTCTAAAATTAAAACTTTTTAAAAATAAAAGCAATTTATGGTGTGTAGTCATGTCTTAAGGCAGTATTTTTCCTTAACAAAGGTTAATCTTCACCTTAACTAAGCCTGTCCATTTGTCTTTTGGCATCTAGGATACTATGCCTTTGCAAAAACAAAGTAATTTCCCTTTTTCAGAGCCCTCAAAGTACAGAGTTGAGACCACAAATACCTTCATTATCATTGTTATCATTACCATGTTAATTGTTGACTTAACTATCCTGCACTCATCTAAGTGTGTGTCTATCATTTTACTCTTTATCCAATCCTAGAGGTTTCCCTGCTTTGCTTTCTCCTGCCTCCCTAATCTATCACCAATGGATTTCATAATAACCCACTTACATCAATCACCTCCTATATTGTAATGTATAAAATAAGGTGAAAAACTGCCATTCTCCTGAGCATTAACTCAATCCATTGAGATTCTGCTTCCCAGCATTTGTTGACAGTTTGGCTCAAATAAACTACAAAAATCCTTCACAGGTTTGAATGTTTCTTATATTAACACTTTCATTTAAAAGATACAGCTATTTGAAAACTGTATTTAAAAGAACTAAACTCCTTGGAATTGTGGTAGGCAGTTAGAGAGACATGAGCAGAGCAAGGACAATGGGCCTGGTACAGAAGGTCACCAGGAAGAAAAGCCCCAGGTGCAAAGGACAATTGTAGGGTGGGACCTTACCCCCAGAGGACCTTTCCTCCCTTAGCATATCAATGGTCATGCAGTTTGGACACACTGACCTTTCCTCCCTAGATAATATCGAGGCCTCAGCTGTATTTAAGCTCCAAGCCCAGAAAAGCAGCAAAACCAGACAAGCTAATCTCAGGACCAGCTGCACTGGGTAATGACCCTGCCCTGGCACTGACCAATCTATCAGTGGAGACCCCAACCCTGAAAGAGCAACCTGGAAAAGTGCTAAATATCCATTGAAATCTTCCCCTGGGACCGCATCTAAAATCGCCAACCTTAACAATCCTTAAGATAGAGGACCCAGAGCACTCTCCCTCCCAGGAGCATGCCTGCACCTTTCCCTTCCCCCTCACCCAAGCACCTTACCATTTGCTTCCCCACTCCCAAGCTCTAAGGGCCCTTCCTTTATTTACCTCTATAACTCATTTCCTCTACAAATATTACTTCTATCTCTGTGATTTTATAAATAAATGTTCTCTTATAGCTTGAGTCTTGTCTCTGAATTCTTTCCCACACAGAACTCAAGTATGGAGGTTGCTGAACTCAGGTCTGGTCCAACTGTCACCTGATGCTATTCCCACCACCTACAGTAGAATCATGAACTTTTAAGCAAGTAGCGTTCATATAACAATTACAAGATATCTGTTACACTCACCTTGTAACCGTACCACAATAGGTATTTTAATTTCCAAATCCTTTACTGCCATGACTATACCCTGTGCAATAACATCACACCTCATGATTCCTCCAAAAATGTTGACCAGAATAGCCAGTACCTGTGAACAGAATGTTTTTGGTTGATTAAAATTTTAAAGAAATGAGTATGTGTCCTTCCTTCTCAAGAAAATATTCGTATTTATACCTTATGATGAAATTTAATTCCATGGAACCATTTTCAAACAAAACAGCCATCACTGAAGTCTGTGTAGTCCACCACACACCAGAACTTATTTTCCCCTCTTCAGGTAATTAATTCCAACACCTGGCTCATATTCTCTTCTCTTCTGTCTCATATGAATAAGACCTGATTCCTTTACTTGTTTCCTATTAAACACAGCCATTCACCAACATGATATCCCAGATCATGTTGTAAGACAATGTCACATAAAGAGCTCCAACTTATGTTCATTGACTATCATTTCTTCTTCACTTAGCCCCACCAATTCAACAAACTCTTCAAACAAACCAGGCCCTCAAAAATCACTGAATTTCTGTTTGCCCACTATTAGCTACACATCACATCCAAACCTCTGTTTGGGTCAGTATTTTTTCATCATCACACCAATAATCTGAATCATTGTTCTTCTATCACGTACAAAAAGTTTTTTTTCACTTTTTATTTTTTAAAAAAATATTTTTATTGATTTCAGAGAGGGAGGGAAGGAGAGAGGGAGGGAGAGAGGGAGAGGAGAGAGAGAGAGAGAGAGAGAGAGAGAGAGAGAGAGAGAGAGAGAGAAACATCAATGATGAGAGAGAATCATTGACTGGCTGCCTCCTGCACACCTGACACTGGGGATCCAGCCGATAACTGGGCAGGGAATTGAACCGTGACCTCCTGGTTCACAGGATTATGCTCAACCACTGGGCCACACTGGCCAGGCTACATTTCATTTTTAATGCACTTTACTTTGGTGTAGTTCATTCACCTACACCAGAGTTCCTCAACCAGTGCAATATAAATAGCTTATAGACACCAAGATATTGTTCCCTCGACCCTTAGAGAAGCTAGGAAGGTTCTAGGACAGCTGTCACCTCTGGGCCAGTGGCCTCTGACCACAAGCAACCTTCTCCATATACCTTCTAGGCCCCACTGAAATACATCTGTGAATGCCATGACATGAAAAAGGTTGAGACACACTGAGCTATACTACACATTCCTCATATTTACCACTATTATTTCTAGAAATTATAATGGACTAGAATTCATAGTGGACTCTGGCACCTTCTTAGCTCTCTTCCTCCCACCTCATTCTAGGTAGCTACAATATGCACTACAGGGCATCATCTGACATCCTAGCCTTAAAGTTACTGTTATCTCCAGTCCATTTCAACTAATTCTTACCAAGGACAAACCCTTGACCAGAAAGAGAATCTCTACAATATCAAATGTGTAAATCCCACTTTCTGTCCAGCCTCCTCTTTCACTTCTAATTCCTTTTATCACTAAATATCAAACCCAATCTTTTCCTCTTAAAGCCTCTGGTCCCTAAACCCCTTTCTAATCACTGGATGTATCAGCTCTCTACCAACATGACTTTCTTCACTATAGCAAGGGAGTGGGGGTGGGGAAACCTTTCTTCTGCCAAGGGCCATATGGATACTTATAACATCATTCGAGGGCCATACAAAATTATCAACTTAAAAATTAGCCTGCTGCTAACCGGTTTGGCTCAGTGGATAGAGGGTCAGCCTGTGGACTGAAAGGTCCCAGGTTCGATTCCGGTCAAGGGCATGTACCTTGGTTGTGGGCACATCCCCAGTAGGGAGTGTGCAGGAGGCAGCTGATCGATGTTTCTCTCTCATCAGTGTTTCTAACTCTCTATCCCTCTCCCTTCCTCTCTGTAAAAAATCAATAAAATATATTAAAAAAAAAATTAGCCTGCTATATTTGGTCAGACATTTAATTAACTCACTCCTATGCCTTGGCAGGGCCAAACCAAATAATTTCGCAGGCCTTATACGGTCCTCGGGCCAGACGTTACACACTCCTGCTAGAGAGCCTGGAACCTATGGCTGAGCAATTCAATGATAATTCCATGTGCATGCTCAATTCTCTCATACCAAGTCTACCTCCACTACCCCAATTCAATTAATGCATTCTTGGATGTTTCTATCCTGTTAATTTATCCATTCCTACTTTAAAGGAAAGCAAAACAGCAAAAACAAACAAAAAAACCATCCTGTAACACTAGCATAAACCAAAGAGCAGTATAATAATGATTCATCAGCATTTCTTTCCTGAATAATCTGCCTCATACCTTTCACTCTCTTCATGAGCCTCCTTTCTCCAATACACATCTCCATGCAGCTAAACATAGCTCATCTTCTTAGTCTCCCAAACAAGCAAGCAAACATATACCACACAGCTCTCTTCAACCCTACTTTCATTCAACTGTTAGCACTGTGTCCTTCTGTGCCTTCACAAAAAAGGCCCTGAAAAAGTATCTCAACTCAATCCATTACAGCCTGACGGGAAGCTGGTCCTCTCTCCTCTACGATTCTTACTAAGGTTCCTAATCATTTCATTTAGTACTTAGTGTACTTGATTGCTCCTACATCTGACACTGTTGCCCATCCACTTAATTCTCAAAACTCTTCATCCTGTCCTTTAATGTCACCACTCTCACCTGATCTGCAACTATCTCTGTCAATTTGTTCTCTCTTATTATTCTACTAGTGGCCTGGTGCTCGAAATTTGTGCACGGGGGTGGGGGGGTGAGGGGTGGGGTGGGTGCCCTCAGCCCAGCCTGCACCCTCTCCAATAGGGGACCGCTTGGGGGACATCCTTCTTGCAATCTGGGAACGCTGGCTCCTAACCGCTCACCTGCCTGCCTGCATGATCACCCCTAACTGCCTCTGCCTGCCTGCCTGATTGCTCTTAACCCCTCCGCCTGCCTCTGCCTCCAGGCCTCTCTCTGGGCCTGTTCTGCAGCCTACTCGACAGCTGCTGATCAGGCCCTGCCTCTCTCTCTCTCTCCAGGCCTTGCGAGCAGCCGCTGTGGCTGCTGATTAGGACCTGCCTGTCTCCGGGCTTGATCCGCAGCTGCCAAGGCAGTGGTGAGGTTGTTAGGCCTCCACCTGGCCTGGGCTGGAGGCTAACAACCTCGCTGCGCCCACCTCGCTTCCCCCCGTCTGGTGACTGGTTGTCTGGTCGTTTAGGACATGATGGCCCCTGGTCTTTATAATGTAGACTAGGGGCCCAGAGCACGAATTCGTGCACCTTGAAAGGAACTGTGGGCCGTGAGGCTGTGGTGGGCACAGGAACAGGTTTTGGCCCATCCTCCATGCCACTGCCCAGCCCCTGCTGCTGCGACCCCAGGTCTCCTCTCTGCCAGCAGCCCTGTTCCTGTCACCTCTGCTCCCACGCGCTGAGAGTGCCAGCCCCACTTGTACCCGCTGACAGCGCAGAGCGACTGGGGCTGGTATCAGCAGCGGGTGTGAGTGGGGCTGGCACATCGGCGGATGTGAGCGGCAACCTCTGCCCTGATTGCGCCTCAGGAGCAGGGGGAGGTGGAGAAGCCTTCACGGGTGACTGGGGCTGGCAGCCACCGCTCGCACCCACTGACGGCGCCGGGCACCAGCAGTGGGTGCAAGCAGCAGCTCCGGCTGTGCGGGACTAGTGCTGGCAGTGGTTGCGAGTGGCAGCTCTGGTGCCAGCAGTGGGTGTGAGTGGGGCCGTCTCTGGCAGTGGGTGTGAGAGGTGACTGCTGGCTCTGATCACCCCTCAGGAGTAGGGGGAGGTGGAGAAGCCCTGAGGTGCGATCAGGGCCGGCAGCCGCCACTCGCACCTGCTGACGACCGCGTTGAGCAATCAGGGCCAGCGCTGGGTACTGGCAGCGGCTCCAGCGCCAGCAGCGGGTGCAAGCGCCAGGCGAGACCGTGGCACAAGGGAGCAAAGAATTTTCAGGAACCACCAGAGGCTCGCCCTAATGACAACGACCAGTGCCTCGCCTTGGTCTGGTGCTCCCACTGACTTGCTCCACCATCCTGCTGCGGCCGGCACCTGTCATGTTCCAAGCGCGCCCCCTTATGGTCAACGCATGTCATAGCGACTGGTTGTTCTGCTGTTCTGCCGTTTGGTCTATCTGATTATTAGGGTTTTATATATGTAGATTTTATCGCTCCTTCTTTATTCAGTCCTTCAACATGGAGGAGAGGGGTAGGTGAAGAGATAGTTCCATTCTTAGTTTCCTCATCTCACTCATTTGAGTCATCTCACCAACTTCTAACACTTCAACTTTTCTCAATATACTGAAGACTCTCAATTATATATCTAACCATTATACGAAATATATCTTTATAACCATAAACTAGATAGTCCCCACAGTGCAAAATTAACACATTCAGAAATACATATTTCTCTATTTTGCCTCTTGATGGCACAAAGGATGATTGTCCCCAGCCAAAAGTCCTAACCAACCCCTGGTTGGTTAATCCAACTAAGCTCTCTCAATGCCACCCCCCAGCTACCCAAAAAAGAAGAGAAATGAATTTAATGATTGTATCTCAGAAATGCCTCTAAATATCTTTACTTTATTCTTACACTACCTTTGCCAGGACCTCTTCGTCTTTTTTAACAATGAGGTATAACAACCAAATTGATCTATCCTACCAGTGCCTCCGTGCTCTACATTTCACACTCTACTAGCAAAGTTACCCTTTTTTAGAAAATAAAAAGATAAGGAACACACATATATATATATACTAGTACATATATATATATATACACACACATATATATATATACGTATATATACACACACATATATATATATCCGTATATATATATATATATATATATATATATATATATATATATATATTATACACACACACACACACACACACACACACACACATATATATATGCTGGAGTAGAGGGGTTAAATTCTAAACTCCTTAACAATAGGTACAGGTGTTTTCACAATATGGACGCAACATTATCTCTTATTCGCCCCAAAATGTTATTCTTATACATAAGCATCTTATTCCATGAACATAGTGGCTATCTCTAAACTCCATGCCTTTAAATAAACTTATTCAATTCTCAAGATAGCTCAAGGTATCATCCATTCAGTGAAGGCCATTGTGATTCTCACAGTTATTGGTTGTCTTGTATTCTTCCACAGCACTGCATTCAGTTTATCACCCCAGTCAGACTATACTAGTAAATGCCTTGAAGGGAGGGACGATGTATTCCCAAATCCAAGCACAGTGTCCAATACAAAGAGTTATAATATGTATACAGCTACTTCAATGCTATCCACATTGTCTCCCTGGGCTATGGGACTGTTTCCAACTCCAATGCTCTTAATGTCAGTCCCTAACACTGGAATTCTTTATATGCATTTATCTATACTTGTACCTAGGCCCTAAAAGCCATGCTTAAAAATATAACAAAAATTCCAGTTCACCTTCAAAAGGACTCAACAGTTAGATAATTACATAATTCTCTTTTAGAGTTTATGCCAAAAAAAGCTATACAAATATAGTTCCAATAAAATTTGTTTACTTTTAAAAAATATTATTCAACAAGGAGAATAAAGCAATTTGTGTTTCATTTTAGTTTAATTCTCTTTATGAAATTGAAGATGGCAAATAAGTCTATAAGCTCAAAGTCAAAGAGCAGTAAAATAATTTTTCAAACAATTCTAGAGTCTAAAACAAAAATGTACACTGTCAACATCATCAATAATAAGTATTTATAAATGACCTATACATGTACTGTACATTATGCCAACCACTGCCAGAGGCAACAATGAGTAAGATATGATCCTATCAATGAGGAATTCTCATTCTTAATTCAATACGACTAGTTCCAGGGTGGCCATTATCTTATTTTTCCATGAGCCTTTAAACCCACATTGGCCACACAGTAGCTATACTGCTTAAAAAGTATCTGGTGACTGATAATATGTATGTCTTTTAGATAATGATGTTTCACATCCCTTGTATATTGATAATCACTTATAAATTCATAAATCTGCATTATGGCATATCTGCATATGACAGGTTATGCAAACATTAAAATAGGTGGTTTAGAAGAGTACCTTAGTAAATGCAAAAAGTACTCATAATATGTCAGCAAAAATAAGACTCAAAATATGTACATTAAAAGACATATACATGAATGGCTGAACTATGTAAGTTATCTACAAGTAATATGCTAATTAGACTGAATGTCTTCTGGATGTCATTCTGGACTCCTTCCTGATGAAGCCGGGGATGGAGGGAAGCTAGCCCAGGTACCGGGTGCCTGCAGGTGGCCAGAGGAGGGAAGCAGCCAGCAGCAGAGGAGGGAAGCCTGGGTCCCAGGTGCCAGAAGGAAGCCGGTGCCGGCAACCAGGGGAAGGAGGCCTACTCTTGCACAAATTTTCGTGCATCGGGCCTCTAGTATCTTAATAAGTAGCATGTGTGAGTGTGTGTATGTGAAATCATTAAAAAATCTTAAAGAAAATAGATCAAATCAATAGTAACAAAAGTTATCTCTGGATAAAATTAAAGATTATTTTTTATTTTCATCTTTTTAGCTTTACAGACTTATCAGATTTCTGGGCATCTGTGGTCAACTAACATCTTCATAATATTTTTCATAGTCATGTGCTCCCATATCAAATCATACCATTTAAAAAATTGTCTAACATAATGTAACATTTCTTCATCTTGTTTTCTAAATCACTATGCAGAACTTTATCTTTTTCTGTAGTTAACTGTTATTGCACTGTTTTCAAACAATGGAAGACTTTTAAATTTTAATGTTCAACTAGTGTAACAATCACATCTGCTAATTAATCAAGTTACTTCTCACCATTCAAATTCTAAAACATAAGCCCTGCCCTTACCTTTTTATCTGAAGTGATAAGCTTAAATGCTTCTGTTACTTGATGGACTGTGGCACCACCACCAACATCAAGAAAGTTGGCTGGAGTCCCTCCATGAAGTTTTATTATATCCATTGTGGCCATAGCCAAACCAGCACCGTTTACTATCAAGAGGGGAAAATGATTTGTATAAGCAACAAACACACAAAAAATAAATTAAGTTTAGCCAATCCAACTCTAACATAAAAACACATAGTACCTAGACAGCCTATATTCCCATCTAGGCCAATGTAGTTGATATCTGCCTTAGCTGCATCTTTGTCCCTTTCATCTTCCTGAGTCCAGTCCTGGAGATCAAAGATTTTCTTCTGGCGATAAGCTGAATTCGAATCAAAATTGATCTTCGCATCCATACACAGCACTTTGAAGAAAAAAAAGAATAGAAAATGATCTTAATTTCAAGATAGACGCAACAAACTATCCAATAATCAAACATTTTTCATTTTAGGGGAAAAACACATTTTGTTACTTTAATTTTTTTATTTTTTTTTATTGCTTAAAGATTACAAAGGGTATTACATGTGTCCTTTTTTTCCCCCGCCCTTGACAATCCCCTGGCCTCCCCTACCCCCCAGTGTCTTATGTCCATTGGCTATGCTTATATGCATGCATACAAGTCCTTCGGTTGATCTCTTACCCCCTTCCCTCCTGCCCCCCAACCCTCCCCGGCCTTCCTGCTGCAGTTTGACAATGTTACTTTATTGAAAGTATTTCAATATATGTTCACTTTTAATTCAAACTGTTTCTTGAAAAAGAATTTGGGAATTGAATCTGAAGTGCTACCTGTTACTGGGTCTATATCTCTCCTAGGCAACAGATAAAGAAGGGGGAGAGGGGAAATCCCTGAAAAACATTTAAATATTTTAAAAATTACCAATTAACTATGGATGCTCCTAGTTAAACCCTTCACTTGGGCCCTAGATTCCATTCCCTCTCACGCCTTCAACGACATTGTTCCAGCAATTCTGTTTTTCCTACATTATAAATCCTTCCCTTTTCTATTGGCTAAATCAAACTGACTTGCAAAAAATGCTGTTCTTTCCTCCAACTTAATAAAAAGCACTTTAACCATTATATTCCCCTTACTCTTCTCTTTCTATACAGCAAAACTCATGGAGAGAGTTGTCTGTGTAAACCAGGGATCAGGAAAGTGGCTAAGGGCCAGATTCAGCCTATGCCTATTTTTTATGTCCTGTGAACTAATAATGGGTTTTACATTTTTAATAGGTTGGGAAGAATAAAGGGGAAAGGACAAAGGAAGAAGAACAAGAAGAAAAGCAGCAGCAACTGTGACTATATGTGCCCCACAAAGCCCAAAATTTTATCTCCCAATCCCTGTGATTAAATTCATTGTACCAAATTTTTCTTCTGCCTTCCTTTCTTTAATCCACTCTAATCAGGCTTTAGCCTACAGTGCTCTACAAGGCTCATATGTAGTTCACCTCTCAAACTTCATCTTTCAGTACTCTACCACATTCTTTGCTCCAATCCAACTAACTATAACATTCTCCTTGCAGTTCTTGAACAGAGGCTGAAAAAACTGAGCAGTTTTAGCTGCTGCCCAACACAAGAGACAATTTGGAGTCCAGCTAAGTTAACTACTAATATCAAAAATAAACATTCTTTCAGAGGAAGATAACAGAATCCAAAATCTCTACACCATAACTCCAAAAATGTCCAATATACCATGAAAAATTATTACATTTGTGAAGAAACAGGAAAATGTTACTAAGAGTAAAGAGAAAAAGCAATCAACAGTACCCAATCCAAGATGACACAGATTTGGAATTATCAGAGGGCTATGAAACAGTTATTTTAAAAATGTTTAAGGATTTAAAGAAAAGATGATAATAAAGCACCAGATAAGTAATCTCAGCAGAAAATAAAACTATAAAAAGGAACTAATTAGAAAATCTAAAAAGGTATTGGTTTTTAAATACCACAATATCTGAAATGAAAAATTTATGGGTGGGCTTAACAAATTGGAGACAGGTCAGATCCTGAAGTCATCCAATCTGAAAATGATTAAAAACCTCACTTCAATGACTTATTGGATAATATAAAGTCATCTTACAATATGTGAAATTAGAAGGAGACAGGGAGGAGAATGTAGCAGAAAAAAATATTTGGAGAGATAAAAAACATATATGTCAAGCCAGATTTCTATACCCAGTGAAAATATATTTAAAAATATAAAATTAAGATATTTTCAGAGAAATGGAGGCAAAATTCATAACTAGCAGACCACATCAAGAGAAAATGCTAAAGGGAGTTCCTCGGGCTCAAGGAATGTAACATGTGGAATTAGAATCTAGAGCAGTGGTCTCAACAAGGCAGTTTGTCCCATTGGGGACATGTGGCAATATCTAGGGGCATCTTTGGTTGTCACAACTAATGGTCACTAATTGGCATCTGAGTCTACAATGCACAGGACAGACTTCTCCCATCCTTACCCTCCCAATGATCTGGCCCCAAAATGACAACAGTGACAACGTTAAGAAACCATGGTCTACAGAAAGGAAAATAATACCATAAATATATGTCTATATGAGCAATGTTGGCTAAAAGAATTTCAAATATGGAAAGGGAAAGAACTAGAATGGATTTTGTGGTATTGGAGTGAAATTAGAGGTACCAGTATAAATTCAGAGATTTTAAAAGATAGGCATAAAAATATAGGTGTATTTTTATGTATGTATACACACTCTATCACATTCTCTTTTCTTTTTTTTAAATATATTTTTATTGATTTCAGAGAGAAAGGGAGAGGGAGAGAGAGATAGAAATATCAATGATGAGAGAGAATCATTGATCAGCTGCCGCCTGCATGCCCCTTACTGGGAATCAAGCCTGCAACCCGGACATGTGCCCTGACCGGGAATCAAACCGTGACCTCCTGGTACATAGGTTGACACTCAACCACTGAGCTACACCACCTGAGCGCGTTCTCTCTCGTTCTCTCTCTCTCTCTCTCTCTCTCTCTCTCTCTCTCTCTCTCTCTCTCTCTCTCTTGGTGGTTCTCAAAATATTACACAGAGTATAATTCCATTTATATAACATTTTCAAAATAACAAAATGATGGAAACAGACTAGTGGTTTCCAGGGCACAGGACAGGGTAGGGAAGAATTGTGTGAAGGATGTGAATAAAAAGAACTACATGAGAAGTGGTAATGAAACAGGTCTGTATCTCGACTGTGCTGGTGGTTACACAAATCTATGTGTGGGATAAAATTAAATGTATACATACACATATCTATACATACACACATGGACACAAAAATGATTGAAGGTTTTTAAAAAATGGTGAAAAATGTCCCCTCTTGGGCTTGCCGCTGAACCTCCGGGAGCCCGTTGACCACCTGGTAGAATTCAAACAATGTGGGGCCAGGTGAGGGCACCCGAGCAGGAGAAACAGAACAAGAGTTATGGGCTGCACCTGCTGCAATGCCACATGTCCAGGCCTCCAGTTTGAAAGGGAATAAATTGGACCCTGATCAGTGTGGCTCAGGTTGGAGCATCATCCCATGCACCAAAGGGCCCCGGGTTTGATTTCCCGTCAGGGCACATACTCATGTTGCAGGTTCCATTATGATTTCTACATTAACTTATGAATTAAAATATTTTCTTTAAATTTTAAAAAACATGAATTTCTAGTTTTATTGCTTTGTGTATAAAGACTATTAACTATGTTATTAATTCTTAAATATTTATTGAGACTTTCATTTGTGGTTCTGTATTTTATTTTTTAATTGGTATTTGAAAAAAAAATGCTTTCCTAAATGCTTTTCTAAATGCATTTTCCATTATGTTAAAAAATTTAATGTGCTGTTCAAAAAAAAATGAGGAACATATAGCAAAGGCATTAATCTTTACTAGTACTTCGGGGTACAGACTCCTGAAGATTCACTCAGGAGCTAGTTGAAGATGTTTCTCCAATGCAAATATACTTGGGGTGAAATCCTTAGGAAACAGAATTCTTAGGCCTGAATTCTTAGGCCCCCCCTCCCCCCAATAACAGTCAGTAGAAAGAGCCACGGACAATGCTTGCAAGGGTGAGTGCAGTATCAGTAAACAGGACCCATACTACAGTGCCAAAATCATGGTTCTCAAAAGGGGAAAAATTTGAAAAGAGACTACAGATTGATATATTAGTCATGTCCCAACCCTCAACCCCACAATCACAAATGCATCGATTTTAAGTTCACAGGTAATACGATCAGGACAAAATGGCATCCTGGTGAGACTAATACAGTCTACTCTCTTTCACTCAGCTTCCACTCAGTTTCTTCCATGACCTTTGATAAAACTAAGTACAAGGTTCTAGGAACATAACTGTGTTGGTATCGTTGTTCCTGATGATGGGAATGGCTTGTACTTTTGTTTTTTACAAATTTGATAACTGAGGTGTTAATGATATGATACATTTGTATTATTAACTTTGCGTACCTCTTTAAAAGTGAGGCCCATGCATGGGAAATTAAGGGAAACATAAACAAATGGGACTACGGTAAAATAAAAAGCTTCTGCACAGCAAAAGAAACCATCAACAAAATGAAAAGTGAGCTCACTGTATGGGAGAACATATTTGCCAATGTTACTTCTCATAAAGGGTTAATTTCCAAAATACGTAAGGAACTCATACAACTTCACAAAAAAGAGACAAATAATTCAATTAAAAAATGAGCAAAGGACCTAAATAGACATTTCTCCAAAGTGGACATACAGATGGCCAAGAGGCATATGAAAAAATGCTCAGTTACCAATCATCCGAGAGATGCACATTAAAATGACAATGAGGTATCAACTCACACCTCTCAGAATGGCTATCATCAACAGATCAATAAATGACAAGTGCTGGCAAGGATGTGGAAAAAAGGGAACCTTAGTACACTGTTGGTGGAAATGTAGACTGGTGCAGCCACTGTGGAAAACAGTATGGAGTTTCCTCAAAAAATTAAAAATGGAACTGCTATTTGACACAGTGATCCCACTTTTAGGAATATTCTCTAAGAAACCCAAAACACCAATCAGAAAGAATGTGCATAGCAGCACAATTTACAATAGCTAATATCTGGAAATAGCCCAAGTGCCTATCAGTAGATGAGTGAATAAAAAAGCTGTGGTACATTTACATCATGGAATACTATGCAGCAATAAAAAAGAAGGATCTGTTACCCTTTGAGACAGCATGGAGGGACCTGGAAAATATTATGTTAAGTGAAATAAGCCAGTCAGAGAAAGGTAAGTATAACATGATCTTACTTATACAGTGGGTCCTTGACTTATGAGTGTCCCGACTAACGAGTTTTTTGAGATACCAGCTGTCTCTCGGCCGATTTTTTGCATTGAGTTGACAGAGTAATTTGAGTTAATGAGCTCCTTAACAAGCTCGGTCTCGGAACGAATTAAACTCATAAGTCAAGGCCCCACTGTATGTGTAATCTAATGAACAAAATAAACTGATGAACAAAACAGATCCAGAGACACAGAAGCATGGAACAAACTGACAAATCTCAGAGAGAAGGTGGGGGTGTGGGGAGAGATTAACTGGGGAACTTATATGCATATATGCATAGCCCATGGACACAGACAACAGTGTGGTGAAGGCCTAGGAGGGATGGGTTTGGGGTGGAGGGGGGTCAATGGGAAAAAAAGAGAGGGGGGACATCTGTAATACTTGCAACAATAAAGATAAATTTTAAAAAATAAAAAAAACTAGAAGACTTAGATGTATAAAGTTATAAATAACAAATCCAAAAAATATAACTTTTCGCCTAAATAGAAGACAAACATGAAAATGACCTTCCTTTAGGGATTCAAAAAAAAAAAAAGTGAGGCCCATAAAAGACCTGATATTCAAACAATATAACTTCTGAAACCATGAGGAAACTATACCTTTTACTATGCGAAACAGTCCAAACTGCCATGGCTAAAATAATCCAGACTTAATCCAGAATTCATAACCTGTCTAGCTAATATTATAAAAATATTCAATAAGTTTTAACACATTAATTTTTTGGACTCCTAACTCAGAAGAAAAATCTGACTTGGTACTTCAGTTCTCTAAGTCATTTGGACTTTATTACATTTGGGCTTTAAATTCCAGGTGTGTCTTTATGCAGAGTTTACTATTAGAGTATTTTATGGTGAAGAATCTATAGCATAACCAATGGACCCAGACAGTAGGGGGGTGAGGGCATGTGCTGGGGGTAGGAGCGGCTGGGGAGAGGTCAATGGGGGAAAAAGGAGACTTATGTAATACTTTAAACAATAAAGAATTTAAATTTTAAAAAAGGAAAAAAATAAAATGTTTAATATTTTTAAACAATGAAAATGAATTAATATTTTGCTAACATAATAGAAATTTAATAAAACTGTATTTGACATGTGCTTACTTTATAAGTGTGATAAGGCTATCTGTCAAAAGAATATTCTACACAGAGGAGCAAGACCTTCCATCTCAAAAGCACCACATTAAAACAGCTCTTTTTTATTCAAGAAAAAACAAAACAAAACAGGAAAGAATGAATTTATGGAATTGAGCAAAATACATTCTTACAGCTGATATTAGCATATTATTTTAACCCATTTCAGAAACTTCTGAGAACAAACATCCAAACTACATACAGGTGTCCCCAGAATATCCAAAAGAACCGTAGTTGGGAACAGGATGGCAGCCTCAAAGTCAGAGCAGGACTACCCAGACAGCTAAACTCTCATACCTCAAGAGTTCCATGTCTACCTACCCTTGATAGGTCATAGGCTTGATGGTTAAGCTCAATGGGTCAAGAAAACACTAAGGAGTGTTAGTGAGATCAAATCTTCACCACTAGCCATGAGTCCTGAGGCAACCACTTAATCCTTTGGTAACACATTTTCCTAACCTATAAAATAAGGTTAGTAGTAGTAGTACCTACCTCACTGAACTGTTATAAACACCAAATGAAGTAAACGGGTTCATATCTGTAAAGTGCTTACAACAATGCCTAACAAACATTATTTGCTACTATAGGCTCACTGCACAAAAATTCATGCACTTGGGGGAGAGGGGTCTCTCAGTCTGGCTTGCCCCCTCTTGCAGTCCAGGACCCCTCAGGGGATGTCCACCTGCCAGCTTAGGCCCACTCCCTGGGATATTGGACCTAAGCTAGCAGTCAGACATTCTGAGTGCTGCGGAGGAGGTGGGAGAGGCTCCCGCCACCGCTGCTGCACTCACAGCCATCAGCCTTGCTTGTGGCTGAGCAGAGCTCCCCCTGTGGGAGCGCACTGGTCATTCCTGGTAGTTCTGCTGTTAGGGTCAATTTGCATATTACCCTTTTATTATATAGGATGTTTTTGTTAAATAGAGGGGAAAAATTCAAAACTATGTATTATGAAATAAGAAACTGAAAATAAGCTGAACATGAGAGACAACCTGAAATACAACAGAGACATTTTTAAAAGACTAAGGGAAAAAATACAACAATAGAATTAAAATCTACAAGTGAATAAAATCAGCAAATAGTCTCTGTATACCACAAATAAAAAGTAAGAAAAGCCCTAGCCGGTTTGACAAAGTGGATGGAACATCAGCCTTTGGACCAAAGGGTCCCAGGTTCGATTCTGGTCAGGGGCATATGCCCGGGTTGTGGGCTCAATCCCCAGTGTGGGGCATGCAGGAGGCAGCCAACCAATGATTCTCTCTTGTCATTGAATTTTCTACCTCTCTCTCCCTCTCCCTTCCTCTCTGAACTCAATAAAAAATATATTAAAAAAAAAAAGAAATACTTAGGAGTTAATTTAACCAAGGAGGTGAAAGACCTCTTCTCTGAAATCTATAAAACATTGAAGGAAAAAATTGAAGAGGACACAAATAAATGAAAGGATATACTGTGCTCATGGATAGAAAGGATTCACATTGCTAAAATGATCATAAAGCTCAAAGCAATTTACAGATTCAATGTAATTCCAATCAAAATACCAATGTCATTCTTCTTAGAACAGGAACAAATAATCCTAAAATTTATATGGAACCACAAAAGACCTGGAATAGCTACAGCAATCTTGAGAAATAAGAACAAAGTTGGAAGTATCACACTCACTGATCTCAAACTACACTACAAAGCTGTATTAATCTAACTGTATATTACTGGCACAAAAACAGACAAATAGATCAATGGAACAGAACAGAGAACTCAGAAACAGATCCTCACTTATATGGTTAAATAATCTATAACAAAGGAGGCAAAAACATTTAATGGAATAACGACAGTGTCTTCAACAAGTGGTGCTGGTAGAACTGGACAGATAACTGCAAAATAATAAAACCATACCACTCTTTTATACCATATATAAAAATAAACTCAAAATGAGTTAAAGATTTAAAAGAAAGGCCTGAAAACAAAAAAACCTTAGAAGAAAATATAGAAAGTAAACTATCTGACATCAATCTGAGTAATATCTTTCTAGACAATAGAAACAAAAGCACAAATAAACAAATGATTCTACATCAAATTAAAAAGCTCTGCACCGTGAAAAAAAAACCTTCAATAAAACAAAAAAGGCAACCTACTGACTGGGAGAATATATACGCAAATGATATTAACCAAGAAGGCAGGGGTGGGGAACGTCAGGCTCGTGGGCCTTATCATTTGGTCTGGCCCTGCTAAGGCATAAAGGGTGAGTTAATGAAATATTTGACAAATAGAGCAGGCTAATTTTTAAGTTGATAATTTTGTATGGCCCTCTAATGATGTTATAAATATCCAATGGCCCTTGGCAAAAAAAATTCCCCATCCCTGCAGGGTTGATATCCAAAATATATATAAAATATTTTTATTTATTTCAGAGAGGAAGGGAGAGGGAGAAGGAGAGAGAAATAGAAACATCAATGATGAGAGAATCATTGATCAGCTGCCTTCTGCACGCCCCCTATCAGGGATCGAGCCCACAACCCGGGCATTTGCCCTTGATTGGAAACAAACCTGGGATCCGTCAGTCTGCAGGCTGCTCTATCCACTGAGCCAAACCGGCTAGGGCCAAAATATATTTTTAAAAGTCATACAACTCAATAACAAAAAAAATAAACAATCCAATCGAAAAACGAACAGAAGACATGAAAAGACATTTCTCCAAAGAAGAGATACAGATGACCAATACACATATAAGATGTTCAACATCACTAATCATCAGGGATATACAAATCAAAACCATAATCAGATATCACCTCACACCAGTCTATTACAACGGCTATTAGAAAAAGTCCACAAATAGCATGTATTGGTGAGAATGTGGAGAAAAGAAAACTCTTGTATATAGTTGGTGGGGCTGGAAATTGCAGCTCCTATGAAAAATAGTATGAAGATTCCTCAAAAAACTAAAAATAGATATAGCATACACTCTAGCAATTCCACTTCTGGGTATTTATCCAAAGAAAATAAGAACACTAATTCAAAAACAGGCATTCCTATGCTTACTGCAGTATCCTATCTAATAAAAGAGAAACATGGTAATTGGCGTACAATCACTACCCTTCCCATTGGCTAATCAGCAATATGCAAATTAACTGCCAGCCAAGATGGCGGCAGGCAGCCAGGCAGCTTGAAACTAACATGAGGCTTGCTTGCTTCACTGATGGAGTACTCCAACGTTCCCTGCCTGCCTTGCCGGCATCTCAGCTGCAAATCTAAGCAACTATGTAACAAATACAGAAGCTAAACAAAACCCCAGAAACCAGCTTTTAGCCGGCTGGGATCTCAGAGCTGGAGTTGATACAGAGTTTCGATTGTAGAACCTAAACAAACCAGATACCTTCTTTCGGCAGCAGAGGCCTCAGAGCTGGAGCCAGAGCTAAAGCTGGCCCAGAATAAAAAGGAAAAAAGGAGCAGTTGGGAGCTTCAGTCCCAGCCTGAAAACAGCCCTCAGCCTCTCACCCAGACTGGCCAGGTATCCCAGTGGGGATATCCCACCCTGATCCAGGACACCCTTCAGGGCAAACCAGCCAGCCCCGACCCATGCACCAGGCCTCTATTCTATATAGTAAAAGGGTAATGCCTCCCAGCACCGGGATCAGCGGAGCCACGAGGCCTCCCAGCACCAGGATCAGCGTGACAGGGGGCAGCGCCCAAACCCCCTGATCGGCCCTGCTCAGTGCCTGATAGGGGGGAGCTCCCCAACCCCCTGATCGTCCTACGGCTCTGTGTGTGCCAGGGTGCGGCGCCCCAACCCCCCTCCCCACGGGCCCTGCTCTGTGTGTGACGGGGTAGAGCCATAACCTCCCCATCGGCCCTGCCATGAGTGTGAGAGTGGCGGCGCCCCAACCCCGATTGGCCCTGCTCTGTGGGTGATAGAGGGCGGCGCCCCAACCCTCCCCCCCCCACGGGCCCTGCTCTGTGTGTGATGGGGTAGAGCCATAACCTCCCCATCGGCCTTGCCCTGAGTGTGACAGTGGCGGCACCCCAACCCCCTGATCGGTCCTGCTCTGTGGGTGATAGAGGGCGGCGCCCAAACCCCCTGATCAGCCCTGCTCTGTGGGTGACAGGGGGGAGCTCCCCAACCCCCTGATCGGCCCTGCTCTGTGCGTGACAGGGGGTGGCACCGCAACCTCCCCATCGACCCTGCCTTCAGTGTGACAGGGGGCGGTCCCCCAACCCTCCAATCGGCCCTACCCTGAGCGTGACTGAGGGTGGCATCGCAACCTTCTAATCCGCCCTGCTCTGTGCATGACAGGGGGTGGCGCCCCAACTCCCCAATCGGCCCTGCTCTGAGCCCGACCAGGGGCTGCACCTAGGGATTAGGCCTGCCCTCTGCCACCCGAGAGCAGGCCTAAGCCAGCAGGTCGTTATCTCCCGAGGGGTCCCAGACTGCGAGAGGGCAGAGGCCGAGCTCAGGGACCCTCCCCTCCCCCCCGAGTGCACAAATTTTTGTGCACCGGGCCTCTAGTCTATATATATAAAAGCCCAGCAACTAGAACAGCGGAACGACCAGAATGACCAGAGCAACTGGTGGCTATGATGCGCACTGCGGCAGCCAACCAGCCTGATCTGGGCCCCAATACACCCTCTACCCCTGCCGGCTCAGTGCCCAATCAACCCCCAAAGCCCTGATTGGGGGCGAGGCCAGCCAACCAACCACCTGAGGTCCCTCCACCCTGCTGGCCCAGCCCTATATCCCCCACTGGGGCAGGCCAGCCAAACCCCACCCATGCACGAATTCGTGCACCGGACGTCTAGTCCTATATAATAAAAGGCTAATATGCAAATCAACTGAATGGCGGAACGACCGGTCACCATGACACACACTGACCACCAGGGGGCAGATGCTCAATGCAGCGCTGTCCCCTAGTGGTCAGTGTGCTCCCACAGGGGGAGCACTGCTCAGCCAGAAGCCGGGCTCACAGCTGGTGAGCGCAGCAGTGGAGACAGGAGCCTCACTCGCCTCCACGTCAGCGCTAAGGATGTCCGACTGCCGGACATCCCCGAGGACTCCCGGACTGCGAGAGGGCGCAGGCTGGGCTGAGGGACCACCGAGTGCACAAATCTCATGCATCAGGCCTCTAGTTATTTACAATAGCCAAGATATAGAAGCAACCTAGGTGTCCATCAATAGATGGATAAAGATACACACACACACACACACACACACACACACACACACACACTGGACTATGATGCAGAAATAAAAAGAATGAAACCTTGCCATTTGCAACCACATGTATAAATCTAAAGGGTATTATGTTACGTGAAATAAGTCAAGCAGAGAAAGATGAATACCATAGGGATTCACTTATATGTGGAATATGAAAAAAAACAATCTTGTAAGTCTTATAAATTAAGACTTGTATAAATGGAAAAAAAATGTATTTCTAGTTGGGAAAACTGACTATTACTAAGATATTAACTGCCCCCTCCCCCCAATTTTACAATCCCAATAGAATCTATACCAGTGGTTCTCAACCTTCTGGCCCTTTAAATACAGTTTCGCATGTTGTGACCCAACCATAAAATTATTTTTGTTGCTACTTCATAACTGTAATGTTGCTACTATTATGAATCGTAATGTAAATATCTGATATGCAGGATGGTCTTAGGCAACCCCTGTGAAAGGGTTGTTCGACCGCCAAAGGGGTTGCAACCCACAGGTTGAGAACCGCTGATCTATACTAATAAAAGGGTAATATGCTAATTAGACCAGACATCTTCTGAACGTCCTTCTGGACAAAGCCACTGTGGCGGGGCCCGAGGCATAGGTGGTTAGGGGTGATCAGGCAGGCAGGGGAGAGCAGTTAGGGCAATCAGGCTGGCAGGGGCGAGCAGTTAGGGAGATCAGGCCGGCAGGAGAGTGCAGTTAGGGGTTCAGGCCGGCAGGCAGAGGCGGTTAGGGGTGATCAGGCAGGCAGGGGTTCCAGATTGGAGAGGGTGCAGGCCAGGCTGAGGGACCCCCCCGCCCACTGTGCAAAAATTTCATGCCCCAGGCCTCTAGTTCCAGCATAATTTTTTTGAACTTTGACAAAAGGATTCTAAACGTTGTCTAACAATAGGACTCAGTAGTATGACATCCAAGTTCCCAAATCAGAACCAAAGGTTTCAAGGAGTTTGTGAAGCTCTAGACTGAATGAAAAATAGTACCTGTGGCCCTGGCTGGGTGGCTCAATTGAGCATCATCTGGTTTGATTCCTGGTCAGGGCACATGCCTGGGTCGCAGGCTTGATCCCCAGTAGGAGGTGTACAGGAGGCAGCCAATGTTTCTCTCTCCCATCAATGTTTCTCTCTCCCTCTCCCTTCCTCTTTCTAAAATAAGTAAAAACATAGTTAAAAAAAAAAGAAAGAAAAATAGTACCTGTACACATGCTCCCATGGAAACACTAGAGCACTTTCCTTGGATGAAGGAACTTGCTTTCATTCAATTCTCACTGCATTAGTGTTTTTAATTACTTCTTATTTTTCAATTACAGCTGACATACAATATTATATTAGTTACAGGTGTACAACATAGTGATTAGACATATAACTTATGAAGTGATCATCCTAATAAATCTAATACCCATTTGACCCATACAGTTATTAAAATATTACTTTATCCCCCAAGCTATACTTTACATCCTGATGACTACTTTTTAACTACCAATTTGTACTTCTTAATCCCTTCTCCTTTTTCATCCATCCCTCCAGTACCCCTCTCATCTGGCAACCATCAAAAGGTCCTCTGTATCTGTGTTTGTCTATGCTTTATTTTGTTTTTTAGATTCTAAATATAAGTGAATCATATGGCATTTGTCTTTTAATGTCAGACTTCACTCAGAAGACCTTCTAGGTCCATCCACTTTGCTGCAGATGGCAAGGTTTCATTCTTTTTTTTTAATTTTTTTAAATATGTTTTATTAATTTTTTTACAGAGAGGAAGGGAGAGGGATAAAGAGTTAGAAACATTGATAGGAGAGAAACATCAATCAGCTGCCTCCTGCACACCTCCTACTGGGGATGTGCCCACAACCAAGGTACATGCCCTTGACTGGAATCGAACCCGGGACCTTTCAGTCTGCAGGTCAATGCTCTATCCACTGAGCCAAACCAGTTAGGGCAAGATTTTATTCTTTTTGAAGGCTGCATCACATTGCATTGTATATATGCACCATTTCTTTATCCATTCACCCACTGATAGATACTTTGGTTGCTAACTTAGCTATTGTAAATAATGCTGCAATGAACATATAGATGCATATGTCTTTTCAAATTAGTGTTTTAGGTTTCTTCAGATAAATACTCAGAAGTGGAATCGCTGGGTCCTTCTTTGTCTCTTATAGCCTTTGTTTTTGTTTTTTTAAAAATATATTTTATTGAGTTTTTACAGAGAGGAAGGAAAAGGTATAGAGAGTTAGAAACATCGATCAGCTGCCTCCTGCACACCTCCCACTGGGGATGTGCCCGCAACCCAGGTACATGCCCTTGACCGAAATCGAACCTGGGACCCTTCAGTCCACAGACCGATGGTCTATCCACTGAACCAAACCGGTTACGGCTATAGCCTTTGTTTTTAAAGTCTGTTCTGTCTGGTATAAGTATTGTTACCCCAGATTTTTTGTTTCCATTTTTACAAAATATCTTTTTCTATTCTTTTATTTTCAGTCTGTGACTATCTTTTTGACTGAAAGTATTTATGGGCAGTATGTGTCTTGTTTTTTATTGGAGCAATTAATCCATTTACATTTAAAGTAATTGCTGATAGACAGGCAGTTATTGCCATTTCAATATTCCCATTTTTAATGCCCTCCCCCCCCCCCTTCTTTTTCTTATAGAAATCCCTTTAAAATATTTCTTGTACTACTGGTTTGGTGGTAATGAAATCCTTTAGCTTTTTTTGTCTGTGAAGCTCTTTATCTGTTCTTTGATTCTAGATGGCAGCTTTGCTGGGTATTCTTGGTTTTAGGTCCTTGCTATTAATCATTTTTGAGCATATCACGCCAATCCCTTCTGGCCTGCCTAGATTCTAATAAGAAATCAGCTGACTGTCTTATTGGGAGCTCCCTGATAGATAACTACTTTTCTCTTGCTTTTAGGAGAGCTCTTTGTCTTTAACCTTTGGCATTTTAATTATGTAGGCTCTTGGTGTGGACCTCTTTGAACTTACCTTGTGTGGGACTCTCTGTACTTCCTGGGCTTATATATCTATTGATTTCACCAGGTTAAGGGAATTTTCCATCTTTATTTCTACAAATTGGCTTTCAAACCCTTGTGCTCTCTCTTCTCCTTCTGTACCCCTATGAATGTTGTTATGCTTGATGTTATCCCAGAGGTCCCTTAAACTAGCCTTATTTTTGATAATTATTTTTTCTTTTTGCTATTCTGCTTGGGTGTTTTCTGATACCATGTCTTCCAAATTGCCCATTCAATCTACAGCAGTGGTTCTCAACCTTCCTAATGCTGCGACCCTTTAATACAGTTCCTCATGTTGTGGTGACCCCCAACCATAAAATTATTTTCATTGCTACCTCATAACTGTAATTTTGCTACTGTTATGAATCGTAATGTAAATATCTGATATGCAGGATGTATTTTCATTGTTACAAATTGAACATAAAGCATAGCGATTAATCACAAAAATAATATATAATTATATGTGTTTTCCGATGATCTTAGGCGACCCCTGTGAAAGGGTCGTTTGACCCCCAAAGGGGTCGTGACCCACAGGTTGAGAACCGCTGATCTACAGCTTCATGTAATCTACAGTTGATTCCCTCTAATATATTCTTCATTTTAGTTATTGTATTCTCCATTTCTGCCTAGTTCTTTTTCATCTTTTTTATTTCCATTTTTATGTTTCCTATCTCTTTGCTCAAGTTCTCACTGAGATCACTGAGTATCCTTATAACCAGAGCTTAGAACTCTGCATCTGGCAGATTGTTTCCATTTTTTTTAGTTCTTTTTTTGGAATTTTGTTCTGTTCTTTCATTTGGGACATTTCTGTCTCCTCATTTTGGCTGCCTCCCTGTGTCTGTTTCTATTAGGTAGAGCTGTTATGTCTTCTAGTCTTAGTACAATGGCCTTATGTAGTAGGTGTCCATTGGGGCCCAGTGGTCACCTGAACCGGGTGCTCCAGGTATGTCCTTTGTGTGGGTTGTATGTGTCTTCCTGTTGTAGTTGAACCTTGATTGATGTTCAAATGTCAATGAGATGACTGACCCTCAGGCTGACTGGCTGTGAAGACTGGCAGAGATTATGATGAAGGTGCTGTTTTGCAGGGGCTGACATAATGGAGCTCTGGTACCAGCTGAGTCTGCCCTTTGGTTGTGTCATTTGCAGGGGGGATGGGTGGTGCTCTGGTGTGATCTGAAGCTGGCAATCATATATGTTGGTTCCGGGACCTCTTGGCTCTGGTGCAGGCCAAGATCAACTGCTGCCTGTGCCCTACTCTGGGCCATTTGGTATGAGCTACAAAGTGATTTGCAGATGGTTGCCACTTGTGCTGGGCTTAAGAGGTGCCTGGGAGAGGCTAAGATGCAAATTGAGGCTGGCTGCCACTAGTGCTGGGTTTGGGGCTGCTTAGCAAGAGGTATTGGAGCATGCTGAGGCCAGATGCTGGTTTGGGACCTGTAAACCTTTGAGAGATTTTAGGAAAGTCCACAACATGAGACTAGACAAGGTGCTTTGAAGGGAAAAGGTACTTGACGTAGTTTAAGTGGTTTGGGTGGCCAGCAAGCTAGGTGAGGTGGAGTCTCAGAGAATCACTAGGGTGGAATATATTATGTTAGCAAGGTTGATGGAAACTCAGATAAGGTGCCTGTCTGAGCATGTAGGTTGGGTTTCAGGAGGCTCAAAATAGGAAAAATGGCTTCTGATAGCATTTCTGTCTGGAGAAAACTGCTCCTCCAGCCCTCGCCCTAAAAGCAGTCAATTCAGTTTCTCCTGAAAGTCTCTGGTGCCTTTTCAGCTGCCTCCCTAGCACCAGAGTCCAGGGGGATTGCATCCAAGCATGGTTCCTTTAAGAGGAATGCATGGAACAACAGGAGCCACAATCTCCACTGGTTTTCAGAGACAGAAGTTATGGGGACTTCACTTCCCAAAACGGGAACCCATTGTACCTTGGGGGAGACCTCGACAACCGAGATATCCCTCCCAAGCTGTATCTACCACAAATGAGTATGGGACCAGCCCATTAAATTTCTTTCCCTCCCACCAGCTGATATGATTTCTTTTGTATACCCTTAGTTATAGGACTTCTGTCCAGCTAGACTTCAGGCAGTTCTCAATGACGGTTGTTCTACAGTTTAGTTATAATATTCACGTGGTTGTGGGAGGTGATGAGCACAGTGTTTTCCTATTCTGCCAACTTGACTGGAAGCACCTCAAAAGTTGATCTTTGAAAAGTATAAGCCCTAACCAGCTTGGCACAGTGGATAGAGCACTGGCCTGCAGACTGAAGGGTCCCGGGTTAGATTCCGGCTAGGACATTTGCCCAGGTTTCGGGCTCGATCCCGTGGTGGGCGTGCAGGAGGCAACCAATCAATGATTCTCTCTCATCACTGATGTTTCTATCTCTCTCTCCCTCTCTCTTTCTCTCTGAAATTTATAAAAATATATTTTTAAAGAAGTTTAAGAGAAAAGTATAAGAAAACTGATCAAAACTTTAGCTAGACAAATAGGCTGCAGGAGCTCCAAAGCAACCCACAGACTCTTCCTGGTGCCTCCAGGCAGGCTGTGCTATCCTTCACTGCATTCTTTTTTTTTTATTTTTTAATACATATTTTATTGATTTTTTCCAGAGAGGAAGGGAGAGGGATAGAGAGTTAGAAACATCAATAAGAGAAACATCGATCAGCTGCCTCCAGCACAACCCCGGCTGGGGATGCGCCCGCAACCAAGGTACATGCCCTTGACTGGAATCAAACCTAGGACCCTTCAGTCTGCAGGCCGACGCTCTATCCACTGAGCCAAACCGGTTAGGGCCTTCACTGCATTCTTAAAAGATCTTGGACTTACAAAGAATTCTGTAATACAAGTCTAAAAAAACATAAGAGCTGCCTCTTTAAAAAAGGCATTTTTAAATAAGCATATGAGGAAAGACTTTTTCATTCTTGAAACTTACAATTATTGAAATAAAAACAAACAGACCTATGGAATCAGACATGTGAATATGGTAAAAAGGGGTATAAAAATCAGTAAGGAAGGATATTATATTTAATGAATTTAGGAAAACTGACAATTTGGAAAAAAAGAATTAAAGCTAAAGTAAAATCTTGATTAAGCAAAGACTGAAAATCAAAAAGCAAAATAATAAAGAACAGAACAAACTACAGATAAATATCTACTGATTTTATATAATTGCAGAAGAGTTCCCATTCAAAATAGCAACCAAAAATATACTTATACAAACAAATCTATGAAAAAATATAATACCCACATAAAGAAAATAATTCTATATTTTCTTAGAGGAAAAAAAAAATCTCTCAGCATAGAAGCAATGGAAGTTAAAATAAGACCTGACTAGATGAAAAACAAAAAGCTTTAGTATGTCCAAAAAAGCAAACCAAATTGATCAATAGACAAACTTGGGGAAGTATTAATAACAAATGCCAGTTAAGTAGCATCTTTAATATATAAAGAGTATAAACACATGGGAACACCACCAGAATGTATTATTAGGTGAATAAGGAAAATATGAAATGTATATAGAGTACACAATCTTTTCTGTAAAGGGGGAGTTAAGACCTACTTTCATATTTGTTTTTGTTTGCAAATAACAAAACCACAAAACAGTGGGGAAAACACATAAGAAACTAAAAAATGAGGAGAAAGGAACAGGACTAGATAAGGATGGAGAGAAAACAAAATTTCAAGATAAATGAGTGAAACTGGTAGAAATATATTGGCCTATTGTTCTAAGTTTTGACCCATGTAAATAAATTTTTAAAAAATAAACAAAAACCTCATCAAATTAATAAGAAAATCTATCCATGTTTCCTTTGGGTACTTTAGTAGGCTGAACATTGGGCACCAAAGATAACACATCCTAATACATAGAATCTGTGAATGTTATCCTATATCAGCGATTTTTTTCTTTTTTTAATATTTTTACTGATTTCAGAGAGGAAGGGAGAGGGGGAGAGAGAATCACTGGTCAGCTGCCTCCTGCATGTCTCCTACTGGGGATCAAGCCCACAAGCCGGGCATGTGCCCTTGACCGGAATCTAACCCGGGACCCTTCAGTCTGCAGGTTGACGCTCTATCTACTCAGCCAAACCAGCTAGGGCTATATCAGCAATTTTCAACCAATGTGCTCCAAGAGCACACTAGTGTGCAGCAAGAATTTTTAAAACATGTATACCTGACTATTTAGTCAGGGGGACTGGCTGGCCTCTTTTCCCTTACATTGTCAAGTAAAAAAATGACAAAAGCAAACACAACAACAGCTGTCTAGAGTGAATGAATCAAAATTATACCCTTTTTTATTTTTTTGTCAGATCAGCAAAATATATATATATATATATATATATATATATATATATATATATATAGTTTGGTGTACTGTAGAATTTTAGTAATTAGTTTATATGTGCCATGAGATGAAAAAGTTTGAAAATTACTGCCTTATTATGGTAAAATGTTTACAGATGTATTAAAATAAGGATCGTGAAAGGAGGAGATTATCCTGAGTTACCTGGGTGGGCCATAAATAACATCACAAGTGTTTTTATGAGAGAGGCAGAGGGAAATTAGATACAGAGAGGAGAGCCAATGTGACCACAGAGGCAGAGAAGGGAAAGAGGTGGCCACAATCAAGAAATGCCATCAAGAAAAGGCAAGGACTGTACTCTTCCCTGGAGGCTCTGGAAGGAGCAGCCAACTGCTGACACCTTGAATTGATGTGATGTTGATTTTGGACTTCTGGTCTCCAAAACTGTGAGAGACTGCTATTTTATGCCACCTAGTTTGTAGCAATTTGTTATAGTAGCTATGGGAAACAGGTAGCAAAGATATCAACAGAAAATTCTGTCTACTGAGGAAAACATGCCCAACAAAAATGAAAAATTCTTGAGAGAAACCAAGATGGCGGCATACGTAAACACCAGAAATTGCTGCCTCGCACAACCACTTCAAAAATAAAACTAAAAGACAAAATGGACATCATCCAGAACCACAGGAAGGCTGGCTGAGTGGAAATTCTACAACTAGAAGGAAAAAGAAAAGCACACTGAGACTCAGAGGAGGTGCGGAAGTAAAGTGCAGAGATACGGAGGCGCACGCGGAAAGGGCTGGCAACTGAGGACACGGTTGATTGGCGGTTGTCTTTCTCAATTTGTAGGGAGTCACAAGCTCCTGACAGCTCTGAACTCCAGTTTCGGGCGAGTCTCTGGGGACCCAGACTCATACAGGGAGAAACTGGACTGTCTGGCATCAGTTGGAACTCGAGGGTGGCTTTCTCTCAGAGGTGCTTGCTGCGATTACCGGGACACTGAGACTTGGGGCCTCTTAGGGTAGGGCTGAGGAGCAGCCATAGCTGTTTGCTCCACCCTGTTGATTCCCTGAAACCCCGCCCCACCCAAGCTGTGTGCAGAGGCTTTTGCATATAAATGGGCTGGCCCTTTGAGATCTAAAATTACCTAACAAACTGCAGCTGGGTCAGAGAGACCCAGAACGTCCAAAAGAAGGCCCAAGGCCCCACAGCAGCTTGCACTGCTTCACAGCTGGGCCTCATCTGGGCACCTCCAAACCCCAAACAAAGAAGAGGAATCTGAAGATCTCTCCATAACTCCTGCTGGGTAGTCTCAGACAGAGGCTAAATTAGCACCTCCTTAGAGATCCAAGAGCCAGTGTACCCAATGGTCAGAGTGGGACCATCCAGATTACAACTCCTCACATCCCTAAGGGACACACTCAGGGGGCAGACTCAGTGAGCACCAAAGCCCCATTGAAGCAAGTCTTGCCCCAGAAGGGTGTCTCCAGCACAGAAGTTCTCCCACTGCAGACACAGCTGATTCTTACACCCAACTGGCCTGGAGGTCAATTCCTCCCAGTGATACCAACTACAATCAAGGCTTAACTACAATAAGACTGTGCACAAAGCCCACAAAGGGGTGCACCAAGAGTGTCCACCTCAGGTAATTGGGGAGGCTGAGCCACTGGGCCCTATGGGACACATAGCACAGAAAGCCACTCTATCAACACAGGGAAGCATTAAAAATGCAGAGACAAAGAAACAGGTCACAAATGACAGAAATGGAGGAAAGCAAACTACTGGATATAGAGTTCAAAACCACAGTTATAAGGTTTTCAAGAATTTTCTAGAAACCGCCAATAAACATAGTGAGACCCTCAAAAAATCTAGTGAGACCCTCGAGGATATGAAAAAGGACTAACTAGAAATTAAGCATACACTGACTGACATAAAGAATATTATACAGAGTTCCAACAGCAGACTAGAGGATCACAAGAATCAAGTCAAAGATTTGAAATATGAAGTAGCAAAAAACACCGAACTGGAAAAGCACAAAGGAAAAAGAATCCAAAAATATGAAGATAGTGTAAGGACCCTCTGGGACAACTTCAAGCGTACCAACATCCGAATTATAGGGGTGCCAGAAGAAGAGAGAGAGCAAGATATTGAAAACCTATTTGAATAATAATGACAGAAAACTTCCCCTACTTGGTAAAAGAAATAGACTTACAAGTCCAGGAAGCGCAGAGAACCCCAAACAAAAGGAATCCAAAGAGGACCACACCAAGACACATCATAATTAAAATGCCAAGAGCAAAAGACAAAGAGAGAATCTTAAAAGCAGCAAGAGAAAAAAAGTCAGTTGCCTACAAGGAAGTACCCATACAATTGTCAGCTGATTTCTCAGCAGAAACTATGCAGGCTAGAAGGGAGTGGCAAGAAATATTCAAAGTGATGAATAGCAAGAACCTACAACCAAGATTACTTTACCCAGCAAAGCTATCATTCAGAATTGAAGGTCAGATAAAGAGCTTCACAGATAAGGAAAAGCTAAAGGAGTTCATCACCACCAAACTAGTATTATATGAAATGCTGACAGGTATCCTTTAAGAAGAGGAAGAAGAAGAAAAAGGTAAAGATACAAATTATGAACAACAAATACACATCTATCAACAAGTGAATCTAAAAATCAAGTGAATAAGTAATCTGATGAACAGAATAAACTGGTGATTGTAATAGAATCAGGGGCATAGAAAGGGAGTGGACTGACTATTCTCGGTGGGGAAAGGGTTGTGGGGGGGTGCGGTTAGAGACTGGACAAAAATCATACACCTATGGATGAGGACACTGGGGGTGGGGGGGGGAGGTAAGGGCAGAGGGTGGGGTGGGAACCGGGTGGGGGCAAGCTATGGGGAGAAAACAGAGAAACAACTGTAATAATCTGAACAATAAATATTTAATTTAAAAAAAATGAAAAATTCTTAACATCATTAGCAATAAAAAAACTGAAAATATTATAAAATACCATTTCCTGATCATCAGTTTGACAGAGATTAAACCTAATGCAACACTACTGGCACAGGTAGGCAATGAAATAAACATGGTATGTCAGAACAACAATCTGGCAAAATACATCTCAAAATGTTGTTATTCTGATCCAATAATCAAAACATGTTAAAAATATTATTACTCTTCAACCCAAAATATCTAATTCTAAGAATCTACATAAAAGGTAATTTCTATTAAAGATTTATAGATAGAGGCCTGGTGCATGAAATTTGTGCACGGCGGGTGAGGGGGTCCCTCAGCCCAGCCTGCCCCCTCTCACAGTCCAGGAGCCCTCAGGGGATGTCCTACTGACGGCTTAGACCCGCTCAGGGAGTTGGCCTAAGCCGCAGTCTGGTCTCCTTCTGCAGAAGGCGATCAGGCTGATCAGGGGAAGGCGCCACCCCCACCACCCCGCTGTTGCTGCCACTGATGGCTGCCACAGCCGCTAAGGTGTTTTCATCAACACGGACTCCAGTTCCTTCACCACAAAAAATGACAACTTTCTTTAGGCATTTTCAAGATTTGTCTTTCATAGGATATGACATTTCTTTCTTTCTTTCTTTTTTTATCCTCACCTGAGGATATTTTTCTATTGATTTTTAGAGAGAGGGAAAGGCAGAAACATCAATGTGAGAGGGACACTTCAATTTGTTGCATCCTGCATGAGCCCTGACCAGGGCCCCAGACAGGGAGGAGCCTGCAACCTAGGTACATGCCCTTGATCAGAATCAAACCCGGACCCTGCAGTCCGTAAGCTGAGGCATTATCCATTGAGCCAAACCGGCTAGGGCAGGATATGACATTTCTTAGCCCTCCAGCAGCAGACCTTCATTTTTTCCTCCAGGAATGAGGAAATCACCTTCTTGGATTCTTATTACCCAACAAGAGCACTGCCAGTGGCATACAGGGAGCTTAGCCAATGAGCAGTCAGAAAAGGTGTTTCCTCTGCAGCTCACACGCAGAGGTGGGACTGCTGGCAAGCTATGGCTGGCAAAACCCCGTCTCCAGGCCTGCTCAAGCCTCCGCCACGGCTTGGGCTGGGGCCCCCCTGACTCTGCTCCGGGCCTGCTGAAGCCTCCAACAAGGCTTGGGCAGGGCCCTTCAGCTCTGCTCAAGCCTCCGCCATGGCTTGGGCAGGGCCTCAAAGCAAGCATTCTGCCTGACCGCTCACACTGCCCGCTCTCAGCGGCCATGCCCCCCTCCCACCCCCAGGGACTGGGGGACTCTGTTGGAACTGAGAGGACTGGACACGGCCATCTTTTGTGACGGAGTGATGGTTAATTTGCATACTGCCCCTTTATTAGATAGGATATAATACAGGCCCTGAAAAACTCTATCTTTGAAAAATATTTTACATGAAGAAAATGGCTATTATATACTTTTAAGTTTAAAAAGGGAAAGATATAATTTGAATAGACTATGATTCCAGTTACAAAAAAGATTATAATAATCTATGTAAAATATTAAAAGAGTGCTGGGTAATGAGTTCTTTTTTCTAACCTATATTTTCTAGCACTTTGAAAATTTTCTATAATACATATTCAGGGCCTTTAGAGGAAAAAAACTGCTTAGAAACATAAAAATGCATACGAAGAAAAGAAAAATTGAATACAAAGAAAAAAGTTACTAAATTAAAAAAACAAAGACATTCCCTTAGCAACAGAATATGGCTGTAGAATTTCACAACTAGAAAGAATTCAAGAGTCTTGCTTTCAACATCATTATTTAATATAATGAAGAAAATAATTCAAGAAATATCTGTCTTATACAGGTAATTCTCCTTCACTGAACATGCCATTTTAAAAATGTGCTTCAGGAGAGAAACCAAGATGGCGGCATAGGTAAACTCTGGAGTTTGCTGCCTCGAACAACCACTTCAAAAATACAACTAAAAGACGTAACGGACATCATCCAGAACCACAGGAAGGCTGGCTGAGTGGAAATTCTACAACTAGAAGGAAAGAGAAAAGCATACCGAGACTCAGAGGAGGCGCAGTGCGGAAGTAAAATACAAAGGGGAGGAGGTGCGTGTGGAGAGGGATGGCGGCTGAGGGCACGGTTGTCGTTTTCAATCGGGAGGGAGTCTCAGGCTCTGAGCTCCAGTTCCGGGTGCATCTCTAGGGACCCAGACTCATATGGGAGAAGCGGGACTGTCTGGCATCAGTCGGAACTCGAGGGAAGCTTTCTCTCTGAGGGGCTTGCAGCGATTACCGGGACACTGAGAAGCAGAGCCTCTGAGGGCTGGACTGAGAGCAGCCATAACTGCTAGCCCCGCCCTGTTGATCCCATGGGACCCACCCCACCCAAGCCCTGCACAGAGGCTTTTGCTGGATTGCCTCAGGCAAAGGCTAGATTAGCACCTCCCTAGAGATCCAGGAGCCAGGAAACTCAGAGGTCAGAGTGTGACCATCCAGTTTGCAGGTCCATGGAACCATAAAAGACACACTCAGGGGGCAGACTCAGTGAGCACCAAAGCCCCATTGAAGCAAGTCTTGCCCCAGAGAGGTGTCTCCAACACAGAAGTTCTCCCACTGCAGACACAGCTGATTCTCACAGCCAATTGGCCTGGAGGTCAATTCCTCTCAGTGATACCTACAACAATCAAGGCTTAACTACAACAAGACTGTGCACAAAGCCCACAAAGGGGTGCACCAAGAGTGTCCTCCTCAGGTAATTGGGGAGGCTGAACCACTGGGCACTAGAGGACAGTTAGCACAGAAAGCCACTTTATCAACACAGGGAAGCATAAAAAATGCAGAGACAAAGAAAAAGGACACAAATGACAGAAATGGAGGAAAGCAAACTACTGGATATACAGTTCAAAACCACACTTTTAAGGTTTTTCAAGAATTTTCTAGGAAATGCCGATAAACTTAATGAGATCTACAAGAAATCTAATGAGACCCTCGAGGTTGTGATAAAGGACCAACTAGAAATTAAGCATACACTGACTGACATAAAGAATATTATACAGACTCCCAACAGCAGACTAGAGGATTGCAAGAATCAAGTCAACGATTTGAAATACGAAGAAGAAAAACACCCAACCGGAAAAGCAAAATGAAAGAAGAATCCAAAAATACGAAGATAGTGTAAGGAGCCTCTGGGACAGCTTCAAGCCTACCAACATCCGAATTTTAGGGGTGCCAGAAGATGAGAGAGAGCAAGATATTGAAAACCTATTTGAAGAAATAATGACAGAAAACTTCCACTACCTGGTGAAGACATAGACTTACAAGTCCAGGAATCGCAGAGATCCCCAAACAAAAGGAATCCAAAGAGGGTCACACCAAGACACATCATAATTAAAATGCCAAGAGCAAAAGACAAAGAGAGAATCTTAAAAGCAGCAAGAGAAAGAAACTCAGTTACCTACAAGGGAGTACCCATACGACTGTCAGCTGATTTCTCAACAGAAACTTTGCAGGCCAGAAGGGAGTGGCAAGAAATATTCAAAGTGATGAATAGCAAGAACCTACAACCAAGATTACTTTACCCAGCAAAGCTATCATTCAGAATTGAAGGTCAGATAAAGAGCTTCACAGATAAGGAAAAGCTAAAGGAGTTCATCACCACCAAACCAGTATTATATGAAATGCTGAAAGGTATCCTTTAAGAAGAGGAAGAAGAAGAAAAAGGTAAAGATACAAATTATGAACAACAAATACACATCTATCAACAAGTGAACCTGAAAATCAAGTGAATAAATAATCTGATGAACAGAATGAACTGGTGATTATAATAGAATCAGGGGGGCATAGAAAGGGAGTGGACTGGCTATTCTTGCGGGGGAAAGGGGTGAGGGGGATGTGGAGACTGAACAAAAACTGTGCACCTATGGATGAGGACAGTGGGTGGGGAGTAAGGGAGGAGGGTGGGGTGGGAATTGGGTGGAGGGGAGTTGTGGGGGGGGGAAGAGGTACAAATGTAATAATCTGAATAAAGCTTGAATAAAAAAATACAAATAAAAAAATAAAAATGTGCTTCAGCCTTCACCTTAAAAATTTAATTACTATTAGTTTTACAAACCACCTCTACTATCATAAGAGAATTTACTCATTCTTCTTTATATAGCCATATAAATGACTAACCAAAAAACTTGATTTCTGTCATAAAGAATATAGCTAATTAGAAGTATAAAGGTGAAATATAACCTACAAATGCTTAAGACTGGAAATGTCCAAAGAGACCTAAAACAAAATCATATAAATCATAGCAACAGAAGCACTCAATATAAAATAGCGATAAAAACAACTATACATGGAAGGCATGGTAATTCAGAATATGATTTACCTTTTAAACACATGTAAAAGAAAAGCGTCAAAGTGACAAGCTAATCTTGCTTCTCTAGTAGCTAAAAATAAAGATCTATGATGTCTCTAAAGTCTAAAATTTGTGAAGATTAAGATGGTTAATTCCCCAGAGCTACAACTACTTATTGACTACAACACTGTATACTCCAAACAGCACTGCCCAAAGAACTTTGTGAAATGATAGAAATGTTCTGTATGTGTGCTATTATGGTAACCAATGTGCCTACACTGAGCATTTGAAATGTGAGTAGTGTGACTGAGAAATTATTTTAATTTTTATATCATTTTAATTAATTTTATCCCCAAATATACTGGTGGCCACCATATTGGACAATGCAGTTTTAAGCCCTCTGTGTGTACCTAAATATATATTTAAGGTGTTTGATTTAATGGGCCTCTATAATATTTGTTTACATTGATTCTATTTATTATAATACTGCCCTGGCCTGTTTGGTTCATTGCTTAGGGCATCGGCCCACAGACCAAAGGGTCATGGGTTCGATTCCCAGTCAAGGGTGTGTACTCCAGTTGCAGATTCACCAGCCCTGGTAAGGGCTCATGTGGGAGGCAACCAATTGATGTGTCTCTTTCACATCAATGTTTCTTGCTCTCCCCCTCTCCCTTCCACTCTCTAGAACTCAATAGAAAAAATAACCTCAGGTGAGGATAAATAAATAAATATAAAATAAGCTTCTATACAGGAATGAGTTCACTTCCTTATGACTTCAACTTCCTTAGTAAAGCACACACTAGGTGGATAAATATGTAATCAATGTTTGATAAAAGAAGATACTTTACCAGCTCCATCGGAATCCTCTACCATAGGATTTATTTCTACCATGGTGGCATCATATTTCAGAAAAAGGTTGTAAAGCTTGACCATGTTTTCTGCTGCAGAATCCACAACATTAGGTGGAAATCCCATCTTCTGTGCAAGCTGAAAGCAATTTGTCTCTTTATTACATGAATGCCACATATATCCAATCAACATTAAATTATTGTAAATAAAAAACCTTGTTAATTTATTATTTAAATAAGCACGAATCATCTGAAGTCAAACATTAATTACTGAAGTAGCAGCTATTAATAAATGGTTAAAAAGTTTTTACCCAAAATCATCATAAGGCAGGTGGAAGAAGCACACAAGAACAGTACAGAAAACTAGTGAAATTGTAAACAGAATTATCACGAGTGGGTGTACACAGAGAAAATCTATAACTTTCATCAGATTCTTAAAAGCATCCATAAAAGTAAAACCACTGATTTATTTGGTTTGTATAAGATAGTACCCCTACCATTCCAATTTTCAGGGGGGGAAAAGGGAGAGAGGAACAGTTAAAGGCCACCATAGGGATGTAATATCCAGACTAGTTTATTCAATAAAAGAAAGAAAAAAGATGGAGAGAGTGAGGGAAAAGAAACCTATAAATTAGATAAGAACCTATGAAACATTAACCAATACCAATGAAGGTCCTTATATAGATCCCCACTCAAAGTGGAAAAAAAAGAGAGATAATTAGGGAATTTGAATGACAGGATAAGTAATGATATTAAGGAATTACTGTTAGTTCCACTAGTTATGGCAATTATCTTTTAAAGATACATACTGAGATATTTATGGAGGATATAAAGAAAAATATTGTAGATACCTCTTTAAGTTTCCATTTCAAACAAGATATTAACATGCCTTGACACTTAAAACATTAAAAAAATTTTTGTCAATAATTTCACTTGTACAAAATAGGTTCTCTTTCTTCAAGTATTATAATTACCTAATCAAAAGCTAGAAATTTTTGGAATGCAACATACCCGGACAGCTTGTTCCTTTTTGATGCCTTCTACAATATCAATAGGTTCTTTAACTATGGCTTCAGGAGTCTCTGCAGCAACATCTTCAATGTTGACACCACCTTGAGAACTTCCTATTAATACAGGACCCTAGGAGGAGAGGAAACAGCTAAAACATCTAGATTTTATTTGGACCGGTCAATAAAATTTTAAAACCTCTATGTGAACACTATGAGACTTATGCATCTATCACTCCCCATTCCTATTTTTAAATTTCGTGAGAATTTATCTTAGTATCTCCTGCACAATGCCCCTTATAATAAATGTTCAACTGAAATTATAGAAAAGAAGTGAAAAGGAAGAGAAAGAAAATAGTTCTTTGTGAGGGAAAAAGGTTAAAAATATATACAAAACTTCTAACAATATAAACATGTATATGTGAAACAGAACCTATGCATTTTTGAAAAATAATAATGAACAAATCTAATAAACTAAAGTTCCAGATTTTATAAGCTCCAGGCTTATAAGTCAGTAAAACAGAAAGCTACCTACCTTAAAGAATATCTCAGACTACTACCATTAACAATATAAGAAGATATAAATATTAATTAATCAAATGTTAAGTCTTTTAAAATCAATCAAGAAAAAAAACTTAAGGCAAAATGATCTAATAGATTTGCTAATTTATGCACAAAACTAGAAATATTATTATGCAAAAACAAGGAAATGGTTAAAGGATGTTACTAAAGGTTATTCTCAGGTATATTTTTTAACATTAAGTGTGTTTAAATGTGCACACACTCACTATTCATATAAATAGAAAAAACATGGCAAATAAAGCAAAAAATGATAATACTTTTGTTATTTCTTATGTCACTATTCCCACCCCCAACAATTTAAAAAAAATGTTTTTTGATGTTGGGAAAACCAAGATGGCGGCATAGGTAAACACCGGAGTTAGCTGCCTCGAAAAACCACTTCAAAAATACAACTAAGAGATGGAACGGACATTGCCCAGAACCACAGGAAGACTGGCTGAGGGGAAATTCTTCAACTAGAAGGAAAAAGAACAGCATACGAGACTCAGAGGAGGCGCAGTGCGGAAAATACAAAGGTGCGGAGGTGCGCGCGGAGCGGGCTGGTAGCTGAGGGCACAGTTGTAGTTTTCAATCGGGAGGGAGTCTCAGACTCTGAGCTCCAGTTCCGGGCGAGTCTCTAGGGAACCAGACTCAGGCGGGAGAAGCGGGACTGTCTGACATCGGTTGGAACGCGAGGGCAGCTTTCTCTCCGAGGTTTGCAGCGGTTGCTGGGACTCTGAGAGGCAGAGCCTCTAGGGACGGGACTGAAGCAGCCATAACTGCTCCCTCCACCCACTTTGTTGATCCTGTGTGACTCGCCCCGCCCAAGCCCTGAGCAGGGCCATTTGCCAGATAGCCTCAGGCAAAGGATAGATTAGCACCTCCCTAGAGGACAGAAGTTGTCCCACTGCAGACACAGCTGATTCTCACAGCCAGTTGGCCTGGAGGTCAAATCCCACTAGTATCAACTACAACAATCAAGGCTTAACTACAACAAGACTGCGCACAAAGACCACTAGGGGGTGCACCAAGAAAGCATAAAAAATGCGGAGACAAAGAAACAGGACAAAACTGTCAATGGAGGATATTGAGTTCAGAACCACACTTTCAAGGTCTCTCAGAACTGTCTAGAAGCCGCCGATAAAGTTATTGAGATCTACAAGAAATCTAATGAGACCCTCGATGTTATGATAAAGAGCCAACTAGAAATTAAGCATACACGGACTGAAAGAACGAATATTATACAGACTCCCAACAGCAGACCAGAGGAGCGCAAGAATCAAGGCAAAGATTTGAAATGCGAAGAAGCAAAAAACACCCAACCAGAAAAGCAAAATGGTAAAAAGAATCCAAAAATACGAAGATAGTGTAAGGAGCCTCTGGGACAGCTTCAAGCGTACCAACATCAGAATTATAGGGGTGCCAGAAGATGAGAGAGAGCAAGATATTGAAAACCTATTTGAAGAAATAATGACAGAAAACTTCCCCCACCTGGTGAAAGAAAGAGACTTGCAAGTCCAGGAAGCGCAGAGATCCCCAAACAAAGGAATCCAAAGAGGGTCACACCAAGACACATCATAATTAAAATGCCAAGAGCAAAAGACAAAGAGAGAATCTTAAAAGCAGTAAGAGAAAGAAAGTCAGTTACCTATAAGGAAGTACCCATACGACTATCAGCTGATTTCTCAACAGAAACTTTGCAGGCGAAAAGGGACTGGCAAGAAATATTCAAAGTGATGAATGCCAAGAACCTACAACCAAGATTACTTTATCCAGCAAAGCTATCATTCAGAATTGAAGGTCAGATAAAGAGCTTCACAGATAAGGAAAAGCTAAAGGAGTTCATCACCACCAAACCAGTATTATATGAAATGCTGAAAGGTATCCTTTAAGAAGAGGAAGAAGAAGAAAAAGGTAAAGATACTAATTATGAACAACAAATATGCATCTATCAACAAGTGAATCTAAGAATCAAGTGAATAAATAATCTGGTGAACAGAATGAACTGGTGATTATAATAGAATCAGGGACATAGAAAGGGAATGGACTCACTATTCTTGGGGGGGAAAGGGGTGTGGGAGATGCGGGAAGAGACTGGACAAAAATTGTGCACCTATGGATGAGGACAGTGGGGGGGTAAGGGCCGAGGGTGGGGTGGGAACTGGGTGGAAGGGAGCTATGGGGGGAAAAAAGAGGAACAAATGTAATAATCTAAACAATAAAGATTTAATAAAATTTAAAAAAAAATTAAAAAAAAAAAAAAGAGACGTTGATGTTAGAAGACATGACCCTTCATGGAGAAATTTGTCAAGATCCCATATGAGCTTCTGAAATTAATAAACAAATTCAGAGGCCTGGCCAGGTTAAAAAAAAAATAAAAATGTTTTTTATTGATTTCAGCGATAGGAAGGGAGAGGGGAGAAAAACATGATTGTTGCCTCCTGCATGCTACCTACCGGGGATTAAGCCTGCACCCTGCAACCTGGGCATGTGCTCTGACCTGAGAATTGAACTTCGAACTCCTGGAGCTTAATCAACTGAGCCACACCAGCTATGCCCCCTCCACCCAAATTTTGTTTACAATGAACATATTATTCCTTTCTTTTTTTTTTTTTTTGTAGTGACCAATGTTTGTTCTGTGTTTCTGACCAGAATAGGAATGAACAGAGCGGGGATGTGCTTTTGGACAGAAACAAAGCTATATAATTGGTCAGGTTGTGCATCATGGGAAAACCTGGCTGAGATAGTTAATATTTCCCTATGGCCTCTATTAGTGTTAATCATCTAACATATTTTGGTCACATATTAGTTTCAACCAGCTATAGTCTAAACAGGAGGAGATGATTTGAATCATAAAGAGAAAAGAAATGAAGTATGTGGTCCCTTCAGTTCCATTTACTTATGAGTATCCAGTGGGATTTCTTTTTTTTCCTAGCCTAAATTTTCTTATCCTTTTTATTTATTTATTTTATTCATATTTGATCTTTCACTCATCCACCCATACAAAGAGTAACGGCTCTCAGTACCTGAACTTTATTTTTTAACTGAATTTATTGGGGTGACATTAGTTAATAAAATTATCTAGGTTTCAGGTGTACAATTCTATAATGCACGATCTGTCCATTATATTGTGTGTTCACCACCCCAAGTTAAGTCTCCTTCCATAGACATTTATTCCTCCCTTTTTTACATGCCCCCCTTTCCCTCTGGTATTCACCATACTGTTGTCTATGAGTTCGGGGTTTTATTTTAACTTTTTTTTCTTAATCACTTTACCCTTTTCACCCAGCCCCACAACATCCCTCCTTTCTGACAGATGTCAGTCTATTCTCTATAAGTCTATTTCTATTTTGTTTATTAGATTCCACATATGAGTGAAATAATATGGTACTTTTCTTTCTCTCACTGGCTTATTTCACTTAGCATAATGCTCTCAGGTCCATCATGCTTACAAAAGATAAGATTTCCTTCTTTTTTATGGTAGAGTAGTATTCCATTGTGTAAACGTACCACAGCTTTTTTATACACTCATCTACTGATGGACACTTGAGCTGCTTCCAAATCTTGGCTATCTATACTAATAAAAGGGCAATATGCAAATTGGTTGGGACACCCTCACATAACAACCGAACACCAGGCTGTGTGGGGTGACCAGGCCGGCTGGGGGGTCAGTGAGGGGTGACCAAACGACCGAACAGCAGGCTGCGTGGGACAACAAGGCCGGCAGGGGGGGTAGTGAGGTGTGATCAAACGACCAAACAGCAGGCTGCGTGGGTAACCAGGCTGGCAGGAGGGGCATTGAGGGGCGACCAGGCTGGCAGGGAGGGGCAGTTAGGGGCGATCAGGCCAGTAGTAGGCAGAGGCGGTTAGGGGTGATGAAGCCAGGAGGGGGGCAGTTAGGGGTGATCAGGCAGGCAGACAGAGGCCGTTAGGGGCGATCAGGCACGCAGGCAGGTGAGCGGTTAGGAGCCAGCAGTCCTGGATTGTAAGAGGAATGTCCGACTGCCGGTTTAGGCCCGATCCCTGGAATTGGGCCTAAAATGGCAATCAGACACCCCTGAGGGGTCCCAGATTGGAGGGGGTGCAGGCTGGGCTGAGGGCACCCCCCCTCCCCTTCACGAATTTTGTGCACCAGGCCTCTAGTCTATAATAATAAAAGTGTAATATGCTAATTAGACCAGACGTCTTTCTGGATGAAGCCACAGTGGCAGGGGCCTAGGCAGAGGCAGCAGAGGCCTCTGGCTGCTGCGGCGGGCACCGAGACCCTTGCACAAATTTTGTGCATCGGGCCTCTAGTCCTATCTAATAAAAGACAAAAAGGGTAATTAACAGTACCTCCACTATGCTTCCCATTGGCTAATCAGCAGGATATGCAAATTAACTGCCAACAAAGATGGTGGCCGGCAGCCACGCAGCTGAAGTGAACATGAGGCTTGCTTGCTCCAGTGATGGAGGAAGCCAAGGTTCCCCGCCTGCAACGGCCCGGCTCTGAGCCTGAAAGCAACAATGTTTCAATTATAGAAGCTAAACAAACCCCAGATAACTGCTTTCAGCCGGCCGCGGCCTCAGAGCTGGGAGCGCCAGTGACGGCAACAATGTTTCAATTATAGAAGGTAAATAAATCCCAGAATAAAAAAAAAGAAAAAAGGAGAAGCTGGGAGCTTCAGTCGCCCGCCAGCCTGAAAACGGTCCTCAGCCCCTCACCCAGACTGGCCAGGCACCGCAGTGGGGACCCCCACCCTGAAAGGGGTGTGACCAGCTGCAAACAGCCATTAGCCCCTCACCCAGGCTGGCCAGGCACCCAAGAGGGACCCCCACCCTGATCCGGGGCACCCTTCAGAGCAAACCAGCCAGACCCCTCCCGTGCATCAGGCCTCTATCCTATATAGTAAAAGGGTAATATGCAAACTGACCCTAACAGCAGAAAGACTGGGAATGACTGGTCACTATGACACACACTGACCACTAGGGGGCAGATGCTCAATGCAGGAGCTGCCCTCTGGTGGTCAGTGCGCTCCCACATGGGGGAGCTCTGCTCAGCCACAAGCCAGGCTGATGGCTACCAGTATAGCGGTGATAGTGGGAGCCTCTCCTGCCTCCTCAGCAGCATTAATGATGTCTGACTGCAGCTTAAGTCTGCTCCCTGCTGGCAAGTGGACACCCCGAGGGCTGCCGGGCTGCCAGAGGGATGTCTGATTGCCATCTTAGGCCCAATCCCCTGGGGAGCAGGCCTAAGCCAGCAGGTGGTCATCCCCCGAGGGGTCCCAGACTGTGAGAGGGCACAGGCTGGGCTGAGGGGCCCCACCACTCCCCCTGAGTGCACAAATTTTTGTGCACCGGGCCTCTAGTATGTAATAAAAGGCTAATATGCAAATTGACCGAACGGTGAAACGACGGGTCACTATGACGCGCTCTGACCACCAGGGGGCAGACGCTCAATGCAGGAGCTGCCCCCTGGTGGTCAGTGCGCTTCCACAGGGGTAGGGCTGCTCAGCCAGAAGCTGGGCTCATGGCTGGCAAGCGCAGCGGTGGAGGCAGGAGCCTGTCCCACCTCCATGGCAGCGCTAATGATGTCCAACTGACAGTGTAGGCCCGCTCCCCATGGAATATCCCGAGGGCTCCTGGACTGTGAGAGGGCGCAGGCCAGGCTGAGAGGATGCTCCTCCACCAAGTGCACAAATTTCATGCACCAGGCCTCTAGTTGTAAATAACACTCCAATGAACATAGGGGTGCAAATGTTTCCCAGAAATAAAACTTGTGGGTCATAAGGCAGTGCCATTTAAAATTTTCTGAGGCAACTCCATACTGCTTTCTACAGTGGCTGCACCAATCTACATTCCCACCAACAATGCACAAGGGTTCCCTTTTCTCCACAACTTCGCCACACTTGTTTGTGGATTTATTGATAGCCATTCTGACAAGTGTGAGGTTATATCTTGTGGTTTTCATTTCTCTGACGATTAATGACACTGAGCTTCTTTTCATATGTCTATTGGACATCTGTATGTCCTCTTTGGAGAAGTGTTTATTCAGGACCTCTGCCCATTTTTTAATTGGATTGTTTGGGGGTTTTTTTGATGTAGAGTTTTATAAGTTCTTTATAAATTTTAGATATTAATCCCTTATGAGATATATCACTGGCAAATATGTTCTACCATTCACTGGGTTGTCTTTTCATTTTGTTGATGGTTTCCTTTGCTGTACAAAATCTTTTATTTGATGTAGTCCCATTTGTTAATTTTTTTTGTTTTTGTTTCCCTTACCTGATGAGATATATCAGAAAAACATATTGCTATGAGAAATGTCTGAGATTTTACTGCCTATGTTTTCTTCCAGGATTTTTTCTGGTTTCATGTCTAACATCCTTTTAAAAATATGTTTTTATTGACTTTTTAGAGAGAGAGGAAGGGAGAAAGATACGGAGATAGAAACATTGATGAGAGAGAAAAATCAATTGGCCGCCTCCTGCACATGCCCCACTGGGGATCAAGCCCGCAACCTGGGCGTATGTCCTGACCAGGAATTTAACTGATGACTTCTTGGTTCATGGGTAGATGCTCAATTACTGAGTCATACCAGCCCGGCTAGTCTTTAATCAATTTTATTCTTATGTATCGTGTAAGGTGGTCTAGTTTCATTTTTTTTTTGCATGTCCAATATATATGTCCAATTTTTCCAGTACCATGTATTGAATAGACTATTATTTCAGTGTATTTTTTGCCTCCTTTGTTCCATTGACCTATATGTCTGTTGTTATGCCATGATGTTTGATTACTATGGCCTTGTAGTATAGTTTAATATCAGATAGCATGATTTTTCCAACTTTGTTCTTTCTCAAGATTATTGTGGCCCTGGCCAGTTTGGCTCATGGATAGAGCGTCAGCCTGCGAACTGAAGGGTCCCGGGTTCGATTCCAGTCAAGGACATGTGCCCGTGTTGTGGGCTCAATCCCTAGTGGGGGACTTGTAGGAGGCAGCTGATCAATGATTCTCTCTCATCATGGATGTTTCTATCTCTCTCTCCCTCTTCCTTCCTCTCTGAAATCAATAAAAATATATATATTTTTAAAAAGATTGTTGTGGCTATTTGGGGTCTTTTGTGGTTCCATATAAATTTTTGGAATATTTTTTCTAGTTCTATAAACTATGTCATTGATATCTTGACAGGAATTGCATTGATGAACATACTATTTTTTTTTGTTGTTTATCCTCACTGGAGGATATTTTTTCCATTGGTATTGTTTTAGAAAGAGTAGAAGGGAGGGAGTTGGGTGGGAGAAAGAGAGAGAGAGAGAGAGAGAGAGAGAGAGAGAGAGACAGACACATCAATGTGAGAGAGACACATCGGCTGGTTGCCTCCTGCATGTGCCCTGAATGGGGCTGGTGACTGAATATGCAACGTAGGTACATGTCCTTGGCCAGGAATCGAACTGGTAGCCCTTCGGTGTGGAGGGGGAGATGATGGTGAGGTGATGCTCTAATTGCCAAGGCATGAACATATTATTATTCTTAATCCAAAAAAAAGTATTGCTTTGATAAAAAGAAAAAGAAAAAAAAGAGAAACTAATTTCACTTTTCTATCCCAGCACCCAGTATTTCAGTAACAAACTCATTTCAAGATATAATGTAAAGGAGAGGAATAGTATTTTAGTCATTACTATTTAGAAAACAAAGCAGACCGTCAAATCCGCAAAATAAGTCAATAGCCAAAGGGGAAGAAAAATATCCATTACATTTTAAGAGATTTAATGATTATGTAGGGGGGAAAATGATTTAGAGAAAAAAGTACCAGCCTCCAAGGAGAAAAACTGAGGAACAGGGTGTGTGAAAAATTTTTATTTTCTGTACATTTTTTGTGCCTTTTAAATTTTATACTATGTTATTAGATTTCAATATACATGTGTAAAATAAAAACTGGCTGGCCTTTGTCTCCATTGTCTGAGAAGCAACCTCTACCAGGGGTGGGCAAACTTTTTGACTCGAGGGCCACAATGGGTTCTTAAACTAGACTGGAGGGCCGGAACAAAAGCATGGATGGAGTGTTTGTGTGAACTAATACATGTTAACACTGCTGCTGTTGAAGGAGCGGAGGGGAGAGCAAGAGAACCCTCCGCTCTTTCGGCTCCGCGGGCCAGATAGAACAGCCGAACAGGCCGGATCCAGCCCGCGGGCCATAGTTTGCCCATGGCTGCAAACCCTCCACTGCATCTGAGAGTTTATGCTAATGAGGTGACACAGGTGGGTTCCTAATACAAAGGTGATTCAGTCGGGTGCTGGTCAGGCCAGAAAGACCAACAATGTAATTAGAGTGTTGGAGCTTTGAGTTACATATCAGCTCACCCTTATGGGAAGGAAAGGGCCTGGATATTAAGTTTAACTAAGTGGCCAATGATTTAATCAATTGCATCTACTTAATAAAGTCACCCAAGAAAACTCACATCAGGATCAGCAAGATGGCAGAATAAGAACCCCCAGGCCTTGCTCTCCTACAGAAACACTAACTTTACAACAATATGTGATCTAAATATATTAGTAGCCTTTATACTGGGTAAGACTACCAGAAACGAGTCGGGAAGTTGTAGATCAGCAAGTTCAATTGCAATGAAACAAGTATGAAAGCTGTTTCATTTCATCTAGGTCAGCATGTTGTCCCACAACCCTCTTAACCTCAACAAGTAAAAATAGCTCAAGATAGGAGAATCAGCCCATGCTGGGCTTCTCTCTTGAGAGGGAAAGAGAAAGCAGAATGTGCATCCATAATTACTGCTTTTCAGAGGGATGTTCAAAAAACTGGTTTCAGTCTCACCTGACTTAGAGAGTTAACTAAAAACCTGCATACTCTGAATGGCTGGGGTGCCACTGAGTACAAAAAAGATCTCAGGAGCTTGTGACAGCACCAGAGAACTTGTAATACTGCAGACAGAAAGACAACGCTCACCAAAGTTGTACTAACCAATATCCTGATAAATATTGATGCAAAAACTCTCTACAAAATACTAGCCAACCAAATTTAGCAACACATTAAAAGAATTATACATTATGATCAAATGGGATTTATTCCTTGAATGCAAGGATGATTCAACATACAAAAACTGATGTAAAGCACATTAACAGATTCAAGGTCAATAACCACATGACCTTGAGTCTGTTAATCTTAACTGATACAGAAAATAATTAGAAAAAATTCAACACCCTTTCATAAAAACACTTAAACTAGAAAGAAATTACCTCAATATAAGAAAGGCCATATACAAAACCTCACAATAAACATCATACTCAAAGGTGAATAACTGAAAGCTTGCCTTCCCAGGTCAAGAAAAAGGCAAGGATGTCCACTCTTTCCACTTTATTCAACACAGTACTAAAAGTCTTAACCAGGGCTACCAAGCAAGAAAGAAAGTAAAACGCATCCAAACAGGAAAGGAAAAAGAAAAATTACTATTTATAGATGACATGATCTATTAGTACATATAGAAAACCCTAAAGAATCAAAAAAATCCATTTAAGAACTAATAAATGAATTCAGCAGTTACAGGATACAAAATCAACATAAAAATGTTTTGCTTTCTATACACTAACAATAAATAATCCAAAAAGGAAATTAAGAAAATGATCCATTTACAATAGCATAAATAAGACTAGAATATTAGGAATAAACTTAACCAAGGAAATGAAAGACTTATACACTGAAAACTATGAAACATTGCTGAATGAAACTGAAGAAGATACAAATAGAAAGACATCCTGTGTTCATTGATTGAGAGGTCTAATTTTGTTAAAATGTCCAATACTACCTAAAGCAATTTACAGATTCAATGCAATCCCCACTATAACCCCAATGGTATTTTTCCCCAATAAAATCTTTTTCCATTCCCCCTCCTTCGGTTTTTTGTTGTTGTTGTTGTTTTTGAAAAAACAGAAAGGAAAAAAAATCCTAAAACTCACTCTCAGAGGACCCTGCATAGCCAAAATAATCTTGAGAAAGAAAACTAAGCTGGAGGTCTCATCTTTCCTCATCTCAAAATATATTACAAAACTATAGCAATCAAAAGAGTACAGTTCTGCCATAAAAACAGATATACAGAACAATAAAACAGAGTAGAGAACCCAGAAATAAACCCTCATGTACTGGTCATGTCAACTGGTCTTGAACAAAGGTGACAAAGGCTGCACAATGGGTAAAAGATAGTCTCTTCAACAAATGGTCTTGGAAAAGCTGGATATTCGCGTGTAAAATAATGAAGTAGGACCTTTACCTTATACCATATTCAAAAATTAAGTCAAAATGGATTAAAGATATGTAAGACCTGAAACTATAAAATTCCTAAAATAAAACATAGGGGAAGAGCTTCATGACATTGATTTTACAGTAATTTCTTGGATAAGATAGCAAAGCACAGGTGACAAAAGCAAAAATAAGTAGATAGGACTATATCAAACAAAAACTTCTATACAACGGAAGAAAAATCAACAGAGTGAAAAGGTAACCTACAGAGTAGAAAATATCTGCAAACCATATATCTAATGAGATTAATATTCAGCCCTGGCTCGTTTGGCTCAGTGGATAGAGCGTCGGCCAGCGGACTGAAGGGTCCCAAGTTCGATTCCAGTCAAGGGCATGTACCTTGGTTGTGGGCACATCCCCAATTGGGGGTGTGCAGGAGGCAGCTGATCGATGTTTCTCTCTCATCGATGTTTCTAACTCTCTATCCCTCTCCCTTCCTCTCTGTAAAAAATCAATAAAATATATTTTTTAAAAAAGAGATTAATATTCAGAATATATAAAAAACTACAACGCAACAACAAAGCAAACAATCCAATTTAAAAATGGGTAAAAAACTTGAATAGACATTTTCCCAAAGGAGATATGTCTTAGTCAGCTTAGGATGCTATAACAAAATACCATAAACCTTGTGGCTTAACTAACAGACATTTCTCGTAGTTCATGCTTCACACGCATACTAATCTCCTTATTAAATGGTTGTTTGTCCACACCCTACATTAGAAATAGCTTTCTAATTTTTTGCAATATAGTTGTCCCCCCTTATTTGCAGGGATACATTCCAAGTCCCCAAATAGACACCTGAAAATGCAGATAGTATCAAACCCTACATATACTATATTTTTTTTCTATAAAAACATATTTTTCACGTAAAGGAAGCATTTTATAACTTCTCCCTGGCATATCCAAACTGCTAATATACATCAGTACTCTTGCAGTTTACAGGGTTAATACATAAAATAAGGGTTACTTGAACACAAGTACTGTGATACCCTGAACAGTCAATCTGATAACCAAGATTGCTATTAAGTGACCAACAGGGCAGGGGAGGGGAGGTGAGGTAAGAGATCAACCAAAAGACTTGTATGCATGCATATGAGCATAACCAATGGACACAGACAGTAGGATGGTGAGGGCAAGTGCTGGGAGGTGGGAGTGGCCAGGGAGAGGTCAATGGGAGAAAAAGGAGATTCATGTAATACTTTAAACAGTAAAGAATTTAGATTAAAATAAATAAATAAATGAATGAATTCAGCAAGGTAGCAGGATACAATGGCATTTTTATTTTTTTAATATATTTTATTGATTTTTTATAGAGAAGAAGGGAGAGGGATAGAGAGTTAGAAACATCGATGAGAGAGAAACATTAATCAGCTGCCTCCTGCACACCTCCTACTAGGGATGTAGCTGCAACCAAGGTACATGCCCTTGACCGGAATCGAACGTGGAACCTTTCAGTCTGCAGGCCGACGCTCTATCCACTGAGCCAAACCAGTTAGGGCTACAATTTCATTTTTATACACCAATAATGAACCCTCAGAAAGAGAAACTTAAAAAAAATCCCATTTACCATTGCAACAACAAAAATAAGATAGCAAGGAATAAACTTAAACAAGGAGGTAAAAGACCTGTACTTAGAAAACTATAGGACATTGGATAAAGAAATAGAGGAAGATACAAACAAATGGAAGCGTATACCATGTTCATGGATTGGAAGAATTAACATCATCAAAATGTCTATACTATCCAAAGTAATCTACAAATTCAACTCAATCTATTAAAATAATAATGGCATACTTCACAGAACTAGAACAAATACTCCAAAACTTTATATGGAACAATAAAGGACCCTGAATAGCTGCAGCAAACTTAAGAAAGAAGAACAAAGTTAGAATGATCACAATACCAGATATTAAACTATACTATAAAGCCATTGTAACCAAAACAGCCCGGTACCGGCACAAGAACAGGTATATAGAGCAATGGATCAGAACAGAGACCCCCCCCCAGAAAATGACCCACACCATTACGGTCAATTAATTTTTAAAAAAATATATTTATTGATTTTGTACAGAGAGGAAGAGAGGGATAGAGAGTTAGAAACATCGATGAGAGAGAAACATCGATCAGCTGCCTCTTGCACACCTCCTACTGGGGATGTGCCCGCAAGCAAGGTACATGCCCTTGGCCGGAATCGAACCTGGGACCTTTCAGTCTGCAGGCTGATGCTCTATCCACTTAGCCCAACCGGTCAGGGCTCAATTAATATTTGACAAAGGAGGCAAGAACCTACAATGGAGTAAAGATAGTCTCTTCAACAAATGGTGTTGGGAAAATTGGACAGCCACATGCAAATGATGAAACTATACCACCAACTTACACCACACCCAAGAATAAACTCAAAATGGATAAAAGACTTAAAATGTTTAAGTCATGAAACCATAAAAATCTTAGAAGAAAACGTCGGTGGTAAAATCTCAGACATCTCAAGTAGCAGAATATTTGACAACACATCTCCTAGGGCAGAGGTTCTCAACCTGTGGGTCGCGACCCCTTTGGGGGTCAAATGACTCTTTCACAGGGGTCGCCTAAGACCATCGGAAAACACATATATATTACATATTGTTTTTGTGATTAATCACTATGCTTTAATTATGTTCAATTTGTAACAATGAAATTGGGGGTCACCACATGAGGAACTGTATAAAAGGGTCGCGGCATTAGGAAGGTTGAGAACCACTGGTCTAGGGCAAAGGAAAACTAAGGAGAAAATAAACAAATGGGAGTACATCAAAATAAAGAGATTCTGAACAGCAAAAGAAAGCACTATCAAAATGAAAAGGGAACCCACTGAATGGGAGAACATATTTACCTATAATACATCTGATAAGGAATTACTACCCAAAATATATAAAGTATTCATACAACTCAACAAAAAGAAGACAAACAATCCAATTCAAAGATGGGCATTACAAATTAAAAAATGACAAGTGTGGGCAAGGATGTGGAGAAAAGGGAACTTTAGTACACTGCTGGCTGTAAAGCAGACTGGTGCAGCCATTATGGAAAACAGTACGGAGTTTCCTCAAAATATTAAATATGCAACTGCCATTTGTCCCAGCAATCCCACTTCTGGGAATTTAGCCTAAAAATTCCAAAACACCAATAAGAAAGAATGTATGCACCCCTATGTTCATAGCACAATTTACAATAGCTAAGATTTGGAAACAGTCCAAGTGCCCATCAGTAGATGAGTGGATAAAAATGCTGTGGGACATTTACACAATGAAATGTTATGCAGCTGTAAAAAAGAGGGATCTCTTACCCTTTGGGACAGCATGGATGGACCTGGAAAATATTATGTTAAGTGAAATAAGCCAGTCTGAGAAAGACAAATATCACATGATCTCACTTATTTGTAGATCTAATGAACAAAATGAACTGACCAACAATATAAGACCCAAAGCATGGAAGCATGGGACAAATTGACATACATTGATGTGGGGATGGAGGAATGAGAAGAGATAAACCAAAGAACTTATATACTTATATGCATAGCCCATGGACACGGGCAACAGGGTAGTGAAAACCTGGGAGTGTGTGTAGAGGCTGGAAGGAGGGGGATCAATGGGGGGAAATGGGAGACATCTGTAATATTATCAACAATAAAAATATATACTTATATCTATACAGAAGGAAACACTTCTAGGGGAAAAAAGATAAAATTCTCACTAAAGTAATGATTAGATCTCTAAGAGTTGGCTATAAGTTAAAGAAAAAGCTAAAAAAAAACATATGAAATAATAATATATAAAAAAATGAATAAATAGGCTTTAATGTACTAATTCCCTGACAAATTAGAAAGAAACCCCAAAATTTGTAGCCAGCTGGTCAGAAGAAAGCTTACATGGGTTAAATAGAGATCAGTTAAAAAATTACTACAGTTCTGAATTCTATCATGACTGCTGAGTGAATAGCTGTTTTTGTTTAAACAATCTGATTTTTAAATTTTAGTAATAAACTTTCAGAACAATGTAAGTTGTAGCAAACAGTTATAATTTCAAATAAATTAATAATGCTATTTTCACCTTCTTGGTCTACATTTCCCTTCTCTTTTAGCTTGCAGAAAGGTTTGCCTTAAAATAAATTACTTTAAAATAACATGACAGAGAAGCCACTTAATAAAGATCTCTTTTTAAAAAGTAAAAACATGAAAAATAAAATATATAATTCTTATAACACATTTAATATTTATCCCAGGCAAAATAGAAAATTGATATAGTACCACCAATTTGCAGCAAATTATAATGTTCTACTAGAAAAATAAAGTAGCAAATGTGACCTTTTAAATTAGAAATGTATACAACAGGCACTGAGCAAATGTTAAGAAATCTGACTTTTAAAAAGTGCCAAGATAGAGTAGGTACTTAAATTGATTTTTCTTAGAACACCAATTCAATGGTAGTATCTGCCCCCGGCTTCCTGACGGAATACACACTAAAGAAACCTATGATTCATCGCCTAAAAACAGATAAACAACAAAAGCAACTTTTAATAATCAGTTAACTCCTATGTACAGGAATTTAATTCAATAAAAAATGCTCTTTTTATCAATAGCTAATTTTTTTGTTGTTTAATAAGGACCTGTCCACAGGGATTCAAAAAAACAATTCACTATATCCCCAAAAGTAACACCAACCAACTCCACATTATTTTAACATTATAATATCTTTGGCCAAATGGTGTCACTAGTATGATGAAATTTTTAGTCTGGATTATTACAACTATGCAATACTTTTGCAAATGAAATAAAAACATATTTCCTTAATGAGACTAAAATAGTTCTCTGATTATTCAAGTTCTTAAAATGAATTCAAATGTCATCCTTTCCCCTAATGTTAATGTCTTTAATAAAATACAATTAAGAGTATTATAATATCTTTAATAATGCAGATTCAATTTGCTACAGTTACTGAAATCAATATGAGCTACTCTGAATGTACAACATAATGGGACTCATATCTCAATTTGTTCAGGCATTTATACCTTGTTTCTGGCTATAACCAAAAGTGAAAACATAATAAGTAGCAAAATGATAGATGTTGATATAAAAAGGAAATGAAAATGTAGTGAATACAATTTTTGCAAATGTGTGTAATATATAAGGATATTGTCATGAGATTTCTAAAATAACTTACAAAACTAAATTCTCCTATATAGAGACACCTATAGAGGTAAAGACATCAGTGATTTTTATCTTATACTAGAGGCCTGGTGCATAAAATTCGTTCACGGGGGGGGGGGGCGCAAGGGGGAGGGGTCCCTCAGCCAGGCCTGCACCCTCTTGCAGTCTGGGAGCCCTCGGGGGATGTCTGACTGATGGCTTAGCGCTGCCGCAGAGGCAGGAGAGGCTCCCAACATCGCCACTGCGCTTGCCAGCTGTGAGCCCGGCTCAGGGCTTCTGGCTGAGTGGCGCTCCCTGCTGTGGGAGCGCACTGATCACCAGGGGGCAGCTTCTGTGTTGAGCATCTGCCCCCTGGTGGTCAGTGTGTGTCATAGCAACCGGTCGTTCTGCCGTTCGGTCGATTTGCATATTAGCCTTTTATTATACCAGATCCGGAGTAGTTTTTACTACTGTCTAATGTCACTTTAAGAAATACTCCTTTAAAAGTTACAAAAACACTTGAAAATATCATTCAAACATTAATAGGAGATTTAATTAACTATAGGAACAAAAATCACAATATAGAAAATAACTATTTTTTAAAAAGCTGTTTTATATAAGAAAAATATTTTCATGACTTAAAATTTTGATTATAGCAAATCCTTACCAGGGCTTCCAAATACATATCTAGCTTATACCAGAAGACAAGCTAGCTACACAGACTCAGCTCATAAAACTTAACCAATGCATGCAAAAAGCCAAATATTTACAGTACAAAATGATTACCAATGCCTTCTTTAAGCACCAGGTCTATGAAAAGCTTTCTCTTCATCTGATGACTTAAGTTCACAATTAACATTTTAGGTTCCAGTAAGAGAGGGAAGCATAACTAGGGTTATGCTCCTTAGAATCATATCGTTTGTTATTGAATGTTACCTTCCAACCTACCAAGTACCAAATTATCTAGTGAAAGAAACCCCAAACTATAAAAAATACCAACAGGATGAAAAAGAAAATGATGAAGCCAGGGATACACATTCTCTTACTGGGATTTTCTCTTTGGTTAGATATTTTTCTCTGTTAGAAATTATTTTCTCAGTCTATAAAATCTAGAGATGATTTAAGGTGTTCTTAGCAAATTAACAATTTAAAAATCCTGTGGATTTTATTACAGCAGGGTTTTGCCTATAACTTTTTTTTGCCACGATAATATATATTAAACTTTATAGCATTAACCATGCTATTTTCAAAAAATGACACTTTAAATAAGTATTGTGCTTATGATACATATAAACAGAATAATCAACTTCTGAAACTGAATGTATTAAAATCGTCCTAAATATATCATGACTACAGTTACTCACTTGAAATGACCTTTCCATTGTTATTGCAAAGTAGTATTCTCTCCTGGGATATCTTCGCTCACAAACCAACACTTGATTGCAAATTCTGCCCTTTTCTCCTGTTTGCTTGGTAAACAACTTTTTCCCAATCATTTGTGAGGAAACAGCTTTTGCTTCTTCTGGACTGAAATAAGAAAAACAACTCAAATTCTTTTTTCCTCCAAATGAGTAAAACAAAAGCACATGATAGACAAAATCTCATCTCATCTAATACTTAAATCTCAGTATTTTCATCAATTCAATAAATAGGGGAATTTTTTACAATGATTTTTTTTTCATTAATGGTTTTTCTTCAAAAAACATGACTTACGAGAAAACTATCTTCACTCCTCCTTTGAGACCACTTTCAAATGTTCCTTTTCCTCTACCACCAGCTAAAACCTGTGCCTTTACCACAACATCTTTTGAACCTAGAAGAAAAACACTTCTATTAGATAAAAAGCATGGGGGAGCATGCAAGACACAATATTTTGTTATTTAAGCATACATATTAAGTGGTGTTAAAAATGCAGTAAAGTCATTTATCCACAATGTCAAAAAATAGCCATTCCATGTATGAGAATGCCTAACTCTTAGCTGAAGGGAAGTCCTGTAACTAAGGATATGCAGGCCCTGATCAGGTAGCTCAGTTGGTTAGAGCGTCGTCTCCATACATCAATGTTGTGGGTTCGATCTCCAGTCAGGACACGAGCAAGAAGCAACCAATAAATACATAAGTGGAACAACAAAATCCATCTCTCTCTCTAATCAATCAAATAAATAAATAATGAAAGAAAGAAAGAAAAAAAGAAAGGGAGGGAAGGGAAAGGAGGGGCGGGGCGGGGAAAGGGAAAAGGGAAGGGGAAGGAAAGGAATGAAGAAGTACAGAAGAAGCCACAGAGACTGGTAGGAGGGGCAAAAAGATGAATCAGGAAGGCCCCACATCCATGGTGTGGTGATTAAAAATCAGGAGGGATAGCTTGGCTGCAGAATCTCCTCACCATCCACATCCTCGTTGAGGAGTCCCCACGCCTCCCAACAAGGCTCCCCAGCCCAGGGCTCCACAGAGGGCTGCTGAAGTCCTAGGCACAAGGATTATTTGCTGGACTCACTCATTCTGAGCTCCGGCAATGGGGCAGCAGCTCAAAAAGTGCCAGGGCGACCCAGGTAAGAAATGAATTGTCTGGCTTCAAGGTGAGGACTGGATTAACAGCTTTCTCCCTGACAGAAATGCAGACCCTGTTGTTCCTAGGTAAGCAATTCGTCCACCTAGCCTGCAGGCACGGACAGGCACCAAATCTGAGTCTAAACTGGCTAACACCACTTGCACTACCTTGCTGATTCTCAGAGACTCCATCCAACCCAACTTGCAGGCCCAACCAAGTGACTTCCAGCAACTTTTTAATACAGCCTGTCTCCATTCTGCTGCAAACTTTCCCAAAACCTCTCAAATGTTCCCAACTCCAAACAAGCAGCAACTGGCTATGGCATGCCCCATACCTCTTTCTAAGCAGCCCAAAGACAAGTACTAATGGCAGCTGGCCTCAGTTGGCAGCTTAACCTCTCCTAGGCACCTCCAAGTACAAGGCAATTATCTACAGATCATTTTGTAGCTCATACCAGGTGGCCCTGAGCCAGGCACAGGCAGTGGCTGACCTTAGATTGCATCAGAGCCCCTTCCAAGAGGCCCCAGAGCAAATTCAAGTGTCCAGAGCACCCCCACAATTGGCTCCACAAACAACACTTCCAAAGGGCAGACTCAGCAGACACCAATGCCCCAAACAACAGCTTGTCCATTATACTCATGGCCAGTCCTCACAGCAAGTTAGCCTGAGGGTCTATCCAACCCACTGACCTGACAATAGCAATCAAGGCTCAACAACAAGAGGGCCCAAGAACCCACACAAGGGACACCCCAGAGCACCCAGCCCAGGTGACCAGGGATATGGCGCCACTGGGCCACATAGGACACCTACTACATAAGGCCAACCTGCCCAAATCAGGAGATATGGCAGATCTGCCTAATACATAAAAACAAACACAGGGAAGGAGGAGACAAATAGAACAAAACTCCAGAAAAAGAACTAAACAAAACCAAAACAAACAATCTACCAGATGCAGAATTCAAATCAGTGGTCATAAGGATGCTCAATGAACTTAGGAGAAGAACAGATGAACTCAATGAGAACTTTAACAAAGAGACAGAAAACATAAAAATGGAGATGGAAAACATAAAAAAGAGCCAGTCAAAAATTAAGAATACAATAACTGAAATAAAGACTATATTAGAGGGAATCAACAGATTATGTGAAGCACAGAATCAAATCAGTGATTTGGAAGACAAGGTTGCAGAAAACACCCAATCAGAACAGGGGAGAGAAAAAAAAAGAATCCAAATAAAATGAGGATAGTTAAAGGCAGCAGTCGCCGACTGGTGGTCTGCAGACCACTGGTAGTCCGTGAGGTCCAAAAGGTTGGCAACCGCTGGTTTAAGGAAACCTTTGGAGCAGCAGTTGCCAACCGGTGGTCCACGGAGCACTGGTGGCCGTGAGGTCCGAAAGGTTGGCAATCCCTGGTTCAAGGAAACTCTGGGACAACATTAAGTGTAAAAACATTCATGTTGTAGGTGTGCCAGGAGGAGGAGAGAGCTAAATGTTGAAAACATATTTAAAGAAATAATGACAGAAAACTTCTCTAACCTGGCGAAGTCAATAGATATACAAGCCCAGAAAGCAGAGTCCCAAACAAGATGAACCTAAAGAGGCCCACACCAAGACAGCATAATTTAAATGCCAAAGGTTAAATACAAAGAGTGAATCTTAAAAAACAGCAAGAGAAAAATAACTTAGTTATCTACAAGGGAGTTCCCATAAGACTGTCAACTGATTTCTCATCAGAAAATTTGCAGGCCAGAAGGGATTGGCATGAAATATTCAAAGTGATGAAAAGTAAAGACCTGTAACCAAGATTACTCTACCCAGCAAAGCATCATTTAGAATGAAAGGACAAATAAAGAGCTTCCCAGACAAGAAAAAGCTAAAGGAGTTTACCACCACTAAACCTGTAGTACAAGAAATGTTGAAGGAACTTCTTTAAGAAGAAAAAAAAGATTACAAAATATGAATATTAAAATGGCAATTTCTACATGTCTATTAACAATTACTTTAAATGTATTTGGGTTAAATGCTCCAATCAAAAGACATGGGGTGTCTGAATGGATAAGAAAACAAGACCCACGCTCACTCTGCCTACAAGAGACCCACTTCAGATTAAATAAAAAAAAAAACAATGCACTGACTGGAAGTAAAAAGATGGAAAAAGACATTTCATGCAAATGAAAATGGAATAAAAGCTGGAGTAGCAATACTTATACCACAAAAAAATTAGATTACAAAACAAGCTATAGCAAGAGACAAAGAAGGACTCAGCAATTCCACTTCTGGATATTTACCCAAAGAAACCAAAAACACTGATTCAAAAAGACATATACATCCCTATGTTCACTGCAGGATCTACTAGGATCTATATAATAAAAGATATACATGTAAATTGACCATCCCTCCACTACGCTTACCAGCCAATCAGGAGTATGCAAATTAACCCGACAAAGATGGTGGGTTAATTTGCATACACAGGCGCCAGGTGGAGAGCAGAGTGGGAGGGCCGGCAGAGACAAGCCACTAGACCAAGAGCAGAGAGGGAGAGCTGGCGGCTTGGAGGACTTGGCAGAGTGGGAGGCTGCGGGACGGAGACAAAGCAAGAAGGGAAAACCAAGAGCGCAGGGAGCACCAGGAATTCTGGGAATAGTAGTTCTGGTGGCAGCCCCAGGATCAGAAGCTGAAGCCCAGAGCACAGGGAGCACCAGGAATGCTGGGAATCTAGGAATGTCGGATCTCCTAGACCAGCCGTGGGCAAACTACGGACCGCGGGCCGGACCCAGCCCGTTTGAAATGAATAAAACTAAAAAAAAAAAGACCGTACCCTTTCATGTAATGATGTTTACTTTGAATTTATATTAGTTCACACAAACACTCCATCCATGCTTTTGTTCCAGCCCGCCGGTCCAGTTTAAGAACCCATTGTGGCCCTCGAGTCAAAAAGTTTGCCCACCCCTGTCCTAGACACTAGAGCAAAGTGAGCCTGGAGCAAGTTACAGTTGCAGTGGGGGATGGAGGGAAAGCCAAGGTGAGAGACATAAAATCAGAGTGTCTAGCAAAAATTAAAGGGAAGATATCCAAAAACTTTCAGGAAATCTCCACCAATGAAGCAAAGAGAAAAAAAATGCCTCTATTATTCTGTGAGCAACAAACCAAACTGGGTTGGGGGGTCTCAGACAATTCGCTCATATGATTGCAAAGACAGACAGAAAGTCCCAATTGGAAAGGGCTCCCCTGAGGGCTCCCAGATTGGAGAGGGTGCAGGTCAGGCTAAGGGACCGGAACACTGTAATGACAGGAATGACCGGTTGCCATGATGCCCACTGTGGCCAGCGAACCAGCCCAACTATAGGTGGGACTGGGGGCCAACCTCCTGCGGCCCCTCCCCCCAGCCAGCCCCACCCCTGATGGGCCCCCACCACCGCGATTGGCCTGCAGCCCCTCCCCCAGCTGGCCCCACCCCAATCGGGGCCAGATAGCCAACTGCCTGCGGCCCCTCTCCCAGCCAGCTCCACCCCTGATTGCCCACCCCCCCCACTCTGATCAGGGGCAGAGCCGGCTGGCCAACTGCCTGCAGCCTTTCCCCATGGCTGACCCTGCCTCCCCACCGCCCCCACCACCACCATTCGGGGGCAGGGCTGGCCAGTCAACACCCACAGCCCTTCCCTCTGGCTGCTGGCTCCCGATCGGCCCTGCAACCCCATACGGCTCTACCCCCGATTAGCCCCCACCACCCCGATTGGCCCACAGCCCCTCCCCCCTCCAGCTCCGCCCCCAACCGCCCACACACACACCAATTAGGTGTGGGGCTGGCTGGCCCACCACACACAGCCCCTCCCCTCAGCTGGCCCTGCCCCCAATTGGCCCCCCTACCCCAATTGAGGGTGAAGCTTGCTGGTCAATCAACTGCCCATGGACTCCCCCCTCCCCCGCCAGCCCAGCCCTGATTGGGCCCCGATTGGGGCGGCCAGCCAGCCAACCTCCCACTGTCTCCTCCCGACAGGCCCAGCCCTGATCCGCCCCAACTGGGGCCGGGCCAGTAAGACCCCACCATGCCTCTAGTCTACACTAATAAAAGGCAAACATGCAAATTGACCGTACCTTCGCTACACTTAAGCCACGTCCACCAGCCAATCAGAGTGGGTACATGCAAATTAACCCAACCAAGATGGTGGCCGGCAGCCATGGAGCTGGAGCAAGCAGGAGGCTTGGTTGCCCCAATGATGGAGGAAGCCAAGCTTCCTGCCTGCCGCGGCAGCTCTGAGCTCCACTCAAAGCAACAAAGTTTCAATTATAGAAGGTAAATAAACCCCAGATACCTGCTTTCAGCCAAGGAGCTGGAGCCAGCAGGAGGCCTGGGTTGCCCCTGGCGATGGAGGAAGCCAAGCTTCCCTCCCGCCCGCCCTGGCCGGCTCTGAGCTCCTCTCAAGGCTACAAAGTTTCAACTATAGAAGGTAAATAAATCCCAGAATAAAAACAGGAAAAAGAAAAAAAGGAGAGGCTGGGAGCTTCCGTCGCCGGGGGGGGAGGGGCTTGGCCAGGCTGAAAATGGTCCTCAGCCCCTCACCCAGACTGTCCAGGCACCCCAGTGGGGACCCCCCCACCCTAAAGGGGGTGTGGCCAGACATCAGCCCCTCATCCAGGCTGGCCAAACCTCCATGGGGTGATGGTTCCCACTGGGGGGGGGGGGGGGCTTGACCAACCTGCAAACAGCCATCAGCCCCTTACCCAGGCTGGCCAGGCACCCCAGTGGGGACCCCCACCCTGAAGGGGGTGTGACCAGCCTGCAAACAGCCATCAGCCCCTCACCCAGGCTGGCCAGGCACCCAAGAGGGACCCCCACCCTGATCCGGGACACCCTTCAGAGCAAACCAACCGGCCCCCACCCATGCACCAGGCCTCTATCCTATATAATAAAAGGGTAATATGCAAACTGACCCTAACAGCAGAAAGACTGGGAATGACTGGTCACTTGACACACACTGACCACTAGGGGGCAGACACTCAATGCAGGAACTGCCCTCTGGTGGTCAGTGTGCTCCCACATGGGGGAGCTCTGCTCAGCCACAAGACAGGCTGACAGCTGCCAGTACAGCGGTGGTGGTGGGAGCCTCTGCCACCTCCTCAGCAGCACTAAGGATGTCCAACTGCAGCTTAGGCCTGCTCCCCACTGGCAAGTGGACATCCCCTGAGGGCTTCCGGGCTGCCAGAGGGATGTCTGATTGCCAACTTAGGCCCAATCTCCTGGGGAGTGGGCCTAAGCCAGCAGGTGGTCATCCCCCGAGGGGTCCCAGACTGCAAGAGGGCACAGGCCGGGCTGAGGGACTGCGCCCCCCCCCACCAAGTGCACAAATTTGTGCACCGGGTCCCTAGTACATATATATAAAAGCCCAAGCGACTGTTATGACTGAATGACCAGTCAAACAGTCACTATGACATACACTGACCACGAGGGAGTGGACGCTCAATGCAGGAGCTGCTCCCTGGTGGTCAGTGCGCTCCCACAGCCAACCTCCTCCAGTCGGCCAACCTCCTCTGGTCCCTCCCCCAGGCCACCTGGCCAACCTCCCACAGTCCCTCCTCCCCAACCAGCCCCTCCTCCCTGATTGGGTCTGGCCAGCAAACCTCCTGCAGTCCCTCCCCCCAGCCTTCCCTCCCCATAGTCGGCTGGCCAACCTCCTGCAGTCCCTCCCTCGGTCGGCCAACCTCCCGCAGTCCCTCCCTCTGGCTAGCAGGCTCCGATCAGCCCGGCCCCAATTGGGAGTGAACAAGATGGCCCCGATCGGCCCTGATCACTGACCAGGCCTAGGGACCCCACCCATGCACGATTCGTGCACCGGGCCTCTAGTTATTTATAATAGGCAAGGTATGGAAGCAATCTCAACGGCCATCAATAGATGAATAGGCAAAGAAGACGTGATACATATATACAATGAAATATTACTCAGCCATAAAAAACTAATGACATTTTGCCATTTTCAATGTGGATGGACCTAGAGGGTATTATACTAAGTGAAATAAGTCAGAGACAGACAAATGCTATATAATTTTATTTATATACAGAAACTAAAAACAAAAAAAAACAAAATAGAAATGAACTCATAGAGAACATTTTGATGGTTGCCATATGGGAGGGGGTTTGCAGGATGGGTGAAAAGGGGAAAGGAATTAAGATGTGCATATTGCCAATTATAAAAACAAGTCATGGGAATGTAAAGTACAGCAAATATAGTCAATATTGTTATAACTAAGTATAGTGTCAGATGGATGATAGACTTATCAGGAAGATCACTTTGTAAGCTATATAAATGCATAATTACTGTGCTATAAAGCTGAAATGAATATACTATTGTATGTCAACTGTAATTGAAGAATTAAAAATTATTTTAAAAACAAGAAAAAAGAAGGCAAAATCCTACTGTATACTATTAAAAGTCTCTACCCCTTAGCCCTGGCCGGTGTGGCTCAGTTGGTTGGAGTGTTACCCCATACATCGAAAGGTGGCACTCCAAGGTGGGTTCAATTCAATTCACCCAGGTTTTGGGTTTGATCCCGTCAGGTTGCGTATGGGAGGCAACTGATAGGTGTTTCTCTCACTCTCTCTCCCTTCCTCTCTCTCTTAAATCAATAAAAATATCCTCAGGTGATGATTTAAAAAAAGTAGCTTCTGTTCCTCTAGGTTTAAAGGTCCTTATTAGTTACTAATCCCACTATAATCTTCATTTGTAGTGTTCTTTAAGAACAACTCACTTTCTAGCCCTGGCTGGCATGGCTCATTGGTTAGAGCGTCAGCCCACACACCGATCCCTGGGCCCAGCTGGGGCCCATGCGGGAATCAACCAATTGATATGTCTCTCACATCAATTGTTTCTTTCTTGCTCTCTCTCTCTCCTTTCCTTCTACTCTTTCTGAAAAATCAACAGAAAACATATCCTTGGGTGAAAATTAACAACAAAAAGCACACTCTCGCCCTGGCTGGTTTGGCTCAGTGGATAGAGCGTCAGTCTGCGGACTCAAGGGTCCCGGGTTTGATTCCAGTCAAGGGCGCATGTACCTTGGTTGCGGGCACATCCCCAGTGGGGGGTGTGCAGGAGGCAGCTGATGGATGTTTCTCTCTCATCGATGTTTCTAACTCTGTCCCTCTCCCTTCCTCTCTGTAAAATATCAATAAAAAATATATATATATATATATTTTTTTTTTAAAAAGCACACTCTCTAGATGAACAAGATGCTTTCTGTAGCAAGGGGGGATCAAAATTAGAGCAGCCTACCTACTCCTTACTACTTATAAGTCCTAGTCCAAGAGAACTTTCCAGAAATAATCATAGTTTTATTATATCTTAAACATAACTATTCTTTTTTCCATAGGTAGGAATCATTAAAGATGTTTACAAAGAATAAAAAAATAAAAAGATTGGCATTTGAATAAATCCTATTCATTTCAAGTTTATACAAATTATTTTTTCTAACAAAACAGTGAAATTAGACTAAATGTGAAAGTATATGGAAAACTACAGAAAACCAATTATAATAATTTAGAAACAGAAAAAGAAATAACTTTTACTGACTTCACTGTATATAAACCAGGCCCTAATAATATTGATGTGGGAAACATTCAGCATTATTATGAAGGAAAACATTGGTAAAACAAACAAAGAAACAACAACAACAACAAAATCACTCAAGAAATTAGACTAACAAAAATAGAAAAATAAAATCAAATGATTGGAAAGTCATCCTTAAGGACACAGGATAGAATTAGAAAAACTTACACTTTTTCAATTACATTTCTAAGTTTTCCTTCTTTCTTAGCTAGGTCTTCTTTAGAAATTAACATTTAGGTTATACATATAAGATTGAATCTCAAAGTAGTTATTAAAAAGTAACCTTTGCCCCCTGGCTGGCCTGGCTCAGTGGATAGAGCATCAGCCTGCAGACTGAAGGGTCGGTCCCAGGTTCAATTCCAGTCGAGGGCACATGCCTGGGTTGCGGGCTTGATCCCCAGTAGGGGGTGTGCAGGAGGCAGCTGAACAATGATTCTCTCTCATCACTGATGTTTCTATCACTCTCTCTCCCTTTCCCTTCCTCTCTGAAATCAATAAAATATACATATATTTTTAAAAAGTAATCCTTGCAAGAAATACTATAGACATACGAAGTACAATCATTAGTTTTCTTTAAGCCTTGACCCTTAAGAGACATATATATATTTATTAGTGGCCCGGTGCACGAAATTCGTGCATGGAGGAAGGGGGGTGTCCCTCAGCCCGGCCTGCACCCTCTCCAATTTGGGACCCCTCGGGGGATGTCTGACTCGCAATCCGGGACTGCTGGCCCTTAACCACTCTGCCTGCCAGCCTGACTGCCCCCAACTGCCCCCACCCCCTACCGGCCTTCTCGCCCTCAACTGCCCCCCCTTGCCGGCCTGCTTGCCCCCAACTGCCTCCCCTTGCCGGCCTGCTCGCCCCCAACTGGCGCCCCCACCGGCCTGCTTGCCCCCAACAGCACCCCCCCAACTGCCCTCCCCTCCTGGCCTGATCGCCCCTAACTGCCTCTGCCTCAGCCCCACCACGATGGCTTTGTCCAGAAGGACGTCCAGAAGGTCTCCCAGTCTAATTAGCATAGATTGTTTCAAAGGTAAAAATGAGGAACATCATTTACCATGTGCAAGTTCAAACTACAGGTCACCATTAATTAATAAAAATTTCACCAAAATCAGTATGAACTTTTATAAAGGCTTCTGCTAAATAAAAAGAAGTTTGCTTGTAATATGAATATAAAGAATTTTTTTCAGATTAACAAAAAAATACTGTAAATAAAAAATCATGCTTTCAAGTCAAAGAAATCACATTTAAAAAACATAGTTTATAATATACAACATTAGAAACTTGTACATGCCCTCACTTTTGAAAAAAACAAAACCCATTCTAGAAACAAATAAGTACAAACCTAGATAAAACTTTAACTTAAAAAAATTTTTTTTTAATGTTCCACATCTTAAGAAATTAATAAAAACAAAGGCTTCACCAAAGCATGTTGTAAGCCATATTAATCAAAGGCACATAAAAGAGTAATCAATTGTGTTAACCCACTAAGATATTGGTGGAATTTTAAATACTGCTAAAAAGAAAATGCATTATATAGCTAGTATTTTACTTATTATTAAGTTCTCATATTAAATTATAAAAAATGTAAACTGAAGCATATTTTCTAGTCAAAAATTATTTTTTAATTCAGAGATTAAATTCAAATAATATAAGCTACGAAGATTTCTGTTATCAATAAAAGGACCTACTAATAAACATAGGTAACTGCCTAATTCATTTAACAAATGTTAATATTTACTGATTACCTAAGTGTCAGGTATTCTTACTCTTCTCTGAGTTTGGGAGATATCAGTAAACAAAATTAGACAAAGCAGCCCTCATAGAGTTTACATTCTAGGGCTCGGCTTTTTTTCCCTTTTGGCTCCCTTCTTTTTTAATGTCAAAAAAGGGAGGGAGGATATTGGACCACTCTTTACTATCACATAAACAGCAAGATTATCCTTCACCAATTCCCTGAAGAATCATCACAGCCACAATACTTTTAAACTATGGAGAAGTATAATTTCCTTCTCAATACATTATATTCCAACTTAAAATAGGACTTCAGCTTCCAAATGCCAACATAAGTGATTCTTAAGTCACTAGCACTATGGGAGTTCATAATAATTTTAGAATGTCAAGAATCATAAAGTTCTGCCTTCTCTTTTAAGTAAATAAAATTTATTTTTTATTTTATTAACAAAATAAAAACTAAAAGTTGTTATTAAACCAAAAGTACAGTTCACATCTTATCAGAACTGCCATGTCAAGGTAGCATGAGTTTTTTAAAATTAGTACCTAATTTTTTGGCAATTGCATAAGCTTCATCTGGTGACTTAGCCACTTGTCCTTTGGGAATGGCGACTCCAGCTTCTTGCAACAATTCCATACTCATGTATTCATGTAGTGAGAGATTCCTTTGTTGTTGTTGCTGTACTTGGAGTCCATGGTTGTTAAACAATCCAGAACTTCCCAGAACCTAAAGAAATTGGGGATATAATTATATGATACTAAATTGGCAGTTATTCTTATTAAAAACACCTTCTCAAAATTCTTTGTCTCTATATAGTACTTGGTTCTTCATAACTGCAATAAACCTACTACTGAAAGGGCGAGTCATCGCGGGGCCTACGTGGGCCGGCCACCGGGCCCCATGAGGCACAGCCTGACCACGCTGCTGGCGGCCTCGGGCACCGACGGCGGCGGGGCGGGGAGCATGCCCTCGCCTGAGGAGATGGAGGAGGAGGCGATCGCCGGTGCCCCCGGGAACGAGACAGAGGACGTGGACTTCCTGTCTGGGCTGGAACTGGTCGATCTGCTGGACCCCCGGAAACTGGACTGGCTCCTGGAGCCCGGGCTCAGCTCGCCTGGGGGGGGGGGGGGGGGGGTTGGGACTGCGCCCTCCATCTTGCCCTGGGTCCTCCATTTTGGGGGCAGCCGCCATGTGCTCAGGAGAGTACCTTCTTCCCGGAAGCCCAGGCCCCTGCTGGCCACACCCGGGATTTCTTTAAACTAACCAATGACAATCAAGGGACGTGCGTGCCATAGAGATGACCACATCCTGTGTAACAAGACCCGACTCGCACCTGGCCAATCGGCGGGGCCCACGGTCCCCTCCCCTGCCCTTACCATAAAACCCACAATCCCATCAGACCTCGCTCTCTTGGCCACTGGGCTTGCTGCTGTGTCGGTGAGTGTGGTGAACGGGGAGCACAAGCTAGCTTGAATTAAAGGACTCTTTGCTTTTGCATCAGACTGGCTGGCTCCCTGGTGGCCTCTTGGGAACCTTGAAATCTGGGCATAACACTACACTAAATAAAATATAACATTCACAGTACCTAAATTACAATTTAAAATTAAAAGCTAATCTGCCAGCTAAATGTCAAATGTTACCCTTGTAGTTTTAACTATTTCCTCATCATCTCTAGTCCTTACCTTTCATTTGAGTTTTACTATCATATCTCTAAAGATATTCAAAGCATTTCTACCTCAAGGCCAAATTCAGTAGATGTAAAACCAATCTTATCTTCCCAACAAACCAAAAATCCTTCCCAACTTTCTTCTCTCCACCATTCCTCTAGCACAGCGGTTCTCAACCTGTGGGTCGCGACCCCTTTAGGGGTCGAACAGCCCTTTCACAGGGGTCGCCTAAGACCATCAGAAGACACATATATAATTACATATTGCTTTTGTGATTAATCACTATGCTTTAATTATGTTCAATTTGTAACAATGAAAATACATCCTGCACATCAGGCATTTACATTATGATTCATAACAGTAGCAAAATTACAGTTATGAAGTAGAAATGAAAATAATTTTATGGTTGAGGGTCACCACAACATGAGGAACTGTATTAAAGGGTCGCGGCATTAGGAAGGTTGAGAACCACAGCTCTAGCACCTAACAAAGTACCTGGCACTAGATATGTGATTAATTGAATGACTTGGTACCATTACTCTTTTATACACTGCAGAGTCAAAGCCACCTGGCCAGCATGGCTCAGTGGTTGAGCATCGACCTATGAACTAGGAGGTCACAGTTCGATTCCTGGTCAGGGCACATGCCTGAGTTGCATGCTCGATCCCCAATGTGGGATGTGCAGGAGGCAGCCGATCAATGATTCTCTCTCATCATTGATGTTTCTATCCCTCTCTCCCTCCCCCTTCCTCTCTGAAATCAATAAAAAATATGTGGTTGTTTTTGTTTTGTTTTTTAAAAGAGTCAAAGCCATGTATTAGATATTGTGGTGTATTGTCCAGATCCTCCCTTCAGCACGAAGGCATTCACTGCCCCAGCTGCTGGGAGTGCTGGTTGTGGCAGCTCTCTGATGAGTCCTGTCATTGGAGCATCCTAACCCAAAGTCACACCTCCTTTATAATGTCAGCCTGCATCCAATCACTGGTCAATGGGGATTAAAGGCGGGATATAAAAAATCTGATACCTCACCCCAATTTGTGACAATGCAGAAAGATCATCTTAGTTGCAGATCTCCTGTGGTAACAGCAGAGGCCCCTACTGCAATTGCACAAATTTACTTCTCCTTTTATTCAACCCTTTTTTCTTCACTCTCCCAAAGGAGTTGGCCCAGAGATCACTCTCCAGTAGACTTTCTCCAAGGATCTCTCCATCTAATAGCCTACAAGTATCATATCAGAGAACTGATCTGCAACATCAACTGTAATACATACTTTCTAAACAATTCCCTTAACTGGCACAGCAGTCAACCCTTATCCACGGTGGTTTCACCTTCTGTAGTTTCAGTTAGAAACTAATGGTCAAGCTCAGTCTGAAAATATTAAATGGCAAATTCCAGAAACAAACAATTTAAGTTTTAAATTGCTCGCCATTCAGCCCTGGCTGGGTAGCTCAATTGGTTAGAGCATTTTCCCAATTCCCCGAAGGTTTCAAGTTCATCCCTTGTCACGGCACATACAAGAATCAACCAATGAAACCATAAGTTAGTGGAACAACAAATTTATGTCTCTCTCCCTTCCTCTAAAATAAAATAAATGAATAAATAAATTGCTTGCCATCCTGAGTAGCAAGATGAATCTCACACTGTCCAGCTCCATCCAGCCTGGGATGTGAATCATCCCTTTGTCCCGCATATCCATGCTGCATACAGTGCCTGCCCATTAGTCATTTAGTAGACATCTCGGTTATCAAATCTGCCATGGTATCAGAGCATTTACATTCAAGTAGCTCCTATTTTACTTAATACTGGCTCCAAAACCTCTCACCTAACTGCTATTAAGTGTTTTTTTTTAATAACCGTTCTATTGTTCTATTAGTTATTGTTGTCAATCTTATTGTGCCTATTTATAAATTAACTTATCGTAGGTATCTATATATATAAAAGCCTAAACAACCATTACGACTGAACGACCAGTCAATATGGCACACACTAACCACCAGGGCGCAGATGCTCAATGCAGGAGCTGCCCCCTGGTGGTCAGTGCGTTCCCACGGCCAACCTCCCCCAGTCCCTCCCTCCCAGCTCACAGGACCCCTCCCCCCCCACCCCCCAAAGGGCCTGGGTGAGACAGCCCCAATAGGCCCTGATCACCAGCCAGGCCTAGAGACCCCACCCGTGCTTGAATTTCATGCACTGGGCCTCTAGTGTATGTATAAAAGAAAAAACAATATATATATATATAAGGGTTTGGTACTATCCATTGTTTCAGGTGTCCACTGAGGGTCTTGGAACGTATTGCTCATGGATAAGAGGAGACTTCTGTATACTTGTATGGTTTCTTTCAAACACATATTTACAAAGAATTAGTAGTACACATAGGATACTGCTGATAGCTTTTATACCACTTTAAGTATTTATACCACTCTAAAATACTTTGATAATCCTTTCCAACTAAATTCAATGTGTGATCTTGAAAAAGTTTCCTAAGACCCTGACTGCACCTCTGTGTCCTCATCTACAAAAGCAAGGGGACAGACTACTGAGGTCCTTCCAAACTCTAAAGCTACATTACTTAATGTGAGAGTAGAAGAGATGCTATTAAGACAACAGATTAGGCATCTCCATATGGAGACACCAAGGCTGACAAAGGAATTTCCAAAAGGCTAAAGGTTATGATTAGAATGAAAATATATTCTAAAAACTAGACAGCACCCTTTACAACTCACAAGAAAGTTCAAGACCAAACAACAACACTTTTATTAGGAAGCAAACTCATGGAACTCACTACCTGTAGGTTTTAAGTGTGAATAGCTTTTAAAAGAAAAATAATGGTTAAAATCGATTCATTTATGGCACGTCTGAAGAGTTACTTCAGAACATAGCTGGCTTACAAAGCCAATGATGCCCTTCCCCGAGTTTTATCCTTGAAAAGAATCGGCCAATTCCTATGTTCTGGAAAACCCTGTAGAGCAGATTCAAGCACACAAGCTCTGGAGCCATTCGGTTCTGGAATTAAAGCTAAGCTTTGACCTTCCCTGACGTCCTGGCCCAACCCAAATCACCTGCTCTCTTGGCAACAGTTTCCTCATCAATGATGCAAATGTAGCCGGCTCCCTTACTGTGTTGCTGAAAAGCCTGGTAAAACTGCCTGGCACACGGTAAACACTCAAAAAGCCAAACAAAACCTGAGGCCATTGTGCTATCATCTACCCAAAGCTGAAGTGCTCCAAAGATCCCTTCCCCAATTGGAAACCCAGCACACACCATCTTATTACCACGGTGAACAAACGCGGCGACGGGGGAGGGAGGACACTTCCCGGCCGCGTCCAGAAAAGCCCAGTCAGCGAGCGCCGCGGCCCTGGCGAGGGCACGCAGCCCACGGCGCCCCAAGGAACACAAAGTTCGTCTCAAGGGCGCGTCCCGCCGCGAAGCCGGCCGCCGGCGCCGGGGCCCCGCGCGGGTCGGGAGGCGGGAGACGCGGCTGCAGACCCTCGGAGACGGGGGGCGCGGCTGCCGCCGGGGCGCCGGGCTCCTCACGGACTGAGCCGGCTCGCCGTCCTGGCAGCCAGCGCTCCCCGGCGGGCGCCCCGTGTCAACCAATGTCACCGACGGAGAAGTGACCCCGAGCCGGGCCTCGGATCCCTGCCCGCCTCGCCCACAGGAGCCGAGTCGCCCGCCTCGCCCTTCCTCCTACCGACCCTCCACGGCCAGAGCAGGCCGGGGCTCCATACCTGGGCGGCGGCCCGCAGCGCCGTCCGGGGCGGGTGGCTCCTCAGGGTGGCGGCGGCCAGCAGCCGGCTGGAGAATATGGAGGCCGCCATTTCTGAGTCCGACCCGACCCCTCGGCGCCTGCGCAGGCGCAGCGGAGCGAGGCGGCCGGCGACGCCGCTGCTCGGGCCGCGTCCCCGCCCTCCGGCCCTCCTTCGGGGCGGGCCCGGAGTTAACCCGCCCGCTGCCGCACGCCCTGCAGAGGGCAAATGCAGGATCTGCTTGCGCTGCAGAAGCGGGACTGGGCGGGTGTGCAGCACCCTTTGACCTTTGGAACTGGGCACCGCAGCCTCAATATCCGACTTGCGGCCAGCAAGCACCTGTATATTTCCTAGTGAAATGTAATGGAAGGACAACCAGCGTCTCCACCTGTGCAATCTTCACTCCTCTGAGCCTCAGTTGTTTCATATGTAAGGTGGGCTGCATTCAAAAAATGAGTACTGAATTTCTACTTTGAGCCAAACACTAAGTTGAGCCCTTGGGATACAATGGTGAGTAAAACAGCACAATTCTGAGTTGGTCCCAGCATCGTCCTCTACGCCCAAAAGGTTGAGGTTTCTATTCTGGTTGGGGCGCATACCCAGTTTGCGGGTTCATCCTCCTTAGGCGGGAACTAGAGGCAACGGGTGGATGTTTCTCAGATCGATGTCTCTCTCCTTGCCTCTCTTTCTCAAATCAATAAAAACATATCGTCAGGTGAGGGGAAAAAACACGCACAAACAGCGATTCCTGAGCTAGAAGAAAAGAGGGTCGCCACTAGTTATCAATGCAGAACGCACGCCGGAGTGACTTGGGTAGCTTCTCTAAAAAACACCTTTACCAGACTCTGTCTGAGGAGAGGAGTCAGGACATCGGTATTTCTTGGGGTTCTGTAGATTAATCAGATGCACACACTGCATTGAAAACCCTGATATGATGTGTGCCCCACCAAGGACCTGACCACTGGACAAATGACTAGACGCCCACTCTGCCCTAAACATAGGGCTTCAAAATGTGTTAGTGGGCAAGACCTTAATCTAGGAAGAGGTGGACTAGGAAAATAGTCATGGTTCTCATACACATGAACATATGAATGAACTTGGCATCAGTGCACCGTTGGTCCTCAACCTTGGCTGCACCCTAGAACTACTGGAGAGCTTTTAAAAATACCTTTGCATGGGCCCCACCACCGAAGAATATAATTCAGTTTTGTCTGGGATGGAACTTAGAGTGGTGTTTTGTACAAGTTCCCCTGTTTTTAATGAACACCCAAAGATGACAACTACTCCTGTCTTACTCTTTCTACTATCCTCTCTGTTTCAAGGGAGAGTGGGGTGTTAGGGAGTGGGGGAAGTGGTGGTTCAGTAAGGGAGGAGGCAGTCACCATGACTGAGCATTGGATTTAAAGTCAATGAACTTGGATTTGAATTCTAGCTCTGCCACCTGCTAGCTGTATGGTCTGAAATTTCAAGTTCCACATTTGTGAAAATTGGTGTTAAATTTGGTGGCTTTAAAAATCTCAGGTTTTTTTCTGTTTTTTTTTTATTAATTAAATCTTTATTATTCAGATTATTACATTAGTTCCTCTTTTTTCCCCTCATAGCTCCCCTCCACCCAGTTCCCACCCCACCCTCCCCCCTCACTCTCCACCCACTGTCCTCATCCATAGGTGCACGATTTTTGTCCAGTCTCTTCCCGCATCCCCCTCACCTCTTTCCCCCCCAAGAATAGTCAGTCCACTCCCTTTCTATGCCCCTGATTCTATTATAATCACCAGTTCATTCTGTTCATCAGATTCACTTGATTTTCAGGTTCACTTGTTGATAGATGTGTATTTGTTGTTCATAATTTGTATCTTTACCTTTTTCTTCTTCTTCCTCTTCTTAAAGGATACCTTTGAGCATTTCATATAATATTGGTTTGGTGGTGATGAACTCCTTTAGCTTTTTCTTATCTGTGAAGCTCATTATCTGACCTTCAATTCTGAATGATAGCTTTGCTGGATAAAGTAATCTTGGTTGTAGGTTCTTGGCATTCATCACTTCGAATATTTCTTGCCACTCCCTCTGGCCTGCAAAGTTTCTCTTGAGAAATCAGCTGACAGTTGTATGGGTACTCCCTTGTAGGTAACTGAGTTTCTTTCTCTTGCTGCTTTTAAGATTCTCTCTTTGTCTTTTGCTCTTGGCATTTGAATTATGATGTGTCTTGGTGTGATCCTCTTTGGATTCCTTTTGTTTGGGGTTCTCTGTGCTTCCTGGACTTGTACGTCTATTTCGTTCACCAGGTAGGGGAAGTTTTCTGTCATTATTTCTTCAAATAGGTTTTCAATATCTTGCTCTCTCTTCTTCTGGCACCCCTATAATTTGGATGTTGGTACGCTTGAAGCTGGCCCAGAGGCTCCTTACACGATCTTCGTATTTTTGGATTCTTTTTTCATTTTGCTTTTCCGGTTGGGTGTTTTTCTTCTTCGTATTTCAAATCTTTGACTTGATTCTTGCGATCCTTTAGTCTGCTGTTGGGAGTCTGTATAATATTCTTTATTTCAGTCAGTGTATGCTTAATTTCTAGTTGGTCCTTTATCAGAACCTCGAGGGTCTCATTAGATTTCTTGTAGGTCTCATTAAGTTTATCGGCATTTCCTAGAAAATTCTTGGAAAACCTTAAAAGTGTGGTTTTGAACTCTATATCCAGTAGTTTGCTTTCCTCCATTTCTGTCATTTGTGTCCTGTTTCTTTGTCTCCGCATTTTTTATGCTTCCCTGTGTTGATAAAGTGGTTTTCTGTGCTGAGTGTCCTCTAGGGCCCAGTGGTTCAGCCTCCCCAATTACCTGAGGAGGACACGCTTGGTGCACCCCCTTGTGGTCATTGTGCACAGTCTTGTTGTAGTTAAGCCTTGACTGTAGTAGTTATCACTGGGAGGAATTGACCTCCAGGCCAATTGGCTGTGAGAATCAGCTGTGTCTGCAGTGGGAGAACTTCTGTGCTGGAGACACCCCTCTGTAGCAAGACTTGCTTCAATGGGGCTTTGGTGCTCACTGAGTCTGCCCCCTGAGTGTGTACTTTATGGTTCCACGGAGCTGCTAACTGGATGGTTCCACTCTGACCTCTGGGTTTCCTGGCTCCTGGATCTCTAGGGAGGTGCTAATCTAGCCTTTGCCTGAGGCTATCCAGCAAAAGCCTCCCTGCAGTGCTTGGGCGGGGTGGGTCCCATGGGATCAACAGGGCGGGGCTAGCAGTTATGGCTGCTCTCAGTCCAGCCCTCAGAGGCTCTGCTTCTCAGTGTCCCGGTAATCACTGCAAGCCCCTCAGAGAGGAAGCTTCCCTCGAGTTCCGACTGATGCCGGACAGTCCCGCTTCTCCCATTTGAGTCTGGGTCCCTAGAGATGCGCCCGGAACTGGAGCTCAGAGCCTGAGACTCCCTCCCGATTGAAAACGACAACCGCGCCCTCAACCGCCAGCCCACTCCGCATGCACCTCCGCACCTTAGTATTTTACTTCCACACTGCGCCTCCTCTGAGTCTCGGTATGCTTTTCTCTTTCCTTCTAGTTGTAGAATTTCCACTCAGCCAGCCTTCCTGTGGTTCTGGATGATGTCTGTTCCATCTTTTAGTTGTATTTTTGAAGTGGTTGTTCGAGGCAGCAAACTCCGGTGTTTACCTATGCCGCCATCTTCAAAAATCTCAGTTTTGGAGCCCCAAAATTGAATTGTTATCACCTGGCCAAATTCAAGGTATAAGTACAGCTACACTCCTCTGGAAGCTTTATGGGAAAATCTGTTCCTTTCCTTTTCCAGCTTCTGGTGGCTACTGGTACTCCTTAGGCTGTGGCCACTTTACTCTAATTTCTGCCTCCTTCTCTTCTCCGTCAAATCTTTTCTCTTATAAGGATACATGTACATTAGGGTCCAACATAATCCAGAATAATCACCCCATCTCCAGGTCCTCGGTTTAATTACATCTACAAAGTTCTTTTGCTATCTAAGCTAACATTCACAAGTTCCAGGGATTAGGAACTAAATATCTTTCAGAGGGGCATAATTGAGCCTATCACAATACAGCTAATAATGAATCCCCTGACCATCTGACAGAGTTATAGTTAGGAACAAGTAAGGTAAGTAAGTGAAAGCACCTGAAAATATTATGCAAGTGTAAGCTATAATCATCATTGCCACTTTCCATGACTCACCTATTAAATCCCCGCCCCCCCCCACCCCCCCGCAGTGACATGTACTGTAACCCTGGCAACCCTAGCAGCTTCCCATAGGTTTGCCCAGAAAATTTCCTCTGAGGCAGAGCCAGGGCTACCCTAAGTTTATACAGGCCCTTGTGAGAATTAGAACGGGAAGTGACTCTATCCTCAGGACACTTCTTTCTGTAGAAAATTAACAACATATATTCTACCATCTCTCAAAACCTTGTAAGGGATATTGAGCAAATAAGTAAATACATTAAAAATAGTGGGAACTAGATTTCTCTATATTAAGGAAGGAGTTAAAATATGAAAAAAGAGAAAGTTAGAATTTTCTCTTAATTACAATTTATTGGTATAAACTCATGGTTTTCAATATGTAGTGATAGATATAGAAATAATTTTTTAAGGAAGGGTGGTGTCAGAGAAGGACACTGAAAATCTTATTCCCAGAGACTGTCAATGAGTGCCCCTCCTCCCACAGTCTTAGTGAAAACCACATGGGGAGCCTGGACTTCTGCCCCAACCCAGAAGTAATGAGGCACTTCTCCTCTTCCCCACTGGGGTAGTGCCAGAAGAGGCCTAATGGAGAGGCCTAATAGTCATTACTTTCACTATTGTTCAGTGATAACAAAACCACCACTGTGGTGTCAGTGAGAATGGGAACTCCCACCCCTAACCTGCATTAACCACCTTGGGGGTTAATGAAGGCCACGAGGAGAAACTGGACTTCCACCTCTACCTGACTGTACCTAAGCAGCACTTCCCCCTTTTCCTTGTTAAAGCAGTGTAAAAAAAAAAAATGTATCAGGCTAAAACAGATTCTCACAACATAATACAAAAATTTCCAGGTTTCATTTTAAAAATATTCATCATACCAAGAACCAGAATCTCAAACTGAATAAAAAAGAAAATCAATACCTGCCAACACAGAGTCCATACAGATGCTAGATTATCTGCCAAAGACTTTAATGCTAAATAAGATAAATATGTTTCAATGAGCAATTATGAACATGCTTGAAACAAATAGAAATTTTAGGACTGAAAAATATATAATGACTGAAATAAGAAAGCTCAATGATGGGCTAAATAACAGAATGGAAAACAGAGCAAAGAATCCATGAACTGGAAGATAGAAGAATAGAAATAAAGATAGAGAGGAAATAAACTGAAAAGTAAAATAAACTCAGAAATCTATGGAACTATAACAAAAAGATTCAATATTCATGTCATCAGAATCCCAGAAGAAGAGAATGACGAAGACAAGGCTGAAAGAGTTCTCAAAGAAATAATGGCTGAAAACTTTCCATACTTGACAAAAGACATAAACTTATATATCAAGAAGTTGGGCAAACTATAAGCAGGTCAAAGAAATTCACACGCGAGTCCCCGGCGGGCCTGGCCGCGGAGCTGGGCATGCTCAGTGGGCAGCACCCGTTAGAGCAGCAAGCGGCACAGGCACCAAGATGTCTAACTGAGTGGTCTGCCGGGAAGCCAGCCACACCGGGAGGTGGTACACAGCCTCAGGACCGCAGCTGAATGCACAGCTGGAAAGTTGGCTTTCACAAGTACAGTCTACAAAAAGACCTGCTAGAGCCATAATTGCACCCACATGTTAACATTTTTCTGAGAAGAGTAAAAGTTGGAGTTTGTGGAGTTTCTTCTCACAGCAGCATCTTTTATGACTTCTATTGAGTTAAGCCATGCAGGATATACATACTGTGGGTCTTGTGCTGCTCATGCTTACAAACAAGTGGACCCATCTATTACCCAGAGAATTTTCATCCTTGGGCCTTCTCATCATGTGCCCCCCTCTCAATGTGCACTTTCCAGTGTGGGTATATATAGAACACCTCTGTATGACCTTGTATTGACCAAAAGATTTACGGAGAACTATGTAAGACAGGAATGTTTGAACGCATGTCTCTGCAGACAGATGAAGATGAACACAGTATTGAAATGCATTTGCCTTATACAGCTAAAGCCATGGAAAGTCATAAGGATGAGTTTACCATTATTCCTGTACTGGTTGGAGCTCTGAGTGAGTCAAAAAAAACAGGAATTCGGAAAACTCTTCAGTAAATATCTAGCGGATCCTAGTAATCTCTTTGTGGTTTCTTCTGATTTCTGCCATTGGGGGTATGAGTATTATAGAACAATTAGATCCTGTATCTTTTAGTAATTACTTGAAGAAATACCATAATACTATATGTGGAAGACATCCCATCGGAGTGTTATTAAATGCTATTACAGAGCTCCAGAAGAATGGAATGAATATGAGCTTTTCCTTTTTGAATTATGCTCAGTCAAGCCAGTGCAGAAACTGGCAAGACAGTTCAGTGAGTTACGCTGCTGGAGCACTCACGGTCCACTGACGCTCTGAATCCTCAGGGATGCCACCTGCACATACTCATACTCTGTTCGGGGTCCCAGCCTAGACCTTACCAAGACCCAGATCCTGGTTTGGGGGGATTCTGAAACCTCAAACAAATAGAACTTTCTTCTCTTCTTTTCTAGTAGGTGTAGTCCTTCCTTAATTTCAACTCATTAAAAAATGCTTTATAGTTTAGGGCAGTGGAAGGAAGGCTGGCATCAAATATTTTGATCAAAGAAGATGGCAATGTAATGGCCCAGTTGTGGCAGTGTTTTGAAAGTAACTTGTAAAGCATTTACCATATTCTAAATTTGCACTCTTTGAAGACTTGTGCACATATATTCCACTTTCAGAATAGTTTTGCAAATTGTACACAGACAAAAAAGGTGGAAGCTTTTTAATAAAGAAATTGCATTTATAAATGATCTGTATTAGAATATAATAATTCTCCAGTTATAGTCAATTACTACCCGTGTTGTACAAAAGATGCCTTCTATTTTAGTTGCTAATAAAGGGCTACACAACTCAAAATAGTCTGATTTAAACTTATTGCTCTGTGGTATATATGAAAATTGTTTTTTATTAATTCATCTCAATTTTTATGTTAAAAGTGGTAAACTTCAATTCTTATATAAAAATATGTTAGGATGTATTTTATATTTTGCATATATTTGTGATTTTTTATCACAGATATTAGAATCATATTTTAAAGCCAGCTTTTTAAATTACATAATTTTTTTTTGTGTGTGACATCACTTTGTGTCATTACTATATTGTATATTCAAGATTGATAAAAGAACATAGATGTAGTCCTTTCCTCTAAAGAAAAAAAAAATAAAAACAAAGAAAAAAAAAAAAAGAAATTCACAGAAGACACACACCGCGACCTTCACAGCGAGGTTCAGGATCTGAAGGAGGGGCCGACTCACAAATGAAAATACTATACAAGAAATATCAATTTAGAAGGCATTGGGGGCCAGGTGGAGTCTCTTTCTTGAAGAGACACACCGAGACCTAGCCTTATCCGCTTTTTATTTAGTTTTAGATACACATCTTGCCCTCAGTAAAGCATGGCAAACAGGTAGCAGACAGACCGTCTCAAAGGTCAGTAAAGATCAGTGAGTCCAGTAAACATTTACTTGGAGGCAATAAGGTCAGGAGATTGCTTCGAGCCACCACTATCTCAACGTGAACAATCAGTGCCTACTGTCAGCCCTGATGACGCTCAAGGTTCACTGGCCTCCCGTGTTCCTTGGTGCACACTCATGACAGTGTTGGCAAGTGGTGGCTTCCTGTAGACACATAACTAAATTTCTGAAAACCAAGACAAAGAAAAAATCTTGACAACAATCAGAGAACAATGACTTTTACCTGTAGGGGCTAGAACATTCAAGTGACCTAAATTTTCTCATCAGTGATCTTTGAGGCCAGAAGAAAATAGCACAATAAATTTCAAGTCCTGATTAGAAAAGAACTGGCAACCCAGAATCTTAAATGTAATGAAAATATTCTTCAAGAATAAGGAGAAATCAAGACATTTTCAAATGAATGAAAACTAAGAGAATTGGTCATCAGAGAACTTAATACCTAAAAGAAGGTCTCTAAACATAAGGGAAAAGATCAAAGAAGAAACCTTGGAACATCAGGAAGGAAAGAAGACCATGGCAAGCAAAGCTATGGGTAAATACAATGTGTACCTTTGTGTACTGTTGGTGGGAATGCAGATTGATGCAGCCTCTACAGCATGGAGATTCCTCAAAAAAATTAAAATTAGAATTGCCTTATGGCCCACCAATTCCACTTCTAGATAAGAGAAACTCAAAGCCTCTCGTTGTCTCTTTTCCTGCCTCCACTAGAGCAAAGCTGCAGTCCCGTGACAGCTGAGGATGGCTGGAGCTGAGGGTCACGCTGGACAGCAGTGGGAGCTGGAGCCCGTGGTATTGATGGCTGGTCGAGGAAGAGTTTGAAAATGAGGGATGCACCATACTGGGCGGCAGCGACCCCAAGAAGTGTTCCTACTTGCAGCTCAATAAAGAGACAAGCACTATACACCTGTAGTTAGTACCTGCACCCCTGAGAGAGAAGAAACAAGCCGGAATTTGCCTACCTTGCAGTCTTGAATGTCATGGAAGTCATAAACTATTTGAGCTATTCACAAAAATAAATTTTCCTTGTGATTGTGGAAACAGAAAGTTTAAAAATTTAGAATGCAAATTATTTCCTGACAATGCAAAGATAAATTCTGGCAATAAGTATAATGACAACTTTTTTGGATTGTACTGCATTTGTAAGAAACCGTATCGTGAAGATGAAATTCCAGATGAGATGATCCAGGATGTAGTCTATGAAGACTGGTTCCATGGAAGTGCCATTCCCCCTGAGAGTAGGTTATTTCTAAGAAATGGTTTGCCAGGCTTGTGTGAAACGCTGCTCTTTCTCATGGGCTTATGCTGCACAATTGGCAGTAACCAAAGTACCTGCTGAGAATGGTGGGTTAGTGCTGAATGTCGATGGAACAGGAGATCAGGAAGTTATCAAACCTGAAAATGAAGATCATCAAGATATTACGTTCAAAGAGGGTGTTCCATAACATACAAAGGATGCTGTGAAGGAAGTTAAAGCAGAGCAGACTAATAAACCACGGACCAGCTCCACTTCTGAAGCTGACCTCCAGACAGTGTTTGAGAATCAATGTCTCAACACAGAATCACAGCATGGCTGCAGACTTCAGGAGCTTAAAACTAAGTGTTTTAATTAACCAAAGAACTTATATGTACATATGCATAGCCCATGGACACAGGCAATAGTGAGGGGAAGGCCTGGGGTGGGGTAGGACCCAGGTGGAGGGGAGCAAAGAGAGGGGTTAGGGAGAGGAACATCTGTAATTACCTCAACAATAAAAAAACAAAACACAAAAACAACTGTAATGTTAGACAAATGTGCATGGAAGTAAGGCATATCATTATTGTACTTTAAAAGTTGTATATGATATGACATATTTTATTTTTACTGAATGATCTAGTCCCCATCCCAAGGCAAGCATGAATAAAATTAGGTTAAATGTGGGGAAAAAACCATGTTTTATAAAGAGAGACACTGCCACCTATTGGCCTCTAAACTGGCATAGCAAGTTATGTTCCTGCAAAGGCACATGAAAATGTATGGAGATCTAGATGTCCTATTCCTGACAGATGAGTATGATACAGTTCTGGCTTATGAAAATAAGGGCAAGGTTGACCAGGCAGCTGACAAGGCAAATCCTTTAATGGTACCCTTAACAGCATTAACAGAGTTTAACAAGTGGAACTTATTTGTGAATATAATGACTTAAGACTAAACTTAAGGACTATCTCAAGAGATTTGCTAATGAAGGCATGGTTGTAAAGAGAAAGGATATCCCACAGTTTTTTGACGAATTTCAGTAAAAAAAGAGAAGAGTGGATGGTATGCAGTATTATTACAGCCAGAGTGGAGTATGGAGCGTTCTCACACAGGCCGCCACTTAGACAAGTGTCCACTGATTTCTGGATGAGATGAATGAGAACTACAGGAAGTCAAGGCCTCAAAGAAATGGTCCATCCAGTGTTTTTCTGCCTCACACCTAATTACAGATCCTCCTGAAGAGTGATGTATGGAGCTGGAAGGTCTTACGGTCACAGGAGATGCATGTGTGGCCTGGACTGGCCTTCTAGAAAAATGGTAAACAGGCTAGGTTGGAAAGCTCAGGGTATCTTAGAGGATGTTTGCAATCCCCAGCTTGGGAACTCTTCCAAGTCAAGATTTCTGCACCCTCTTTACAAGGTTACACAAGTAGTGGACCTTTGTGTCCTGAAAGTTTATAACCTCTCAAATGTTTTATTTAACTACCAGAAAGTTACTTACTTCTTATAACAGGTCAGGATCAGGTCTCAGAGATGACGCAATACTGTGCAACACAATAATACAAATCATCCAGTGCTCAAGGGCTAGTTTGATGAAAGGTGCTCTTCCTTCTTTTATATTAACCAGAAAATCTCTCTTTTTAAAAACCTTTTGTTCACAACTAGTTTTCTTATTGACTGTATTGGACTATCTCTTCTTGTAGAGACTGATTGTGGCCAACATGTGGCAGTTAATGCCTGTTTTATGCAAAAGTATTAGTTGCTTTGAAGAAATTCTGTCATTGTATGTCCATTTTTGTAGAATTGTTACTGGACTTATAATTACATACTAAACTCCAACCAGGCCCCTATAAAATTAAATAAAACCAATTCAAAATAGTGGGGAAATAACCCAAAATAGTAATTCAAAAGGATATATGCATCTCTATGTTTATTGCAGCATTGTTTACAATAGCCAAGATATGGAAGCAATCCACATCACTAGACCAGTATATAAAAAAGAAGTGGTACAGATATACAATGGAATATTACTCAGCTATAAAAATGAAATCTTACCAATGGATGAACCTAGAGGATATTATGCTAAGTGAAATAAGTCAGAAGAAGACAAATACCATATGCTCTCACTTAAATATGAAATCTAAAGGGTAAAATAAATGAACAAACAAAATAGAAAAAGTCTCATAGATATAGAAATCAGACTGATGATTGCCAGAGTGAAGGAGGCTGGTTCTTTCACAAAGGTGAAAGAATTAAGAAGTACAAATTAGTAGTCACAAAATCATGTTTAGTTATTAAACAGAGCTGCCTGTTAAAAATAACTCCACTCTTATTGTCTTTACTGCTCTTTGTCCTTCTCCTAGGCCACCAATTTTCAGTCTTTTTCATTTCATGGTCCACAAACTAATTACTATAATTCTGTGGCACACCAAAAAATAAAGTTTTTGCCAGTCTGACCCCCAAAAAGGTATAATTTTGACTCATTCACACCAAACAACGATTGTTGTGTTTGACAATCTAAGGGAAAAGAGGTCAATGCCCCTGACTAAATAGGTCTTGCATGTTTTAAAATTCTTGCAGCACATCAATGTACAGTGGCACACTGTTTAAATCGCTGTCCTAGGCAAAGTTAAAAGCAAGTTAATTTGGGGATTTACATGGAACATAGTAGAGAAACCCAAGAAGCAAGATGACTGGTAAAACCAGATATGTGAGTTAGTAATTAAGAGAATACAATGTCAAAAATTCACACACACAGACACACACACACACACACACACACACACACACACTCTAAAGGGTAGAAGTCACAGCAAGAAGGGTTAAGGTCTTTCCTCCATCCCCCACGCTGATATAATGAGGGCATGGCATTGGGAGGAGGCTTAAGCTATAACAGTGTACAGTGATGTGTTAGGAGAAGGGTTTCCTTGTGAGCTGAATGTGTTTGCCACAAATACATACATTTGAAACCAGCTCAGCTATCCAGAATGGCTCTTTTTCATATTCTTTGACTATAGGAAAATGAAATCTTCCAGGAGATCTCCTTCCATGTTGATCTTTGTCTTCTGTTAAATTATACCAGGAGTCTAAAGAGGAAATAGTAATTTTTTTAAGATTCAGGAAATGGGTGTGTGTGTGTGTGGCAACGCTAACACATTTTTTCTATTATCTAGCAATATAACCATCGAGCAGTCAAATAACCACTTTATGCTTCAGATTCTTTTTTAAATATATATTTTTATTGTTGACAGTGTTACAAATGTCCCCGATTTCTCCCTTTTGCAACCCTCCACCCAGCCCCTACTCCACTCCAGGCCTTCATCACAATATTGTCTGTGTCCGTGGGCTATGCATATAAGTATACAAGTTCTTTGGTTAACCTCTCTTCCTTCCCGGTCCCCCTTGTCTCTGAGATCACTCAGTCTCTTCCATGCTTCTATGCCTCTGAACCTTTTTCTTGGTCAGTTTATTTTGTTCCTTAGATTCCACAAGTAAGTAAGATCATGTGATATTTGTCTTTTTCTGACTGTCTTATTTTGCTTAGCATAATATTTTCCAGGTCCCTCCATGCTGTCTTAAAGGATAAGTGGCCCTTCTTTTTTTTACAGCTGCATAGTATTCCATACTGTAAATGTCTTACAGCCTTTTTGTCCACTCATCTACTGATGGGCACGCGCTGTTTCCAAATTTTAGCTATTGTAAACAATGCTGCTTTGAACATAGAGGTGCATATATTCTTTCTGATTGGTGTTTTGGTATTCTTAGGATATATTCCTACAAGTGGGATCAGTGGGTCAAATGGCAGTTCCATTTTTAATTAAAATACTGGTATATGTTTATATTTTAATTGAAATGAAGGAAGAGGGGGAGAGAGATAGAAACATCAATGATGAGAGAGAATCACTGACTGGCTGCCTCCTGCACACCCCCAGCTGGAGATCGAGCCCATAACCTGGGCATGTGCCCTTGACCAGAATTGAACCCCAGAACCTTCAGTCTACAGGCCAATGCTCTATCCACTGAGCCAAACCCGCTAGGGCTATTTTTAATTTTTTGAGGAAACTCCACACTGTTTCCCATAGTAGCTGCACAAGTCTGCATTCCCACCAGCAGTGTAGTAGGGTTCCCTTTTTCTCCACATCCTCACTAGCACTTGTTGTTTGTTGACTTTTTTTTGGTAGCCATCTGTCAGGTGTGAGGTGATAACTCACTGTAGTTTTAATTTGCATCTCTCTGATGATCAGTAACATTGCACATTTTTTTCCTATGTCTATGGGCCACTAGTGTGTCCTTTTTGGAGAAGTGTCTGTTCAGATCCTTTGACCATTTTTTAATTGGATTGTTTGTCTTCCTTTTGTTAAATTGTATAAGTTCTTTATATATTTTGGAAATTAACCCTTTATGAGTAGTATCATTGGTAAATAAGTTCTTCCTACAGTGGGTTCCCTTTTCATTTTGATGATGGTTTCTTTCGCTGTGCAGAAACTTTTTAGTTTGATGTAGTCCCATTTGTTTATTTTTTCTTTTGTTTCTCTTGCTCTAGGAGATGTATCTGCAAACATATTGCTATGAGAGATGTCTGAGATTTTGTTGCCTATGCTTTCTGCTAAGATTTTTATGGCTTCACTACTTACATTTAAGCCTTTTATCCATTTTGAGTTTATTCTTGTGTGTGGTGTTAATTGGTGGTCTAGTTTCATTTTTTTGCATGTGGCTGTCCAATTTTCCCAACATCATTTGTGAAGAGACTGTCTTTATTCCATTATATGTTCTTGCCTCCTTTGTCAAATAGTAATTGACCATAATGGCATGGATCAATTTCTGTTCAGATTCTAATCTGTAATATGAGAGACCTCTGGGGTCTCTTTCTATGCTAAAGTGCTATCAATTTATAAACCCCCATAAATTATTTCCTATTCCCTCAACAATCAGCACAGGATAAACTACAATTGTGTCCTCAAATACAAGGTTTTCCAAACTCCTCTCATTTGTTTCTGTAACAAATTCAGAAAAGTTACACCAGAATATTACGTTACAACTGACCATTTCTTTCCTGACCAGCCTATCCTGTGATCTGGCAGAGAGAACAATGTCGCCTTTCTAGGAGAATGGCATATCTAAGTGAAGTAGTTGCATACAGAAAATGAGTTCTCTTTCCTATGCAAACATGACATTGCCTAATGAAAATAGAGCATACTGCCCATCCTCTGGTGGTGATGCTAGTCTCTATACCTTGAGGCCCTTATTCTTGAGGTATACATTTGAAAGATTGCCAGCCAGTTTTAAGTATACAATCTGTGGCTAGGAAGCAGAGCTAAACTAGATATTCATTCATTCATTCATTCATTCATTCATTCATTCTATTCAATGCCCACCAAAGCAAACAGTGCAATATAGTGGTAAATACATGGGCTACAAAGCCAAACAACGTGGGCAGCAATCTCCACTCTACCACATGAAATACATGTGACATTGGGAAAATTACTTAACTTCTCTGTGCTTCATTGGCAAACTGAGGGTAATTGATAAATAACTTACTTCAAAGTGTTGTGAGAATCAAATGAGTTCCTAAATATGTAGCATTTAGAACAGTGCCTGGAACATATCTCTCAAAATGTATTCCTTATCATTGTTGTCATTATTCTTATTTGCTAGGTACTAAGTTTCCAAATAAATAAGCCACTTAGGAATTACATGATTATGCTTAGAATATAAAACAAAAAGTGCAAATATTTTTGCCTTTGTAATCACTCAAGACCTTTAACAGTCAATGACATATTTTGGACACTCGGTAAGTGTTCGCTAAATGATTTAATGAATTAATGAATGAAATTAATCTAAAACTAGTCAGCAAGTTAGCCAGGCACATGGATAATTCCCAGATTGTTGATTTGAATGTATCAATTTTTGGTTTAAAAATATTACCTTGAAACTAATTGGTAAAGAAAACTTTTTGTTTTTATTTCTTGTCTTTTTATTAACTGAGCAAGAATTTTATAAAGATTATTTTGATAAATATCAGAACATTTCATCATGGCATTACAAAACCTTTGATGTATGCATTATAACCAAAGTGTGTTTGATCCAAGTATTACGAAAATTTTCAAGAAAGGGTTTTCAGCCCAGCTGATGTGGCTCAGCGGTTGAGTGTCGACCCAAGAACCAAGAGGTCACTGGTTTAATTCCTGGTCTGGCACATGCCCATTAGGGGTGTGCAAGAAGCAGCCAACTGCTCTCTTATCAATGTTTCTCTCTCCCTCTCTTTCTCTCTCTCAAAATATTAATAAAAACATTTTTTAAAAAAGAAATGGTTTACAGCCATCTTAAATATTGCTCAGGAATTGTATATAGAATGTATGCATCAAATGAAAGAGAAGTATCATTTCTATAACAGATCTAGAGGATAAAATATGCCTGAATTAATTGGGCATCTTCTGTGTTTCTATCTTTTTTTTTTTGAAGCTGTAGCTTACTTGATGAATTAATTTGTTTCCTAAACAATGAAAATAAATCCATTCAAACTTAAAATTTGATTTAATTATTATAGACTAACATGTATAAATCTAATCCTTTTTATTATTTTTAGAGAGAGAGGGAGAAAGAGGGAGAGAGAAACATCAATGTGATAGTGAAATGTTAATCGGCTGCCTCCTGCATGCCTCCTACCAGGAATCGAGCCTGCAACCTGGACATATGCCCTGACTGGGAATCAAATGGCAACCTTTCGGTATACTGGATGATGTCCAACCAACTGAGCCACACTGGCCAGGGCGAAATCTTACCCTTTTCAATAATAAACTATAAAGGTGCATTTTGTTATAAATATTAAGTATATATATTATAAGTTCACCAAAAGGAAATAAAAAGGCAAACAACTCAACAACAACCACAAAAGGACAAAATGAGGTTTATTTAACTGTCACTGTAATATGGATATCAAAACTATCCTAAATCCTAACTCTAAGTAAGCCTTTAAATTCTTCCTTTGTTTAGAAAGGCTCATCTAAAATAGTTCCATAGGACAGTTCCAGCTGGGTTTATGATTTGAAATCTATCTTGTTAATGTGAAAAAATGGTTTCCCTTTGGCTTATGGGCCATGGTGACTGGCTGTTGCACTCTTTGGCCCATAGCACCCTAAGAGAAAGATAAAAAAAGTGATGTATCCTTCAATATCCACTCTATCTTCTATGAATAGTAGCTGTCAGCTGGTGTGAGCTGTGACTCCTTTGCCCAATGTCCACTCTATCTTCTATGAATAGTAGCTGTCAGCTGGTGTGAGCTGTAACTCCTTTGCCCAATGTCCACTCTATCTTCTATGAATAGTAACTGTCAGCTGGTGTGAGCTGTGACTCCTTTGCCCAATGTCCACTCTATCTTCTATGAATAGTAGCTGTCAGCTGGTGTGAGCTGTGACTCCTTTGCCCAATGTCCACTCTATCTTCTATGAATAGTAGCTGTCAGCTGGTGTGAGCTGTGACTCCTTTGCCCAGGTCCTGGTAAGCACTAAGAATTCCAAACGAGATAAGGTCATAATCCCTAAAAGAATCTGGGTTACATATATAAAGCAGGTTACACCAGCAATTCTCAAACTTTTTACCTCAGGATGTTTTTACTAGTACACCCTTGAAGTTGTCAAGGACCCCCAAAAGCTTTGGTTTATGTGGTTATATCTATCAATATACCATCTTAATTTTCATTTAACCTGAGAAAATTTAGATCTAGCTACTTACTTTAAAAATAACATAAGCCCTGGCTGGTGTGGTTGGTTGAGCATCATCTTGTGCAGTAAAAGGTCTCTGGTTTGATTCCTGGTCAGGGCACATGCCCAGGTTTCGGGTTCAGTCCCCAGGCAGGGCGCGTACAAGAGGCAACCGATCAATGTTTCTCTCTTTTTCTCTCCCTCTTCCTTCCTCTCTCTCTAAAATCAATAAAAACATATAGAAATAATAATAACATATTACATGTTAATGTATATATACTTTTTATATGTTTTTATGAAAATCATTAAAAACATATAAAATAACAATAACATATTACATGTTAGCATAAATATACTTCTTCACTAAAACAAAACAAAAAACATTAGTGAGATGAGTGGCATTGTTTTACATTTTTGAAAATCTGTTTAATGTCTGGCTTAATAGAAGACAGCAAGATTGTCATATCTGTTTCCACATTGAATCTGTTGGAATATGTGTTTTGGTTGAAGTATATGAGGAAAATATGTGTGGATACATACTCAGGAAAGAGGGGAGTGTTTTATTGGCCTTTTCAGATAATCTATATATGTAAAAGGCTAAGCAACCGTCCAACCGTCCAACTGGCCAATAGGTATGATGCGCACTGACCACCAGGGGGCAGATGCTCAATGCAGGAGCTGCCAAGCTGCAGTGACTTGGCAGTAGTGTTTCTCGGGTGATGCATCCCAGAATCAGAGAGGAGGGAGCCCAATTCCTCATGGGGCCCCGCGATTCCACCTTTGGCCATGGGTGGAATATTTCTTCTAATTAATTTCCTTTCAATGTGCACAAATCTGTGCACTAGGCCACTAGTTATAGATATTTGTCTTTGATACTGTACTAAAACTCAATCAGTGGTAGTTTCTTAAAGATTTGCTGCAGCCTGGCCAGTGTGGCTAGTGGTTGAGCATCAACCTATGAACTAGGAGGTAATGATTCAATTCCTGGTCAGGGCGCATGCCCAGGTTGGTGGCTCAATCCTCAGTAGGGGTTGTGCAGGAGACAGCTGATTGATGATTCTCATTATTGATGTTTCTATCTCTCTCTCCCTCTTCCTTCCTCTCTGAAATCAATAAAAATATATTTTCTAAAAAAGATTTGCTGCAATGTTGAATCTGAAACCATATCAATGAACTTTTCATCCTGTTACTTTGAAATCCATTCATCTACTTTGAATGTTGAATGAGTCTTTACCCAGGAATAATTTTGTACTAGCATGTGTTGATCATTTGAAAAAAAAAAAGTACCGGTTCTCTGAGTTATGTAGCAATTCTAAATGTTGACATAATTATTATAAAACACTTTTACAATGACATTTGTTAATATCACTGCTTATTTCATAAGAAAAACCGTTGAGTACTGGGAAGCTGTCCAGCTCAGGGTGCTGTCATAAGTTTTCCATAATTCTCACTTCCAATTAAAAGCTTGATTTGTATCATTTTAGCAATAAATAGTGTAAATTTTTTACCTTGAAAAGACAAGCTTGTTTTGTTCCTTTTTTTGAGACAGTGTTTATCAAATACCCAAGTCAGAAAACCATAACTTGTCTATCAGTCATTTGAAATAAAAAAAAAATGGTGACTCATGAAAAAAAAGCAGCTAGTTCAGCTCACAACTCAATCACACAGTTGTTTTCCTCAAGACAACCAGCCTCGTTCAACTGCAGCACAAAATACTTTATGAACACATCCCATTTCGTCACACAGAATATTAAAAAGAGGTACTTATGGGTTGAGTTTTATGAAATTAATAATTTATACTGATTCATCAAGAACATTCTTAAATAAAGTTGGCTTGGGCTTGTGTGTGTGTGTGTGTGTGTGTGCATGTGTGTGTTGGTGAATAATTCAATGATTATCATTATGGTTTGGTGCCACAGCCTTGATTCTTGCTAAGTTCTAGCAGTTTACCCACCATTGCTTTTGATCCTAAGTGCTGATATCAACACAATGTTTAAAAGAAAAGTCTTTGTATTATGAAAATTGTCTTGGCATCACAGATCCTCTGAAAGGGTCTTGTGACCCCCAGGGGCCTTTTGATCAAATTTGAGAACCACTAGATTGAACTCTGCAGAAAGAAAGAAACTTAGTCAAGACATAAGTGATAATGTCCCTCACTGACCCCCCTGCTGGCATGGTTGCCCCGTGCAGCCTGCTTTTCAGTCGTTTGGTCGTCCCTCACTAACCCCCCTGCTGGCCTGGTCACCCCAAGCAGCCTGCTTTTCAGTCATTTGGTTCTCCCTCACTAACTATCTGGCCTGGAGAGAAGCTACTCTACTGTTGCCAGTTCAGATCAACTAGACTTGTTAAGGATCAAGTAGGCTATGTGCTTAAATAGGCCATCTCATTCCTGTTCTAACCATACCTTGTTTTTCCTTAAAACACTGTAATAATAGTAATAATATAAAGACTTAAGTGTGAAACCCAAAACTATAAAACTCCTAGAAGAAAACATAGGCAGTAAACTCTCCTACATTGCTTTTAGTAATATCTTTTTGGATATGTCCCCTAAAGGCAAAGCAAACAAAAGAAAAAAATAAACAAATGGTACTATATCAAACTAAAACGTTTTTGTACAGCAAAAGAAACCATCAACAAATTGATAAGACAATCTACTGAATGGAGGAAGATACTGGCCAATGATACATCTGATAAAGGTTATATCAAAATATATAAGGAGCTTACACAGCTTAACAACAAAATGACAATCTGATTAAACAAGGGGCAGCGGTCCTGAATAGACATTTCTCCAAAGAGAACATATATGAATGGCAAATAAATATATGAAAAGATGCTCAACATCACTAATCATCAGAGAAATGCAAAGTAACACCACAATGAGATATCACCTTACACCTGTCAGTATGGCTATCATTAAAAAATCAACAAACAAAAAGTGTTGGTGAAGATGTGAAGAGAATCCTCATGCACTATTGGTGGGATTGCAAATTGGTACAGCCACTATAGAAGTTTTTCCAAAAATTAAAAATAGAACTTCCAAATGACCCAGCAATCCCATTTCTGAGCATTCTGAGGAAATCAAAAACACTAATTCTAAAGAATATATGCATCCCTATGTTCATTGCAGCCTTACTTACAATAGCTAAGATATGGAAGTATTCGAAATGTCCATCTAATCTAATAAAAGAGAAACATGCAAATTGACTGCACCTCTGCTATGCCCCAAGCCACGTCCACCAGCCAATCAGAGTGACTATATGCAAATTAACCCAACCAAGATGGCGGCCGGTAGCCATGGAGCTGGAGCAAGCAGGAGGCTTGGTTGCCCCAGCGATGAAGGAAGCCAAGCTTCCTGCCTGCCCTGACCAGCTGTGGCCTCCACTCAAGGCAACAAAGTTTCAGTTATAGAAGATAAATAAATCCCAGATACCTGCTTCCAGCCAGCCTCCACTGGGAGCTTGGGTGCCTGGGGACGGTGGCCAGCCTGCAAACAGCCATCAGCCCCTCACCCAGGCTGGCCACACCCTCATGAGGTGAGGGTCCCCACTGTGGGGCTTGGCCAGCCTGCAAACAGCCATCAGCCCCTCTCCCAGACTGGCCAGGCACCCCAGCTGGACCCCCCACCTTGAAGGGGCTGTGGCCAGCCTTCAAACAGCCATCAGCTCTTCACCCAGGCTGGCCAGGGACCCCAGCAGGACCCCCCTCCCTGAATGGGGTGTGGCCAACCTGAAAACGGCCCTCAGCCCCTCACCCAGGCTGGCCAGGCACTCCAGCAGAGACCCCCACCCTGAAGGGGGTGTGGCCAGTCTGAAAACAGCCATCAGCCCCTCACCCAGGCTGGCCAGGCACCCCAGTGGGACCCTCCTCCCTGATTCAGGACACCGTTCAGGGCAAACCAGCCATCCCCAACTCATGCACCAGGCCTCTATCCTATATGATAAAAGGGTAATATTCAAATTGACCCTAACAGCAGAAAGACTGGGAATGACTGGTCACTATGACATACACTGACCACAAGGGGGCAGACTCTCAATGCAGGTGCTGCCCCCTGGTGGTCAGTGCACTCCCACAGGGGGAGCTCTGCTCAGCCACAAGCCAGGCTGATGGCTGTCAGTACAGCGGTGGTGGTGGGACCCTCTCCTGCCTCCTCAGCAGTGCTAAGGATGTCCGACTGCAGCTTAGGTCTGCTCCCCGCTGGCAAGTGGACATCCCCCGAGGGCTCCTGGGCTGCCAGAGGGATGTCTGACTGCCAGCTTAGGCCTAATCCCCCGGGGATCAGGCCTAAGCCAGCAGGTGGTCATCCCCTGAGGGGTCCCAGACTGCCAGGCTGAGCGACCCCCCCCCCCTCACCCGAGTGCACAAATTTTTGTGCACCGGGCCTCTAGTACCTAGATAATTGGATAAAGAATAAATGGTACAGCCAGGCTATAGTGGTTCAGTTGGATGGAGTGTCGTCCCATACACAAGGTTGCCATTTGGATTCCTGGTCAGGGCACATACCTGGGTTTCAGGTTTGATCCCTGGTCAGGGCACATATGGAAGGCAACAGATCAATGTTTCTCTCTCACATTGACATTTCCTTCTCTCCCTCTCTCTGTCTCTCTAAGCATCTCCTCCAGTGAGGATTAAAATAAAAGAAGAATAAATGATACACATATTCAATGGAATATTACTTGGCCATAAAAAGAATGAAATCTTACCATTTGTAACAACATGGATGGACCTAGAGGTCATTATGCTAAGCAAATAAGTCAGACAGAGAAAGACAAATAGCAGATGATTTCACTTAAACATAAAATCTTAAAAATGACATAAATGAAGAAACAACCCATATATACAGAGAACATAATGATGGTTGCCAGAGGGAGAGGGGTTTGGGGGCTGTATGAAAAGATGAAGAGATTAAGATTTACAAATTGGAAGTAATAAAATAGTCTCATGGGATGTAAAGTACAGCATAGGCAATATAGTCAATAATATTGTAAAAACTGTAATGTATTTGGGAGTACTATGTTTTTATTGAGAGAGAGAAATATCGATGTGAAAGAGAAACATTGATAAACTGCCTCCTGCACACCCCTACTGTGAATCAAACCTGCAACCCAGGCATTTGCTCTGACAGGAATTCATGACCTTCTGGTGCATGGGACAATACCCAACCAACTGAGCCACACAGGCCAGTACAATTTTTTTTTTTTAAATTATAATGAAAAGGTGAAGAGCATGAAATCAATGGAGTGAGAGTTAATACACATAAAGTAGTAAAGGGTTGCACCTTTTTAGCATCATCTTTGCTTCTCCACCAACCATTAGCATAAGCCCCAAACCTCAATCCATATCCTACCTACTCAACTATAGATAAAAATGCTTACATTTTTTTTTTTTTTGGAGATGGCAGTTTTAAATGATGACAAGATCCAGGATGTGGCTGTGGGAGTGGGTAGCAGAAGTAAAGAGAAAGCCAGTGGAGATGCAGAAGTCAGAGAGTTTTGGAGGGTCATACTAGTACATTGAGGGTGATGGCTCACTTGGTAGAGAAGGCTGTGCATCTGTCTTTATTGAATGATGAAGTGTAACCATAAGGTGGGTATATGACAGGGACTTGGAGAGGGAAAACATAGCTGGTCAAAAGGCATGACCCTTAGTAATGGAGAAGTTTTTGCAAGTGTGAGGGAGTAACAGTTCGGAAGAAATGATAAGCCAGGTGGACACAAACTAATGCTGGTTCCTGAGGTTAAGTCAGTATAAGGGCATTGACAGCCAAAATTTAACTTAGAGGAAGGGACACATTAGAAGAATCTTTCCATATGCTGTGCCCCAATGAATTGCATCAACCCAAAAGGTTTGTCATTCAAATTTGTCAAATGTACCCTACAGGCTACCTGTTAACTTGGCTGAAAAAGTGCTAACACCAGCAAGAGTCAGATTTTAGTTAAGACAAGGAGGTGGAAAGGGTAATAGAGAAAGGCTGGTTATGGATTAGCCAAGGGTACAGAAGCAATGAGCATTCATTTAAGAGAAAACTGAGGTTATCTGCTCTCTGGATTGAAAGCTGCGTGAAGGCAGGGACTAGACGTCTTGTTCACCATTGTATCCCTAGGGTCCAGCTCTATGACCCTAGCAGATAGCAAGTTCTTGAAGTACATTTGTTAAAAGTGGGAATGAATATCCTGTTGCTAGAGTTGTAATATAGAAGGACAGTGAGTGAAGGAAACAGTGATATGCACTTCAAACCTCCATTAGTGGAAAAAAGGTGGACATAAAGCACAAAAGTAATTGAAAGTCTATGCCCTAAAGAGCAGCTTTCCAAAGTGCCCTTGTCCTTCTAAAGTCATTGTTCGAGAAATGGAGTGTGACCTAGAATGCCTTCTCCTAAGGTGAATTCTCAACATTACAGTAGAGGCTGAGCAGTAGCTGAAATAAAGGGATGGAGGGAAGGGGGAAAGGAGAGAGAGAGAGAGAGAGAGAGAGAGAGAGAGAGAGAGAGAGAGAGAGAGAGAGAGAGAGAGATTGTTTCTGTTAGAAGAAGGTACAACTAGTATTCACCTAAATGCAAAGGTAGAAACTCAGGCCCCAATTAACTGTATTCTAGGTTTTATATGAAGGAAGAAGAAGCAGTAGAAAAGACATTTATTAATTTTCTGGTGTCTTAGGAAAGGACTCAGGGAAATATGCAAATGTTAACATTAGTTATCTTAGGCTGGTAAACTTGTTTCCTCTTTGTACATTTCTTTAAAAAAAAAGTCTTATTGATTTAAGAGAGAGGAAGGGAAAGGGAGTGAAAGATAGGAACATCAATGATGAGAGAGAATCACTGATTGGCTGCCTCCTGCATGCTCTCTACTGGGGATCTAACCCGCAGCCCAGGCATATGCCCTGACCAGGAATCGAACCATAGCTCAACCACTGAGCCATGCCAGCTGGGCTCTTTTTTTTTTTTTTAAAGTTAGAAATGTTTATGACATTTTAGATATTTATGGAGGGTTGCTTACTTTTGTGATCACAGCATTTTTTTAAAAATTGTTGACAGTATTACAGATGTCTCCCATTTCCTCACTTTTAGCCCCTCTCCACCCAACCCTCTCTCCACCCCAGGTCTTCCCCATACTATTATCTGTGTCCATGGGTTATGTATACATTCCTATATGCTCTTTGGTTAGTCTCTTCCTGTCCCCCAGAATAACAGATCTGTTTATTCTGTTCCATGCATCCATACCTTGGGCCCTATTTTGTTGGTCAGTTTATTTTGTTCATTAGATTCCACATATTAGTGAGATCATGTGATATCTGTATTTTTCTATCTGGCTTATTTCATTTAGCATAATAGTCTATAGGTCCATCAATGCTGTATCAACAGCTAAGAACTCCTTTTTTCTTTAAAAATATTTTTTTCTTGATTTCAGAGAGAGGAAGGGAGAGGGAGAAAAGATAGGAACATCAATGATGAGAGAGAACCATTGATTGGCTGTCTTCTGCACACCCCTTATTGGAGATTGAACCTGCAGCCTGTGCATGTGCCCTGAGTGGGAATCGAACCATGGCCACCTGGTTCATAGGTCGATGCTCAGCCACTGAGCAACACTGGCCAGACAGAGCTCCTTCTTTTTTACTATACATTTTTTCATGTTTGCATCTTCTATATTTAATATATGTAACTTTGTGGGGTTTTTTTTGTTGTTGTTTCCAGTGTAAAATTTTTATATTTAGAATTAGGCAGCTGGACTCAGTTTAGATGATCCCAATTTTGTTGGCAACATCCAAAGCATCATAGTCAGGAGCCAGTCGAACATATGCCTTCTCTCACCCTCAGGCCTGATCAGGATGTTGACCTTGACCACATCAGTGTCATAGAGCTTCTTCACAGCCTGTTTGATCTGGAGCTTGTTGGCCTTGACATCCGCAATGAACACCGAAGGCCTGGGTCCCGGGTGCCGGAGGAAAACCAGTGCCAGCAGCCAGGAGAAGGGAAGGCCTATTGCACGAATCTCTTCGTGCAACAGGCCTCTAGTATACCATAATATGAGGAAAAATTCAAGGCTACAAGAAAGTTTGCTACCAATAATAGAAGAAAGATACACATTTTAAGAAATCAGTATGACAAGTTACTAAAGTGGAAATAGCTAAAGAACTATTCTTGTCAAATAATCTCAGAGTAATACTGCAGCTTTTATAAATCATAGGAAAAGGAACTCAGTGGACCCTTTCCCCCTCTCCACGTGGGAGTCTGTACTTGTTCTTTAGCAAATTTCCACCTTTGCTATACCACCCTCTATCCATGGATTCATTCTTCGATTACGGTGGACAAAGAATCTGGGTTCCAGTCCAGGAGAACACCGCATGTTCCAGTCCAAAAATTTCGTTTCACAATGTTGGAGTCTAAAAGTCTAAGACAAAGTGTCAGCAGGGTTGTTTTTTTCTGATCTGCCTCCTTGGCTTGCAGATGACTGTATTCTCCCTGTGTCTTCACATGGTATTTTCTTCTGTGTCTGTGTCCTAATGTCCTCTTCTTTAAGGATACCAGTCTTATTGGATTAAGACCCACCCTAAAGACCTCATTTTAATTTAATTATTTAATTACCTCTATAGATCCTATCTATAAAAACAGTCACATTATGCTCTCTGGTGGTTAGAATTTCAACATATGAATTTGGGGCAGGACATGATTCAGCCCATAACAATAATTAAATATGAAGTCAACTGCAGACCTTCATAGATGCCCTGTATCAGGTTATTAAAATTCCCTTTATTTCTAGTTTGCTTAAAATTTAAAAAAAATCATGGATGCGTACTTACTGTTGTCAAATATTTTCTGCATCTATTAAGATGATTATATGTGTTTCCCTTTTTTCATCTGTTAATATGGTAAATTATACTAATTGATTTTTCAAAATTTGAGCCAAACTTGTATTTCTGAGAATAATCCATTCAGTCATTATATATTATCTTATTTATTTATTTTTTTTACCTGTTGCCAATTTTTATTTGGAAAATTATTATAAAATGCCTTTGTGGTGCACCACACACTGAAGATGTGTTTGGGAGTAGAAAGAGATGATGTAAGAAAGCTTAATCTTTATTTACTACTGATAAGGGTTAACTAACTAGCTTAATTAGGCAGACAGGAAGGGGTTGGGGGGTGGGTCCAGGAGGCCTGAGCAATTAAAACAACCTTACATCAAGGACAGAGGTATCTCTGGCCTGAGCAGTTAAAGCAACCATTAGGGAGATCAAAGGCAACTCTAACCTGAACAGATAAGATGGATATGTGAAGACACCACATGGGCTTTAGACTTTGAAACTGATACCATACTAGAGGTCCGATGCATGAAATTCATGCATGGGTAGGGTCGCTAGGCCTGGCCGGCGATCAGAGCCAATCTGTGGGGCAACCAGCGGGGCAATTGGGCCCCCGCTGGCACCCACCTTGGCTGGCCTGGGGCCTATGGGCTGGGGACAGCTCCTGTGTTGAGCATCTTCCCCCTGGTGGTCAGTGTGTGTCATAGCGACTGCTTATTCTACCAGTATTGGTCAATTTGCATATTAGGTTTTTATTATATAGGACTAGAGGCCCGGTGCACGAAATTCGTGCACTGGGGGGCGGGGGGGGGTGTCCCTCAGCCTGGCCTGCACCCTCTCCAATCTGGGACTCCTTGGGGGATGTCAGACTGCCGGTTTAGGCCCGATCCTGCACCAGTAGTCGGACATCCCTCTCGCAATTCAGGACCACTGGCTCTTAACCACTCACCTGCCTGCCTGCCTGCCTGATTGCCCCTAACCACTCTGTTTGCCAGCCTGACCACCCCCAACTGCCGTCCTGATCCCCCCCAACTGCCTCCCCTGCCAGCCTGTTTGCCCCCAACTACCCCCTGTCACTGGCCTGATTGCTCCCAACTGCCCCCCCTCGCCAGCCTAATTGGGGTTGGGGGGCCAATTGGGGGAGGGGCTGGCCATGGGGAGGGGCTGTGGTTGGTGGGCTGGGCAGCCACCCCCCCCAAATGGGTTGGGGGGTGGCGATCAGGGCCAGTGGCCTGGGGGAGGAGCCATGGGTGGTTGGCCAGCCAGCCCTGCCCCTGATTGTGGTGGTGGGGGGGGCAATCTGGGGTCAGGCTGGGCAAGGGGAGGGGCTGCCGGACATTGGCCCCCAGCCCTGCCCCCTCTTGGGGTGGGGGGGTGCAATCAGGGGCAGACAGCCACGGGGAGGGGCTGTGGGCCTATTGTGGTGGGGCAGGTTGATCAAGGGCGGGGCTGGTGGGGGGGTGGTGGTGGGAAGAGAGGGGGTATTTGGCCAGCCGGCCTGCTCTTTTTTTTTTTTTTTTTTTTTTTGGCAACTTCACAACTTTTACTTGTGGTGCCTGTGCTATGTCTGAAAAATACCTTCTCCCCCTTCCCGGGACAACGATGGGAAGGGTGCAGCAAAAAATAGAAGACATCCCTTCCTATTGCACACGGGCCCTATATACAGGCTCACCTGGCCCAGGCCGGCAGGATGCTTGGCACATTCTAGGATCCCTGCTCAGGGGCTGGAGGGGTGACTGGTGGCAGCACACGTGAGAGGGGACCTCTGGGTGACCACTCTGGTCCTGGCTACTGGTCTTGGCACTTCCTGGTCCCCAGTTCCTTTCTGGTCCCTCCTGCAGCCCTGGTTCCCCTACCTGGATCAGCCTCCTGTCTCCATCCTGGACTCAGATGGCCCCCTTGGCTCCTGGGGGCTCTGTCCTCCCCTCCTAACCTGGAGATCTCAAGGAAGGTTATGGCTTCTCAGAGACTCCTCGACAGCCCTGTCACTCATGTTCACACAGGTAAGGGGTGCATGTGGCAAAAGAAGCTGTATAAATGCGAGTGCAGGGGCAAGTCCTCTGGGGTCACTTGGACAGTTTGCTGATGGCGCAGATCAGGGCCACATTCTCATCCTTGAGGCGCTGGTTGTCAGCTCGGAGACTGGACAGGCCCTTTAGCTCCTCTTCCAGTTCAGCGGCCTTGCACTCCAGGGCCCTGCACTCAAATCTCTCCAGCTCCAGGATAGCCAGCCTCTCTGCAAAGCGCTCTTGCCTCTGCATGGTGCGCTCCAGCTCTACCTTGAGCTGCGCCAGCCCCAGCATGGTCTGGGTCAGGGCCTCACGAAGTCTCTCGTTCTCAATGTGCAGCTTTGCATAGAGCTTCCTGAAGCTCCCTCAGGCTCTTCCAATTTGGGCTGGGGTTCTGGGTTTAGATCCTGCTGCCTCTGGACGGGAAGTGCTGGATTCTGGGCTGATGTCCACTGGCTTCACCTTCTCCCCCTTCACAGGCCCTCTCCTCTCATCACCAACTCTGCAGTGCTCCCTGGAGGCCTGTGGTCCCTGTCCCTGCCCCTCAGGCACCTCTACTCTCTGGGCAGGGCCATCAGAATTCTCAACCCCAGGGACTCAGGGCTGCCAGGAAGGGTCCAGGCTCTGTTCACCCTGCTCTTGATGTAGATGGGAGAATCTGATCAGGGGAAGGCCTGCAGCGGGGAGGGGCTGCGAAGTTGGCTGCTGGCCCCACCACCTGATCAGGCCGTGTGCTGGCTACAGTGGGTGTCATAGCAACTGGCCCAATCAGGGCCAAGTTCTGCCCGCTCACCACTCCCCAGTCCCAACACCGCCTCCACTGCCGGGCTATCAGGCCTTTGGGATCACCAGCTCACAGCACCTGCTTTCCCACAGGCCTGAGGCTCTCAGGCCTGTGGGAAAACAGGCGCCGGTGACTTCAACTGCATGCATGTACGCCCGGCGGGCTGATGGAACGCACTGCCCGCTTGGGGCCGCTCACACCTGGGCGGGCAGGTCGAGGGCACTGCCACTGCTGCTGCTGCTGCTGACGGAGGCTGCTGGCGACCTACCCACCCCGGGTTGGGTGGCACATAGGATGCGCTGGCCGGCAGATTGCTGCTGCCGTCCCGTGTCCCTTCACACAGGGGATACCAGGTCGGGTACCCGATCACTGCGGTCCCACCCGCCAACCCCGGGTCGCCTGTGGGAGGGCCTGATGAGGGCGGGGCAGGTGCCTGATCACCGGGATCCCACCCGCCAACCCCGGGTCCAACGCGGGAGGGCCAGATGAGGGCGGGGTGGGTGCCAGATCACTGGGTCCCACCCGCCAGCCCTGGGTCCCCCGCAGGAGGCCCGGATGAGGGCAGGGACCTCTGCCACCACCCCCTGATAGAGGCGAGCTGGCGTTGGCACTGTCCCGCCTTGCCTGCAGTATGCAAATTAGTCGCCATCTTGGCTGGTGGTTAATTTGCATATCGCCCTGATTAGCCAATGAAAAGGGTAGCGGACAAACGCTAATTACCATGTTTCTCTATTATTAGAAAGGACTAGAGGCCCGGTGCACAAAAATTTGTGCACTGGGGGGGGGAGGGGGGGTCCCTCAGCCCGGCCTGTGCCCTCTCGCAGTCTGGGACCCCTTGGGAGATAAAGACCCGCTGGCTTAGGCCCGCTCCCGGGTGGCAGAGGGCAGGCCCAATCCCTAGGTGCAGCCCCTGGTCGGGCTCAGAGCAGTGCCAATTGGGGATTTGGGGCGCCACCTCCTGTCATGCACAGAGCAGGGCGGATTGGGAGGTTGTGATGCTACCCTCAGTCACGCTCAGGGTAGGGCCGATTGGGGGGTTGGGGCACCACCCCCTGTCACACTCAAGGCAGGGTGGATGGGGAGGTTGCGGCGCCACCCCCTGTCACGCACAGAGCAGGGCCCATCAGGGGGTTGAGGAGCTCCCCCCCCCCCCGTCACTAACAGAGTAGGGCAGATAGGGGAGTTGGGGTGCCACCCCCTGTCACACTCAGGACAGGGCCCACCAGGGGGTTGGGGCGCCGCCACTCTCACACTCAGGGCAGGGCAGATGGGGACGTTATGGCTCTACCCCATCACACACAGAGCAGGGCCCGTGTGGAGGGGGGCGTTGGGGCGCCGCAACCTGCCACACACCGAGCAGGGCCAATCAGGGGGTTGGGGCGCTGCACCCTGTCACACACAGAACTGCAGGGCGATCAGGGGGTTTGGGCGCTGCCCCCTGTCACGCTGATCCCGGTGCCGGGAGGCCTCTTGGCTCCACTGATCTCCGTGCTGGGAGGCCTCGCAGCTCTGCTGATCCTGGTGCTGGGAGGCATATTACCCTTTTACTGTATAGGATAGAGGCCTGGTGCATGGGTGGGGCTGGCTGGTTTGCCCTGAAGGCTGTCCCGGATCATGGTGTGGGTCCCCACTGGGGGGCCTGGCCAGCCTGGGTGAGGGGATGATGGCTGTTTGCAGCTGGTCACACACCCTTTAGGGTGGGGGTCCCCACTGGGGTGCCTGGCCAGTCTGGGTGAGGGGCTGAGGGCTGTTTTCAGGTTGGGACTGAAGCTCCCAACTGCTTCTTTTTTTCTTTTTTTTTTTTTAATTCTGGGCCAGGTTTAGCTCTGGCTCCAGCTCTGAGGCCTCTGCTGCTGAAAGCAGGTATCTGGTTTGTTTCGGTTCTATAATCGAAACAATGTATAACTCCAGCTCTGAGATCCCGGGCTTGCTGAAAGCAGGTTTCTGGGGTTTTATTTAGCTTCTATATTTGTTACAATGTTTCTTAAACTGCAAGCTCAGAGGCCGGCAAGGCAGGCGGGGAACGTTGCAGTCCTCTGTCACTGAAGCAAGCAAGCCTCATGTTAGTTTCAAGCTGCCTGGCTGCTGGCCGCCATCTTGGCTGGCAGTTAATTTGCATATCTCTCTGATTAGCCAATGGGAAGGGTAGCGGTCGTACGCCAATTACCATGTTTCTCTTTTATTAGATAGGATAACAGAGTGACCAATGAGGAAAGCACAGGGGTCCTAAATTAAGGAAAGGAACCAATTAAAAAGGATCAGGTTCAGACAGAGAACTGCAGCATATATAAACTGGAGACAAAGGGACACAAGACAGATTTTAGATTTTGGATTTTTTATTTTTTCCAGAGAGAGAGAGAGAGAGAGGAGGCTTTTCCTATTTGGGGGCCCCCCTGGCCAGATGGAGTTTGTATATGCTTCTAATAAACTTCTACACTTGTATTAACGAAATATGTTAGTCCATGAATTTATTCTTCAACTTTGTCGGACAAGGACCCACAAGAAGAAGTCTGCACCCCAAACGCCACATTTCATTACAAAATTCAGAATAAATATATTTCTTAAAAATATGTAGTAATAGCCCTGGCTGGTTTGACTCAGTGGATGGAGCATTGGCCTGTGGCTGAAGGGTCCCAAGTTTGATTCTGGCCAAGGGCACATGCCTTGGTTGAAGGCTTGGTCTCCAGTGGGGGCCATGCAGGAGGCAGTTGATCAATGATTCTCTCTCATCATTGATGTTTCTATTTCTGGCTCTCTCTCCCTTCCTCTCTTTAATCAATAAAAAAAATATACTTTAAAAAATGTAGTAATAATGTAAATATGTATAAAAATAACAGTTTAAAGAATTAGAAGTGGTTGGAAAGAGAATTAGAGGGTAAAATTATTCTTATTGCCATTTTTTTTTGGTGCCATTTGACCTTGTTAAATTCTGTGCATATTACTTTGGTAGAAGTAAAACAATTTATGATAATTTTTATTTATTTATCTTTTAAAAATATATTTCTTTATTGATTTCAGAGAGGAAGGGAGAAGGAAAGAGAGATAGAAACATCAATGATGAGAGAGAATCATTGATCGGCTGCCTCCTGCACACCCCCTACTGGGGATTGAGCCCACAACCCAGGCATGTGCCCTTGGCCCGAATCGAACCTGGGACCCATCGGTCCGCAGGCTGACGCTCTATCCACTGAGCCAAGCCGGCTAGGGCTATGATAATTTTAAAAAAATTAACACTCCCCATAAAGAGAGAGAATTTTAGTTTGTTTTAATTATAACTCTGATTCAACTGGGATTTTGTGTTGGTCAAAGGTAGGTAACTGGAAGTGTCTGTTTTTTTCCTCCCAAATAGGTTACAAACTCCCAGAACAACTTATTGTTTAGTCCTATTTCCCCCCATGATTTGAGATATTTTTATTTATATTAGAGTGTTTCTACTTTATGTGCCTTGCCCTGGTACCACACTGATTTGAACTAGAGTGAGAATGAGTTTACTGTATGAAGATTGAAGAAAAAAGAATAGGATGTGCAAAGGTACAGTTCTATAAAAGCAGGTGCCTGGGAAATGCATCGATTGGAGGACTGAGAGTAAAGCATGTTGAAAGCGCAACAGAAAGTGTCATTAGTAAAAACGAAGACCTGCACAGTCCTTTTGAGAGCAACTGCTGTGCCTCACAAGCTGTAACCCCCGGTGACCAGACACGGAGCCTGAGGGGGGCCGACGGGGCGTGGCGCGCAGCCGGCGCGGGACGGGATTGGTGCGGCCCTGGGGGCGGGGCGAGCGTCAGCAGGAGGGGCTCGCGGTCCTCCTGCGCCATGCCGGCCGGCGCCGAGCCGCGAGCCCACCGGCCTGGAGTCGGGGTGGGCGTAGTGGTGACTAGCTGCAGGCACCCTCGCTGTGTCCTCCTGGGAAAGAGGAAGGGGTCATTTGGCGCTGGGAGTTTCCAACTTCCCGGGGGTCATTTGGAGTTCGGGTAAGCGGCCACCTGGGCGGCCAGGGGAGGCGGGACGCGCCCAAGAGGACCAGCCGGTTCCTGTGCCGCGCTGCGTCCTTTGTCGCGCATGCGCCCTTTGCTTCTCTCGGAGCTCGCGAGCGCCGGCCGACAGGGGGCGCGGAGCTGGCTAAGGGGAGAAAGGAGGTCCTCTCCGAGTGCCTTCATCTCCGCGCCTGCTTACTGGTTGGTTTGTGAGGTGTGTTTTTCTTAGTGCGTCCACAGAAAAGACACGAAAACGGTGTTTATAAACCTCGAGCAGGCCCGCGTTGCCAGTTAAGACATTTGCGCTGTTTACCGGTAATTTAAACATACGCAGATATATTGTCCAGTTGCGGACCAGTGAAACTTTCTGAGCCTCAGTTTCCCCATCTTTAAAATGCAGAAGAACAGCCGAAACCGGTTTGGCTCAGTGGATAGAGCCTCGGCCTGCAGACTGAAAGGTCCCAGGTTCGATTCCGGTCAAGGGCGTGTACCTGGGTTGCGGGCACGTCCCCAGTGGGGGAAGTGCAGGAGGCGGCTGGTCGATGTTTCTCTCTCATCGATGTTTCTGACTCTCTATCTCTCTCCCTTCCTCTCTGTAAAAAATCAATAAAATATATTTAAAAAAAAAATTTAAAAAATAAAAAAAAAAATAAAAAAATAAAATGCAGAAGAACAACGAAGTACTCTTGAAAGTCCCTCTTTGCTTTGGCGTTCTGTGATTTGTTGATATATCAGACAAAGACGGGCAGTTTAGAGGCAATTCAAAGGTTAATAAAATTTTCAAATCTCTAACGCTGACCCATGGTATGTTGAAGAATATGGGTCCACCTATTTCTTTATTGTTGAAAGTATTACATATGTCCTCCTTTTTCCCCCATTGACCCATTCTAGCTGCCCCCCGCCCCCACCCTAGGCCATCACCACCCTGTTGTTTGTGTCCATGGATTATGCATATATGCATACAAGTTCTTTGGTTAATTCCCCCCCCCCCCCTTTCCCTCTGAGATTCTGCAGTCCGTTGTTGTCCATGTTTCTAATTCCCTTAGATCTATTTTGTTCATCAGTTTATTTTGTTCATTAAATATGAGTGATATCATGTGATACTTGTCTTTCTCTGACGAGCTTATTTCGCTTAGCATAATACTCTCCAGGTCCCTCCAATCCTGTCTCAAAGGGTAAAAGATCCTTCTTTTTTACAGCTGCAGAGTAAACCATGGTGTAAATGTGCCACAGCTTCTGGTCCACTCATTTACTGATGGGCACTTGGGCTATTTCCAGATCTTAGCTATTGTAAATTGCTCTGCTATGAACATAGGGGTACATACATTTTTTCTGTTGGTGTTTCAGGTTTCTTCGGATATATTCCTAGAAGTGGGATCACTGGGTCAAATGGCAGTTTCATTTTTAATTTTTTGAGAAACTCCGTACTATTTTCCATAATGGCTGCACCAGTCTGCATTCCCACCAGCAGTGTAGTAGGGTTCCCTTTCTCCACATCCTTGTCAGCACTTGTCATTTGTTGATTTGTTGATGGTAGCCATTCTGACAGGTGTGAGGTGATACTTCATTGTCATTTTAATTTGCATCTCTCAGATGATCAGTGACTTGAGCATTTTTTTGTATGACCTCTTTGGAGAAGTGTCTATTCAGATCTTTTGCCCATCTTTTAATTGGATTGTTTGTCTTCCTTTTGTTAAGTTGTATGAGTACCTTATATATTTTGGATAATAACCCGTTGTTAGATGTACCATTGGCAAATATGTTCTCCCATACAGTGGGCTCCCTTTTCATTTTGTTGATGGTTTCTTTTGCTGTGCAGAAGCTTTTAATTTTGATGCCATCCCATTTGTTTATTTTCTCCTTACTTTTCCTTTGCCCCTAGGAGATGTGTGGGTAAACATATTGCTATGAGAGATGTCTGAGATTTTGCTGCCTATGGTTTCTTCTAGGATTTTTATGGTTTCATGACTTAAATTTAAGTCTTTTATCCATTATGAGTTTATTCTTGTGTATGGTGTAAGTTGGTGTTCTACTTTCATTTTTGTCGCATGTATCTGTCCAATTTTCTCAACGCCATTTATTGAAGAGACTGTCTTGACTCCATTGTATGTTCTTGCCTCCTTTGTCAAATATTAATTGAGTATAATGGCTTGGGTTGATTTCTGGGGTCTTTGTTCTGGTCTATTGATCTGTATACCTGTTCTTGGGCCAGTACCAGATTGTTTTGATTACAGTGGCTTTGTAGTATAACTTGATATCTGGTATTGTGATCCGTCCAACTCTTCTTTCTCAAGATTGCTGTGGCTATTCGGGGACTTTTTTGGTTCTGTAGAAATTTTTTGGAGTATTCTAGTTCTGGTATTTTAATAGGGATTGCATTGAATCTGTAGATTGCTTTGGGTATAGTATGGACATTTTAAAGATGTTAATTCTACCAATCCATGAACACACTATATTCTTCTACTTGCTTATGTCTTCCTCTATCTCTTTTTTCAACATCCTGTAGTTTTTGAGTACAAGACTTTTACCTCCTTGGTTAAGTTTATTCCTAAGTGTTTTGTTATTTTTGCAGTGGTAAATGGGATTGTTTGTTGAGTTTCTCTTTCCGAGAATTCATTATTGGTATATAAAAATGCCATCCATTTCTGAGTGTTAATTTTATATCCTGCTACATCGCCAAATTCCTTTTTTAAAATTAGTATTTTTTGTGTGTGGAGTCTTTAGGGTTTTCATCCGCGAATAATGAGAGTTTTACTTTCTCCTTACCAATTTGGATGCCTTTTATTTCTTCTTCTTATCTGATCTTTGTGGCTAGGACTTTCAGGGGAAAGTGGGCATCCCAGTCTTGTTCCTGTTCTTAGGGGAAATGGTTTTAGTGTTTGCCCATTGACTATGACGTTGGCTGTATATTTGTCATATACGGCCTTTATTATGTTGAGATATGATCCTCTAGTCCCACTTTGCTGAGAGTTTTTTATCAAAAACTAGAGGCCCAGTGCACAAATTTGTGCACAGGTGGGGTCCGACTGGCCTGCTCCAATCAGGGCCGATGGGGCCAGGCCAGCGGGGGGAGGGGCCGCAGGCGGTTGGCTGGCTGGCCCTGCTTCCTGGTTGAATTCCTGGTCAAGGGGACAATTTGCATATTAGCCTTTTATTATATAGGATTGGTGTTGGATTTTGTCAAATGCTTTTTCTGTGTTTACTGTTATGATCATGTGATTTTTGTCTTTCAGTCTGTTTATGTGATGTATCACGTTTATTGATTTGCAGAACATTATAACAGCCTTGCATCCCTAGAATAAATCCCACTTGGCTGTGGTGTATACTCTTTCTAATATATTTCTAGACCTGATTTGATCATAATTTGTTGAGGATTTTAGCATCTGTGTTCATTGGGGATGTTGGCCTGTAGTTATCTTTGTAGTGTCTTTATCTGGTTTTGGAATTAGGATAATGTTGGCCTCATAAAAAGAGCTTGGGAGTGTTCCTCTTCTTGGATATTTTGGAATAGTGTGAGAAAGATAGGTGTTAGTTATTTTTTGAAGCTTTGGTAAAACTCTCCTGTGAAGTTAGGACCAGAGCTTTTATTTGCTGGGAGTTGTTTTTTTTTTATTACTGCTTCTATTTATCAGTTGTTATTGGCCTATTCAGGTTTTCTGATTCAGTTTTGGGAGATTGTATTTTTTTTTTTTTTTTTTTTTTTAGGAATTTGTCCATTTCGTTCACATTGTCCAGCTTGTTGGCATATAGCTGTTTACAGCATTTTCTTACAATCTTTGTATTTCTGTGGTATCAGTTGTTACTTCTCTGCTTTCGTCTCTGATCTTATTTATTTGGGTCCTCTTTCTTTGTTGTTTTTTTTTTTTACTATGAAAAAGTTTTCCTTTAACATCAAGAATTATTTTTGTAAATTTCCACAACAGAAGGATTTGTTGAATACATTAATGCTGTGAATGAGAAAACAATTTGGGGGTAAAACCAACAAGTAAAGTGATCTGACAGAAACTACAGACTGACATCAAATAGACAAAAAACTGAAAAAAATGACAACCAAAATAACACGGAGGGTGGGATGGGGTCGGGGGCACAGTTAAGGCATCTAAAAAACACTCCACATGGCTTTGGCTTATTAAAATATTTTACACTATTAAACAAAAGATTCAAAAGCATCTGGAAAACATGCAAATTGTTTGAAAACCTTGTATTGCAAATTCAGACAGTTTGCAAGCATTATTCAGATGTTTGCCAAGGAAAATAAAGAAGCCTCTCCCATGAGATTGCACATGGTGGGAGATGACCTCCCATTCTATCTTATAGTAGATGGCAAGCCAGAGGTCTGTGCAGCAGTTACAAATAAGGTGTTATTATCTGGGAGAGAAGAGACTGTGGAATTTCCATTGGATGGAGAACAGCCTGGCTTTAGTTTTTCCAGATACTCTGCATGCACAGGCTTATGACATTGGAGAATTTTGATGGCATCTGCTCTTTGAACCACTCTCTCTTCTTTCCTATATTAACAGAATCTTCCCAATCTTCTAATATTTCAGTGACAATAAGAACATAGACATATGTTCTGTGCTTTTGGTCTTGGTTCTCTAATATGCCCAGGAGTCTGCTCAATTTTCTTTTGACTCCAGCCTCTTTATAAACCTCCCTCATCGCAGCACTGCCAGGCTCCTCCTCGCTCATTTGTCTGGGTACCAACTACTGCTCACCAATAACACCTTGTCCTCATGCTTGGTCCAGAAGCACAGGCACGATGCCCACTTCTTGAAGCCCTTGTGGTTGTAGGTCTGTGTCTGGTTGAGCTTGAACTTCATCGTAGAGGTGAGCTCTGGCGGCCGATTCTCCTCCAGACACCGCCACCCTCCGGGAAGTGGGACCTAGGCGAGTCGGGCGCAGGGGTGTCGGGAGGTGAGGCAGTGGCGCGGGGTGGGCAGCGAGGCCGGTCAGTCCTGGAACCGGCAGCCGCTCCGACGCGGGGCAAGGCAAGAGCATGGGTCACTGGAGCCCGGGTACTGTGGAGGAAGCGCTACCTCTGCTCTGGCATCCGCCGCTCTCCATGGAGCCTGCTGCCTGCTCGCTTCTGCTCCCTCCTATTGCCACCGCTGCAGCCGCTGCCGCCACGGGAAGAGGCTCTAGGATCACACCACAAGGAGACAGTTGTGGAGACTCGCTCGGACTCTCTCTTTGTTTCTTGATGAGTCTGGCTAATGGTTCATAAATCTTGTTTATCTTTTCAAAGAACCAGCTCTTGGTTTCATTGATTTTTTTGGATTGTATTTTTAGCCTCTATGTCATTTATTTCTGCTCTAATATTTATTTTCTTCTATCTACTTACTCTGTGCTTTTCTTGTTGTTCTCTTTCTAATTCTTTAAGTTGTAATTTATTATTAACTAGGGGCCTACTGCACGAAAATTTGTGCACTTCGGGGGTGGGGGGCCGGTCCCTTAGCCTGTCCTGCGCCCTCTCACAGTCCAGGACCCCTTGGGGGATGTACGACTGATGGCGTAGGCCCACTTCCTGGGGGGCTCGGGCCTAAGCTGGCAGTCAGATATCCCTCTGGCAGCTGGGAGCCCTCAGGGGATGTCCAACATCCTTAGTGCTGCCTCAGAGGTGGGAGAGGCTCCCACCACCGCTGCTGCGCTGGCCAGCCATGAGCCAGCTTCTGACTGAGCAGCGCTCCCCCTGTGGAAGTGCACTGACCACCAGGGGGCAGCTCCTGCGTTGAGCATCTGCCCCTTGGTGGTCAGTGCGTATCATAGCGACGGGTTGTTCCCAGTCATTCCCGGTTCTGCCATTAGTGTCAATTTGCATATTACCCTTTTATTATATAGGATTTATCTTGTTTCTTGAGGTAGGCCTGTAGTGCTATGAATTTCCCTTTAGGACTGCTTTCACCGTGTCCCATAGATTTTGTGTGCTCATTTTAATTTGTTTCCAGGAAGTTTTTGGTTTCTTTCTTGATCTCTTGGGTAACCCATTTATTGATTTATAACATGCTATTTAGCCTACATGTGTTTGAATGTTTTTGGGTGTAATTGTTTTAGTTGATTTCTAATTTTATTCCATTGTGATCTGAGAAGATGATTGATATGATTTAAATTTTCTTGAACTTGTAGAGACTTGTTTTGTGCCCTAACATATATGTTGTCTGTCTTTGAGAATGACCCATGTGCACTCTAGAAGAATGTATATTTCATACCTTTGGGGTGGAATGGTCTATAAATGTCAATTAAATCCATCTAATCCAGTGTATCATTTACAGTCACTGTTTCCTTGTTAATTTTTTGTCTAGAAGATCTATCCAGTGAAGTCAGGGGGGTGTTAAAGTCCCCTACTATGACTGTATTGCTGTCAATCCCTCCCTTAAACTCCTAGAAGTTTTTTCTTTTTTAATATATATTTAGATGTTCCTGTATTGGTTGCAAATATGTTCATCAGGTTTATAAACTCATGTTGCATCGATCCCTTAATATTATGTAGTGACCTTTGTTGTCTCTTTTGATGGCCTTCATTTTGAAGTCTATTTTGTCTGATATGAGTGTTGCTACTCCAGCTTTTTTTTGTTTCTATTTGCATTGAAGCTTTTTTTCAATCCCTTCACTCTCCTCCTGTGTGAGTCTTTTGTTCTGAGTTGGGTCTCTTGTAGATAGCACATAAGTGGGTCACGTATTTGAATCCATTCAGTTATCCTAGGTCTTTTGACTGGAGCACTTAACCCTTTTACATTTAAGGTTATTGTTTGATAGGTACTTATTTATTGCCATTACCTATGTTTCTTTCTCTATTTCTTCTCATTACAGCAGTCTCTTTAGAATTTCTTGCAATGATTGTTTGGTGATTATATACTCCTTTAGCCTTTTTTTTTTTTTTTTTTTTTTTGGTCTGGGAAGCTCTTTATTTCACCATCAGCTTTGAATGATAGTCTTGTTGGATATAGTAATCTTGATTTCAGATCCTTGCTTTTCATTACTTTGAATACATTATGCCATTCCCTTTTGGCCTGTAGAGTTTCTGATGAGAAATCAGGTGACAGTCTTATGGGAACTCCTGTGTAGGTAAGAGTTTGCTTTTCTCTTGCTGCCTTTAAGATTCTCTCTTTGTCTTTAATTTTTGGCATTTTAATTATGATGTGTCAGAGCATGGGCCTTTTAGGGTTCTTCTTGCTTGGGACTCTTTGTGCCTCCTGAACTTGTGTGACTTTTTTTTTTCACCAGGTTAGGGAAGTTTTCTGCCACTATTTATTCAAACACGTTTTCTATCCCTTGCTAACTTTCATCTCCTTTTGGTATTCCAATGATGTTAATATTATAATGTTTCAGGTTGTTCCACAGCTCCCTTAAGCTGTCCCCTGTTTTTAAATTTTGTTTTTTTTCTTTTTGGTTTTCTGATTGAGTGATTTTTTCCTATCCTGTTTTCTAATTCACTGATCCGATCGCTGGCTTCCCCTAATCTGCTGTGTATTCCTTCCAATGTGCTCTTTATTAGTGCTGTGTCATTCTTCATAGTTTTTATATCTTTATTCATATTGGTGAGCATCTCTGCCACCATTATTCTGAACTCTATGTCTGGTAAATTTCTTATCTCCATTTCGTTTAGCTCTTCTTCTGTAAAATTCTCTTGTTCGTTCATTTGGAGTTTCTTTTTGTCTCCCCATTTTGGCTACCTATTAGGTAGATCTGCTACGCCTCCCAATCTCTAGTGCAGAACAACATCAGATGCTGTTTGTGACTGGCCCTGAGTCCCCTGTTTCAAGCTATCAGCAGCCCACAGGTTGTGGCTCCTTCTGTGGGGGCTGGGTGCCTTTGGAAAGAACCACGGTGTGAACCACCATCTGCTTTTCCTAATTTTGTGCCCAGGATTGGATCACACAAATACTTAAAGCCTCCAGAGACCTGCCTCTGCCTGCAGTCACATTGACACTCAGACTTGATTAGCCTCAGGCTATCAACTACAGCAAGCATGTCAAACTCACAGCCCACATGTGACCCACAACAAATATTTTTGTGGCCCAGCCAATATGATAGTATGTAAGAAACGTTTTAATGAAAATTTCGTAACTTAATTTTTACAATAACCTGTTATACATAATTATTAATAATGAACTACAATGTCGCTAATGACTGATTACTATAATCATGTTGCAATCATTTCCCTTACATGTCTTACATGCAGGCGCACCATTTCTCTCCACTAATACTAGCAGTGAATATTTTAGCAGCCGCTTGCCATGTCATTAACCTTGGACTGACTTGTTTGGTGTGTGCAACAGGAAATATTTTGCTTTCGGAGAACAAGAAAAATAGGTTTATTTGCTTTACACTTACTAATTTGTGCAGTTATTCAGGGTCTGGTAAGTTAATGTTCAAGAAAAAATATTAATTTTTATTAAAATGTTCTGTTATTTTATGTTAATGATTACTCATTTACTTTAGCCCTTAGTATTCAGCATGTCTCTATAGAAATAAACCTACTTTTTATGAAAATAGAAGCTTTTGTTTTTTTGCGGCTCACATAAACTTAAATCTTGTTTATTTGGCCCCTGTTAGCCTTTGAGTTTAACATGCTTGGACTACAGGGTGGAGTGAGAGGTCTTCCAACAGGGTGAGGCAATTGCCTTCCCCTCAGGCAAAAACTGCCTGAATAGCAAAGGTCTGCCTGAGAAAAATCTCTTCTGCAGAATGAGTGAATGGTGAGGGAATGACTCAGCACAGCAGGCTGGGGTGGCTGCTCTCTGAGCTCCAACCCCAGTGCACCGAGTCCTGGCTTTTGCTGACACTGCTCTAGTCCATTCCGCTCCCTCTGCCGAAGCCTAAGGAGAGTGGCTGCACATGAAATTTTGTGCACTGGCCCTTTAAGACGGTGCCTGCATTTCCAGCCATCTCTTGTTGGCAGACAGCAGTCCTGCTCCTTTTCACTGCCAGATGTTAAGTGGGCACCTTTCTCACTCTGGTGCTCTGGGCTGGGGAGCCCAGCTTGGGGATTAGACCCCAGAGTTCTCAGTGGGAACCCCCCACAGCTGAGGTACCCCTCAGGAACTTCAGGTGCTGTCTGTGGGAGCCCAGCCAGCCCTTTCACACCTCTGCCCTTCCTACCAGTCTCTGTGTGGTCTTCACTTTCCATCTTTGATTTTCAAGGTCTCTCCAGCTAGTCGTCAGTTGATTTTTCAGGGTAGTTTTTCTGTAATTTAATTGTATTTCCAGTTTGGCCCTGGGAGAGTGTTAGTGTAGCTTCCACTTACTACGCCAACATTTTGGAATCCTCTGGTTCACCTATTTTTTTATAAAATGGTAGAAGTAGGGAAATTATCCTAGTGCTTTTTTCTTTTTTTTTGAGAAATTTTATGAGTTTATTTGAGCCAAACATGATATTTGCTGGAGAGCAAGATCTCAAATGCTAGTGCCTTTTAACAGACTTTGTTCTTTATAAACTGTGGAATTCTTATGATCTTTACCATGTGGAATTTTTTAATGGTCTTCAGAATTTAAAGAGCATCTGTAAGTTTATAATTTTCAGGGAATTAAGGTAGACCATCAATTAATAAATAATAAAATTTCTAGATTAAGAAGCAAGTTGCCCAGAAGGCATACCATATAACTTTGTCAATTGTTTTTGGGCATTAGCCAAAATTAGATCACAAACTAAGCTCTACTTAGAATGTATAATTACTAGAGAAATGGCTAGAGATAGCAATCTTAACAATAACACAAGATAATATTGAAATCTTGACTGAATTATTGACTGATACGAGCCAACATTGGACTGTAATGAGTTTTACTAAGTGCTAGATATCATGCTAAGTTCTTGACATGTATGTTTTTACTTATCTTTATATAACTGGTATACTGAGTGGGCTAAATTTTAGGGGGAAAAACCCCACAGGAAATGGCTTTATTTTCTCCTGTTGTTTTCAAACATAATTTGTCTTTCCTATTTCTGCTGCTTCGTGATATTTCTTGTAATTTCTGTTGTTTTCCTGTCTCTTGATTATAAAAATAAATCACATTTTGGCAATTATGATCCACTTTTGAGTATTTATCTCTGATCTATGATGGGGAAAGGAGGTATGAGCCATTGTTTTGCTCTTTTTCATTTACTCCTCACTGTTTCTAATTTCTTTACTTTTACAGTATATTGGGGAAGGAGGGAAGTGGGCAAACCTTTTAAGGACTGGTGCTGATGTAATCCATCAATTGGTGCTCTCTCGATGCATTATTCATCTGTGTGCTCTCTTTCTCAGGATATGTTTGTTGGTTGTCTGGAAGTCTTTCAAGGATTTCTACACCACACAATTCCCTGACATAGGTGACTGACTTATTATGACACTGGTTCCCCTCTGCTAACTCTTGCTTTTAGCACACCACCCTACATTTTCTTTCTGCTGGGGTCCCCAGCAGTCTGTTGCAGCATCTGCTTGGCCCATAGGAAATTCACAATGGGAATAATGTGTTCACTGCTGCCCTTTTTCCTTGCTCAATTATTGTGGGCTGCTCTAGCCAGTCTCTTTCCTTCCAAATTTCCAAAGTGGGGATAAGAATCAGCTTCTGTGTCACATGCATCCCTACACACCAAGGGCTCTTAACCCTCCTGCCACCTCTACTCTGGTGCATTGAGATAGGCCTTTGAGTTTCTGCAACTCACCATGCATGTCTTCAGCAGGGGATTGACATGACCAGTATCTCCTTCTTGGGAGTCACACCCAGTCTCCAGGACTAATTCTCCTGGAGTGCCCCTCACTTGATTTGGGGGCAGAGTTGGCCTCTCATCAGGATGAAGAGAAACATTCCTACCAAGGTGAAAACTCACAACTTTCCTCCCTCCCAAAGATCTCCTGATTTTCAATGTAGACTGGGTAGGCTGAGTAGTCTGGCCTTTCTTAGCAAACCCTAGAGTTCACATGGCATGTTTGCTCTTTTGCTGTACTCTTTGTAATTTAGAGTTGCATATTGCCTATTGTTCTCAATTTTGAGGCTTAAACTGAAATTCTGAGACTATAGGCAAAAGACATAGTCCACTTCTTGATACACTTACAACAACCCCATGAAAAACTAACATTATTCTTTTTACTTATCCAAGGTAGGAAGTAATGTACTTCAAACTCAAACCTAGGTCTAATTGACTTCAAAGCCTGTGCTCTTAACTAATATACTAAACTGCCTTCTGGTTGCATGCTGCTTCCAGGCATCTGAACTAGTACTGAATTGACTAAATGTTCACTTTTTTTTTTATAATTTAAATTCTTTATTTTTAAAAATATTACATGTCTCCTTTTTTCCCCATTGATCTCTCCCCATCTGCCCCCACCCCCCAGCACATGCCCTCACTCCCCACTCCCTCCCCCCCCCCAATCTGTGTCCATTGGTAATGCTCATATGCATGCATACATGTTCTTTGGTTGATCTCTGACCCTATCACTCCCTGCCTTCCCTCATAGGTTGGACAGTCTGTTCGATGCTTCTATGACTCTGGTTCTATTTATGTTCATCAGTTTATGTTGTTCATTATATTCCACAAATGAGTGAAATCATGTGATATTTGTCTTTCTCTGACTGACTTATTTCGCTTAGCATAATGTGTTCTCCAGTTCCATACATGCTGTTGCAAATGGTAGAATTCCTTCTTTTTTACAGCATCATAGTATTCCATTGTGTAGATGTACAACAGTTTTCTAATCCACTCATCTGCTGATGGTCTCTTAGGCTGTTTCCAAATCTTAGCTATTGTAAATTGTGCTGCTGTGAACATAGGGGTGCATATGTCCTTTGTGACTGTTGTTTTTGTTTTCTTGGGATATATCCCTAGAAGTGGGATTACTAGGTCAAATGGAAGTTCCATTTTTAATTTTTTGAGGAAACACCATACTGTTTTCCACAGTGGCTGCACCAGTTTGCATTCCCACCAGCAGTGCAAGAAGGTTCCTTTTTCTCTGCATCCTTGCCAGCACTTGTCATTTGTTGATTTGTTGATAATAGCCATTCTGACAGGTGTGAGATGGTACCTCATTGTTACTTTGATTTGCATCTCTCGGATGATTAGTGTCTTGAGCATGTTTTCATATGTCTCTTGGCCTTTTTTTAAAAAAATACATTTTATTGATTTTTTACAGAGAGGAAGGGAGAGGGATAGAGAGTTAGAAACATCGATGAGAGAGAAACATCGATCAGCTGCCTCCTGCACACCCCCCACTGGAGATATGCTTGCAACCAAGGTACATGCTCTTGGCCGGAATCGAACCTGGGACCTCTCAGTCTGCAGGCCAATGCTCTACCCACTGAGCCAAACCAGCTACGGCTCCAGGATGTTATTAATTTCTTCTTTGATCTCTTTCGTAACCCAATTATTATTTATTTATTTTTAAAATCTTTATTGTTCAGATTATTACAAATGTTCCTCTTTTTTCCCCTATAGCTCCCCTCCACCCGGTTCCCACCCCTCCCCAGGCCTTTGCTGCCCCCCGCCGCCCACATGGTCCTCGTCCATAGGTGTAAGCTCTTTGTCCAATATCTTCCTGCACCCCATACCCTCTTCCCCCCAAGACTCCCTTTCCATACCCCTGATTCTATTACAGTTTGTTCTGTTCATCAGATTTTTTATACATTTGATTTTTAGATTCACTTGTTAATAGATATGTATTTGTTGTCACTTCGTTCATAATTTTTTATCTTTACCTTTTTCTTCTTCTTCTTCTTAAAGAATACCCTTCAGCATTTCGTATAATACTGGTTTGGTGGTGATGAACTCCTTTACCTTTTTCTTGTCTGTGAAGCACTTTATCTGACCTTCTGTTCTACATGATAGCTTTGCTGGGTAGAGTAATCTTGGTTGTAGGTTCTTGGCATTCATCACTTTGAATATTTCTTGCCACTCCCTTCTGGCCTGCATAGTTTCTGTTGAGAAATCAGCTGATAGTTTTATGGGTTTTCCCTTGTAGGTAACTAAATATTTTTCTCTTGTTGCTTTTAAGATTCTCTCTTTGTCTTTTGCCCTTGGCATTTTAATTATGATGTGTCCTGGTGTGGTCCTCTTTGGATTCCTCTTGTTTGGGGTTCTCTGCGCTTCCTGGACTTGTAAGTCTATTTCTTTCACAAGGTAGGGGAAGTTTTCTGTCATTATTTTTTCAAATAGGTTTTCAATATCTTGTTCTCTCTCTTCTTCTGGCACCCCCATAATTCAGATGTTTGTACGCTTGAAGTTGTCCCAGAGGCTCCTTACACTATCTTCATATTTTTGGATTCTTTTTTCTTTTCCGGTTGGGTGTTTTTTGCTTCCTTGTATTTTTTTTTAATTAAATCTTTATTGTTCAGATTATTACATTTGTTCCTCTTCCCCCCCCCCCATAACTCCCCTCCTCCCAGTTCCCGCCCCACCCTCCGCCCTCACACCCCACCCACTGTCCTCATCCATAGGTGCACGATTTTTGTCCAGTCTCTTCCCGCATCTCCCACACCCCTTTCCCCCCCAAGAATAGTCAGTCCATTCCCTTTCTATGTCCCTGATTCTATTATAATCAACAGTTCATTCTGTTCATCAGATTATTTATTCACTTGATTCTTAGATTCACTTGTTGATAGATGCATATTTGTTGTTCATAATTTGTATCTTTACCTTTTTCTTCCTCTTCCTCTTCTTAAAGGATACCTTTCAGCATTTCATATAATCCTGGTTTGGTGGTGATGAACTCCTTTAGCTTTTCCTTATCTGTGAAGCTCTTTATCTGACCTTCAATTCTGAAGGATAGCTTTGCTGGATAAAGTAATCTTGGTTGTAGGTTCTTGGTATTCATCACTTTGAATATTTCTTGCCACTCCCTTCTGGCCTGCAAAGTTTCTGTTGAGAAATCAGCTGACAGTCGTATGGGTATTCCCTTGTAGGTAACTGAGTTTCTTTCTCTTGCTGCTTTTAAGATTCTCTCTTTGTTTTTTGCTCTTGGCATTTTAATTATGATGTGTCTTGGTGTGGTCCTCTTTGGATTCCTTTTGTTTGGGGTTCTCCGTGCTTCTTGGACCTGTAAGTCCATTTCTTTCACCAGGTGGGGCAAGTTTTCTGTCATTATTTCTTCAAATAGGTTTTCAATATGTTGTTCTCTCTCATCTTCTGGCACCCCTATAATTCTGATGTTGGTACGCTTGAAGCTGTCCCAGAGGCTCCTTACACTATCCTCGCATTTTTGGATTCTTTTTTCATTTTGCTTTTCCGGTTGGGTGTTTTTTGCTTCCTCGCATTTCAAATCATTGACTTGATTCTTGCGCTCCTCTGGTCTGCTGTCGGGAGTCTGTATATTATCCTTTATTTCAGTCAGTGTATGCTTAATTTCTAGTTGGTTCCCCAATATAAGATCGAGGGTCTCATTAGTTTTCTTGTAGATCTCATTAAGTTTATCAGCGGCTTCTAAACAGTTCTTGAGAGACCTTAAAAGTGTGGTTCTGAACTCTATATCTTCCATTGACAATTTTGTCCTGTTTCTTTGTCTCCGCATTTTGTTATGCTTTCTTGGTGCACCCCCTAGTGGTTTTTGTGTGTAGTCTTATAGTTAAATCTTGATTGTTGTAGCTAATTCCAGGGAGGGTTTGACCTCCAGGCCAGGTGGCTATGAGAATCAGCTGTGTCTGCAGTGAGAGAACTTTTGTCCTCTAGGGAGGTGCTAATCTAGCCTTTGCCTGAGGCTATCTGGCAAATGCCTCTGTGCAGGGCTTGGGCGGGGCGGGTCGCACAGGATCAACAGGGTGGGCTGGAGAGAGCAGTTATGGCCGCTCTCAGTCCTGTCCCCAGGGGCTCTGCCTCTCTGAGTCCCAGCAACGGCTGCAAACCTCAGAGAGAAAGCTGCACTCGCTCTGATCGAAGCCAGTTAGTCCTGCTTCTCCCGTTTGAGTCTGGGTCCCTAAAGACTCGCCTGTATCTGGAGCTCAGAGTCTGCGACTCCCTCCTGATTGAAAACGCCAACCGCGCCCTCCGCCGCCAGCCCGCTCCGCATGCGCACTCCGCACCTCAGAATTTGACTTCAGCACTGCGCCTCCTCTGAGTGTCCGTATGCGTTTCTCTTTCCTCCTAGTTGTAGGACTTCCACTCAGCCAGCGTTCCTGTGGTTCTGGGTGATGTCCCTTCTGTTTTTTGGTTTCACTTTTGAAGTAGTTGTTCAAAGCAGCAAACTCCGGCGTTAACCTATGCCGCCATCTTGGTACTCCGCTTCCTTGTATTTTCTAAAAATATATTTTATTGATTTTTTACAGAGAGGAAAGGAGAGGGATAGAGAGTTAGAAACATCGATGAGAGAGAAACATCGATCAGCTGCCTCCTGCACACTCCCTACTGGGGATGTGCCCGCAACCAAGGTACATGCCCTTGACCGGAATCGAATCCGGGACCCTTGAGTCCGCAGGCTGACGCTCTATCCACTGAGCCAAACCAGCTAGGGCTGCTTCCTTGTATTTCAAATCTTTGACTTTATTCTTGGGATTCTCTAGTATTGGCCTAGAGGCCAGTCTCTGTATTTATTTCAGTCAGTGTATGCCTAATTTCCGACTGGTCCTTTTCCCTTTTTATTTTTTTTGGCATTCTCACTAAGATCCTTGAAGGTCTCACTAAGTTCCTTGGAGGTTTCTAGAAGATTTTTGAATAACCTTATAACCATGATTTTGAATTCTATATCCAGTATTTTGCTTTTATCCATTTCTTTCATTTTTGACATGTTTCTTTGTCTCCGCATTTTAGCTGCTTCCCTGTGTTGGTTTCTATGTATTGGGTAGCTGCTAAGTCTCCTTGAGTTGATAGAGTGACCTTGTGTGGTAGGTGTCCTATAGGACCCAGTGGCTCAGCCTCCCCAGTCACCTGAGGTGGCCGCTCTTGGTGCACCCCTTTGTGGGCTGTGTGCACAGTTTTGTTGTAGTTAAGCCTTGATTGCTGTTGGTATTACTTGGAGGAATTGACCTCCAGGCCGATTGGCTGTGAGTACTAGCTATGTTTACACTGGAAGAGCTGCTGTGCAGGAGACACCCTTTAGGGGCAGGACTTGCTTCAGTGGGGCTTTGGTGCTCACTGAGTGTGCCCCTGGAATGTGTCTCTTATGGATGTGAAGAGTTATAATCCAGTATGGTCTCACACTGACCACTGGGTACACTGGCTCTTGAATCTCCAAGGAGATACAAAGTCAGTCACTGTCTGGGGCCACCCAGCAGGAGCTATAGAGAGATCTTCAGATTCCTCCTCTTTGTATTGGGTTTGGAAGTGCCCAGACGAGGCCCAGCTTCGTAACAAGGCAGGCTGCTGCTGCTGGATTGATTGCTTTGGGGCTCCCTGACCCAGCTGCTGCCTGTTTGACAGGTTTTAGGCTGAGAAAGGACAGGCCATTCATATGCAAAAGCCACTGTGCACAGCTTGGATGGGGTTGTAAATTGGGTGGGGCTGGGTCTCAGGGAATCACCAGGGTGGAGCAAACAGCAATGGCTGCCAGTCAGCCCTGCACTGGAGAGGTCCCCGCATCCCCACCTCCCTGCACAGGAATAATGATTGCTGTGAGCACCTCTAAAAGAAAGCCGCCCTTGCATTCCTGTCCCTATGCCAGACAGTCCAGTTTCTCCTGTATGAGTCTGGGTCACCCAGAGTCTCGCCTGGAACTGGAGTTCAGAGCAAGCTGGAGCTTGTATCTCCCTCCCGATTGAAAAAGCTGTACACCTGGGTGCCAGCCCATTCTGCGCCTCCGCACTGCCTACCAGTCTCAATGTGCTTTCTTCATCTCTCTAGTTGTGGAACTTCCACTCTGCCAGCTTTCCCGTGGTTCTGGATGATAGTTGTTCTGCCTTTTAGATGTAATTTTGATGTGGTTGTGAGAAGCAGCAAGTATAGGTGTTTACCTATGCCACCATCTTGGCTTTCTTCAGTAACCCAGTTATTATTAAACTAGAGGCCTGGTGCACAAAAATTTGTGCACTCGGGGGGGGGGGGGGCGTCCCTCAGCTGGCCTGTGCTCTCTCACAGCCTGGGACCCCTTGGAGGATGTCCATCTGCTGGCTTAGGCCCGCTCCCCAGGGGATCGGGCTTAAGCTGGCAGTCAGACATCCCCTCTGGCAGCCCGGGAGCCCTTGGGGGATGTCCACTTGCCAGCAGGGAGCAGACCTAAGCTGCAGTCGGACATCCTTAGCTCTGCTTAGAGCCTCTCCCGCCACCACCGCTGTGCTGGCAATTATCAGCCTGGCTTGTGGCTGAGCAGAGCTCCCCCTGTGGGAGTGCACTGACCACCAGGGGGCAGCTTCTGCATTGAACGTTTGCCCACTGGTGGTCATTGTGTATCATAGTGACCAGTCTTTCCCAGTCATTCTGCTGTTAGGGTCAATTTGCATATTACCCTTTTAGTATATAGGATAGCATGCTATTCAGCCTCCAAGTGTTTGAATTTTTTTTATTTTTATTTTAGTTGATTTCTAAAATTTTGCCATTGTGGTCTGAGAAGATGCTTGATATGATTTCAATCTTCTTGAATTTTGAGAGACTTTGCCTATGACCCAATATGTGGTCTATCTGAAAATGTTTCATGTGCACTTGAGAAGAATGTATATTCTGTAGCTTTGGGATGAAATGTTCTGAAGATGTCAATTAAGTCCATCTGACCTTGTGAGTCATTTAGGATTGCTGTTTCTTCGCTGATTTGTTGTCTAGAGGATTTATCTAGTGATGTCAGTGGGGTATTAAAGTCCTCTACTATGATCGTATTGCTGTCGATCTCTTCCTTGATATGTTACAGAAGTTTTTTTTTAATGTATTTGGGTACTCCTGGATTGGGTGCATATATGTTTACCAGAATTATATCCTCTTGTTATATCGGTCTCTTTAGTATTATAAGGTGGCCGCCTTTATTTCTTGTTATGGCCTTCACTTTGAGGTCTATTTTGTCCGATATAAGTATTGCTACCCTGGCTTTTTTTTTTTTTTTTTTCATTTCTATTTTCCTGAAAGATATTTTTCATCCCTTCACTTTCAGTCTGTGTGAGTTTCTTGTTCTGAGGTGGGTCTCTTGTAGACAGCATATCTATGGGTCATGTTTTCTTATCCATTCAGCAAGTTGGTGGTTTTTGATTGGAGCAGTTAGGCTATTTACGTTTAAAGTTATTGATAAGTACTTGTTTATAGCCATTTTTATTTTTTGTGCCATGTTCCTTCTTCCCTTTTGTTTTTCTTCTTTTTACATCAGTCCCTTTAGCATTTCCTGCATTGCTGCCTTGTTACTGATAAACTTCCTTAGCCTTTTTTTGTTTGTGAAGCTCCTGATTTCTCCTTGAATTTTGAATGATAGCCTTGTTGGATAGAGTATTCTTGGATTCAGTCCCTTGCTTTTCATCACTTTGTATACTTCCTTCCATTCCTTTCTGTGAAGGATCTTCCATTCCTTCTCATTCCTGATGTGTTTCTGTTGAGAAATCATTTGATAATGTGATGGGAGATCCATTGTAGGTAACTGTCTGTCTCTCTCTTGCAGCCTTTAACATTCTCTCTTTGTCATTAACAGTTGCCATTGTAATTACGGTGTGTCTTGGTGTGGGTCTTTTTGGGTTCGTCTTGGTTGGGACTCTCTGTGTGGCTTTTTTTCTTCCTCCAATCAGGGAAGTTTTCTTACATTATTTCTTCAAATAGGTTTTCTAACCCTGGCTCCTCCTCTTGTCCTTCTGGCACCCCTATATACGTATGTTGTTTCGTTTTATTTGTCCCAAAGCTCCCTCAGGCTCTCCTGTCTTTCGACTTTTTTTTCTCCAATTTTAGTTCAGATTGGGTGTGTTTTGCTTGCCTGTCTTTTAATTTGGTAATTCAGTCTTCCGCTTCTCCTAGTCTACTGTTGAAAACGTCCATAATGTTTTTTATTGTATTGATATCACTCTTTATTTTCTCCTGATTCTTACATAGGTTGTTGATTTTCTCATTCCTCCGGTTTATGAACTGTATGACCCTTATGCATAAGTCTTTTTTTCTGACACATTGCATGCCTCCGTTTCATTATTTCCTTTTCTGGCTGTTCCTTCTTTTCTTTCCTTTGGCGGGGGTTCTTCTGTCTCCCCATTTTTGCTCTCACCAAAGGATCTAGGTGTTGAGACATGTGGGGCCTGTGGCTGCAGCTTGTGCTTGGTGGCAGGTTGCCCGGTCGTGGGTGGCAGCTGCTCCTCGGGCAGTTGCGGGTGGTGGCTGCTCCTTGGGTGGTCGTGGGGCAGCTGCTCCTTGTGTGGTTGAGGGGCCACTGCTCCTCGTGTGGTCTTGGGCAGCGGCTGCTCGTGGGGCAGCCACTCCTCACGCAGTCTTGGGCAGCTGCTCCTTGCATGGTAGTCGGGTGGCTCCTCCTTGGGTGGTCACAGGTGGTGGCTGGCCCACGGCAGTTATGGGGCTGCTGTTCCTCATGTGGTTACGGGTGGCGGCTGCTCCCTTGGGAGTTCCCGCGGTGGCTGCTCCTTTCGCGTTTGCAGGGTGGCTGCTTCTCGGGCCATTGTTGGTGGTGGCTGCTTGCAGGTCAGCTGCTCCTCTGGTGGTTATGGGCTGCGGCTGTTCCTCTCGTGGTCGCAAGGCGACAGCTCCTCGTGCTGTCGCTGGTTGACGACTGCTCCTTCAGGGGATCACGGGACAGCGGCTGCTCCTTGGGCAGTGGTGGGCTGTGGCTGCTGGTGCGGTCTTGGTGCCCAGAGCTAAAGGGTCTGGTTGGCAGGAGGGGTGCTCGCTCCGGAACTCACAGTAGCCCTCAGAGGGGAGGCTGGAGTCCCAGTGTCCGTGGGTCAGCAGCTGAGGCAACAGGTCTCTGGCCAGAGTAGCTGTAGGATCCTGGGTGGTGTCTGAGGGCCCCGTTGGTGGAGGTGAGGCTGGGCTCCCAGTCATAGCAGCTCTCCACTTCAAGATGGCACAGCCTCTGTGGCAGAGCCAGTGCTCTGGGAGAGATTTGCAGCAGTAGCAGAGGCTGCCCAGCTAGGGAAGCCTGGTCCGTTAGCCCTCGAAGGTCCTGCAAGATCTAGCTGTCCCTCACTCAGACACATGCACATACACACACACCACACGTCCACACTCTCCTTTTGCTCCCTCATTCACACTCTCCCTCACTACCATCCTTCTGGCCACCATCCTAAATGTTCATTTTTTGTTATTCAATATGAAGTCCTTTTTCTCTCCTGATAACTAGATACAGTATATACAGAATGTCAAAGGCAGGGTTTGATTTATTGTTTAAAGAATGAACCAATTACAGTTATTTTTGCTTTACACTAGGATTATCTAGGCAAAAAATAAATTAAATGAATAGAATTGAATATAATAGTATGTTTCTGTTTTCCAGTGAAAGCTGGGAAGAATGTGCTCAAAGGGAAACCTGGGAAGAAGCAGCTCTTCACCTGAAAAATGTTCGTTTTGCTTCGGTTGTGAATTCTTTCATTGAGAAGGAGAATTACCATTATGTCACTATACTAATGAAAGGAGAGGTGGATGTGACTCATGATTCAGAACCTAAGAATGTAGAGCCTGAAAAAAATGAAAGTAAGAGAATTATCTATAGTAATGCATTTTTAAATTTAGACAAGTAAATCTTCTGAAGGAATATTACATTATGTTGCCACATAGATTCTCTTCATATGGAAATATAGATATTCTTAAGTCCTGGAATCACAAGGATATAACAGGAAAGAGAACTGGCTCCTGAGTTGGTTTGTATTTTGATTCTTCCACTTAGAAATTTGTGATCTTGGAGAAGTTATTATCCTCTATGCCTCCTTTCTCATCTGTGATAATAGTAACTACCTCAGATGGGTTGTTGTAAGGGGAAAATGAGTTAATGCATTTAAGAACCTTGTGAGCACAATAAGTATTCAGTAAATATTAGTTTTATTGTTAGTATTTAATTTTTTTTACAAACTATAATTTTAAGTAAAACATTTAATGTGTCTTTCTCAGTTTTCTCACCTGTGCAAGAGAGGTAATAATTTTCTTTTATAGGGGATGATTAACCTGACAAAACAGTTATCTGTTCCTGCTGTGTTGAATTGAGTGCTCTGGAAATTTTAATGGCAATAACTGATGTTTATTATTTATTCCATGTTAAGCATTCTTCCAAGGGGTTTACATATTTCATCTCTTCAAATCTGATGAAAGGAACTAAAGACAAAAATATCAAACTTACTGATTATATTATTTTCCATATGAAACTTTATTCAAGTGGTCTCATGTGATGGAAGTATTTAATTTCTTTTCTCTTATGGAAGACTGTTTTTGTTCAGTAAATACCCACTGAGAACTGTGTGCTGGACACTGTTCTAGAGAGGCACTAAAGAAACAGTGGTGTATAGAATGAAGTCCCTGACCTCCTGGGATTTGCAATTTAGTTGGGGGAAAGGCGGCAAGTTAGCAGATATTTTATAATTATAATGATAAGGAATAAGAAGGAAAAACTGTATAAGGGTAGTGGTGCATGTGTGCTGTGTTAGGAATGGCCTTTGAGAAGGGCACATGTATACAGAGGCTTGGAGGAAGTGATATTTATAGAATGAATAAATCATATCTAACCTGTTTTAGAGATTAATTTGATTGAATGAACAGAAGCAATGTTCCACTCAAAGGTCTATTGAGTCATACAAATTTTTTAAAAAGTAACTACTTGGAATCACCTAAAATGAACTAGCAAAGTCTGAGCTGAGTTGTTTTTACTCACAACACTTTGGACACCAAATACATGTTTTTCCCCTCATACCAACCAGTTCTCCAACTCTCCAAAAATCAACTGGATGGCCTATATTTCAATTCAGTTCTGACACTATCTATCCAGAGTTGCCATCAGATCCCAAAAGTTAAAGAGCTCAGTATCAATTTCTTCAAACACCATGCAGAAATTACACCTGACCTCCTGTAATTTTGACCACATAACTGTACATCAGGGGTTCCCATAGCTCCTTCTCAGGTTCAATAATTTGCCAAAATGGCCCACAGAACTCAGAAAAATGTTTTACGTACATTACCAGTTTTTTATAAAGATTGTAACTCAGGAACAGACAAATGGAAGAGATGCATAGGGTGAGGTATCTGGGATGGGTAAGGAGCTTTCATGCCCTCTCCAGGTTGGCATGCTACCCTCCCAGCATCTTGATGTGTTCACAAAACTGGATGCTCTCCAAACTGAGTTGTGTAAGGTTTTTACGAAGGTTCCATTATATAAGAACTTATGATTGATTAAATTACCGTCTATTGATGATTGTCTCAATCTCCTTTTCCCTCCCCTAAGGTAGGGCTGAAAGTTCCAACCCTCTAATTAAGCCTTGGTCTTTCTGGTGACTAGCCCCCATCCTGAAGCTATCCAGGGGCCCCCAGCTACCAGTCATCTTATTAGCATAAAATTATGGTTGAAAGGGGTATTTTGTGGATAACAAAGATGATTCTCTAGTCTCTGTCACTCAGGAAATTACAAAGGGTTTAGGAACTCTGCCAGGAAAAAGGGATGAAGACCAAATATATATATTTCTTATATCACTTATCACACCAAGAAACGCCTCAAAAGTATCCAGAGGTTTTCAGTTTGCCTAGGATAAATTTTTCATGCCCAAAGAAGTGGAAGGCTGCCTGGCCAGCATGGCTCAGTGGTTGAATGTCAACCTATGAACCAGGAGGTCATGTTTCCATTCCCGGTCAGGGCATATGCCCGGGTTGTGGGCTTGGTCCCCAGTAGGAGGTGTGCAGGAGGCAGCTGATCAATGATTCTCTCTCATCATTGATATTTCTATCTCTCCCTCTTCCTTCCTGTCTGAAATCAATAAAAAATAAAAAAAAGTGGAAGGCAGGAGAAGTAGGTAAGAAGTGGCTCAGTGGGTTCATTGGGGTATTCTCTACAAGTCCCTCTTATCTTTCACATCCCTAATTATCCCACATAAAATGAGGAACTGGAGAGGGGAGAGCTCAGAACAATAATAGTGGAAACAAAAACCAATAGTCTTGACACTCTGAAGCTGTAGGGAGAGACAGTTAATTGGCTCCTTAGTATTACATTTAAATTTATATATGTATATTTCCATTTTAGTTCTTTTGGTAGGACTCAATTTACTTTTTTTGAAGAAAGGTATATTACATAACCTGGCCAGCATGGTTCAGTGGTTGAGTGATGATATATGAACAAGGAGGTTATGGTTCAATTCCTGGTCAGGGCACATACCTGGGTTGCGGGCTTGATCTCTGGTGGGGGTGGGGTGGTGCAGGAGGCATCCAATCAATGATTCTCCCTCGTCGATATTTCTATCTCTCCCTTCCTCCCTCTCATAAGATAAATAAAAACATAAAAATTTAAAAAAATATTACATATAACTACATTTTAAAAAATTAGTTTTGAGGTATAATTTATTCAAGTAATAAGCACTGATTATTATTTTAAGATTAGAGGCTCAGTGCACAAGATTCGTGCACTTGGGGCATTGTGTCCCTCAGCCCGGATTGCGAGAGGGCGCAGGCCAGGCCGAGGGACTCACTGGTGCACGATCAGGGCTGGGGAGGGACATGGGAGGGCTCCAGGGCATGCCCAGCCCATCTTGCTCAGTCCCGATTGGCCAGACCCCAGCAGCAAGCTAACCTACCGGTCGAAGTGTCTGCCCCCTGGTGGTCAGTGCATGTCATAGTAACTGGTCGACCAGTTGACTGTCTGCCCCCTGGTGGTCAGTGCACATCATAGCGAGCAGTTCAGCGGCCTTAGCATATCATTAGCATATTACACTCTGATTGGTTGAATGGCTGACTGGATGACCGGACACTTAGCATATTAGGCTTTTATTATATAGGACTAGAGATCTGGTGCATGAAATTCATGCACTGTGGGGGGGGGGCCCTCAGTCTGGCCTGCACCCTCTCGCAGTCCAGAGTCCCCTCTCCCCCCCCCCCCCCCCGGGAAGCGGGCCTAAGCCAGACATCCCTTTACAGTCCAGGACCTTTCGCTCCTTACCGCCTGCCTTCTCACTGCTCCTTACCACTTGGCTTACTGCTCCTTAGTGCTGCCATGGTGGCGGGAGAGGCTCCCACCACTGCCGCTGCACTCTCCAGCTGTGAGCCTGGCTTCTGGCTGAGCGGCGCTCCCCCTGTGGGAGCGCACTGACCACCAGGGGGTAGAGCATCTGTCCCCTGGTGGTCAGTGCACATCACAGTGACCAGTCATTCTGGTCATTCCGCCGTAACGGTTGCTTAGGCTTTTATTATATAAACTAGAGGCCTGGTGTACAAAAATTTGTGCACTCGGGGGGGAGAGGGGGTCCCTCGGGCCAGCCTGGGCCCTCTCGAAGTCTGGGACCCCTCGGGAGATAATGATCTGCTGGCTTAGGCCTGCTCCCGGGTGGCAGAGGGCAGGCCCAATCCCTAGGTGCAGCCCCTGGTCGGGCTCAGAGCAGGGCTGATTGGGGAGTTGGGGCGCCGCCGCCGGTCATGCACAGAGCAGGGCGGATTGGGAGGTTGTGATGCCACCCTCAGTCACGCTCAGTGTAGGGCTGATTGGGGGGTTGGGGCACCGCCCCCTGTCACACTCAAGGCAGGGTCGATGGGGAGGTTGCGGTGCCACCCCCGTCACACACAGAGCAGGGCCCGTGGGGGGTGGTTGGGGTGCCGCCCCCTGTCACACACAGAGCAGGGCGGATCAGGGGGTTGGGGTGCCGCACCCTGTCACACTCAGGGCAGGGCCAATGGGGAGGTTATGGCTCTACCCCATCACACACAGAGCAGGGCTCATGGGGGGCGGGGGTTGGGGTGCCTCATGTTCAGTTTAAGCTGCTTGGCTGCCAGTCGCCATCTTGGCTGTCAGTTAATTTGCATATCTCGCTGATTAGCCAATGGGAAGGGTAGCGGTCGTACGCTAATTACCATGTTTCTCTTTTATTAGTGTAGACTAGAGGCCCAGTGCACAAAAATTTGTGCACTCGGGAGGGAAGGGGGGGGGCCCTCAGCCCGGCCTGTGCCCTCTCGCAGTCTGGGACCCCTTGGGAGATAAAGACCCGCTGGCTTAGGCCTGCTCCCGGGTGGCAGAGGGCAGGCCCAATCCCTAGGTGCAGCTCCTGGTCAGGCTCAGAGCAGGGCCGATTGGGGAGTTTGGGCGCCGCCCCCTGTCATGCACAGAGCAGGGCAGATCGGGAGGTTGCGATGCCACCCTCAGTCACGCTCAGGGTAGGGCCGATTGGGGGGTTGGGGCACTGCCCCCTGTCACACTCAAGGCAGGGTCGATGGGGAGGTTGCAGCGCCACCCCCGTCACACACAGAGCAGGGCCAATCAGGGGGTTGGGGCGCTGCCCCTTGTCACGCACACAGCAGGGCCCATAGGGGGGTTGGGGCTCCGTACCCTGTCATGCACAGAGCAGGGCCCTTCAGGGGGTTGGGGAGCTCCCCCCTGTCACGCACAGAGCAGGGCCCATCAGGGGGTTGGGGAGCTCCCCCCTGTCACTCACAGAGTAGGGCCGATAGGGGAGTTGGGGCACCGCCCCCTGTCACACACAGAGCAGGGTGGATCAGCGGGTTGGGGCGCTGCCCTCTATCACCCACAGAGCAGGGCCAATCGGGGTTGGGGCACTGCCACGGTCACACTCAGGGCAGGGCTGATGGGGAGGTCATGTCTCTACCCCGTCACACACAGAGCAGAGCCCGTGGTGGTGGCGGGCGGGGGGGGGCACTGCCCTCTATCACCCACAGAGCAGGGCCCGTGGGGGGGCGGCACCCTCTATCACCCACAGAGCAGGGACGATCAGGGGGTTGGGACGCCGCCACTCTCACACTCACGGCAGGGCCAATGGGGAGGTTATGGTTCTACCCCGTCACACACAGAGCAGGGCCCGTGGCGGGGGGCGGGGTTGGGGAGCTCCCCCCTATCAGGCACAGAGCAGGGCTGATAAGGGGGTTGGGGCACCTTCCCCTGTCATGAACAGAGCAGGGTGGATAGGGAGGTTGTGGCCCCACCCCCTGTCACACACACAGCTGCAGAGCGATCAAGGGGTTTGGGCGCTGCCCCCTGTCACGCTTATCCCAGTGCCGGGAGGCCTCATGGCCCTTTTACTATATAGAATAGAGGCCTGGTGCAAGGGTGGAGCCGGCTGGTTTGCCCTGAATGGTGTCCTGGATCAGGGTGGGGGTCCCCACTGGGGTGCCTGGCCAGCCTGGGTGAGGGGATGATGGCTGTTTGCAGCTGGTCACACATCCTTCAGGGTGTGGGTCCCCACTGGGGGGCCTGGCCAGCCTGGGTGAGGGGATGATGGCTGTTTGCAGCTGGTCACACACCCTTCAGGGTGGGGGTTCCCACTGGGGTGCATGGCCAGTCTGGGTGAGGGGCTGAGGGCTGTTTTCAGGCTGGGGGTGACTGAAGCTCCCAACTGCTCCTTTTTTTCTTTTTTTTAATTCTGGGCCAGCTTTACCTTGAGGCATGGCTCCAGCTCTTAGGCCTCTGCTGCTGAAAGTACATTTCTGGCCTTTGCTTACAATGTTGCGAATCTGCTGGCTGAAGTGCGGTGGTATTTGTTACAGAGTTTCTTAAACTGTCCGCTCAGAGGCCTGCAGCCGCAGGCAGGGAACATTGGTTTCCTCCGTCACTGAGGCAACCAAGCCTCATGTTAGTTTCAAGCTGCCTGGCTGCTGGCCGCCATCTTGGCTGACAGTTAATTTGCATATCTCGCTGATTAGCCAATGAAAAGGGTAGCGGTCGTATGCCAATTACCATGTTTCTCTTTTATTAGTGTAGATAGGACCCTCAACATTTTCTTATTTTTATCTTTCCCATGGACAAACTGTCCTGAGATTAGAAGAGAAGAATATGATGAAATAAATGTGTGTGTGTGTGTTTTTTATACTTAGTATCCTTCACAAGAAGCAGATATAGAAGCCATTTATTAGTAGAGAAGGTACTGAGGATAAAGCACCAAAGTCACTGACTACCACAGCCTTTAGTCACAAGTGTCATTCACCCTTTCCATTTTTCAGTAGTTCTCCTGCCCTTTCTGGCCTTTGGAGGGATTTGTGTTGGCAAATCCTAGTTCAAATAATAACTTCTTATCTTGCTCTTCTGAGTTGCAGACTTACATTTCTAGTTGCCAGTTTAGCTCAACAATTCAACTTCAAATCATACTTTTCTTCCTTTCATGAACTTTGAATCTATGAAGAACAGACATTTTGGCTCATTCATCTTTGACTCTTCCAGGCCTGACACTATGCCTGGCTTGTAATCAGTGCTAGAATATGTTGAAGAAAGGAACAAAGGAGTGAATATGCAAGCGAACCTCTTCCTGTGAGGTTCTCTAATATAGTATCTAGATTGGCCTACTTTTTTTTAAAACATTTCTTTTTTATCCTCACCCCAGGATATGTTTATTGATTTTAGAAAGAGAGGAGGAAGGGAGAGGAAAGAGAGAGAGAGAGAGAGAGAGACAGAGAGAGAGAGAGAGAGAGAGAGAGAGAGAGAGAGAGAGAGGAGAGAGACCATTGATGTGAGAAACAAATATTACACTAGGATCAAATGCGCAACCTAGGTATGTGCACTGACTGGGAATGGAACTCATAACATTTTGGTGTACAGGACCATGCATCAACTGGAGCCACCTGGCAAAGGCCTCCTTTTTAAATAACTTCTAAAAAATTACTATTCTACTTTGTTACTATATTACTGTATGTATTCTTACCCCCTAAAGTACAGTAATTTTAAGTAGTTTATATATATTTGTTTCTTTTTATTCATTTATATAAACTTTTGAACTTGTCCGCCTTTATTTTGTTGAGCCTTTGACATGCTAGTAAGCTCAAATCAAGCGGTGTGATTTTATAAGCCCCAAGGTTACTAGCATCAAATCAGAGTTGATCAGAAACACTTGTTCCTCTTTGCATCTCTTAGTTATTTTCACTTTTCTTCCCAGTTGCAACCTAACCAAGGTGCAATGCTTGGTGAGTCTTTATTTTATTTAAATTGTAGAGATACAGTCTCTGTCCAATGTTTGTCAGGTCCTGGATCTGGATGTCCTGCTTCAATTTACCAATTACTGCATCTTTTCTCCAACCATCTGATCATCATTAGAAGGGTCATGCAGATACTTTTCTAGGACATAGGATACACTTAACAGACAGCTCTCTTGAGACTCAGTTAATTAACATCTTGCAACACTTTGTTGAGCAATATCTATCTATATCTCTCTCCCTGCTCCTCTCCTCTCTCTGTTAGTATGTGCCCACAGTTGCTAATTAGCCCTTCCTGAACTTATTCCAATTTCTTGGATTATCTGTTCCCTGCCTTCCCAGAGTAAAACTACATATTCTGTTTATAGCCAGAGAAATAGTTAGTGGAAGAAACAGTACTTATACATAGCTATAGTCATGTATTTATAAAGAAACTTATTTAGAACATGGAGTATACATCTTACTATCATGATCCTATATAATAAAAGGGTGATATGCAAATTGTCCTCTCAACGGGGAATTCAACCAGGAGGCGGGGCAGGCCAGCCAACTGCACGTGGCCCCTCCCCCCAGCCAGCCCAGCCCAATTGGGGCAGTCTGGCCGGACCCTACCTGTGCACGAATTCTTGCACCGGGCCTCTAGTATTTATATATTCACCTAGCATGAGCATCTGTGCTTTTATGTTACTTAAATAAAAGAAAGTGCTATTCCCTAGAATATTTTTTTCTAGGATTTCATGTGTTTTACAACCAACAGACACTGTTAAATCTTTCTTGCTAAAATAGATTTTTTAAAAAATGAGCCCTTTCTATATTTGTCTTTCAATCTTAAGATATACCATGGCACAGAATATTTTTTATTCTCTGTATAGTTTCCATTACTTTTTTAAGAGATGGAGGAGAACTTAGAAATTCTGTAATCTACCATATATTGTAGGTGAGGAAACTGGTATATTTTAATGTAGTGCACCCTATATCAAGTTCTGTGCATTTTGTTTAGCCAGATATTTAAATGAAATTATTGAATCATACTAAATCTGGATTTTACCACAATGTGGACCTTGTAAACTTGGCTTCATGTTCAAATAATGGCATATTTGAAATGATTGCATCTTCTTTTTAAGATTATTTGCATAGCATCACTATTGTACTTTCTTTTATTGGTAGGAGATTATTTTAAAATTTAATTAATTTTTAAAGTATAGGTTAACTTGCCAAAATAAATAACCTTTGTTTTCTTTCAAATTAAGTAAGTTGATTTGGTATCTTTCTTTTTTAGGTTGGGAGTGGGTTCCTTGGGAAGAATTTCCTCCACTGGACCAGCTTTTCTGGGCCCTACGTTGTTTAAAGGAACAAGGTTACGATCCATTTAAGGAAGATTTGGATCATCTGGTAGGATATAAAGGAAATCATCTCTGGAAGAACAAGATTACCTAATTAGAAAAAAAAAAGACAAGATCCAGAGAATGAAAAATACCTGTAGTTCAGAACAACTCCATTTTATCTAAAAAGTTCCAAATCATTACCAGTTTATTTTTAGTCTCTTAATATGCCTACCACCCTTTCAGCCAGTACTTAAGAAAAATTTCCTCGGATTATATTATAATTTATATTCCAGACTCAGAAACTGTATTAAATGGTGATATTGTGATTAATCTGCTTTCTATATTTCACTGTGGTATTTTCTGTGCTGTTTGTCATTATCAGCTTGCGTGGAGTGCAGTAGAATCTGCCTTAGTGTTTCAGTTCAAATAGAGATCCTAATTCAGATGCTAACACTATAAGCCTGTAGTAGAGTTTATCATGTTTGTTGATTTTTCTCTTCTGTTTTATCTAACACAAAAGATTGTTGGTAATATATTGTGATAGTCCTTTTAACTAGAGTGAACAGGACACGTTATTAGGGTATATTTCCTAGGTTTCTGATTGGGAACCTAAATCAAGAGAAGTGAGAAAAACCTCCTAGGATATGTATTCTATCATTAGCAAGCCATCTAATTTTGGATTTCTCTCTTAATCTCTGTGAGATCCAGTATTCTTATATGTAAAATAGGGAGATTAGACTAGAGCAGTGGTTCTCAAATGTGATTTGGGGAAGTCCTTGAGCCCTTTGAAGGACACTCAAGAGCCAAGCTGTTTTTTTAATACTAAGACATGATTTGCCTTTTTTACTCTCCTTCTTTCCTGAGTGTACAGAGGAGTTTTCTCAGTGCTATGTGATTTGTGCTAACAGACTGAATGCAAGAGCAGATATGAGAATCCAGCTCTCTTCTATTAAACCAAATATTAAAGACATTTCCAAAAATGTAAGACAATGCCATTCTTCTCACCTTTTTTGTTTGTTTTAGAAAATGTTATTTTTCATAAGTTATTTAACCTTTGATGGGTTTTATTTGTAAATGAATTAACAACATTTAAAAATATTTCCAGTTTTAATTCCTAATGTGATAAATGTCACTGATAAAATCCTCCGAAAACCAAAACTCTTTGGGGTACTCAGTAATTTTTAAGAATATAAAGGGATTCAAATAAAAAAGTTTATGAACTGCTGGATTAGATCACAAGTTTATATCTTTTTCTTTATGAGCCCACTTCTGTAAAATCACATGCTTCTTTTAGAGCTGGTTACATTTGAATTTTTCCCTTTAAAAAGACTCAAATATTACTGTAATACATGCTACAAAAGAATCTTTTCTCCAGTAATTGGATATCATTTTTTAAGTTCTTGTTTGCTTTTGCAAAATTATATGTGTACATTGTATAATTCACCACTTATAAATTTCATTTTCTATTAATTTTCACATACTTTTCTTGATATTAGAATGTTTGAGGAGCTCAATTATAATAAGTGTATATTCCTTGAACTTCAGATAAACTGGTGAATGTCACACAGTTTTCTGCTCCTATTTGATTACTCCATATCCTTCTGTGGCTTGCTCATTATTTTTACTCCCTTCTTCAGTTGACTTAATCCCTGTCCCTGGCTTCTTCCTGCATGGTAGACATGTGAGGTTAGATAAGAAGAACCCAGACAAGTCCTATGGATGAAACTCTTCCATAGGTTTATTTCAAATGTAGTTGGTTGGAAATTTATTGAGATATCTAGTTATGCTGTACTTTTTTAAAAAATTCTTCATTGTTGAAAGTATTACATATGTCTCCACTTCTTTTCCCTCATTGACCTCTCCCCACCTGCTCCTGCCCCCCAGCACATGCCCTCATCCCCCTACTATGCTGTACTTTTCTAAGCAGATATTTTATAGCTTCAAAACCTTGTCATAAACCTATAGAGTTTTACCAGGTCTTCTACTTTAAATTTTTAGTAGCTAGAATGAGGAGCTTGGGAGGTTTTTATTTTTTTTATTTTTTTTTAACCCAACTAGACATGAAGGTTTATTATAATGGAAAGGAAAAACTAACCCAAACTCTTATTTAAAGGAAAAAAAAAGGTAAGAGTTTTATATTAGAAGGGAATTGCATTTACCCCTACATCTAATATTCTCAGTTGGTATCCAGTAATCACTTGGTAAATATTTCTGTAAATGAGTGAATGAATGGAGCAGGATTTAGAACTCTTAAGTAAACAGTTAACTCTTAGATAGTTTGAGAATTTTCTTTATTAGAAAAAACCAATGCTGACTACTAGCAATGTTCACATAAAATTAAATGTCAGCTGGAGTTCCTGAAGTATACCTCATTCTGCCAGGACACTGGGGAGTCTGAAAGACCTCTTCATCTATTTGCTAAATCAAGCCCTGAGATGGCCTCTATCCTAAGATAGGCAAGTGCTCCAGTACTCACTCTGGCTACATCCAAGCAAAAGGCATCCTAGTGGAGCATGACGTGAATGCAGCCTCCCTTAGATCTACTTGAAAGAGATTTACTGCCAGCTTTCCAAATAAGCCAAATACTTTCAAAAGAAATATTTCCTTCTTTGAGGCACCAAGGGCCATGTTAGTCCAGGATTGTGGAGAAGTAAAGCTCAGGGAGTCATCCATAAAACAGATGGATGAAAAAAAACATTGTCTTCTTCCAACATAAAATCACATATTGACACTGCCTCTGTATTTTATGTTAAATATTTATTTTATCTATGCTCTACATAGAAGTCAGTACTGCATGTGAGTAGTGTTTATGAAAAATGCAAGTTAATGATAACAATACCCATTGCTTAAAGGTGTTTACCAAGCTTCCCATTTTATGGACTCCAAGAAACTAAATATGAAAGTTCATACTTAAGATCCTCCATAAACCTACTGTGTGCCAAGTACTGTGATAAGTGGTTAATAATATTTATACTGTAAGTTAAACCCATCATACTTACTTAATCCAGCAAATTTTCATTCTAGATTTCCTTGTATTTTTATGTTTGAAATGTTTCAGTGTTTAGCTTTTTGCATAATATTGCTTAATAGCTTACTTAATATGCAATGATGTATCACTCATCTTAATTTTCAGAACAATTTATGGGCAAAGGAACAAAGTAGGAAGCAAGAGCAGCTTGTCACCAGCTTCAGTTTGACCTGATATTCCTGTCCTCTATTCTTTCTTCTTTGCAGACTTACTTTTCACCTATTCTTTGATGACTCTCCAAACAACATTACCTATAGCTCAGAATTTTTTTCCTAAGCTCCAGACCCAATCACACACGAGTCATCTCTACCTGAGATTGCCCATGTCCTCTAACTTGATGTATTTCAGACTGAATTTCCTCTCAGGGAATGACTTTACCATCTGCTGAGTTGCTCAAGTTTACATTCCCTTTCCCCACATGCAGCAGTCACTCTGTCTTCTCCCTTCTATTTCTTTGGTATCTGTCGAATCCATCCCCATTACATTGTCCCAGCTGCCTCTCCCCTGGTCCAGATCTTTTTTTTTTTTTTTCAGACTGTTCCTGCATCTTTACCCATTCATTAACTGATTGACATAAAATATACATAACAACAATTACCACCTTAACCCTCTGACTTATTTTTGACATTACTCCTAAGAGTGACTTGTCAAAAACATAAATTTGGTCACGTCTATTCAAACTTCTTTTGGAGTTCCCCATCACCTGTAGGATAAAATTCTTAACCTTACATACAAAGTCTTTCATAATTTCCCTAGACTGACTTTCCCATCACACCTCCATCACTTTCCCACACACTACACTCAGGCATATTTTCTTGTGCTTCCTCAAGTGTACCATGCTGCTTTATGCCTTCTTTCTGGAGTGTCTACAGCTCCTTCTGAACTGAATGTCACCCACACTCTCAATCTGCCTTAGCAGAGCCTTACTAGTTTTCATACCTCACTTCAGTGGTTCCTTCCTCTGTGATGCCTGGAGTTTTTTACCCCCATGCTTTCTCCCACCTCATTAATCTACCACCAGTGTGTCCCATATATCTTCCTTAGCTCTTCTCCTTTATTCATGTATAAAATAAGCCTGCAGATTCTCATCCAAGATGGCAGAGTAGGGGAAAGCTGCATTCCGCTTCTAGGACCACTTCAAAATTACAGCTAAATTATAGAACAATCAGTCTGGATAACCATCTGAAGACTAGCTGAACAGAAGTCATGTAACTACAGTATATACAGAAGAAGCTATGTTGAGATTGGTAGGAGGGGCAGAGTTGTGAAATGGGCTAGCCTCACACCCATGTGTGGCAGTTGAGAATTTGGAGGGATATCACAGCTGCAGAGGTCCCCCCTGAGGAGTGATGAGTCTTAGTCCTAGGTGGGCTCTGCAACTCAAAACACTAGTGCTGGGATGACAAGCCCACATAACATCCGGCTGTGAAAATCAGTGGGGATTCTATCTGCCCAGGTGAGATGGAAGGCTACTAGAAAACCAGGTATCACCTTAAAGGGATAGCTAGGAACTTGCAGCCACTCACCCTCAGCTCTGACATCAGCTTGGAGCAGTGCCAGATTCACAAGGAGAAATGAGTGGTGTGCTTTCAGAGCCAGGGCTGGAGAGAGAGCCTCCAATGACACTGTGTTGAGTCCTCCTCACTCATGGCCCATGGGCACAATCTTTCCTGGTTTGAGCACTTCCCCCACACGGCATTAGATTGGTGAGGCACACTAGCTCCACCCTGACAACTCCCTGTGTCTCTGCATTACTATATTCCCACACAGCCAAAGACCCTGTGAGCAGGAACCAGTCTGAGTCCACATTTCAGTCTTAAAAAAAAACTCATGAATTCTGGTCAGTGGCATGGGGGTGCCAGAACCACATAGGGAAAAACTTGAGTTGTGTGGTTTTAGTTGCCCTACCCATCTTCTCACATGGCTGATAGGTGCCACATTTCCTGTGTTGAGCCCTCCCACCACATGGCCAAATCTAATCTATAGCTTGGTGAACTCTACTAACTCCACCCTTAGACCCCATCTCACCACAAAGATCTTCAGGCCCCAGGCAGTTGCCTTGGTGAACTTGAGACTTTTTCTGAGTGGCTTCAGATCTAGCACTGGTGCTGAGTTTGAGTCTGTATTAACCTGGTGAACACTACTCATTCCTACCTGGTGAATAATTCCTTGAGGACCTGCCTCATGCATGCAACTCGTGTACTATCTGAGGCTTTCAGTGGGTAAGCCTAATAGGCAGCCAGCATGCAGCAGTGGGTCTCAGGGTGCCTTGGGTTTTTGCTAACTTGCTCCAGGCCCAGTACTGGTGGTAGCTGGCCTTGGTTCCAAGCTTAGCCCCTCTTAACCATGAATTGGTCACAGGCAGCATCTAAAATTGACCTGCATCAGAGTCCTTCCCAAGAAGCTCCAGAACCAAAATACCTGAGGTCTGGCTTCAGACCACAATAGAACACCACCCAATTATCTCCACAAGTGGCACACCCTAAGGAAGGCCTCAACAGGCAATAGACCCTACTGTGGCAAGTTCTGATTTTGGGGTCAGGCCCCTGCATAGCCCCTCATACAGTGGCCAAACCTCATAGCCAAACAGCCTGGGAGTCAACCTCAGCCATGTAACCAAGGAACAACTATAAAGGAGGGCACACACAACCCACACAAGGGAAATTCCTGGAGTACCTTGCTCAGGTGGATCAGGGAGACTGCCACACTGGGCCCCAAACACCTACTGCCTAAGGCCAACCTACCAAGACTGGGAGACATAGCACGACTACAGAAACAAAGAAAGGCAGCCAAAATGGGGAGGCAAATAAACATGCCCCAAATGAAAGAACAGGAGAAATCCCCAGAAGAAAAACTAATTGACAGAAGCAAGCCATCTACAAGATACTGAGTTCAAAATAATGGCTAAAAGGATGCTCAAGGAACTGAGTGAGAACTTCAGTAAAGAGATAGCAAACAAAAAAAATGACATATAAACTAGAAAAAGAACCAGTCAGAAATAAAGAATACAATAACGGACATGAATAATACACTAGAAGAGATCAACAGCAGATTAGATGAAGCAGAAAATTGAATCAGCAGCTTGGAAGACAAAATAGCAGAAAACATCCAATCAAAGCAGCAAAAAGAAAAAAACCAAAACAACAAAAAACGAGGTAGTTTAAGGGATCTTCGGCAACATCAAATGAAACAATAGGAGTAGCAGGAATAGAGCAAGGGATTGAAAACCTATTTGAAGAAATAATGACTGAAAATCTCCCTAACCTTATGAAGGAAAAAGACAAGTCCAGTGAGTGCTGAGAGTCCCAAATAAGAGGAACCCAAAAGGGCCCACACCAAGGCACATCATAATTAAAATGCCAAAGATTAAAGACAGAGATAATCTTAAAAACAGCAAAAGAGAAAAACAGTGACCAAGAAGGAACCTCTCATAAGACTGTCGGCTGATTTCAAGGCAGAAGCGAGTGGCAGGAAATACTCAAAGTGAAGAAAAGCAAGAACCAAGATTGCTCTACCTAGCAAGGCTATCACTTAAAATTGAAGGAAAGATAAAGTGTTTCTCAGACAAGAAAAAGCTAAAGAAGTTCATTACCACCAAATCAGTATAACAAAAAATGTTAAAGAGACTTAAGAAGAATAAATTTTTAAAGGAGCACAAATATGAATTAAAAAGGGCAATAACTATATAACTATCAATAATAACTTTAAATGTAAATGGATTAAATGCTCCAATAAAAAAATACGATCCATATAAATGCTATCTACAAGAGAACCAGTTCAGATCAAAAGGCATTCAGACTGAAAGTAAAGGGATGGAAAAAGATATATCATGCAAATTTAAAAAAAAAAGTTGGGGTAGCAATACCTATATTAGACAAAATAAACTTTAAAAGAAAGTCTATAAGAAACAAAGACATTTCATAATGATAAATAGATCAATCCAACAAGAACATATAACTTGTAAACATTTATGAACCCAATTAGAAGTACCTAAACATATAAAGCAAATATTGATGGACATGAAGAGATTGATAGTAATATAGTAGAGGAGGGGACTTTAACACTCCATTGGCATCAATGGATAGATCTTTCAGACAGAAAATCAACAAAGACATTTAATGACACATCAGATGGATTTAATTGATATTTTTAGAGTATTTCACTCCAGACTAGCAGAATATACATTCTTTTCAAGTGCACTTGGAACATTTTTCAGGATAGACCATGTTAGGCCATAAAACAAGTCTAAATAAATTTAAGAAGATTGAAATCATATCAAGCATCTTCTCTGATCACAATGGTATGAAACTAAAAATTAAAAGGAAAAAAAAACACCTTGAAAAACACAAACACATAAAGGCTCAAAACACGTTACTAAACAATAAGTGGGTTAACAATGAGATCAAAGAAGAACTCAAAGATACCTTGATGTAAATGAAAATAAAAATACGATCTAAAATCTATGGGACACAGAGAAAGCAGTCCTAAGAGGGAAATTCATAGCAATACAGGTCTCCCTCAGGAAACAAGAAAAACAGGAATTAAACAATGTAATGTAACACCTAAAGAAACTAGGAATAGAAAAACAAAACCTAGTGAGTAGAAGCATGGAAATAATATTAAGATCAAAGTGGAAATAGACAAAATAGCATCTAAATAATATAAAAGATTAATGAAAGAGCTCATTTGAAAAGATAAACAAGATTGATAAATGTTTAACCAGACTCATAAAGAGGAAGGCCCAAATAAATAAAATCAGAAATGTATGTAAGAGGAAAAGTGAGAATTGATACCACAGAAATACAAAAATCCTCAACAAAATATTAGCATACTGAATTTAGCATACATTTAAAAGATCATACATCATGATCAAGTGGGATTTATTCCTGGGGTACAAAGATGGTTCTCTTCTGATTTGCTGTACACAACAGCCCCCAAACAGGGTTGACTTGATCATTTTGAAATATGCACCATGTAAGTAAGTCTGACTCTTCCTTTCAGTACTCCAGGATCAAATGATTTTTTCAATGGAAAAAGCAGACGTCTAAAAGCATGGCATTTTTGTTTAAAGATTTATGCAAACTTTGGATTACACTTCATGAGATCATGTTTGATTATAACATTTTTGTCCTTTAATTAATCATATTTTAAAATTAACCCTCATGTGTATTTGTCTTACATTTTTAAATTAAAAATTATTTTAACATTATTGCAGGGTCCCCCTTCCCCACCCCACTTTGCCTACCTCCACCCTCCCCTCTCTCCCCCAGAAGGGTATTTGTCTTTTAATACCTTTCTGACCCCTTATACAACTCTTTGGAGGCATTTTTTACCTTCCTTTGGGAAGCAAGGAGTTTGAAATGTGTTGGATTTAGTACTCAGTCCCTTTTACTTTATTTTTTATACTTAGCAATATCTGGATTTGTTTTATTCATTTACTAGAGGCCTGCTGCACAAAAAGATTCGTGCAATAGGCCTTCCCTTCCCCTGGCTGCCGGCACCGGTTTTCCTCCGGCACCCGGGACCCAGGCCTTTGCTCCGTCCGGAGCCGCCATCAAGCCTTCGCTGCTCTGTCCGGAGCCACCTTCAAGCCTTCGCTGCTGTGGCCAGAGCCGCCTTAAATCTTCGCTTTGCACCTACATATGCAAATTAACAGCCAACTTTGTTGGCGGTTAATTCGCATGTCTCGCTTATTAGCCAATGGGAGGCATAGCGAAGGTACGGTCAATTACCGTGTCTGTTTATTAGATTGGACTAGAGGCCTGGTGCATAAAAATTTGTGCACTCGGGGGGGGGGGGGGGAGGCGGTGTCCCTCAGCCCGGCCTGTGCCCTCTCGCAGTCTGGGACCCCTTGGGAGATAAAGACCCGCTGGCTTAGGCCCGCTCCCGGGTGGCAGAGGGCAGGCCCAATTCCTAGGTGCAGGCCCTGGTCCGGCTCAGAGCAGGGCCGATTGGGGAGTTGGGGCGCCACCCCCTGTCATGCACAGAGCAGGGTGGATTGGGAGGTTGTGATGCCACCCTCAGTCACGCTCAGGGTAGGGCCGATTGGGGGGTTGGGGCACCGCCCCCTGTCACACTCAAGGCAGGGTCGATGGGGAGGTTGCAGCACCACCCCCATCACACACAGAGCAGGGCCAATCAGGGTGTTGGGGCGCTGCCCCCTGTCACGCACAGAGCAGGACCCATCAGGGGATTGGGGCTCCGTACCCTGTCACGCACAGAACAGGGCCCATCAGGGGTTGGGGGTCTGTACCCTGTCATGCACAGAGCAGGGCCCATCAGGGGGTTGGGGAGCTCCCCCCTGTCATGCACAGAGCAGGGCTGATCAAGGGGTTGAGGAGCTTCCCCCTGTCACTCACAGAGTAGGGCCGATAGGGGAGTTGGGGCACTGCCCCCTGTCACACACAGAGCAGGGCGGATCAGGGGTTGGGGCACCGCCCTCTATCACCCACAGAGCAGGGCCGATCAGGGGGTTGGGGCCCACCACTGTCACATTCAGGGCAGAGCCAGTGGGGAGGTTATGGCTCTACCCCGTCACACACGGAGCAGGGCCCGTGGGGGGCAGAGGGGTTGGGGCGCCGCACCGTCACACACACGGCAGGGCCAATCAGGCGGTTGGGGCACCGCACCCTGTCACACACAGAGCCGCAGGGCGATCAGGGGGTTTGGGCGCTGGCCCGTCATGCTGATCCCGATGCTGGGAGGCCTCTCGGCTCCGCTGATCCTGGTGCTGGGAGGCATATTACCCTTTTACTATATAGGATAGAGGCCTGGTGCATGGGTGGGGGCCAGCTGGTTTGCCCTGAAGGGTGTCCTGGATCAGGGTGGGGGTCCCCACTGGGGTGCCTGGCCAGTCTGGGTGAGGGGCTGACGGCTGTTTTCAGGCTGGCGGGTGACTGAAGCTCCCAACTGCTCCTTTTTTTCTTTTCTTTTTTTTTAATTCTGGGCCAGCGTTAGCTCTGAGGCTCCAGCTCTGAGGCCTCTGCTGCTGAAAGCAGGTATCTGGTTTGTTTGGGTTCTATAATCGAAACACTGTATCAACTCCAGCTCTGAGAGCCCGGCTGGCTGAAAGCAGGTTTCTGGGGTTTTATTTAGCTTCTATATTTGTAACAATGTTTCAAACTTCAAGCTCAGAGGCCGGCAAGGCAGGCGGGGAAAGTTGGTTTCCTCCGTCACTGAAGTAAGCAAGCCTCATGTTAGCTTCAAGCTGCCTGGCTGCCAGCCACCATCTTGGCTGGCAGTTAATTTGTATATTGCCCTTATTAGCCAATGGGAAGGGTAGCGGACGTACAGCTAATTACCATGTTTCTCTTTTATTAGATAGGATGTGATTATTATCTATCTCTCCCCCTCCCCCCCCCCCCCCTAAAGTCCAGGAAGGCTAGGTGTATCCTCAGCACCTGGAAGGTGCTCAAAACATGTAAGGAAGGAAAATACAAGGGATTGGGGGGGGGGGGCAGGGGAGAAGTGGGGAAGAGGTGAGATGGCTATGGGGGCACTAGACCACATCCAGTATGGCAAATATTCCTTCTTACTGACTGACCTGATTGGCCCAAGAAATCTTTTCAATACAGCAACCTATCAGTCAATACGAGATGAAGGGTAATTGAAATCTGTGCCATATGATCTCTAATGGTAATATTTGATTCTATATATCAGAAGGTAAGGCAGTTAAGATACTTTATGAGGTTTCAGCAAAAGATTTAGGGGCAAATAGGCCTTAAGAAATTTAAGTAACAACTGTGTGGCAACAAACTCCTTTAAATGGCCAAAAGGTCAAGTTGTTTATAAGAAAATCACTTTCCGGGGATTCTTCCCCCTCCCTACATGGGAGTCAGTTCTGTTGGACCCTTTTCCCCCTTTCTACTTGGGAATCCATTCTGTGGGACTCTTCCCACTCCCTACGTGGGAGTCTGTACTTGTTCTTCAATAAATCTCCATCTTTGCTATAAAAAAGAAGAGAAAATCACTTTCCCATACATTCTAATCAGAGAGAGATTATCATGATCAGATTTAGTCTTATAAAAATTGCAGAAAAACATTTAAGTTGCAGATACAACAAAAATACTTGTTAACTGAAATATTAGCCAAATTCAGTTAAAATGGTCTTAAGTATATTATATATATTGGTATATAAGGGACCTCAATATGCCAACACATATATCAAATAAAAAAGGAAATATCTCAGAGGATAAACATCCATTACACATTTAGTTAATAGTTTACACAGGCTCTTACAGGTTGAATCGCCCCCCCCCCCGCCCTCCATTCATATGTTGAACCCTAACCCTCAGTATCTCAAAATGTAACTATATTTGGAGATAAGACCTTTAAAGGGGTGATTAAGTTAAAATGCACTATTAGGGTGAACCCTAATCCAACCTAACTGTTGTCCTTATAAAAAGAGGTGATTTAGACACACAAGAGACACCAGGGTTGTGGGGTGCAGAGAAAAGGCCATGTGAAGACACAGCAAGAAGGTGACCATCTGCAAGCTAGAGACTTGCTGAACCTCCCATACCTTGGGACTTCTGGTCTCCAGAAGTGTGTGAAAATAAATTTGTTGTTTAAGCCACTAGTCTGTTATTTTGTTATGGCAGCCCTAGCAAACTAAACTAATGGGTGACCTAAATCTCACAGTTTACAGAACTGCAAGAGAATCGATAAACGCTTGGTGTCATGGGTTCCCATACACTCTATGCCCAGCATCCTTAAATTGGAGCTTTGGCAGCATTGAAGCTATCTATCAGAACCAAGTTCAAACTTTCCCATTCCCTGGCATTTGAAAGCAGGGTATGAGAACTTTTGATGTGGAAAACAAAATAACATGAAAAATTTCAAACATATCGGAAGTAGAAAACAGTACAATAAACTTCCATATACCCTACACCCAGAGTCAACAAGCACCAAGATTTTGCTGTATTTACTTCAACTCTCTTCACCCTCTTTTCTTTTCCTTGGCTGTTGTATAATTTATTTAAAATTAACCAGCTAATATTTTATTATAGACTGTGTAATGGACATTACATGGCTGTAATTTACATATTTTGGCATGTCATTAAAGCTTTTTTTTTTTACAGTGTAAAATTTTTATATTTAGAATTAGGCAGCTAGACTCAGTTTAGATGATCCCAATTTTGTTGGCAACATCCAAAGCATCATAGTTAGGAGCCAGTCGAACATATGCCTTCTTCTCGCCATCAGGCCTGATCAGGGTGCTGACCTTGACCACATCAGTGTCATAGAGCTTCTTCACAGCCTGTTTGATCTGGAGCTTGTTGGCCTTGACATCCGCAATGAACACCAGTGTACTACTGTCTTCTATCTTCTTCGTGGCTGACCCGGTAGTCAAGGGGAATTTGATGATGGCATAGTGGTCAAGCTTGTTTCTCCTGGGTGCGCCTTTCTGAGGATATGTAGGCTGCCTCCGGAGCCTTAGTGTCTTTGGCTGTCGGAAGGTGGGTGACGTGCAGATCTTTTTTTGTGTGGCTTTGGACACCTTTCAACACTGCTTTCTTTGCCTTCAAAGCCTTTGCTTTAGCTTTGGCTTTGGGAGGGGCAGGGGCTTCCTTCTTAGCTTTTGGCGCCATCTTCGTAAAAAGCTAAAGCTAATTCTTATTAATACAAAGGTAAAAAAAATTGAACTGAGATAAAATACATTCTAAAATCTTTTTTAAGATCAAGTTTTAAGAAATTATTTTTTAAAAAACACCACTTTATTCTTTTTCTTCCAAAAAGAATGTCAGTGTGGACTCTCATAGCCAGTTAGCCTGGAGGTCAAATCACCCCTGGTATTGCCGACAACAATCAAGGCTTAACTACAACAAGACTGCGCACAAAGACCACTAGGGGGTGCACCAAGAAAGCATAAAAAATGCGGAGACAAAGAAACAGGACAAAATTGTCCATTGAGGATATAGAGTTCAGAACCACACTTTTAAGGTCTCTCAAGAACTGTCTAGAAGCCGCCGATAAATGTAGTGAGATCCTCAAGAAATCTAATGAGACCCTCGATGCTGTGATAAAGAACCAACTAGAAATTAAGCATACACTGACTGAAATAAAGAATAATATACAGACACCCAACAGCAGACCAGAGGAGCGCAAGAATCAAGTCAAAGATTCGAAATGCGAAGAAGCAAAAAACACCCAACTGGAAAAGCAAAATGAAAAAAGAATCCAAAAATACGAAGATAGTGTAAGGAGCCTCTGGGACAGCTTCAAGCGTACCAACATCAGAATTATAGGGGTGCCAGAAGATGAGAGAGAGCAAGATATTGAAAACCTATTTGAAGAAATAATGACAGAAAACTTCCCCCACCTGGTGAAAGAAATAGACTTACAGGTCCAGGAAGCGCAGAGAACCCCAAACAAAAGGAATCCAAAGAGGACCACACCAAGACACATCATAATTAAAATGCCAAGAGCAAAAGACAAAGAGAGACTCTTAAGAGCAGCAAGAGAAAGAAAGTCAGTTACCTACAAGGGAGTACCCATACGACTGTCAGCTGATTTCTCAAGAGAAACTTTGCAGGCCAGAAGGGAGTGGCAAGAAATATTCAAAGTGATGAATGCCAAGAACCTACAACCAAGATTACTTTATCCAGCAAAGCTATCATTCAGAACTGAAGGTCAGATAAAGAGCTTCACAGATAAGGAAAAGCTAAAGGAGTTCATCACCACCAAACCAGTATTATATGAAATGCTGAAAGGTATCCTTTAAGAAGAGGAAGAAGAAGAAAAAGGTAAATAAAGATACAAATTATGAACAACAAACATGCATCTATCAACAAGTGAATCTAAGAATCAAGTGAATAAATAATCTGGTGATCATAATAGAATCAGGGACATAGAAAGGGAATGGACTGACTATTCTTGGGGGGGAAAGGGGTGTGGGAGATGCGGGAAGAGACTGGACAAAAATCGTGCACCTATGGATGAGGACAGTGGGTGGGGAGTGAGGGCGGAGGGTGGGGCGGGAACTGGGAGGAGGGGAGTTATGGGGGGAAAAAAGAGGAACAAATGTAATTGAACAATAAAGATTTAATTAAAAAAAATAAATAAATAAAAAAAAGAAAAAAGAAAGAAACTGATATGAGAAAAAAAAAAGAATGTCAGTGTGGGCCTCTGAGAAACCCACTAGTTGTGATTACTAGTTAATTGTATTTATTATATCTCGTTCATTCACACTCCAGAATTCTACCTAAGAATGTATAAAATGCAACTAATTTACAGAAATAATTTCCTAAATTACACTGGAAGTAGTTTAAATTAAAACACGCTTAAACAGTATAAACAAGTTAGTTTATTTTTAAAAATTACTATAATTATAAATAGTACAAATTGAGACATTTTTCCTGTTCCTGTGACAGAAGCTGACAACTTTCACTTTCAGTAGGGTTTTTGATATTTTGATATGATGCACATTCAGTGATATGCTGCCTTTAAAAAAAAATATTTTCTAAATAATTCCAGGAAGCCTATTAGTGATATATACATGGGTCATTTACCTCAAATCATATTTCCAGAACTACTATGTAGAAGTCCAACACAACTAAACTAGAACAGGGTAAGAAGGCACTGAATCAAATAATCTTTTTTCCCAACAGTAATTTTTCTTTTTTAAATCCTCACTCAAGGATATTTTCCATTGGTTTTTAGAGAGAATGAAAGGAGGGGAAGAGACAGAGATATCTATGTGAGAGAGACACATCGATTGGTTGCCTCCCTCACACACCCTGCCTGGGGCTGGGGATCGAGCCTGCAACCAAGGTAAGTGCCCTTGACCAGAAATGAGCCTGGGACCCTTCAGTCCATGGGCCAATGCTCTAACCACTGAAAAACCAGCTAGGGCCCAACAGTAAATTTTGATAATTCTCTAAATATTCAACAAATGGTTTAGAACTAAAATCATGATTTTTGGCTTTAAAAAGTAAATCTGCTGTAATTTTTAATGGGCTGCACAATTCCACTATGGCCAATATTACCTTTTTTTACAGGTTTGCTATTGTTTAAGAAACAGAATTCTACAGTATTCAATTTTGTATGCTTTTTTAATCAGAGTCACTACTACTGCTGGAGGAGTCTGTTGACATAACCTCTACATCATCTTCATTTTCTTTATTATGCCCTGGAGGTTCCAACAAAAAGTCATTACTGTGATTTGGTGGTAACATATTCATTGCCATATCATTTGATTGCCAGGGATACTGTGGAGCAAGGACATCTAGAGAAAAGAAAGAAGCACATGTAAGAATCTACTAGTGATTATTTACTTCTAGATAATTCTTCCCTCCATGCAATTATTTTGAAATAACTATTTTTTTTAGACTACAAATCAAAACACACATTTGGCCAAATTAACGAAGATCCAATTTATCAAGGAAGAGAGTAATGTTTTAGTAACTAGAACCTCTGCTTTATTTTTAAAAAGTCCTACTTTATCATAAGTAACTATTTATATAGTCAGTAGGTAATTTTTCTTTTGCAAAACATAATTACAAATCACATATTTGCTATACCTATGGATGTATGTACATATACAAGGTGAGGCAAAGGTAGGTGTACAGTGTGAGTACGCAACACATTATTTTTTATTATTTACTAGAGGCCCAATGCATGAAAATTCGTGCAAGCATAGGCCTTCCTTCCCCCGGCTGCTGGCACCGGCTTTCCTTTGGTACCTGGGACCTGGGCTGGCTTCCTCCAGCTGCAGGCAGGCATCTGGGACCCAGGCTGGCTCTGCCCCTAACCCCAGCTTTGTCAGGAATGACGTAGGGAAGACGTCTGGTCTAATTAGCATATTACCCTTTTATTATTATAGATTCTTGTGTTACTTTCCATACAAACAACTGTACATCTACTTTTACTCCACCCTGTATGCTAGATGACATATTGCTCTATATATTCTTTGTATACATTATAGTTAATGTATACTATACTATGCATTACAAGTTTAAACTGCCTTTTAAGTGTCAAGTCCACTCCCTTGATTCTAAAAATACTACTCCCTTGCCAGCAGCTGCACTGTTAAGCTTTTCCAGTAGAGGGCACTGGAGGGACTCTATCCAAAGCATCTCTTGGATCTGATGCTTTCCTTCTTACTCTTGTGCCTGGCTGGTGTACAGGACAAGTGGTGCTCACCTCCGAGCCAGTTTCAGTGGCGTCCCAGAGGATGGTTTCCCAGGAAAGTTTCATCATTACCCCAAAGGGTAGCTTTCTAGCAAGTCTTGCTGGAATTCTAGTGGGTAATTTCCTGTTTGCCAGCTCTGGCCTGTGACACCTAACTTCTCTGCCATCCAGTGGGCCATGGCTATTCCCCCTCTACTGAGGGCACCATGATATGAATGTAGGCCTTGGAATGGGGGTGGGGAGGAACCTTGGGTACACTGACTTGCTATTAGATGTCGTAGCTGCTCCCCATAGCTGTTATTCCTTTAATAGTTAGTATCTTGTTACTATACTAGTTATTAATTCTTTAAAATTTCCTTGTCCATACTGCTGGTGTGGTTCTGCCTCCTAAATAGACCTTGATGGGCATATGATATGGTACAACTGAGATAGGCCACTAAGCCAGAACAAGTGGAACACAGAAACTGGGACAGAGAGCTGGACAAACTGACAGAGCAATTTACAGATACAGAAGGTCACCTCCCCAGAGATAACATCTAGGCCTCAGTTGTATTTCAGTTCCAAACCCAGAAAAGCAGCAAAACCAGATGGGTGACATCAGGTCCAGCTGCCATGACTAACGACCCCCGCCCCTGACACTGACTAATCAGTGAAGACCATGACCCTGAGAAGCACACCTAGAAAATTGATGAACATTCTGTTGAAACCCTCCCCTGTGACCTCCCCTAAGGTTCCTGCCTGCAAGAGAGATAAAAGCCTCAAGACAAAGGACCCAGCACTGGCTCTCCTTCCTAGAGGCACACCAGAACCTCCCCACCCCTTCTTCTTCCACAGGCATGCATCTCCTAAACTCTAAGGGATCCCAGGAGGCTTTCAACCAGGGCAGCAATGGGCAGCAGCAGTCCGTCCCAGGCAACCCCTTGAACCTGTCCCCAAGACCCCCATTTCTCTGATTTCTTAGCCAAAGCAGACCAGCCTAGGCTCATTTCCCCAGTCCTTTCTTGTTTCACTCCCAAGCTTTATTAAATGTCCTCTAAAATTCAAATGGACTCCTGTTGTGAAATTTTCCCTGCACAAAGTAAAAACCCACATACTATCAGCTGGCCCTAGGCAGATCCTCCAATAGCCAGGTCCCCTTTCCATAACAAAATCACAAAGAGAAAAATGAGGCGATATCCAAGGAAACTAATGCACAGTGAGTTTCCAATTTGTACTTTAGATAATGAAAATAATGCTTACAAAGCATTTTTAGTAACACAGGGACATCCTTACAATGAGAAGAAAAAAAAATTGCTCTAAATACATATATATATTCAGAGCACATTTTTAACAATGTAAATAAATAAAACAGAGGAAAATAATAAAATACTAAGTGACTAATGAAAAGGGTAGTATTTTCCTTTTTTAACTTTAAAATGTTCTTCCAAATCAAAACAAGTCACTTCTATAAAAGATAACATATGGAAAACATAAAGTAACATACAAGAATAGCACAAACCATACTACATGCAAAACTTGAGCCAAGTCTCACAAAAATGGTATTTTATAAAGTTATTAAAAGCCTATAAAAAGCTTTGTTATTCATTTTAACGGGGTGTTCTAGGAGTGTATCCACTTTATCATCTTTAAACTCAAAATATGTATTTCTTACTGTTTATACAGTACGTCTCACAATTTTATTTTATTATTTTTTAATCCTCACCCAAGGATATTTTTTCCATTGAACTTTAGAGAAAGTGGAACAGAGAGGGAAAGACAGAGAGAAATATTGATATGAGAGAAACACATCGATTATTTGTCTCCTGCATGTGCCCCAACCAGGGCCTGAGCTGGGGAAGAGCCTGCAACCAAGGTATGTGCCCTTGACTGGAATCGAACCTGGGACCCTTCAGTCCACAGGGCTCTATCCAGTGAGCCAAATCAGCTAGGGCTATCTCACAATTTTAAAAACCAATGTTTAGAACAATAAAAATAATGAGAGAGCCCAATGCCTGAGAAAAATGGCATATTAACAAATGAGAGAAAGGTCAGTTTATTCTAATTTCATAACCTCCATCTAGAACTAAGAGTAGAATAAATTGGCAGAAAACAGCTATTAAAATGAATCAGATCTGGTACCGAAACTTGTTCAACAGCCAAAACTTTGGTCTGTCTGAAAGCATTCTTTTAATTAATATTACCTGGCAATCTGCCTGCCGCAAGTGCATCTCCAGGTAAATGACCATTCACACCATTAGTGGAAGGATTGTTCATTTGACCCAATAATCCACTTCTCATCTCTAAATCCGTTGGGTATGGTCTCCGTGGGTCCCCTAAAAACACACACAAACATAACAAAAACCCAAACCCAAAACAGATGACTTTTAATTTGATTGGTTCATTTTGAAAAACTCAAGCTAAACTTTAAATTTTGAAATATGAAGGACATCTTATCAATTGTTACTAAGAGGATAATATATTTAATACATGTATTTTTATTTCTTCTCTAAATCTTCACCATAATATACTATTCTCTATATAAAAAAAATGAAAAAGTTTGTCAATTTAGCAAAAATTCAAAATGACAAATTTAAAAAGTTAAAATGATCTTGATTCTTCTAACTTAACTGCATTATTTAGTATGAAAATAATGATACATACTCTGAGGGAGAACAGATCATGACACTTTTTTTTTTTTCTGATGGAAAGGACTGAATGCTTACTGGAAGAACTATCTAAATTAAAACTTTTTTCTAATCTCGTTCATCTTGTCATTTAAAGACTAATTCTTTGACTTTCCAGTGGAGTATCAGGGGTGAGTAATCTTTATTTCCAATCATAAAAGCATACTAAATAGTTTGGGGTTGATCAAAACTGGGCCAGATTAGGACCAAATTTTTGATAATATTTCTCACAAACTCCAGTTACTGACCCCAAACAATGTAGTTACTCTTAGTTTTCTTAGTATGGCAAATACCAAAATACCATCAGGAATTACTGAAGTTGAGATAACTATCTCCCACTCCTCCCAAGGCTGCTGCTCTACCTTAATGTCTCCATCTTATGTTTACCCATTGTCTATTAATATAGTTGCAGCTTGTTACTCCCTTTGCTGCCTTTTTTAATCCAGCTCTTCCCAGTCCTGTGTGTTTGCAATTGGGCCGCTCAGTGCTCTATCTTTATCACCTAATAGCTGGAACTGTCTGTTTCCCAGGCTGGAATATTTGTGGAAATCCTAATGGCTCTAAAAAGTTGGCTTCTGGCCAGCATGGGTTTTACAGGCATATAAATCTATAGCTTTAGAATCATCACATATTAACTTGTGCTTTTAAAATTATTTATTAAAAAATAAAAATAAAACAAACACAGGTCCTAGTGCCAACAGCTTTGTAGAAAACCAAACCAATAAAACCAATGCCCAACATTCTTACTTATAAAACCTTAAAAATGTGAAAATACGTAGCAAATGTTACATAATTCTGTATTTAAATACATTCTATATCTAAATCTTTTTCTCTATTTTTGTGTACAGTCATGTAAGAATTTTCACATATATCTAGTAAAAAGAGAAGTATTTTTACCTGGAACCCAGGTCAGTGGGGCACACACAGCATTACTTGCACTAATCCTATGTGCATACTTAATTATTTCTTCAGAGGAGATAGCACCTGAGAGAGTAAAGAGTTGAGTGTAAATACAGAAGTTTATAAATGCATAAATCATAGTTACATATAATACTTAATTTTTAAATGATTTGAAAATAGGATAATCTGAGTTACCTACCTTCCCTAATAATATCTGAATGCATAATGTGACTTAAATTATATATATTTCCAAACAAAAGAGCAAGACATGCAGAAAAATCAGCTGACATAATTAAAGTATTAAAATCTGGGAGAAACCAAGATGGTGGCATAGGTAAACACCTGAAATTGCTGCCTCATACAATCACTTCAAAAATACAACTAAAAGACAAAAGGAACATCATCCAGAACCACAGGAAGGCTGGCTGAGTGGAAATTCTACAACTAGAAGCAAAGAGAAAAGCACAGAGACTCAGAGGAGGTGCAGAAGTAAAGTGCAGAGGTATGGAGGCGCGCGGAAAGGGCTGGCAAATGAGGACGCGGTTGTCTTTTTCAATCAGGAGGGAGACACAAGCTCCCGAATGCTCTGAACTCCAGTTTCGGGCGAGTCTCTGGGGACCCAGACTCATACGGGGAGAAACTGGACTGTCTGGGATCGGGCGGAACTTGAGGGCGACTTTCTCTCAGAGGTGCTTGCAGCAATTACCATGGGACACTGAGACCCGGGGCCTCTTAGGGCAGGACTGAGGAGCAGCCATAGCTGTTTGCTCCACCCTGTTGATTCCCTGAGACCCCTGCCCCACCCAAGCTGTGCGCAGAGGATTTTGCATATGAATGGCCTGGCCCTTTGCAATCTAAAATTACCTAACAAACTGCGGCTGGGTCAGAGAGACCGAGAACATCCAAAGGAAGGCCCAAGGCCCCAAAGCAGCTTGCATTGCTTCACAGCTGGGCCTCATCTGGGCACCTCCAAATCCCAAACAAAGAAGAAGAATCCACAGATCTCTCCGTAGCTCCTGCTGGGTAGCCTCAGGCAGAGGCTAAATTAGCACCTCCTTAGAGATCCAAGAGCCAGTGTACCCAGTGGTCAGAGTGAGACCATCCAGATTACAACTCCTCAGATCCATAAGGGACACACTCGGGGGGCAGACTCAGTGAGCACCAAAGACCCACTGAAGCAAGTCTTGCCCCATAAGGGTGTCTCCAGCACAGAAGTTCTCCCACTGCAGACACAGTTGATCCTCACAGCCAATTGGCCTGGAGGCCAATTCCTCCCAGTGATACCAACAACAATCAAGGCTTAACTGTAAGACTGTGCACAAAGCCCACAAAGGGGTGCACCAAGAGTGTCCTCCTCAGGTAATTGGGGAGGCTGAGGCACTGGGCCCTAGAGGACACCTAGCACAGAAAACCACTCTATCAACACAGGGAAGCAGCCAAAATGCGGAGACAAAGAAACAGGCCACAAATGACAGAAATGGAGGAAAGCAAACGACTGGATATAGAGTTTAAAACCATGGTTATAAGGTTTTTCAAGAATTTTCTAGAAACCGCCGATAAATTTAGTTAGACCCTCGAGGATATGAAAAAGGACCAACAAGAAATTAAGCATACACTGACTGAAATAAAGAATAATATACAGAGATCCAACAGCAGCCTAGAGGATCGCAAGAATCAAGTCAAAGATTTGAAATACCAAGAAGCAAAAATCACCCAACCTGAAAAGCAAAAGAAAAAAGAACCCAAAAATCTGAAGATAGTGTAAGGAGCCTCTGGGACAACTTCAAGCATACCAACACCCAAATTATGGGGGTGCCACAAGAAGAGAGAGAGAGCAAGATATTGAAAATCTATTTGACGAAATAATGACAGAAAACTTCCCCTACCTGGTAAAAGAAATAGACGTACAAGTCCAGGAAGCGCAGAGAACCCCAAACAAAAGGAACCCAAAGAGGACCACACCAAGACACATCATAATTAAAATGCCAAGAGCAAAAGACAAAGAGAGAATCTGAAAAGCAGCAAGAGAAAAACAGTTAGTTACCTACAAGGGAATACCCATACGACTGCAGCTGATTTCTCAATAGAAACTATACAGGCCAGAAGGGAGTGGCAAGAAATATTCAAAGTGATGAATAGCAAGTACCTACAACCAAGATTACTTTACCCAGCAAAGCTATCATTCAGAATTGAAAGTCAAATAAAGAGCTTCACAGAGAAGAAAAAGCTAAAGGAGTTCATCACCACCAAACCAGTATTATATGAAATGCTGAAAGGTATTCTTTAAGAAGAGGAAGAATAAGAAAAAGGTAAAGATAAAAATTATGAACAACAATACATATCTACCAACAAGTGAATCTAAAAATCAAGTGAATAAAAAAATCTGATGAACAGGATAAACTGGTGAATATAATACAATCAGGGGCATAGAAAGGGAGTGGACAGACAATTCTCGAGGTAAAGGGGTGTGGGGGGTGTGGGGGGTGTGGGAAGAGACTGGACAAAAATTGTACATCTATGGATGAGGACAGTGGGGGGGTGGTGAGGGCAGAGGGTGGGTTGGGAATCGGGTGGAGGGGAGATATGGGGGGGAAAAAAGAGGAACAACTTTAATAATCTGAACAATAAAGATTTAATAAAAAAAATTTAAAAAAGTATTAAATTTGGGAGACTATCATGACAATGCTCAATAACCTCAATTTTTAACTACCATTAAATACTATTACTATTCTGAAAGCAACAGTGAACACATATAAAAGAGAACATATTTCATTTCCCAGTGATATCCAAATCAGAGCATCAGTTCACACTGTATCACTCAACTGTTAACGGACTCTAAGCTTATAAGTAGACCTAAGTAGAAAGATGTTTACAATATATTCATTAAGGGAAAAAAAAAATGGCTGTGAAGTAATATGTACAATGTGACCTGACTTTTTTTTTTAGAATACTGGTATATGTATACATATGTATATGTACTGTTCTTGTTATATATGTATTTATAGATCTAAAAAAACAACAACCCTGCTGCCCTAGCCAGTTTGGCTCAGTAGATAGAGCGCCGGCCTGCCGACCAAAGGGTTCCGGGCTCCATTCTAGTCAAGGGCACATATCTCGGTTGCAGGCTCCTCCCCGGCCCGGGCTGGTTGGGGCTCATGCAGGAGGCAACCAATCAATGTGTGTTTCTCACATCGATGTTTCTTTCTGTCTTTCCCTCTCTCTCCCAGTCTCCCTAAAAATCAATGGGAAAATATCCTCAGATGAGGATTAACAAAAACAACAACAAAGAAAAAATTCTGGAAAGATATACACCAAATATCAATAGTTATCTGAAACAGGAAAAGAGGAAAGTTCGATAAGTCTGAGATCATTAAATGTAGATTATTAAACGGAAGCAGCCAGAGTTTTCATTACAATTCTGACTTTTAGTATGCAAAATAAAAGATCCCAAAAGATCCCAAAAGGGAGCCTTTAGAGAGAAGCAGGAGGGAACAGGAAGACATGCTGTGTTTCTGCATGTATACATCCCAAAGACATAACTCATTCTAACTTCATGATGGTCTTAGTCCCACTACAATTGTCCAATGGATATTTTCTTTCTTTCTCAGTCCTATCTTTCAAGACTCAATTCAAATCCCACTCGCTTCCAGCTCACTGTTCTCTTTTTCCAACAATTTTTTAAAGCTATTGTCTTTACTGCACATTTGAGTACATAGCCATTACTTGCCTTTTATTATTGCTGTTTATAGCTGAAAGAAGATGTAATACTTGGGCACAGCACTAAAACATAGCTGACACTTTATAAAGAAAATTTATTGGAACCTTTTGACAGTAGCAAATGATTACTAATAACACTCTCATCAGTTTCTTGAGACTAAAAGTTGATTTTTTCCAGAAAGTCATTCAGTGTTCCCGTAGTACTAACCTTTTCTTGCCTTATCTATTGATTTCAGTTTTTCTTTTGCTTGGTAAACAGCTGTTGCCTAAAGAACATTAAAGAGAAATATGGTTTATTCTTCACAATATCAAGCCCAGTTTTTTTTGCTTAATTCATAGTATCACTTATCCTACAGGAACAATACCCAATTTGGAAATCCCCACAATTTATTTGTAATATTCTGAAACAGCACTGGATATCATTTACATCACAGCTATACTTAATGAAGCAAATATTATATTCATGAATTAGTCTCCATTCACAAATTACTTGTTAGAAATAACATATAAATTGAATTGTTTACCAACATTTTTCTTTATGTCCATCATTCAGAAGAGATCTAGACCATGAACCAACCCAAAAGCATCCTATTCTTTCACCTAATTCAAGAATAAAATATCTAAAAATTTATTTTTTTAATTTACAAGATATATTCTTGCATTGATCTCTTATTCATTTATATATTACCATTACCTTCATGCTTAGTGACTACTATATGAACTCCTCACCCCATTTCTCACACAGGTACACTGAAGGGTAAAATGAGGTTAACCTAGTATATGCAACCTCAACTATAATACAGTGGTTAAGAATATGGCATTGAAGAGATTTACGTTTAAGTTACATCTCTACTTTTTACCCTCCTTAAAATCTTGGTTTCTTCATTTTTAAAATGCAAAATGACTTCATATAATTGCTATGAAGATTGAGATAATGCAAGTGAAGAGTAAAGTACAGGGCCTGGTGCACAAGTGATCAATAAATGTCAGTTGCTATTACCTATATCATAAAATTCAGTGTTCACTGTCTTTAACTCAATAATTATATTTGAAACTTAATCCAAAGAATATAATCCGAAATGCAAAAGTAAAAAGGCTTTTCTGAAAGAATATTCATCAAAGTATTCTTTGTAACAGAAAGTTAGAAAACTAAATGATATAATTATATAAAAATGCTTTGATTTTAATAAATAGTAATAGAATGTCAATTAGTACCTTATTAATTAAAATAGATAAAAAAATGTACACACCTGAGACTAAAAGGATCTACACCAAATTGTGAATAGTGGCAGTCTTTGAGCAGTGCGACTAAAGGCAATTTTCCCTCCTTTCTCCTTTTTTTGTATTTTCTGAATATCCTTTGATAGGCAAACCTAGTTTCTGGAACATCTCCCACTTTGAACAATTCATTTCCCAACCAAGTTGTTCACAGAAAAAAATGTCTCGGTTGTGGAACCAAACTTAGGTTTTGGGCCTGACAACCCTTTCATGCTGATATATCAGCGTGACAAAAAGCATCTCTCAGGCAACAAAGGAGAGAATGCTTTTGTTGCTGGTGAAATCAAACAGACTAGTACAATTTTACAACATAAAGGGGCCACCAAGAGCGCTAATGTTGCTAAGGGTATGAAAGTAGCAATGATTATAGGCAATTGAAGACATAAAAAAACTTGTTGATTTGGATAAATGAAAAGCAGTTAGCAGTGAAAGCATTTTGGAGGCAGTGATATATGAACTCACAAAGATGCTGCATACGGACCTGAAAGACACCCCTGGAATGAGTGCTGAAAATGATTTCTTTAAGGCAAGTATGGGGTGGTTCGATAAATTTAAGAAAAGAAGTGTTTGTTTATAGATTAAACAGTATATTAGGCATGTACTGTATATAAGAAAGGTCAAAACAGGAAATCATTTGGGGGTCTGGAACGGATTAATTCAATTTATATTATTTCTAATGTGAAAATGTGATTCAATTTTCAAACAAATCGCTTCTTGAAAAGCCTTCCAGAACAAAACTGAGGTTCCACTGTGTTACTTTTTTAATGAAAAATAGATTTTATTAGAAGTATTTACTTGGAAGCAAAAAAAACCACCCCAAAACAAAACAAGTAAAGGAAAGAAAAAACAAAAGAAGTTTTTACTTGGGGTCATTTCTGTAGTAGGAGTGGTTCATTTATCCCAAACTGCTCAGGCTTCTATATATTGGAGCCCAATTTGACACATTTTGGAGAGATTTATCAGGGTCAAGAAAGCCAGCTATGTCGGATTCATATGAAAATCAAACACAGTTGTGTCTGCAACACCACCATACAACAATTACATTAGTTAGTATATAGTGAAATAACTGGGCAAATAATAGCAAATAAATTGCCTCTTTGAAACAGTAGCCAAGAACAAGAAAAAGAAAAACTAGAGCCCTTGACATCTATCCTAATCCCACCTAGTTTAGGATGGAAGACTAACTAATATAAATTTTAATCAATTTATAAAATTGGTACATATTTTTACTGATTTTGAAATATTTGACCAAACTGAAAAGTTGTCACTTTCAGACTTGGAAAATCAAGTTTCTGCCACTTCAAAATACTGATATTAGAGCCCTAGCTGGTGTTGCTCAATGGTGGAACACTGTTCTGTGCACCAAAAGGTTGCCAGTTCAATTTCAGTTTAGGGCCCAGGTTGCAGGCTTGGAGCTGGTAGGGGATGTGCAGGACACAGCTGATCAATGTTATTCTCTCACATCAACAATGCTTCTCTCTCTTTCTCCCTGTCGCTTCCTCTCTCTCTCTAAAAATCAATTAAAAAATACTAATAGTAGACTTATTTTTCAAGAATACATGAAATAAACAATATCTTTGTTAAAGAACCAGACTGCCAACTTACCAGTATTTGTTCAGCTTCCTTTAGCTGTTTTTGTAACTGCTGAATATCACTGTCTCTCTTCTCAACTTCTTTTTCTAAAACTTGCATTTCATGGTGAATTTTTCCCTGATTAAGTGCCAATTTCATTAGTTCCTGAAATTCCCCATCTCTGTGAATTAATAACTCCAGCACCTGTCAGGTAATAGTTGATTAAAGCAGACAACAAAATAAAAAACTACATTCCAATGAAACAATCCATCTACTACTTGTCTGGGTTATAAAATTTTAACATATTCAAATATTTTTAATCCTTATTGAAAATAAAAATAGCCTATTTATAATTATTTTGGAAAACATTAATATTAATATTTCCTTCTTTTTGTAATTATGTGTTTATTTTTTCATACAAAACAAAACTAGCCTTTCAGAACTAGCAATATGCTAAATGAACAAGTTTATTAATTTCCCAGGGAAGAAAAAACTTAGAAGTTTATCCTTAAAAATAGAATGCAGTGGAGGTTCCCCCAATTTTGATACTTGAGATGATTTTAGTTGGCACCAAGAACTTAAAAAACTTTTTATAATTACACATTTGTGCTAATATTAGAAAATATAACTGTCACACAAAACCTGTGATTTCATGTATAGTATTGCTCAGGATGAAGATGATTTACAAAAGAGCAATTTCAAAAAATAGTAAATAAGTTTTGGCACTAACTATAAAGGTTAAGAAGCAAAAAATAGAAAGTTCGAGTTCAAATCTCTAGTTTTTTATTTATTAGCATATGACAAGGGAAAGTTACCTGACCTCTTGGAGCCTGCTTTCTCATTAGGAAAAGGGCATAATAACAGTACCTTATCACAGACAGTTGTTATGAAGATTGATGATATAATGTATTAAGTACACATAGAAAAGCTCAATAAAGGGTAGTTATTGTCATCACCCACCTGCCATTGACTATAGAAGATGCAATCTAATCTAAATACCCTTACTTTACTATCCTAGAAGGACATAATATATTAGAAAGGAAATGGCTATCCAAATTCAGAATCAATTTTTAAAAATATATTTTTATTGATTTCAGAGAGGAAGGGAGAGGATGAGAGAGACAGAAACATCAATGATGAGAGAAAATCATTGATCGGCTGCCCCCTGCATGCCCCCTACTGGGGATCGAGCCTGCAACACAGGTATGTGCTCTTGACCAGAACTGAGCCCGAGACCTTTCAGTCCACAGGCTGACACTCTATCCACTGAGCCAAATCAGCTAGGGCCAGAATCAATTTTTAAAACATTATTAAAAATTTGTTAAAGTCTAAAAAATACAGACATGGGTGCTCAAGTTCCTTTTGATATGAAATGCCTCTCATTTTTACAGGACTTCTGATAAAATAGATAAAAGACTGTACAACATCCTGTGTTGAAATTTATATTAAGTATCAATAGAAAGCGTTTTTGTAAGAAGTGCATTCTCTTTAATAGGCCTATAATCCCCATTCTTAAGTGACAAGAGGAGAAAGCTAGGTTTCCATTTCCATAAAAACTATATTTTAAAAAAAATTATTAACCAAAGTGAGTAGTATACATTAGTTCCATGAGAGCTTTCAAGAAATTTACACAGTTTGACCTATTTTATAAACCATCAGAGAGTAGTAAAAATTCTCTTTAGATTTTATTGTTGAGTAGAGAAAATTATCCAACTGAAGTCAGAAGACCTAGATTCTACTTCCACTTATCCATTAACCTTTAATTCATTTACCCACCCTGAAAGAGATCAAATTGAAGACCATTAAGGTCACTTCTAACTTTGGAATTCGAAATATATGAAAATATGAATATTAAAACAAATGGTGGTTAGAAAGTTTCAAATGGCATATCCCTCTAATATTTAACAGTTTTAATGAAAATTATTCAGGAATTCACACAGTACTAAGTACAAGATATAATTCACAGAACGCTAGTTCTTTCTTTTTTTTTAAATATTGATTTTAGAGAAAGAGGAAGAAGAGAGAAACATCAACGTGAGAGTGCAACATCAATTGGCTGCCTCCTGCATGCGCTCTACCAGGGGTTGATGCTACAAACTGGGCATGTATCCGGACCTGGAATTGAACCAGCAATCTTGTGATGCACAAGCTGATGCCCAACGAACTGAGCCAAACTGGCCAGGGCAAGAATTGCTGGTCCTTAAAAAGTATAAGAAAGGTTAGTGCAGGTTTTGGTTATGATCTCCTGAATAAACTGGGTGTCTGGTTCATAGCTAGCATTTACTAAGTGCCTAGAAAATAAAGTAAAAAGTCATTTCTCACTTTTCGCTTATCTATACTAATAAAAGGGTAATATGCTAATTAGGGCAGACATCTTCTGGACGTCCTTCTGGACAAAGCTGCAGCAGCTGCCTGAGGCTCAGGCAGGCTGCGGATGAAGGCTGCCGCTGGGAAGGCATGAGGCTCAGGCAGGCCGCCGGCCCGAGTCTCAGGGAAGCGACGGTGGCTGCGAGGGCCAAGGCTTAGGCAGCCACAGTGGCTGGTAGTGGCAGCAGCAGAGGAGTGATGGGAGCATTGCCTTGCCCTGATTGGCCGGTTGCCTCCCACAGAGGAAGGCCAGACTGCGGCCCTATGGGGAGCGGGCCTAAGCCGTCAGAAGGACATCTCCTGAGGGCTCCCAGACTGTGAAGAGGGGGCAGGCTGGGCTGAGGTCCCCCCAAGTGCACGAATTTTTGTGCACCGGGCCTCTAGTCCTATATAATAAAAGCGTAATATGCTAATTGTCTGACTGATCAGTTGACCGTTTGACCAGTCACTATGATGTGCACTGACCACCAGGGGGCAGACGATCCGACCAGTAGGTTAGCTTGCTGCTGGGGTCCAGCCATTCAGGACTGGGCGAGAAGGTTGGACAGACCCTGGAGTCCTCCTGCAGTCCCTCCCCAGCCGGCCCCCACCAGCCCCAATCACTGGCCAGGCCGAGGGACCCCACCCATGCACGAAATTGTGCACCGGGCCTGTAGTTTTGTATAAATTCCTAATTAATCCCACATTATCTATAATAATAAAAGCATAATATGCTAATTAGACTGGACGTTCTTCCAGACTACCTTCCGGACGAAGCCGCGGCGGCGGGGGCCAAGGCAGAGGCGGCTGCAGTGGCGGAAAGGGCCAAGACCCTTGCACGAATTTCGTGCATCGAGCCTCTAGTTTAATAATAAAGAATTTGAGATTGGGATTCTTTAATGACACATTTGTCTCTAGGCTCTTGCTTTTTCTGAAAACAAAACAAACCAACAGCAACAACAAAAAACCCCAATCCTAATATCCCTTAATCCTAATATCCCTTTTTTTCAACTTGTAGCCTCCTCTTGAGGGAATTGATCATTGAAGAAAACAAGTTCTAGGGCACCTCTATTTATAGTACATCAGATTTCTCTGCCCTCAAAAGATATCAGAAGATGAAGTTAAGATAATGGGGGAGAGCAGAGAAATCAAGATGGCGGCATAGGTAAACACCGGAGTTTGCTGCTTCGAACAACCACTTCAAAAATACAACTAAAAGACGGAACAGACATCATCCAGAACCACAGGAAGGCTGGCTGAGTGGAAATTCTACAACTAGAAGGAAAGAGAAAAGCATACCAAGGCTCAGAGGCACAGTGCAGAAGTAAAATACTAAGGTACAGAGGCGCACACGGAGCGGGCTGGCGGCTGAGGGTGCGGTTGTTGTTTTCACTTGGGAGGGAGTCTCAGGCTCTGAGCTCCAGTTCCGGGAGAGTCTCTGGGAACCCAGACTTATACAGGAGGAGCGGGACGTCTGGCATTGGTCGGAACTCGAGGGCAGCTTTCTCACTGAGGGGCTTGCAGTGATTGTAAAGCGGAGCCTCTGAGGGCAGGACTGAGAGCAGCCATAACTGCTAGCCCCGCCCTGTTGATCCCGTGGGACCCGCCCTTCCCAAGCCCTGCACAGAGGCTTTTGCTAGAGATCCAGGAGCCAGTGTACCCAGTGGTCAGAGTGAGACCATCCAATTTGCAGCTCCGTGGAACCATAAAGGACACACTCAGGGGGCAGACTCAGTGAGCACCAAAGCCCCACTGAAGCAAGTCTTGCCCCAGAGGGGTGTCTCCAGCACAGAAGTTCTCCCACTGCAGACACAGCTGATTCTCACAGCCAATTGGCTTGGAGATCAATTCCTCCCAGTGATAACTACAACAATCAAGGCTTAACTACAACAAGACTGTGCACAAAGACCACAAGGGGGTGCACCAAGAGTGTCCTCCTCAGGTAATTGGGGAGGCTGAACCACTGGGCCCGAGAGGACACTCAGCACAGAAAAATACTTTATCAACACAGGGAAGCATAAAAAATGCGGAGACAAAGAAAAAGGACACAGATGACAGAAATGGAGGAAAGCAAACGACTGGATATAGAGTTCAAAACCACACTTTTAAGGTTTTTCAAGAATTTTCTAGAAACTGCCAATAAACTTAATGAGACCTACAAGAAATCTAATGAGACCCTCGAGGTTCTGATAAAGGACCAACTAGAAATTAAGCACACACTGACTGAGATAAAGAATATTATATAGACTCCCAACAGCAGACTAGAGGATTGCAAGAATTAAGTCAGCAATTTGAAATACGAAGAAGCAAAACACACCCAACCGGAAAAGCAAAATGAAAAAAGAATTCAAAAATATGAAGATAGTGTAAGGAGCCTCTGGGATAGCTTCAAGCGTACCAACATCAGAATTACAGGGGTGCCAGAAGAAGAGAGAGAGCAAGATATTGAAAACCTATTTGAAGAAATAATGACAGAAAACTTCCCCTACCTGGTAAAAGAAATGGACGTACAAGTCCAGGAAGCACAGAGAACCCCAAACAAAAGGAATCCAAAGAGGACCACACCAAGACACATCATCATTAAAATGCCAAGAGCAAAAGACAGAGAATCTTAAAAGCAGCAAGAGAAAAACAGTTAGTTACCTACAAGGGAATACCCATACGACTGTCAGCTGATTTCTCAATAGAAACTTTGCAGGCCAGAAGGGAGTGGCAAGAAATATTCAAAGTGATGAATGCCAAGAATCTACAACCAAGATTACTTTATCCAGCAAAGCTATCATTCAGAATTGAAGGTCAGATAAAGAGCTTCACAGATAAGGAAAAGCTAAAGGAGTTCATCACCACCAAACCAGTATTATATGAAATGCTGAAAGGTATTCTTTAAGAAGAGGAAGAAGAAGAAAAAGGTAAAGATACAAATTATGAACACCAAATACACATTTATCAACAAGAGAATCTGAAAATCAAGTTAATAATCTGATGAACAGAATGAACTGGTGATTATAATAGAATCAGGGGCATAGAAAGGGAGTGGACTGGCTATTCTTGGGGGGAAAGGGGTGAGGGGGATGTGGGAAGAGACTGGACAAAAATTGGGAAACCAATCCTATATAATAAAGAGGTAATATGCAAATTAACCCTCACGCCCTCACAAGATGGCTGCCTACAACCAGGCTGGCAGGGGGGTTAGTGAGGGATGACCAAATTACTGAACAAGCAGGCTGTGTGGGGTGACCAGGCTTGCAGGGGGGGCAGTAAGGGGTGACCAGGCCGGTGGGGTGGGGGCAGTTAGGAGCTACTAGGCTGGCAGGGAGGGGGCAGTTGGGGACAACCTGGCCAGCAGGGGGGGCAGTTAGGGTCGATCAGGCCAGCAGGGGGGGCAGTTAGGGTCGATCAGGCCAGCAGGGGGGGCAGTTAGGGTCGATCAGGACAGCACACAGAGGCAGTGAGGGATGTTCAGGCCAGTATGGGGGGCAGTTAGGGGCGACCAGGCAGGCAGGCAGGTGAGCAATTAGGAACCAGTGGTCCAGGATTGTGAGAAGGATGTCCAACTGCCAGTTTAGGCCTGATCCCCGGGATCGGGACTAAGTTTGCAGTCAGACATCCCCTGAGGGGTCCTGGATTGGAGAGGGTGCAGGCTGGACTGAGGTGATCCCGCTCCTGTGCATGAATTTTGTGCACGAGGCCTCTAGTCCTATATAATAAAAGCCTAACGTGCAAATCGACCAAACAGTGTAATGACCAGTGGAACGACCAGTCGCTAATACATGCACTGACCACCAGGGAACAGACACTCAGTGCAGGAGCTGCCCTCAACCCGCATGCCCCAGGCCAGCCAAGGTGGGTGTCAGTGGGGGACCCCTGATGGTCCTGCCAGTCACCCTGCAGAGGCAGGCAACCCATGGCAGCGGCAGGGAGATCGGGGGGGTGGTGGCGGCGTGGCGATCGGGTGGGGTGGTGTGCCAGGCCGGCTAAGGTGGGTGCCATGGGGGCCCCCTGATTGCCCCACAGATCAGCCCTGATTGCTGGCCAGGCCTAGGAACCTTACCCGTGCACAAATTTCATGTGCCGGGCCTCTAGTCCTCCTATATAATAAAAGCCTAATATGCTGTGTCTGGTTGTCCATTCAATCAATCAAAGGGTAATATGCTAATAATACGCTAAAGCTGCTCAACTGCTCGCTATGATGTGCACTGACCACCAGGGGCAGACGCTCTGAATGGTAAGTTAGCTTGCTACTGGGGTCCAGCCGATTGGGATTGAGGGAGATGGGCCGGACATGCCCTAGAGCCCTCCCGTAGTCCTTCCCCAGCTGGCCAAATTCCTGCATCCCTCCCCGGCCTCGATCGTGCACCAGTGGGGTCCCTTGGCTTGGCCTGTGCCCTCTCACAATCCGAGACCCCTCAAGGGATGTCGGAGTGCCAGCTTCAGCATGATCCCGCAGGCCAGGCATAGGGACCCCCCCAATACACAAATTTGTGCACCGGGCCTCCTAGTATATAATAAAAGGGTAATATGTAAATTGACCATAACGGCAGAACAACCAGGAATGACCGGTCGCTATGACACGCAATGACTACCAGGGGGCAGACACTCAACGCAGGAGCTGCCCCCTGATGGTCAGTGCGTTTCCACAGGGGGAGTACCGCTCAGCCAGAGGCTGGCTCATGGCTGGTCAGTGCAGTGGTGGTGGCGGGAGCCTCTCCCACCTCCGAAGTTCTAAGGATGTCCGACTAATGGCTTAAGCCCACTCCCCAAGGGTTCCTGGGCCGCCAGAGGGATGTCTGACTGCCAGCTTAGGCCCAATCCCCCCCAGGAAGTGGGCCTAAGCTGTCAGTCAGACATCTCCCGAGGGGTCCCGGGTGCAGGCTGGGCTGAGGGATCCCCCCGAGTGCATGAATTTTCATGCACCGGGCCTCTAGTCCTACAATAAAGGGCTAGTTTATGAGAACACTGACCTTTTTGACTCCAGAAACTATTCTGATCTCCATTTAACAAGACTTTATTGGATGATTCAAAAGTTAAAAATGAATAAATGGGTAATTGCAATTAGAACTATAGAAAACAATACTGCTAAACCCTTAGACAACTACTTTCTTGATTACATTGTTACCTTATGTAAATGATACAAATATCAATTTAAAAGTTTTAATTAGTAACTTAAAATGATCCAATCTTTCTGTTCTTACACAAAGTAAATATAAATAGGAAACTTGCGGAAATTATGGTTTGGTTTTGAATTAAAAAAGCAGCCACTTACCTGGTTTTCTTCTCCAGCCTGTAACAACTTTTGGTTTCTTGAAATTGCCAGCATTTCTATGAGCTCCCTAAAAGAGAGAGAGAGAGAAAGAAGAAAATAAACAAAAAATAATTAACAAACAAATAACTCTTTGCAATGTAAATACACTAGAGGCTTTCTTAACTTATCTCTACCAGACTTACTGTATTGATGGTACCCACAGCACTAAGAACACATGGCTACTGCCTCTCAGTCCACTATTACTGTGGACTTCAGCTCTCACCAGCTGTGTTTGCTATCAAACTTATTTCTGTAAGTTTTACTTATTACTATAATTATAAACATTAATATTCAATACATAAATACCAATAAAATATGATTGTGAACAGAAAAGTTGTTTCAGTAAAAACTGAAGTTAAATGCTTGGAAAGACTCAACAACAGCTGTGAAGCAGGGGAAGTCAAAAACCCAGCAAAGGTCTGCCCTAAGACTGCTTGATGAGAGTCTAAGTTCTTATTTCACTTTAAAGAAACCAAACTAGAAACTGCAGCCAATGCATTATAGTTGGTTTATGCATGAAAAACTACATTAGGGGTTTGTCTGCAGGCCAAATCCAGCCCAGCACATCTGAAATTTTGATAAATACTGCATTTTTGGAACAAAGCCATGCCTCTTCATTTACATATTGCCTATGATTGCTTTCCCACTACAATGGCAGTTAGTAGTTGCAGCAGAGAACTTATGGTCTCCAAAAGTATTTACAATCTGGGCCTTTACAGAAAATGTTCCTTATCCCTTGTCTATATGAAAAGATCAGTGAAAACATAATCTTTTATGTGTTGTAAGGTAAAATAAAACAAGAAATGGGTGAGTCATTTTTTAATAATTTTCCACTAAAATTGAATTTTTAAATTAACCAAACAGGTATCACATAAAAGGAACTAGAGGCCCGATGCACGAAATTTGTGCAAGAGTAGGCCTTCCTTTCCCTGGCTGCCGGCACCGGCTTCCCTCTGGCACCCGGGACCCAGGATTCCCTCCGGCCGCCAGCAGGCACCTGGGACCTGTGCTTCCCTTGTAGCCCCGGCTTTGTCTGGAAGGATGTCCGGTCTAATTAGCATATTAAACTTTTAGTATTATAGATTCTTACATCTATACTAATAAAAGGGTAATATACTAATTAGACTGACCATCTTCCAGACGACCTTCCGGACAAAGCCATGGTCATGGAGCTGAGGCAGAGGCGGTTAGGGGCAATCAGGCTGGCAGGGGAGAGCAGTTAGAGGGATCAGGCTGGCAGGTAGGTGAGCGGTTAGGAGCCAGCAGTCCCAGATTGCGAGTCGGACATCCCCCGAAGGGTCCCGGATTGGAGAAGGTGCAGGCTGGTCTGAGGGCACCCCCCCGCCCCGTGCACTAACTTGGTGCACCGGGCCTCTAGTACTATAATAAAATCCTATCTGTCTAGAAAGCTCATTTACTAGATATGCCAATCCTATAAGAAAACTAGTGTATAGAGCAGAAAAAGATGACTAGCAGGTAATATTTATATATCAGTTCCAAATTTGTTGACAGATGAGATTTTTCAGATATTATGCAGGAGGGGACAACTTCACAATTTGCTACCTCACATTACTAGTCAGCCCCAGTGTTTGTACTTTCTCCCTGGCTGCCAGGCTATTTTTACCTTCCTTCCTGCTAGCCTCATACCCTTTTTCTGGATGGTGTCAATTAGACTCTACCTTCCCACAGCATTGTATATTGAATTAGTTAATTAATGAAAAAAGTAGATGGGGAATGGAAGGTCTTTATACACTCATTTGTCAAATATTTCTTGAGTACCTATTACTTGCCAGGCACTTTCTAGATGTGTGGGTTATAAAAGTGAAAATTAGCACTTGAATTCTAATACAAGTGATAAGAATAACTAAGAAAATACAAAAATAAAACCAAAGTTAAGGGTTAGGAAGAGAATGTATTTTCTCTTCCTTATGACTTAATAACATTTTTTTTTATTAGTTTAATTTATTGTAAGATACATTGTACGCCTAGTCAGTGTGGCTCGACCTAAAACCACAAGGTCACTGTTCAATTCCTAGTCAGGGCACATGTCCGGGGTCACCAGTATTGCAGGAGGCAGCCTATCAATGATTCTTTTTCATCATTGCTGTTTCTATCTCTCTCTCTTCCTCTCCCTTCATCTCTGAAATCAATTAAAATTTAGTAAAAAAAAAAAAATACAGTATGTAATACATATACAAAATATGTTAATTGATTGCTTATGTTATCAGAAGGCTTCTGAAAAACAGTAGGTTACTATCTTTGAGGGAGTCAAAGTTATATGTGGATATTCCACTGTGTGGGAAATTGGTGCCCCTAACTTGCACTGCTCAAGGGTTAACTGAATTACACTTGAGATAAATGAGAGGTACACAGAATTAACAGACCGGTGTGGAAACTTCAAGACTACTATCAACATGGTTTCTGTGGGACAATGAATTCTGAATTACAAACAGGTTAAAAAAACTTTTAGATTACAATCCATCTATGTTTTTATTTTTTTAATTTCTACAAAGACTACCTCATTCTATTTCATTTTACAAAGTAATAAATATACTGAAAAGCTACATAATCAGGTAACAGTAAAAAATATATCCCATATTTCAAACTATTTTGAAAACTTAGAGGTTACATCAACCAGAAACTTTTCATTTTTCATAAAACTGGAAACAAGAGTAAAGTTCATTCAGAGGAAAATGACAAACTTCCCAGGTCACATATTGGGACTTTATTGAAAGTCAATCACCTAGAACTGCCTCATTCTGTGGAGAAGTTTCAATGAGTCTTAGGTGGCAAACCACAAAGTGACATGCTTTCTACTACCACCACCAACCACCAGGATCATAGAAGAGGTAAATTTTCACTTATCTACTGTCACCCTGTCTTTCTTTAGAGATGAACAAATAAAATAGCATGACAGTAGATAAGTCAAGAGAAAAATTAGAGAAAAAGAAAAATGAACTTTTAAGACAATGGTTATTACCGAAGCCTATCACCTGTCAATAAATTCAGTGAGGACTACAAATAAATGAGAAATCAAAGTGTTTTTTAAAAATATGTTTTTATTGATTTCAGAGAGGAAGGAAGAGGGAGAGATAGATACATCAATGATGAGAGAGAATCATTGATTGTCTGCCTCCTGCATGCCGCACACTGGGGATCGAGCCCACAACATGGGCATGTGCCCTTGAGCGGAATCGAACCTGGGACCCTTCAGTCCACAGGCCGATGCTCTATCCACTGAGCCAAACCGGCTAGGGCGACAAATCAAAGTCTTTTTGGCATTCTAGGAAAAAGAGCAATAGAGGAAACACAGCTTCTTTTAGAGGAACAGAAAACTCAGCATTTCAATTGTTCATGTACAAGTGGAATGCTGAAGAAGAAAGTTTCAGAAACAGTGAGGTTCTTGAGGAAAATTTAAACTATGATTCACTACGTCAGTGAGTAAACACATTTCACCACACAGAAAATGCTATACTTGGTAATCAAGGAAAGAATTAAATACAAAGTAGGATAAATTGATCAAATCTAGATACAAGAGAATTTCAAGTTAGTCTCAAATTTAATGTAACTTATAAATTACTTAATTATGCTATCTCAAGTCTAGAGTACATGGATATCAAGTATATGCACTCTGACAGGTACTGATAGCATTAGGAAAACACAACTCAGATACACAGCTCAGTAGCACAACAATCCAGGGGCAAGAACTCAAGATTGACTGCTGTGTTGTCCAATGTCAGAAAAAACTCTACAAGACCATTACTCTGGATGGGCAGGCTAAGAATTTTAGCTCCTGAAATTAGTGGATATGAAATATATTCTAGGGAATATATTGAAATTCTAAGACTAAGACCCACTCCGTACAAAAGGCAGCAGTCACAACTCCCCAAAGGGTGAGTCACTTCTTCACAATATCAACATATTTACAGAAAAATTAGTCACTACCATCCATATCACATGGTTGGTCAAAATGAAAAATAATAAGGAACATTTTAATTTGACTGATTTCATACTCAACATCATCAAGATTCCTTAGCAAAGATTTTAGAAGCCAATCAAGTATTAGACTTGGCTTTCTGGTGAGAATTATTCCCAAAGAAGAAATAGTTCAAAGGACCATTTCAAACAGAAGACTCAGAATTCAAAAAGTGGAAAAATTGAGTCATACAGGAATTGTATGCAAAAAGCAACAGAAGTATTTTCCAATTAATTATTAGCTGTTCTGAATCTAATGAAACACAAATTTGTATCACAACTACATGGCTACCTACTTAAGGCATGTCAAGGTACTCAAAGTGACTGGATGACCAATAATTCTGAAAGCACTTGTTAGAATGAATGCACTGTTTTTCAAATGACAGTTGGTCCTATTTAGAAAAGCAGTGGGCTAGTTAGCATTTATGGGATGTTAACTTGATCTTTAATATCTTTCAAAGAATAAGCCCTCCACATAAACTAAATGAAGCTTCAATTAGCGTCCCAAAGGTCGACATGACACACAGCAGAGACACAAATTATTTAACTGAAAACTGTCTTGCTAGGGCAGGGTGGGCAACCCCTGGCACGCATGCCAAACATGGCACGCCAGTAACTTTTGCTGGCACGCGAAACCCTCTCTTAGAATCTTCCATTTACAATTTTTTTCTTAATATCGACCTTTTATTTTTCAGATAAATTCAGTGTAGGTGCATCTTAGATAAATAAATAATTTTACATAACAAGTGATCTTAAAGACCATAGACATGGATTGACGGGAGAGGGGAAGAGCAATTTCTATGCCTCTGCCTTAATGCTCCCTGCCTTTCTAGATCCGACCAGTGTTTTGGTTTCATCCACATACACTTGTGAATCTTTGTTCTCAGTGATGAATTTTGTTGTCTTGTAATAGGAGTAGCCTGACGGATGAAAGTAGTAGCTCGTGCATATCTCTGAAGGTCACGAAATATAAACCTGATGTAAAATCTCTGGCATCAGTGATGCAGCAGCAAAAGTCCCACTGATAATATCAAATGGAGTCATAAAGTTTTCTGTCGGGCTATCAGTGTACATGTATACATTTAAAAAAAATGTATTTTTCATCATTATATAGTGTGTTTTTGTCGCTCGAATGAATTTTATTATTTCTTCAAGGTTCTTCACATACGTACACCTTAAGAGATATCAAGTAGGCGTAATATGTTCTCAAAAAATTAGGGTTGGCACGCAGAAGAATTTTGAGTCAGAGATTTTGCTGGTTTTGGTACGCACTCACAAAAAGGTTGCCCACCCCTGTGCTAGGGTCTTTTTACTAAGAAATCATCCTGGTACTCATTGACAGGATTAACTATCAAGGTCTCAACCAGGAACCCCAAAGTCAACAAAGACAGAAGGAAATACAGCACTTGCATTACTTTGTGAACATTTACACAGGGGCAACGCACTGACAGCTGCCTTGCATCTGAGTTTCTTGTTCGCTGTCCTGACTGCTGGATGCCTGAAGATTCCATGTGCCCTATTTGTAGTCAAGCAATATTTGAGTCCAATACAGTCCAAACCGTGAATTAAACACGAGCTATTTAACTTACAGTACTACATCATTTAATATTGTGCTGACCTAGTAATCTAGTAAGTAATGCTTGCTGTAGCAAGAACTAAATCACAGTAGATAAAATGCTGATTATTAGTAGGCCAGGTAATACAATATATGAGATTTATTCTAAAGCTGTCAATGAATGTTGGCTATGGAAATGGTGACATCTGAGCCGGATGAATGAATGATTTATCAAGATGGATGTGGAGTGGGAATGACAGTAGAGTTGAGGAAATACGACTCGCTTTAGAATGGGAGCATTCAGGAGGTTGGAATGAAGGGCATGGGAGGCTGGAGGGATGTGACCTAAATGAGAATAATAGGATGGATTAAGAGGAGACGGAGAATGGCTTTATCTATTGTACACTTAGCTAAAGAATATGGACTTTATCTCATCAGAAAATGGAAACCTAACGAATATCTTAAAGCAGAAAAGTGATCTGAGATGCCTTTTAAAAACATAGCTCTGCTCTTGGGCAAAACAAACAGATATAGTGGAGATGCATCAAGGCAACTAACACTGTTGGGAGGCTGCATTAAGAAAGATTTTTGATGGGATGTAAAATAGTGCGGATGGGAACAAGCGGTCAAATCTGAGTAACATTTTAGGAGAAAGAACCAAAACAATTTTCACATCCAAGTGAACGTGAGGAAATTAAGAGGGGCACCAACTTAACAGACTATCATGAAAGATGACGGAAGAAAAGGACGTGCAATTTCATCAGATGCCTCTGCCACACACGCTGCACCGCAGCCATCCCAAACTGTTCACCCCACACAGTCGTGTGTGCCCCCTCCTCTGAAATCAGTAACACACATCACTGCTGCTCCAGCCGCCTGCCGCTTAGGGACCCTGGGAAACTCGGTCTTGCCACGCAGCCCTTTCTCCGGGAAGCCAACCTGATTACCGGCACGGTTTGGACCGGCACTTAGTCCCAGTGCCGCAGGAGCCGCGGCGCACGCCCCTGGTGAAACCCGCTCGCGTCCCTGTCCACAGCGGGTCTCCCCCGTTTACAGCGAGTGGGCTCCCCCCGTCGACCCCTCGCCTCGCCCTCACGACCGTCCTCCTGCGCGTGGCACCTGGTGGTAGTTCTTGAAATGTCTGTACAGTGGCTGTGGTCGAAGGGGTTCACACCGCAATCTCTAAGGTCTGCGACGGTTCTGACGGTCTCGGGATGCCTGGGTCACGGTCGTCACTAAAATGTCCTCGGGGGCGAGGGGGGCGCCGTCGCGGCGAGCGGGAGGGCCGCGGACGCCACGCCCACGACACTCGGGCACCGTCTTTGGGTCCCGCGCGCGCCGGGGTCTCCCTCCCTGCCCACCCAGGAAGCAGCCCTCCCGACAGCCCCCGCCCGCCCCCGGCCCCGGCGTTACCTGGACAGGACCTCCAGATCCTCCAGCGCAGACAGCAGCCGCTCTCGCGTGCTGTTGCCGCAGGCCGCCCCCGACCCGCCGCCCGGTCGCTCCTTCTCCTTTTCGCCCGCGGAGGACGCCGCCATGCTGCTCCCGGGCCGCGGAGGCTGCTGCGCATCTGCGCCGGCGCAGACGTGGGCTCTGCGGCGAAAGGGTCAGGGAGGGGAGGAGAGGCCCGGCCAGAGCGCCCCCTGTGGGCCTGGGGGTGCGCTGCGGGCCCGGCGCCATCTGCTGGGCCAGAGCGGGCTTCAGGGGTTCAACCCTGAGGACAGGCGGGTGCAAGGCGGTCAGGTTCCGTGGAACCCTCTGTTTGGCCAGCAGGACTGTAAGGCTTTTGCTCAACGGGTTTTAAGCATCTGAAGGAAGTAGTAATGGCCTCCCTCTTGTGTCAACTTCTTCGTGAAATGGGCTGGGTCTCCTCAGTATTAACCTTTAGTCTGCATTCCAGGAACACTATTCCCACCTGCTGGTGGGCCTCTCAGGAGGCTGTAAACACCAGAGGACAGGGACTGTAATCCGTGTTGTCTTCCCTTCAGCTTTCTTTATTGTAGTAAAATACACACAACAACATTTACCGTGTTAACTGTTGGCGGCGAAAACGGCACCAGTTGTTTCTGGTGATTGGGCCTCGGTTCAGCAACCTCAGTTCCTGAGTTCTGGCTAAGAGAAGAATTCAGAGCCAAGACTCAAATTATAAGAGAAAGTTTTTATTTGGAAAGTCACAGAGGTAGAAACAGTGAGCCATAGAAGAAATGGGCTCAAAAAACAAGTTACAGCAAAAGAAGGGCCACTGGAGCTTAGGGGAAAGAGACAGAAAAAGTGCCTTGGAGGAAAAGGGTGGGGAAAGACAGGCTTTCAGGTGTGTGTGTGTGTGTGTGTGTGTGTGTGTGTGTGTGTGTGAGAGAGAGAGAGAGAGAGAGAGAGAGAGAGAGAGAGGTTGAGAGAGAGAGAGAAAAGAAAATGAATCAGGGGAGAATCTCAGTAGAATATTCATCAGCTTTCCAGGTGGTCCCCACTGATTTGTTGGCACCAGGGCAGGGTCATTTGTCAGTGCAGCTGGTCCTGATGTCAGCCATGGCTGCATGAGGCCTACATGTATTTGATGTGCGCCAAAGCCTCGTTGTCCTGGGGGCTTAATGCTTAAGGGCTACTCTTCGTCCCCCTGGTTCTTTCCCACTCTGAGGGTGGGGGTCTTGCTCACATGACTAGCAATATGCCAGAGGAGGAAAGGTCGGGGGAGGGTCCCAGCCCCAGGACCAGCAATATGAAAGGTCAGGGGGCCTAGACCGCATGACCAGTGATATGCTAGGGGAGGAAAGGTAATCCTGGGAGCTAGGTATCAGCCCAGTTTTGCCAGGGGCTTTTCACCCCGGTGACCTTCTGTACCTGGCCTATCATCCTTGCTCTGCTCATGGCTGTCTAACTGCTTACTACATTAACCATGTTTAAGTGTAATATTTAACAGTATTAAGTACACTGAGTGGCCAGATTATTATGACCACCTGACATTTGTAGGCAAATTAGCTGTAATTAAGTCGGTTTTTGGCCTGGGCGAGTCTATTTTGAAGAAGTGGTTCGGAAGTGGGGGGGTGTCGGAAGTGAAGTTGCTAGAGGGCCAGACCATTATAAACGTCTGAATAGCACAACATACCTAAGTATCTTTGCCGATCAAGTTCATCCTATCATGTTGATGGCGTATCCCAATGGAGATGGCTTCTCACAACAAGACAATGCACCATGCCACGGTGCTCATATTGTGCAGGAGTGCTTTCAAGAACATGAGGGAGACTTTACCTTGCTTAGGTGGCCCCCACAATCACCAGATCTCAATCCAATTGAGCATTTGTGGGACAAAGTTAAAAGAGCCATCAGGCAGCTGGTTCCACAACCATCAAATCTCACAGAACTGGACAGTGCTATTCATCAGGCATGGTGTCAGATTCCTTGCATCACCTTTCAACGTCTCGTGGAGTCAATGCCAAGAAGAATAGCCACCGTATTGAAGGCAAAAGGTGGCCCAACGAAGTACTGATGGGGTGGTCATAATAATCTGGCCGATCATAATAATCTGGCCACTCAGTGTATATTTATACTCGGGGCCCGGTGCATGAAAATTTATGCACTGGCGGGGGGGTCCCTCAGCCTGGCCTGCCCCCTCTCACTGTCCCCATGGGGACTGGGCCTTAGCCGCAGTCTGGCCTCCCTCTGCAGGAGGCGACCAGGTTGATCAGGGGAAGGCGCCACCCCCATCACCCCGCTGATGCTGCCACTGCTGGCTGAGGTGGCTGCGAGGCCTGAGCCCCTGGGCCTCGCAGCTGCCTGAGCCCACAGCTGCCTGAGCCCATGGCTGCCTGGGCCCCAGGCCTCCCAGCCACTGTGGCTTTGTCCGGATGGATGTCCATCCTAATTAGCATATTACCCTTTTATTAGTATAGGTCAGTGGTCGGCAAACTGCAGCTCTCGAGCCACATGTTGCTCTTTGGCCCCTTGAGTGTGGCTCTTCCACAAAATACCACGTGTGGGCACGCATGTACAGTGCAATTGAAACTTCGTGGCCCATGTGCAGAAGTTGGTTTTTGGCCTGGGCGAGTCTATTTTGAAGAAGTGGTTCGGAAGTGGGGAGTGTCGGTCAGTCGGGTGACGGGAGACGCGATGCAGGTGGGCCGCGGGATACGCAGCGCGGTGGAGGTGCGCGCGATTCATGCATGAGTTGAGTGAGCCAGTCAGTCAGCAGTCTCATTGTGCAGTGGTTAGTGCTCGTCGCGTCCGCAAATCACGCGCGGTTGACAAAAGTACCTACTCGAAGCATAAAGTTACCTGTATTTTTCTAACTAGCTGCAAATCCTACAGGTATTTTTGTCGTCAATTTAAGAATTGTAATTATTTTGTGTTGGTAGCTTTATTATTATAAAATGAAACATTTTTTAGGTGTCCTGTTTGACATGGCTACAAAGAAGAAGCAAAGAAAAATGGAAGACGAAAACCGTGAATTTAAAGTTGAATGGACCGAGACTTTTGCGTTTATTCAAAACTTAAATGGCCTTCCGACCTGTCTTATTTGTCAGGAAAAATTGGCGCATAACAAAAAATCAAATTTGGAGAGACACTTTACAACTAAACATGTGTCATTTAGTACTAAATATCCTGTCAGTGATGCAAGGAAGAAAGCAGTTGAGGAACTTCAGAAGAGTCAAGAAAACTCAAGTTCTGTATTTAATTACTGGATGCAATCTTCCAACAATGTCAATATTGCAAGTTTTGTAGTTAGTCAAGAGATTGCTAAGAGAGGAAAACCATATACAGACGGAAAATACATAAAAAGTTGTTTTATAAATGCATCTGAAGAGCTATTTCGGGATTTTAAGAACAAAGCAGATATTCTAAAAAAAATTAAAGAGTTACCATTGTCTGCTAAAACAGTGAAAGATAGAACAGTCAAAATGTCTTTGAATATAACCAACAAGCAAGTCGAAGATCTTAAATTTGTTTCAGCTTTATCAATAGCAGTTGATGAGTCTTGTGACATAAATGATACAGCGCAAGTTTCACTTTTTGTACGATTTATTTCATCTACAGGTCCTAAAGAAGAGCTTTTAGGATTATTGTCACTCAAAGGTCAAACACGTGGAGAGGATATAGCAAATGCTGTAATTGAGTGCATTGAAAAACATCATATTCCACTCAATAAAATTATCTCAATTTCAAAAGAAGGGTCGAAAAGTATGACAGGCGTAAGAAACGGGTTTGTTGCTATTTTGAAAGAAAAAATTAATCACGAGATACTTACCATTGCATCGTTCATCAAGAAGCGCTTTTTGTGCAGACATTTCCAGAAGAAATTTGCAAAGTTATGGAATTGGTGATTAAGATTATCAACTCCATTATAGCTAAAGCTCTTAATCATCACCAATTTAAAGAATTTTTAGTTGAAATGGAGAGTGAGTATACAGATCTTCTGCTGCATAACAAGGTATATTGGTTATCAAGAGGAAACGTTTTGCTTCCTTATTAACAGAAATTAAAGCATTTCTCCATGAGAAGGGTGTTCACTATCCGGAACTAATGAACGATCAGTGGATCCAAAAATTTTATTTCATGGTAGACTTTACGTCTCATCTAAATCAGCTTAATCATAAACTGCAGGGGAAAGGAAACACAGTTTTTTCGATGTTAGAAGAAGTTATTTCATTTGAAAATAAATTATCTCTTTTTGCTCAAGATTTTGAAAGAGAAACTTTGATTCACTTTCCAAGCCTGTTGAAACATCACCAAGAAAATAATTCTGATATTGACATTTGCTATTTCAAAACAACACTTTTAAATATGAGGGAAGCTTTTCTCAACAGGTTTCAGGAATTCAGAAACAGCAAAATGACGTTAGCCTTTGTTAAAAAACCTCTCAATGCTACTGTAACAGAATTAAATTTTTCTCCCTTTAATACTGACATTGGCAACTTTGAAATGCAATTGCTGGATTTAAAAAACAAAGAACTGTGGAGCTTGAAATTTGAACATCTTTGTGCTGATATAGTAATATTGGAGAAAAACAAATGTGAACTTAGTTCACAGCACAAGTGGTCTGCTTTGAAAGACCTGGAGAAGGAAGATAAGTTGATTTTTAACACCTGGAATAGTATTCCTAACTCATATAATCAACTGAAAAACTAGCGTTTGCTGTTCTTTCCTTATTCAGGTCTACATATTTATGCAAACGATCATTTTCAAGCATGAACCTTATCAAGAGTAAATTGAGAAGTCGTCTTATTAATGAGAACCTGGAATCATGCCTAAAATTAAAAACAACAACCAACCAGACTTACCCAAACCTGACTTACCCAAACTTTCCAAGGAGATGCAAGGCCATTGTTCACATTAGTGTTTATCAGTTATTGTCATGATTTAATTTTATGGATATTGTAAGGTAAATTGTAAGGAATTTAATTTTATCAATAAATAATATCATTATTAAGTATGATATCAAGTTTTATTCAACATACCTATAGTTTAACTAAGACTTAAAACTATTTTTTTATATATATTTTTTATTGATTAAGATATTACATATGTGTACCCTCTACCCCCCCCCCCCCCCCCCCCGCTCATCTCCTCATCCCCCCCGTTGTCCGTGTCCATTGGTTAGGCCTATATGCTTGCATATAAGTCCTTTGGTTGATCTTTCCCCCTTGCCCCCACCCTCCCCTACCTTCCCTCCAAGGCCCGACAGTCCAATCAATGCCTCTCCGTCTCTGGATCAGTCCTTGTTCATCAGTTTATGTTGTTCATTATATTCCACAAATAAGTGAGATCCTGTGGTATTTATCCGCTCTCCAGTTCCATCCATGCTGTGGCAAATGGTAAGAGTTCCTTTTTCTTCTTCCTCTTCTTAAAGAATACCTTTCAGCATTTCATATAATGCTGGTTTGGTGGTGATGAACTCCTTTAGCTTTTTCTTATCCGTGAAGCTCTTTATCTGACCTTCCATTCTGAATGATAGCTTTGCTGGATAAAGTAATCTTGGTTGCAGGTTCTTGCTATTCATCTCTTTGAATATTTCTTGCCACTCCCTTCTGGCCTGCATGGTTTCTGTTGAGAAATCAGCTGACAGTCGAATGAGTACTCCCTTGTAGGTAACTGACTGTCTTTCTCTTGCTGCTTTTAAGATTCTCTCTTTATATTTTGCTCTTGGCATTTTAATTATGATGTGTCTTGGTGTGGTCCTCTTTGGATTCCTTTTGTTTGGGGTTCTCTGCGCTTCCTGGACTTGTAAGTCCATTTCTTTCACCAGGTGGGGGAAGTTTTCTGTCATTATTTCTTCAAATAGGTTTTCAATATCTTGCCCTCTCTCTCCTTCTGGTACCCCTATAATTCTGATGTTGGTACGCTTGAAGTTGTCCCAGAGGTTCCTTACACTATCTTCATATTTTTTGAATCTCTTTTCTTTTTTCTTTTTCGGTTGGGTATTTTTTGTTTCTTTGTATTTCAAATCTTTGACTTGATTCTTGGGATCCTCTTGTCTGCTGTTGGATCTCTGTAAATTATTCTTTATTTCAGTCAGTGTATGCTTAATTTCTAGTTGGTCCTTTTTCATGTCCTCCATGGTCTCACTATACTCCTTGAGGGATTCATTAAATTTATCAGCGGTTTCCATAAAATTCTTGAAAAACCTTATAAACGTGGCCTTGAACTCTATATCCAGTCGTTTGCTTTCCTCCGTTTCTGCCATTTGTGACCTGTTTCTTTGTCTCCGCATTTTGGCTGCTTCCCTGTGTTGATAGAGTGGCCCTGCACGCCAGGTGTCCTGTAGGGCCCAGTGGCTCAGCCTCCCCAGTTACCTGGGGTGGACACTCTTGGTGCACTCTTGGTGCCTTGGTTGTTATAGGATCACTGGGAGGAATTGACCTCCAGGCCAATTGGCTGTGGGAATCAGCTGTGTCTGAAGTGGGAGAATGGTCCCCCTCTGACCACTGGGTACAGTGGCTCCTGGATCTAAGGAGGTGCTAATTCAGCCCCTGCCTGAGGCCACACAGCCGGAGCCACAAAGAGGCTCAGCTGTGAAGCAATGCAAGCCGCTGCGGGGCCTTGGGCCTTCTCTTGGAAGTTCCGGGTCTCCCTGGCTGGGCCGTGGTTAGGTACATTCACATGCAAAAGCCTCTGCCGCAGCCTGGGTGGGGCGGGGTCTCAGGGAGTCAAAGGGCGGAGAAAACAGCTATGGTGATTCTCCGCACCCGGAGTCGCGTGTCTCAGTGTCCCGGTAACGGCTGCAAGCACCTCTGAGGGAAAGCCGCCCTCAAGTTCGCACGCTGCCGCTTGAGCTGCCGCCTGACAGACCAACTTCTCCCCGTATGAGACCTGGGTCCCCAGAGACTTGCTGGAACCGGAGTTCAGAGCAGTTGGGAGCTTGTGATTCAAAAAGACAGCCGCGTCCTCAGGTGCCACCCCCTTTCCGCGCGCGAGCCGCCGCCGTACATCTGCACTTCACCTCCGCAGCTCCTCTGGCTCTCAGCGTGCTTTTCTTTCCTTCTAGTTGTAGAAATTACACTCAGCCAGCCTTCTGGTTGTTCTGGATGATGTTTGCTCTGACCTTTGCAGTATTTTTCAATTGTTGTGTGAGGCGAAAATTTCCCGGTGTTTATCTATGCCGCCATCTTAGTTTCTCTAAAGCATTCAAGACTTAAAACTTTAAATAAAGTTTATTAAGTTAATTTTAGGGAACGTTGTGGAGTGAAAGAAGATGTAGTGTCAAGGATTGAGAAAGGTATGTTGAGATGGTTTGGACATATAGAGAGGATGAACGAAAGGAGATAGACGAAACAAGTACACAAGACGAGTGTGGATGGGACAGTTGGAAGGTGTTGACCTCAGCAAACATACCTCAATCAGATTGAGGACGTTTTTAGCAAAGGCCAGCTTAGGAGTAGCCTAATTAAGTTAATAACAATGTACCTACGTATATAGTTTAAGTTTAAAAAATTTGGCTCGCAAAAGAAATTTCAATCGTTGTACTGTTGATATTTGCCTCTGTTGACTAATGAGTTTGCCGACCACTGGTATAGGTTGCTGTGCTACCATCACCACCATTCATCTCCAGAACTCTTTTTATCTTGTAAAACTGAAACTCTGTGCCCACTAAACAACAACTTCCCTTTCCCTCTTTCTGAAGCTCTTGAAACCTCTGCTTTCTGTCTCTGAATTTGACTACTCTAACCTCATAAGTGATATCATGCAGTCTTTGTCCTTTCATGACTTAGCATAATATCCTTAAGGTTCACCCACATTGTAACATATATCAGAATTTCCTTCCTTTTTAAGGTTGATAATATTTTATTGTATGTATAGACCACATTTTGTTTATCCATTCATCTGTCAGTGGAGCTTGGGTTGCTTCCACACTGTCAAAATCCATTTTTATAATCATATGTTTCCTACAAAATGTGTTGCTCATTGTTCAAGATGACTGTCGAACTGAATCAGTATAGTATGTAAGTGGTAGTTAATGAAATTAGTTAAAATAATTGCTGTAGCACATATTCGAAATCAGAACTGGGTGTCAAAGCCAAAAGTCTAGCTTAGCCCAGTTTTCTGGGGAAGAACAATGTATAGTGAACTTTACCTACCAGGGAAACCCAAAGTTATAACAGTATTGGGAATGGGAGTTCTATATCAGGCCAAATTGCAGTTATAAAAGATGAGATGGAAAGATGCCAGCTACAGACATCTGGGGATGAGGTAGGAGTACCCATGTCCTCCTCATTACAGCATCCTGTCCTCTGGTCTGTTCTCCTCACTCAGAGTTGAGGATTCCCTTGGGCCTCATGCTAAATAAATTTATTAATAGCAACTGCTGTTCAACCAAGAATGCCGATTTATTTACTTATGATGAACATGATTTTACTCATAGAGAAACCTATACAGAAAGCCCAATTATCACCAGTATGTTGCTTGATAAACTTGGATCAGAACAAATAAAGATAAATAAAAAAATTAACTAATGCAATAATCAGGATTTGCATTTCCATAGTGTAAGGATGTTTGTGTTAAAGAGATTGCAATATTTACATTCATAAGTCAGGGTATCTTTCCCCCTAGACCAGGGGTGGGCAACCCCTGGCACGCGAGCCAAACATGGCATGCCAGTAACTTTTGCTGGCACGCGAAACCCTCTCTTATAATCTTCCATTTACAATTTTTTCCTCAATATCGACTTTTTTATTTTTCAGATAAATTCAGTGTATGTGCATCTTAGATAAATAAATAATTTTACATAACAAGTGATCTTAAAGACCATAGACATGGATTGACGAGAGAGGGGAAGAGCAATTTCTATGCCTCTGCCTTAACGCTCCCTGCCTTCCTAGATCCGACCAGTGTTTTGGTTTCATCCACATACGATTGTGAATCTTTGTTCTCAGTGATGAATTTTGTTAAGTCGCGTAATAGGAGTAGCCTGACAGATGAAAGTAGTAGCTCGTGCATATCTCTGAAGGTCATGAAATATAAACCTGATGTAAAATCTCTGGCATCAGTGATGCAGCAGCAAAAGTCCCACTGATAATATCAAACGGAGTCATAAAGTTTTCTGTCAGACTATCAGTGTACATGTATACATTAAAAAATAAATGTATTTTTCATCATGAGTTAGAAAATTCCTTTCCGGGGGAAAAATGGCGGAGGTATAAGCGGACGTGTCCTGTGCCTTGTCCTGGAGCAGATAAGGGTGAGCAGCTGAAACGGGTAACATTCAGTCCGAATAGGTAGAGGATTTTCAGCTGAGAGACTGTCTGCAGCTAGGAAAGACCGAGAACCCCCCAGGAAAAAAAAAAGGATGGTTGGAGACTGCGGCTGAAGCCTCTCCTGGTGCGCCAGCTAAGCAGCGGAGACTGCACCATCTTGGGTGGTTGTTGCCGGCATCCAGAGACCAGCTACTAACCTGGAAACAAGGGATCTCAAGCAGCGTGACTGCCTGAACTCAGACGAGCACTGCTTCTTCTCACGGAAAGCGCAACTGGGAGAGAACTACATAACCAAACACCTTGAGAAGAGAAATCATGGTGAAACAAAGAACCAACCCAAATATGAAAGAAAAACAGGCATCATCAGAAAAGGAAGTAAACGAAATGGAGGCAATGGAGGCAAGCAACCTGTCAGAGAAAGAATTCAGAGTAATGGCCATAAGGTGGATGAAAAGAATGGAAGACCAATTCAACAATATGTGTAGGAACCAAGAGGAAATGAAGAAGAACCAAGAGGAAATGAAGAGAAACCAAGAAGAAATGAAAAACGACATCACTGCCATAAAGAACTCAATAGAAAGCATCAACAGTAGACTAGAAGAAGCAGAGGACCGCATCAGCGAGCTAGAAGACAAGGTAGAAAAAAATACCCAAACAGAACAGCTTCTAGAAAAAAAAAATTAAAAAGCAGGAAGAGAGCCTAAGAGAACTCTGGGACAATGCTAAACGAAACAACATCCGAATAATAGGGGTGCCAGAAGGAGAGGAAACTGAGCAAGGAATAGAAAACCTGTTTGAAAAAATAGTAACAGAAAAGTTCCCTGATATAGGGAGGAAAAAACTCACACAAATCCAAGAAGCTCACAGAGTCCCAAACAAAATGAACCCGAAAAGACCGACACCAAGGCACATAATAATTAAATTGGCAAACACCAACGACAAAGCAAGAATCTTAAAAGCAGCCAGAGAGAGACAGAAAGTTACCTACAAAGGATCCCCCATCAGACTAGCGACCGATTTCTCAACAGAAACACATCAGGCAAGAAGGGAATGGAATGAAATATACAAAGTCATGCAAAGGAAGGGTCTGAATCCAAGAATACTATACCCAGCGAGACTATCAATCAAAATTGAGGGTCAAATCAGGAGCTTCACAGACAAAAATGGTCTACGGGAGTTTATTACAACGAAACCAGCAATGCAAGAAATGCTAAAGAGTCTGCTGTAAATAGAAAAAACAGGAAACAAAGAAGGAACGCAGCGGTAAAGAACAAAAATGGCGACTAACAAGTTTCTATCAATAATAACTTTAAATGTAAATGGATTAAATTCCCCAGTCAAAAGGCATAGGGTAAATGAGTGGATAAGAAAACATGACCCATATATCTGCTGTCTACAGGAAACCCACCTCAGAAAAAAAGACGCACACAGACTGATGGTGAAGGGATGGAAAAGGTTTTTCAGGCCAATGGAAGTGAAAAAAAAGCCGGGGTAGCAATACTTATATCTGACAAATTAGATCTCAAAGTGAAGGACATAAAAAGAGATCAAGAAGGCCACTTCATAATACTAAAGGGAGCAGTCCAACAAGAAGAAATAACTCTGGTAAATATATATGCACCCAATATAGGAGCACCCAAATACGTCAGAAATCTTCTGGAGAAGATCAAGGGAGAGATTGGCAGCAATACAATCATAGTAGGGGACCTTAACACCCCATTATCGCCACTGGACAAATCCTCTAAATAGAAACTCAGCAAAGAAACATCAATCCTAAATGACTCACTAGATCAGATGGAATTAATTGACATCTTCAGAACATTTCACCCCAAAGCCACAGAATATACATTCTCCTCAGGTGCACATTTGTCATCTTCAAAGATAGACCATATATTGGGTCACAGACAAAGTTTCTTCAAATTCAAGAAAATTGAAATCATATCAAGTATCTTCTCAGACCACAAAGGCATAAAACTGGAAATCAACTACAACAAAAACAATCCAAAAAAATCAAACACATGGAGACTAAATAGCATGCTATTAAACAACGACTGGGTCACCAGTGAGATCAAAGAAGAAATAAAAAACATCATGGCAACGAATGACAATGAAAACACAACAATCCAAAACCTATGGGACACAGCAAAAGCAGTCTTGAGAGGGAAATTCATAGCTCTACAAGCCTACTGCAAGAAACAAGAAACAATGAGAATAAATGACCTAACTCTACAACTCGAAGAATTAGAAAGAGAGCAACAAAAAAAGCCCACTGTAAGTAGAAGGAAGGAAATAACAAAGATCAGAGTGGAGATAAACGACATAGAGACCAAAAAAACAATACAAAAGATCAACAAAACCAAGAGCTGGTTCTTTGAAAGGATAAACAAGATTGATACACCTCTAGCCAGGCTCACCAAGAAACAAAGAGAGAGGACCCAAATAAACAAAATCAGAAATGAAAGAGGAGAAATAACAACAGACCCCATAGAAATACAAAGGATTGTTAGAAAATACTATGAACAACTCTACTCCAACACACTAGACAACCTGGAGGAAATGGACATATTCCTAGATAAATACAACCTTCCAAAACTTAACCAGGAAGAATCTAAAAATCTCAATAGGCCAATAACTATGGAGGAAATCGAAGCAGTAATCAAAAAGCTTCCAGCAAACAAAAGCCCGGGGCCAGATGGCTTCACAGGGGAGTTTTACCAAACATTCAAGGAAGACCTAAAACCTATCCTCCTCAGACTATGTCGAAAGATCCAAGAGGAAGGAACACTTCCCAGCTCATTCTATGAAGCCAACATCACCCTAATCCCAAAACCAGATAAAGACAATACAATGAAAGAGAATTATAGGCCAATATCCCTCATGAACATAGATGCCAAAATCCTCAACAAAATCCTAGCAAATCGGATCCAGCAGTACATCAAAAAGATCATACACCATGACCAAGTAGGATTTATCCCAGGGATGCAAGGATGGTACAATATCCGCAAATCAATAAACGTGATACATCACATAAACAAATTGAGAGAAAAAAACCACATAGTCATATCAATTGATGCGGAAAAAGCATTTGACAAAATCCAACACCCTTTCTTGATAAAAACTCTCAGCAAGATAGGAATTGAGGGATCATACCTCAACATAATAAAATCCATATATGACAAACCCACAGCCAACATCATAATCAATGGGCAAAAACTAAAACCATTCCCCCTAAAAACAGGAACAAGACAGGGATGCCCCCTCTCACCACTCCTGTTCAACATAGTACTGGAAGTACTAGCCATTGCAATCAGACACGAAGAAGAAATAAAAGGCATCCAGATTGGAAAAGAAGAAGTAAAACTGTCCTTATTTGCAGATGACATGATACTGTACATACAGAACCCTAAAGACTCCATCAAAAAATTATTAGACTTAATAAATGAATTCGGCAATGTAGCAGGATACAAAATTAATGCTAAGAAATCCATGGCATTTCTTTACACCAATAGTGAACTTACAGAAAGTGAAACTACAGAAGCAATCCCATTTACCATTGCACCAAAAAAATTAAAATACCTAGGAATAAACTTAACTAAGGAGGTAAAAGACTTACATGCTGAAAACTACAGGACACTGAAAAAAGAGATAGAGGAAGACATAAACAGATGGAAGAATATACCGTGTTCATGGATTGGTAGAATCAACATCATCAAAATGTCCATACTACCCAAAGCAATTTATAGATTCAATGCAATCCCCATTAAATTACCAACGGCATATTTCACAAATCTAGAACGAACGTTCCAAAAATTCATGTGGAATAAAAAAAGACCCCGAATAGCTGCAGCAATCCTGAGAAAGAACAAAGTAGGTGGGATCTCAATACCAGATATCAAACTGTATTACAAAGCCACTGTTCTTAAAACAGCTTGGTACTGGCACAAGAACAGACATATAGATCAATGGAATAGAATAGAGACCCCAGAAATCAACCCAAACCACTATGCCCAATTAATATTCGACAAAGGAGGCAAGAGCATACAATGGAGTCAAGACAGTCTTTTCAATAAATGGTGTTGGGAAAATTGGACAGATACATGCAAAAGGATGAAACTAGATCACCAACTCACACCATACACAAAAATAAACTCAAAATGGATAAAAGACTTAAACCTAAGACGAGAAACCATAAAAATACTAGAGGAATCCACAGGCAGCGAAATCGCAAACATATGCCGAAGAAATTTCTTCTCTGATAATGCTCCTAGGGCAATGGAAACTAAAGAGAAAATAAACAAATGGGACTACATCAAAATAAAAAGCTTTTGCACAGCAAAGGAAACCATCAAAAAAACAACAAGAAGACCCACTACATGGGAGAACATATTTACCAATGATACCACCGATAAGGGTTTAATTTCCAACATTTACAGGGATCTCATGAAACTTAACAAAAGGAAGATAAACAATCCAATAAATAATGGGCAACGGACCTAGATAGACACTTTTCGAAAGAGGACATACAGAAGGCAGAAAGACATATGAAAACCTGCTCAAAGTCACTAATTATACGAGAGATGCAAATCAAAACGACAATGCGTTATCATCTCACACCTGTCAGAATGGCTATCATCAACAAATCAACAAACAACAAGTGTTGGAGAGGATGTGGGGAAAAAGGAACCCTTCTGCACTGCTGGTGGGAATGCAGACTGGTGCAGCCACTGTGGAGAACAGTATGGAGCTACCTCAGAAGACTAAAAATGGAACTCCCATTTGACCCTGTGATCCCACTCCTAGGAATATATCCCAAGAAACCAGAAACGCCAATTAAAAAGGATATATGCACCCCTATGTTCATAGCAGCACAATTCACCATAGCTAAGATTAGGAAACAGCCTAAGTGCCCATCAGCAGATGAGTGGTTTAGAAAACTGTGGTACATATACACAATGGAATACTATGCTGCAGTAAAAAATAAAGGAACTCTTGCCTTTTGCAACAGCATGGATGGAACTGGAGAGCATTATGCTAAGTGAAATAAGCCAGTCAGAGAAAGATAAATACCACATGATCTCACTCATTTGTGGATTTTAGAGAACAACATAGACTGATGAAAAGGTACAGACCCAAAGACTGAGAAACAGCGATCAGGCTATCAATCCCCAGAAGGAAAGTAGGGGAGGGCGGGGGTAAGGGGAAGAGATCAACAGAAGGACTTGTATACATGTATATAAGCCAAACCAATGGACATGGACAACGGGGGGATGGGAGCATGAGTTTGTGTGTGTGGGGGAGGTTGGGGGTTAAAGGGGGGGATGAGGACACATTTGTAATACCTTAACTAATAATAATAAAAAAATGTATTTTTCATCATTATATAGTGTTTTTGTCGCTTGAATGAATTTTATTATTTCTTCAAGGTTCTTCACATACATACACCTTAAGAGATATCAAGTAGGCGTAACATGTTCTCAAAAAATTAGGGTTGGCACGCAGAAGAATTGTGAGTCAGAGATTTTGCTGGTTTTGGCAAGCACTCACAAAAAGTTTGCCCACCCCTGCCCTAGACAATTGAAAAGACTAATGGACACCTTTTTTTTCCAACCATCTCCCACTACTATGCCTAAAATTTTCTATCAGTACAGTCAATCACAGGCAATGGAATAAATTAGATTTAAGCTTTCTTAATTACAGTTGTATTCTAAATATGCCTCCCATTAGCTCTAGTCTAGTGGTCACCAACCGGTGTTCTGCAGACCACTGGTGGTCCGTGAGGTCCGAAAGGTTCGCGACCACTGGTTTAAGGAAACTGTCTAGTCAGTATCTTATGTTAGGTTTCCAAGGAGCTAAACTCCCACTGTCTCTGTGGGGTTTGTTTACTCGGCTCTCACAGGTTCATCTTGGGCCATGATTCTGGTAGGTGGCAGGGGGCATGTGTATTGGTGGGGGCTCATATTAGTGTAGCCTTACCATGAAAAATTCTGCGAGGATTCTAATCAGTTTAAAATGACCAATTATAGCCAGGTCAGCATGGTTCAGTGGTTGAGCATCGACCTATGAACCAGGAGGTCACAGTCAGGGCACATGCCCAGGTTGTGGGCTTGATTCCCAGTAGGGGGTGTGCAGGAGGCAGCCGATCATTGGTTCTCTCTCATTACTGATGTCTCTCTCTCTCTCTCTCTCTCTCTCTCTCTCTCTCTCTCTCTCTGTCTCTCTCTCTCTCTCCCTGTCTCTCTCTCTCTCTCCCTTCCTCTCTGAAATAAATAAAATATAGATTAAAAAAAAAGACCAATTATAGGTTCTACTTTACATACATTGGGGATCAATGTATGACACTACTAGTATATGTGTGTTGTGAAATCCAGACCTCCTCAAATTTATTGCGAATTCTTATGCACATTGAACATGGTCTATAGACTGATAAGTAATAGCATATCCTACAGATATGTTATTTTGAAAACAGTGTAGTTCAGGTGTGATAAAAAATATGAATTATTTATAATATAATAAACAAATATAAATATTTTATAGCTATTGTAATAACTGAATTCCTGGTAAGTTTAAGTGTAAATTATTTCTTCAATCTATAGATTCAAAAGAATAAGTACTACCTTCTTGTGAATTTTACAAATTTAACCTGCTAGGCACTGTTCTAAACACTTATAAAAATGAACTCATTTAACTTTCATAGCACTCTCAGAGGTAAGTATTGTTATTATTTTTACACCAGAGGCCCAGTGCATGAATTCGTGCACAGGTGAGGTCCCTTGGGGTGGTCTGTGGGGATCAGGCCAAAACTAGTAGTTCAACGCCACCTGCTGCTCCTGCCTGCCACTCCCGCTCATCCTGGCCCCGCTGCACCTACCGCTGTCTCATGCCCAGTCAGTCCGGATCAGGAGAGGCTCATGCTGCCACAGCGGGGCTCACCAACCATGAGTCCTGCATCTGGCGCCCATCCTGAGGGGGGTGGGGGGGTGGGATGTGATGGACCCTCCTGGTGGGCAGTGGGACGCCCTTGCCAGCCCAAAATCTGGATCCATCCTGCTGATGTTCGCCGGTTGTTGGGAGCCACCTGGCTGCTGCTTTTATATCATTTCTTCCTTGTGGAGCATCTCGGGAGGGGAAATGGCTGTGGTGCCCGAGGCTGACTTCCAGGAGGCCAGCAGTGCTGTTGAGATTGTGCCGGTGGTGCCAGTCCATTGGTGCCTGGCACGTTCTCTGGAGATTGGACTTGCAGGACTACCGAGGGAGTAAGTGGCTGCCGCTGGGTCGGGTTGGTCAGCTGAGCAGAGCTTCTGCTGTGGGAGCACACTGACCACCAGGGGGCAACTCCTGGGCGTTGAGCACCTGCCCCCTGGTGGTCAGTGCGCGTCAGCAACCAGTCAAACGGTCATTTGGTCCTTTGGCCACTTAGGCTTTTATAAGTACCGCGCGCTAACCGATTGCGCCACTGGAGCTCCACTTAGGCTTTTATAAATACAGATGAGATATAATGAAGATGGGAAACAGACAGCTTAAGAGGCTTGCCTGAAGTCCTACAGCTAGTCAGTGGCAAAGCTGGAATCTGAACACAGGTTCTGGCTCCAAGGTCTATGCTCTTAGCTATTGGCCATCTTGCCTCTCTTTTATTATTTTTATTTATTTTTATTATTATTTTTAATATTTTTCTTTATTGATTTCAGATAGAAACATCAATGATGAGAATCACTGATTGGCTGCCTCCTGCACTCCCCCCACTGGGGATCAAGCACGCAACTCAAGCATGTGCTCTTGGCTGGAATAAAACCTGGGACTCTTCAGTCCGCAGGCTAATGCTCTATCCACTGAGCCAAGCCAGCTAAGGCTTGCCTTTCTTTGAAAGAAAGAGGTGTCTTTATGTACTGCAAAGAGGTTGGGAACCTCTAATCTGAAATGTAAGCACTACCAAATTCTAAGTAAAAAGCAGCTGCAATTTAGTGTGGAGTTTTGAATGTGCAGCAACAAACTCTTATCAGGCCTGACCCTGAGAGTCAGCAGAAGAGATGGCTGTGTACATTATTTGTCTTTTTTGCCCTCTTGTGTAAATTTTAGAAATTTTATTTTTCAATTACAGTTGATATTCAATATTATTTTATGTTAGTTTTAGGTGTACAGCAAAGTGGTTCAACAGATAATTTACAAAGTAATATCCCCAACAATTCAAGTACTCACCTGGCACCATACAGAGTTATTACAACATTATTGACTACATTCCCTATGCTGAACTTTCCATCTTTATGATTATTTTGTAACTACCAATTTGTACTTCTTAATTCCTTCATTTTTTTCACTCAAATCCCCACCCCCTCTCCCCTTTGGCAGCCATCAATTTGTTCTTTTTTTTTTAATATCTCAAGGAAAACAATTTTAAATATTATAATGTTACATGCAATAAATGCCAATTATTCAAGAAAAACGACCTGACATATAATAATATTACATGCAATGAACATTAATATTTCAAGAATAAAAAGATTTTAAGTATAATAATATTACCAAAGCTGTACTAACATAATACAAAAGTTGTAGGAAATAATAAAAAATCTGCAAATAACAGGATTGCTTCTATTATATCTAGAATATCCCCCCACTCCTCGGTTCTATTTATGTTCATCAGCTTATGTTGTTCATTATATTCCACAAATGAGTGAGATCATGTGATATTTCTCTTTTTCTGACTGGCTTATTTTGCTAGCATGATGCTCTCCAGGTCCATCCATGCTGTTGCAAATGGTAAGAGTTCCTTCTTTTTTACCGCAGCGTAGTATTCCATTGTATAAATGTACCACAGTTTTCTAATCCATTCATCTGCTGATGGGCACTTAGGCTGTTTCCAAATCTTAGCTATTGTAAATTGTGCTGCTATGAACATATATCCTTTCTGATTGGTGCTTCTAGTTTCTTGGGATATGTTCCTAGAAGTGGGATCACTGAGTCAAATGGGAGTTCCATTTTTAGTTTTTTAAGGAAACTCCATATTGTTCTCCACAGTGGCTGCACCAGTCTGCATTCCCATCATCAGTGCAAAAGTGTTCCTTTTTCTCTGCATCCTCACTAGCACTTTTCATTTGTTGATTTGTTGATGATAGCCATTCTGACAGTTGTGTAATGGTACCTCATTGTTGTTTTGATTTGCATCTTTAGGTTGATTAGTGACTTTAAACATCCTATATAATAAAAGCCTAATATACAAATTCTCCCCTCTGGTGGTCATTTGACCAAGAGTTTGACTGCTCGCTATGATGTGCACAAACCACAAGGAGGTGGTGTGGACCATGGCGGGCATCAGCAATGCAGTGCTGGCTCCCAGGCACTGAAGGGACCAGGCGGGGCTGGGGGCATGAGCTGGGGCTCGATCTCTGCAGGTCACCCGGAGGGACCCAACCCATGCATGAATTCATGCACCGGGCCTCTAGTGTTTTCATATATCTCTTGGCCTTCTTTATGTCCTCTTTTGAAAAGTGTCTATTTAGGTCCTTTGCCTTTTTTGATTGGATTGCTTATCTTCCTTTTGTTAAGTAGTATGAGTTCCCTGTAAATTTTGGAGATTAAATCCTTATCGGAGATAACATTGGCATATATGTTCTCCCATGCAGTGGGCTTTCTTGTATTTTTGTTGATGGTTTCTTTTGCTGTGCAAAAGCTTTTTATTTTGATGTAGTCACATTTGTTTATTTTTCTCTTTAGTTTCCATTGCCCTAGGAGCTGTATCAGTAAAGATATTGACTCGACATATGTCTGCTATTTTGCTGCCTATGGATTCTTCTAAGATTTTTATGGTTTCCCGCCTTACGTTCAAGTCCTTTATCCATTTTGAGTTTATTTTTGTGTATGGTGTAAGTTGGTGGTCTAGTTTCATTTTTTTGCATGTATCTGTCTAATTTTCCCAATACCATTTGTTGAAAAGATTATCTTGACTCCATTGTATGCTCTTGCCTCCTTTGTCAAATAATTGAGCATAATGGCTTGGGTTGATTTCTGGATTCTCTGTTTGGTTCCACTGGTCTATATGTCTGTTCTTGTGCCAGTACAAGGCAGTTTTGAGAACAGTGGCTTTGTAATATAGCTTGATATCTGGTATTGTGATCCCTCTAACTTTGTTCTTTTTTCTCAGGATTGCTGCAGCTATTTGGGTTCTTTTTTTATTCCATATGATTTTTTGGAGAGCTTGTTCTAGGTCTGTGAAATATTCTGTTGGCATCTTAATGGGGGTTGCATTGAATATATAGATTGCTTTAGGTAGTATGGACATTTTAATGATGTTGATTCTACCAATCCATGAACATGGTATATTCTTCCATTTGTTTATGTCTTCCTCTATCTCTTTTTTCGACATCCTGTAGTTTTCCAAATATAGGTCTTTTACCTCCTTAGTTAAGTTTATTCCTAGGTATCTTAATTTTTTCAGTGCAATGGTAAATGGGATTTTTTTTTTTTAGTTTCTCTTTCTGTGAGTTCTTTATAATAATAAAAGCATAATATGCTAATTAGACAAGACAGCCAAACAATCTTCTGGACATCATTCCTGACATCCTTTTGGATGAAGCCACAGTGCTGGGGGCTGAGGCAGAGGTGATTAGGGATGATCAGGCAGGCAGGCGAGCAGTTAGTGGAGATCAGGCAGGCAGGTTAGCGGTTAGGGGCAATCAGGCAGGCAGGCAAAGTGGTTAGGGATGATCAGGCAGGCAGGCAGGGTGGCTAGGGGCCATCAGGCAGGCAGTCAGAGGCGGTTAGGGGTGATCACACAGGTAGGCAAGCAGTTAGGGGCATCAGGCAGGCAGGCAGGCAGAGTGCTTAGGGGCGATCAGGCAGGAAGGCAGAGACAGTTAGGGGCAATCAGGCATGCAGGTGAGAGTTTTTAATCAAGAATGGGTGTTGGATTTTGTCACATGCTTTTTCTGAGTCTATTGATATGGTCATGTGATTTTTGTCTTTCAATTTGTTTATATGATCTATCATGTTTATTGATTTACAAATATTGTACCAGCCTTGCATCCCTGGAATAAATCCCACTTGATCACGGTGTATGATCTTTTAAATATATTGCTGGATGCGATTTGCTAATATTTTATTAAGGATTTTATCATCTATGTTCATCAGGGATATTGGCCTGTAATTCTCTTTCTTTGTAGTGTCTTTATCTGGTTTTGGAATTAGGATAATGCTGGCCTCATAAAAAGAGTTTGGATGTATTCCTTCCTCTTGAATTTTCTGAAATAGTTTGAGGAGTATAGGTGTTAATGCTTTGAATGTTTGGAAAAACTTCCTTGTGAAGCTGTCCAGACCTGGGCTTTTGTTTGGTGGCAGTTTTTTGATTACTGCTTCTATTTAATTAGTTGTTATTGGCCTATTCCGGTTTTTTGATTTTTCCTGATTCAGTTTTGGGAGATTGTATTTTTCTAGAAATTGTCTATTTCATCCACATTGTCCAGCTTGTTGGCATATAGTTGTTCATACTATTTTCTTACAATCCTTTGTATTTCTGTGGTGACCGTGGTTACTTCTCCACTTTTATTTCTGATTTTATTTATATGGGTCCTCTCTCTTTGTTTCTTGAGTCTGACTAATGGTTTATCAATTTTTAAAAAATATATTTTATTGATTTTTTACAGAGAGGAAAGGAGAAGGATAGAGAATTAGAAACATCAACGAGAGAGAAACATCGATCAGCTGCCTCCTGCACACCCCCGACTGGGGATGTGCCTGCAACCAAGGTACATGCCCTTGACTGGAATCGAACCTGGGACCCTTGAGTCCGCAGGCCAATGCTCTATCCACTGAGCCAAACCGGTTAGAGCTATCAATTTTGTTTATCCTTTCAAAGAACCATCTCTTGGTTTCATTGATTTTTTTTTGAGTCTCTATGTTATTTATTTCTGCTTTAATCTTTATTATTTCATTCCTTCTACTTACTCTGGCCTTTTCTTGTTGTTCTCTTTCTAGTTCTTTAAGTTGTAGGGTTAAATAGTTTATTACTGATTTTTTTTTGTTTTTTTGAGGTGTGCCTGTAGTGCTATGAATTTCCCTCTCAGGACTGCTTTTGCTGTGTCCCAGAGATTTTGGGTTGTTGTGTGTTGATTTTAATTTTTTTCCAGGAAGTTTTTGATTTCACTCTTGATCTCATTGGTAACCAATTTATTGTTTAATAACATGCTATTTAGTTTCCATGTATTTGAATGTTTTTGGGTGTTTTTACTGTAGTTGATTTCTAATTTCATTCTACTGTGAACTGACAAGATACTTGATATGCTTTCAATCTTCTTGAGCTTGTAGAGACTTGTTTTATGTCCTAACATGTGTCTATCTTTGTGAATGATCCATGTGCACTTGAGAAGCATGTATATTCTGCTGCGTTGGGGTGACATGTTCTATAAATGTTTCTTGAATCAATCTGATCCAGTGTGTCCTTTAGAGTCTGTTTCTTTGTTAAGTTTTTGTCTGGAAGATCTGTCCAGGGAAGTCAGAGGGGTGTTAAAAACCCCTGCTATGACTGTATTGTTGTCAGTCTCTCCTTTAAAGTCCTCTGGAAGTTTTTAAAAAATATGTATTTAGGTGCACCTATATTGGGTGCATAAGTATTTACCAGGGTTATATCTTCTTGTTGGATTGATCCCTTTAGTATTATGTAGTGACCTTTGTTTTCTCTTGTGATGGTCTTCATTTTAAAATCTATTTTGTCAGATATGAGTATTGCTACTCCAGCTTTTTTTTCTTTTCCATTTTCATGGAAAATTATTTTCCATCTGCATGGAAAATTATTTTCCATCTCATCACTTTCATCCTGTGTGTGTCTTTTTTTTGAGGTGGGTCTCTTGTAGACAGCATATAGTTGGATCATGGTTTTGTATCCATTCAGCTACCCTACACCTTTTGATTGGAGCATTTAATCCATTTACATTTAGGGTTAGTATTGAGAGGTACTTATTTATAACCATTTTAATTCTATATGGCTAGGTTTCTCTCTCTGTTTCTTCTTCTCAGCAATCCCTTACAGCAATCCCTTTAGCATTTCTTGTAATACTGGCTTGGTGGTGATGAACTGCTTTATCCTTTTTTTTTTTTGTCTGAGAATCTCTTTATTTGACCTTTCCCCCCCACCACCACTCCCACCACCCCCCAGCTGAGATATCTCTCCAGGACTTGCTGTATGTGAGTGCCTGGCCAACCCTTTCATGCCTCTGCCCCTCCTACCAGTCTCTATGCATCAGTTCTTGGGCATCAGGGTTCTCTCCTGTGAGTTTTCCATTGATTATTCAGGAAGCCTTTCTGTATTTCAGTTGTAATTCCAGCTTTTTCCTGGAAGCATGTCCATGCAGCATCCACCTACTCTGCCACCATTTTTAATACAATGTGTTTTTTAAAAAATTATTTTTATTTTCATCAAAATAGCACTCAAAAGTTAACAAAAACAAAAGTACTCAGTCACCACCTCCCCATTCCCCATATCATGTCACATCATTCTCCCTAGCAGCAACCACTCTTAGCATTTACATTTTTAAAAATATATTTTTATTGATTTCAGAGAGGAAAGAAGAGGGAGAGAGAGGTAGAAACATCAGTGATGAGAATCATTGATCGGCTGCCTCCTGCAACCCCCCCACTGGGGATCGAGCCCACAACCCGGGCATGTACCCTTGACCGGAACCTGTTGGTTCACAAGCCAACACTCTATCCACTGAGCCAAACCAGCCAGGGCTAAATTTTGTTTCTATGCTTTGTTTCCATCTATATCTATATCTATATCTATATCTATATCTATATCTATATCTATCTATTTTTTTATTTTTTTTAATATATTTTATTGATTTTTTACAGAGAGGAAGGGAGAGAGATAGAGAGTCAGAAACATCGATGAGAGAGAAACATCGATCAGCTGCCTCCTGCACATCCCCCACTGGGGATTGCCCGCAACCCAGGTACATGCCCTTGACCGGAATCGAACCTGGGACCTTTCAGTCCGCAGGCCGATGCTCTATCCACTGAGCCAAACCGGTTTCGGCCTATCTATCTATCTATCTATCTCCCATCCAAGTACTAACCAGGCCCGACCCTGCTTAGCTTCCGAGATCAGACGAGATCGGGCGCGTTCAGGGTGGTATGGCCGTAGACCTATCTATCTATCTATCTATCTATCTATCTATCTATCTATCATCTATCTTCCTCACCTAAGGATACCTTCACTAATGAGAGAGAGAGAGAGAGAGAGAGAGAGAGAGAGAGAGAGAGAGAGAGAGAGAGAAACATTGATGTGTGAGAGAACCATTGATCCGCTGCCTCCCTTATGAGTCCTGATCAGGGATTGATTGAACCCAAAACTCAGGTATGTGTCCTGACTGGGAATCGAATCCGCAACCCTTCTGGTATATGGACGATGCTCAACCAACTGAATCAGGCTGTTTACATATTTTTAAAATAATATGCACATGTTCTATATGTCTATTCAACTCTTTTAGAAATTAATTTCTGCCCTAACATGATGAATAAGGATTTTTATCTCTTTTATATGTCCTATATTCTTCCTCTATCTTTTTTATTGATAGAATCCATTTTTTTGTTAACTAGTCAGTGCTTACATTACTATACAATTATTTACATATAAGTGTGTAATTATTATTTATTTGAGATACCCTATAGATATCTCTGAAGAGCTTTTAAAAATAAAAAAGAACAGAAAATTTCTAAAACATCAAAGTGCATCACATTGTTTTGTGAAAATGTTTTCCAGTTATATATTTAAGCATGTGTGTACTAGGACAAATATAAAATACATTTTTTTTTTTTTTTTGCTGTTGATTGAAATATTTTGCAAGAATTGGAGAGCAGGGAGGATACCAACCCCACTTCTTAGAAAAACAACACTTTCTACCTGAAGGGCCCCAGGGCAGAGGCTGTATAACCTGTATTTCAGAGGCAGAAAGTTAAAGCAAACCAGTACAAATAAAGCGGTGTGTTGAGATAATTATCTAGGATGCATTGCACAGATGGGGGGCGGGAGGGGGGAGGGGGGTGGTGGTGTCATTGGCTAAATTGTATGCCCTCAAAATTTGTATGTTTTAACTCTACCCCCAGTGTCTCAGAATGTGACTGTATTTGGAGGAAGGACATTCAAAGTGATGATTAAGTAAAAATGAGTCGGTTAGGGTGGGCCCTAATCTAATACTACTGATGTCCTTATAAGAACAGGCCAGGGATGTGTGCACACAGAGAAAAGGCCATGTGAGGACACAGTGAGAAAGTGACCATCTATAACCCAAAGAAACAAGCCTCAGAAAAAACCAAACCAACACCTTGATCTTGGATATCCTCCCGCATCCAGAACTGTGAGAAAAGAAATATCTGTTGTTTAAGTGGTATTTTGTTATGTCAGCCCCAGAGAACTAATACAGTGGGGTTGTAAGTCAATGAGTATCTGGAGATTTGTAAACATTGCCTTGAATATACCTTTGACTTTTTTGCCCCTGTCTTGATTTGTTCTACTCTCTTGGTAAGACTACACACTGGGATAAATGCAGCTTGCTTATATCAGTGCAGTTGAAATTGGCTGGAGAAAAATACACAAACTAGTCAACTGATTATACTTACAATTCATGACTCCAAACCCGAAACATCCAGTGGGTCTTGATGCCACTGGGCAATCAGACTGTATATTCCTATTCAGATCCTCTCCATTGTCCTTGATACAATTTCACATTTCCTTTCCATAGAACCCTAACATCATTCCCTCCTAACTACTCTCAGCTTAGGACCTTTCTTTCTAATTCACTGAAAAAAGAGGAGAATTTAGAAAAGAGGACTTGCATAGACTGCTGCCACCAGCACGTTCTCCCACCATTCAGCGTCGTACCCATAGTCCTGCTAGCTACTGTACATTCACTTCAACTGCTCCTGGCCAGAGTACATTGTCCCATTAGCTCCATTTCCTTGCAAAGGCATTGAATAAGCAGTTCACCTCATCATCCACCTTATCAGTTTTTCAGCCTCTTTTCATTATTCTCATCATCATACCTGCTGCTATTTTTCTTATTTTAAAGACCTCAACCCTACTTTCTTCACCAACAACTAATTCACCTCTTTGCTCCCCTATGTAGCAATTTTGTTTCTAATTTTATTCCTTCTTCATGTTGATTTCAATTAATTTTTCATCCTCATTTCCTCATCAAAACTCAGCTTGTAAAGGTCATCAAAGACCTCCATGCTGCGGAGTGCTCTCTGTGTTTGATCTCTCAGGAGCCCTGAACATGTCAATCTCCCCTCTTCTCTTTGATAACGGTTTCTTCACTTGGTTTCTGGGATGTCAGACTTACTTCACTTTTCTAATCTAACTCTTTCTTGCTAGTTGTTCCGGGGCTTAGGGCTCCCTTTTCCACGACCCACATGGGAAAGAGAGTGTGAACCGGTTCCTTCAAAATGGAGGTGTATTGGGGATTGAGAAAATGAAAGACAGACACAAAATAGAAAGTACAGCTGGGCCTGGGTAGGCTTCTGTCCTATTCTGGCAGAGAGGCAGAAATACCAAGTCCCAAAGCATCGTGTTTATTTTATAGTCGAATTACAGGAAGTTACATCGCATCTAGGTGGGACTTTCGACATTATGAGATCCATCTCCTTAAAACTGGGCGGGAGTCAAACTGGGTGGCGCCCAATCTTTTGACTGGTCATGCCCCCAAGGGAGTGGCTTTGCCGGCTCCCTGGGTCCAGCTGACATAAATTAAACCGAGTATGGCCCTCAACAGCTAGTTCCACCTCTCAACCCTGACCTCTAAACAAGAGTGTTTTAGGGCAACTTGTTACTTCTCATCTCTATGTACACTCACTTTTGATCATTTACATAGTCCAGTGGATTTAAATATAATCTGTAAACTTGTATTTCCTATCCAGACTTGTCCTCTGAATTCAGGCTTGTATATTCAACTCCTATTAGATACTTCTATTTCTTCCATTGGATATCTAAAAGATATAAGCAAAACCAAATTCCTTATCTATACCCTCACTTCCCCATTCACCCACACCACACTTCCTGCAACTTTCTTCAACTCAGTTGATGGAACTTCCTCAATTCTATTGTTTTATCCTTGACTCCTCTCTTTGTTTCTCATACACCATATCCAATTTATCAGAAAATCAGGATAGTTATGTCTTCAGACCATGCCCAGAACTTGTCTACTTCTCACTTTTTCTTTTCTAATTGCAGGTCCCCATTTCCATCATCTCTCACCTATGTGTACAGAAATTGCCTTCTAATTTTTCTCTCTGCTTCTCCCCTGACATCTGCTGGCTGTTCTCAACACAGCAGCAAGAGTGATCCTCTTTAAAACCCAAGTTAGATCATATTATTCTTCAGCTCAAAAGTCTGCAGTGGCTCCCCATTCCATTTAGTGGAAAAACCAAACACAAGGAGGTATGAGACCTGACATAATCTGACCCAGCATTACTTTTCTGACCTTCCCTTCCCTTCCCTTCCCTTCCCTTCCCTTCCCTTCCCTTCCCTTCCCTTCCCTTCCCTTCCCTCCCCTCCCCTTCCCTCCCTTTACTTTACTTTATTTACTCTGTTCCAGCCATTCTAGTCCTCAAGCACCTCAGGATACTCCTGTCTAATGACTCACACTGGCTACTCTCCCTGCCTTTCTCTGTTGGCTCCCCAATAATCACATGGATAATCTTTCACTTCTTGCACAAATCTCCCTTTCTCAAGGAGGCCCACCCTGACCACCCTATTTACTACTGCATTCTGACCCCCCACATTCCATTGCCTCTACCCTGCTCGTTTTTTCTCATAGCACTTATTATTTTCTCACACTCTATATAATTTAGTGGATGAATGTTTTGCTAATTGTCTCTTCTACTAGAATTTAAGCTCTAGGAGGCTAGAATTTCTTGTATCTTTTGCTCACTGATATATCCCCAGTGCTCACACAGAGTGGGCACCATAACTATTATTGGATTTGTTGTTATGGAGGTGCTGAAATCACCAAAGACACTGAAAACAAACTGTAACTATTTAAAGGTTTGCATCTAAATGCTAAAACATTGTTTTCAAACTATTTTCTATCCATAGTTTCCCTGAGGATTCTTAAAGTAACTCCAAATATTTATAATACCCTTAGCCAAAAAAGGAATATTTTGCAGTGAAAGGGCAAGTCGTCGCAGGGCCTACGTGAGCCGGCCGCCGGGAGATGGAGGAGGAGGCGATCGCCGGCGCCCCCGGGGACGAGACGGAGGACGTGGACTTCCTGTCTGGGCTGGAACTGGTCGATCTGCTGGACCCCCGGCAACCGGACTGGCCACTGGAGCCCGGGCTCAGCTCGCCCTGGGCGGGGCTAGGACTGTGCCCTCCATCTTGCCCTGGGTCCTCCATTTTTGGGGCAGCCGCCATGTGCTCAGGAGAGTACCTTCTTCCCGGAAGCCCAGGCCCCCGCTGGCCACGCCCGGGATTTCTTTAAACTAACCAATGACAATCAAGGGATGTGCACGCCATAGAGATAACCACATCCTGTGTAACAAGACCCAACTCGTGCCTGGCCAATCGGCGGGGCCCACATTCCCCTCCCCTGCCCTTACTATAAAACCCACAATCCCATCAGGCCTCCCTCTCTCTGCCACCTGCTGCTGTGCCAGTAAGGAGGGCAGGGGAGCCAGACCTAGGTTTGAAATAAATGACTCTTTGCTTTTGCATCGGACCCGCTGGCTCCCTGGTGGGATCTTGGGAATCTTGAAATCTGGGCACAACAGCAGCTGTAGTGGAGTGTCAACTTTCTTCTACCCTCAAGGTTCTTTTGACTGGTATAATAACCAAGTAGACATGAAACATTAACAAAATAACCAAATTTAATACACACATATGTATGGGCACCCTACATACATGAGAGAGTCAGAGACCCTACATGCAGGAGAGGTTCAGAGATAGAAAGAGTACATGGGTATCTAAGACATTCTGAGCTAGGGATGAGATAAGGTACGTTGGGGGATAAGAGTTATTGCAGAATGATAAACAGAGCAGATGTTTAGTAAAGAGAAGTTTGTATTGCCCTACAGACAGGTCAAAAGAGGTTATCTATGGTAATCTCCCATTATAGGCAAGGCCTCTAAATAAAATTCTTCTAGGTAGTCAAAGGAGGTGAATCAGAAGTTTCTCCTGAGCCCACAGCTAAATTGCCCTTAGCTTAAAATAATCCACACACTACAGAAACATGTCTTCTGGTGACCAGCTCTGAATCCCCACACAGAGTAGTGGTGGGGACTGTCACAGCTACCTTGCAACTCAAGAAACACTGCTTATGAAGCTACTTTCCCCAGCCAGCTTCCAAAGTAAGTTTGAAGGCTCATATTCAAGGTCAAACCCACCAGAGTGGAGTGGAGAGTCAAACTAAGTCATTTCTCTACAGGCAGTGAGAAAAGGTGAACAAGACAACTGTGGTCAGGGTAAGCTTCCTGGAAGGGGTGAAAACAGAAACTCCTAAGAAGGTAGGAGTTGGCTGGGCTAAGTGTTGAAGATGAGGCTGGAAAATTGACAGAGAGGAAGAGAGAGGGAGAAACATCAATAATGAGAGAGAAACAATGATCCTCTGCCTCCTACATGCCCCCTAATGGGGATGGAGCACACAACCTGGGCATGTGCCATGACCAGGAATCAAATTGGTGATGTCCTGATGCATGGGACAATGCTCAACCAACTGAACAACACTGGCCGGGTAAAATAGGAAATTTAAATTCTGAAAATTATTCCATTCTGCTATGCTAAATAATTGATCAGCAAGCTAAGCAGCTGAACATGTATAATTTGTAAAATTTTGGGTTTTAAGATATTTATTTACTTATTTATTTTGAGAGTTAATAAAATTATATAGGATTCAGGTGTACAATTCTATAATACATCAACTGTATTGTGTGTTCACCACACCATCGATGAGTTTGAGTGTTTCTTGAGATAGGCCTGCAATGATATAAACTTCCCTGTTATTACAACTTTTTCGGTTTCCCCAACATTTTAATGTTTTATTGTTATTGTTATTTGTGTCTATGTACTGTATTTTTCTGTGTATAAGATGCCCCCCCACTTTTCCAACTCAAAACTAAGAAATCAATATTTTAAACATAAAACAGAACACATTTTTATTTAATAATTACTGCAGGTAATGTTTACATACCAGTACTGTGATATTATGCAGCATATCACTTTATTCAGCCTCTGTTGCATCACTGCTCTCTTCTTCATCACTATTAGTTTCAGACATATGAATTTCTTCAACTTCTATTGTGTCACTGCTGTCTTCTGAGTCACTGTCTATATATGTGAGATCATCCTCATTAACTGGTGGCATTTTCTGAGCTAACTTTGTTCATGTTCTCATGGTCAACCCTTCTCTCCTCATGAAATTGAAGCACCATTTTGCCTTTCCTGTAAAATCAACAATGTTCATTTTGCTTGCAAACATTCTTGCCTGACATTGAATAAGCTTGGTTGACACACATAAGCCACTCTGGTGCTGCTCCACAATCCAAGTCTTAAGCCTTTGCTCCAAGTTTTCCCATTTTGCTCGTTTTCCTCTTAAGGCCTTCTTCTTTTTTGGCATCTTAAGGAGTTGTTCTTCCTGTTTTCTCCACTGTCTGATCATACACTCAGTGGGAGGAGGTCCAAATTGTCTCTCTGCAGCTCTATTTCCATGCTCTTTTGCGTAACTGATTACATTCAGTTTGAATTTTGCAGAGTAAGACAATCGCTTACTGGTATTTAACTTTTTATTTTTTGACATCTTTATGGGCTCAGAACACTCTGGTCCCTGTTGCATCTGTGCATTCTCCACCTCCACCTCCAATTACAGCATCAGCTGACGTCAGTAACAATAAGGCTTATGATTGGAGGAAGCCTGTTTAACAAGGTAAGGGCAGCTACGTGTTTTGGTTGACTTTCGTGTATAAGACGCCCCTTAATTTTCAGTCTAATGATTTTAGAAAAAAATAGTGTCTTATACACAGAAAAATACGGTATTTTTTGATGTCTTCTTTTATTTCTTCTTTGATCCACTCGCTTAGTAGCATATTGTTCATTCTCCACATATTTGTAATTTTTCCCACTTTTTTTTTTTTGCAGTTGATTTCCAATTTCAAAGTATTTTGTTCAGAGACTATGCTTAGTATAATTTCAGTCTTCTTAAATTTGTTGAATGTAGTTTTGTGTCCCAGCATATAGTTTATCTTTGAGAATGTTCATTGTATACTAGAGAAAAATATAATCTAGTGTTCTGGGATTAAAGGCTCTGTAAATATTGATTATGTTCATTTGGCCTAATGTGTCTTTTTGTTGTTGTTGTTGTTAATCCTCACCCAAGGATATTTTTCCATTGATTTTTAGAAAGAGTGGAAGGGAGGGGGAGAGACACAGAGAGAAAGAAACATTGGTGTGAGACCTATCGATAGGTTGCCTCCTGCATGTGCCCCAACCAAGGCTGACAATCGAGCCTGCAACCAAGGTACATGCTCTTGACTGGAATGGAACCCAACCCTCAGTCTGTGGGGCAATGCTCTAACCACTTAGCAAAACTTGCTAGGGCCCTAATGTGTCATTTAAGGCTAATATTTTCTTTCTCTTTTAAAAATATTTTTTTTACTGATTTCAGAAGAGGGAGAGGAGAGAGAGAGAGAGAGAGAGAGAGAGAGAGAGAGAGAGAGAGAGAGAGAGAGAACATGAATGATGAGAATCATCGATCAGCTGCCTCATGCACGCCTCACACCAGGGATTGAGCCTGCAACCCAGGCATGTGCCCTGACCAGGAACTGAACCATGACCTTCTGGTTCATAGGCTGATGCTCAACCATTGAGCCATGCCAGCCAGGCAAGGCTATTTTCTTATTGATTTTCTAGTTGGATGATCTATCTGTAGCTATCAATGAGGTATTTAGGTCCCCTACTATAATTGTGTTTTTGTTAGTTTCTTGCTTTAGTTCTGTTAGTAGTTGCTGAATATATTTTATTGCTCCCTGATTGGGTTTGTATATACTGAAAAAACATTATGTCTTGATGATGATTATTTTTATAATTATACCTTTAAAAATTTTAAATATATTTTATCAGATATAAGTATGTCTACATTCACTTTTCCTTGGATGCCATTTGCTTGAAGTATAATTTTCCACCCTTTTACTTTGAGTCCAGATTTGTCCTTCCAGCTTAGATGAGTCTGTTGGAGGCAGCATATATTTGGGTATTGTCTTTTAATCAAATTTGTTACTGTATGCCTTTTTGTTTTGGTAAGTTTCAGTCCATTTATACTTTGGGTGATTATTGATATATCAGGATTTTTTAATAGCCATTTTATCTTTTGTTTTCTGGTAATTCTGTGTCTCCATTTTTTTTCTTGTGTTTTTGTCTGTTACTTTAGTTTGGTGGTATTCTATGATTTTTAAAATCTGTTTCCTCTTTTTATGCTATGTATCTCCATTGTAGATTTATTTTATAGTTACTATTAGGCTTATGTAAAAGAAAGTTTCATATACACAGTAGTCTTTTTTCTTCTAATTGCATCTTATCTACATTTCCACGAGCAAATTCAGACCTTTATCCCCTTTTGTTTTGTTGTCACAAATTATCTCTTTTTATACTGTGAGTTTATTTCCAAATTTCAGTAGCTATTGTTTTCTCTTTTTTTAGAAAAGTTTTTTACTTCCTTTAACTTTTATGTTATATTTAAGTATATAATATTCTATTCTGAATAAGGGTTGAAATTTCCTGTTTCTGTCTGTCTGTGAGTTACTTACTCATAGTTTATATTACTTTGTCTGTTTTAGGTAGAATAACATCTTTCAGTATTTTCTGTAAGTCAAGTTTTGTGGTGGTAAATTTCCTCAGCTTCTGTATATCTGAAAAAGTCTTCATGTTTTAAGGGTATTTTAAGGATAACATTGCTGAATATATTATTCTTCACTGGTTGGTTTTTTTTTCCTTTCAATAGTTTGAATATTTGATTCCACTCTCCTGGCTTGTAGAGTTTTTGCTGAAAAATCCAATGGTAATCTAATAAGATTTCCTTTATAGGGTACCATCTTCTTTTCCCTGGCTGCTGGAGAATTTTTTCTTTATAAGAGTTAATGCAGTGTAAGTACAATAATAGAAACATGTCCAAGAAAGAATATGAACATAAATGGGAAGTGATTTGGTCTGATTTCATGAGTGTAGGAATTTTAAACAATGAAGGAGCTTATTACTTTTTAAAAAATTTATTTTCTCTTGTTGACAGCATTACAGATGTTCCCCAATTTCCCCCTTTTACCCAACTTCACCCAGGCCGGCACCACCCCAGACCTTCACCACACTCTTGTCTGTATCCATGGGTTATGCATATATACACATATGTTCTTTGGTTAATCTCCTCCCATCTCACCTTTCTCCCCCCTGAGACTATCAGTCTGTTTCAGTATTCATGCCTCTGGACCTACTTTGTTCATTAGTTTATTTTGTTCATTAGATTCCACATATAAGTGAGCATGTGATGTTTGTCCTTTCTCTGACTGGTTTATTTCACTTAGTATAATGCTCTCTCCACGTCCATCAATGCTTTGCAAAAGGTAAGATTTCTTTCTTTCTTTTTCTTTTTTCTTTTCTTTCTTTCTTCCTTTTTTTTTTTTTTTTTTTTTACAGTTGAGTAGTATTCCATTGTGTAAATGGAGCACAATATTTTTTATCCACTCATTTTCTGATGGGCACTTGGGCTGTTTCCAGAATTTGGCTTTTATAATAATACTAGAGGCCCGGTGAACAAAAATTTGTGCACGGGGGGGGGGGGGGGGAGTGGGGAGGGCCCAGCCCGGCCTGTGCTCTCTCGCAGTCTGGGACCCCTCGGGAGATAACGACCTGCTGGCTTAGGCCTGCTCCTGGGTGGCAGAGGGCAGGCCCAATCCCTAGGTAAAGGCCCTGGTCGGGCTCAGAGCAGGGCCGATTGGGGAGTTGGGGCGCCGGCCCCTGTCATGCACAGAGCAGGGTGGACTGGGAGGTTGTGATGCCACCCTCAGTCACGCTCAGGGTAGGGCCGATTGGGGGGTTGGGGCACCGCCCCCTGTCACACTCAAGGCAGGGTCGATGGGGAGGTTGCAGCGCCACCCCCTGTCATGCACAGAGCAGGGCCAATCAGGGGGTTGCAGCGCCACCCCCTGTCATGCACAGAGGAGGGCCCATCAGGGGGGTTGGGGCTCTGTACCCTGTCACGCACAGAGCAGGGTCAATCATGGGGTTGGGGAGCTCCCTCCTGTCACTCACAGAGTAGGGCCAATAGGGGAGTTGGGGCACCACCCCCTGTCACACACAGAGCAGGGCAGATCAGTGGGTTGGGGCGCACCCACTCTCACACTAAGGGCAGGGCCGATGGGGAGGTTATGGCTCTACCCTGTCACACACAGAGCAGGGCCCACGGGGGGCGGGGGGGAATTGGGGCGCCGCACCCTGTCACACACAGAGCCGCAGGGCGATCAGGGGGGTGGGGAGCTCCCCCCTATCAGGCACAGCGCAGGGCTGATCAGGGGGTTGGGGCGCCTTCCCCTGTCACGAACAGAGCAGGGTGGATAGGGAGGTTGTGGCCCCACACCCTGTAACACACAGAGCCGCAGGGCGATCAGGGGGTTGGGGAGCTCCCCCCATCAGGCACAGAGTAGGGCTGATCAGGGGCTGGGGCGCCGCCCCCGTCACACATAGAGCCGCAGGGCGATCAGAGGGTTGGGGAGCTCCCCCCTATCAGGCACAGAGCAGGGCTGATCAGGAGGTTAGGGCGCCTTCCCCTGTCACGAACAGAGCAGGGCGGATAGCGCGGTTGTGGCCCCGCCCCCTGTCACACACAGAGCCGCAGGGCGATCAGGGGGTTTGGATGCTGCCCCCTGTCATGCTGATCCCGGTGCTGGGAGGCATATTACCCTTTTACTATATAGGATAGAGGCCTGGTGCATGGGTGGGGCTGGCTGGTTTGCCCTGAAGGGTGTCCTGGATCATGGTGTGGGTCCCCACTGGGGGGCCTGGCCAGCCTGGGTGAGGGGATGATGGCTGTTTGCAGTTGGTCACACACCCTTCAGGGTGGGGGTCCCCACTGGGGTGCCTGGCCAGTCTGGGTGAGGGGCTGAGGGCTGTTTTCAGGCTGGCGGGTGACTGAAGCTCCCAACTGCTCCCTTTTCTCTCTTTTTTTTAAAAAATTCTGGGCCAGCTTTAGCTCTGGCTCCAGCTCTGAGACCTCTGCTGCTGAAAGCAGGTATCTGGTTTGTTTGTGTTCTATAATCGAAACTCTGTATCAACTCCAGCTCTGAGATCCCGGCTGGCTGAAAGCAGGTTTCTGGGGTTTTGTTTAGCTTCTATATTTGTAACTATGTTTCAAACTGCAAGCACAGAGGCCGGCAAGGCAGGTGGGGAACTGTTGGTTTTCTCCGTCACTGAAGCAAGCAAGCCTCATGTTAGTTTCAAGCTGCCTGGCTGCCGGCCGCCATCTTGACTGGCAGTTAATTTGCATATCTTCCTGATTAGCCAATGGGAAGGGTAGTGGACGTACGCTAATTACCATGTTTCTCTTTTATTATATAGGAAAAGTGTAATATGCAAATTGACCAAACAGCTGAATAGCAGAACGACCATTCGGACGACCACACTATGACACCCACTGGCACCAGGCCAGGCAAGGCGGGTGCAATGCGATTGGTCAGGGGGCCCCACCATCACCCCATGATCACCCTTCAGTGGGAGGGCCAAGCAACTGGCCAGAGGGACGATCAATCGGGGGGCTCCATGATCACCCCAAAGAGGGAGGCTCAGGCCACCAACTGCAGGGACAATCCATCGCAGAGCCCTGGCCGAGTGGGTCGTGCCTACCTCTTTGGGGTGACCAATCATTGAGTCCAGTGATTGATTGCCCCAAAGAGGGAGGCCTAGGCTACCCAGTAGCGGTGCTGTGGTGGGTGAGTGGGGCTTCTCTCTGCAGGACAAACGATTGTGGGGCTCCAGGAATGCAAGAGGGCACAGGCCAGGCTGAGGGACAGCCCCCTGCAGTGCAAGAATTTCATGCACTGGGCCTCTAGTCCCATATAATAAAAATTTCTCAGATTTCACCAAGTTTTCAATTAATTTCTTTTCCTGTTCTAGGATCCAATCCAGGATCTATCATTACATTGTTATGACTCATTAGTCTCCTCCAAACTGTTACAATGCCTCATTCTTATCTCTCATGTCTGTGAGAATTTCTAAGAGTAGTGTTTGGTTAGTTTGTAGAATGTCTCCTCCTTGGGGTTTGTTTGGTATTTTCTCCTGATTTTGCTGAAGCCATGCATCATTGGGAAGGATATCACTGCATCATATCAGTGAGTACATCATATCAATTTATATGTATTATGATGTTAACTTCAATCACTTGGCTAAGATGATGTCTGCCAGAATGCTCCATTATAAATTTACTATTTTTCTCTTTGTAATTACTACTTAACTAGAGGGAGACACTTTGAATCTATGCTAATATCTTTTTTGGATTTCAACTTTTGTGTCAGGCTAACCAAGGTCTAATATTCTGTGTGCATAAAACAGAACTTCTCAAGTTACTGAAACTTCTCCCTTCCCCCAAAGAGAGGTTTTCCACAGGGTCAGTTTATAAGCTTACCTCACAGATTTTCTTTGTGGTTGTATTTTCCACATTGGCCCTACAGGAATTACTTTTTACTGTCTTACAAACTCAATTAATACACTTAAAAGAATGCTTGTTATATCCAGCAATTCATTGTGTTTTGCAATGGAAGACTTTTTTTCAAATTAACTATGCCAACATCTTGCTGAAAAAGAATTTTGCTTCCACCCACATACAGTGACACCAACATACATTTATATTCTTCTCATCGTTATGATTGGCTACATTTTCTGAGTCAAAATAAAGACTCTTATTCTGAGAAAGATTTTTCTTGATTTGTGAAATATTTTTATGTAAAAAGATTGTGTAATTGTGTAAAAATAAAATTAGGTTATTATACTTTAGTCTACTTCTCAGTCATATTCTTTTAAAGAATGAAATTACATAAAATTGAGACAATCACAGAAAATACTGGACATATGTTCTCTGAATCTATGGCTCATTAATCATGTTGCTCAACCTCTCCCTTTCTGTTTAGGACATATGGTCTTTTAAAACACCAGTACATCTATTGAACATTGAGCTCTCTTGTTTTTCAGTATTTGATGAAGATGATATGAGGAAATTACTATATCTAAACAATGGATAGATATAAAAGTATACTTAACAAAATAGTTCTTAACATTTCTTAAAAATTGGTTCAATCATTTTGTATTATTTTATTGCATTGCTCGTGTCTGACTTCTACACTGATTCCACTGATAACCCTTCCAGCATGCTTATTTCTATGTAGGTTTTTTTTTTTGACTGGTACCATCTGTCATCTTGCATGCTGAGTGGATTTGCATGTGATGATTACTGGTTTCCTAGTCCCTTGGATCTCACAATTCTCCGTGAAAGAGGAGGATCCCAGTATGGCTGTTATCAAATACCTGACTCATTTTGAATTTCCTGTTGAGATTCAAACCTGAAATGGAAAGTCAATGTTTCTGTTTAGGGGTAGAGGTTGGGGCTATATGTACGTATGTGCGTGCACACACACACACACACACACACACACACACTTGGAAGGGGAAGGCTAAGTCCTATTGCACAATAAAGCAAGGGACAGATGGCACTGTCAGTTCTAGACACAGCGCAGTCACACACCATATGAGCATTCCCAAACATTGCTGCATATGCTGCTGTCAATCCCTCTGACATTTAAATCCCAGAGCTCCAAGAGAACCAATTGCACTGCATTCCTCTAAACAATAAAAACTTCGTGAGTTTCTGCCTTTCCTCCACATTCCTTTCCACTCCATGATCCCTGGAGCTAGTTGGAGAAGAGCTCCAAACTAAAAATTAAAAAAAATCAAGAATTTAGTCATTTGTTCTCTAAGGCAAGAAGATACTGACACATGATGGTTCTGGAAATAAATAAGTGGGACTCATCACAATAAAAGTGAAAATTATTTATTCCCTGAAAAAGTACAGTAAGTCCTCACTTAACATTGTCAATGAGCTCTTGAAAACTGTGACTTTAAGAAAATTAACATATAATGAAATCAATTTTACCACAGGCTAATTGATATAAACCAGAGTTAAGTTCCTATGGTGTATTTCTGGCCACAAAAACATCAACAAACTTCTAAATAAAGGCCCAGAACACTTCTAATTCTAAACACTGAAATAAATGTGACCTAAACATATGTTTAATAAAGATGAATAAAATCAAGGAAGATAATTTTTTCCCACCCTACTTAGTCCAGCTCAGGGTTGTGGGTAGACAGAGCCTCTCCAGGCAGCTCAGGGAGCAAGGTGGGAACCCACCTTGGACAGGATACCCTTCCATCAGAGGATGTACTCAAACCAATACTCACACTCATGCAGACTAAAACAACTTAGACCAGAACTTGTCCCAGTTAGGCCAATTCACCTAACATGCACATCTTTGGTTTGTGGAAGGAAGGAAACCAGAGTACTCAGAGAAAACCCACACAGACATGGGAGAACATGCAAACTCCACACAGAAAGTGGCCCCAGTCAGGATTCATTTTTTTGTATCAATATAACAAAATGATGTTGAACAAAGACAACATTATTTGAGGACCTGATGTGTATTAAAATCTTCCTTTCTGAACAAAAATCTATGTGGAATAGACAATAATACTTTTTTTAAGTCCCTCATGCCAGTAATAATTCAGGGGAGATAAGATACACAATTTGGCTAAAATACAAGTTGGACCATGAACAGTAAAAAGTGAAAAAAGTTTAAATGAATGACACCACTGCTAATCAAGAGGATAGACTTTATGGAGACAGTAACATTTGAGTTGGACTTGGAGAGAATGAGTTTTAAGTTACAAGACAAGGGGGTTATAGTTTAACAGTGATTTAATACAAATGATATATATAGTACTAGAGTAATTCTTATTTCTGTCATAGGCTTTTAGCCCACAAAAAATTAAAATGAGAAAAAAAGAAGTAGTTTTGGGACTTGGTTTCTTTCTTTCTTTCTTTCTTTCTTTCTTTCTTTCTTTCTTTCTTTCTTTCTTCCTTCCTTCCTTCCTTCCTTCCTTCCTTCCTTCCTTCCTTCCTTCCTTCCTTTCTTCCTTTCTTCTTTCTTTTTTAGTGTAAGCTCTGATTTATATTATTTATTTTAAATTTTAATTTAAATTAATTTTTTCCATCACCATTTATCCCTTCCATGCCCTCTTCCACCTCCACCCATTCCCCCTCCACCCTCACAACCACTTCACTGTTGTCCATGTCCATGAGTTCTTTGTCTCTTTGTTTTCTTTTTTTGCTCAATTCCTCCACTATCCAACCCCCAGCCCCCAGAGTTGCTTGTCTGCTCTCTCTATATGAGTATTTATAACAAGTGCACATTTATTTATTTATTTTTACATTCTTTTAAAAAATTTTAAAATATACTTTTTATTATTGATAGTATTACAGATATCTCCCATTCCTCCCCACCCTCGCCCCTTCCTGTTAGGGTGGCTGAAGGAGGAAGGCATGAGGCCAAAAAGGGTGAAGAATTATGAATTTATTAGGTCATCTGGATACCCAGATGGGCTGAGCCCCAAAATGGTGCCAGCCCCAAAGATGGGGAGTCAGGGGGTTTTAAAGGACTCTAGGCTGATTTTATCTGGGTGGAGAATTCTCTGGGTGGGTCCTGAGGGGAAAGATAATGGTGTTAGCAAGTGGAATGTGGTCTTAGCAAGTGCTAAGTAAAAGGGAATGTCTGTTGTGAAGTGGTCCACAGGTCAGCTCCTAGGGGAGGAGGTATCCATTCAATTATTCGATCAGACCTAACACTTCCTTTCCGCCTCCCAGCCCCTACCCACACCCCTAGGTCTTCACTACTCTACTGGCTGTATCCATGGGCTATGCATATAAGTATATAAATTCTTTGGTTTATATCTTCTTGAGATTTGGCTATTTTGGGGTTGAAGAAATTCCTTTGTGACAACTTCTCCTGTTTGAAAACTTACTCCAACTGGAACTCACACGATATTGCTTGAATGTAAACTGGTACTACCACTTTGGACAAGAAAAATGAAATAAAGGCATAGCTTATGATCCAATGAGTCCATTCCTATATATATTCACCAAAAACACGTTCTAGAATATTTACAGCTGCATTATTTAGTCCCAAACTGGAAGTTACCAAATGCTAATTGACATTAAAATTGATACCTATATCATAAAATATTAACTCAAAGGAATGCTATATAATGATAAATGTATGACAGATCTACATACATATGGATGAGTCCCTCAGACATAAGGTTAAGCAAATAAGCCAGACATAACAGAATAGATACTGTATGATTCCTTTTATATAAAGTACAAAACTGGCCCTAACCGGTTTGGCTCAGTGGGTAGAGCGTCAGCCTGCGGACTGAAAGGTCCCAGGTTCAATTCCGGTTAAGGGCATGTATCTTGGTTGCGGGCACATCCCCAGTAGGGGGTGTGCAGGAGGCAGCTGATTGATGTTTCTCTCTCATCATGTTTCTAACTCTTTATTCCTCTCCCTTCCTCTCTGTAAACACTCAATAAAATATATTTTAAAAAATACATAAAAATAAAAATGGAATAAAAAAATAAAGTACAAAACTGGCTCAGGTAATTTGTGCTGTTAGAACATGTGACATTGTTACCTTGGGGGATAGTGACGGATAAAGGCTTCTAAGTTGTTGGTAATATACTATTCCTTTTTCTGGGTTATGATTAAAAGCATTTGTTTAGTTTATAAAAATTATTAAATTTTACTTTTATTTATTTTATTTTATTTTTTTCATTTTTTAAAAATAGGTTTTTATTGATTTTTTTATTTTTTATTTTTTAATTGTTTTATTGCTTAAAGTATTACAAGGAGTATTACATATGTCTCCTTTTTTTCCCGCCCTTAAAATCCCCCAGCCTTCCCTACCCCCCAGTGTCTTATGTCCATTGGCTATGCTTATATGCATGCGTACAAGTCCTGCGGTTGATCTCTTACCCCCCTCCTCCCACCCCTCAACCCTCCCCGGCTTTCCCACTCTAGTTTGACAGTCTGTTCGAGGTAGCTCTGCCTCTGTATCTATTTTTGTTCATAAGTTTATAATGGTCTTTATTACCCATGAGTGAGTGAGAGCATGTGGTACTTTTCCTTCATTGACTGGCTTATTTCACTTAGCATAATGCTCTCCAGTTTCATCCATGTCGTTGCAAATGGTAAGAGTTCCTTCTTTTTTACAGCAGCATAGTATTCCATCCAGTAGATGTACCACAATTTTCTAATCCATTCATCTACTGATGGGCACTTAGGCTGTTTCCAGATCTTAGCTATGGTGAATTGTGCTGCTATGAACATAGGGGTGCATATATCCTTTCTGATTGCTGTTTCTGGTTTCTTGGGATATATTCCTAGAAGTGAGATCACAGGGTCAAATGGGAGTTCCATTTTTAGTTTTTTGAAGAAACTCCATACTGTCTTCCATAGTGGCTGCACCAGTCTGCATTCCCACCAGCAGTGCATGAGTGTTCATTTTTCTCCACATCCTCTCCAGCACTTGTCGTCTGTTGATTTGTTGATGATAGCCATTCTGACAGGTGTGAGATGGTACCTCATTGTTGTTTTGATTTGCATCTCTCAGGTGATAAGTGACTTTGAGCAAGTTTTCATATGTCTCTTGGCTTTCTGAATGTCCTCTTTTGAAAGGTGTCTATTTAGGTCCTTTGCCCATTTTTTGATTGGATTGTTTATCTTCCTTTTGTTAAGTTGTATGAGTTCCCTATAAATTTTGGAGATTAGGCCTTTATCAGATATGACATTGGCAAATATGTTTTCCCACGCAGTGGGCTTTCTTGTTGTTTTGTTGATGGTTTCTTTTGCTGTGCAGAAGCTTTTTATTTTGATGTAGTCCCATTTGTTTATTTTCTCTTTAGTTTCCAATGCCCTAGGAGCTGTATCGGTGAAGAAATTGCTTCTGCATATGTCTGAGATTTTGTTGCCTTTGGATTCTTCTAGTATTTTTATGGTTTCCCGTTGTACATTTAAGTCCTTTATCCATTTTGAATTTATTTTTGTGTATGGTGTAAGTTGGTGGTCTAGTTTCATTTTCTTGCATGTATCCATCCAATTTTCCCAACACCATTTATTGAAGAGACTATCTTGACTCCATTGTATGTTCTTGCCGCCTTTGTCAAATATTAATTGAGCATATTGGTTCGGGCCGATTTCTGGGCTCTCTATTCTATTCCATTGATCTATATGTCTGTTCTTGTGCCAATACCAGGCAGTTTTGAGGACAGTGGCTTTGTAATACAGCTTGATATCTGGTATTGAGATCCCACCTACTTTGTTCTTTCTCAGGATTGCTGCAGCTATTCGGGGTCTTTTTTTTTATTCCAGATGAATTTTTGGAGAGTTCGTTCTAGGCCTGTGAAATATGCCATTGGTATTTTAATGGGAAGTGCGTTGAATTTATAGATTGCTTTGGGTAGTATGGACATTTTAATGATGTTGATTCTACCAATCCAAGAACATGGTATGTTCTTCCATCTGTTTATGTCTTTCTCTATCTCTTTTTTCAACGTCCTGTAGTTTTCTGAGTAGAGGTCTTTTACCTTTTTAGTTAAGTTTATTCCTAGGTAGCTTAATTTTTTTGGTGGTATGGTAAATGGGATTGTTTTTTTAGTCTCTCTTTCTGTAAGTTCACTATTGGTATATAGAAATGCCATAGCTTTCTTGGCATTAATTTTGTATCCCGCTATATTGCCATATTCATTTATTAAGTCTCATAGTTTTTTGATGGAGTCTTTAGGGTTTTTTATGTATAATATCATGTCATCTGCAAATAAGGACAGTTTTACTTCTTCTTTTCCAATTTGGATGCCTTTTATTTCTTATTCTTGTCTAATTGCAATGGCTAATACTTCTAGTACTATATCGAACAGGAATGGTGAGAGGGGGCATCCCTGTCTTGTTCCTGTTCTTAGGGGAAATGGTGTTAGTTTTTGTCCATTGAGTATGATGCTGGCTGTGGGCCTGTCATATATGGCTTTTATTATGTTGAGGTATGATCCTTCTATTCCCACCTTGCTGAGAGGTTGGTGTTTATTTATTTATTTATTTTTTTTTTATCAAAAATGGGTGTTGGATTTTGTCAAATGCTTTTTATGCATCAATTGATATGACTATGTGGTTTTTTTCTTTCAATTTGTTTATGTGACGTATCACGTTTATTGATTTTCAGATATTGTACCATCCTTGCATCCCTGGGATAAATCCTACTTGGTCATGGTGTATGATCTTTCTGATGTACTACTGGATGCGATTTGCTAAGATTTTGTTGAGGATTTTGGCATCTATGTTCATGAGGGATATTGGCCTATAAATCTCTTTCATTGTGTTGTCTTTACCTGGTTTTGGTATTAGGGTGATGCTGGCTTTCTAGAATGAGCTTGGAAGTGTTCCTTCCTCTTGGATTTTTTGTAGTAGTCTGAGGAGGATAGGTTTTAGTTCTTCCTCGAATGTTTGGTAAAACTCCCCTGTGAAGCTGTCTGGTCCTGGGCTTTTGTTTGCTGGAAGCTTTTTGATGACTGCTTCAATTTCTTCCATAGTTATTGGCCTATTGAGATTTTTAGATTCTTCCTGATTGAGTTTTGGAATGTTGTATTTTTCTAGGAATATGTCCATTTCCTCCAGGTTGTCTAGTTTGTTGGAGTAGAGTTGTCCATAGTATTGTTTAACAATCATTTGTATTTCTGTTGGGTCTGTTGTTATTTCGCCTCTATCATTTCTGATTTTGTTTATTTGGGTCCTCTCTCTTTGCTTCTTGGTGAGCCTGGCTAAAGGTTCATCAATCTTGTTTATCCTTTCAAAGAACCAGCTCTTGGTTTCATTGATTTTCTGTATTGTTTTTTTGGTCTCTATGTCATTTATTTCTGCTCTAGTCTTTATTATCTCCTTCCTTCTGCTCACTCTGGGCTTTTCTTGTTGCTCTCTTTCTAATTCTTTGAGTTGTAGAGTTAGATGATTTACTACCATTTTTTCTTGTTTTTTTGAGATAGGCCTGTAGAGCTATAAACTTCCCTCTCAGGACTGCTTTCATTGTGTCCCAAAGGTTTTGGATTGTTGTGTTTTCATTGTCATTAGTTTCCAGGATGTTTTTAATTTCTTCCTTGATCTCATTGGTAACCCAATCAATATTTAATAACATGCTATTCAGCTTCCAAGTGTTTGAGTATCTTGGGTTGATTTTATTTTAGTTTATTTCTAATATTATGTCATCGTGGTCTGAGAAGATGCTTGGTATGATTTTAATCTTCTTGAATTTGGGGAGCCTTTGTTTGTGACCCAATATGTGGTCTATTTTTGAATATGTCCCATGAGCCCTTGAGAAGAATGTATATTCCGTGGCTTTGGGGTTAAGTGTTCTGAAGATGTCAATTCAGTCCATCTGATCTAGTGAGTCATTTAGGATTGCTGTTTCTTTGCTGATTGTTTGTCTAGAGGATTTATCCAGTGATGTCAGTTGTGTATTAAATTCCCCTACTACGATTGTATTGTTGTTGATCTCTCCTTTGATATCTTCCAGGAGTTTTTCTTATGTATTTGGGTGCTCCTGCATTGGGTGCATATATGTTTATCAGGCTTATATCTTCTTGTATTGATCCCTTTAGTATTATGAAGTGGCCTTCCTATCTCTTGTGGCCTTCACTTTGAGGTCTATTTTGTCTGATATAAGTATTGCTACCCCAGCTTTCTTTTCATTTCCATTTGCCTGAAAGATATTTTTCCATCCCTTCATTTTCTGTCTGTGTGAGTCCCTTCTAATGAGGTGGGTCTCTTGTAGACAGCAAATGTATGGGTCATGATTTTTATCCATTCAGCCACTCGATGTCTTTTGGTTGTTGCATTTAGTCCATTTACGTTTAAAGTTATTATTGAAAGGTACTTGTTTGTAGCCAATTCTTTTTTTGTGTGGCTGTTTTCTTTCTGGGCTTTTTATTTCTTCTTTTTACACCAGTACCTTTAGCATTTCTTGCATTGCTGGCTTGGTGGTGATAAACTCCCTTAGCCTTTTTTTGTCTGTGAAGCTTCTTATTTCCCCTTCAATTTTGAATGATAGCCTTGCTGGATAGAGTATTCTTGGATTCATTCCTTTACTTTGCATCACTTTGTAAATTTCCATCTGTCCTTTTCTGGCCTGATGTGTTTCTGTTGAGAAATCATTTGATAATCTAATGGGAGATGCCTTGAATGTAACTTTCCGTCTCTCTCTTGCAGCCTGTAAGATTCTTTCTTTGTCCTGAACATTTGCCATGGTAATTATGATGTGTCTTGGTGTGGGTCTTTTCGGGTTCACCTTGTTTGGGACTCTCTGTGCTTGTGTGATTTTTTTTTCTTCCCCACCTCTGGGAAGTTTTCTGATATTATTTCTTCGAATAGGTTTTCTAAGTCTTGTTCCTCTTTCTGTTGTTCTGGCACCCCTATTTTTCGTATGTTGTTTCATTTCATGTTGTCCCATAGCTCCCTTAGGCTCTCCTCCTGTCTTTTATTTTTTTCTCCAATTGCTGTTCAGTTTGGGTGTGTTTTGTTTCCCTGTCTTTTAATTTGCTAATTTGGTCCTCTGCTTCTCCTAGTCTACTGTTGAAACCTCCAATGGTGTTTTTTGTTGCAGCTATACCACTCTTCATTTCTTCTTGGTTCTTACATAATTTATTGATTTTTTTCATCTGTTTCTTCTTGCTTCTTGCATAAATTGTTGACTTTTTCCTCCATCCGGTTTATGCACTCTAGGACCCTTAATCTGAATTCTTTTTCTGACATGTTGCATGCCTCTGTTTCACTTAACCACTTTTCTGGTGAGTCCTCCTTTTGTTTCCTTTGGGGGTTTCTTTGTCTACCCATGTTTGATTGTACCGCCATATCTAGATGTTGAGTCCTTCAGTGGCTCCTTGGGCTGTGGTTGTTCCTTGGGTGGTTGTGGTAGCAGCTGCTCCTCAGTTGGTAGCAGCTCCTCTTGGGTGCTGTTCACAGTTCTGGTAGCTCCTCTGGCTGGTGGGGGGAGGCTTCAGACACAGCTGCTGTTCCTCAGAGAGAGGGTGTGGTGATCATGAGGCTGCTGTTCCTTGGATGGGGGAGGGCTACACCTCAAATTTTACTTTTATGATATGTGTACTTTTCTGTAGACATATTTTAATAAAAGTTTAAAATATTTTCTCAAATTAAGATAGCATAGATTTCACAAATATTAAGCATAGAATTAATTTGACCTTGCTTTTGATCTTTGAAACCTAGTTTTTATATTATTATTATTTTAAAAATTTGACTTGATCTCTAAGTCTAATGGCTCTTCGGTACAGATAAAATGCATTTTTCTTCAATAGGAAGTTTGGACTAGGTCACCATTGATGTGCTTTGAGTTCTTAAATATTTCTCAACAAAGTTCTGTGCTTATGTCACTTGTCTTTGCATTCCTTTCCATCTCTACATGCACTCTCATCCACCCCATGGCTTCAGGTTCCCCTATTGATGACTGATACTCAAATTTCTAGCACTTTTCTCCCCTTATCTTTAGAGACCCGGGTCTTTAAAATGTAACATATGAAATTTTGGAGGTTTTGCAAGATCCTCCTCGGGTGAAGACTGTGGGGAGCGGCTGCGACTTGGCACCCAGCCTCACTGAGGCTGCCATCCAGACATGCTGTGGCCCTGATGTGCCATGCCTGGACCTCCAGGCTGGACTTGGCACTGCTGCCCCCCACTGGCAGGCTAGGTGGCCCCACTGCCAGAAGTTGGGGCAGGAACTGTGCTGTTAGCCAAGGAGGGGGCTGTAGCCTCAGTGGCCCAGGCACTGCTAGAACTGAGGGCTGGACAGAGACTGAAAACACTGCAGATCTGTGGGCAAGCCAGAAGCGTCTGGGGCAGAGAGAGGCGGCCTGGTCAGCACTGGCTGTGGAACACAGTGGCAGGAGCCTTAGGTCGAAACCCCCCAGGAGGGAGCAGTGCCAGTGCCCTGCGATCATTCTGCCTGTGAAGTTTAAACTGATCTGTTTATGTGGGAGAGACCATGTGGTGGAGCTCAGTGCCAGTGAAGGTGACTGAAGGACACACCCAGCATTAAATCTGAGGCACCCTTTATTTCCTGGAGGAACTCTTGGTATAGATCAGGACATGGGCTGGAAGTAGGACCCGGGAAGAGGATCAACCTTGTCTACCTTGAGCTCAGGGGAGGTGCCCTCTCCTTCACCTGAAGAGGTCTGCTTCTGACCCACCCTGCAGCTACCTGATGTAAAGGGGAATTGTTCCAGGCTGGAAGTCTGAACCCCTGCAGCTGGGGCTGGTGGCACTGGAGGCTCAGATATTTGGTCAGAGCCTGGGCAGAAGCCCTATCCATCAGTTGCTAGTGGCACTGAAACTTTGGAGTGCCAAGTAGGCTTTTTATGAATTAAAAAAATTTACTTTATTCATTTCTTTCATTGTTGATTTTTTGATACACCCTGCTTGAAGTGGTTGTGAGGGGGTTCCAGCAAGCCAGGCAGTGCTGAAGCATTGGAAGGAGAGGAAGTGCCTGTCCCCCTCCCCTCATAAAGCTACGGGCACCACCCCATACTTGAGTCTGTTCAAACCATCTTGGCCAATACCAGGATATCCCCACAGAGTCCAGTTCCATGGGGGAAGGGAGAACAACTCAGAACAGGGACATTCAAGGTGTTAAACACAAGGCAGAACCAGCCTCTGGGCTATGGAGGCACCACACACTCCACTACTTGGGACTCCACCCTATTGGGGTACAGTCAGGTTGCCCAGGGCTAGGCAGGGACAAGGACTCATACTGCCCTGCACTAGAAATCTTCCCAGGAGGCCTGGGATCAAAACACCAAGGGGCAATATGCAGGAACATCAGAGCAAAATCAGTGAGCTCCACAAATAGCAGATCAAAAGTTTTTTTCTTTCTTCTCTTTTTTTTCTTTCATATCTCTTATTGCTCTCTTTTCTTTTACTCTATTCCTCTATTTCTTTCTCTTTTCTTCTTTATATTGATATTTTAAATTTTTATTATTTTGTTTTTTCTCTTTTCTTTTCCTGTAATATATTTTAATGTAATCATTGTTATGTTTTAAAATTATTATTTCATTTAATTTTTGTTTCCTTTTATTATTTTTAAAAATTTATTTATTTTCTTTATTGATTAAGGCATTACATATGTGTCCTTATCCCCCCACAGTCCCATACCCCCCACTAATGCCCTCACCCCCCTAGTGTCTGTGTCCATTGGTTGATCTCTCCCTCTTCCCCCCACCCTCCCCTGCCTTACCTTTGAGGTTTGACAGTCTGATTGATGCTTCTCTGTCTCTGGATCTGTTTTTGTTCATCAGTTTATGCTGTTCATTATATTCCACAAATGAGTTCTTTCTATTCTTATTCTAGTTCTTTTCTTATCCTTTCTAATTCTTTGGTTTCATGTCTTTTAGTATTATACTTATTTTTTTCTTTTCTTTTTATTTTTGAGTCTACCTTGTTATGATTGTACTAGAGTCCTGGTGCATGAATTCGTGTACAGGTGGTGTCCCTTGGCCTGGCCAGCAATCGGGACTGATTGGGGCTGTCTCGTCCAGTCCCATTGGGGAGGGACCGTGGGAGGTTGGCTGACTTCAGGAGGTTGGTTGTTGGAGCAAACTGACCACCGGGGGCATTGAACATCTGCCCCCTGGTGGTCAGTGTGCATTATAGCGATAAGGGTCATTTAGGCTTTTATATATATAGATTGTTTTGTGTGTTGTTTTCAGTTCAGTCTTATTTTGTTCTGTTTTTTTGTTTTGTTTGTTTGCTTGTTTTTTTCTGTCAGCACCTGTAAAACAGCTAGCACGGCATGGTTGGGGTTGAGCCTGATAGTCAGCAAGTCGGAGAGGAGATCACACTCATGAATGGGACATCAACAATCAAGTCCAAATTATTATAGAAAAGCCCAAATAATCCACATGAGGGACATTCTTAGAATATCCATCCCAGGACATCAAAGAGCCTGCACCACTGGGACTCACAGAACACTTTTTACTCCCATGATGAATAGAAGGCATAACAGTTCTATCTAATACATAAGAACAAACACAAAGAGACAGCCAAACTGGGAAGACAAAGAAACAACCCCAAAATAAAGGAGGAATCTTCAGAAAAAGAATTAAATGAAATGGAGGCAAGCAACTTATCAGACATAGAATTTAGAATAATGGTTACAAAGATGCTCAAGGAATTCAGTGGAATTATAAGGAACTTAGTGGGAATTACAACAGCATGAAAAAGGAAATAGAAACCAGAAACAAGAACCAGTCAGAAGTGAAGAATACCATATTTGACACCCAGAATACACAAGAAAAAATTAAAAGTAGGTTGGATGAAGGAGAGGATGGAATCAGTGATTTGGAAGACAAAGTAGAAATTAACACCTAATTAGAGTAGCAAATAGAAAAAATAAATTAAAAAGCAGGAAGGTAGCTTAAGAGAACTTTGAGACAACAGAAAATGTAACAACATCTGCATCATAAAACTACTAGAAGAAAAAGAATGTGTGCAAGGAGCAAAAAACATATTTGAAGAAATAATGATAGAAAACTTCCCAAACCTGGCAAAGGAAAAGTTACACAAATCCAGTAGGCACAGAGAGTTCAAATCAAGATGAACTCAAAAGAGACCCACACCTAGACACATAATTAAAATGGCAAACATTAAAGACAAAGAAAGAATCTTAAAGGCATCAAGAGAGAGACAGAAAGTTACCTACAAAAGAGTTCCCATTAGACCAGCCGTGGGCAAACTATGGCCCGCGGGCCGGATCCCACCCGTTTGAAATGAATAAAACTAAGAAAAAAAAGACCATACCCTTTTATGTAATGATGTTTACTTTGAGTTTATATTAGTTCACACAAACACTCCATCCATGCTTTTGTTCCAGCCCTCCGGTCCAGTTTAAGAACCCATTGTGGCCCTTGAGTCAAAAAGTTTGCCCACCCCTGCATTAGACTGTCAACTGATTTCTCAATAAAAACACTTCAGGTCAGAAGGGAGTACTGAAGTATTCAAAGTAATGAAAAGCAAGGGCCTGAATCCCAGACTACTCTATCCAGCAAGACTATCATTTAAAATTGAAGGTGAAAGAGCTTCTCAGACTAAATAAATAAATAAATAAATAAATAAATAAATAAAATAAAAAGGCTAAACGAGTACATTACAACCAAATCAGCATTGCAAGAAATGTTAAAGGGACTGTTTTAAGAAGTAGAAAACAAGATAGAGGAAAATAGCTGTCCTATATAATAAAAGGCTAATATGCAAATTGAACGACCAGTCGCTATGACGTGCACTGACCACCAGGGGGTAGATGCTCAATGCAGGAACTGCCCCCTGGTGGTCAGTGTGCTCCTACAGGGGAAGCACTGCTCAGCCAGAAGCCGGGCTCATGGTTGGTGAGTGCAGTGGCGGGAGCCTCTCCCACCCCCATGGCAGTCGGACATCCCCTGAAGGCTCCTGAACTGTGAGAGGGTGCAGGCTGGGCTGAGGGACTCCTCCACCCCACATCTAAGTACATGAAGTTTGTGCACCGGACCTCTAGTAAAGAAAATAAAAATGGTGATAAAGTAGGTATCTATCACTAAAAATCTTCAATGTAAATGGATTAAATGCTCCAATCAAAAGACACAGGGTAGCTGAAAGGATAAGAAAACATGACTCATATGTATGCTTTCTACAAGAAACCTACCTCAGAACAAAACATTCACATAAACTGAAAGTGAAGGGATGGAAAAATATTTTATACAAATGGAAAAAAAGAGCTGGAGTAGCAATACTCATATCTGAAAAAGAAAAAGACTTCAAAACAAAGGCCAGAGCAAGAGACAAGGAAGGGCACTACATAGTACTGAAGGGATTGATCCAATAAGAAAATATAACCCTGGTAAACATATATGCACCCAATACAGAAGCAACAAAATATATTTAAAAAACTCTTTTGGACTTTAAATGATAGACTGATAGCCATACAGTCATAGTAGGAGACTTTAAAAAAACCACTGACCTAGATCTGTGAAATATGACATTAGTATTTTAATAGGATTGCATTGAATCTATAGATTGCTCTGTGTAGTATGGACATTTTAATAATATTAATTCTACCAAACCACAATCATGGTATATTCTTCCATTTGTTTGTATCTTCCTCTAGCTCTTTTTTCAATGTCCTGTAGTTTTCTGAGTACAGGTCTTTTACTTCTTTGGTCAAATTTATTTCTAAGTATCCTACTTTTTTGTTTCAATGATAAGGGAGATTTTTTTTTAAGTTTCTCTTTTTGAGAATTCATTATTGGTGTATAGAAATGCCATCAATTTCTGGGTGTTAATTTTGTATCCTGCTACTTTGCTGAATTTATTATTAAATCTTGTAGACTTGGTAGAGTCTATAGCAAGGGTGGGCAACCTTTTTGTGAGTGCGTGCCAAAACCAGCAAAATCTCTGACTCAAAATTCTTCTGCATGCCAACCCTAATTTTTCGAGAACATAATACGCCTACTTGATATCTCTTAAGGTGTATGTATGTGAAGAACCTTGAAGAAATAATAAAATTCATTCGAGCGACAAAAACACACTATATAATGATGAAAAAGACATTTATTTTTTAATGTATACATGTACACTGATAGCCCGACAGAAAACTTTATGACTCCGTTTGATATTATCAGTGGGACTTTTGCTGCTGCATCACTGATGCCAGAGATTTTACATCAGGTTTATATTTCGTGACCTTCAGAGATATGCACAAGTTACTACTTTCATCCGTCAGGCTACTCCTATTACGGGACTTAACAAAATTCATCACTGAGAACAAAGATTCACAAGTGTATGTGGATGAAACCAAAACACTGGTCGGATCTTGGAAGGCAGGGAGAGTTAAGGCAGAGGCATAGAAATTGCTCTTCCCCTCTCTCATCAATCCATGTCTATGGTCTTTAAGATCACTTGTTATGTAAAATTGTTTATTTAACTAAGATGCACCTACACTGAATTTATCTGAAAAATAAAAAGGTCGATATTAAGAAAAAAATTGTAAATGGAAGATTATAAGAGAGGGTTTCGCGTGCCAGCAAAAGTTATTGGCGTGCCATGTTTGGCACGTGTGCCAGGGGTTGCCCACCCCTGGTCTATAGGGTTTTCTATGTACAATATCATATAATCTGTGAATAACTACAGTTTTACTTCCTTCTTTCCAATTTGAATGCCTTTTTTTTTTTGTCTGATTGCTGTGGCTAGGAGTTCCAGAACTGTGTTGAATAACAGTGGTGATAGTGGACATCCCTATCTGATTTCTCTACTTAGGGGAAATGTTTTTAATTTTTGTCCATTGAGTATGATGTGGCTCTAGGTTTGTCATATTCTTTATTATGTAAAGGTATGATCCCTCTTTCCCCATTTTGTGAGAGTTCTTATAAAAAATGGGTGTTGGATTTTGTTGAATGCTTTTTTTGCATCTATTGATATGATCATGTGATTTTTGTCTTTTAGTTCTTTAACATGATGTATAACATTTATTGATTTGCTAATATGGTATCATCCTTGCATCCCTGAAATAAATCCCAGTTGGTTATGGTGTATGATCTTTTTAATATATTGCTGAATCAGATTTGTAAATATTTTGTTGAGAATTTTAGCGTCTATGTTAATGAGGGATATTGTCTTGTAATTCTTTTTCTTTGTAGTGTCTCTATCTGGTTTTGGAATTAGAATAATGCTAACCTTGTAAAAAGAGCTTGGAAGTGTTCTTTCCTCTTACATTTTTTTTTGGAATAGTTTGAGGATAGCTGTTAGTTCTTTGAATGTTTGTTATAACTCCCCTGTGAAGCCACCAGTTCCAGGGCTATTGTCTGCTAGGAGTTTTTGATTATTGATTCAATTTCATCAGTCTACTCAGGTTTTATGATTCTTACTGAGTTTTGGACAATTGTATCTTTCTAGGAATTTACCCATTTCATACACATTGTCCAGCTTGTTGGCATATCATTGTTTATAGTATTTTCTTACAAACCTTTGTGTTTCTGTGGTGTCAGTTGTTACTTTACCACTTTTATTTCTGATTTTATTTATTTGGGTCCTCTCACTATGTTTCTTGATGAGTCTGGCTAAAGGTTCATCAATCTTGTTTATCTTTTCAAAGAATTAGCTCTTGGTTTCATTGATTTTTTGTATTATTTTTTTCAGTCTCTATGCCATTTATTTCCCCTCTGATTTTTATTATTTCCTCCCTTCTACTTTGGGCTCTTCATGTTGTTCTCTTTCTAATTCTTTAAGTTGTAGGGTTAGATAGTTTATTAGAAATTGTTCTCATTTCTTGAAGTAGGCATGTATTGCTATGAACTTGCCTCTCAGGATTGCTTTTGCTGTGTTTATATAGTTGGGGTTGTTATCTATTCATTTTCATTTGTTTTCAAAAAGTTTTTTATTTCTTCCTTGATCTCATTGGTAACCCATTCATTGTTTAATACTATGCTATTTAGCCTTCATATGTTTGAATGTTTTTCAGTATTTTTATTGTAGTTGATTTCTAGCTTCATGCCATTGTGATCCAAGAAGATGCTTGATATAATTTCAATCATTTTGAACTTTTAGAGACTTAGTTTATGAACTAACATGTGGTCTATCTTAGAGAATGACCTGTGTGCATAGAGAAGAATGCATATTTTGTAGCATTGGGGTGAAATGTCCTGAAAATGTCAATTAATTCCATCTCATCTAGTGTGTTGTTTAGGATCACTGTTTCCTTATTGACTTTTTTTTGTCTAGATGATATACCCTGTGATATCAGTGGAGTGTTAAAGTCACCTACTATTATTGTATTGTTGTCAATCTCTCCTGTAAAGTCCTCCAGTAGTGTTTTAAAAAAATATAATTGGGTGTTCTTATATTTTGTGCGTATATGTTTCCCAGCGTTGTATCCTCTTGTTGGATTGATTCCTTTAGTATTATGTAGTAAATTTCATTATCTTTTATTATGGCCTTCAATTTTTTAAAATAATTCTTTATGGTTGAAAGTATTACATATGTCCTCGTTTTTCCCCCATTGACCTCCTCCAGACTGTTCCCACCTCACCTCAGGCCCTCACTGCCCCATTTGTCTATGTCCATGCATATATGCATACAAGGTCATTGGTTGTTTATCTCCCCCGCCCCCACTCCCACCTTCCCTCCAAATTTCTACAGTCTGTTCCATGCTTCCATATCTCTGTATCCACTCAATTCATCAGTTTATTTTGTTACTTAGATTCCACATGAGTGAGATCATGTGATACTTGTCTTTCTCTGACTGACTTGTTTAACTTAGCATAATACTCTCCAGGAACCTCCATGCTATCTCAAAAGATAAGAGATACTTCTTTTTTTACTGCTGCATAGTATTCCAACGTGTAAATGTACCACAGACTTTTTATTCACTCATCTGCTGATGGGCACTTGGGCTTTTTCCAGATTGTAGCTATTGTAAATTGTGCTGCTATGAACATAGGGGTGCATACATTCTTTTTGATTTTTTTTGTTTGTTTCTTAGGATATATTACTAGAAATGGGATCACTGGGTCAAATGGCAGTTCCGTTTTTAATTTTTTGAGGAAACTCCATTCTATTTTCCATAATGACTATATCAGTCTGAATTCCCACCAGCAGTGAACTAAGGTTCCCTTTCCTCCACATCCTCACCAGCACTTGTCATTGGTTTCTTTGTTGATGGTAGCCATTCTGACAGCTGTGAGGTGTTACCTCATTTCTATTTTGATTTGCATCTCTGTGATGATCAGTGACTTTGAGCATTTTTTAATTTTTCTCTTGGCCATCTGTATGTCCACTTTCAAGACGTGTCTATTTAGGTCCTTTGCCCATTTTTTAACTGGATTGTTTGTCTTCCTTCTGTTAAGTTGTATGTGTTCCTTATGTATTTTGAATATTAACCCTTGATCATATATTATTGCCAAAAATGTTCTCCCATTCAGTGAGCTCTCTTTTTGCTTTGTTGATGGTTTCTTTTGCTGTGCAGAAGCTTTTTATTTTCATGTAGTCCCATTTGTTTATTTTCTCCTTAGTTCCCCTTTCCCTAGTAGATGTATCAGTAAACATATTGCTATGAGAGGTGTCTGAGATTTTGGTGCCTATGGTTTTTTCTAGGACTTTCATAGTTTCACAACTTACATTTAAGTCTTTTATCCATTTTGAGTTTATTCTTGTGCATGGTATAAGTTGGTGGTCTATTTTCATTTTTTTTTATGTACCTGTCCAATTTTCCCAACTCTATTAATTGAAGAGACTATCTCTGCTCCAATGTATGCTCTTGTCTCCTTAGTCAAATATTAATTAAGCATAATGGCTTGGGTCAATTTCTGGATTCTCTGTTCTGTTCCATTGATCTATATGCCAGTTCTTGTGACAGTATCAGGCTGTTTTGAGTACAGTGGCTTTGTAGTAGAACTTGATATCTGGTATTGTGATTTCTCCAACTTTGTTCTTTCTCAAAATTGCTGTGGATATTTGGGGTCTTTTTTGGTACCATATAAATTCTAGGCCTGTGAACTATGCCATTGGCATTTTAATAGGGATTTCATTGAATCTATAGATTGCTTTGAGTAATATGGACATTTTAATGATATTGATTCTACCAATCTATGAACATGGTATATGCTTTCACTTTTTTATATCTTCCTCTATCTCTTTTTTCAACATACTGTAGTTATCCAAATACATGTATTTTACCTCTTTGGTTAGGTTTATTCCTAAGTATCTTAATTTTTTGTTGCAGTGGTAACTGGGATTGCTTGCTTAGTTTCTTTTTCTGAGAGTTCACTATTGGTGTATAAAAATGCTATGATTTTTTGGGTGTTAATTTTGCATCCTGCTAAGTTTCTGAATTCTTTTATTAAATCTAGTAGTTTTTTTGATGGATTTTTTAGGGTTTTCTATGTACAGTATTATGTCATCTGTGAATAATGAGAATTTTACTTCCTCCTTTCCAATTTGGATGCCTTTTATTTCTTCTTCTTATATTATCGCTATGGCCATGACTTCCAGAACTATGTTGAACAAGAGTGGTGAAAGAGGGCATCCCTGTCTTGTTCTTTTTCTTAAGGAACATGGTTTTAGTTTTTTTCCCATCGAGTATGATGTTGGCTGTAGGTTTATTATATATGGCCTTTATTATGTTGAGATATGTTCCCTCTATTCCCACATTGCTGAGAGTTTTTAACAAAAAATGATGTTGGGTTTTGTTGAATGCTTTTTCTGCATTGATTGATATGATTATGTGATTTTTGTCTTTCAATCTATTTATGTGCTGTATCACATTCATTGATTTGCAAATATTGTACCAGCCTTGCATCACCAGAATAAATCCCACTAGGTCATGATGTATGATCTTTTTAATGTTTTACTGGATCCAATTTCCTTAAATTTTGTTGAGGACTTTAGCAACTATGTTCATCATGGATATTGCCTTGTAGTTCTCTTTCTTTGTCTTGTTTTATCTGGTTTTGGAATTAGGGTAATGCTGGCCTTATAAAAGATTTTGAAAGTGTTCCTTTCTCTTGACTTTTTTGGAATAGTTTGAGGAGTAGAGGAGTGAGTTCTTTTAATATTTGGTAAAACTCTCCTGTGAATCTGTCTGGACAAGGGCTTTTGTTTATTGGGAATTTTTGTTATTGCTTCAATTTCATCAGTAATTATCAGCCTATTCAGGTTTTCTGATTCTTCCTGATTGAGTTTTGGAAAGTTGTATTTTTTAGAAATATGTCCATTTCATCCAGGTTGTCCTGTTTGTTGGAGTAAAGCCATTCATAGTATTTTTTATGATCCTTTGTATTTCTGTAGGGTCAGTTCACTTCTTTCATTTCTGATTTTGTCCATTTGAGTATTCTCTTTTGTTTCCTGGTGAGTCTGGCTAAAGGTTCATCAATCTTGTTTATCCTTTCAAAGAACCAGCTCTTGATCTTTATTTTTTTTAATCTATGGCATTTATTTCCACTCTGATCTTTATTATTTCCTTCTTTCTACTTACTCTGGGCTTTTCTTGTTGTTCTCTTTCTAATTCTTTAAGTTGTAGTGTTAGATAACTTATTACCAATTTTTCTTATTTTTTGAGGTAGGGCTGCAGCCAGCAGCCCTGCAGCTTTTGCTTTCCACGATTGAATGTTATGCCTTGGCCAAGGGATATAGCTCTGGTGCTCAGTGTGGGCCTGGCTTCTATTTTTCTGAGGAAACTGATACTCCTGTAATGCATCTTCCTCTTCTCCCTCTGGGCTGTCTAGCCTGCCATCCCTCTCGAGCCCTGGCCACCCCTACTTCTGATCTCCAGGCATTTTCCCGTCTTACTTTGCTATAAGTTGCCTCCTCAGCTGGGCCTAATTTGTTAATTCCAGGTGATGTTCTCCGATTTAGTTGTATTTCCAGTCTGGCCCTGGGACAAGATGCACGTCTGTCTATTCAGTCGCCATTTTTTCCTTCCTATTGTAATTTTTGAATTTCCATACCTAACTTCCTCACTGGGCTATGACCTACTTCAGGTCTGGAAATGTGTGCCTTATTCATTTTTGCATCCTTTGTATGTCGATAATGGTGTTAAAAAATAATTGCTAAATGAATAAAACAGAAATGCTCATAAATGTGTTTTTTGCTAACTGCTAATTGACCAGATGTGTTCTCCTAAAATTTATATGTTGAAGTCCTTACCTTCAGTGTGAAGATGTGGTCCTTGGGAATTGATTAGGTTCATGAGGTCATGAAGATGGAGCCTCGTCATAGGATTAGTGCCCATATAAGAAGAGATACCAGAGAGCACTACACCACCCCCTCTACTTGTGTCTCTCTCCTCTGTGAGGACACAGCTAGAAAGCAGCTGTCTACATACCAGTAAGAGAGCTCTCACCAGAACTTGACTATCTGGACTTCCCTGAACTTGGACATCTAGCTTCCAAACCTGCGAGAAAATAAATTTCTGTTGTTTAAGCCTCCCAGTCTATGATATTTTATTATGGCACCTGAGTTGACTAATAAACTATCCCATCTGAATTATCTACTTGAAAGCTATGATTGGAAACTTTCCTGAAAACACACATAACACTTTTTCTACAATTTTTTTACTCTATTCTTACTGTACATGTCAACTGTTTAACAGATGGCACTAACAAGGCTAATATCAATCAGCCCATCATAATACAAAGTTACAAATCACATCCTTAGCCATAACCAGTCATCTTAAGAAAGCAGAACTGAATGACCTCTTTGCTGGGAAATTAATCCAAAACCCATTTTCTCCTAAGCAGAGGTCTAAAAGTGCCATATTTATAAGTTAAGAGCAATTTTCAATTACTTTTCTGTAACTGACTTTTAACATTAGTATTTTTTCCTCTTTATTAGACTCACAGGATAATGAATGGCTCTTCATTTATGTCACCATAGCTACTTAATTTTTTGAATTAGATTTTCAAGAACTCAAACCTGTTTACTTTGTGTGTTTTTATAAAGAATGGGGAATTTACCTATCAGTTGACCCTGATGAAAGAACAATAGGTAGCATATCTATTTATATTTGAAGATTTTGTTTTAATATTTTAAAGTCCAGCATACAAGAGACCTTTTCTTGGACTGTTCCCATTGGAAAAGTTTCAGTAAATTGTGTGTTTGAAACCAGAAAAGCATAAGCCAAGTGGTAACCTTCTGATTGATTGCCTGTTTTTTAATTTTTTAATTTGGAGAGTCAATTTCATACTCAGAAAGGGGGACACTTTGAGGACTGATTTAAAACAGACCAGGTAAGAGAGATGGTCTAACACAGTGGTTGGCAAACTGCGGCTCGCGAGCCACATGCGGCTCTTTGGCCCCTTGAGTGTGGCCCTTCCACAAAATACCAACTTCTGTGAATGGGCCACGAAGTTTCAATCGCACTGTACATGTGCGCCCGCACGTGGTATTTTGTGGAAGAGCTACACTCAAGGGACCAAAGAGCCACATGTGGCTCATCAGCCGCAGTTTGCCGACCACTGGTCTAACACTTTCCCATCAAGTTGCTTAAAGAAATCCCACTTCAATCTGTGTGTCTGCTTTCTTAGTTTATGTGTTGGTTTATTTCCAAATGAAAATTATGAAAGAGAACAGTATGTTAGTGGTTGTGTTCCATGCTGTCAAAACGCAGAGGTGATGTGATTATGGGATGGTGAATGTTCTCCTTAACAACAAAAAACAAAAGTAAATAACAACAACAAACCCAAAAAGATAAAAGCTAATTCCACAGATTTCAGAGTCATACAACCTGACATTATTAAAATAAAATGGATCAAAATGCACACTAGCGTGCAGGCTCACTAAACAATGCTCTACCCTCAAGCCCTCACTGTTTCATACCTTCCCTACGTGCCTCCTTTATTACTTCTCAGGCATTCTCAATTATTGACTTTAGAAACTCTTTTTTATTGGTCATTATTCTAAAGTTAGCTGGTGAAACATCAAACTGTCCCATTACCAGTGTGAAAAAATATTCATTGAATCAAACTGACAATATCACAGTTTTCCTCTAAGAAAACTTTCTTCAGGTTCTTTTTTTAAAAAATATGTTTTTATTTATTATAGAGAGAGATATAAACACTGATGAGAGAGAAACATCAATTGGCTGCCTCCTGCACATCTCCCACCAGGGATCCAGCATGCAACCCAGGCACGTGCCCTGACCAGGATTTAAACCGGTGACCTCTTGGTTCATGGATCGATGTTCAACCACTGAGCTATACCAGCAGGCTCCTTCAGGTTCTTCAGCAAGAAAGAAAACCCAAATCCCAGCATGCTGCCCCAGCACCAGCACAATATAAATATCACCCATTGAAAAGGTAACAGCTTTTGCAGGAGGGAAACAGCCTTGGTACTGAAATGTCTGAAGGAAAGACTGATGGTTTGGTCATACATGGCAAGTACTTGCTAGGATGCCAAGCATACTGGCAACAGACAGCCAATGGAATCCAAAACTCTTTGGGTTACATTTACAGCACAAATCCAGGCACATTATGGTTGTCTTATATTTACTGCCGTATCCTGCCATACCTTTCAGACAAATGACCTCACCAACTTTGCTGTTACAGCACGCAGGTGACCCAGCTGAGTGAGGAAGCAAAGGTGGGTGCAGCTGAAGCTCATCTCACAGCAGACCTATTGCTTTTAAACCCTGCCTTTCTCCTTTGCACTGCATAAGCTCCTTAAGAAATTAACTTAAAAACCCATCAATTGAAGAGACTATATCCTCAATTAAAATAATAATCTCCATTCTGGCCCAAAGTTAGCAACCATTAATAGTTATAATTTGTCGTTAAATTTAGTGATATGTAACATGTTTTCTGTCTAAAATCACTGATGATCAAAATATTGTGCTCAGTTAAAGAGAAGAATGTGTATAATTTCAAAATTCAAACACATTCTGTTACAAAAGAAAATAGCTATACATTTTCTTGAAGAGAGTGGTCAGTCTAGAGCCAGGGGTGGGCAAACTTTTTGACTCGAGGGCCACAATGGGTTCTTAAACTGGACCGGAGGGCTGGAACAAAAGCATGGATGGAGTGTTTGTGTCAACTAATATAAATTCAAAGTAAACATAATTACATAAAAGGGTATGGTCTTTTTTTTTTTAGTTTTATTCATTTCAAACGGGCCGGATCCGGCCCGCGGGCCGTAGTTTGCCCACGGCTGGTCTAGACTCTAGGCCCACAGAGTTCTCTGGTTATTAGCAAGAGCTCCGTAACAGCCCTGGCCAGTGACGGCTCAGTTGGTTGGGCGTCATCCCATGCAGTGAAAGGTTGCCAGTTTGATTCCTGGTCAGGGCATATGCCCGGGATGTGGGCTAATCCCCAGTAGGGGGTGTGCAGGAGGCAGCCTATTGATGTTTCATTCTCACATTGATGTTTTTCTCTCCCTCTCCCTTACTCTCTTTCAAAAAAAATCAATAAAAATATATTTTAAAAATAATTCCATATAAAGCAAACCCTGGGATGGCATTTCATTTCTATCCCCTTTCAGATTTCTCTAATTTTCTTCAAAAGAGGCCTTTTAAATGTATTAAAAATTACAACCTAGCAAAATGTCAGAGACAGGCTGAGCACCCATACTTAAACTTAGGCTCTCTGTAATTTGACTCCTACAAATAAGGATACTATTGAGGAGATGTTTGATTAATTCTGAGGAGACACAAGACTCTAAGGAAAGTCAAGTTCAAGTCACCCTGATGTAATTACTGATGCATTTAATTAAATCATGTACAAAGGCATTAAATATTTCAGCAAAGTCTCTTAAAAAACACTAATATGAAATGACTTTCTCAGTAAATGGTACTTAGCTGTGTTGGTGGGTAGAGCAGACATAGCATCTGCAGGTTTAATTAAATGTTTGCTTAACCATATAAAAAGACAGTGATATATCTTTATAGCATTTGGCAGCTTCACCATCCTCCAGTCATTCTTTAATTAGTATGCTGGTGAATTTAATAGAAAATGGCTTTAACTTAGGAGCAGATGGCTCTTCTGAGTGACAAGGGAATGGGAATTTCTGTCATGTTTACTTCTTAGTATGTAGCTTTCTAGTCTCAAGATCCCTTCAGAGCACAGGCCTGATGGAATCAGCAGGTTTAGCATATTCTATAGGGTTTAATAGCTTCTGAAAGCAACCACTTCTGAATTTTGTTTAGTTAAAATAGTCTGACTCATGAGCTTCCAAAGATGGTTTTCCTTTGCCTCTCTGAGTCATTTCTTATATTTTATGACGAGGCTAGTCTTTCAGTTGTTAAAAGAAAAAAGTTATCTAAATTTATGTAGTTTCTTTTAGGTAAATAAAAACTGTCTGTTGGATCCAATTCAGCCTCAGAGTTTTAAAGTTTAGGAAACATGAACCCCATCTCCTTCTCAGGGGGCAATTGGCTTGAGATAAGAAGGGAGGAAAATACCTTTGCTTTTCACAAATGTACTAGAAATGAAAGAAAAAGATAAGAAAATCTCAAGGAATAAGGAAAATAAAGAGTGTTGAAGTCATGCCCCCACCTTGCCATTCAGAGGCCCCCGCCCCAAAGTCCATTCTCGTGGTTAGGTGGTGAGCGCCGGGGAGGAACACCTAGGAAGGCAGTGAGCTGTGGCTTAAAAGGGCACTGTGCTGGGCCCTCCCTCCCTCCCACAATCCGTGGGCCCCCGCCCCGCCGCCTGCACCGCTGCCTGGGTGAAACACTGCTGCTCTCAGGCGCCAGTCGCAGCCATGGGCTCGGCCCGCTGTTGGGCCAGGCTGTGGGCAGCCCGCCCCCACTTACCATGGGACAACCCCAGCTTCTTCAAGCCGGTGGAGGGCTTTTTCCACCGCGGCGCCAGCATCATGGAGAACACGGTGATAGAGACCCTCAAGACCCGGGAGAGTGAGGAACAGAAGCAGAAGCAGGTGCACGGCATCCGGCATCCTGACGATCATCAAGCCCTGTAACCATGTGCTGAGCCTGTCCTTCCTCATCTGCTGCCACCACGGCTCCTGGCGGTCATCTGAGGGCTACCGGGCCCAGCACAGCCAGCACGGCACACCGCGCAAAGGAGTTATTTCTTAGAGCACTGATGTGAGTGTAGATGAAGTAAAAGCTTTGGCTTCTCTGATGACACATGTGCGCAGTGGTTGATGTGACTTTTAGGGGCGCCAAAGCTGGTGTTAACATCAATCCCAATAACTATACTGATAATGAACTGGAAAAGATCACAAGGAGGTTCATCATGGAACTGGCAAAGAATGGCTTTATTGGTCCCAGCACTGATATGTCTGCCTCAGGCATGAGCATGGGTGAGGCAGAGATGTCCTGAATTGCTGACTTCTATTCTAGCACCATAGGCACTATATTAATGCCCATGCCTGTGTCACTGGTAAGCCCATCAATCAGGGTGGAGTCTAAGGGCAGATTTCTGCTTCTGGCCCGGGAATTTTCCATGGGATCGAAAACTTCACCAATGAAGCTACTTACATGAACATTTTAGGAATGATACCAGGGTTTGGAGATAAAACATTTGTTGTTCAGGGATTTGGTAATGTGGGCCTGCACTCTGAGATATTTGCATCACTTTGGTGTTAAATGTGTTAGTGTTGGTGAATGTGATGGGAGCATATGGAATTCAGATGGTATTGACCAAAAGGAACTAGAAAACTTCAAATTGCAACGTGGATCAATCCTGGGCTTCTCTAACCAATGGACACAGACACCAGGGGGTGAGAGAATGTGTGAGGGGTTGGGGAGACAATGGGGGGGATAAGAACACATATGTAATACCTTAATCAATAAAGGAAAAAAAAATCCTGGGCTTCTCCAATGCAAAGCTTTATGAAGGGAGCATCTTAGAAGCCGACTATGACATACTGATCCCTGCTGCCATTGAGAAGCAGCTGACCAAGTGCAATGCACTCAGAATCAAAACCAGATCATTGCTGGAGGTGCTGATAGACAAACAACTCCAGAAGCTGATAAGATTTGCATGGAGAGAAACATTATGGTTATTTCAGATCTCTACTTGAATGCTAGAGGAGTGACAGCATCGCACTTTGAGTGGCTAAAGAACCTAAATCATGTCAGCTCTGGCTGTTTGACCTTCAAATATGAAAAGGATTCTAACTATCACTTGCTCATTTCTGTTCAAGAGAACTGGAAAAGAAATTTGGAAAGCACAGTGGAACTATTCCTGTTATATGCACAGGAGAGTTCCAAGTCAGGATATCAGGGGCATCTGAGCAAGACATTGTGCATTCTGGTTAGCTTACATTATGAAGTGTGTGGGCAGGCCAATCATGTGCACAGCCATGAAGTATAGACTGGGATTGGACCTGAGAAGAGATGCCTACATCAATGCCATTGAGAAAGTGTACAGTGAAGCTGGTGTGACCTTCACATAGATGGATTGTAGCTGATTTCTTTACCATTCTCTTCACCTCTTCATCTGTAGACCTATCACAAATTTGCATGTAATCACAGAAATCTTTTTCTCCCATTACTTATTTAGGTAATGGACACCATTCTCAAAAAGTCAATCCAGATTAACCCCTTAAATAAAAGAAACTAAGGTTAGGGAATCATGTACAAAGCTGAAAGTACACGCCAGAGAGACATTTGGGTATTTTGCTTCTAAATGAAAAGTCCCTTCTATCTAGCTGCACTGTCTTGCTCCATGGTTGCTTCCTAACAGTCAGAGTTGTGGCCCAGGAAAGCACCTGTTGTTCAAGACCAGTTAGTTGCTTGTTGCTTCAGCTCTTTGGACAAGTCTAAGGCATGCTGTAACTTTGACATGTTTAAGAAGCAGGTGTGTGGCATTTTCAGAAGATAGCATGGTTCTCAAGTGAGTTATTGGTTTTTATATCAGCAAAAGAACTCAGTTTTATAGATTGCAAATAAAATAAAAGCAGTTTCTCTTTATGCATTTTATTCTATTAAAATAAACACATGCTGCTATAATAAAACTAGAGGTCTGATGCATGGATTCGTGCACCGGTGGGGTCCCTCAGCCTGGCCTGCACCTTCTCACAATCCAGGACCCCTTAGGAGATGTTGGACTGCTGGATTTGGCCCAATCCCCACAGGGCAGGCAGCCGGGGCATCGACCGAAACCGGCAGTCTGACATTTCCCAAGGGATGTAGCAGTGCACTAAGTGGAGGGGGTCAGGGAGGAGCCCGAGCTGGACTGGGTGCTGTGCTGCTCCCTCTCATCCCTTCCTTGCTGCGCCTGCTGCTGCTACTGCTCGGTAGCGCTGCCCTGGAGGTGGGAGAGGCTCCCGCTGTCTTAGCTACGCTCGCCAGCTGTGAGCTGGGCTCCTGCGTTGAGCATCTGCCCCCTGGTGGTCAGTGAGCATCATAGTGACCAGCTTGACTGGTTGTAATGGTTGCTTAGGCTTTTATATATATAGATTGCCTTTAATCACTTAATAAGCCAAACCTTGACTCAAGCAGTGAATGCCTATAAACATAATAAATAAAAAAAGCTGGTATTTTTATAACATAAAACAATGCCATTTATAGCTTATCACTAGTATATTGTCCAGCAAAACAAAAAGCCCAATGGAGAATTAAGTTATCTTCATACATATCATTGAATAACAAATGATGGAGGCTATTTTTAAGACTGTTGGTTCTCTAGCTGATTTGGCTCAGTGGATAGAGTGTCGGCCAGTGGACCAAAGGGTCCCGGGTTTGTTTCTGATCAAGGACACATACCTCCATTGCAGGTTCCTATCTGGTCCAGGCCCTGGTCAGGGCTCGTGCAGGAGGCAACTAATCAATATGTTTCCCTCACATAGGTCTCGCTCTCTCTTTCCCTTTCTCTTCCACTCTCTCTGAAAACCAGTGGAAAAATATTCTTGGGTGAGGACTAAATAAAAAAGACTCTTGGAATTTACTAACCACATTATGACATATATTCCAAAGAATGCAGTAACCTCCTTATCATGTTAATTAATTGTTCTCTTTTGAAAATCTATTGTGTTGACTGAACAATAATTCAAATAGAGTGTCCTAGAAAAAAACCACTTGGGCTCCCTCTTTGGAGTCTGGCTAGCAGCTCTGAGCATTGCCAGTAATGCCTCAACTTGCCCTGACTTTGTTCTCTATTTCAGAGGCCTCACATTCTACGTGCAGCTTCATTAACAACAGCCTGAAAACAACCGGGGTTGAGTGTTGTATTTTGCCAGGGCCTTTTAAATAGTAGTGTCCCAGTGAAGTGCTAGATATTATTTATGTAAGTAGTGTTACCAGGAAACTCCCAGGTGGGCTCAGGCTGCCTTTTGATGTGCCCAATAACGAAGGCAGTGTTTAATCACATAAGGCATCTATTGAGAAGGCTAGCCAACCACGAAGACAGGACGCTTACAAGTATTCAAATCCTGTCTTACAACAAGGTGCAGGGGACAGGATTATAAAGGGGAATGGGCCAGGGTGAGGCTGGGAACAGAATGCAGCTACATTCAGCCCTAGAGATCCATAGATGTCAGCTATTGTCCTTAGTCATCAGGTGATAAGATGATGTTTTGACTCCTGGTGGGTCAGTTCGACTATGCTTATTGGTTCTGCTTGCTGTATTTACAGCTGAGTCACCTCCTCAATCACTTCACACAGGCCTTGAAAAGGGAACTTAAGAAAAACATAAGCCCCTATTCACATAAGTATATGTGTTCTAAGATTTAAAATAATATGATTATTTTTTAGATTAATTCAGGTGCTCAATCAGATTATAACTCCCCCTATCGTTCCCCTCTCTGATTAGGTAGATGGGTTGATATCTATCAATCAACTTTATACTATAATAAATTTTATTTTTAATTCATTATATTGCTGTAATGCCACTAATTTCTCCCCTGCTACATGGTGACTACCCCTTTTAAGTCTGATGAATTGAAATGTACTAGAAAAAAGAGGCATACATTGAATACAGCAACAAGATATTAAACGAATTACTATAATGAATTAAAAAAATGAGGAAGGCTTCCTTTATACTAGCCCAGTTGGGTAGCCTTGAGGTAAGAGTAGTAAATTCCTTGTAAAGAAGCCTTCCCTTTTAACAGACTGGAAAAGAACCAAACAAATTCTGTATTAGTTTCCTTTAGATTCATTTATCTAATTAATTAATTTGTTATTCAGTATGCCTATAATTTTCTTTTAAGATTTTTCTTCACAACCCTTCTAGGACTTTCACAAACCTTCTACAACTTTCACAAACCTTCCTTCAGAATGTACCTCCATGCCTCATGCCTTCTACTACCAATACTATAACTTTTTTTCCATTCCCTTCTTAAGTATTCCTAATCCAATATCCTTCCTTCCTGTTATATCCTTTTCTTTATAGCCCTTCTAACTTTTTTTTACTTCCTCAACTCTATTTCTTCTTTAATTTACACAGACCCTCTGTAACTTACACACACCTTCTGCAACTTACCTAGTCCTTTTCACTTTGTTTCTTCTTATATCATTCAGAAATAACCAGTTTTAGAATCCATTTTCTTTTCCCTTCAAAATCATCTCTATGCCTTATGCCTTCTACCAAATTTATACCAAAAGTATAAATTCTTTTCAGTTAGTTAGAATTCTTAAACCTTAGAAACCTTTATTTTTAGGTGACATATAAGTGTCCCAACTGCTACTCAGCAAAATGTAAAGGTCAGTTCTACACAAGTTCCTCTGTTGCTAGCTTCAGAGCAGTTAGAGTGGTGAGAAGCTCATCTCAGGGTCCTATCCATTTCTCCTCTACTTGGCCCATCATCCTTGTTCTGCCTATGTCTGTCTAACTGCCTATCACATCTCCCCTCAAGGATCTTGGCTCTGAGTTCTGTCTGAGAAAAGGGGCGCAGGATCTCTTCTGTAACCGCTTCATGCTGAGGAGGGATGAAGTTCTCCTTTAGAGCTAAGAGATCCTTGCTCTCCATCAGAGGGATGATGAGGCCTGGGCACAGAAAGAGGTGGCAATGGTGCCTAAAGGTGGTATTCTCTAGGTGCAAGTAGAGCTTGTAACCTGGTGGAGACAAACTGTGTTATAAAATTTAGCATTATAGGGCAAAAGTTAGAACAGCAAGAATTCTGACAAATGGTCCGGTGGGAGGAAAAATACATTTCTGTTCTAATAATTTCCTACTGAAACACATTTTTTTCTTCTTAAAATCACCCTCATTTTTATTAAAGAGCCAAATTAAGACCAATTTATTGACTGCATTAAATCTAGTTATAATTTGGCCTGATTGTTTGCATCAACCCAACAAGAATAACAGTTGATCACATAGGTTATAAAAAAAATGTGCTTTGCTGGATTCTCATGAGAAAGTTTACTCCTAGGGGACGAAGCCAAGCCACACAGTTGCCATCAGGCTTTGACTGCCATGCCTGTAGGTTTGGATAAGTTCCTCAAGTTTTTGAGAACCTACAGGTGTCCTGAGGTTCCTTCTTGCTATCTTTCAGGAAAGCAACCTTTGTTCCTTACCTGGAAAGATTGCCAAGAACCATGTGACTAAGCAAGTTATCAGGCTACTTATCCAAGGGGCTTATTGGCGTCAAAGTCAACCTTCATTCCTTAGGGCTTTCTGGTGACATCAGAGTCTTGGCATGTCTCTCTGAGACATGACATTCCAGCAAAGTCTTGGTTAATAAAACCACAATTGGAAACTGGCTTATGTCCTATTATGAAAAAATCAGATTCTTATTGGACTTATGCAAACAAACACATTGCCATGAGAATAATAATACTCACACATTAAGATTTTCTAAATGAATTTGCAGCTGGGAAGGGTGCCTGAAGAATGGTGGAATCAGGTATCTGGGCTGGATAGAGTTGTGCGACCACTGGGTCAAGAAGGTCAGGAGGAAGCTGCATTGCACCAAGACTGTGTCCCTTGGGGAGAGGTGTAACATTCAACTGAGGAAAGGAAGTCTACAGGGATGCTGGAGGCTGTGGAATCTAGATCTAAGTCCACAGCCGTGAGAAACTGCACCTAGAAAGGTGTCCTGAAGAGCTGCCTGAGCAGCGTGGTGCTGGTGGGGTGAGAAACTCGCAGACTTGTGGTTGCTTTGCCTTTGTTTTGTCTTTGTTTTTATTTGCTAAACCCAGTTCATAGGACCTTTCAATTACAAACACTCACTGGAGGCTACGGTGCAGGTAGAGGTGCAGATTTATAGAGTCTGGGGAGAGGCTATGGAAGAAAGCAGGGCAGGAAGAGGAGAAAGGGAATCCATCATTGAGACATTTGTGACCCTCCAAACCTAAGTGGCCTTCTCTCTCCTAAAAAGCCAGCCCCTCCCAACAGCCTCAAGGCAGCTAATACAGCCTGCCACACCCAGCGTACATCTTTTAAAAAAAAATTCTTTATTGTTTAAAGTATTACATGAGTCTTCTTTTCCCCCCATTTACCTCTCCCTGGCCACCCCCACACCCCAGCACATGCCCTCAGCCCCCGACTGTCTGTTTCCATCGGTTATGCTCATATGCACGCATACAAGTCCTTTGGTGGATCATTTACCCGCCTTCCCTCATAGGTTGGACAGTCTGCTTGATGCTTCTATGACTCTGGTTCTATTTTTGTTCATCAGTTTATGTTGTTCATTACATTGCACAAATGAGTGAGATCATGTGATATTTATCTTTCTCTGACTGGCTTATTTCGCTTAGCATAATGCTCTCCAGTTCTGTCCATGCTGTTGCAAATGATAAGAATTCCTTCTTTTTTACAGCAGCATAGTATTCCATTGTATAGATGTACCATAGTTTTCTAATCCCCTCATCTGCTAATGGGCACTTAGGCTGTCTCAAAATCTTAACTATTGTAAATTGTGCTGCTATGAACATAGGGGTGCATATACCCTTTCTGACTGGTGTTTCTGTTTTCTTGGTATATATTTCTAGAAGTGGGATTACTGGATCAAATGGAAGTTCCATTTTTAGTGTTTTGAGGAAACTCCATACTGTTTTCCACAGTGGCTGCACCAGTCTGCATTTCCACCAGCAGTGCAAGAGGGTTCCTTTTTCTCTGCATCCTTGCCAGCACTTGTCATTTGTTGATTGTTGATGATAGTCACTCTGACAGGTGTGAGATGGTACCTCATTGTCATTTTGATTTGCATCTCTCAGATGATTAGTGACTTTGAACATGTTTCCATATGTCTCTTGGCCTTCTGTATGTCCTCTTTCAAAAAGTGTCTATTTAGGTCCTTTGCCCATTTTTAATTGGATTGTTTATCTTCCTTTTGTTAAGTTGTATGAGTTCCCTATAAATGTTGGAGATTAAATCATTATTGGATGTAACATTGGCAAAGTGTTCTCCCATGCAGTGGGCTTTCTTGTTGTTTTGTTGATGGTTTCTTTTGCTGTGCAGAAGCTTTTTATTTTGACGTAGTCCAATTTGTTTATATTCTTTTTCGTTTCCATTGCCCTAGGAACTGTATAGGTAAAGATATTGTTACAACAAAATGTCTACTATTTTGCTGCCTATGGCTTCTTCTAAGATTTTTATGGTTTCCCGTCTTACGTTTAAGTCCTTTATCCATTTTGAGTTTATTTTTGTTGCTACAGTCTTTCTTGAAAGGCACTCGAGGAAGTTGGTGCCAATTCAAGGGATATCAGAGATACAAAGGGAGAGACTGAGTTGTGTGGCTCCTGGGTGAGGGCCATTTTCCCCCAAATGCCCAACCAGAGAATTGCTAGACCTACCTCCCCAACTCCCTGTGGCTCCACCCTGCCAACAATCAGCTAGATGCAACAAGCTTAGGTCCACTGCATTCCTTCATGGAAGGCTCTTGAAAAGGTCTAGGCAGACTCAGGGATAAAGAGATACCCAGGGAGAAACCAAGTAATGTGACTCTGGGCAAGGGCCATTTTCTCCCCTCATCATTCCTGGGAAGACCCCTCCTTCCACATAGCCAATTTTTAATATGTGTTAGCTTGATGAGCTAGACTGGCCTCACCCTGACAACTCCCTGAGACCCTACCTTACCACGAAGGTTTGCAAGCCCCAGGCAATGGTGGCTGACCTTGAGACTTTTGCTGAGTGTTTGCTGACCCAGTACTGGTGCCCAGGTTAAATTTGTATCAATATGTTGAACACCACTCACCTCTTAACTGGTTACTCAAAATATGCCTCACACAACTTATGTATCATCAGAGGCTCTATCAGTGGCTGAGCCTAACAAGCAGCCAGCAGCTGGACTTGGGTCTCATGGTGCCTTGGGCCTTTTGCTGAGCTAGCCCAGGCTCAGAATTGGTAGAAGCCAGCCTTGTACTCAGCTTGGAACCTTTCACACACACACCCAGGCCCAGCAGAGGCAACCACCAACTGTGAATTTTTTTTAATTAATTAATTTTTTTATTGCTTAAAGTATTACAAAGAGTATTACATATGTCTCCTCCCCCCCTGCCCCTTGACATCCCCCGGCCTCCCCTACCCCCCAGTGTCTTGTGTCCATTGGTTATGCTTATATGCATGCATACAAGTCCTTCGGTTGATCTCTTACCCCCCCCCCCCATCCCCCAACCCTTCCCGGCCTTCACGCTGCTGTGCATTGTTTTGTAGATCTTAAAAAATGGCCCAGCGCCAGTCACAAGCAACATCTGATATTGACCTGCACTGGAGACCTCCAAGAGACCCCAGAACCAAAACACCCAGGGATTGACATCAGCCCACATTGGAGCATGATGTAATTAGCTCCATGAGGGGCACACTTAAAGAAAGATTCCAGCAGACACCAACCCTGCTGGTCCAAATTCCACTTTGTGGGGCCAGCCACCCAAGTAGCTCATACACTGTGGTCAGCGTCAATCCACACAGTCAGCTATCCTGAGGGTCAATTGCACCCACAAATGAGCCAACAGCAATCAACACTCAACTACAACAACAGAGCTCACATAACCCACACAAGGGACATTCTTAGAGCACCTAGCTCAGGTGATCATGGAGACTTCACCAATGAACCTCACAAGACATCTATTACATAAGGCCATCCTACCTAATACACAGAAACAAATACAAAGGTGCAGCCAAAATGAGGAGGTGAAAGAACAGGAGAAATGAAAGAACAGGAAAAATCCCCACTTCCCAAAAAAAGAGCTAAATGAAATGGAGATAAGCAATATGCTAAATACAGAACTAAAAACAATGGTTATAAGGTTGCTCAAAGAACTTAGTAAGAACTTAAAGATCTAAAAAAATCAACATAGATACCATAAAAAAGTCAGAAATGAAGAATACAATATTTGAAATGCAGCATACACAAAAAGGAATCAATAGCTGATTTAATGAAGCACAGGACTGAATCAGAATTTTGGAAGACAATATAGCAGAAAACACACAAAAAGAGCAGAAAAAATTTTTTCAATGCGATTTTAGCCCTACCCGGTTTGGTTCAGTGGATAGAGCATTGGCCTGCAGATTGAAGGGTCTTGAGTTCAATTCCGTTTAAGGCCATATACCTCGATTGCAGGCTTCATCCCTGGCCCCTGGTCAGGGCATGTGCGGGAGGCACATGTGTGTCTCTCTCACATTGATGTTTCTCTCTCTGTGTCTCTCCCCTTCCCTTCCATTCTCTCTAAAAAAAAAAAAAAAAAAAAAAAAAAAAAAAAAAAAAAAACAATGAAAAAATACCCTCAGGTGAGGATTAGAAAAAATTTAAAAATTAAAAATTACAATGAGATTTTAAGGGAATTCTGGGACAACATTAAATGTAACAGTAGCTGTATCATTTAGGGTACTAGAAGAAGAGGTGAGAGCAAATGACCCACACAAGGGACACAGACTGATGTGGTCTGATGTCAAATCTGGGTGTTTTGGTTCTGGGCTAATTCTCTTTTCTGTGGTGGTCACTTTTATAGGGGTTATCAGTGTTGTGTGTACATTTGTGTTTTGTTCCCTTTGTGTAGTGTCTTGTCGAGTTGTATTTCATATTGTTCAGTCAATGTGGTAGAGAGAGAGCCATATAACCAGACACTGTGAGAGGAGACTCCATCCACTGGGTCCCACAAAACATCTATTATAGAACAAATTTAAAGAAATAATGACTAAAAACTTCCCTAACCTGGTGAAGGAAGAAGACAAACACATTCAGGAAGTGTAGAGAGTCCCAAACAAGATAAACCTAAAGAGGCCAACACCAAGACATTTCAGCCTGCAGACTGAAGGGTCCCAGGTTCAATCCTGGTCACGGGTACATGCCCGGGTTGTGGACTTGTTTCCCAGTCAGGGGTGTGCAGGATTTTTTAAATATATATTTTAAATATATATTTATTGATTTCAGAGAGGAAGGGAGAGAGAAATAGAAACATTAATAATGAGAGAGAATCATTGATCAACAGCCTCCTGCATGCCCCCCACTGGGGATTGAGCCCGAAACCTGGGCATGTGCCCTGACCCAGAATCGCACTGTGACCTCCTGGTTCATAGGTTGATACTTAAACCACTGAGCCATACCAGTCAGGCATGATCTTCATTTCTTTAGGGTCAGTTACTGGAGCTTTATTGAAGTTTCCTTTGGGAGTATGTTTGTCTGAGTTTTCATGACCCATGTAGCTCTATGTTGGTGTCTGCACATATGAAGAAGCAGACACAATTCCAATATTACAGACTAGTTTTAGGAGGTCAAAACCTTGTTTTGTCAAGTCCCCAAACTGATGGGCCTGCTTTTAGTGTCATAGTCCAGCAAAACTGAAATCAAGGCTTATGGCTGTTGTTGGGTCTGCAGTTTGTTTTACAGTTGGCAGGCTTGTTACCAAGGATACAGCATGCTACTGTCAGTTGCTGGTTTGGTGCCTGAGCGGGCTCGATTTCCTTTGGACTATAGTAGTACAGGACTGGATCTGGGTCACTGGAGTTGAATCTGAGGTTGGGAACCCACGTTCCATGGAAGAAGGTCAAGGTTTGTGGTAAGCCCATAAATAAGCAGGACTAGGGCCAAGTCCACAGGTTGGTGGAGCTGCTTACAGTCCACATCTGGTACCATGGTTGTTGAGTCAGCACCCAGTGTATGATCCTGCCTTCCCCAAGTGGCCCTTTTTGGTCTTGGGCTCCACTGAGGGATTGCCACATCCTACCTGAATTCTTAAACTCCCACAAAGGCACTTTTATCTGTGTATGGTTGCCAAATATTTGTTTCTATAGGAGAACATGGACTGTGGACCTCCTAATCTGCCATCTTATTGAATTTGGTCTTAAAGAAGATGCAGGAATTCTCCAGAGTGGAATGTTGGGTGAGAACTTATTCTTAACAAAGTAAATGAAATAAATAAAGGCTCAGAGGTCTGAAAGGACTTCGACTACTCCTGGAACAGAGGGATATTTCACATAAATGAAGATACTGCTGCATTGTTGGCATTGCAAAGGGTAGCTTGCTTTTAGCAACAGGGACTGTAAATCAAATATCTACTTATGCCAGATGAGTAATGAAAATGACTGAAGTGAACCAGATTTAGTGATAAGGAATGGTGGGAATGGCAGCAAAGAATTTTTATGCTCTATATATTTGTAGCATGTGATATTCAGCTCCAACTAATTGCAATCATCGAGGAATATTGCCTCAGCATGCCAGGTCTCTCATTTTTTCAGAGTCAAACATTCAGATTTAAAGAAAGTTAAGTCCTCTCTTAGAAATTTATCATGAACTTATACTTCTACCATGTGAAAACTTTGCATTTATTATAGCATGTTTGAAAGAAAATATTAAAGAAAAGTGAAGACCTACTCAAAGAGAAATTGTTCAATACATTTTCTGAGTTTCTAAATAAATGCAACTAATTCAAACTTAAAAAAACACGCACACATTGGTGATGTGTGTTTATGGTTGCCTGTTTGCAACCATCAGGTGTTGGGAAACGGCTAGCTTGAAACTTGCTGGTTTCTTCAACCTCCATTTCTTTTAAATAAGTTTCCTGCTGGCAGGTGTGGTCAAATAAAATATCACTTAGGGATGAGTAGTCTACTCTGGAGATTAATGTTCCTGTTACAGTTTATTTTCTTTGGAGTTAGCTCCTTGGTGGCAGATTTAACTTGAAATGCATTTACTTTGTAACTTTTGAGCAGTTCTTTATGCTTGCTGGTGTTAAAGAAAAAACATTTGACTAAAAGATGGGAAGGCACTCACTTGTCTTTATGTAATCAGCACAAAGAGAACTTGAGAGAGCCTGGGGCATGGGGAGTAAGTAAGGAAGGAAAGGCATAGAAAGAAAGAAAACACTATTCTTGTTAGGAGAAAGGTCAGGAATCCAGTTGCCCTAACAAAGCATTTCTTTTACACAATTGTTTCAATTCCATTTATTTTCTCAATTCCATTGTAAAATGTAATCTCTAATAAGGACATGTTTAATAAAAGAGAATTTCTCAGTATATTATCTTGTTAATCAAATCCTGGTTAATAAAAAATGAAATATAAGTACAATGAAATAAAAGATATGTGTACTCTGAATTCCATAAAGAAATGGATATTGTTATTTTGAAAAATGATTACATTAGAATAGCATGAAATACTCAAGAGGCTTTCTATTTCATTTAAAAATTTAATTTTGATTATAGTATTTTAAGTGTACTTTGAGTATATGTGTGTATAGGTATGTAACATTTAATCAGTGACAAGACATATACATTAATGTTAATATGCATTCATATACAATTAATAACATATTATCATATAACTAGAGGCTCAATACACAAAAATTTGTGCACTCGGGAGGTCCCTCACCCTGGCCTGTGCCCTCTCACAGTCTGGGACCCCTCGGGGGATGTCCACCTGCTGGCTTAGGCCCGCTTCCCAGGGAATCGGGCCTAAGCTGGCAGACAGGCATCCTTCTGGCAGCCTGGGAGCCCTCGGGGAATGTCCACTTGCCAGTGGGGAGCAGGCCTAAGCTGAAGTTGGACATCCTTAGTGCTGCTGAGGAGGCGGAAGAGGCTCCCACCACCACCGCTGTGCTGGCAGCCATCAGCCTGGCTTGTGGCTGAGCAGAGCTCCCGCTGTGGGAGTGCACTGACCACCAGGGGGAATCTCCTGCATTGAGTGTCTGCCCCCTGGTGGTCAGTGTGTGTCATAGTGACCAGTCATTTCCAGTGGTTCTGCTGTTAGAGTCAATTTGCATATTACCCTTTTATTATGTAGGATAGAGGCCTGGTGCACGGGTGGGGGCCGGCTGGTTTGCCCTGAAGGGTATCCCAGATCAGGGTGGGGGTCCCACTGGGGTGCCTGGCCAGCCTGGGTGAGTGGCTGATGGCTGTTTGCAGGCTGGCCACGGCCAAGGGCTGGAAACAGGTAACTGGGATTTATTTAACTTCTATAATTAAAACTTTGTAGCCTTAAGTGGAGTCCAAGTCCTGGGTTGCCTCTGGCAACCCAGGCTCCCAGCGCCTCCTTGAGCGGAGGCCAGGCCGGCTGGAAGCAGGTATCTGGGATTTATTTATCTTCTATAATTGAAATTTTGTACCCTTGAGTGGAGCTCAGGGCTGGCCAGGGCAGGCGGGAAGCTTGGCTTCTCCATTGCCATGGCAACCAAGCCTCCTGCTGGCTCGAGCTCCGTGGCCGCCACCATCTTTGTGATGGACTGATGGAGTGAGGGTGTGATGGTTAATTTGCATATTACTTTTTTATTAGACAGGATATGTCAACCAATGATCATTGATGACAATTCAAAGCCAACAGAAATCTCTAATTTGGTTTTACATAATGGGAAGAATAAGGAAAAATACATTTAACCTATCTCTCTGGACTTTTTTTTTTTTGGTGCTTCCCTTAAATATGTACCATAAAAATGCTTGCTCTCTCCCAGCCAAAGTGGCTCAGTCACTGAGCGTTGACCTATGAACCGGGAGGTCATGGTTTGATTCCTGGTCAGGGTACATGCCTGGGGTTGCCCACTCAATCCACAGTATGGGGCATGCAGGAGGCAGCTAATCAATGATTCTGTCTCATCATTGATGTTTCTATCTCTCCATCCCCCTTCTCTCTGAAATCAATAAAAGTATATTTTAAAAAATGCTTGCTAATAAAACAAACAAAAAAATGCTTGCTGTCTCTGCTTAACTTATTCTTTTTTACTTATTTAACCTTCATAAGTGACTTGTCCAAGGTCACTGGCTAGTTAAAAACCAGGACAAGACCCACATCTCCTCATCCTTATTTTTTTTAAGCAATTTATTCCATTTCACCCATTTCCCATCCTCCTCTGTACCAACCATTTGCTTGTTCTCTATATCTATGAGTCTGTTTCTGTTTGTTCATTTATTTGTTTTGGATTTTTAGATTCTACATATAAGTGAAATCATGTTATTTGCATTTCTCCGTGTGACTTATTTCACTTACTAGTGGCCCAGTACATGAAATCAGTGCACGGGGGGGGGGGGGGGAGGGGGTTCCCTCAGCCTGGCCTGCACCCTATCCAATCTGGGACCACACAGGGATCAGGCCTAAACCGGCAGTCGGATATCCCTCTCACAATCTGGGACCTCTGGCTCCTAACCGCTCACCTGCCTGCCTGCCTGATTATCCCTAACCACTCTGCATGCCAGCCTGTTTGCCCCCAACTGCCCCTCCCCTGCTGGCCTGATCGCCTCCAACTGCCCTTCCTGCACCGGCCTGCTTGCCCCCTACTGCCAACCCTCTGGCAACCCAGGCTCCCAAACTGCCCCCCCCCACTGGCATTCTTGCCCCAAACTGCCCCTCCTGTTGGCCTGATCATGCCCAACTGCCCACCAGTGCTGGCCTGCTCACCCCCAATGGCCCCCCCACTGGCCTGCTTGCCCCCAACTGGCCCCCCCCAACTGGCTTGCTTTCCCCTTACTGCCCCCCTCCCTGTTGGCCTGCTTGCCCCCAACTTCCCCCACCACTGGACTGATCACCCCCAACTGCCCTCCCCTCCTGGCCTGATTGTCCCTAACTGCTTCTGCCTCGGCCCTGCCAATATGGCTTTGTCTGGGTGGCAACCATGGAGCCAGCTGGGGTGATGAAAGAAGCCAAGCTTCCCACCCGCTCTGGCCAGCTCATGGCTCTGGCCGGCACTGGCATCTTTGTCACATCAATTTGCATATTGTCTCCTTATTGGCTGTGGGCACCAACGTCTTTATTGTGAAGTGATGGTTAATTTGCATATTACTCTTTTATTAGATAAGATTCTAATAATCTCTAGGTCCATCCATGTTATCTCAAATGGCAAATTTTTTTTAAAATTGCCATTTGAGTAGTGTTACATTCCACACCCCCCCCCCCCCCACACACACACACACATTCATTTAGGGAATGACTTTATTCTGTCTCATGATTCTATTTTTATAACTCATCTTTAATATTACCTGTAATTGGTCTTAAATAGTTCAGCATGGAACATGTAATTTACATTTTTGACTCTAGACATGGGACAATTGTTAAACAGTTGATGTGCTCTAACCTAGAATGTGGATCCCGTTGGAGATTAATAAGCAATTTAAAGGTTCTTAATCAAAGGCCCAAGAACTTCAACTATCTTTACCTCCATGGACATTAAAGACTTTATCTCCAGTTAATATTAGCATAATAGATATTAGAAATAATTTTTCATTGGTAAATAGGTGGCATCTAAGGTATGTGAATTGGTGAGAAATGTCATACAGGTACTATGAAAATCCAACAAACATGGTAGCCCAAACCTTTGAGAAAGGCTTGGCTTAGGATTCTAACCTATCTCACATGCAGGATTTTGTTTCTTGTTTGTTTTTTTTTGTCCTGAGTGCAGTTTTCAGACAAGTACTTATTGGTGTACTTAAAACAACAGAGGGCTGTCACTTCACTTAGCTTACAAAACAAACTGTGGTTGGTTTTGTGCCTGATAACCAAGAAAAGCTTGTATGCATGTCAGAATTGGCTCAAAGATTTGCTCTCATAATATATCACCTGGAAGTGACTTTGTGATGAAGATCTATAGATTTTTAAAAATATATAACCAGTGGAGACTTATTGATATCCTCCAAATAGGACAAAATAAATGTTAACTACCAAATAGCACTGAGTCATTCACAACCTCAGAGGACATAGTATTGCCTACATCTTCCTTTCATGTAGCACTGGAAGAATTCAAGCTCACTCCATGCTACAAAGAAGTTCATGTTGAAGTTATGCCTTCCTTGACCTATCCTCTGATAGATGTCTGAAGTAAAACTGGAGGCCCTGGAGCAGCCCATGTTGTTTCTTGTATAATCTCAAGAAGCAAATCTTTGATCAGAATAGTTGAGGGACTTTAACTCATTTATATCCATTGTCATGTAGACCACCTTCTCTCAATCCCCTAGAAAAATTTAGAACTTCTACAGTGCATGATCAGAGAAAAGATAAACAGTGAAAAAAATAGGTATTTATGAAAACAAATGGCTTTTAAAGAATTATTCCCCAACATTTTAGCACACATAATTCTAAGAGTGCCAGAAAATAAAGCAAAAATAATGTTTTTCATATACTTCAAGAAAAAGATAACATACTTAAGAGTCTTTGTTCTTTCCTTAGCTAGATATTACTTTTTAAACCACAGCATTTGCTCAGAGATATAACCTGATAAAGTGAATAAGAATACTATTCTTCTAAACAAATCAGGGAACATTGGGCTGAAAATATTTTTAAATGTTGAAAACTCTTCCCTTTTCAGTGAAATATTACTAAGGACTCTAATATAAAAAATGGATGTAGACAATGACCAGATTCTTTAGTAAGTGTAAATATTTGTCTTTGTTTCCAAAACCTTGAGTCTCCTTTAAGAAGCCATCTTGTGATAACAGATATTCTCATATGGCCCCCTTTCTACTACATGTTAAAATTAATTTGCAAGGTTCTGTGAATTCAAATTCCTGCTGCTAGTGGTTATGTCAAATAATAAGGTTTCCTCCCCTCCCTATTGTCAGAATAGCACTGTCTGGCTGCTGGTTAACAAGTGTGGGTCAGGCTGGTTGGACACATGGCAACCATTAGATGCTCTGAATTTTGAAGCCCATTAATGACTATTAGCAGTTAAAGAAAATGCTTGGGGGTAAACTGGACAGGCATGTTATAAGATTTGGAAGATGGCAGACAAAAGAGTTATACTCGGGTTTGTGGAGCTATGTACGCAAGCAGACCTAAGAAATACCATGTAGTTCATAGATAAGGCCTCCTTAGATGAAGAAATTGGCAGTGATGGAGCAGACCTGCTTTGTGTTTAAGTTCACAGAAATTTCCTCACTTGAGTCTCAGCTTTAGGTTTGACCTAAAGCATGAACAGCTTATTTGCTGGTGTAATTTTAGTAGCACCAGCAAGCCTCATCTGCTCCCAAATATTTACCCAATCACAAATCTGAAGGTCTGTCACCAGAGATTGGTCTATTCTAGGGTTATAGGAAGCAAATAGTACAGAGCTCAGTATATAGCAAGCATTTAATACATCATTGCAGTTGTTCTTTCTATTATAAGCCTGATTGTCTCTATGTTGGATCTTAATAATGAGTATTTGGAGAGGTATGAGACATTTTGGTTATCACAGTGCAGAAGTATGGCTATAGGAGGAGCAGAAACGAGGCAGGCAGGGTTACTAAATATCCTGCAGAGGAAGAGATTGTCTGATATATGGAAGAATTAGTCTGCCTTAAACACTAGGCTTTTATTTTATAACTAGAGGCCCAATGCACGAAATTCATACAAGAGTAGGCCTTCCTTCCTCTGGCTGCTGGCAGCTGCTTCCATCTGGCATCCGGGACCTGGGCTTCCCTCCAGCTGCTAGCAGGCACCCGGGACCCGGGCTTCCCTCACAGCCCTGGCTTCATCCGGAAGGTCATCCGGTCTAATTAGCATATTAACCTTTTATTAGTACAGATAGAGGCCAGGTGCAAGGGTGGAAGCCAGCTGGACTGCCCTGAAGGGGGTCTCGTCTCAGGGTGGGGGTCCCCTTGGAGGGTGGGGCCAGCCTGGGCGAGGGGCCTGGGGTGGTTTTCAGGCTGGACACACCCCCATCAGGGTGGGGGCCTCTGCTGAGGGCAGGGTGGGCCTGGGAAAAAGGCTGATGGCCTTTTGCAGGCTGGCCATGCCCTCATTGGGGTAAGGATCCCTGCTGGGGGTGGGGGTGGTCTGGGTGAGGGGCTGAGGGCCCTTTGCAGGCCATCCATGCCTCCATCGGGGTGGGGTCCCTGCTGGGGAGTGGGTGGCCTGGGAGAGAGGCCTGGGGTAGTTTTCAGGCTGGCCAGCCCCCTGATGGGGTTGGGGTCCCTGCTAGGGGTGGGATGGCCTGGGCTGGGGGTCGGGGCTGCCTGGGTGAGGGCTTGGAGGTGGTTTGCAGGCCGGCCAAGCCCCTGCCTTTGTCTAGAAGGTGTCCATAAGGTCTCCTGGTCTAATTAGCATATTACTCTTTTATTAGTATAGTTATACCAGGGGCCCAGTGCACAAATTTGTGCACCTTGAAAGGAACTGTCAGCCGCAAGGCTGTGGTGGGCACAGGGGAAGGTCTCGGCCCATCCTCTGTGCCCCTGCCTGGCCCCTCCCACCACAGCCCCCCCCCCCTTCCCTCTCTGCCAGCAGCCCTGCTCCTGTCACTGCCACTTCCATGAGCTGATGGCGCCAGCCCCGCCTCGCACCTGCTGATGGCGCAGAGTGATTGGGGCCAGTGCCAGCAGCAGGTGCAAGCGGGGCCAGCACCGTCAGTGGGTGCGAGTGGTGACTGCTTCCCTGATCACCCCTCGGCAGCAGGGGGAGGTGAAGAAGCCCTCAGAGGTGATTGGGGCTGGCAGCAACTGCTCACACCAGCTGATGGCGCCAAGCGATCAGGACCTGCACCAGGTGCCAGCAGCAGGTGCAAATGGTGGCTCTGGAGCCGGCTGCGGGTGCAAGTGGGGCTGGCACCAGCTGTGGGTGCAAGTGCCAGGCAGGACCATGGCGTGCGGGAGCAAAGAATTTTCAGTAATGACCAGAGGCTCACCCTGATGACAGTGACTGGCATCCCACCTTGGTCTGGTGCTCCTGCTCACCTGCTCCACCATCCCACCATGGCCGATGCCCACCATATTCTGTGCTCTGCCACCTGCTGCTGACATGCACCATGTACTGTGCACACCCCCTGGTGGTCAGTGCACATCATAGCGACTGGTTGTTCGGTTGTTCCGCTGTTTGGTCTATTTGCATATTAAAGTTTTATATATATAGACTAGAGGCCCGGTGCACAAAAATTTGCACTCGGGGGGAGGGGGGTCCCTCAGCCTGGTCTGTGCCCTCTCACAGTCTGGGACCCCTCGGGAGATAACGACCTGCTGGCTTAGGCCTGCTCCAGGGTGGCAGAGGGCAGGCCCAATCCCTAGGTGCAGCCCCTGGTCGGGCTCAGAGCAGGGCTGATTGGGGAGTTGGGGCGCCACCCCCTGTCATGCACAGAGCAGGGCAGATTGGGAGGTTGTGATGCCACCCTCAGTCACGCTCAGGGTAGGGCCGATTGGGGGGTTGGGGTACTGCCCCCGTCACACTCAAGGCAGGGTCGATGGGGAGGTAGCAGCGCCACCCCCTGTCACGCACAGAGCAGGGCCAATGAGAGGGGTTGGGGCTCTGTACCCTGTCACGCAGAGCAGGGCGGATCAAGGGGTTGGGGCGCCACACCCTGTCACACACAGAGCTGCAGGGCGATCAGGGGGTTGGGGAGCCCCCCCATCAGGCACAGAGCAGGGCTGATCAGGGGCTTGGGGCGCCTTCCCCTGTCATGAACAGAGCAGGGCAGATAGGGAGGTTGTGGCCCCGCCCCCTGTCACACACAGAGCCGCAGGGCGATCAGGGGGTTTGGGCGCTGCCCCCTGTCACGCTGACCCCGGTGCTGGGAGGCATATTACCCTTTTACTATATAGGATAGAGGCCTGGTGCACGGGTTGGGGCCGGCTGGTTTGCCCTGAAGGGTGTCCTGGATCAGGGTGTCCTGGATCAGGATGGGGTCCCCACTGGGGTGCCTGGCCAGCCTGGGTGAGGGGATGATGGCTGTTTGCAGCTGGTCATACACCCTAAGGGTGGGGGTCCCCACTGGGGTGCCTGGCCAGTCTGGGTGAGGGGCTGATGGCTCTTTTCAGGCTGGCAGGTGACTGAAGCTCCCAACAGCTCCTTTTTATCTTTTTTTTTTTTTTTTTTTATTCTGGGCCAGCTTTAGCTCTGAGGCTTGGCTCCAGCTCTTAGGCCTCGGCTGCTGAAAGCAGGTATCTGGTTTGTTTGGCTTCTATAATCGAAACACTGTTTCAACTCCAGCTCTGAGATCCCGGCTGGCTGAAAGCAGGTTTCTGGGGTTTTGTTTAGCTTCTATATTTGTAACAATGTTTCAAACTGCAGCTCAGAGGCCCGCAAGGCAGGCAGGGAACATTGGAGTCCTCCGTCACTGAAGCAAGCAAGCCTCATGTTAGCTTCCAGCTGCCTGGCTGCCGGCCACCATCTTGGCTGGCAGTTAATTTGCATATCGCTCTGATTAGCCAATGGGAAGTGTAGCGTATGTATGGCTAATTACCATGTTTCTCTTTTATTAGATAGGATTCCAGTAAGGAAAAATTGAATTTACCACTCTCTTCTTAGTGTGCATTCATTTATTGGATTTATTTCTTTCCAACCCGAGTAACCTATGTACCATGCCAAAACTATGTGCTGTGGAATGGAGAAGCACCAATACTCAACTTGGTCTAATTTATAAACATAAATATGTTAGGGCAGGTGAGGAGTATGTGAAAATCAAATTAGTCTTTGGGAATCAGTCTTTTCTTTTTTGCACATCCTATATAATAAAAGGCTAATATTCAAATTGACCAAATGGTGGAAAGACCAGTCACTATGATGCACACTGACCACCAGGGAGCAGATGCTCATGCTGGAGCTGCCCCCTGGTGGTCATTGCGCTCCCACAGGGGGAGTGCCGCTCAGCCAGAAGCCAGGCTCACGCCTGGTGAGTGCAGTGTCAGTGGCGGGAGCCTTGCCCGCCTCTGTGGCAGTTGGACATCCCCTGAGGGCTCCTGGACTGTGAGAGGGTGCAGGCTGGGTTGAGGGACACCCCCGAGTGCAAGAATTTTGTGCACTGGGCCTCGACTGTAGGTATGACTTTAGAATATTGAAAAATAAACAGAAATGTAGAACCTGGGTGATCTTTAAAACAGGGCAGCATAACCATTGGGGCATTTTAGTTAGAATCTGACTTAAACATGAAAAGGGGGAAAGGTAGGAGGTAAGCCACTCAATAACATGGGCATTTCAGGATAGAGGAACCAAATGCCATTTATCCTGCTTTGTCACTGAAGTCATTACCACAGCTACAATAGTGTGTATTGTGCCCATTGTAGACAGCAGTATTGATCTCGCTCTGCCAAGTGAGCCATGATGAAGCCCACATGCCTCACAGACAAAGCTGCACTTCTTATGGATGACATTTTCTGATGAGTGCAGAAAATACTTTCTTTGTTATTTTCCAGGTTTTTTATTAGTACCTGCCTGGGTCTGTGTCTCTGCTCCCACCTGCTGAGTAGCAATCTTGCAGTGTAAATTATGTTAGCTGAGAAGATTGCCATGACAACAGAGTTTCAATGAACTACAGCCTTTCCCTGGAGGTCTGACAGATACAGATGTAGAGAACTGATCTGCATTACTCTCTTCTAATTTTTTTCTATTGCAGTTGACATTCAATATTATATTAGTCTTATTAGGTATACAGTATAGTGGTTAGATATTTATAAAACATATGGAGTGATCCCTTCAATAAGTCTGATGCCATACATATTTATTTCAATACTAGAGGCCCAGTGCATGAATTCATGCACTGGTGGGGTCCCTTGGTCTGGCCTGTGGACATCCCTTGAGGGGTTCCAGATTGCGAGAGGGTGCAGGCCAGGCTGAAGGACCCAACCAGTACACGATTAGGGCTGGGGAGAGACTGCAGGAGGGCTCCAGGGCATGTCTGGCCCGACTTGCCCAGTCTCATTTGGCCAGACCCCAGCAGCAAGCTAACCTACCAGTTGGAGTGTCTGTACCCTGGTGGTCAGTGTGCATCATAGTGACTGGTTGAACTGTCAAACAAATGGTCATACACTTAGCATATTAGGCTTTTATTATATAGGACTAGAGGCCCAGTGCATGAATTCGTGCATGGGTGGGGTCTGGCTGGCCCAGACCCAATTGGGGCAGATTTGGGCAGGGCCTGTTGGGAGGAAGAGATGGCAAGAGGTTGGCTGGCCAGCCCACCCCAATCAGGGCCTGATCAGGGCTGAGCCGACTGTGGGGAGGGGCTGCGGACAATTGGCTCGTGGGCCATGACCCTGATTAGTTTGGGGGGGCCAATGGGGATTGGGGCCAGCCGTGGGGAGGAGCTGTGGGTGGTGGGCCAGCTGGCCCCACCACAGAATGGGGTGGGGGGCTGATCAGGGGCCAGTGGCTTGGGGGAGGAGCCATGGGTGGTTGGCCAGCTGACCCTGCCTCTGATCAGAGTGGGGGGCTGATCTGGAGTGGAGCTGGCTGGAGAAAGGGGCTGTGGGCTGATCGGGGTGGTGGTGGCCCATTGGGGGTGGGGCTGGCTGGGGGGAGTGGCCACTGGTGATTGGTTGGCTGGCCCTGCCCCTGATCAGGGTGGTGGGGCTAATCTGGGGTGGGGCTGTGTGGGGGGAGGGGCTGTAGGAGGTTGGCAAGCTGGCCCCGCCCTCTATTTAGGGTGGGGGGCAATCAGAGGTGGGGCTGGCTGGGGGGAGGGGCTGCAGGCCAATCAGGGTAATGGGGGCCAATCAGGGGCGGGGCCAGCTGGGGAGAAGGGCCGCGGGGGCGGGGGGTGGGGGTTGGCCGGCTGTCCTGCCCTCGATCAGGGTGGGAGAGGCCAATCAGGGGAGGGGCCCAATGGGGGGAGGGGCCACTGGAGGTTGGCCGGCCGGCCTCGCCCCCTGATTGGGCCAGCTTACTGGCTACAGTGGGCATCATAGTGACCGGTCATTCCAGTCATTCCGGCATTATGGTAGCTGGCTTTTTATATATATATAGATTATTGATAATATACCCTATACTATAATTTACATTCTCATGAGTATTTTACAGCTGCCAATTTCTACTTCTTAATCCGTTCAACTTTTTCATCTATCCCCATACCCCCTCAAACCTTGGCAGCCATCAGTTTGTTCTCTGTATCTAAGTTTGTTTCTGTATTACTTGTTTATTTTTTGTTTTTTTAGATTCCACAAGTACGTGAAGTCATATGGCATTTGTCTTTCTCTGTCTGACTTATTACACTTAGAATAATACTCACTAGTACACCCATATTGTCCCAAATGGTGAGATTTTTATTCTTTCTAATGGAGTAATACTCCTTTGTATATATGTAACTAGAGGCCTGGTGCATGAAATTCATGCATGGATAGGGTCGCTAGGCCTGGCAGGTGATCAGGGCTGATCTGTGGGATGACTGGTGGGGCAATCGGGGGCCCCCCATTGGCACCTGCCTTTGCCAGCGTGGCACCCCGCTCGCTGGCCCTGCCCCCTGCCACCACTGCCGGTTGCCTCCCTCTGAGGGGTGACCAGTGGAGCAATCGGGGGGGGGGGGGCCCTGCTGGCACCCACCTTGGCTGGCCTGAGGTTGGGGGCAACTCCTGCATTGAGCATCTGCCCCTTGGTGGTCAGTGTATGTCAAAACGACCAGCTGTTCCACCAGTTGTTCTGCTGTTCAGTCGATTTGCATATTAGGCTTTTGTTATATAGGATACTTCTTTTTAAAAAATTTTAATTGAATTTATTGGGGTGATATTGGTTAATAAAATTATATAGGTTTCAAGTTACAATTCTATAATACTTTATTTGTATATTGTATTGTGTATTCATCACCCAAAGTCAAGTATTTTTAATTTTTTGAGGAACCTACATACTGTTTTCCATAGTGACTGCACCAATTTGCAATCCCACCAATAGTGCACAAGGCTTCCCTTTTATCCACATCTTCGCCAACACTTATTTATTGATGATAGTCATTCTGACAGGTGTGAGGTGACATTTTATTGTGGTTTTAATTTGCATTTCTGTGATGATTAGTGACTCAACATTTTTTTCGTATGTCTATTGGCCATCTATATGTCCTCTTTGGAGATATGTCTACTCAGATCCTCTGCCCAATTGTTAATTGGATTGTTTTTACTTTTGGTGTTAAGTTGCATAATTTCCTTATGCATTTTGAATACTAATCCCATATCATGTATGTCATTGGTGAATATAATTCTTTCATGCTGTAGGCTGACTTTTCATTTGTGTGTGTGTGTGTGTATGTATATGTGTGTGTGTGTGTGTGTGTGTTTTGCTGTGCAATAACTTTTAGTTTGATTTAGTCCCCTTTGTTTGTTTTTTCTTTTGTTTGCCTTGCCAGAGGAGGTATATTAGAAAAAAATATTACTAAGAATAATGTCAAAAAATTTACTGCCTAAGTTTTCTTCTAGGAGTTTTATGGCTTTGCGTCTTACATATAAGTCTTTAATCCACTTTGAGCTTATTCTTGTATATGGTGTAAGAAGGCAGTCTAATATTTTTTCTTTTGCATGTATCTGTCCAGTTTTCCCCAACACCATTTATTGAAGTGACAGTGTTAACTCCATTGTATATGCTTGCCTCCTTTGTCATATATTAATTGACTATGTAAGTGTGGCTTAACTGCTGATCTCTCTATTCTGTTCCATTGATCTATGTGTATGTTTTTATTCCAGTACCATGCTGTTTTAATTACTGTAGTCTTGTAGTATATTTTATATCAGATAGCACAATACCTCCAACTTTGTACTTTTGCTGGAAGCCGGTCCATCTTTGCTGCTTGACTCAGTCGCTGTAGGGAAGAAACATCTGCACAGCATAAGTTTCAAGGGACCTGGCATATATGGCATACTGTTCTTAATATGGGTGCTCCCCTTCTTAGTGCTATGTGTTTTAACCAAGGTCACCTCTCTGAGAAAGGTTGTTTCCCAGGTGGGGATTTTTCCCTGGAGTTAGGGATTAACAGGACTAAGGAAGGGAATAAATCAGTAAAAACCCCTTAACTAAGTGCCAGGTGGGTAGTTAATCACCTTAACTATGAACAATCATGCCTAAGATACATAATCTTTACTTAGGATAATCTCCTTCAGTTACTTCCTTGGAGCTTAACAAAACATTAGAGTAGTGACCTTGGAATGGAGATAACAAACGCCCTAACCTTTGGAATAGAATGGATAGGATTAAAATCAAACAGTATAAATACAGATGTAACAGGAGAATAGAAAGAGAACCTGGCTGGAGAACTTGGCTAGAGAACCTGGCTGGAGAAGCTGGCTATGCTGATCAACTGAACACTGCCTCAGTGACATTCCTTCTTCGCCGACTCTGTCCACACCTTTGAGAACCCCTGGACTGCTGGGGCTGGACCCCAACATACTTTCTTTTCTCAAGATTGCTGTGGCTACTCAGGGTTTTCTGTGGTTCCATATAACTTTTTGGATTATTTGTTCTAGTTCTGTGAAAAATGCCTTTGGCATTTTGGTAAGAATTGCATTGAATCTTTAGATTGCTTTGTGTAGTATGGACATTCTAATGATGTTAATTCTTTTCTTTAAAATATATTTTTTATTGATTTCAGAGAGTAAGGGAAAGGGAGAGATAGAAACATCAATGATGAGAGATTAATTGATTGGCTGCCTCCTACACGGTCCCTACTGGGGATCAAGTCCCCAACCTGGGGATGTGCCCTGACTGGGAATTGAACCCTGACCTACTGGTTCATAAGTCAATGCTCAACTTCTGAGCCACACTGGCTGGGCAATTTTAATTATTGCTACACATGAGCATGGTATCTGCTTCTGTTTATTTACAAATTTTCTATTTATTTAAAAAATCTTCAATGTTTTATGATTTTTTTTAGTACAGGTCTTTTAACTTTTTGATTAAACTTATTCCTAGTTGGTTTTTTTTATGCAATTGTAAATGGGATTGGGGCTTTTTTGTTTGTTTATTTTTTACTAGAGGCCCAGTTCATGAATTCGTGCATGGGTGGGGTCTGGTGATTGAAGTCTACTGGGTGGCTGGACAGGGGGTAGGGACTATGGGAGGTTGGCCAGCCAGGGGGAAGAGGGGCTGTGGAAAGTTGGCCCGCCAGTCAGAGGTGGGTGTGTGGCCATGGGAGGTTGGCTGTGGGAATGCACTGACCACCAGCAAGCAGCTCATGCATTGAGTGTCTTCTCCCTGGTGGTCAGTGTACATCACAGTGATTGGTCGACCAGTTGTTCCAATCATAACGGTCACTTAGGCTTTTATATAGAGAGATTATTGTTTGTTATCGGTATACTAGAGGCCTGGTGCACAAATTCATGCATGGGTAAGGGCTGGCCCACCCCGATTGGAGCCGATCAGATGGGGCCACCCAGAGGAGGGGCCACGGGTGGTTGGCAGGTTGGCCTTGCCCCTGATCAGGGGTAGGGCCTGCCGGGGGGAGGGGCTGGAGGTGGTTGGCTGGCCGCCCCCACCCCTGATTGGGGTGGGGGAGGCTAATCAGAAGCGGAGCTGGCTGGGGGGGTGGAGGGGCCATGGGCGGTTTTCTAGCCTTCCCTGCCCCCTGGTCGAACTCCTGGTTTAACTCCCGGTTGAACTCAAAGTCGAGAGGACAATTTGCATATTAGCCTTTTATTATATAGGATAAAAATGCAACCAATTTTTCAATATTAATTTTGTATCCTGCTACTTTACTGAATCCATTTATCAGTTCTGATAATTTATTGTGGACTCTTTAGGGTTCTCTCTCTATAATATTATCTTACCTGCAAATAATGAGAGTATTATTTTTTCCTTTTTAATTTGGATGCCTGTTATTCCTTTTTTTGTCTGATTTGTAAGGCTCGGGCTTCTAATACTAATTATAAATGACTGAAATACAAAAGTAGGAAAAAAGACTCAGAATCAACTGTCATTGGAAAATTTGGACTATCAGTCAGAAATAAACCAGGGGATCAACTTGTGGATTTCTGTGCCACCAACTTCTCTCTTGCAAATACATGCTTTACATGAGTAAACAGACAATGGTATACATGGATGTCACCACATAGCCAATATAGAGATCAAATAGACTATATAATTGGAAGCAGGAGATGGAGATGTATTCTGTCTCACAAAACAAGACCAAGAGCAAATTAAACTCAATATTGATCTTTAAAGTAAAGCTGGAAGTCTCTCAAGAGTCTTTCTTAAATTTTTGGTATTGAAGGCATTCTTCTTGGGAATCTCATTGATCTGTTTACACAGAAAATAAATGTCAACATACTCAGCCAGTGTGTATAAATAGTCTTTAAATTAATTTTCAAATTTTCAGCCAAGTACTTCACTAATTCTCTGTCTCACTTCATGTCTGCAAGTCCTGGGAATTCCAGAGATCCTATGAGGGTAATCAGGCAGATTCTTTCAGTCTTCTAAAGGAAGATGAACTTTTCTCTCCCTTTATTTTGCAAATCCTTTTTTTTTTTTTTTTGCCTTTCCTTCCTCCAGAAATCAGTTGATATTTTTCACCCACTGATAATTTTGATTTAACTTAAATTTTTTTCCTTTTCCTTTTTTAAGTGGAATCTTGTCATTGATCGGAAAGTATTACATGAGGCTGGTCTACCATGTTTAATCAGGAGCCTGGGTAGATGTTGATGTTGACAAGCTCTAATGTGTAGAAGTGGAAAGTAGAAATAGAGAGGACAGAATCCAGGCAGGATGAACAACTGGGAGGCTGCCTCTTCTCCTGTTCATAGTGAGCTTCTAGAGAGTTCAATCTGCTATTGTGGCAGGTGTGAGGTGTTTCCTCATAATAGTTTTAATTTGTACCACTCTGATAATTTAATCCATTTACATTTAAGGTTATTAACAATAGGTATTTATTTATTGCCACTTTTATTCTTTATACCTATGTTCCTCTCTCTTTCCCTATTTCTTCTTACAACAGACATTTCTCACAATGCTGGTTTGGTGGTAATAAATCTTTTTTTTTTTTTTTTTTTTTTTTTTTTTTTTTTTGCCCGGGAAGCTCTTTATTTCACTGTTAACTTTCAATTATAGTCTTGCTGGATAGAGTGCTCTTGGTTTCAGATCCTTTATTTTTTCCATTACTTTGAACACTTCATGCCATTCCCTTCTGGCCTGTGGTTGTTTCTGTTCAGTTGATTTCTGACAGCCTTATTGATCCTCCCTTGTGGGTAACTTTCTGTCTCTCTCTTGCTGCTCTTAAAATTTGTTTCTTTTCTTTAATGTTTGCCATTTTATGATGTGTCTTGCTGTGGGGCTTTTTGGTTCATTTTGATTGGGATTCAATGTGTTTCCTGGACTCATGTAACTTCTTCCTTCACCAGGTTAGGGAAGGTTTCTGTCAACATTTCTTCAAACAGATTCTCTAACCTTTGCTCACTTTCTTCTTCATCTGTAACCCCCAGGATGCGGATGGTGCTTCATTTCATGTTCCATAGTTACCTTAAACTGTCCTCATGCTTTTAAAGTATTTTTTTTTCTTTATGCTGCTCTAATGTGGTTATTTTTTTTCTGCCTTGTCTTCTAATTTGCTGAGTTGCTCCTTAGCTTCTTCTAAGCGACTGTTGATTCCTTCCAGGTTATTCTTTATTTCAGCTACATCATTCTTCATCTCTGGTTCTTAGTCATGTTTTCTATATATTTTTTCATATCAATGTAGCTTCCAGTAAGTTCTCACTAAATTGTTTGAGCATTGTTATTACCATTTCTTTGAACTCTATACCTGTTAAATTGCTTGCCTCCATTTCATTTAGCTATTTTCTGGAGATCCCTCCTTTCTTTCATTTGGGGTCTGTTTCTTTGTTTCCCCATTTGCTGTTTTTTCTGTGTATTGGATAAGACTGCTATGCTTCCCAGTCTTGGTGGGGTGGCCTTCATGTGGGACCCAGTGGTGTAGTCCCCTTGATCTTCTGACCTGCGTGCTCTAGAAATGTCCCTTGTGTGTGTTATGTGGGCCCACCTGTTGAATTTGGGTCTTGATTGCTATTGTCCCATTTGTGGGTGGGCTCAGCCCTCAGACTTGTTGACTGAGAGTCTCAACCCTGACCATGTCATGCCAACTATCATACAGGTGCTGAAAAAACAAAACAAGACAAGACAAACTGAAGACAACATGAAAGAAAAGAAAACAACAGCAATAAAAAAACAATGACAAAATATCTGAAACCTCCCCAAACAAACAAAACAAACAAACAAAGTATACTAAAAGGCACAAGACCAAAAGAATTAGAGGAGAAAAAAAAAGAGACAGAAAAAGAGAATTTGAAAGAAAAGAAGGAAGAGACAAGTAATGAAATAAGTATAAAAGTTAAAAGAAAGAAAAAATAAATGAAATAATGATAATAATGTTAATAAGTAATAATAATGAATAAAATATAGAATAGGAAAAGAAAAGAGCAAAAAAGTAAACTAAAGTAAAAAATTAAAGAAAAGAGAAAAAAGAATAGACTATAAGTGATGATAGACATAAGAAAATATGAAAGGAGAAAGAGAAGAAAGGGAAAGAAAAAGCAAACAAAACAAAAAATAGTTTAGGATCTGCTATTTGTGGAGCTCACTGGTTATGCTTCGATGTTTTTCAATCTGGCTCCTTGGTGTGTTGGTTCTGGACCTCCTGGGAAGTTCTCTTGTGCAGGCCAATGTGAATGGCTGTACCTACCTAAGCCTGGCAGGGAGGATCCCCAAGTAGTCCAGCAGGTGAGACCTCCATAGACCATAGGCTGTGCCTGCCTCTGGACTCACACCTTGAATGTCCTTGTTTTGAGCTCTCTCCCTTCTCCCATGGAACTGGGCTCTATAAGGGGGTCCCAGTCATGGTCAGGATGGTTTAAACAGACTGGCATTAGGGGTGGTGCCCATAGCTTGTAGGAGGCATAGGCAGGCACTTCCTCTCATTCCAATCTCTTCGCTCTACCTGGGTCACTGGCATCCCCTTGTTGCCACCCCAAGCAGGAGGGGATAAAATAAAACCCCACAAAACCCAAAAAAACCCAGGCCCACTTGACTCTACTCTTTCAGCATGGCTGCCCCTTGATGGGTGGGGCTTCTACCCAGGCTCCCACCAGGCCAGATGTCTGAGTCCCCTGCACCATCAGGCCTAGCTACATGGGTGCAGACTTCCAGCCCAGAGTCATTCCATAGGTGGGGGAAGGGGCACCGCCTCTTCTCCCAAGGTGGGAGGATTGCTCCTCTTTCCCAGGGTATTCTGTCTGCCCCTGTCCTGCTTTCTGCCAAATGTCTTTTATAGAATAACTAGTGGCCCAGTACATGAAATTCATGCACATTAAAAGGGGATTAATTAGAGGAAATATTTTAATATTGCTATTTGCCCTTTCTCTATAATAGAAGTGTCAGAGATGAAAGAAAATTAGTAAAATGTATATGAAAATCTTCCTCCTGTCAGAGTCTGAGGTGCACCATGGGACCCAGAGTAAAGTCCCCAGCCACCCATGTATGCCTCAAAATTGTGCAAGACCCAGACCCAGCTGGCCCCTCTCATTGGGCTAGATCCATACCTGCCGGTCCCACCCTTGTCAAGCCCCACTTGGTGGGGGCACAGCCTCAGGTCCCCAGGCCTGACTGAGGTCCCCCAGCCCAGGCCGGGACAGGTGACATGGCCTGAGGTCCCCCGTCAAGCCCTGCTGAGCGGGGGGAGCAGACTGCCATCCCCCAACCTGGTGCCAGTGTGAGGGTGCGGCCTGAGGTCCCCCGTCAAGCCCTGCTGGGTGGGGGGCACACCCTGAGGTCCCCTGGCCTGGTGCCAGGGCAGGGGGTACGGCCTGAGGTCCCCTGTCAAGCCCTGCCAGTGGGAGTCATGGCCTGAGGTCCCCTGTCAAGCCCCATGGGGGTAGGGGGGCATGCAACCTCAGGTCCCTGCTGATTGCTCCTTAAGGCTCGTTATGGGAACTCGGTCGGCCTCAGCTGAGGGTGCAGCCATCTTTGTGGTGGAGTGATGGTCAATTTGCATATTCCCTCTTATTATATAAGAATGGACCCTCAGATTCACTGCTGGGTGAACTGGTCAGACCCCTCCCCTGGACCGGAGTTCTGCTGCATGGCCCCTTCTGTATACACAGATCTGGCCAACTTCCCAGGCTGGTGTTGTAACTAAGCAATCATTTTTGTCTGGGATAGTGCAGTTTGAGTCTCCCAGGTGGACCAAATCACCACTGATTCCCACTGTCCAGTGCTACAGGGGCTCCCTTCCCTTCTCTGTTTCTCTGGTTTGGGGATCCCTGTGTGGGGCTGAGACCCCGTGCTCCCAGTGAGCAGGAGCTGTGCTGCCACACCTTCCCTCTGGCTTCCCAATTGCACTGTGCAGCTGTGTGAGTTGGCTCACTTACTCCATGTCTTCTGTCCCCGCTCTGCACTCCCCACTTACAGTATTTCAGATCAGCTATTTTTCAAGTTGAATGTTCTGCAGTTTGGTCCAGGGCTGGGAGCATGCAGATGGAACTTCCCTAGAATTGACACCTATTATTCTTCATCTTAATTGGTTAATTTCAACTTTTTCTTTAACTTCTCTCCTGTTTTAGCCCTGCAGGCATTGCTCAGTGGTTGAGCTTTTTTTTTTTTTTTTTTTTTTTTTTAATGGCTTAAAACAACAAAAATTTATTATCTTGTACTTCTGGAGTTCAGAAGTTCCAAATAGTTTCAGTGGACTAAAATCAAGGTGTCAGCAGGATCATGTCCTTTCTTGGGGTTCTAGGGGAGAATTTGTTTTCTTGCCTTTTCTAGCTTCTGGAGGCAGCCTGCATTCCTTGGCTCATGGCCCCATCCTCCAATTTCTCCCTCTATCAGTGCTTGAGCTTTGACCTATGAACCAGGAGGACTTGGTTCCATTCCAGTTGATTCCCAGTTAGGGCACATGCCTGGCTTGAAGGCTTGATCCCTAGTGAGGGTTGTGCAGGGAACAACCAATCAATGATTCTCTCTCATCATTGATGTTTTTTATCTCTCTTTCCCCATCCCTTCCTCTCTGAAGTCAATACAAATATATATTTTTAAAAAATAAATTCTCTCCTGCTTTGGTTTCTGTGCTTTCTCTCTAGGTTTTTATTGTTGCTGTTGTTTAATCTTTCACACTTCTGCCCCTGTCTCCTTTTCTATCATTAAATGTTGAAGTGATTTAATGTTCTATTATTGGCCACCTTGTATTTCACTGTTCACTCTCCTTTAATTCCAAATTTAACTCCAGTCTTTCTTTTTCCCGAGGTCTACATTCTTGTGTCTATATAACTAAGAAGATTATTCATGAAGATCTTTCCATGGCAATTCAATATCACTATGTTCAAAACCAGAAGCTTCATTGCTTTAATCAAACTGTTTCTCCTTCATTCCTCACTTTCATAAATTATACCTCATATCCTTCATCTTCTAAGCAATAAATGTGAATCATATCTTTAATAGTTTTCCTTTTACTCATGTTTCACTTCTAATCAGTCACTAAATTGTGTTGCTTTTTTCTCCCTGAACCGCTCAAACATTTTTTCCTTCTCTTATACCCTAATGGTGAGAACTTAACACAGGTCCTTATCACATCCCAACTTAATTACTGTCACAGCCACCTAATTTATTAACTACCTCTATTCTATTTCATCTTTAATCATATCTCTATAATTTATGCCATTAAATTTTTGTTATAAAATATGTCTGAATACTCTTTTGTTTTAGTTGTCTCTTGCTGCATAACAAACCATCCTAAACATAGTGGCTTGAAACAATGATAAACATTTATTAACTTCCATTTCTGTGAATCAGGAATTCAGGCATAGCTGTTTGTGGGGGAAAACACTGGTATTTCAAAAGATTGCAATAAAAATGTTGGCTGGGGCTGTAATTGTCAAATACTTGATTTGCGGCTGACAGATCCACTGCCAGGGTAGTTCTCTCCTGTGGTTGGCAAGTTGATGCTGGCTATTGGCAGGAGGCCCCAGTTCCTCCCCACATGAGCCTTTCCACAGGCCGCGTGATTGTCCTTACACCATGGCTGCTGGCTCCCCTACCATGAGTGATTCTGGAGAGGAAGAGACATGAAAAACCGACCTTTTAATGATCTAGCTCCAGAAGTCACCAGAATCACTTTTTGCCACATTCTATTTTTTAGAAGGAAAGCAAGGGGAAATAAGCTCCATCTTTGGAGAGAAGACCATGAAAAAGTTTACAGGCATATTTTAAAACCACTGCACCTTCTAAAAATCTTTCAATGCTTTTTACAATATTCATATTACTTTCTTTATATCTTCATCCTTCAGCACTGCCTAATGACTTAGCTGTATGAACTCACTGCTATTTCTCTATGCTCAAGTTTTTGTGTATGCCATTCCGTATGCTTGTAGTATCTGGCCTACTTCTTTATTTAGCTAATTCTACTTATCCTTCAAAACCTTACTCAGACATCAACATCATCAAAGTCTCCATCTTTATTGTTTACCTCTACCATTTGCCTTCTACCAATTAGATTTAATACACTCCAGTGTCCCCCCATTCCCCGCCCATTTTTGTTTATTTTTCCTGATCTATAACCTCAGCCTAGTATCTTTTATCTCTGAATCTTCATTGCTTAACATAGTTAGTGCCATATTTGTGGCAATACCTGCTAATTAAGAGTTTATAAAATGAAGGTTATAAATGCATTAATATTAGCACCCAATTCTCAACAAATAAACAAGTCAGTAGGCAGTAGGCAGTATGGGAAGAATTTGAGAAAAATGCAGAGACTAGATATAGGAAAGAGAGAGGAAAGAAAGAAGCAGAACAATTTGAAATTATCTAATTGAGCTATAAGATGAAGAAAAAAAGAAGAGTGAATTATAGGGAGAGAAGGTAATGAAATTAGTTCTGAAGATGCAGGTTTTAGAACACTCATATTTCTTTTATAGAGTCTATAATATAGACTTATACATCTTAGGGGGGAAAAAAGGTCTGAAAGTTAGGAGAAAGATTACACCAGAGAAAAATGTGAGAGATGTTATACCTCAAGTGACTTCATGATATAGAAGAAGTAATTATAAAATATGAGAAAAATGTTATAAAGTAGGAAGAGAGGCAAAATACTTAAGTTACCTTTCCTAAGGTCAGCAGGGTAGTAAAAAATGTGACATGATTTACTTCCCACCATTCCCTGGGTGTCACTCATACCAGATATATCTGGCCAACTCCAGGTACTATCCTCTTGGTCATCATTCATGAACTAGTGTGGGTGAGCCATGGGTCACTCCTCATTTCAATATACCATAATTTAGAGATTTTGTACAGTTTTTAACTGCTGTGTCTAATGTTATGAAGCTCAATTCAACTTAATTCATACTCTAAAGCACCACTTAGAATTGTTGTTGATAAAATAATCAGTATGTTTGCCTGCCTCATATTCTAGGTATATATTACATTATTTATTATTGATCTAAAAATAAAAATGTTATTTCTTATTTTCTGACCCCAAAAATAAAGCTATTTCCCAGAAGTTAGTTTATCCATAAGTAACATCCTCTTCTATAGGCATGAGTATAAGTAAAAGAAAGAAATGGGCTCAGATATATGCATTTTAAAAAATGAATATAATTCTTCCCCTGTCCCATAAAATATTGAATAATATACAAACCAATTTTGGGAGAAAATAAATTTTCTGGGCAATTAATTTTTTCCAATAAATATATTTTTAAAACAACTTTTTGGTTTTTAAACTTGGAATACATTTTGGAATGTTCTCAATTCTATTTCTATGGAGAGTCTCTCTTCATAGACATTCTAGAAGAAATCAGACAGGTAGAAGAGGGCAAAGGGGAGATAAATGATGACAGAAGTAGACTTGACTTTGGGTGGTGAACACACAATACAATATTAAGATGATGTGTTATAGAATCATATCCTTGAAACCTATAAATTTTATTAACCAGTGTCACCCCAACAAATTCAATAAAAAATTTAAAAAAGAGTTCAGGCTTCTAAACCATCACAGCAACTGTAAACAAAGTCAGAGTTGAAAGCCAGAATGAGAGATATCAAATCACCTTTTATCATTTTATTAGTTACTTCACAAGTTCAGAAGCTGGGACAAGAACTCATCACAGATTGAGCTAATTTCAACGTGTGCTTTGTCTCACGTTGTCTCCTTAGCTGCGAGCAAGTGTGGCCTAGAGCAGATGGCAGCCAGGAGGGGTTCGCTGTCTCCCTCTGCACGGAGCACTTCGGTGACACGTGGGCTTCAGGCAAACAGGTGTTTATGTCAAATTGAATCTGTGTCTGACCCCTCTGCCCGTGTCTCACGGAAGCGGCAGCACTGCAGTGCGTATTCCAGTGAGTTATGTTATGTGTGCCCATAAAAACATACTGCAACTCACAAAGCTATCAACTCTTAGTCATGAAACAAAAACACCTGTCATAAGAGTTTTATTTTATCTTCTTAATTAAACCACTAATAGACAGAAGACAATGCCATAATTTCAAGGGACAGTTTTACACAGCAGGCCTGTTCTGGGGCATTCAGAATACCATAAGCTGCCTCTGGTCCCTAATTAGAGCAGCTTCTCCACAAACACCATAAATCCATTTTCATCAGAGAAGTTTCCTCTTCTGCAAGCAGGAAGGCTCTGCATCTGTTAGCACCAAGGTCAAACCCTACAGCAATTACGCCTGCTCAATAGTACCTGGACATGGCTCATGGCTAGAGGGGTACTATTTTCCTTATAGTTCTGAGATGATAAAGAAGCTTATTGGGTACTGTTTTGCCTATTATATTTGTTGATAACCTCTGGTGCTCATGAGACTGGAACATGTTTGGAGAGTAAGTCACAAAAGAACATGATCCCTCACTGCACCAAATCTGTGAGTTTCTTTTTGGAAAGTACAAAGCTAGACTTGGGTCTTCCTGGCGAATTCCACCTAATTTAGTAGGTTCAGGCTAACCTAACAACACATGGTCCGCTAGGGGCAGTGTTGGGCCTGCCCTGCTCGGTGGAGATATTCAACGCTGTTATTAGCTTTATTGTTTTATGAGCCATCTCATGGAGGAAATGTAAGCATTAAGCATTGCTGTGAGCTGAATTGAGCCCTGTGAAAAATCATATGTTGAAGTTCCAACTGCAGTACCTTGTAATGTGACCATATTTGGAGATAACATATTTTTAAAAAATTATTTTATTGATTTTTTACAGAGAGGAAGGGAGAGGGATAGAGAGTTAGAAACATCGATGAGAGAGAAACATCCATCAGCTGCCTCCTGCACACCCCCTACTGGGGATGTGCCCGCAACCAAGGTACAGTGGGGCCTTGACTTACGAGTGTCACGACTAAGGAGTTTTTCGAGATATGAGCCATTTCTCGGCAGATTTTTTGCTTTGAGTTGCGAGCTAAAATTCGGGTTACGAGCCAGCTTCAGATACCCCACCGCTAGTTGGCGCAACGAACGTCACAGTGAATGCCACAACATCAGCCCAGCATCATGTGTCTCACTGGTTCACTTTAAGATTTGACATACGAGTAATCTGAGTTATGAGCTCCGTCACGGAACGAATTAAACTCGTAAGTCAAGGCCCCACTGTACATGCCCTTGACCAGAATCTAACCTGGGACCCTTCAGTCCGCAGGCCTACGCTCTATCCACTGAGCCAAACTGGTCAGTGCTGGAGATAGCATTTTTAAAGTGACTAAGTTAAAATAAGGTCATCAAGGTGGGCTCTACTTCAATATGATTGGTGTCCTTATAAGAAGAGGAAATTACAACTCAGACCTAATTAGAATATAGAGGGAAGAGCATGTGAAGATACTGGTAAGGGAGACAGCCATCTGCAAAGCAAGAAGAGAGGCCTCAGAAGAAACCAACTCTGTTGGCATCTTGATCTTGGACTCCAGGATTTGGTTTTAAACTCTAGCTTCCAGAGCTGTGAAAAATAGGTTTTTGTTGTTTAAGACACCCAATCTATGGTATTTTGTTATGACAGTTCTAGCAAATTAATAAAAGCATTTTCTAAAATCTCTTATAAAAATATGTTCTATACATAGGTTGTGATCATTTGATGATGAGCATATTTCTCTACAGGAGTTGACAAAAACAAGAACAACATTTCTCGTGTTAGGCTACGCACAAAATCCAGCAGTTTTTGTTTGATTGTTTGTTTTGTTTTTAATCCTCACCTGAAGATATGTTTAGAGAGAAGAAGGGAGAGAGAGAGTAACACCTATCAGTTGCCTCCCGAACTTGCCCCTGGTCTGCAACGTAGGTATACTGGTATATCCTGATGGGGAATTGAACCTTTTGGTGTACAGGATGATGCTTCAAACAATTGAGCTGCCGGGCCAGGTTCAAAGTTCAGCAATTTTAATTGAGTTGGTTGCACAGATTAGTCACAATTCAGTGCAACAGATGAGTAGATTTATTTAAGTTTGTAAAAGTATCTTTTATAAAAAAATAAAAGAGTAATACTATTTAAATTGTTTTGGTAAAAATGTTTTCCAACAAATTTTTTCTTAAGTTAAAATGCTCAAAACTACTGCTTTGGTTTAGATTGGTAGGCCTTTTTAAATAATGAATTATGTCTTCTTTAGAGTGTTGTTAACTTTTTCAACCTAAGTTATAAAATACTACTTGACTTCACAGTTCTTTCATTCTCTTCCAAGATATTTGCTACTTATTTACTCTCTTCTTGGCATTGACCCTTCCTACCTTTTGAAAGCTCACAGTTGTAGGGGAAAGGAATGTAATCTACCAGTTACAGGAGTGTAATCACTGTACAAAGTGCTTGTGTGGGCATAGAAAGGGTAGAAACCAAGAAATCCATCTGAAGAAATCAAGGCATACTTTACTGAGACAGAGATGAAAAGTATATCACTGTGAAAACACACATTTGGTGACCCAGTGAAAATTATTGGACTTTCAGCCTCTGATGCCTCTTCTGTAAAATGAAGATAAAAATGCATTCCTTACTGAGACTTTAGGAAAAGTTTGTATAGTAAGAGTATCTAGTACATAATTTACACTCAACAGCTTTTCTTCCTTCTTTGTGGTTTTTCTCCATCTTAATTTTCTCCCACACTTCCCCCATTTTTTCTTTTTTTCTCTCCTATGCTCCCCTTTTCCTTTTCTCCTGTTCTATTTCTCCTTCTCCTCCCCTTCTTTTTTTGCCTGATTTCTGTAATATCATTTATTAGACACCACTCCAGAAAAATAAAAAGCAACCTAAGTCCCTGCCAAGGCACCACTGAATCAGTCATTTAGGTATTTGCCAAAGCTAGAGTCATGCCTTCTGTTGATTAGGCTTAATTGTACCTCTCTTAAAAATAAAAATTAAAATGAGTAAATGAAGCAGGAGACTCTGGTCACAAAGAGATCCAGCCACCAGTCAAGGGGCTATTGCATACATCCATTTTTTTTCTCGAAACACTATTATACAATCTTATGCCTAGTATGTAACCAACACAGTACCACATTGGTTTCAGCCCTCTACTGATGGTGATAGGGGAGGGGGCATGTAATAGAAATAGAACCATAGTGGTTTCATAGGTACTCACTATAAAGAAGAGATTTTCTTACAGACCCTGGGAAACTGAAGGATGCCTTAAGGAGAACAGGCTCTGGAGATAAGGCAGCCCTGGAGCCCTGATGATCCTGTCACTAAAAAGAAAACACATTTCAAGAACAGATCAAGGACAGGAACTATCTGACAGGAGATAGCATTCTGGGCTAATCTTTTCCGGGGCTAATCTTTGCAAGGACAATGAGAGAAGGCAGACCGTGGGAACTTAGATTTTTCCTACCCTCTAACCATATATAAGGGCTGACTTGAAATGAAATGTCAGAGCGATCTTTTCTGAATGTTACACCGACGGTTTGCTTGGATTGCCAGCTATCTGATTAGTAAACGTACCACAAGGACTCAACCTTGTCTCTACTTATTTGACTCTGGTAGCCATGGGCAGCTGGACTCTTTTGTCTGGTTTCAGTGGGATTTCTCCCTTTGTTTGAATTGTCCCAAAGAAATGTAGCCCACATGTTTAGGGCACATATACAAATGGTCTGATTTATAACAAAATATCTGATTCCAGATGGGGTCAGATATTTGGACCAATTTTATTATCTCTTTTGGAGTATAAATGATTGGACATGGTGAAGTCCAACAAATATTTTATTACCATATATTTGGTTTTTTTTAAAGGCAGAAACAACAGATCCCTCTCTGAATTTTTAAAAAGTGATACTGCATTGATTTCTTACAACTTTGCATGCATTATCTCAATCAATTTAATTGCAACAATGAAATATTTATCTTTTATAGAAATTCACTGTGTGATTTATTTTAGTACTGTATGCAACAGATTTGCTAGTCTCTCTTATTTCTCATAGGAAGGGAAAATTCATTACCAGTCTGGTAAATATTAAGGAGTTTTAGGTCTGTAAAGAGAAATTTGGCCAAGAATTTTTCAGAAGACATGAGTATCAAAAAAGAGAAAATTTTTTACATGATATTTTTTAAAAATATATTTTTATTGATTTTAGAGAGGAAGGGAGAGGGAGAGAGAGATAGAAACATCAAAGATGAAAGAGAATAATTGATTAGCTGCCTCCAGCACATCCCCCCTACTGAAAATTAAGCCTGCAACCCAGCCATGGACCCTGACCAGGAATCAAACTGTTACCTCCTGGTTCATAGGTTGATGCTCAGCTACTGAGCCACACTGGTTGGGCTCTATATATTTTAAAATACCAATAAACTGGTCATGATGGGGGGGGGGGATCAGAATTTTATTGCACTTTATTATATACACTAGAGGCCTGGTGCATGAAAATTCATGCACTAGGGGGGGATCCCTCAGCCCAGCCTGCCCCCTCTCACAGTCCATGAGCCCTCAGGGGCAGGAGGCGATACGGTGATCAGGGGAAGGTGATGCCCACATCACACTTCTGCTGCTGCCACTGCTGGCAGAGCAAACCTTGGCCGGCCCTGGTTATCTGAGCCTCAGGCGGCCCTGGGCGGCTGGGGGGCTGAAGGGACTGGGGGACTCTGGAGGAGGATATGCAGCAAGGCCAGACCCACTGGGCCTGCTGTCCCGACGGCACTGAGGGGACTGGGCACTGCCATCTTGTGGCTGTAGGCACCACCATCTTTGAGGATGTGACAGTCAATTAGCATATTCCCTCCTTATTGGCTGTGGGCACCACAATCTTTGAGGGCGGGACAGTCAATTAGCATATTCCCTCCTTATTGGCTGTGGGCGCCTCCATCTTTGCAATGGTGTGAGGGTCAATTAGAATATTCCCTCTTTATTAGATAGGATTTCATGGTATAATATTCTTTTTATTTTGAATTATATATTTTGTGGAGTGGAGGATTTTCAAGGGCCACTACAATCTTTCCAGAGATATGTAAAAGTTTTAATATGACCATGCCTTGAGTCATCATCAAGCAGACAATGCCTAAGCTACTTAAAATAATAGTTTTTCTTATAGAAGAAAAAATTATGCTTAAAATATACCTGGAATATGGGAAGATAAAAATGGTGCATTTAGACTGGCTAGTTGGGGGCAGGAATTGTGTGTGCGAAAGTAAAAGTCACAAAGCAGTGGGAACATTAGAACAGAGATTCTTCAGAGCAAAAGATGAGACTCTTGGTTTCAGCTACCATGTGTTATAATGGTAAACTGCCCTATGACCCTGGCAGGAAATATTAATGATAATTTTGATTACTATTAAGAACAGATTTGAGTAGAAGTAATTTCGAAATGAGTTTTGCAAAGAAAAAATAAAATCATAAATCCAACAGATCACCAAGGAAGAGCAATTACTCCCCAAATGTAGACCTTCCATGGAAAGCCCTATTACTGGGCTCTGCCTCTTTAGCCCCATTCCCTGAAATTTCCTTCACTAGCACCCAACTGTTGAGTACTTTAAAACTGAAAACTAGAGTCACTTGGTTAATATTACTGTGAGGGTTTGAAACATAAGAAGAATGCTAATATTTTATAGGGTCTACTATATATAGATAACATTCTAGATAATTTATATAAATTCACTTAAGTTAGCAGTATGAGGTAGTTACTAACTTTTACTATCCCATTTTACAAATGCGGACACTTAATTTACAAATGTGGATACTGAGGCATAGAGAACAAAAGTAACATGTTCAATGACATGCAACTGGTAAGAGGGCAGAATTTATAATTGGACCCAAGCAGTCTAGATTCAGAGTCTACTTGTTAATTGCTTAGCTATCCCATCTCTCAGTGGGAGTAAGACATGTAGTCTTTGGCAATAGGTATGATATACTCTAGATTTTCTGTTCATCCTGTTTTCAGGCACTCTGCTCATTGTACCCACATAAATTTCAGTACTGCTGACATTTTCTGCCATAAATAACACGTGTTTGTATATGGATGTAAAAGTTCTAATCACTAAATGTTCAAATTTTAAATGTCCCAATAAAAACCATTCTATAGCTTTGATCATCCACCTTTGTGCAAATAAAATGCCTACACTCATAATTCACTGGTATGAAAACATCCAACCTCTGTGAACCTCAGTCTCCTCATGATTAAAATGAGAGGGACCAGATGAGCTTCCACAGCCAAGATTTTGTATTTCACATCTGTTCAGTTCCATTTCTGCTGAGGTAGCATGTAATCAGTCTTCCAGGAAATGATTGTGAAAGTCCATTCATATCCACTAAGGTCCAGCATAGCATATTCCTAGAGGTAATGGAATCTGCTCAAATCAATGAGTCATTGAACACCTGTAACTCCCCATGGCTTAATTAAGAACACCATTGTTAAGACTGCTTTGTTTGTGCTTAGGAACATGTTTTTGTGGTTTCACTTTTAATTTGGCAGCAGCAGATATTAATTCAGACCATACAGTATACTTGTTTGTCTTTTATGACTGCCATTTCCCACAGGTAACCTGATTATCCTGCCCACAAAACAATAGAGAGCACCTTGCCTGTAAGGTAACAGGTGAACAATACTCAGTGAAGAAGCTTTATGTATTAAGTGGGGAGTGAGTGTCATTCCTATTACTTGTAAAGAGAAGAAATAATTCATAGGAGTTCAGAGATAAGAGTTCAAAATCAGCCAGTTAAAACCAATTTGACACCTTCACTGAGATTAGGACCTTTCTGCTCAAAGTCCTTTGGTAGATTAATTATCCAGAGGGTTGGTGAAGAGAAAGGGACTAACATTTATGGGCATTTAGTATGTGTTAGTCCTTGTTTAGATTCTTTAAGATAATAATAAAATAATAACAATAAACACTCGTATGTGCATAGTCCTGCTTTATGTGTTTTAACTCATTCAATACTCACATCAAACCCACGGAGTAAATACAATTTTTATCTCTATATTATTGCCTTATAGTTTATAACAAATGTAAGAGAGAGCCAGTATTATCTCTATTTTTCAGATGTGACTGTGTTTCAGAGAACTTTATAATTTGGCCATGGCCTCACAGCTAATAAATGACTAAGGCAGAATTTACACTCATGTCTGTCTGACCCAAAGTTGTGTTTTTCCCTGTCTCGACATGAATCCCAGTACTGTGAAAGGCTTTGCATTCTATGTTGTACCTGAGAATTTCCAAGTTGGAAAGGACCTTCATGATTCCAAGCTCATTGTTTTTATTATGTAGATAATCATTGTTTCCTTCAAATGGTCCCTGACTTCTTCGTCTAAATTACATTTACTTCTGTGTTTTCAAGTCAATAGAACTCACACGATTCAAAAATAATGATTCACAAGTTGAGATATTCATCAGAGAGCTCACATTCGGAACTTTTGAAAATACAAATTCCCCAGCACCACCATAGGCCTATTAAATCCATGTTACCTAATCAGCAAATGTGTGATTCTGATGTCATTCTAACTTCACATAGCATTAATATAATTACCTGCTCTAAACTCTAGAAACCAAATATTATGGCATCTCATTGTGTCAGAGATACAGTGAGCTGGGCTTCAAGACATACTAGGATTTCAATAGACTCAGCAAACAAAGAAGCAGGATAAAAAACTATGGTTTTTGACTCAGTAGTAGCATCATTTGAAGATCTGGCCCTTGAAAGAAGTGGCTGGGAGTTCAGGGGACATGGTAAAGTAGGGAGGTCAGCTTCAGCTGTCCCAGAGGTCTTTAGGCAGCAGAGATGCTTAATGTCAGGGAAAAGGTAACATTACATAGTCCCTAATCAAAATTGTGAACAAAAGAAGAGAGTCCATACTGTGGGAAAAGGGGCTAGCATAGAAGAGGATAGTTGGTGGGACTTTAGACACATAACATAAGCAGGGTTTGGGGAAGGCTCTTAGCCCCATGGAGGGTTTTTAGTACTAAGAAGTAACTAAGTGAGAAGCTCATTGTTCATTTCTTTACTTAAGCAACCATTTCATTTTTAAAAATATGTTTTTATTGATTTCAGAGAGAAAAGGAGAGGGAGAGAGAGATAGAACCATCAGTGATGAGAGAGAATCATTAGTCGGCTGCCTCCTGCATGCCCCATACTGGGGATAGAGCCGGCAACACAGGCATGTGCCCTGACTGGGAGTTGAACCATGACCTCCAGGTCATAGGTCAATGCTAAATTACTGAGCAATGCCGACCGAGCTAAAACAAGAGAGAATTTAAAGAAAAAGTTGAAATTAATCAATTAAAATGAAGAATAATAGGTATCAATTATAGGGAAGTTCCATCTGCATATATAATTAATTATGCCAAGTTATTGAACCTTAAGATATGGCAATTATCTGGACTCAATCAAATGAGCCTTTAAAAAGCAGAGTTTTCTATATAGTACATCATCTGTATATTTTACTATGTTCACTATCCCAAGTCAAGTCTCTTTCTATCACCATTTATTCTCTCTCTACCCTCTTCTATCTTCCCCACCCCTCTTTCCCTCTGGTAATCACCATATTGTTGTCTGTGCCTCTGAGTTGTTTTTGTTTTTGTTTTGCTTAATCCCTTCACCATTTTCACCCAGCCCCAAGTCCCCTCCCTTCTGACAGCTTTCAGTCTATTCTCTTCTGTTCTCTGTACAAGTGAACACTGTATAATTTTATTAACCAATGTCATCCCAATAAATTCAATAAAAATAACAAAAAATAAATAAATGCAACTCTTCACACATTAGCAATACCCAACCCCCTAAAACATACACCAAAAAAACAAAGCAGTTTTTTTCAGGTAGCGAGAAAAGAGAACGTCCCAAAGATCCAAAGTACTATATGAGAGACTCCATGTGCTTTTGCTGGTTTGGCGGAATGCAGGCAGCTTCTAGGAGCAGAGAGCAGTCTCTGGCTGAGATGACAGCCAGCAAGGAAATGATGACCTCAGACCCTCAACCATAAGGTACCGGATTCCGCTAAAAACCTAAAAAAGGTAGAAACAAATTCTACCCAGAGCTTTCAGATTAGAAAAGTGGTTCTCAACCTTGGCTGCACATTAGAATCACCTGGGAATCTTTTTAAAATCCTGATTTCTGGGCCTTATCCTCCGGAAATTCTGTTTCTTTGTTACTAATATTGTGGCCTCACCCCATAACAAAGAAACAGAATTTCTGGAGGATGAGGCCCAGAAATCAGGATTTTAAAAAGATTCCCAGGTGATTCTAATGTGCAGACAAGACTGAGAACCACTGGATTAGACCCAACCTGGGGAGCACACCTGGTCTTCTCACCTACAGAACTGAGAGTCAAAAGACAGGTGCTGTTTTAAGCTGCTCAGTGTTTAGTGAGTTGTTACACAGCAGTGGAAAACGAATATATTTTCCTAAGTCCCATATCTGAGGGCCTTCTATTGTATTAGAAATAATAGATATAGTCTACGGCCATATCACCCTGAACGCGCCCGATCTCGTCTGATCTCGGAAGCTAAGCAAGGTCGGGCCTGGTTAGTACTTGGATGGGAGAAATAATAGATATAGTGACCTCCAGCTCAACCTTGTCCTTTCCTTTTCCTCCCTGTGCCCTTTCATAATGGATATAATGTGGCATCCACTCAAATGACACAGAAACCTGGTGTCATCTTCTCTCTTCCTTCTTCATGTCCAATCAGCCAACTAGACCTATTGATTCTACTTTTCTAATATCTCTCAAATATACCACCTTATTTAGAAACTCCTTCCTTAGTTCAAATCACCATCACTTCCTCTTTGGATTCCTGCAGCAGCCTATTAAATGCTTCCCCAAACTTTATTCTTGATCCCTTATTTGTTCACACTGAACCAGAGTAATTTCTCTGCTGTACAGATCTAGCCACGTTACTTTCATGCTGAAAGTCTTCCAAAGTCTCCCTGCTATCAACCCTAACCAATGGGTTACATGATCCTAAGCACACAATGCCTATTAATCTATTTTTCTTCTCATCACTCCAGCATCTTTCACTTCTACCTCTTAAATCCATTTGACTCCCCAGCTATATTGGATACTCAAAGCATCATTTTAAGTCCTGTCTTTCAGTGCTTTTTCCTCTATATGAGAACTCTTCTCTGCCCGCCATCCCCCCTCCACCCCTCACACACAACTTCTTTGCCTTCCTCCCTGTTTTTACTTTCACTTTTGGGAAGACTTCATGCCCACCAATATGCTATTTTGCATCCCATACCCAGCTTTTCAGTACTCATCACACAGTGTCTTTTCAATGGACAGTTTGTTATATTAAGCAATATTCTGAATATTAAAATGGATTAATTGAAGCCTTGCAGACAGTTGCTTTAAATCGTGACCTAAAGTGATTTGATTTATCTTAAAACCACCTCAATTTTTAGTGTATTTGTTGTATCCATTAAACTGACCATAAAAGGCTTTGTGTGAAAATATTTTTATTCCATGCTATATTCTGTGTGCCTGTTCCTTATGTCTTGAATCAAAATAAAGCTATGCTGAAGAGCTTTAAAAATATCATTTCACCACACTCTTGTCTGTATTTGTTGTTTGTTTGGTTTGATCATTTGCTGCTTTCTGTTTTAAAACCACTTATGCGAACTCACATTTTTTGCTTGATTTGTTTTGCTTAGCATGATATTCTTAAGATCCATCCATGTTGTCGCAAATGGCAGAATTTCATCTTTCTTATGACTGAGTAGTATTCCATTGTATACATTGTAGTTATCAGAGGAGAAGAGTGTTAGAGGGGAGTAGAATAGAGTAAAGGGGGCCAAATATATGGTAACAGAAGAAGACCTGACTTTGGGGTAGTGAACACAATGCAATATACAGATAATGTATTGTAGAATTGTACACTTGAAACTTATATAATCTTATTAATCAGTATCACCCCAATACATTTAATAAAATTAAAAAAAGAAAACAAACTGAAATCAGGGCCAATATTGACAGCATTAATACAAAAAGTCAAGAAATAAAGAAAATATAAGAAAAAATGAAGGACTTTCAATAAAAGAGTATATGCTAAACAAAAAATGTTTCTTACAGACGAATATTTGCAAATAATTTGGTGATAGAGAACACACAAAAAAATTTCATTCTCATGAGTAAAGCTCTATTTTAAAAATTATACTGTGTTAATTATTATTTTTTTTAATCTTCACCTGAGGATATTTTTTTCATTGATTTTTAGAGAGAGTGGAAGGGAGGAAGAGTGACAGACACAGAAATATCTGTGTGGGAGGGACACATCAATTGGTTGCCTACCTCAGGCACCCTGTCTGGGGTTGGGGATTGAGCCGCTAACTGAGGTGCATGCCCTTGACTGGAATTGAACCTGTGACCCTTCAGTCCATGGGCCGATGCTCTAACCAGTGAGCATACATAAGTGTGGGAAAAACTGATATTTTCCCCCACAATTATGTATTGATTTAATTTACATTTAATCAATTTAACCATTGATTCCTGCCCTGTGGCTACTGGGAGCGGCTAGCTCCTGTCAGGAAAAATGGCTGTTTCGGTTTGGGGCCTACAACCAAATGCTCCTGGCTGCTGCTTTTCCATGTCCCCCTGCAATGCTTCCCACCACAGCCTCTCCTCAGGCACCTCGAGTCCGTGTCCCCCTCCCGCCCCTGCACCAAAGCCTTGGGTGAGTAGTTGCAAATGAAAACTCCTGTGCTCTGGGTTAAAACACACACATACACACAAACTAAACAAACTGCACCTTTCTCTTCGACCGGCTCTGATCTACCAACTCTAGACACCACTGCAGCCAGCAGCCCTGCGGCCTTTAACAACTGGTTGTTACATGAGCCGTGAGTCTTGGCTCTGGTGCTCTGGGTGTGGAGCCCAGCCTGGGTTCCAGGCCTCTATCTTCTGAGGGAAAGAACCTCCTATAGCCCAGTGTTCCCTTCTAAAATTTAGCCTGTTGGCCTGCCGCCCCTGGAAGTTGGGTCAGCTCCTTTCATGAACTCACCCTTCCTACCAGTCTCCAGGTGTGTTCTGTCCTTCCTTCAGTCCATGGGCTGACGCTCTATCCACTGAGCCAAACCGGTTAGGGCTACTGTCCTTCCTTGATACAAATCTCCTCATCAGCTGGACCTCAGTTGGTAATTCCAGGTCAATGTTCTATTTAGTTGTATTTCCAGTGTGACCCTGGGACAAGGTGCATGATAGGTCTGCCTATTTGGCCACCAGTTTTTCTCCACTCTCATCATTCTTATTCAACAGTAGAGGCCCAGTGCATGACATTCATGCATGGGTGTGGTCCCTAGCCTGGCTGGTGATAGAAGTGAGAGCATCTGGTGAGGAAGCGCAAGTCCCAGCTGACCTCTGGGCCCTGGGCAGCATCTGGCCCCTGAGCCCCTGCGTGCCCCCTCCGCCAGAGTCCCCACACGGAAATGCAGTGAGCATGGCCAGATGCCACGGACTGGGTGCAGCATAGGCCTCTGCGCCAATCCCTGGTGGTCAGCGCACGTCATAGCCAACAGTTGAACTCCTGGTAGAAGGGACAATTTGCAGATTAGGCTTTTATTATATAGGATAATGCTAGAAGTCTTTCAATAAAGGCAATTGAAAGAAATAAAAGGCATACAAATAAGGAAGGAAGAAGTAAAACTGTCCCTTTTTGTGGATGACATGATTCTGTATATAGAAAACCCTAAAAGTCTCCACCAAAAAATTATTAGAAACAATAAACAACTGCAGTCAAGTTGTAGCATACAAAATCAATGTGCAAAAATCCATTGCCTTCCTAAATACTAACACAAAACTTCAGAAAAAGAAGTGAAAAAAACAATTACTTTTGCAATTGCAACCAAAAGAATAAAATACCTGGAATAAACTTAACAAAGATTGTGAAAGATCTATATACTGAAAATTACAAAGCATTATTAAAAGATATTGAAAAAGACATGACAAAGTGGAAAAATATCTCAAGTTCATGGATTGTAAGAATCAACATAGTTCAAATGGCCATATTACCAAAAGCGATTTATAGATTTAATGCAATTCCCATCAAAATCCAAATTTCATTTTTTAAAGAAATGGAACAAGAAATCATCAGATTTTTATGGAACCACACAAGACCCCAAGTAGCCAATGAAATACTGAGAAAAAAGAACGAAGAAGGACTTATCACTCTACCTGACTTCAAATTACACTACATAGCTACGATAATCAAAACAGCATGGTATTGGCAGAGAAACAGACATACAGATCAATGAAACAGAACAGAGAGCCCAGCTATAGAAACACATGCATATGAAGACATAATTTTCAACAAAGGAGCTAGAAACACACAATGGAGTCCAGATCGTTTCTTCAATAAATGGAGCTGGGAAAACTGGAAAACCACATGCAAATAAATGAAACTGGATTACAGTTTGTCTCCCTGTACAAAAATTAATGCAAAATGCATCAAAGACCTAAATATAAGACCCAAAAGTTACATAGAAGAAAATATAAGTATCAAACTTGATCTTGGTCATAGAGAACATTTTATGAACTTGACCTCAGAGGCAAGGGAAGTATGGCAAAAATAAATGAATGGGACTATAACAAACTAAAAAGCTTCTGCACAGCAAAAGAAACTGACAACAAAACAAAGAGGCAGCCAACCAGATGGGAGATGATATTTGCAAACAGTTGCTCCCACAAAGTTTTAATTTCCAAAATATATAAAGAACTCATAAAACTCAACACCAAACAACCCAATCAAAAAGTGGGCAGAGGACCTGAAAATATACCCCTCTCAAGAGGACATTCGAACATCCAATCCTATATATTAAAAGCCTAATATGCAAATTGTCCCCTCGAGCTTTAGTTCGACTGGGAGTTCGACAGAGAGACCGGGAGTTCGACCACTCACTATGACGTGTGCTGACCAACAGAGGGCATCATGGAACATGGTGGGCATTAGTGACACACTGTGACCTCTTGCTGACTACCTGGGGGCAGGGGTGATGGGAATGGAGGTGCAGTGAGTATGTGGGGTATCTGCTGAGCTTGCTCTCACTCCCCCTGCTACCCTCCCCTGGGGCACCATGGCTCACGCTCCAGGGAATCCCCCGCAACCAGGTGTCGGGCGCCTATGAGGAGTGCACCCTGCACCTGTGCAGCCTCTTCTGGGTGAACCAGGTAGCAGCTGCTGGGACTGCAGGGGCTGGTAGGGCTCCCTGTGGGTTCGTGCAGGAGCTGGTCTGAGAGGCCAGCCAGGAGAGAGTGCACGGCCCGCTGGGCTTCCATGCAGTGCTGCTGGGTGGCCCAGAGGCCCATGCTGTGCCCTGGTCCATGGCATCTGGCCACGCTCACCGAAACTCCACGTGGGACTCAGGTGCTGTGACTCAGGTGGAGGAGGGTGTGTGGGGCCTGGGGGCCCAGGTGCTGCCCAGGGCCTAGAGGTCAGCTGAGACTTTCCCTTCCACACCAGACGCTCACACTTTGATCGCTGGCCAGGCCTAGGGACTGCACCCATGCATGAATTTCATGTATTGGGCCTCTAGTAGATATATAATAAGATGTTCAACCTCACTGGCAATTAGGGAAATGCAAATCAATACTTCAAGGAGATATCAACTCATACCTGTTAGAGTAGACATTATCAACAAGACAAGAAATAACAAGTGTTGGAGAGGTTGTAGGAAAAAGGGAACCCTTATTCACTGCTGGTGGGAAATGTAGACTGTACAGCCACTATGGAAAGCAGTTTTGCAATTCATCAAAAATCCTATATAATAAAAGCCCAGTGACCAAAAAGACAGAACAACCAGAATGACCAGAGACCAGAACAGCCCTGCCCCCCAGTGAGTGGTTAGAGTCAATCAGGCAGGCAAGTGGTTAGGGGCTATCAGACAGGCAGGCGGGTGGTTAGGGGTGATCAGGCAGGCTGGCAAGTGGTTAGGGGCGATTAGGCAGGCAGGCAGAGTGGTTAGAGGTGATTAGGCAGGCAGATGAGCAGTTAGGAGTCAGTGATCCCAGATAGCAAGAGGGATGTCCGACTGCCATTTTAGGCCCGATCCGCAGGCGGGATTGGGCCTAAACTGGCAGTCGGACATCCCCTGAAAGGTCCCAGGTTGCGAGAGGGTGCAGGCTGGGCTGAGGGACTCCCCCCCTCTCCCCCCTCCCCCCGTGCATGACTTTCATGCACTGGGCCTCTAGTATGAGATATAAACAAGTGGAAGAATACAGCAGGTTCATGGATTGGTAGATCAATATGATTAAAATGTCCATACTACCCTAAGCAATCTATAGATTCAATACAATCTCTATTAAAATACCAATGGCATATTTCACAGACCTCGAACAGACACTCCAAAAATTTATGTGAAACCTAAAAAGACCTCAAATAGCTGCAGCAACGTTGAAAAAGAAGAAAAAAAAGTTGGAGGAATCACAATACCAGATATAAAGTTATACTACAAAGCTACTGTACTCAAAATAGCCAGGTACTGGCACAAGAAAAGGCATGTAGATCAATGGAACAGAACAGAGAACCTAGAAATCGACCCAAGCCACTATGCTCAATAAATATTTGATAAAGGAGGTAAGGGCATACAATGGAGCAAAGACAGTCCGTTCAATAAATGGTGTTGGGAATATTGGACAGATAGATACAAAAAAAATAAAACTAGACAAGAATAAACTAAAAATGGATAAAAGGCTTAAATGTAAGATGTGAAACCATAAAAGTCCTAAAAGAAACCATAGGCACCAAAATCTCAGACATCTCTCATAGCAATATGTTTATTGATACATCTCTTAGGACAATGGAAACTAAGGAGAAAATAAACAAATGGGACTATATGGAAATTAAAAGCTTCTGCACTGCAAAAGAAACCATCATCAAAATAACAAAGAGCCCACTATCTGGGAGAACATACTTGGCAATGATACATCTGATAAAGGGTTAATCTCCAACTCATACAACTTAACAAAAAGAAGACAAACAATCCATTTAAGAAATGGGCAAAGGACCTAAATAGACACTTCTCCAAAGTGGACATACAGATGGCCAAGAGACCTATGAAAAAATGTTCAAAGTCACTAATTATCTGAGAGATGCAAATCAAAACGACAATGAGATATCACCTCACACTTGTTAGAATGGCTATCATCAACAAATCAACCAACTACAAGTGCTGGCAAAGTTGTGTAGAAAAAGGAACCCTAGTACACTGCTGGTGGGAATGTAGACTGGTGCAGTCACTGTGGAAAACAGTATGGAGTTTCCTGAAAAAATTAAAAGTGGAACTCCCATTTGACTCAGTCATCCCATTTCTAGGAATATATCCTAAGAAACCTGAAACACTCATCAAAAAGAATATATGTTCACAGCAGCACAATTTATAATAGCTAAGACTTGGAAATAGCTTAAGTGCCCATCAGGAGATGAGTGGATAAAAAAACTATGGTACATTTATACAATGGAATACTACATGGCAATGAAAAAGAAAGAACTCTTACCATTTGCAACAGCATGGATGGACCTGGAGAAATTATGTGGAGCAAAATAAGGCAGTCGGACAAAGAGAAGTATCACATGCACTCACTCATATGTGAAATCTAATGAAACAAAAAACTAATGATCAAAAATAGACCCAGAGTCATAGAAGCATGAACAGGCTGTTGAACCTCAGAGGGAAGGTAGGGAAGGGTGGGTGGGAAGAGATCAACCAATGAACTGGTATGCTTATATGCATAACCTGTGGACATGGAAATTGGGGTGGTGAGGGTCTGGTAGGGGAAGGGATAGGAATGGGCTGGAAGAGGTTAATAGTTGAAAAAGAAGGACCTATATAATGCTTTCAACAATAAAGATAAAAAAAAATAAAGAAAAATAAAATATGTACCAAAAGAAAAAAAAATTGAGAATTGAACTACCATGGAACCCAGCAATCCTTCTCCTGGGTATATACCAGAAAATCTCAAAATCATGTATTTGCAAAGATATATGTACCCCTATATTCATTGCCGCATTATTCACGGCAGACAAGATATGGAAACAACCAAAGTGTCCTGCAATAGAGGACTGGATAAAGAAGGTGTGGTACATATACATAGTGGAATACTACTCAGCCATAAGAAAGGATGAAATAGTACCATTTGCAACAACATGGATGGACCCTGGGAATATTATGCTAAGTGAAATAAGTCAGTCAGAAAAAGCTAAGAACCATATGATTTCACTCATTCGTGGGATATAAAACTGAAACTTGTGAACACAATCAGCTGTGTGGTGGTTGCCAGAGGGAAGGAATGAGGGGTAAAGAGGGTTGTAAATATGTCTCTCTTCTCAGTGTCCAGCGCAGCTAGAGAGCGATCCGGTTCCTGAGTAGGGGCGGCTGAGGATTGAGAAAATGAAAAAAAGAGACAGACACAGAGATGGAAGCAAATAGCTGGGGCCAGGTGGGACCACTGTCCTCTGATGGAGACACAGGGACAGAGACAGTGACCCAGAGCCGATACAAGGTATTTATTTTATACAGCAAAAAACAGGAAGTTTTACTAAAAGTCAAGACAAAGGAGATTATTTGCATTCTTGGGTGGGCCCGAGTCGTATTCATTCCTGGTGCTTGGCTGGATTTAGATAACAAAACCCACTCCCTGGCACCTGGGCTGAAGGTCAAGCTGACAACACTCCTGCCTTTTGGCAAAGGGTGTTTCCAGGATGTGGCTTTGCCAACACCACTGGCTTCAGCTGACAATAATTAAAGAAATGCCCATGTGCCTTCCCAGGTGCTCTCTACAGAGGGTGACAGGGGAAGATTTGACTTCGGTTTGTGAGCACATGGTGCAATATACAGATTTTTTTTTTTGTTTCTTCCTTTTTTTTTTTTATTGCCTAAAGTATTACAAAGAGTATTACATATGTCTCCTTTTTTTTCCCTGTCCTTGAAAATCCCCTGGCCTCCCCTACCCCCCAGTGTCTTATGTCCATTGGTTATGCTTATATGCATGCATACAAGTCCTTTGGTTGATCTCTTACTGGCCCCCCCGCCCCGCCCCCTCAACCTCCCCGGCCTTCCTGCTGTAGTTTGACAGTCTTTTCGAGTCAGTGCTGCCTCTGTATCTATTATTGTTCAAAAGTTTATAATGGTCTCTATTATCCATGAATGAGTGAGATCATGTGGTATTTTTCCTTTGTTGACTGGCTTATTTCACTTAGCATAATGCTCTCCAGTTTCATCCATGCTGTTGCAAATGGTAAGAGTTCCTTCTTTTTTGCAGCAGCATAGTATTCAATTGTGTAGATGTACCACAGTTTTCTAATCCGTTCATCTACAGATGGGCACTTAAGCTGTTTCCAGATCTTAGCTATGGTGAATTGTGCTGCTATGAACATAGGGGTGCATATATCCTTTCTGATTGGTGTTTCTGGTTTCTTGGGATATATTCCTAGAAGTGGGATCACAGGGTCAAATGGGAGTTTCATTTTTAGTGTTTTGAGGAAACTCCATACTGTCTTCCATAGTGGCTGCACCAGTCTGCATTCCCACCAGCAGTGCACAAGTGTTCCTTTTTCTCCACATCCTCTCCAGCACTTGTCGTTTGTTGATTTGTTGATGATAGCCATTCTGACAGGTGTGAGATGGTACCTCATTGTTGTTTAATATACAGATTTTGTAACATAGAAACCCATACCTGAAACCTATATATTCATATTGACAATGTCACCCCAATAAATTTAATAAAAAATAAAATAAAAAATAAGAAAAAAACCAAAACAAAATAAAACAAACAAATAAAAACATATCTGTGGGTGAGGGTTAAATGCACAATGAAACCCTTTACTTACTTTTAAAAATTTATGCCAGAAAGCCATTTGGACAAGTCTACTTTTAGGAATAGAGTTATAAATCTACCTTTATTCTAACTTTTCCTCTCAGGAGGAGAAACACTGCAAATAAATGAAATAGTTAAGGGTTTATTATTATTTTTTTCTGTCAAGAAGACTAGGTTGACACTTGTTAAATTTCAAATTGGATTTGAAACACAGATTTTGGAAGAAATGTACCTTGGCTTCCGTCAGCTCTCAAAAGTTTAAGAAAACATTGAGAGGCAAATATGAATTAGATTGGGGGAGGCATGCCAATGTTGGCCAGACCTACCAATGGCTGCAGATTTGGTTTTCTTATGCCTTGCCAACATGTGGGGAAAAGAGTCTAGCTCTAGCTGCTCTTTTAAACAGAAATAAACAATAGAACCTGACAGAAATCTTAAGAAAGGCAAAAACTGTATGTATCATGGGGTGCATTGGATTGTAATGCTCTATTCTAGAACAAGCAGCTATACCTTTCAGATTCTTTTAGAACTTCAAATCCTAAAAAGCTATCTTAATACATCGTTTAGAAAACATTTCTCAAGAAAGTGCTTATATTTACTATTTCCTTAGTTATTTTATAGTCATTTGAGAATTTTGGATGATTTTAACCATTTTATTTAACTTTCTAACTTCTTTGCTGAGGTAGTGTGTTAGCAGTCTAAGATGATAATGAATGAGATTGTTCTGGAAATCTATTTTCCCATTCCCACTCTAAAGATATAGGATTGCATCTGCAGGAAAGACCCTGGCATAAACTGTAAGAGGCATCCAGACAAATGAAAGAAAGAGTTAGATGAGAGGAAAATGACAACCGAATAGACAGACCTCGTCCCAGGGCCAGCTGGAAATAAAACTAAATTGAAGAACATTCACCTGGAATTTCCAACTGTGGTCTAGCTGAGGTGACTTATAACAAGGAAGAACAGAAGGTACCTGGAGACCAGTGGGAAGGGCCAGCTCACAAGAGGGGGGTTTCCTGGAGAGGAGGGAGCTGAGCTATGGGGAAAACTGTTCTGGGAGCACAGGCAGGTGGTGTTGGAGCTTCCTGACCTGCTGTGGCACAACCCACAAGCCCTGGTGGCGCCCTTATCATCCAGCAGTTGCAAATGGTAGCAGGACTGCTGGCAGCAGTGGAATCTAGACCCAGCAGACCAGATCCAGTGGAGGAGACAGAGCGTGGTTTAGATTGCCCCTTTTCTTTTAAAAAAAATCTCTAAATCCAGAGCACAGGAGTTTTCATTTGCAACTACACACCCAAGGTGTTGGCACACTGAGGGAGGTGTGGACTTGAGGTGCCTGAGGGCAGGTGGGGATGGGAGGCAGGGCTAGGAGACTTGGAAAAGCAGTAGCCAGGAGTCCAGCATTGAGTCATTCATATGCTTCCATTTTCCCTGGGAGGAGCTACCTGCTCCCAACACCCAAGGGCAGGTAAAGGGAAAAAAAACCCACCCAAGGTGATATAGCCTGCCTCACCCTGCGTTTTGAGCTTTACCGAGGAAACAAAGGCAGAGGCCAAACTTACAGGTCTGAACACTCCCAAGGAACCCTCAGTACCGGATTGGAGGAGGGGTCACTGCCCCACTATTCTAGGAACCAGACTGATAAGAACTCCATGGTCCCAGCTGACCCCATTGGTCTCCATATAAGGATCTCTGTCCAGACAAGGGCAGAGTAATATTTTGGGCCACTCACAGAGGAGTAGCTCTGGGACAAGAAAAAATACCCATCATATTCCCTGAAAGTGAAACAGCACCAACCCCACCTAATGCCCTGCCAGAAACACTCTTGAGTGATTAAGATTGGCAGCTGGTGGACAGGCAAAGAGGGAAGATTGGCCCCTCCTTCTTGGAGCCAAGGCCTGTGGAGATAGACACAGAAGTGGACCAGTGTATTGCTTGGAGTTCCAATCAGGGTGCTAAAAGCCAAAAGACAGTGCCTGACAGTGGTTAGCACCTAAGTACCTAACAGGAAGCCCAGAATTGGAAGACAGAGTAGAAGAGTGGGGTCCTAAGTCAGTTTGCATGTGGCATTAAAACTCAGCTGAAGTGGCCAAAACCGGTTTGGCTCAGTGGATAGAGCGTCGGCCTGCGGACTGAAGGGTCCCAGGTTCGATTCCGGGCAAGGGCATGTACCTGGGTTGCGGGCACATCCCCAGTGGGAGATGTGCTGGAGGCAGCTGATCGATGTTTCTAACTCTCTATCTCTCTCCCTTCTTCTCTGTAAAAAAATCAATAAAATATATTTAAAAAACAAAACAAAACAAAACAAAAACTCAGCTGAAGTGAATGACACTTCACTTTTTAATTTTTAATTAAATTTTTTTTTTCCAGAGAACCGGCTCTTGGTTTCATTGGTCTTTTGTACTATATTTTTAGACTTTATTTATTTCTCTCTGATCTTTGTTATTTACTTCCTTCCTACTACTCATTTTTTGTTTTATTTTTCTAATTTCTTTGGTGTAAGTTAGATTGTTTTGTTAACATAAAAAACCATTGAAACCTGTAAAGAATTTTTGTGAGTTTACTTGAGCCAAACTGTCGACATATGCCTGAAAGCAGAACCTCAATGAATTGAGATAATGCTCTGGAGAATGGCAGGTTACATCTCTTTTAAACATAGCAATCAAAGGAAAGGGACGTAGGTAGGTTACATGAAATTCATTGGTGATAGATTAAGGAGGTGGGATAAAGCAAAGTGGGGGAAACCTCTGGGATAGGGTAAAAGTGAAATGATGGACATATGCTTCTTTTACACAGATGGATACAGGATAGTTTAACATAATTAACAGTTGATAACAATAACAATGAGGGAATGTCTTGGTGCCATTTGTTGTGCCCTGAGGATTCCGGGGGGGAAAAAAGGGAAATTACAAGTTACCCAGACATTTCACAGATATGTTCTCTTAGAGGTAAAGTTGATCTTTGTCAGGGAAAATACTGGCCTAGGACATGACTACTCACTATAACCTGTTTGTAGTTAAATATTTTATTTTCAGACCATCTTTTGTGGTTATTTTAGGTCTCTGAGTTTGCAAGACTGCCATGCTGGCCTCTCCTGAGCTTGTCAGGTTAGCATGTAGCCCCTTTCTTCCACAGTTTATTTGTGATTTTTCTTGTTTTTGAGGTAGGTCTGTATTGCAATGAATTTCACTCTTAGAATTGATTTTTTTTGCTATGTCCTATAAACTGTTTGGTCATTGTGTTTTCATTTTTATTTGTCTCAAATTATCTTTTGATTTCTTCCTTTGTTAATTCATTCATTATTTAGAAGCATGTTTTATAGTCTTGTATAGCCTTTATTTTAATGTCTATTTTGCCTAATATAAATATTGCTACTCCATCTTTTGTTTCATTTTCATTTGCATAAAATATCTTTTCCTATCCCTTACTTTCAGCTCGTGTGTCTTTCGATTTGAAGTGGGTCTTCTGTAAACAGCATATGTATGGGTTTTGTTTTCTTATCCAATCAACTAAACAGAAACAGTTTTATAGATACAGAGAACAAACTGAGTGTTGTCAGATGGGAGAGTGTGGGAAACTGATATAGGGTTAAGCCTCGGACTGACCTGCTGGCAAAGTCACAAACAATTCCCAGCTTAGAGGGCACAGTCCTCTTAGCATAATTAGGCTTGACCTTATAACACTCCCTAGATCTTATCTGGGAAGCTAATGGGCTGAGGAAGTGCAGGAAGTATAATCATGGTGTAAACAAGTGAAACTCACAAGAAAAGTGTAACTTTGGTAGCCACTACCTTGTTTACCGCTCACTATAAAAAGCTTGGTGAGGCCTGAGCACAGTGGAAGTCCTTCCTCTTGAGTTGGACTCTCTTGCCTGGTCCCCCAATATTCCCAAATTATTCTCGTGTCTTTTCTATTTCATTTGTTGTGCGGCTCCTCTTCCAGACCCGAACCCTGAACCACGCAGGACGTGGAGGGGAACACTTACGACAGGAGAGGGGTTTGGGGATAAGTGAAAAAGGTAGAGTATTAGAAGTATAATTGGTAGTTAAAAAATAATCATGGGGATATAAAGTACAGTATAAGGAATGCAGTCAATAACATTGTAGTACTATTTGTGGTGCCAGGTGGGTAGTATATTTATCTCAGGGATCATTTCATAAATTACAGAAATGTCTAATCCAGGGGTGGGCAAACTTTTTGACTCGAGGGCCACAATGGGTTCTTAAACTGGACCGGAGGGCAGGAACAAAAGCATGGATGGAGTGTTTGTGTGAACTAATATAAATTCAAAGTAAACATCATTACATAAAAGGGTACGGTCTTTTTTTTCAGTAGTTTTATTCATTTCAAATGGGCCGGATCCGGCCCACGGGCCGTAGTTTGCCCATGGCTGGTCTAATTGCTATGGTGTACACCTAAAACTAACCTATCATATATAATAAAGAGCTAATATGCAAATGGATGTCACGCCGTCACGCTGTCATGCTGTAACAGCTCAGACACTCAACACTAGGGAGAAAAGAATGGGGACCAACCAGACACAAATGAGCTGTGAGAGAGGAATGGGGACCAGCCAGGCTGCGACCCGGGCGAAGCAGGCCCAGGTCCTGGGTGCCTGTGACCGGCCAGAGGAGGGAATCCTGGGTCCCAGGTGTGGGGCAAGGCAGAGGTGGTTAGGGGTGATCAGGCCAGCAGGGGAGCAGTTAGGGATGCTCAGGTTGGTAGGGGAGCAGTTAGGGGCAATCAGGCAGGCAGGCAGACAGAGGTGGTTAGGGACAATCAGGCAGGCAGGTAGAGGGGTTAGGGGTGATCAGGCAGGCAGGCAGGTGAGCGGTTAGGGGCCAGAGGTCCCGGATTGCGAGAGGCAGTCGAACATCCCCTGAGGGGTCCCTGATTGGAGAGGGTGCAGGCTGGGCTGAGGGACCCCCACCATGCATGAATTTTGTGCACTGGGCCTCTAGTATATATGTAAAAGGCTAAGCAACTGTCCGACCATCCAACTGGCTGGTAGGTATGATGTGAACTGACCACCAGGGGGCAGAAGCTCAGCGCAAGAGCTGCCGAGACGTGCACTGGCCATTTACAAAGAAACAGCACTGCAGACCTGGTGCCCATAAAGCAACACTTGGCTTCCCCCAGGTGGGACACAGGCCCTGCCACCACCCCGGAGTGACACCCCACCAAATCACAGCCAATGCTGCCAAGACCCCATGGCACAAAATGTGGCCCACAGCCCAGCCCAGCCCAGAAATGGTTGCTGTGGGTGCCGGGTAATGATGCCACATAGTAACACCGAGTTTCTTCTCCCTAGTGACTAGCCTCCTTGGAGTTTCTTCAGTCCAGGAATATGACTTGCGTTATAACCAGGTGCAAACATTTTACAGTTTTACCAAATGCCTGTGAAGCGTTTTCCCTTGCCTGATCTCATTTGATCCTCACAGACATCCTGGAGTAGGTAGATAGGGGACTTGGTAATCCTATTTTCTTTTCATTAGCTGGAAAATGGAGACTTAGAAAGCTTAGAAACTTGACCCGACTGGAAAGAAGTAAGAAATGGTGGACTTTGAAAATGACTTCAGGTTTTCCCACTGTGTAGAATATAGTCAAATGCTGCTGCAGTTAAATATTTTACCCTTTGTTCTCCCTGCATGATTTACAATAATAATCTGCTTCGTGTTGATATTTACTGCTGTGTTGTTGATAATTACCTGAAAGAGAAGTTGGGGTGCTTCATTGGGCTGGAAAAAATTTAGCTAAATCAGAAAGCAGGTCTAATTAAGCAAGTTTATTCTATATCTATAAAAGGCTAAGTTGACTTGTGCATGCATGATACATATAAAGCTCTTGCTGGTGCCAATCGCACGTGTGTGTTTCGATCTGTCATTGTCAATCGTGAATTTGGTTGACACTGCTATTATAGAGAAGGGTGAATAGTGATATTAAAATATTTCTTCTAATTAATTTCCTTTCAATGTGTGTGAATCTGTGCACTGGGCTACTAGTAAATTAATAAATTAGCATTCTGCTTATACTATATCATGAATAATTCTGCATACCTAAAAAAACTTGAGCTTGTTGTACTCTGGGGAATGGAAAACTGAGTTTCTGGATTTGTATAACTGAGGGACAAACTTAAAGCATATTTAATACTCCAGGTAATTCAACCCACTTTTCTTTTCTAGCACCCTCTTCATTCTCATGGACTGTCTTAAACTTCATCACCTTTTGGTGTCAAAGTTTCACATTTTGCTATCACTGCTTTTCTAGAAAAGTGATGGGCACATAATTTGAAACCAGAAAAACATAGTACCTCATTTCCCATGGAAAGTTGTAACAAGAGTAATTGTAGTTTTTTGCTTTTAGAGCCCTGTGATAAAGAACCCAGTGATAGATAAAACTGTGACACATATGACTCAATGATTCCTTTTAGCCATGGTATTTCTTGCTCAGCTCCATGGAGGCTTCTATTCCTCCATCATACCTGAGTTGTGGAATAAGTCCTAAATAAACAATGAGGCTGTACTTCGATGCTGAATTTGTCTTTCATTCACCTTCCAATATTTCTCCACTTTGTCCATAGATATGTGAAGCAAACTTCAGGAGGAAGTTGTATTTCTGATGCATTCAGCCCTCGGTTTAGACATTGTCACAAGAATAGATAACAAATGTGTCATTTTATGTTCTTGTAATCCTTGGAATAAATATGACTTAAGTCTTTCTAGTTTGTATTCTCCTTGTATTCTCTGAGGAGAAATGGTTATTTGTTTTCCCCCAAAATAGAACATGAATGGCTGTACACTTTTAATAGGTTTATAAACAGGGGCCTTCCATTTGGTATTTGTTGCTTAGAATGACTTTTCATTCCACCTCATACCTGTTTAAGTTTCATGAGGAAAGGAGGGAGCAAGGTGGGTATGGAATGAACAATTTATCAAATACTAAAAAGTTGAAGTCAGAGCACTACAGTTTATTATTATGTTTCAAAGAATATATGAGCCATTAAAATTCCAATACTGAACCATATTATTGTGATAAATATAATTGGAATAAGGAATAACACCACATGAATCTCTCCTAATGGTGTGATAACATGAGCAAGAAAAGGCACAAAGCCCATTCTCATTATAACATTAAAATGAGAATCTGATGCTACTGCTCTGAAACCCAAGACTCTAGCCATAAAGCAAAGTAAGCAAAAACAACATCAGGATAATTAATAATGTCATATTTTAGTGGACAACTTGGGATGATTAATCACTCTTAACTCTACAATGTAATAACCATCCCTAACCTGTTTTGCTGTTTTAAATGTGTCCCTTCCATTGCTTTTTTTCAGGATGTAACAGTAGTAAGAATTTATGCTGTATGTACTATAGCTGTTACTAGTTCATCAGGCATTGGTGTCAGAGTTCAGTCCTGCATTCATTAGTGGTATAATCCTTGTATTACTTACCTTTTCTGCATCTCAGATTCCTCATCTTTAAAATGAGAGAAATATGTGTATCTGTATCAGAGTTGCTGTGAGATTAAATAGAGAGCATAGCATTAAAATATCAATATTTACTATTAGTATTAGCAATCATAGTGTAATGGAGGGATGTTTTCACCACTTCCCAGCTCAGGAGGAAATTTCAATTCAGGTTTACTAGTATATTGTTACACCTCCCTCAAAGGCAAGATTTACCTTTTTCATCAATACAATCAGATAAGGGGTCCTGATCTCCCACCCTGTTTCAGAAGGTAGAGTTTATAAGCATCCTGCTATATCTGATAGGAATTGTTCACATGGTGTGGGTTAGATGGGGTGCTTGGACAAGTTTTCAGAGCTCAGTTGAGAACAATTCCAGAAGAATCAGTGGATAGGAAATGTGCTATCTCCTAAAGCTTGGTAGTCTTAAGTGGGCAACAAGACTAACATACTGCTCCAGGTTGTAACTGTTCCAAAACGCTGCTGTGAGGGAAGGTTCCAATCCCAGCCAGTATTCTGGTCCTTTCACTTGCTCCTTTATTATCCAAGCCACTGTGAAGATCATTTAGCTTTTCTAAAAAAATATTTTACTTATTTTTAGAGAGAGGGATGGAGAGGGAGAGAGAGAAACATCTATGCAAGAGTGAAATATTGATCAGCTGTCCCCTGTATACCCCACACTGGGGATCAAGCCAGCAACCAAGGCATGTGCCCTGACTGGGAATTGATCCGGCAAATGAGCCACAACCAACCAGGGCCATTTAGCTTTTTGATATGGAAAAGCATCACTATTCAAGTATACAACTACATATTTATTTCCTCTAGGGCAGAAAGTTATATGTTGGTTTGGCTTGTTTTTAATTTTTTTCCCTTCCATTTGTAGCCTATTTTTCTGGTTCCTCTCTGGATGACTTGACCAGATTGGGAGAAATAAGATTTTTTTGAATGAGCTTACAGATGTGGAAAAAATATCCATATTCTCCAAATATGATCCCACTATAGTAGAAAAAGAAGATTTATACCTTCATTATAAATTGAAAAGCAAATAGCAATATCCTTTTTAACAGATATATGGTTTTTCAAAATATTGACAACTCCTTGTAACAGGATTTTAAAAGAACTTTTCCCCAAATTATAAGAGTAATACATGTTCATTGTTTTCTCTATTTGAATCCCCCAAAAGCTGACCCGAATGCAAGGATTGGGATGTATGTTGTTAATTTGGGAAGTGATCCCAGGAAGTGAGAGTTATCCTGTGGGAATAAGGGAAGTAAACCAGGAAGGGGAGGGAAGCAAAAAAAGAGTGTATGAATCAAGCTGAAGCTTCTCTATTTTACACAGAAAGGGATGTAAACCTGGAAAATAGATGCTTAGAAAATTATTGGAAGCATGCAGAGAGAAGGCTCTAGGCTTGAATTAGTTAACCACATGTCTTTGTACATCTAATACAAAAATGCTTTGTGATCTCAGAGGACCTTTGCTCGCCATCTGGGTTAGTCATCATACTCACCTCTATTTCCTTCAACAAATGGTTAATTTAATTCCAGAACTTGCCATCTTTAGTAATGCACAGTCACTCATCAACACAATTATGCACCTTAAGGCCATTTGCAAATTCATAGAACTAATTGTTGCTGTGTGTTTTTTTAAGTCACTATGGAGATAAGTGATAAAATGCAGGGCAAACCCATCACTGCTACAGGAAAACTAGTTCAAATGGACTAGTATTAGTGGGTAAAGAGCATCATAATCATAGTCATTACATCTAGGGATACATCCACACCTCTTGAGGCTTGCATCCTTTTGTTACTTTCCTACTCTTATGATCATTTAGTTTAGGGGTTGGCAAACTTGTTCTGTACATGGTCAACTAGTAAATATTTTAGACTTGGTAGCCAAAAAGCAACATCAAAGATATTAGGAAGGTGGAAAACACCAAAATCATGTAACCATTTTAAAGGAAACCATTTAAAAATGTAAAGCCATTCTTAGATCCTGAGCCATTAAAACAAAACAAAACAAAACAAAACAAAACAAAACAAAACCAAAAAAACAAGAACAGCCAGCAGGCAATACTTGGCCTATCCCTAATTTCATTGCATGTGATTTAGCTTCAGTAATTTAACACTTGGGTCTAATTCTAAAGAGTTCTTTTTCTAACTTAATTAAAACATGACAACCTTTTGTTATATCCTGGTGACTTATTTTAGAACATAAGTGGGTTAAAATAAATATCATACATGTCTTATGAAACTTATTCCAGTGGAATTACTGAGAACTTGGACTCTCTCCACTGTTTCTATTTCAAATATTTACCACTTGAATATTTTTGGGTTTCTTCCATAATGTATGTAACAGAAAATATATTTTCATTGGTTCCTTTAGTCTTCTCCTTACTGGCATGCTTTGGATCTTAAAAAGAAACACAGCTGGGCTAATTACTTTGCAAGCAGTCAGAAATCAGCATTTTTTTTTTGTCATTACTGTTGGTGCGTGTTGGCCTAAATTATCAGACATCTTTTAACATATTAATATTTTTCTTAGATGGAGAAATGTCTTTTTGGATGCTAAACTTTTCTTGGGGAATAAACTTTCATAGAGCATATGCATTCCATATTTAAATATTTAAAGTGAGATTCCACTTGAGATAATTTTGTGTCCACTCTTTTCCCACATTTGGACCTCAGCTCCAATACTGATGTCAATAGCATCCAGAAGCTTCAATCTGTCTAGAATTTTCCCCAACAAATATGCCACATTTTCCCCATCCTTTTCTCAGTTTGTAGCCCCACCTTTACATTCCTCATTCTCAATAAATGACCTTCCCTCATTTTGAAGAATTGAGAACATACATTGTGATTTTAGCATTTCTGTGTCTCCAACTCAAAATTTATTGGCATTTTCACTTGTCTTTTATTGCTTTGTTCTTATTTCTGAGAACATGGTGTTTCTCCTTAACACACTTAAGTTCATAACTTCTACTTTATCTCATACACTGCTTCTCACTCCAGGATACTACTCTATTCATGAACTACTTACTGCATTTTCCTTTTCTTCCTTCCCACCACTTTACTTTTTGGGCATAAGTATACTCATATGTGTCCTCTCATTGAAAACAATAACTCTTCCAGTCCAAATACCTCCTCAAGCCACACTTCTTTGTCTACTCTATTTTAAACCAAGTAATCTATTTTCACTTTCAGTTTCTTATAGTCTATTCATTCCTTGTAATTTATCATCTTTCTCTTTCTATTCTGATGAAACTACTCTCTCGCAGGCCACATGTAATTACTAAATTAAAATTCCAGTAGACCTTTTTCTTTTTTCTACACACGTATGCATACATTTTTCAATTTTGTAAAATAAAGACATCTTTCTAAAGTCTATATTTTAACCTAGAAATTTTCTTTGAGTCTCATTGGCTATTGACTTAAGTCCAAATTCAGATGCCTAGTAGGACTTCTACCTAACCACAGCTCACTTTATCACTGAATGCCCTTAATATTCCTTCATTTTATCCTACCTTAGTATCTCTTAAGCATTCTGGCTGATAGTTTTATTTAGAACTAGAGGCCTGATGCATGAAATTCATGCAAGAGGCTTGGCCCCCACCCACTGTGGCGGCCACCTCTGCCTCAGCCCCTGCCACTGCAGCTTTGTCTGGAAGGTTGTCTGGTCTAATGAACATATTATGCTTTTATTATTATAGACTAGAGGCCTGGTGCACAAAAATTTGTGCACTCGGGGAGGGAGGGGGAGAGGGGGGTCCCTCAGCCCGGCCTGTGCCCTCTTGCAGTCTGAGACCCCTCAGGAGATAACGACCTGCTGGCTTAGGCCTGCTCCCGGGTGGCAGAGGGCAGGCCCAATCCCTAGGTGCAGCCCCTGGTCGGGCTCAGAGCAGGGCCGACTGGGGAGTTGGGGCGCTGCCCCCTGTCATGCACAGAGCAGGGTGGATTGGGAGGTTGCGATGCCACCCTCAGTCACGCTCAGGGTAGGGCCGATTGGGGGGTTGGGGCACCGCCCCCTGTCACATTCAAGGTAGGGTCGATGGGGAGGTTGCAGCTCTACCCCCTGTCACGCACAGAGCAGGGCCCATCAGGGGGGTTGGGGTGCTGCCACCTGTCACGCACAGAGCAGGGCCCATCAGAGGGGTTGGAGCTCCATACCCTGTCATGCACAGAGCAGGGTCAATCAGGGGGTTGGGGCGCCGCCACTGTCACACTCAGGGCAGGGCCGATGGGGAGGTTATGGCTCTACCCCATCACACACAGAGCAGGGCTGATCAGGGGGTTGGGGCACTGCACCCTGTCACACACAGAGCCGCAGGGCGATCAGGGGGTTGGGGAGCTCCCCCCTATCAGGCACAGAGCAGGGCTGATCAGGGGGTTGAGACGCCTTCCCCTGTCATGAAGAGAGCAAGGCGGATAGGGAGGTTGTGGCCCCGCCCCCTGTCACACACAGAGCCGCAGGACGATCAGGGGGTTTGGGTGCTGCCTCCTGTCACACTGATCCCGGTGCTGGGAGGCATATTACCCTTTTACTATATAAGATAGAGGCCTGGTGCATGGGTGGGAGCCGGCTGGTTTGCCCTGAAGGGTGTCCTGGATCAGGGTGCGGGTCCCCACTGGGGTGCCTGGCCAGTCTGGGTGAGGGGCTGAGGGCTGTTTTCAAGCTGGTGGGTGACTGAAGCTCCGAACCACTCCTTTTTTTCTTTTTTTTTAAATTCTGGGCCAGCTTTAGCTCTGGCTCCAGCTCTGAGGCCTCTGCTGCTGAAAGCAGGTATCTGGTTTGTTTGGGTTCTATAATTGAAATACTGTATCAACTCCAGCTCTGAGATCCCAGCTCGCTGAAAGCTGGTTTCTGGGGTTTTGTTTAGCTTCTATATTTGTAACAATGTTTCAAACTGCAAGCTCAGAGGCCGGCAAGGCAGGCGGGGAACATTGGAGTCCTCCGTCACTGAAGCAATCAAGCCTCATGTTAGCTTCCAGCTGCCTGGCTGCCGGCCGCCATCTTGGCTGGCAGTTAATTTGCATATCTCGCTGACTAGCCAATGGGAAGGGTAGCGGTCGTACGCTAATTACCATGTTTCTCTTTTATTAGATAGGGTGACCACACCCACTAATTATTGTCTTCTATGATCTCTATGGAATGACACTTTTAAAAAATATATATTTTATTGATTTTTTTACAGACAGGAAGGAAGAGGGATAAAGAGTTAGAAACATTGATGAGAGAGAAACATTGATCAGCTGCTTCCTGCACACCCCCTACTGGTGATGTGTCTGCAACCAAGGTATGTGCCCTTGACTGGAATCGAACCTGGGACCCTTGAGTCCGCAGCCGACGCTCTATCCACTGAGCCAAACCAGTTAGGGCTGGAATGACACTTTATGCAATTTTTTAATTTTTATTTTAAGGAGTTTTAAAAATACAAAAAAAAAAAATAACTTAGTTAAGAAGAACAACTGCAAGTGTCCAACACTGAGAATTAACCTACTTATTTGTTTTTATTTTTAATTCAAATTTTAAGCTAAAACATTAAAACTTTACAATAGAATTAAATTCTTCTTTGTTCTCTTACTCAATTTTTCCCCTTTATGGGCAACCTATTCACAAATTTGGTAAATGCTCTTCCAGTCCTTGCATTTAACCTCTTAAGCACACTTATGTATCAAGAAAACTATACTGTAGTCATGTGCCCAATAAGGATGTTTGGTCAATGATGAGCCACATATATGTACAACAGTGGCCTCATCTATATATATAAGAAGGTTAGATCAGGGATGAGAATTCAAAATTGCCACCAGCACAGACCTAAGGCGCTGTTTCTCAGAGCAGCCAGAGATACATTCAGTAGCAGACTGGGGACGTGACTGAAGGGCTGCCGCCAACGCGAAGGTGGGGCTATTCTGGACTTCCCAGAGGAGCCAATGGCTGCCTAGGAGGCAGAGCTTTGGATGCTGACCTGCATAGAAACCGACCAATCAGAACCAAATCTGGGTGCACTGTGAGGAGCCAATGGCTGCCTAGGAGGCAGAGCTTTTGATGCTGACTGTCATAGAAACCAACCAGTCAGAACCTAATCTGGGTGAACTGCAAAGGCAGAACCTAACGTGGGGCCTGAGGAGGGGTTTTAAGGGCAACAGCTCTTTGGTGTAAGGTGTAAGAAAGCGGTTCAATCTAATCTAAAAAAAGACAAACATGCAAATTGACTGTATACCTTCGTTACACCTTAAGCCACGCCCACCAGCCAATTAGAGCAACTATAGGCAAATTAACCCAACCAAGATGGCGGCTGGCAGCCACAGAGTTGGAGCAAGCAGGAGGCTTGGTTGCTCCAGTGATGGAGGAAGCCAAGCTTCCCGCCTGCTGTGGCCAGCTCTGAGCTCCACTGAAGGCAACGAAGTTTCAATTATAGAAGCTAAATAAACCCCAGATACCTGTTTTCAGCCAGCCGTGTCCACGGAGCTGGAGCGAGCAGGAGGCTTGGTTGCTCCAGTGATGGAGGAAGCCAAAATTCCTGCCTGCCATGGCCGGCTCTGAGCTCCACTGAAGGCAACAAAGTTTCAATTATAGAAGATAAATAAATCCCAGAATTAAAAAGAAAAAAGAAAAAAAGGAGAGGCTGGGAGCTTCTGTCACTGGGGGGCTTGGCCAGCCTGAAAACGGCCCTCAGCCCCTCACCCAGACTGGCCAGGCACCCCAGTGGGGACCCCCTGACCCTAAAGGGGGTGTGGCCAGCCTGAAAACAGCCATCAGCCCCTCACTCAGGTTGGCCAAACCTCCGTGGGGTGAGGGTCCCCACTGGGGAGGGGCTTGACCAGCCTGCAAACAGCCATCAGCTCCTCACCCAGGCTGGCCAGGCACCCCAGTGGGGACCCCCACCCTGAAGGTGGTGTGACCAGCCTGCAAACACCCATCAGCCCCTCACCCAGGCTGGCCAGACACCCCAGCAGGACCCCCACCCTGATCCGGGACACCCTTCAGGGCAAACCAGCTGGCCCCCACCCGTGCACCAGGCCTCTATCCTATATAATAAAAGGGTAATATGCAAACTGAACCTAACAGCAGAAAAACTGGGAATGACTGGTCACTATGACACACACTGACCACCAGGGGGCAGACGCTCAATGCAGGAGCTGCCCCCTGGTGGTCAGTGCACTCCCACAGGGGGAGCTCTGCTCAGCCACAAGCCAGGCTGCCGGTTGCCAGTACAGTGATGGTGGTGGGAGCCTCTCCTGCCTCCTCAGCAGCACTAAGGATGTCAGACTGCAGCTTAGGCCTGCTCCCCCCTGGCAAGTGGACATCCCCCAAGGGCTGCTGGGCTGCCAGAGGGATGTCTGATTGCCAGCTTAGACCCAATCCCCCAGGGAGTGGGCCTAAGCCAGCAGGTGGTCATCCCCTGAGGGGTCCCAGACTGCAAGAGGGCACCGGCTGGGCTGAGGGACCCCCCCCCCCAAGTGCACAATTTTTGTGCACCGGGCCTCTAGTTTTTTAATAACCGGTTTGGCATTTGGCTGGCTATCAGTCCATATATAGGGGTTAAGTATTTTTGTCTGCCAACAGCATCTGAAAAAGGCTTTTTCCCCTCATTTAAGCAATTCTATCCTACATAATCTATCTATACTAATAAAAGGGTAATATGCTAATTAGACCAGGTCAACTGGCCATCTTCTGGATGCCCGACTTCCTTCCGGTGGGGGCCAAGGCAGAGACAGTTAGGGGTGATCAGGCTGGCAGGGGAGAGCAATTAGGGGCAAGTTCAGGTTGGCAAGGGGTTAGGGGCGATCAGGCCAGCAGGGGAGGGCAGTTGGGGGTGACCAGGTCAGCAGGAGAGGGCAGTTGGAGGTGAGATCAGGCTGGCAGGGGAGGGCAGTTGAGGGCAACCAGGTCAGCAGGAGAGGGCGGTTGGAGGTGAGATCAGGCTGGCAGGGGAGGTCAATTGGGGGCGAACTGGCCTGCAGGGGAAGGCAGTTGGGGGTGACCAGGCCTGCAGGGGAGGGTAGTTGGGGGCAACCAGGCCAGCAGGAGAGGGCAGTTAGGGCATTAGGCAGGTAGGCAGGTGAGTGGTTAGGGGCCAGTGGTCCTGGATTGTGAGAGGGATGTTCAACTGCCAGTTTAGGCCTGATCCCGGGCCTAAACCGGCAGTTGGACATCCCCCAAAGGGTCCTGGATTGGAGAGGGTGCAGGCCAGGCTGAGAGACACCCCCTCCCCCATGCATGAATTTCATGCACCAGGCCTCTAGTAAGATTATAATGGAGCTGAAAAATTCTTATCACCCAGTAACATCTTAACTGTCATAATGTGGTAGAGCAATGCATTACTCATGCATTTGTGATGATGCTGGTATAAGCATGTCTACTGCACTGCCAGTTGTATAAAGTATCACATGTACAATTATGTACAGTACATAATACTTGATAATCATATAAATGACTATTACTGGTTTATGTATTAACTATACTATACTTTTTAATCATTATTTTAGCATTACTCTTTCTACTTATATTTTAAAAGTTTTCTGTAAAACAGTATGCTGTGTTGTGCTGGCATTGGCCTCATACACCTCATGTTTATCATATCTCTTGATAGCATCATTTTCTCTTGTACTTAATTTAATCCCATATTGTTTTGTACAATGACTTGTGTACAGGCTTGCAGCCTAGGAACAATGGGCTGTACCATATAGGCTATAGTGTTTTCCTTTCTGATATGATCTTTATCTGGTTTCTCACCAAAATTCTAATAACCTCATAATTGTAGTTGGGTAGCTTTTAATCTTTTAAAAATATTCTTAATTATATAAGTGAGACATTATCTGTTTCTTGGAGATTTACTAACACTTGTAATACTAACTTTGGTGATGGTATTTGGGGGTAGATGAGGAGGTTCTTGATTATTGATCCAATTTTTTCAAATAGTTTAGGTCCTACATTTCTTCTTGAGTCAGTTTTGATAAGTTCTGTTTTCTTTGAATTTTTATAATTCATATAAATATTTCAATTTATTACCACAAAATCATTCATAATTTGGGTGGACATTACTAATGTCTGTATTTTTTATTTTCTCCTCAGGAAGCATGCAGGGGCGTTACAATTTTGTAACTCCTTGATGTCATGACTGGCCATCTGAGTTGGTTTGTCCAGTGTAACATGAGAGGAAGAGATATGTGTGTGGGGTGATCATAGAGGCAAATATCAGAAGATCAAAGCAACCTGGAATACTGAGACCTCCAGGACGACCTTTAAGAGTTACCTAAAAATACTGAGGATTTTTTGTGAGCATAAATCTGCTTTTATTTGGTTAAACAATTGAAATTTTTTATTGATTTTTACTGTAGCATACACTAGCCTGAAGAATATTTTTTTTATTTAATAATAGTGCCAAGTGAAATAAGCCAGCCAGAGATAAACAAGTACCATACGATTTTACTCATATGTGGAATTTAATGAACAAACTGAACTACCAAGCAAAATAGAGACAGACTCATAGATAGAGAGCAGGCAGACCTCTGGGAGGCAGGGGGTGGGAGAGAGTGGGGAGGGGATGAGCAAAAAAGAAAAAAAAATGAGAGCGAGAGCTCATGACAACAGTAGTGATTGCAGGGAGTGGAGGTGGATGGGTAAGGGTGGAAAAGGGCATAGAGGCAATAAATGGTGATGGGAAAAATAAAATAGTACTTCTTTCTCTTTTTATTGATATACTAGAGGCCCGGTACACGAAATTTGTGCACAGCAGGGGAGGGTGGTGTTCCTCAGCCTGACCTGCACCCTCTCCAATCCTAGACCCTCGGGGTATGTCCGAATGCCAGTTTAGGCCTAATCCTGCAGGCCTAAACTGGCAGTCCGACATCTCTCTCGCAATCCAGGACTGCTGGCTCCTAACTGCTCATCTGCCTGCCTGCCTGATTGTCCCTAACCACTCTGCCTGCCGGCCTGATTGCCCCTAACTGCCCTCCTCTGCCAGACTGATTGCCCCTGGCTGCCCTCCCCTTCCAGCCTGATCGCCCCTAACCACCTCTGCCTCGGCCTCCACCACCATGGCTTTGTCTGGAAGGAGGACTTGACATCTTCCGGTTGACCTGGCCTAATTCGCATATTACCCTTTTATTAATATAGATGTTTTTAGAGATTTACTACCTTTTTTTCTTCTTCAAAGAATCAGCTTTTGTTTTTTTGGTAATATCTAAATATTATTTTAATTATTTTCTAGTCTAATCTATTATTTCCTTTATTCTCATTTGTATTTTTTCTGTTGTTTTCAGCTGTAGTTTCTATTGTTATATTTAAGCTTTCTTTTTTTAAATACATGTCATTAAAGTTGTAAATTTTCTCTAAACACTGCTAACTTTCTTTGGAAATTATTTTTATGAAATTCATGATTTCTACTGTTATTTACCTTTTAGCATCTTTGATTGTTGATATTGAATTTAATTGCATTCTGCTAAAAATTGGTTTATAGGTTATTACTGCTTTGGAACTTTATGGCCTTAAGTATGGTCAATTTCCATAACTTTTCCATAGGTATTTGAAAAGGATCTATGTTCTCCATTTATTAGTTCAAGAATTTATAGGCAGCTGTTAGATGAGGTTTGGGACTTGTATTTCAAATATTTTTGTCCTTACTAAATCTTTCTTTTCTTTCCTTTCCTTTCTTTTCTTTTCTTTTTTCTTTCCTTTCCTTTTCTTTTCTTTCTTTCAACTTTTATTGAATTTATTGGGGTGACATTGGTTAATAAAGTCATATAGGTTTCAAGTGTACAATTCTAAAATATATCATATGTATATTGAATTGTATGTTTGCCACCCAAAGTTAAGTCTCCTTCTGTCACCATTTATCCCCACTTTACCCTCTTCTTCCTGCCCTCACCCCCCTTTCCCTCTGGTAATCGCAGTACTGTTGTATGTGTCTGTGCATTTTATTTGTTTTTTTGCTTAATTCCTTCACCAATTTCACACAGCCCCAAACCCTTCCCCTCTGACAGCTGTCAGTCTGCGCTCTGTATCTATGAGTGTGTTTCTATTCTCTGTGTTTATTTTGTTCATTAGATTCTACATATAAGTGAAATCCTATGGTATGTATCTTTCTCTGACTGGCCTATCTAACTTCACATAATCCTTTCAGGGTGTATACCTGCTGTCAAGAAAGGGAAATTTCCTTATTTTTTTTTATGGCTTTGGTGTATTTGTGTAAATATGCCAGAGCTTTTTTATCTACTCACCTACTGATGGGCACTTGGGCTGCTTCCAAATCTTGGCTATTGTAATGCTGCAACGAACACAGGGATGCATATACAGTATTCTTCTGAATCAGTGTTTTGGATTTCTTCGTATATATTCCCAGAAGTGGAATTGCTGGGTAATAAGGGACTTCCATTTTTAATTTTTTAAGGAAACTTCATAGTGTTTTTCAAAGTGACTGCACCAATTTGCATTCCCACCAACAGTGCATGAAGATTCCCTTTACTCCACATCCTCACCAATATTTGTTGTTTGTTGATTTATTGATGATAGCCATTCTGACAGGTGTGAGGTGATATTTCTTGTAGATTTGATTATTATAAAGCAGTATGGGGCTGGATTTTTAAAATATCATTTGATAAGAATATTCCCTTTCTTATAGGATTCTTATTGTGAAAATTTTCAAATAAAATCCTAATATATATAAAAAGCCAGGTGTTGCCACGACCGGATGAACGACCAAACAGCAGGCTAGGGAGCTGAGGGAGTGGGAGCTGTGGGCCCCCGGCCGCCCGCGGTGTGGCAGGAGGAGGGAGCTGTGCGCCCAAATGACCAAAGGACTGGTCTGGCTCTCACAGTGTGGCTGGGTGGGGCCGTGGAGGCTGAGGAGCCTCGCAGGGCAGGCGGCTGTGAGCATGGAGCTTCCTGGGGTGGCTGAGGCGGAGGAGCATTGCGGGGCAGGGGTGGTGGATGTGAGGCAGAGGAGCGGGGTGGGGGCTGCGAGTACGGAGCTTTGTAGGGCGGTGAGGCGAAGGAGCGTTGTTGCTGCGGTGGCTGAGGCCGAGGAGCCTTGTGGGGTGGGGCTATTAGTGGGGAGCTTCGTGGGGTGGCTGAGGCGGAGGAGCATTGCTGGGTGTGGGTAGCAGTGAGGCCTAGGAGCCTCGCAAGGTGGGGGCTGTTAGCGTGGAGTTTCGCAGCGGTGGAGGAGTGTCGCGGGGCTTGGGCTGCTGAAGCCAAGGAGCCTACCAGGGTGGGGGCTGTGAGCCTGGAGGTTTATGGGGCAAGGGCCACGGAGGTGGAGGAGCGACCCTGGGCGGACATGGCCCTGATTGCAGCTAAGCCTAGGGATCCTAACCACACACGATTTAATCGTGTGCTGGGCCTCTGGTAGTATAATAAATCCCATAAACTCATCACTCAGATTCAGCACTTATAGTCATGCTTTTCATATTGCTTCACCTATCCATTCCTCATAAGAGTTTCTTTCTTTATTACTCTCTTTCTTTGCATGAGAATTTTACAGTAAATTTAACAGCTAATTAATGAGTTTTCTCCTCAAACATAACCACCATTTCATCATAAAATCTGAAAGAAATTTAACAACAATTTTAAACATATTTAATAACCAGTCTATATTAAAATTTCCCAATTGGTATGAAATGTATTTCTTTGCAGTTGGTTTGTTCAAGTCAGAATCCAAAGGAGGTTTCACCTGTTGTATTTTTTGTTGCATTTTAAGTCTCTTTTATTATAAAATTATTTTCCCTGTTCTTCTCTTTTTATTCAATGTCATTGGTTTATTGGAAAAATTATATTATTTTTCCTTTAAAATATCTCACATCCTCAATCTGGTAGTTTGCTTCTTCTTGGTTGCTTTTAACTTGTTTCTTTACCCCCATATAATTCTTATAAACTGGTGATTAAATTTAGAGATTTAGTTAAATTCAGGCTTAATAGGTGGGAGTAGGTAGACTCAGTCATAGTCAGTGTTGATATTCTTATTGTACCACATTATGAGGCACATAATGTCTTAGGCACGTCCCACTTTTAAGGATGTTCCTCTTGGTTCCTCTATTACAAAGTTCATCAGCATTTCATACAATGATTTTAACACGTGTTGATAATTTTGTCCTAGACTTATTATCCTACCTAATAATAGACAAACATGGTAATTGACCGTACCTTCGCTATGCCTCCCATTGGCTAATCAGCATGATATGCAAATTAAATGCCAACAAAGATGGCAGTTAATTTGCATATGTAGGCGTGAAGTAGTGAAGCGAAGACTGAAAGCGGCTCTGGCCGGAGCGAAGGCCTGGGTCCCGGGTGCTGGAGGAAAACTGGTGCTGGCAGCCAGGGGAAGGGAAGGCCTATTGCATGAATCTTTCAGTGCAACAGGCCTCTAGTTTTATTATGAATTGGTGGTTTTTTAATTCCGTCATTTCTTCTTCATTTATTAGTTGCAATTTTACAAAAACATTTTCCTCTTAACTATTTGGTTACTTAGAAATTCAGTTTGTTTTAGAAAGTCAGGATAAAGGCTGTATTCTTTCCATAGACTTATCAACTTTCAGAGAAATGATTTGGTTTCCTAGAATCCTCTAGTTGAGGTCAGTGAGGTTACTTTTATTCAGTATTACCATTATTGTATGAATTATATATTTGATGTAGCATTCTCTTAATAAACTGATGACTTTTGTTTCTTTAAAAATGTTTAAAAAATTATTGATTTCAGAAAGAAGAGGGAGGGAGGGAGAGAGAGAGAGAGAAAAAGAGAGAGAGAGATTTGTTGTTCCACTTATTTATGTATCCATTGGTCGATTCTTGTATGTACACTGATTGAGGATGGAACCTGCAACCTTGGCATATTGGGGCGATGCTCTAACCAACTGAGCTACCTGGTCAGGGCAATGACTTTTATGTCAATTTTCATAATTCCTTATATTGTTTTACTTATTTCTGCCACATTTCTTTACATTTTCCTATTTGTCATTCTTTTCTTTGCAACCCCCCTCTCTTTCTCTTATTTATTATGTAAATTGATTGTTTTTATTTTTTTCCTCTACTGATTTGTCGTTAGCTTTAATACTTTGCACATAAACACAATTTAATAAAATATACAATTCCTTATTATCTAAAGTTTCTCATTATTCTTGCAAACAACACAAGGATCTTAGAACTTAAAACTGTGATCTTACATTTCCATCTTCCATATTTTTGTATATTGTTTAAATTTCACAGTTTTTCCCCCCAATACTCACTTAGGGATATGTTCTTACTGATTTCAGAGAAAGAAGAAGAGAGAGGGAGAGAGAAAGAGAGAAACATCAGTGTGGAAGAGAAACATTGATCAGTTGCCTTCCCTATGAACCCAGACCAGCAATTGAACCCAAAGCCTGGGTATGTGCCCTGACCAGGAATCAAACCACAACCTTTTGGTGTACATGCTCCAACCAACTGAGCCACACCATTTGACTTTTTAAAAAAACCCATTAGAAATTATCTTTTATTTGTTTTGTTAATCCTCACCTGAGGATATTTTCCCATTGATAGTTTTAGAGAGAGTGGCAGGGAGGGGGAGAGACAGGGAGAGAAACATTGATGTAAGAGAGACAGATAATTGGTTGCTTCCTGCACATGTCCCAACCAGGGCTGGGGTTCTAGCCTGCAACTGAGGTATATGCCCTTGATAGGAATTGAACCCGGGACCCTTCAGTCCATGGGTTGGCACTCTATCCACTGAGCCAAACTGGCTAGGGCAAAATACTTTTTTTTTAATTGCTATGTATTTATATCCAATACTTTTTAGAACATTGATTTGTTGTTCCATTTATTTATGCATTCATTGGTTGACTTTTTTTACTGGTAAAAACATTTAAAACAATATTTTTATTGTTGAAAGTATGACATATGTCCTCCCTTGCCGGAAGCCGGTCCATCCTTGCTGCTTGACACAGTCGCTGCAGGAAAGAAACATCTGCACAGCATATGTTTCAAGGGACCTGGCGTATATAGCATACTGTTCTTAATATGTTTGCTCCCCTTAGCGCTGTGTGTTTTAACCAAGGTCACCTCTCTGAGAAAGGTTGTTTCCCCAGGTAGGAATTTTTCCCTGAAGTCAGGGAGGGGATGCCTCTCCTAGAAAGGTTGTTTCCCCAGGTAGGAATTTTTCCCTGAAGTCAGGGAGGGGATGAAACTCCTTAACTAAGTGCCAGGCGGGTAGTTAATCACTACAAACAATCATGCTTAAGCTACATAATCTTTACTCCCTGGAATGGAGATAAGAAACGCCCTAACCTTTGTAATAGAAATTGACAGGATTAAGATCAACTGGTATAAATACAGATGTAACAAGACAATAAACAGCAGAACCTCTCTGGAGATCGAGACCAGAACTTGGCTGGAGATCCTGGCTAGGCTGCTGATCAACTGAACGCTGTCTCCGTGTCATTCCTTCTTCGCCGACTCCGTCTACACCTTTGGGGACCCCTGGACCCGCTGGGGTTGGACCCCGGCACTCCCTTTTCCCCATTGACCTCTCCCAGCCCACCCCCACCCCCAAGCCCAGGCCTTCACCCTCCCCCCCATTGTATTGTCTGTGTCCATATATAAAATTTGCTTATATAAATAGATCATTGATTGATTCTTGTATATACTCTGACTGTGGATTGAACCTGCAATTTGAGTGTATCAGGACAACATTCGAACCAATTGAGCTACCTGAACTGCCAGGACTGCCTTCTTTTTCATATCCTTTAGTAGTTACTTTAGTGAAAGCCTATGGAAAGTAATTTCTCTAGATATTAATTTTTTAAAACATGTTTTTGTTTCATCTCAGCCTTGAATGACAGTAGTATTAGTTATATAACTCTAGGTTGACAATTACTTTCCTCAAAACTACTAAGGTGTTACTTCACTTTTGTGGGATTATGTATTGTTGCTGATTAGATATTTGTCATTCTTTATGGGCAAACATCCTTAGGAAATAAAAGTAGAAGGATAGAAAAATTTTAAAAATTATGAATGATACAATTGTCTAATGTAAAAAGCCGATAGTATCTAAGCATAACTATTTGAACTAATATTTAAAAATGTTCATTAAGGCTAATGGGAGATTACTTTATACACATTACCTTAAACCAATTTCTTTCCATGTATGATGGAACAGACCAACAGAAAATACAGTTCACCAGATGGGTTGAAGAGAAATATAGGTGCCAGATTATAAAACAACCATATGTCATACTAAGGCATGTAAGTGTAGTACTAAAACAACAAGGTCCATTGAAGGGTATTAAAGAAGAAGCGAATAATAATATTTATCAGTTTAGGAAAACCCAGTAGGCTGAGGGAAAAAATTAGGGGGACCAGATTAAAGATAGAATTATAAAAAGATAGATGAGAAATAATGGTTGTCTTAAAGTAGATTGCGGGAGTAAGGCAAAAGGTGAGGGGACATATTGGTAAGTTTATAGAAGGTAGAATTGATTAGATATATAAAATAAAATAAGGGAGGAATTACAAGCAATAACTAGGCTTCTGGCACAGGAAATAGAATGAATGGGGTAAGAAAGATCAGAATCCAGTTTGACATACACTGAATTAGAACATCTTATAGGACTTCTATGAGTTCATGTTAGAGAAAAGGTTGATATATGGACCAGAAGTTCAGAAGAGAGATGTGGTTCCCCAAGCCATCAAAGTGAATGATATTATCACAGCCTATAGAAAAGGCACCTAGGACAGATGAAGAAATAGATTTAAGAAATGGACATCTGTAAAGATGGCGGCTGGCAGGACAGCAGTGAGGAAGAGACTGTGAGCGAGTGAGGGAGTGAAAGGGGAGTGTGTGGACGTGGTGTGTGTGTGTGAGTGTGTGTGTGTGTGTGTATGTGTGTGTATGTGTGTGTGTGGTTGAGGGACAGTTAGATCCTGCAGGAGTCTCAGGGGCTGGCAGAACAGGCTCTCCTGGATGGGGAGCCCTTGCTACCACTGCAAGCACTTCCAGGCAGCAGGCTCTGGCACAGAAACCATGCCATCTTGAAGGGGAGAACTGCTGTGACTAGGAGCCCAGCCTCACCACCACCCAGACTGGCCTCAGACACCTCCCTGGGCCCTACAGCCATTCTGGCCAAAGACCTGCTACCTCATCTGCAGACCCCAGGACACCAGCCTCCCCAGCTGCCAGCTCCTGTGAGTCCCAGAGCGAATGCCCCTTCTGCCAGTCCCATGCTGCTTTAGCCGCAGACTCTGCTCGACCCCCACCTTGGTGCCTGGATCCCTTGGTGAGTCTTGGAGTGCATGCCTCTCTTGCCAAGCCCACACCGCTTCCACCGCAGATCCCCTTGCCTCATGGCTGCCAGCCCCTGGACCCTTCAGTGAGTCCTGGAGTGCACCTCTCTGCCCAAGTCCACACTGCTTCAGCTGCAGACACAGCGACCTTCACCTCCTCAGCCGCCAGTTCCTGGACCCCCTTGGTTGCACTGCTTCAGACTTAGGCTCCACGCCTCCCGCCTCCCAGGCTGCTGGCTCCTAGACCCCTCGGTGAGACACTGAGTGCATGCCTCTCTGGCCAACTCCATGCTGCTTCAGCTGCAGACCCCACTCAACTCACAACTCCTGGCTGCTGGCTCCTGGATACCTCGGTTGCACTGCTTCAGCAGCAGAACCTGTGACACCCACATACACAGCCACTGGCCCCTGGACCCTCTCGTGATTCACGGAGTGAAACCACCCTGGCCAGAGTCCTGCTGTCGCACCCACAGACGCCAGAACACCTGCCTCCCAGGACATGGGTTTGGGATCTCTGCAGGGATTCATGCGTCTTGACACCTCCTGGGTAACAGTCACAACACAGTGGCCAGAGTCACACTGCCTCAACTGTGGACCCCAGCATCCCCACTACCCTGCCGTGGGCTCTGGGACCTCATGGTGAGATGCACGCCAGTGAGACCTCAGGCAACCCATACTACAATAGCTGGAACTACAAACACATCTGCCACAGCTTGCATGATGAGGCCAGGGGTGAGATACATTGCTCGACAACCTGTGAGGAGACTATATCCACAAACGAGAAACTAACATTTAAGACCCAACTACATCAGGAGAGCCCAAATAACTCAACTAGGGGGCTCCACTAGAATACCCAGCTTAGGAAATCTGAGAAACCACACAACCGGGTCACACAAATCACTGAATACATAGGACCACCCTTCACCACCCCCAAACACACACACACACACACACACACACACACAACAAAACAAAAAATGGGTGGCATAGCAGCTGGATCTAAGAAATAAAAACAAATACAATGGGACAGCAAAAATGGGGAGATGAGAAACACCCCAAAGTAAAGGAAAGGAGGAATTGCCAGAAATGGAAATAAATGAGATGGAGGCAAGTAATTTGTCAGCAAAGGAATTCAGAGTAATGGTTATAAGAATACTCAAATGTCTGGATGACAAGATACACACAACTCAGTGAGAATTATAAGGAGCTGAATGAGAAATTCACCAACATGAATAAGAATTAAGAGGAAATGAAGAATGACATAGCTGCAATAAAAAAAACACAATGGGAGGTTTCAACAGTAGACTAGAAGAAGCCGAGGACTGAGTCAGTGAATTAGAAGACAAAGTAGAGAAAAGCCCCCAAGCAGAGCATCAACTGGAAAAAAAAAATTAAAAAACAGGAGGAGAGTCTAAGGGAGCTTTGGGACAACTTGAAAAGAAACATCGGCATAATAGGGGTACCAGAATGAGAGGAACTTGAGCAAGGAATAGAAAACTTGTTTGAAGAAACAATGACAGAAAACTTCCCAGACTTGGAAAGAAAAAAGTCACACAAATCCAAGAAGCACAAAGAGTCCCAAGCAAGATAAACCCCAAAAGACCCACACCAAGACACATCATAATTAAACTGGCAAACATAAAACACAAAGAAAGAATCTTAAAGGCTACAAGAGATAGAAAGAAGGTCACCAAGGTATCTCCCATTAGACTATCAACTGATTTCTCAACAGAAATATGTCAGGCTAGAAGGGAATGGAATAAAATATACAAAGGGATGCAAAACAAGGGACTGAATCCAAGAATACTCTATCCAGCAAGACTACCATTCAAAATTGAAGATGAATTCAGGAGCTTCGCACACACAAAAAGCCCAAGGGAGTTTATTACCACCAAGCCAGCAATGCAAGAAATGCTAAAGGGGCTGTTATAAAAGACCCATATATATTCTCTCTACAAGAGACTCACCTCAGAAAAAGGACTCACACAGACTGAAAGTAAAGGGATGGAAAAAAATTCTTCAGGTAAATGGAAATGAAAACAAAACCGAGGTAGCAATACTTATATCTGACAAAATAGACCTCAAAGTAAAGGCCATAACAATAGATAAGGAAGGCCACTTCACAATACTAAAAGACTCAATACAACAAGAGGACATAACTCTGGTAAACATATATGCACCGAATACAGGAGCATCCAAACACATAAAAACAGTTCTGGAAGATATCAAGGGAGAGATCAACAACACAATCATAGTAGGGACTTTAATATCCCTTTGACGCCACTGGATAAATCCTCAAGACAAAAAATTACCAAAGAAACAGCAATTCTAAATGACTCAGTCGATCAGATGGAACTAATTGACATCTTCAGAACATTTCACCCAAAGCTACAGAATATACATTCTTTTCAAGTGCACATGAGACATTTTCAAAGATAGACCACATGTTAGGACATAGGCTAAGTTTCTACAAATTCAAGAAGATTGAAATCATATCAAGCATCTTCTCAGTTCACAGTGGCATGAAATTAGAAATCAACTACAATAAAAACTATCATAAACAATCAAACATATGGAGGCTAAATAGCATGCTATTAAACAATGAATTGGTTACCAAAGAAATCAAAGAAGAAATAAAAAGCATTCTGGAAACAAATGACAATGAAAGAACAACAACCAAAAATCTATGGGACACAATGAAAGCAATCCTGAGAGGGAGGTTCATTGCACTACAGGCCTACCTCCCAAAACAAGAAAAACTAGTAATAAGTTATCTAACCCTACAACTTAAAGAAGTAGAAAGAGAGCTACAAGAAAGCCCAGAGTAAGTAGAAGGAAGGAAATAATAAAGCTCAGACCAGAAATAAATGACATAGAGACCAAAAAAAAACAACCAACCAAACAAAAAAGATCAATAAAACCAAGAGCTGGTTCTTTGAAAGGATAAACAAGATTGATGAACCTCTTTTCAGACTCACCAAAAAACAAAGAGAGAGGACCCAACTAAAGAAAATCAGAAACGAAAGAGGTAGAGTAACAACTGACCCCATAGAGATAAAAATGATCGTAAAAAAATACTACGAACAATTCTGTTCCAATAAACTGGACAACCTTGACCACTTGTACATATTCCTAGAAAAATACAATCTTCCAAAACTCAACCAGCAAGAATCAGAAAACCTGAATAGACTGATAACTACTGATGACACTGAAGCAGTAAAAGTGTTCTTTTCATTATCCATTAATAAAAAGGATTAAACACTGTTTGACTATTATGTGGGAAGCACATAGAAGTATGTATTCATAATGTTGTTGAAAAGCCATGTTATAATCTACCTAATAAAATGGTGCTAGAGGTGAGAGATTAATATAAAAATGCATAAGAAGTAGATTATATATAAACATAAAACTAAGCCACAACCTGTCCAGGAAACCAACCTACTGTCTGTAGTAACCAACCCAAGAAAGTAAACAATAATCTTAGAGTAATTGGCAAAACCAATCAAGATTTGGTTAATATTTGTCAGTTTTTTTAGTTTTTGTCCACACTTTCAATTTAGGAATAACAATAGAAAGCCAAATATCCTTTCCTAGTCAATCACATAGGACACACCAGTTAGCCAGCTTACAGCTTCCTCAATTCAACAAAGTCCAATCAGGGCATACCTGAAGCATTCTCTTTCCCCCCTACAAATATTTACCACTCTCTGCTTGTATTTGTGTCTCTGCCAAACACAGTGATGATGGATGATACCCTTGCTATAAAAGCTCTGAATAAATATCCTTTGCTTGCTCTAAAAAAAAAATACCATATATGAGTAGTCAGAATTTGAGATATAAAGGTTTATCTTTTGATGTAATCATGTCAAAGCAATCAACCTTTTAATCTAGTGAAGTTCACTAATATCTAAAATCATAAAAAACTCTCCAGGTAGTTATGCTAAGTGAAATAAGCCAGTCAGAGAAAGACAAATATCACATGATCTCACTTATATGTGGAATATAATGAACAAAATAAACCTACAAACAAAATAAATGCAGAGACATAGAAGCATGGAACAGACTAACGAATCTCAGAGAAGAGGTGGGAAGGGGGTGGGAAGAGATTAATCAAAGAATTTATATACATATATGCATAACCCATGGACACAGACAATAGTTTGTGGAGACCTGGGGAGGAGATGGAAGTAGGGGGAGGGAGTCAATGGGGGGAAAGGAGGAACATCTGAAACACTTCAACAATAAAGATAAGTTTTAAAAAATCATTAAAACTATATAAAAATTATAAGGTTGTCATTAAATCTGTTGAAGAAATTAGACCTTAATGAATTCCATAGAGAACTTCAACTTGATAATGGGAACTAAGAAGTCATAATACTACTGAGACAGGAAAAGTGCCATGAAAAAAATTGAAAAGCACCAACAGTACAGGAAAATGATGGTCTAATTGAGGAAGCAAAGTGCCATCTTACCCTCTCTGCAGGAAACCCAGAGTGGCGAATCCCCTGCTCAGTGGACAAGACACAATCAAATTACATTCAGCACATTATGAATTAAGCATTTGAGAACAGAGTGACTTTTACCATAGCAACAAAGCCGTAAAAGGCCCAGAATTTTATTGGCCAGATTCTTGTATTGTTCTTTCAGGGCAGCATGAATCCTCACCCTGGATGATTAAAAATACTAGAAGCAAGCATGATATTCAGATATTCAAGTTAAGATGACAATTATATAGAGAGAACAGAAAATATAGTTATATGTATAAATAGCCAGATGTGAAAGTATATAATTTAGAAACTAACTATAACTGAAGTTTTTTAAGGATCTGATGCAATACCTCAGCATTGTCTAATAAAACAATCTATCCACCATCCAGTACGCAAATCTTGGCTCCTGAAGGACTTGGTTCTGTTAGGGAGTCATGAAAGGGTTGAAATTTTTCTCTTTAGCCAAGGTTTTAATGCTGGGATCAGGAGTGTGGGATAATCTTTCTCAAGTGGCCAAGATTCCTGAAAGAGAGGTGTGAAATTTCCCCTAGCACAGAAGTACTGAAGATACAGCACATGTAAATCAAAGGAGCAGCAAGTCACATGCAGCTTGTGGTGACTCTTTCATCATCCAGGAGACTGTTGGCCCAGATACCTCCTGAACCATGAGCTGGCTCTCACTGCCCTCTCAAATGTAATCTTAAATAAACAAGAAAGTTCTCTCATAAAAATTTAGTCATGATTGAAGTGCAATGAAAAGGAAGTTAGAATTCTGGTTGCAAAGCATTGAAGTTGAAAGCAGGAACTATTTCATACTCACCTTTAATATCCCATGAATTAATCTGAGGCCTTACAAGAAAAAGAAAAATTTACAGGACCATTGGAGTAAAAAGGCTATATTCATGAGATTAAAGAAGCAAATCAGGGAACTTAAGACTCTACGACTCATTTAGTTATTGATTAAAGAGAGAGTTTATTCAGAGTTTTTCAAATACAAACAAAATAGCATGTTTTACTTTTTTTTTTTCACAAAGTGAATATTGAAATAAATGTGGTACAGCACAGTATAATAACAGACAAAAGAAATAAGATCTAATGCCTGAAAAAAGGATAGAAATATTCCCCTTTACTTCATAAGTATATCATAGCAGAAGCTACTCAGAGAAATGTAGCATGTTTTGAATAATATTGAAACACAAAGGCTTAACTGTAAAGGTCTGCATAAACACTGACAACAGATTGAGGGCATAAAGAGTTTATGCAGACTATACAAAATACTGATAGAGTGGCTTATTGGTACATTTATTAGGTTTAAAGTATGCTTTATAAAGTGACAATACAGTATTTTAAATGTATATTAAAAACAGAGGAGTAATGCATACCTAAACCTCTGTACAGTATTTGTGACAATTTTATATGGTTGTGCATGGGCATGTGTGTGAATGTGTATGTCTCTATGTGCTTGTGTGCTTTCAGAAGCACCATGACCTACAGGGAACATCTGCAGGTTACCCGACTTCTCAACATAATACTGTTTCTACTAGCCCTTTTGACTATCTGAGTCCTTATCTTTAAAAAAATCTAAAACCCTTGTGTGCATATATAGATTTGTTTTGCCTGCATATATGTTCTACATTAATAATACTCTATGGAATAGAAACAACTAATACCCTCTCAATATTTTTAGCCTTTGGTCCATTTTTTCCCCTATCATTCTAAGCGCTCATTTCTTTTGTAAATCTTGTACAACCCTTCCACAATACATAATGTTTCTGATTCCATTGGATTTCATTTCATTAGCATTGTACTAATTAGAACCACTATTACACCTTTTGAAAGTAGCTGGATTTTTTAGTACCTCCAAGCCCCTTCAGCCCATCTTCTCCTCTCTTTATTCTTGGTGGCTCCATCTTAGTATGGGTATTGCTTCTGCTTCTTGCCAGAGAAGCAAGCTAGCCATGTGCACAGAAGTATGGCAGCAGCAGCACCTGCTCCTGTGCAGTAGTAGGCCCAGCCGATTTCACACTTACCTAGAGACACAAGAAGGGAAGAGAAAAGAGGCACAGATCAGGATGATTTTGTAGGAGGTTCTGTATGTGTGTTCCTAATGTACAGAAGTGACATTGAAATACCCACTATAAATATGGTATACTCAAGCAAATGGAATGAAAATGCATGCTGAAAATTATCTCAAGACTGAAGAAAGCAAGAATGGTTTCTTTGCACTTCAGGAAGATCTTAGGCCTATGCCTCCTGCCTCCTATGGCCACAGTCCTAATGAAGAAAAGGAAGAATGGCAATAATCAGGATAGAAAAGATGAAGCTATTAATCTAATTTAAATCAACCAAACTCATGCATAATGAGGTTCCTTAGGAAAAATTCAAAATAGAGGAAATCCTTCTGAAAAGGACCACTCTATGGAGGAGACCCATTTGAAGGATAATGTTGAAGTGAATACTGCTATTTACATGTAATTGTTAAATTATGCATACAGTCTGAACTGGAGAAGAAAAATTCTTAGGTTCTTCTGAGGTCAACACTTACCTTTAAATTAAAGCACCATGTAAATGAGAACATAATAACAAAGTCCAAATGATCTCTAAGACTTGGCTTAGTCCTTGTACTAATAATAGCATCCACAATACTAAAAATACAAGTAGTAAAAGAAAACAGGAGCAATTATATTAATTTCAGAGAAAGCAGATTTCCAAGCAAGATGTTATCAGGAATAACGAAAAGTATTAACAATGATACAGGAGTCAATTCTCTCAAAAGACATAATAATCCATAAATGTGTATGCACCTAACAATAGAGCATCAAACTACGTGAGGCAAAAACTGACAGATTTCAAGGAGAAATGGATAAATTCATTATCATAGCTGAAGACTTCAATACCCCTCTGTTAAAAATGGATATAGGTCCAGCAGGTAGAAAAAGCCTGTAAGGATATAGTTGAACTCAACAACACCACTAATTAATTAAATATAATTTACATTGCCAGCCTACATCTAAGAACAACAAAATACACATTCTTGTCAATGAAGATGAAATATTCACCAAGATTTTGGGCCATAAGAAAACTTAACACATTTAAAAGAACAGAAATCATACAATCTCTGCTTTTAGATCACAATGGAATTAAATTAGAAATAGATAACATAAAAATGACTAGAAAATTCCCAAAATTTGTGGAGATTAAACAACACACTTTTAAATAACACATGTGCCAAAAAAAAAAAAAATCTCAAGAGAAATTTAGAATATTTTGAACTAAGTGAAAATAACACAACTTGTCAAAATTTGTGGTTTCAGTAAAAACAACACTGAGAGGAAAATCGAATGCTAATATTAGAAAAAAAAGAAAGGTCTAATATTAATTATCTGTTTCTATTTTAGAAACATAGGTTTCTAAATAGGAATTAGAGTAGACATCAATGACATTCTGTGAGGCCAGCATTACCCTAACACTAAAACCAAACACAGATATTACAAGAAAAGAAAATTATAGTTAAACATCTCTCATGAACATAGATCCAAAAATCCTAAACAAAATATTAGCAAATTAAATCCAACAACATATAAAAAAGAATTATACACAGGGTAGGGTGGGGGTAAGGGGGAGAGATCAACGAAAGGACTTCTATGCATGCATATAAGCATAACCAATGGACACAGACACCAGGGGGGTGAGGGCATTAGCGGGGTGGGGGAGGGGGGTAATGGGGGGTAAGGACACATATGTAATACCTTAATCAATAAAGAAAAAAAAAGAATTATACACCATGACCAAGTGATATTTATCCCAGGTATAAAGGCTGGCTCAACAATTTAAAATTAATTAATACAATCCATCACATCAACAGACTAAAAAAAAAAAATAATCACAGGATCATGTCAATAGATGCAGAAAAGTATTTGACAAATCACTCATTCACTAATGACAAAAATTGCCAGTAAAACAGAGGGGAATTTTCTCAACTTGTTTAAAAATTCTTTAAAAAAATCCTATTGCTAATATTATAGTTAATGTGAGAAACTCAAAACTTTCTCACTAAGATCAGGTGCAAAGCAAGGATGTATCCTCTCACCTTTCCTTTTCAATATGAACTAGAATCCTGGTTAATGCAATAAGGCAGGGAAAGAAAACAAAAGCTATACAATTTAGGGAAAAAAATAAACATGTCTCTGTAGATAATATAATTGTCTATGTAGAAAATGTGAAAGAATCCACAAAATACTCTGGAACTAATAAACAATTATAGCAAGGTTGTAGGATACAAGGGTCATATATAAAAGTCAATTATTCCTTATATACCAGCAATGAACAAGTAGAATTTGAAATTGGAAACAAAATACCTTTATTTTTATTTTTACTTTTTTTATTGATTAAGGTATTACATATGTGTCCTTAGCCCTCTATTGCCCTTCACCCCCCCCCCCCCCCCATTCATGCCTTCACCCCCCTGTTGTCTGTGTCCATTGGTTAGGCTTATATGCATGCATACAAGTCCTCTGGTTGATCTCTCCCCATTACCCCCACCCTCTCCTACCTTTCCTCTGAGGTTTGATGGTCTGATTGATGCTTCTCTGTCTCTGGATCTGTTTTTGTTCATCAGTTTATGTTGTTCATTATATTCCATAAATGAGTGAGATCATGTGATATTTATCTTTCTCTGACTGGCTTAGCATAATGCTCTCCAGTTCCATACATGCTGTTGCAAATGGTAAGAATTCCATTATGTAGATGTACCACAGTTTTTTAATCCACTCATCTGCTGAATGGGCACTTAGGCTGTTTCCAAATCTTAGCTATGGTAAATTGTGCCGCTATGAACATAGGGGTGCATATATCCTTTCTGATTGATGTTTCTAGTTTCTTGGGATATATTCCTAGAAGTGGGATCACTGGGTCAAATGGGAGTTCCGTTTTTAGTTTTTTGAGGAAACTCCATACTGTCTTTCTTTCTTTTTTTTTTTTTTAAATATATTTTATTGATTTTTTACAGAGAGGAAGGGAGAGAGATAGAGAGTTAGAAACATCAATGAGAGAGGAACATTGATCAGCTGCCTCCTGCACATCTCCCACTGGGGATGTGCCCACAACCCAGGTACATGCCCTTGACCGGAATCGAACCTGGGACCTTTCAGTCCGCAAGCCGACGCTCTATCCACCGAGCCAAACCGGTTTCGGCCATACTGTCTTTCATAGTGGCTGCATCAGTCTGCATTCTCACCAGCAGTACACGAGGGTTCCTTTTTCTCTGCATCCTCGCCAGTACTTGTCCTTTGCTGATTTGTTGATGATAGCCATTCTGACAGGTGTGAGTTGGCACCTCATTGTCATTTTGATTTGCATCTCTCAGATGATTAGTGACTTTGAGCATGTTTTCCTATGTCTCTTGGCCTTCCTTATGTCTTTCGAAAAGGATCTATTTAGGTTCATTGCCCATTTTTTGATTGGGTTGTTTATCCTCCTTTTGTTAAGTTGTATGAGTTCCCTGTAAATGTTGGAGATTAAACCCTTATCGGTGATAACATTGGCACAGATGTTCTCCCACGCAGTGGGCTTTCTTGTTTTGATGATGGTTTCTTTTGCTGTGCAAAACCTTTTTATTTTGATGTAGTCCCATTTGTTTATTTTCTCTTTAGTTTCCAATGCCCTAGGAGCAGTATCGGTGAAGAAATTGTTTTGGCATATGTCTGAGATTTTGCTGCCTTTGGATTCCTCTAGTATTTTTATGGGAAACTTATGTTTAAGTCTTTTATCCATTTTGAGTTTATTTTTGTGTATGGTGTAAGTGGGTGGTCTAGTTTCATTTTTTTTTTTTTGCATGTATCTAATTTTCCCAACACCATGTATTTATTTATTTATTTATTAATGTACATGGTTGTACATGTCTTTTTATTTAGGGTTTGGGCTTTTTGGATAAATACCCAGAAGTGGAATTGCTGGGACTTTGTCTCTTGTTATAGCCTTTGTTTCAAAGTCCTTTTTGTCCAGCATGAGTATTGCTACCAGCTCTTTTGTTTTTACTTTCATACCTTTTCCCATCCCTGTACTTTTAGTCTGTGTGTGTCTTTTGATCCGAAGTGAGTCTCTGATAGACAGAATATGTAAGGAGATTGTTTTATTATCCATTCAGCCACAGCTTGTCTTCTGATGGGAGCACTTACTCCGTTTGCATTTAATTAAAAACCACTGGATCCTCGGACCCCGTCCACCCTGCACATTGGGGAGCTGCCTGGCCTCACCCTCCTCACAGAAGTCCCCGGCTTGTCACTTCTCCCTGATTAAGCAGGCCAAATATGGATTCGAGGAAAGCATTAGGCATCCCCAAGGAGACGCACCACTGGGGATCTGGGCTACTGGAGACCCAAGGGAGGCTGTCCTGGTCAGGATGCAGCAGAGGGCCCGGTGTAGACTGGGATAGGGTCGGGGGGGGGGGGGGGCAACAGCCTTGACCTGGACCCTCCATGCCTAACCCTGCTAACCATACGCCTCCTCCGAGACCCAGTGTGGATGGGGGTGGGAGGCAGGGGCTCCCCTTGCCCTGCCCACCCTGGGAAAGTGGCCTCGGAGGGCAGGGACTCACCCTTGCACCGGCCTTCAGCGGGGACACTTCTCTGCAATGGGCCGTCTGTGTGTTCTTGGACTTGGAGCAGTGCCCCTGCCTTCTACACCTCGGAGGCCAGTAGCAATCCCCCAGTGAGACAACTAAAATGTCTCCAGACCTTCCCAGCTTCCCGGGGCAGGGAGGGCTGAAACCCCCAGAGCGAGAGCTGATGGGCAAGGCAGGGGCCCAGACCTGCAGTGAGGATGAGCTGAGCTGAGCAAAGCCACGGCACAGCTTATCTTGCATTCTCTCCAACTGGGTTTGTGGGAACAGGTGTCAAGCACTGGGATTCAGCGGGTCTACAGCACAGGCAGCAAACGGCAATGGTGGGAGGGGGAGTGTTACAGCGCAAGTCTGGAGGGCTCGGAAGTGCGCTGTGTCCCAAGGCCAGTCCACCTTCCCCGGGCCCAGGGGAGGGGCTGCCAGGCTGTGGCTGAGGGTTGTCGGGGACCAGCGGCGAGATGAGGAATCGGCACGGAGCCTGGAGAGCATGCTCGTGGCATCGGGAGCCCCAGGCCCAGGTCCACACGTGCTGGGAGAAGGCTGAGGTGGCCTCCCCTGCCGCCGCCTCTGAGAAGGACACCAGCTTCTCTTCGCGGCTGCCCCATCACCTCCCGGGGCCCCAGGGCCTGGGACGGAGGGGGGCACCACATCCAGTGCTTTGCTCCAAATGCCAGTTAGTGGCCCTTCTGTCACTCTCTCAGGATGACACGTGTCTTCTATTGCTTCCATGTGAAAAGTCTGGTGGGCCCTTGTCGCCCTCACGTAATAAGCCACACGAGGGCTTTTTGCCACAAGGACACAACAAGGATTTCTTGTGACAAGTGTGGGACTCGGCTTCACCACGGAGCCCGGTCCTCACTTCTGCTCCGAGTCTGGGTCTGGGGCCTATCCGTGCCGAAGGGCCATGGGCGGGACCTCAGTCCCCATCTTCGGGGGTGTGCACACCTGGGTTACCTGGCAGCCTCCTTCGCAGAACGTCCTGGAAACATCAAACTGCAAGATTCATTCCAGGCCACAACGTGGACGCTGCCCGGGGAGGGCCAGGACACTGCCCCCGTCCCATCACCTGGGGGGCCCGTGGGCTCCGAGGAGCGGGTGTTTGAGAACCTGCACCCCCTGCAGGTTCTCAGCGGCAGCCGGGCGAGAGGCCGTGGCAACAGTGCAGGGAGCTGCCCAGACCACACTTTGAGGAAATTGCTGTGTGTTCTGAAGGCTGCCAACAGCTGGAGAGCCCTCTTCATGCCGCCGCGCCCCCCTCTCAGGACTGGCGGTCACACGTCCGTGTCCTCAATCCCTCCGGAGCCGCGGGGCCCAGGCACGTGGGCGCCTGCAGCAACCTTCTTCGCGTGGATTTGGTTGTGCTTTTACAGGAGGGAAGCCTAGCTTTTCACCCAAACACCCGAGGTTGTTTCTCCCCAGTGAGGGTCCCAGAGGAAAGTGAATCCCGGGGTCTCCGTGTTGACCGTTCCCTGCACGCGGGACGCGCACACGTACACAGACATTCACGCCCCGCCTCCGCACCTCACCCGGCAGGGCCGCCAGGGAGAGCAGACGCCTTCCCTCTTCTGTCCACACGGGGCCTGTTCTCCTGTCACTCTCAGACTCCTTGCCCCACAGCGCGCACTGGGGACACGGAGAAGGGCTGGAGGCGGGAAGGAGCGGTCCCGGGGTCCCTTTCTGCTGTTTGGCAGGGAAGCTGGGGCGCCCGCTCACGTGGGGTTAAGTGCGGTCTTTCCAGGGGATGGGACCCCAGGCCAGAGAGGCTTCGTGTCCATGAAGCTTCTTGATAAGGGTGCAGGCTGAGCTCCCCTTTGCCACCAGCCTGCAGGTGGCAAGCAGCCTTCTGATGTCCCTCTGGGTGGCATCTCTCGGAAGCCTTGTCCACATCCTGGGTGGTGAGTTCTTGTCAAACGTGGTCGGTGAACCCCGGCTCTGGCCTCGCAGCCTGAGCACCTGCGTAGCCCCAGCCAGGACACCGGCTCCTGCACCACCAGCCTGCAGCCGCCGCCACCACCACCACGGTCAGCAGCAACGCGATGGCAGCCACAAAGGTCCTGGATCTCCCCGCCTCGGCGTACGCCTGGGATCTCTGTGTTGCTGCCTGTGGTTCCCAGGATTGGTTCGCTCCCTTTCTGGCTGCTGACAGTCAGGTTCTGGTGCAGCAGCACATTCTCAATGCAGCAGCCAACGTTCAGGTGGGGGTTGCGCCGGATCCTCAGGTCGCAGACCACGTGGTACAAGCCCTGCGCGATCAGGAAGACTAGTTGCTGTTCTGCAGGGCCTCGTCCAGCAGGCTCCCAACACCATTTATTAAAGAGACTTTCTTGACTCCATTGTATGTTCTTGCCTCCTTTGTCAAATATTAATTGCGCATAGTGGTTTGGGTTGACTTCTGGGTTCTCTATTCTATTCCATTGATCTATATGTCTGTTCTTGTGCCAGTACCAGGCTGTTTTGAGAACAGGAAACACAATACCTTTATATTCGTACCCAAAAAGTAAAATAATTAGATGTAAACCTAACAAAATATATACAAAATCAAAGAACTAAATAAATGGTGAGGTATTTCATGTTCATAGAAAGGAAGAACCAATATTGTCAACATGTTAGTTCCTCCTAATTTGACCTATAGATTCGATGCAATCTCAATCAAAATCCCAGCAAGCTTTTTGTGGATATTGACAAAATGTTTCTAAAGTTTATGAGGGGTAAAAGACCCAGAAAGCCAACACAATATTAAGTAAGAAAAACAAAGTTAGTCAACTGACACTACCTGACTTCAAGACTTACCTACAGTAATTGGTGAAGAATAGACAACTTGCTCAATGGAATAGATGAGCGAACCAAGATATGGAACCCCATAAATATAGTCAACTGATCTTTGACAAAAGAGCAAAGGAAATACAATGGAGTAAAGATAGTTTCTTCATCAAATGATGCTGGAAAAACCTGACATCCATGTGCAATAAATAAATAAATAAATAAATAAAATTTAAAAAAGAAAGAAACAAAGAAACAAAACTAGACACAGACCTTACATTCTTTACAAAATTAACTCAAAATAAATCATAGATCTAAATGTAACACACAAAACTCCTAGAAAATAACAAGTGAAAACCTAGATGACCTTGAGTATGGTGATGACTCTAAATAGAACACCAAAGGTAAAAGGCATTAAGGAACTAATTGATAAGCTGGACTTCATTAAAATTTAAAAACTGAAAGACAGTATCAAGAGAATGAGAATACAAGCCACAGACTGGGAGAAAATATTTGCAAAAGACACAGCTAATAAAGGACTATTATTCAAAACAGACAAAAAAACTTTTAAAACTCAACAATCAAATAAACAAACAAGCTCATTAAAAATGAGCTAAACGTCTTAACAAATACTTTACCAAAGAAGACATACAAATGACAAATAAGCATATGAAATTATGCTCCACATCAGATACCATCAGGGAAATTCAATGAGATACCACTACCCAACTATTAGAATGGCCAAAATATGGAACACTGACACCACCAAATGCTGACAAAGATGTGGAACATCTCATACATTGGTGGTAAGAATGTAAAATATTACAGTCACAGTGGAAACAGTTTGCGGGTTTCTTAAAGAACTAAACATATTCTCACCATATAATCCAGCAATCATACTCCTTGGTATTTACCCAAAGGAGCTGAAAACTTATGTCCACACAAAAATCTGCACATAGATTTTAATATCAGCTTTATCCATAATTTTCAAAACTTTGAAGCAACCAAGATGCCCTCAGAGCTAGGACTCAAACCTGTACAACTTGTAAGAATTAAAAGTCACTGACTCAAAATATCCTGAGATAATTAAATGGGTTTCTGTATTCATTAATTATTTTTATTGTTATAGCATCCACGTTATTCTTTTTGAGTGCACAGTATGGAAGGCTTCTATACCTCTCATGGAACATTGTCTTTTCTTCACCAATTTTAATCAGTCTTTTAGTCTTATGATCTAATCAGAAAATACTCCAACAACAACTGGTTTCCTCTCTTTTCTTTTGTTCTTGTTTGTAAATTACATTAGACATAAACACATGCACCACCATACTTGAGTTTCATATTCATTGAACATACAATAAACCATAGATTGAAAGCCATGTCTCTTTTTTACAAGTCAGGTAGTTTTATCTTATTCATTAATAACTTCTCTATTAAAATATACAAAGACAGGTGTAGCATGCAATTTGATTTCCTGTCTTTATTGATGTTTACTAGAGGGGTAGGTAGCATGTGACCTATTTATAGATTAGAAGGCTAGGTGAGGCAAAGTAAAGTGAGTCATCGGCTTGTCATCGTAAGTAAAGAGTGGCAAAATTTGATTAAGGGCTTCCACATCTCAAAAGTAACTAGGGCATTACCTATGTACACAGACAATAAGCTGTTATTCAATTCTCAACCTACATGCCAGCCTTGATTTCTCCTTTCCCATATCTAATGATAATAATAGTTTTAAAATAGCAATTTATTGATTGATTTACTTACTGATTGTGTACAAGCTTATGTGTAGGTGCTGACTACCCAAAGCAGAATTTGCCTCAGCAGACCTCCCTTTGGTATGCCACTTGTGAATCTAATTGAATCCTGCTCTGATGTCTGAAGTTGGCCACAGGGTGTGTTGTTTCTGGGACTCTTGGGTGGTACTCTTGTGAAGGCTAATGTAAGACACTGTCTGTGATTGCTCCTCAGCAACCTCTTTAGAGCTACAAACAACCCACAGTTTTGTGGCTGCCTCTGCTGGGTCTGTGTGCTTGTGGGGAGGACCAGAACTGGGCCCAGGGGCAGGTCAGCAAAATCCCAAGTAACCCCTAGATCTGCCTCTGCCTGACTCCGCCCACTGGCTATCACTGAAAGAGCCCCGGCTGCATTCCTTAGTATGATGTCAGCTCCATGGAGTGGAGCATGGAGGGATTCCAGATGGTGGGGCTATTGCTTTCCCCCATAGTAGGGAGTGCTCTACCCAAGAAATATGGCATCTGCGGTATGGGAGAATCATTTAGCACAGTGATCTTGGTGGCTGTCCCTTCAGCTCTCTCCCCAGAGACACAAAATCCCAGACTCTCCTCATACAACTCTAGTCTGCTCCACCCTCCCTCTGCTGGAGCCCAGGGTGAGTGGCTGAGAATGAAATTTTGTGTGTTGGCCCTATAACAGGATGCTGGTGTCTGTAGTAGAGTCCTGTATCCCTCTGCCAGATACAAATCCTGCTGCTTTCACGGTCAGATGTTATGTGGCTCCTCTTCTAGACTCTGGTGCTCTAGGCTGGGGAGCCCAGTTTGAGGCTTGGTCCCCATGCTTCTCAAGGGGAACCCCCTGCAGGTCAGACATCCCTCCAAAACCTCAGCTGCCACCCATGGGAGCAGGGCCAGCCCTTTTCACATTTCTGCACTTCTTACCAGTCTCAATGTGGCTTTTTCTGTAAACCCTTGGTTATAAGACTTCTCTTCAGCTAGTGTTCAGTTGCTTATGATTGTTCTATAATTTAGCTGTAGTTCCAGTTTGGTCCTAGAAGGAGATGAATTTAACTTCCACCTTCTCTGCCACCATCTTGGATCTTCCCAAGACTATGAATTTTTTTTTTTTAAAATGTATTTCTTTATTGATTCAGAGAGGAAGGGAGAAGGAGAGAGAGAGAGAGAGAAACATCAATGATGAGAGAGAATCACTGATCGGCTGCCTCCTGCACAACCCCTACTGGGGATCAAGCCCACAACCCATGCATGTGCCCTTGGCCGGAATCAAACCTGGGACCCCTCAGTCCGCAGGCTGATGTTCTATCCACTGAGCCAAGCCGGCTAGGGCAAGACTATGAATTTTTAAATTACAGATTGAATACTATACCTTGAATTTCTTCACAGGAAAAATAGAGTTTTTTTCTTTCTGAGCATGAGTCATCGTTAAAACCTGGCTGCTCAAGAAAAAGAAAGTAGCATTGCATTTTACAGTAACATGAGAAAAAAGTCTTTTTGAGTATATGAGGATATTAGAAAAACACAGACTTTAAGTTCATATGTCTTAAACAGCACAGTAGTACATGAATAGTATTGGAACTAATTTAAACCAGGAGTTATGGTGCCATTCTTCCATTGCTTCTGTCTTTCCAGCCATGGCAATAAATGCTTGTTATTATAATACAAATAGGATGCCTTTTACCAGAGGTCAAGTTTTGTCTGTAATCTTTTCAGTTAATTAGAGAAGTAAATCTGTTAAAACTTTCTCTTTTGCTCCCTATAATGCTCCATCAAACAAGACTCTGAGTTGCTTGACTGAAAAATTGCTGCTTTCAACAATGGGGAATATTATTCTTGACAGATTAAATATATCAGTATTTTATATGTCAATAAAAGGACAGAAAGCAACAAATCACATCACATGCCAAGTCAATGGGAAAAAAAAATGTCATGGTGGCATCCCAGGGCAGTCCCAGAAAAAGGATGGGTAGGAGAGGTGTGGCTGATTTTTTAGGGTAGCTCAAGTTGGTTTTTAGTGGAGCTTTTATTAGTAATAGAGACAGAGAAAAGGGTACAAAGAACACTATCTTATACAAAGAACAATGGAATTTCAGTGATCATCTTTTGGGGACATTGTAGTTGAACATCTGCCTTTTCATTGATTTGTTTAGTGTTTCACAGCCTACTATGTATCACTGTATCTGCAGGCTTCATTTTTATGCTAGTATAATGCCTTAATCACAGCAGAAGATAGATAGACATTTGTGATGCTATACTTGTGCTTAGAAAAAAGATCTGAAATTAATAATCATACAATAGCTGTCATGTATAGAATGTGTGCTGGGTGCTATAAAGTTTAGAAGTGGCATCTCATTTAATTATTTTTGCCTATGATGCTTTCAGGAATTTAGAGAAGCAAATCTGTTTGTACTTTCCCAATATTATTCCTATTTTGAAGATGAAGAAATTAATATACATGCAGAATAAGTAACTTTCCCAGTATCACAAATAAATGGTGAAGCTTGAACTTAAACTTGGCTCAAACTGATTCCAGAACTTTTTCTTGTGCTCAGATTATGTATTAAAAATATCTATATCAAATGTATCTTTCCCATGTTATACAGTAATTTTTTAAAAATATGCTTATTGGTTTTAGAGAGAGAGGAAGGCAGAAGGAGAGAGAGACAGAAACATCAATTGGCTGCCTCTTGCATACCCCCTCCTGGGGATCGAGCCCACAACCCAGGCATGTGCCCTGACCAGGAATCAAGCTAGTCACCTCTTGGTGCATGGGACAACACTCAATCCACTAAGCCACACCATCAGACCAAGAACTTTTTTTTACCACTTTGAATTTATCAGTCTTCTTAGAAGATTCCAGGGACCTGTGTCCACCTTGCATGGTTCTGGTTATTAAAAGGGTACATCTTGCAGACTTGGCGCTCCCAATTCTTGAGCCAATGGAACCAAACTGTCACTGTCTTGGCAAACCCATCCCTTCTAGTGCTGTAGAAGACCGAAGAAACCCAAGTGACACTTAGAGAAATGGAATTGCACAGCTTTATTATGCTCTCAGTCTCAGCAGAGTCACCTCCAAAATCTGAGCAAACCATTAGTCCCCCAAATATGGATTATACTTCCGGACCTTTCGTGGGCTTTGCAAAAAGCCCCATGGGTTGGGATGGGGGTCTTGAGATCATATCTAAGGGCCTGGCCTGGTGCCAGCACTGATAGCCCCTCTCCGGGGGCTGTGTCATGGTTTATGGCCTCTGTGAAATGTAAGCATTTAGCTAACAGGTCTTGCAAGACCAGTTTGAGGAGAAAGGGGCAATGCTTAATTATAGGCTATCAAGAATGTACATTAGGTTACTGGCACAAATTCAGATTGCTAGTGCCTCCCCCCTCCCCCCGCAAATGTCTTATTTTCCCCATCATTAGAGGATGTAGGAAGTGGGGCCCAATAAACTTGCTTGATGAATTCAGATAACTGATTTTTTCTGGGTAAGAAACCAGCCATGGACACATACTCCTCACCCCACCCCCAAACTGGGGGTTTTTGACCATCCCTGACACAGTTTGAGCACAACTGATGAAGGACTCCCGGTCGTGGGCACACCCCGCTCCTGTGCTGGACTGCAGTCTGCCTGTGAACCCTCAGTGTTTGACAGGAGACACCATCCATCCTCACTCCTACCGAGAGACCTTGCCACAGCACCGCAACACAACCTTAACAGCACAGTGTTGCTCTGGTCAGCACCGCACGAAACACAGCAGCTCAGATTGTCCCGCCCTCTGACTAAAGCTGTCGAACACAAACCTCCATGGCTCTGGGCCTTCCTGTGCTTTCCGTTTGTACCTGAGCCCCACAGGTCCCAGCTGAGTGCCCAGCCTTGTGGCCATACGTGCCTGCGTCCAGATAGAATAAGTTGACTGCCTTCATTTATCAAGGCAGAATATCTTTCATCTTTGATATTTAATTTTTTTAAACATGTTAAGATATAAATGTAAAGTTTGTATAGAGAAGAAGCAGGCATATTAGATTTCACCTTTTTTTTTTTCTGTATAAATAATGAAGGCAGGAAGGTGAAAGGATCAATGGAGAAAAAAACTTTTGTACTTTAAATGCCATGAACAAAAGTTCAATAGGTGTCTCTCTCCTTTTGAATAAATTCCTTCCTGCCTCTTCATATTCAGAGCATCTTGTTTGCATATACATTAAAACCAAGGACAAAAATAATCTGTCATGGGACTGATTCTATTTTGTTCTTTTGTGACGTTACTGAACAAAGGTATCTCTAGTAAAAAAGAAACAGGTTTTAAACCTTTGACCTAAAACATACAAAAGCTTTCATTCAAACTTTTAATGGAACAAGTTAAAATGATCCCTCATGGGTCTGAAAAGAGATGACAAGAACACCAAACTTGGTTGGTGGCCAAAAAATGCAGAAGTAAAATGTCTGAGGAAAGAAAGCTTGTGAGGTGTGGCTCTTTCTCAAGCTCCCCTGAGTGTTCCTGTTGTTTATTACTGGAAGTAGAAACTCACATTGCTTCTCTGAGTCATTCTGTAGACAATTTCAAGATGTACTCTATGTACCCACTAGGATGTGTTCTAGGGTGTGCTGTCCACAAGCAGAACTCAGTAGTGAGTCCCCATTAGTACCTCCCAGGGGTAGACAGAGCAGATTTACGAGTAATGGTAGGAACCGTTCCTCCCTCCCCCCCCACCCCCCCACCCCCCGCCACCACCAAAGACTGAGCAGTGAGTCTGTGTATAGGAGCACAGTGGATGGAAGTCCAGCATCTCTCCTCAAGAACTGCAGCTCTTGATTCTAATGTACTAGGTTGACAATATCTTCCTACCTCTCCTGCCCCTTCACTCCCAGGTTTAGGGGCTGAACTCTCCTGGCAGTTGAATACCTTTCACCCCAAACACATAGCATGCCTCATGTATGTTGCTCCAGCTTGAAGCATTGGAGCTTTGCCACTTCAAAAAAAGAGGAGGCAAAAAATTTTTAAAAGAGCCCCTACCTTTTTTGTTTGCTTTATTTCTCCACAGAGATAACCAGAATGTAAAGAGTCAGAACATAAAATGCAGACATGTCCATCGTTAAGGACTAATGCATTCAAGCTGTGGCATTACTTGGCGGCGGGGGGAGGGGGGAGGGGGGAGTGGGGGGAGGGGGCAGGGGGCAGTTCCTACCATTACACACAACCAAATATGTCAGAGAGAGCAGGGATTTACTCTCTGGAAAAGATGTATCGGCAAAGAGCTCATAACAGCACTATGTCTAAGGAGATATATTACAGTGAATTTTGATAGGAAAGTTTATATCGTCCTTATAAATTTTATTCAGTACAGCTCCAATCATTCTGTAGCTGGAGCAGGAGTGAGGTGAGAGATATACAGAGGAGTACATTAGAGGCAATGACTGGCTGTTCAAGGACCATATTCAAATATCAGAACATGTTACATGGGTTACATATTTTAGGGAAAAATCTTGAATTGTAGATTCTTTCAATTATATTGAACTAGAGGCCTGTTGCACGAAAAGATTCGTGCAATACACCTTACCTCCCCCTGGCTGCCAGCACCGGTTTTCCTCTGGCACCCGGGACCCAGGCCTTCGCTCCAGCAGGAGCCGCCTTTAGTCTTTGCTGCTCTGGCCAGAGCTGCCTTCAAGCCCGCGCTGCTCTGGCCTGAGCTCCCTTCAGTCTTCAATCCACTGCTTTGTGCCTACGTATGCAAATTAACCGCCATCTTTGTTGGTGGTTAATTTGCATATATCACTGATTAGCCAATGGAAGGGGTAGCAAAGGTACAGCCAATTACCCTGTTTGTCTATTATTAGATTAGATGGTATAAATTTCTCTGCTGGATTTCCTCCAAAAATCTTGCTAAAGAGTTCTAATTTTAATTTTTCTGTTTTGTCTCTCTTGCCCCCATAGCTCCACCTCTAAGATAAGGAGCTGAGAAAAAAGAGAAGAGTTTACCCAAGTGCTACTACTGTGCCTCAAGGAAAGGGTGCTAGCCATCATCAACTTGAGGATGTACCAGAAAGTACTGATCTGAGGTCATACTTTCCTCAGCTGCTCAACTTCATGAAAGGGAAGAACAGCCAGAACAGTAGCTGGACTTGATATGAGGTTCAGTCATACCGAGCCCAAAACTATATATCAGAGAAAAAGACAAAAGACAGCTCTGTTTCTTATTATTACTATTACTATAATTATTAATGCTTTCTGGATTCTTAATAATTTCTCATATTAGAATGTAGGTGTGGGCAGCTAGCATTCTTTTTAGTTTTGAACATCTGGAGATTTTAAATACTACTTTGTATTTGTTATTTTATACAAATGGAAAGCCATAAAGCTGAAATAAAGTCCAGAACAAGCAATACCCAGTAAAAGAAAAAGAAGTAAATTCCATTTCTTTCATGCATAATTTGTTATATAAAGTATATCAAAAAGTATAGATTAGAAAGAAGTATTATATCAATGGTAATTTCCTAATTTTGGTAATTGTGCTGCTATATAAAATAATGTTATTTTAAGGTATTATTCACTTAACTACCTATGGTTGGAGGGATATTGTGTCTGAGAGAGGGAACAGAGCAGAAGGCAGGGGGAGAATGACAAAATAAATATGATGAAATTTAACATTAAGGGGATCTGGGGAAGAATATATGGGAATTCTTTGTTTTTGCAATTTTTCTATAAATATAAAATTATTTCAAAATCAAATGTAAACAAATATGAATTAAAAGTTAGCTATACACACACACACACATATATATGTGTGTATATATATATAAATATATATATATATATATATATACATATATATATATATATATATATGCATGCATATACATACATGTGTAAAATCAATGGGCAACTCCTATACTTGTAAGTAAAGAACTCAATAAATATGTTGGTCATATGACATGCAAAATGAGAAACCTGCACATGACAATTTGCATTGTGTAGTATTCATTCACCTCTTACATGACATTTGCACATGTTGCTCTGCTGAGTTCAGCACACAGCGGGATAACTGAGGAGGTCCCTGTTTGGGCCACAGCCCATTCCCACCAACCACAGCCAACCACAAAAAAATGGAGCAAACAGCCTGCAGATAATAAAGACGATATTTAGGCATTAATGATAAAATAACAGAAAATGGTAAGTGAGGAGGGTATGTGTGCAGGACAAGTGTGGCCACATGGACAGGGAATGGAAGATAGACTTCATCTCCTCCAGGCACCTCCCGCAGAAGACCAGAGCAGTGCACAGGCACAGAGGGCACATTTTCCTCCACAGAACTTCTCGGGCCTCCCAAGACTGAGTGGTTATGTACTTCATGGGAAACAATATGTCCCACTAAAGCAGTGGTTTTCAACCTTCCTAATACCGCGACCCTTTAATACAGTTCCTCATGTTGTGGTGACCCCCAACCATAAAATTATTTTTGTTGCTACTTCATAACTGTAATTTTGCTATTGTTATGAATCATAATGTAAGTATCTGATATGCAGGATTGTTACAAATTGAACATAATTAAAACATAGTGATTAATCACAAAAACAATATGTAATTATATATGTGTTTTCCCATAGTCTTAGGCGACCCCTGTGAAATGGTCATTCGACCCCTAAAGGGGTCGCGACCCACAGGTTGAGAACCGCTGCACTAAAGGAAGGGGTTTTTCTTCAGTGGTTGGCAAACTCATTAGTCAATAGAGCCAAATATCAACAGTACAATGATGGAAATTTCTTTTGAGAGCCAAAGTTTTTAAACTTAAACTCTATAGGTAGGTACATTATTATTAACTTAACTAGAGGCCCGGTGCACAAAAATTTGTGCACATGGGGGGGAGAGGGGGTCTCTCAGCCCGGCCTGTGCCCTCTCGCAGTCTGGGACCCTTCGGGAGATAACGACCTGCTGGCTTAGGCCTGCTCCTGGGTGGCAGAGGGCAGGCCCAATCCCTAAGTGCAGCCCCTGCTCGGGCTCAGAGCAGGGCCGATTGGGGAGTTGGGGTGCCAGCCCCTGTCATGCACAGAGCAGGGCGGATTGGGAGGTTGCGATGCCACCCCTAGTCATGCTCAGGGTAGGGCAGATTGGGGGGTTGGGGCACCACCCCCTGTCACACTCAAGGCAGGGTCGATAGGGAGGTTGCGGTGCCACCCCCTGTCACGCACAGAGCAGGGCCGATCAGGGGGGTTGGGGCTCCGTACCCTGTCACACACAGAGCAGGGCCGATCAGGGGGTTGAGGAGCTCCCCCCTGTCACGCACAGAGCAGGGCTGATAGGGGAGTTGGGGCACCACCCCCTGTTACACACAGAGCAGGGCGGATCAAGGGGTTGGGGTGCCGCCACTGTCACACTCAGGGCAGGGCTGATGGGGGGGGGGCGGTTGGAGCGCCACACCCTGTCACACACAGAGCCGCAGGGTGATCAGGGGGTTGGGGAGCTCCCCCCTGTCACGCACAGAGCAGGGCTGATCAGGGGTTTGAGGAGCTCCCCACTGTCACAAACAGAGCAGGGCGGATAGGGAGGTTGTGGCCCCGCCCCCTATCACACACAGAGCCGCAGGGCGATCAGGGGGTTTGGTCACTGCCCCCTGTCACGCTGATCCCGGTGCTGGGAGGCATATTACCCTTTTACTATATAGGATAGAAGCCTGGTGCACGGGTGGGGACCGGCTGGTTTGCCCTGAAGGGTGTCCTGGATCAGGGTGGGGGTCCCGCTTGGGTGCCTGGCCAGCCTGGGTGAGGGGATGATGGCTGTTTGCATCTGGTCACACCCCTTTTCGGGGCGGGGGGCCCACTGGGGTGCCTGGCCAGCCTGGGTGAGGGGCTGAGGGCTGTTTTTAGGCTGGCAGGTGACTGAAGCTCCCAACCTGTCCTTTTTTCCTTTGTTTTAAATTCTGGGCCAGCTTTAGCTCTGAGGCTCGGCTCCAGCTATGAGACCTCCGCTGCTGAAAGCAGGTTTCTGGCCTTTGTTTACCTTCTGTATTTGAAACAACGTTGCGGTCCTGCTGGCTGAAGCCCGGGGTTTTGTTTAGCTTCTATATTTGTTACAATGTTGCTTAGAGTGTAGCTGAGAGGCCGGCAAGGCATGCGGGGAAGCTTGGCTCCCTCCGTCACTGAAGCAAGCAAGCCTCCCTGTTTGCATCAGCTGCCTGGCTGCTGGCCGCCATCTTGGCTGGCAGTTAATTTGCATATCGCCCTGATTAGCCAATGGGAAGGGTAGCGGTCGTATGCTAATTACCATGTTTCTCTTTTATTAGATAGGATTAGGGTACTCCTAAGGCTTAGGAAGAGCCACACTCAAGGGGCCAAAGAGCTGCATGTGGCTCGTGAGCCACAGTTTGCCGACTACGTATCTAGCTGATACTTAGAAAGGTGCTCCCTAAGAGAAAGACCACAGAATTTTTATGTTCAATTAAAGCTGTCCCAGGCAGCTTTAGCTATGAGGGCATGTGGCAAGACATGAAGGCAAGAGGATGCAGAGTTGGGGATTACACCTGAACAGGACAGGATTTTTCACTTCACCACTGGCCAGGCTGGGCTTCCTCTGCCTGTGGGAATTTCCCAGTTCATTTGGTGTCACATTCCAGAGTGTTCCTTTGAGTCTCCCTGCGCTTACCCAGTTTGGTTCTTGGTTAACGTATAGCCGCTGCCGGGCTTTCCTCTGTCATCTTCTTGCAGTGGCTGTCTGCGTGAGGGAACACAGCCTTCTGCTGGACCTTCTAAGTGACTTTCGATGACTTGGCCTGAAGTGTCAAAAGTTTGGAACAGGTCCAGTAAAAAGCCATTGCTGCTCTAACAACTTTATATTTGGCTAAAACTCAATGCCTATTCAACACTTTACTACTACCCCATCTCCCCAAAAGCAATATCAGAATGGGATCATAAGTTTATTTTAAGCAATGACCAGAATGCATCAAATGTTAGAGGTCTCTTCCAGAACCCAGTGGCAGACACTAACTGCTGCCTTTTGCAAGCACTTCCCAGGCAAGGCCCACTCTGGTGCACAGCTGTGTTACATATCACAGAAGCTGACAGCAGCTTCTTCTGTTGTTATTGGCAGAAACAGAGACTTCTGTGTGGACATCAGGAAAACTGGGTCACTAAGCTTATGAAGCACCCACTATCACCTAGGTTGAAAAAGCTCAAAAAAACAAATTCTATTTTTTCCCCATTCTTGCCCACTGATCTCCCCATAACTTGCAAATCAGTTTTCTCAAAGGCAGTTAGATTTGAGAGAAGAGAAAATATTAGTCAGGAGTCACAGAGCTAAAGGTAACAAGTATAAAGAGGTGTAGGGTGGTCACTGTTCAGACTAGAAGAGAAGAGATATCTCATTGGATTGAAAATATGAAAGAACAAATTTTCATCTTTTCCAATATAAAGAGGTTTTGAGTTTTCAGAGTTTATGGTACTGTTCTTGAGAACCCAAGAGCATAATTTCAAGAACAGGAAACATGATGGCTTCTCATTCAAGTTAAATAACAAAATGAAAGCAACAATTACTCAAATTCACTTGGCAAATTGGCAAAATAAATTAATTGAAACACTACTTTTGAGCATAAGGATATAATTAGAAAAATCTTTGGTAGATAAAAATAGCTTTGAGGCATGAACTAAATCAATTAGACAATGTGATTATTAAGACGTTATGTGTCAATTCAAACTTGCGGTCCTGAAATGTGAAAGGAAGAGTAAGGTTTTACCAGCAAATATTCTCTTAAAATGGTCCTGCATAAATAATATGAATAACAGTAGCAAACATCTTTTGAGCTTCTGTTATGTGAAGACTAGAGGCCTGGTGCATGAAATTTGTGCACGGGGTGGGGATTCCCTCAGCCCAGCCTGCACCGTCTCCAATACGGGACCCCTCGTGGGATGTCCTGGGATCAGGCCTAAACCAGCAGTTAGACATCCCTCTCACAATCCGGGACCACTGGCTCCTAACTGCTCACCTGCCTGCCTGCCTGATTGCCCCTAACTCCCACCCCTGCCAGCCTGATCACCCCCAATCACCTCTGCCTGTTGGCCTGATTGTCCCCAACTGCCCCCTGCTGGCCTGGTTGCCCCCAACTGCCCCCCACCCCCCGTCGGCCTGGTTGCCCCCAACTTCCCCTCCTGCTGGCCTGGTTGCCCCACACAACCTGTTGTTCAGTTGTTTGGTTTCCCCTCACTAACCCCCCTGCTGGCCTGGTCGCTCCACGCAGCCAGCTGTTCAGTCATTTGGTTGTCCTTCACTAAAACCCCTGCTAGCCTTGTCACCCCAGGCAGCCTGCTGGTCCTTACTGTTACTGTGACGGCATCCTGGACAATTTGCATATTACTCTATTATTAGTATAGATGCTGTGTTACACTATGTATTATTCTCATCACGTGTACTATTTCATTCTCTTAAAAAGTAATAAATAAAATCACCATTGGTAACACTTAAACAGCATAAACCATCACTGACCATAACCTGGAATTTATGATGGAAGGAATACAGGGCACTGACATCCAACAAAAGATATTCTGAGAAGCCTCCTCCTCTTAGCCTCATCTTCTACTTACAAATACCCCAGCTTGTCAGTATAATCTGGTTCTATACAACTCTGAACACGTCAAAGCTGATCATAATAAGAATTTAATAGCTGGCAGCAGCTATTCATTCAGGAGTGGACACATGGCAAAGTTGGCCCAACTAGACTGAGAGAATTTTAGTCCATTACTGGGGAGAAGCTCTCCTTCTCCTATTTGACATGAACAAGATGCTTAGTGCCCCATGTGCCAAATGCAGCCATCTTATGACCAAAGGGAGAGCTGGCATCAGGATGAAGCCAACATGAAGACAGACAACATCTTTGAGCCCCTGGATTGGCCAAGTCTGCACCTCACTGTAGCTCTGGCCTTCCTGTAATAAGATATCTTAAATGTCTTCTTTGTTTGTTTAAGCCAGTTGGAGCCAGATTTTTGTAACCTAACACTAGAACATCTTAATTTATATTTAAAAAATGAATATTTGTTAAAATAAATTCTAGCAAAGTATAAAAAATTTAAATTTCTATATAAATTAGGACAGTATTTTTCAAAGTATATGCACTGACCACTTGTACCTGAATCACCTGGGATATCCTATATAATAAAGAGGTAATATGAAAATTAACACTCACGTCCTCACAAGATGGCTGCCTACGACCAGACAAGCAGGGGTGTTAGTGAGAGATGAACAAATGACTGAACAAGCAGGCTGTGTGGGGTGACCAGGCCATTAGGGGGGTTAGTGAGGGACAAACAAACAACTGAACAAGCAGGCTGAATGAGGCAACCAGGTCGACAGGGGGGTTAGTGAGGGATGACCAAACGACTGAACAAGGAGGCTGCATGGGGTGATAAGGCTGGCAAGGGGGTTAGTGAGGGACGACTAAACGACTGAACAGCAGGCTGCGTGGGGCAACCAGGCTGGCGGGGGGAGGGGGGTAGTTAGGGGCGACCAGGCCGGCAGCAGGGGCAGTAAGAGGCAACCAGACCAGCAGGGAGGGGGGCAGTTAGGAGTGACTGGGCTGGCAGGGAGGGGGCATTTGGGGGCAACCTGACCGGCAGATGAGGGCAGTAAGGGGCGATCAGAACAGAAGGGGGGCAGTTAGGGATTACCAGACAGGCAGGCAGGTGAGCAATTAGAAGCCAGTGGTCCAGGATTGTGAGAGGGATGTCTGACTGCCGGTTTAGGCCCAACCCCCGGGATCAAGCCTAAACCAGCAGTCAGACATCCCCTGAGGGGTCCCGGATTGGAGAGGTGCAGGCTGGGCTGAGGGGACACCCCCCCCCCTCCCCGTGCACAAATTTTGTGCACCAGTCCTCTAGTTTGTTTATATCACAAATGAGAAAATCGTAACTTCTGGGGTACAGAAAATAAAAATCCAGAGTCTCAACAAGTCTACCTTTGATTCTAATGTTAAAGGTTGAGAGCTACTGTAAAGGCAAGCTATATATTTTCAGTTGGGAATTTAGAAATTCATGATGTAGCCTGTTTGGACTCTTGTTTCTCTGTTGTAAAGATGTGTGTACTCAAACCTGCTCCTTGGTTCTTCACACCTAAGTGTGACCCAAAGTAAGCAGAGTAGCAATCTTTAATTTGTAAAAGCGAATATTTCTGAAAAATTGTGTCAAAGCTTTACACTGAATAAAATATTAAAATTCTTGAGAAATATTCAATAGCCTTATAAAATTGTTTTCAAGGTAGGTAAAAAATATTCTCCTAAAATCACCCTTCTAAAGAAAGGAGGCATTTAAAAAATTAGGTTCTATTAGACTCCTATCATATTACATTACAACCACAAATGTGAACTCTTTATGAAGACCCTTCCTTGCCTAACTACTATTTATATTTCTGGATTCAGTTTAAGTGTTCTTTCCCTAGGAGGCCCCACCTACTCTCTCTAAACTAAAGTATTACTTTTACCATGGCTGATACATGGATTAAAACTGGTTGAAACAAGGATGCAGTCCCTAAAGTAGATCTGCAGTGTCACTCAGCCTCCTTCTTGGCTCTTCTTCCTGACCTCTGCAACCTATCCCTCGAGCCATCCTGAAAAATGCCCACACTCACTGTTCACCTTCCTAAGCCCTCTACAGCTTTAAGGACTCGGCTAAAAATAATATACTTCCTTAAGAAGCTCCCAGGTGAGGCCAGGCCCCCTTGAATGGTGACATAACCAAATAAAATACCAGTCAGGCTGCTTTTAGCTACAAATAAGAGAAAGCATGCCTAAAACTTTACCCAATAAGGTAATGAATTACTGTGTTGTCAACTATGTTGGAAATTCCTAGGGAAGGCCTGCTTCAGGGATGACTACCCATCGGCTGAATTCTCTGCCCACCAGGCTGCTCTTCCTACCACTCTAGCTGGTCAGAGATTACAACCAGAGGGAGGAAGAACATAGCTTCTGGAGCCTCTCCTTAGGCATGTGATCCCTTCTTCCTCAGAAGTCTCTGGAAACATTTTCTCTAGTCGCACTGACCCAAATGGGCTTAAGGCTTTCCATCGCAGGCTAGTGTTAAGAGGTGGGATAACTAAAATTAATTTACAGTGCTTACCACCTTATATTACAACACTACACAACAATTGTAGTATTTAGTAGCATACTCTAGGACAGTGGTTCTCAACCTTCCTAATGCCGCGACCCTTTAATACAGTTCCTCATGTTGTGGTGACCCTCAACCCAACCATAAAATTATTTTTGTTGCTACTTCGTAACTGTAATTTTGCTACTGTTATGAATCGTAATGTAAATATCTGATATGCAGGATGTATTTTCATTGTTACAAATTGAACATAATTAAAGCATAGTGATTAATCACAAAAACAATATGTAATTATATATGTGTTTTCCGATGGTCTTAGGCGACCCTTGTGAAAGGGTCATTTGACCCCCAAAGGGGTCGCGACCCACAGATTGAGAACCGCTGCTCTAGGATAATTGGATGGGACTGCTCAGTGCAGAGTCTTGGACTGACCTAAGCCCTGACCTGGGGGCTGAAGGAATCAATAAAGGAGCACATCTGGAATGAAGACATTTCTGGCATGTCAGGGGTATGCTTTGGTTGAAATCAGGGGGCTTCAAACTACAGTCCAACCACCTGTTTTTGTAAATAAAGTTTTATTGGGACATAGTCATACCAACTCATACGTGAAGTGCCTTTCACGTTACAATTGCAGAGCTGAGTAGTTAAAATAGAGAATATATGGTTCATAAAACTGAAAATATTTACTTACCTGTCTCTTACAGAAATGTCTGCCAGCCTCTGGTTTGGAGTCACCAACTATAGTGGAATAATATTGGCAAAGCAACCGCAGTGCCTACTGCTTCGTCTGACACTTTTCCTTTCTAACATACTTCCCATGTATACCATCTTCTGGAATATCTGCCGCTCCTGCTAGGTTTTAAGTTCCCTGGGGGCCGTGAATAGTGTCTTTTTAAATTACTTGCTGGTGCTGGGTCATAAGCATCTAGCACAGGGTCTGGCACACTGGCAGTACCCCATAAATATCTGTTGGCTGAGTGAGAGAATGAATGTGCTCCTTAAATAATCTTTCATGTGGGAACAGAAGCAATGATTTCTTTCAGGATGTGCTATAGAAAGAGAGTAACAACATTTCAATAAGGCATGCCAAGAAAGTGACCCATATTCCACAATAAGAGGGACATGAACCTTATCATTAACATTTCCCAACCTCTGGGAGGAAGATGTGGCTACATACTCTCTCCTTTGAGAGGAGGCAGAAATAAGCTAAGATTCTCAGAAGTTGCAGAGGTAGGGTGTATGCTACTAAAAGTGAGGCCCAGAGCTCTCCTTACTGAGAATGTTCACCCTCACATGCATGCTGTGCCTCCTAACCCCAAATTTGCTGCCAACCCCATAATCTGTGACTTCACTCACTCACTGAAGTTCAGCCTTCATTAGTGTTCAGGGAACAGTAACAACTTCTTAAAGACAATAAACATAGGCAATCCAGTGAGACAGGCATAGTGATATCTCTATGCCAGTTTCTCTTTACATTTTCTTTCTAAAATAAAGATAACAGAGTCTGCAAAAATAATAGTAATCTGAAGAAAGCAAACTCAATACACTCAAAATACTTGTTCAGGGGATCTAGAAACAAATTTTATGTGTAAACTAGAGGCCCGGTGCACGAATTTGTGCACCAGTGGGGTCCCTTGGCTTGGCCTGCGGGATCAGGCTGAAACCGACTCTCTGACATCTCCCGAGGGGTCCCGGATTATGAGAGAGTGCAGGCCCACTGGTACATGATCAGGGCCGGGGGAGGTTGGCCAGCCCAGGAGGGAAAGCAGGAGCACTCCAGGGTGTGTCTGGCCCGTCTCTCTCAGTCCCGGTTGGCCAGACCCCAACAGCAAGCTAACCTACCGGTTGGAGCGTCTGCCCCCTGATAGTCAGTGTACCTCATAGCAAATAGTTGAGCGGCTTTAGCATATCATTAGCATATTATGCTTTGATTGGTTGAACGGATGACTGGACACTTAGCATATTAGGCTTTTATTATATAGGATGATGCCAGTTTTGTTTTCTGTTTTTTTTCTTAGCATGCGGTCTAAGAGAAATTTATAAATAAAAAGGCAAAAATTAAAATGACATTACAGTTTTTAAATTACTAAAATGGCTTCAGTGAGTTTAATAACATAAGATACTATTACCACTAGTAAAGAGGCAAGAGGTTTTTTTTGTAAGTTTAAGTTTGACATTTTTAACCCACAATGCTGAGAAGATGTAGAACATTGAGGTGCAGTAATGAAGATAAACAACAAGATCTCCATTTCATTATAACCTGATGATTAGTATAGCAACACACAATAACAAGAGAGGTCAGCTAGAGCAGTATTCTAATCAAGTTGAGGCCTGTATGAAACAGCCAAGAGAGCTTCAAACACCAGAGAAAGGAAAATGCCAAACACTATTTTAAAATATCTCCCCTGGACACAGTTTAATTTTCACAAACAAACAAAAACCAAAACAAAATGCTGATAGTCAAGTTTATGCCAGCATTTTCCTCTTCAGTTAATTTATGGCAAGCACAAATGAACCCAGACTTAGGAAAGCCTCATCATCAAGGAGGAAGAATGGGAAGTTTGTATTCGGGCAAAGTAGGTGATGTTTAGAGCATCATATTCTCTACCAAAAGAGCAGGTGCTATTTTGAATGAAACAGGGTGTTTGTCTTTCATTGAGTCAAATAAAATTGTTTCATTACAAATTCACAGACCTTTGATATGGTATCACATCTGTCCATTTTCCCCCCATTATCTCATAGAAACAAATTTTTCATAGAAGTTCTAACATAAACATATTTTAAACAATTTGGGATATGGTGATACTGCCATTAAATCAATTCCCTCAAAATTTTTATTCTAAAAGTAAAATATTTAATGTGAAAAGTCGATGTTTAAGTTAGTAACTCACTGTGCACTGAAGGTCAAAAACAATCTGTCTGTCCACATACCAGGGGAAAATATTTGTTATCATATAGCAATGCATCTTACGGGTTCATAGTCTTTGTCCTAATAACACCAATTCTAGAAGAACATCCTAAGAAAATAATTCAATTAGGAAAAGACATATTAACTAAACTACTCATTATACTACATCTTTAAATAAGAGAAACTAGAGTAAGAAAGAAATAAGGAAGTGATGAAATTAATGGAGGTTTACAAACCAACTGAAGTATTATCCTATCATTACAACTTATAATGGTGAAACCATGTAGTATGAAAAAAAAATTATAGGTTGAGCACAAGTCAGTTTGGCTCAGTGGATAGAGCATCAACCTGCAGACTGAAGGGTCCAGGTTCAATTCTGGTCAAGGGCGCATGCCCGGGTTGCAGGTTTGATCCCCAGTAGGGGGCATGCAGGAAGCAGCCAATCAATGATTCTCTCTCATCATTGATGTTTCTCTCTCTCTCTCCCTCTCCCTTCCTCTCTGAAATCAATAAAAATATATTAAAAAATTTATAGATTGCTAAGCAGAATACACTATATCTACATGTGAAAAATATCTGAAATGTTCTAATTAGTACACAGGAAAATTCATAAGCCCCTTCATCAATGTGTGAATTCCCGCCTCTCCAGTTTCTGTATGGTCTCCTGATGAACTCTTCTCATTCCTCCCCTGTGCCTTTGCTATACCATAGTCCTTGCCAGCAAGGTATTTCTGTCTACTGCCAGAAAATCCACACATGTCACTTTCTTCAAAACCCAGTTTGATTCTTATCCCTGTCATAAAGTTTCTGTTGCTCTGGAGTGGAAATTGCTATAGATTGCGTAGCCCTTACTGTCATTTCCGTGATGGTTTGGTTTGCTTTATTTCTCAGATAGAATGGGAATTCCATAGACAATTATTTTTAACATTTACAATAAGTAATAAATATATGATTTTTGAATGAATTAATCAATAAATATAAACACGTCAGAGCAAGGATTATTTATTTTTCTTTGTATCTACAATATTTCCCCTAATTCAGACAAATAGTTGATTATCAATGACTGTTCACTAAAACAGAAGGATCAATGCATGTATGGGTATGGTTACACATGATTCTGGCTGCAATACCGGGATGTATTTTTCTTCCCCATCCCTTTTCCACCTTGTGCTCCTATAAAAGATCAAATAGGTTTTTCTCTAAAGGGAGTGCCTTCTATGAAAAGAACTTACCCAGGTCAAACTGGCCAGAAATGTAGCCACAAGTCTGCCGAACTTCCTCACTGTCCCAGCCCAAGGGGTAGAGGGCGCAGCCAGCACCGATCAACAAGCCTGCAAAAAGATAAATGAAAGGAGCCTTAGCAGTGTCCTTCTGCATCCCTAGATAAAGGTAGTGTGTGTGTGTGTGTGTGTGTGTGTGTGTGTGTGTGTGTGTGTGGCGGGGGGAATCAATATTAGCAATATAACAAAGGGGCATGGTGTCTGCTTTTAAGAAATTAGCAGTCACAGCTCTCTCAAGCAATCTAAAGTTAGATTCCAAGAACAATTTCAAGTCTGCTTATAAAGAAAAAAGAAAAGAACACACACACACCTTGACAAATGGCTTAGTTTGGTTCCAACTTTGCCTTTCAAAGCATCAAAAGTCTTGCTTTAGGAAATACAATCTTGTTTAGGAAGTAAAATCCAGAAATCCTTTTAACTACTCTTATAAAAAGCCAACCAATTCCACCATCAATCCATGTAAAGTAATTCAATAGCAAGCAAAAGTGCCTAATAGGTTATGGTTCCTCATTCATTAGGTTGTTTTTCTAATTTAAGAATCAAAATAGAATGTTTCAGCATCATCAAATTTTACCATAGGCAGAGAGAACATAAAGATGACCATAAATCGCTTCAGCACATTGATTGTGCACTACCTGTTATAATGCTCTGTTGAGACGCTGAAAATCGAGGAGCATCCACTTGTCTCAGAAATACCTAAGAAGACAGACACTTATTGTAATCTAAGTCCTATTTGCAGCTAAGAACAAAAGGTTTGATGATTGAACTGAATAAAGTGATGGATTTATTTTAATATGGATTAAGTTATCATGGCAGCACACTGACCTGATAGCTTTCCACTGGCTTGACGAGTCTTTAGTTTTGCATTAAAGCCTCATATGGTTTAACAAGAAGCTGAATGAGATTTAAGCACCCACCATTGGAATCTGAGGGCTAATATAAAAGTAACATCTTATCATGTCAATCAGTAAGTATTATCTTCACCTGTAAGTCCCACAAGTGTGCTGGGCCAGTAGGACCAACGCATACACATTCTGATTGGTGAGAATATCTTCCTGGTCGAGGGACTGTGGGTTATCAGGGGCTAAATGAGGGAGCCCCCCTAAATAAGAAAATGCATTAACATGGTAATGTAGAGGCAGAATGACAGGGACCCAACTGTACCTCGAAGAGACCTCCACTGTTTCTGGATTGAGTCTCTTCCTTTGGTCTTCCTTCCCCCTCTGGCTTTTCTCCCCACTGCCCCTTGTGGGTGACTTGAGTAGTTATAATTCATACAAATAGTTTATTTTCTCATAGGCATTTAAGGAGAAGCTGCTTTCCACCCCCACACCTGACCTCTATGCTGAGCAGTATGGAGAGACCTTCCCCATGAACTGACACACATTCCCCACCCTGGTGCCCCTACCTCCAATCTGCCCCTTGGTTAACAGCAAAGCGAATATCCAATGCAAAGGGGCTGTGATGTGAGGGAATGTCTGAAAATTGAAACTGCAAATCACTAATCCCAGGATGTCCTATGTATAAATATAAATTGTATTGAGGCTTAAAAGTGATTTAGAAGGCAGTGATAGGGGGCTTTGCAGACTAAGCAAATGTTCCAGTTGACTGGTTTCCTTAGGCTTTCCTCTCATGATAGCATTTATGGCATTCTTTTTTTTTTTTTTAGCATTCCATTGCATTTATCTATCTATTTATTTATCTTTATTGTTGAAAGTATTACAGATGCTCCCTTTGTTTTGTTTTTTTCCCATATTGACCCCCTCCACCCCACACCCACTGCTCCCTTCCACACTGTTGTTTGTGTTCATGGGTTATGCATATATGCATATAAGTTCCCCGGTTAATCTCTCACCCCTCCAATTCCCCCACCCCCACCTTTCCTCTGAAATTCATCAGTCTGTTTCATGGTTCTATATCTCTGAGTCTATTTTGTTCATCTGTTTATTTTGTTCATTAAATTACACATGAGTGAGATCATGTGATACTTATCTTTCTCTGACTGGCCTATATATATGGTATTTTTATAACACTTCCAAATTAGTGTTATCCAGCTTCAATTAAAGAGATCATTAACGAGGATATAAATGTTTGTGTAAACTGAATTCCATGAATAAATAATATGACATCATTTCATGATGTACTGACATCTTAAATTAATAAGTAACACTAGTTTTTGAGTTCTTGTGAGCAACATTTTTAATGCAGAAAGACAGTTAAACCAGAAGATGTTCAAGTGTAAGAAAAATGAAAAATAGTAATATTTAAACCATCATTTTCTTTTTATCTGATTTGCTAATGTTCTTTTTCAGTATGGCAGAAAATACTAGTATGTATCATGTATTCATGAAAGCACATGCGTTGGTCTAATATGACTTAGGCACTTTGGGAGACTAAATCAAAAGGAGTTTAAAATCCTATATAATAAAGAGCTAATATGAAAATGGTCATCATGCCCTCACGCCATCACGCCATAATGGCTCAGACACTCAACACTGGGGAGAGAGGAATGGGCACCAGCTAGACAATAATGAGCTCACAAGAGAGGAATGGAGACCAGCCAGACACAAATGAGCTCACAAGAGAGGAATGGGGACCAGCTAGGCTGTGGCCCAGGAGAGGGACAAGCCGCCCGCCCTGTGGTCCCAGGCACCAGCAGCTGCACCTGCACCTATGGCCTGGGAGAAGGACAAACCGCCTGCCCCACTGTCCCAGGTGCCAGCGGCTGTGCCTGTGCCTGCAGCCCAGGAGAGGGACAAGCCGCCTGCCCCGCGATCCTGGACCGCCTGCCCATGGTCCCCTGCAGCTGCGGAGGGCCCGGGCTAAGCTGGCCCAGGTCCCGGGTGCCTGCCACCAGCCGGAGGAGGGAATCCTGGGTCTCGGGTACAGGGTGAGGCAGAGGCGGTTAGGGGCAATCAGGCCAGCAGGGGAGCAGTTAGGGGTTATCAGGCCAGTAGGGGAGCAGTTATGGGCAATCAGGCAGGCAGGCAGAGGGGTTAGGAGTGGTCAGGCAGGCAGGCAGGTGAGAGGTTAGGAGCCAGAGGTTCTGGATTGGGAGAGGCAGTCGGACATCCCCCAAGGGGTCCCAGATTGAAGAGGGTGCAGGCTGGGCTAAGGGACCCCCCTCTCCCCCGTCTATGAATTTCGTGCACCAGGCCTCTAGGGCCTACAATATGGAGCAAGTAGGCCTATGGTTATATAAGTGGTAGTACACTTGGCAGTCAGGGTTCTTTTGTAGAATATTGGACTTTCTGTGTGACACTGTGAAATATAGGTTCAACCATATAAATTAGGAACCATTTTATACATAGGACATTTGTGTTATATGTATGAATGTTTTAAAAATACTCTTAAATATGCTCACATTAAAAAGAAGTGTTCAGTGGAGGGCAACCACCTTTCCTTGATTTTTATATTAATATTTATGTAGTTTTTGTTTTGTCATCTGCTAATATTTGCTAAGAGCAAAGATTCTGCAGATTTCAAAGGTTTTTGGTAACATTTCTGGGAGAAAAGTGTATGTTGCAAACTGATCAGGCTAATTAACTGTCACAGTTATCAATATGAACCAGAATTTCTGTTATGAGGAGAGTTTTTGAACTCTCCTCATAACAGAAATTCTGGTTCATATTCTGTCAATGAGAAGCCCTAAAGTGGGATTTAGAAGGTGAAAGAGATAAACCATATTCCCATTGGCAGCCGCAGCTAGGAGCATGCCTTTCTGCAGACAGTAAATGTGATTTTGCAAATGGCTACCTGGAATACCCTTCGCATCACCCACTAAGGACATGTCATCAACTGCAACTTCTTTCAGTCCTTACACTTCCTGAATTCCTGCATTTGTCTCTGAACTTCACTTCCCTTGACCTTCTAATAGGTCTTTGAAACTTTGTGTCCCTGGGCTACATTCCTTCCTACTTGAAATATCTAGAGTGGTTCCTTTTACTGGCCAAACCCTGGCTGGTACATGCACAACTTGTTCAAAGGCAGAGGGGCTGATGCATATCTTTCTATCATATTCTATTACTTGAACATCATCCATTTTCTCAATTAAACAATGTTAGGTTTGATCAAGCAATTGAATTGATACCACTCCCCTGAAAACTGGCTTTTTAGGTCATTTCACTATGGACATTCTCTTTGCTGAGACCACATTATCTCTCCTCCGGATATGCATGAAGTCTCTGCCCAGAAAAAAGCCCGCCAATAGTCCTTTAAAAACTCCTGTCACTGGGTGCTGGAGCTGTTACAGAAGACCAAAGGAATACAAAGCACACGTCCTAGAGAAAGGGAGGGACCCGTTTATTAACACTAGTGGACCCCGGGAATAATTTCCAAATCAGAGTGAGTAACACGCAGAGGGCTTCACTTTTTATAACCTTCTGGGGTCTTTGTCTTGCAGATATGGTTCTGCCCCCTTTTGTGGGCTTACAGGAAGGCCCCCAGGTGTTGGGGGTCCCCAGGCCATATCCGATGATCTGTCCTGGGGCCAGCGATAACGACCTTCCCTCCCCCCGCAGGGCAGTGCATTGTTCACAGTTTCTATGGCCTGACACGCCTTGCAAGACCAGACCCCTTAATTGTCCGGTTATAATACTGTACACTGAAATAGGGCTCAGAAAAGATTCTGGAATCTAAAGTCATTGCCCAAATGATATCTAAATGACAGAATGAGTTTAAAAGGACTAATTTGCTCCTGGGAAGTGAACGGCTCTATTAGAATCTTCTGACTCACATGTTTTTATATCATTTACACAGATTTTCTTTATTAGATTTGTAAACCTTGTGGATACCACATGGACTTAATTATGTGGCATTTTAACCAAACTCCTATGTCACTGCCATAAAAGACATCATGAAAAAAAGTCACATTGTAGGACATTTTGGAGATATGTGCCTATAGGAGTGGAAGTGAGAAAAGAGGCTGTGAAGCTAGAAAACAAACTGAGGAAGATGACAACAGAGATGGGGTGTTGGAAAAGGTGTGAGATCATTTGCAGCTATGGCTCATTTGCAATTCAGGAAAGACTTTGCAATCTGAAAGACTTTGTAAATTTTTAAAAAAGGATTTTTAAAAATTGATTTTTAGAGAGAAAAGAAAAGAGAGGGAGAGAGATACACATTGATGTGAGAGTGAAACATCGATCTGCTGTCTTCTGCACAACTCCACCAGCAACCTTTCTGTGCATAGGACGATGCCCAACCAACTGAGCCACATCGACTAGGACAAAACTTTGTAACTTTTAATGGGTCATAAATAAATCACAAATTAGTGTAAATTAGTTCTATCTTTAGTTTTCTCTCAGTACCTATTTGGAGATAATTTTGTGGGAGGTTTTAGGAATTTAGGGAGATGCTGCCTCCTATAAAAGAAAAAACAATAATCCAACAAATAACTCAATAATTCTTAAATTTAAAATAAGTGAATATTGCATTGACTAATAGACCATTTAAACCTGAGTACCCAAGGGTTTTGGCCTCACCCTGTACAAGACAAAGTATTTGAAGAACTAGGTCAGTGAAATGATCTCTAAGGAGAAGCCAGTGTTAGTGGAGAAGAGAAAGCACAGATAAACGCGCAGAGATCAGCATTTGGGAGCTGTGTAGTGATGCTATGTTGTAAAAGAGGTCTGCCTTTCGCTCCACATGGGCTCCTGTGCCTAAATCTTAGTCCAGTATGCCTTGGCAGCCCATAAACCACCCATAGTTGAAGCTGTATTTGTTTTTGCACAATGCTGGAAATAGCTGTCATGATATTAATTATTTCTTAGAATTTGAGTATTAAGTCTTAAGCTCCTAAAGAACTTAGCGGTCCAAGTAAGAAAAGGATGCTGGGAATTTTCCCTTCCTTACAGCACTTTCTATTCAGCGTCAGTACTTAACACATAGCCATCAGCATATTAACATGACAATTGGGTTCTTGCAAAAAAAGCAACACAAATCTCTAGTCACCAAATGCCAGTTACTCTGCAAAAGTAGTAAGAATAGAGTCCTCATGTTAAAGTCATGAAGCCTTTTCTTTTTTTTTTCCAGGCTACTCTTCAAAGTTTTTATGTGATCTCACTTTTCTCCATGACTATTGCTCCATTCTTTTTCCACAGTTGGGTTTTTTGTTTTTTTATAGTGTGACTTTTTCCACCTATTGCCCTTTCAATGATCAAACCAGCTTTTCCCATGAATGCACCTTTTATGTTTTTTGGATACTTTTATCCTTTCTCTAGTTCCTTTATCTTCTTTTCAGTGACAAGCAATGAGGGAAATTGTTTTCTTTACTTTTCTCATGAAAGCTACTCAGTCTTGTAGACTATTATCTGGACTTCTCTTTGGAAGACTTTGGCACTTTTCCATTTTCAAGTCTCCATATGCTAATTTATGTACATGATATTTGTCCCTTTCCAGAACTAGATAATGGTCCCTTTACAAAATGTAACAACAAAATAAATCCATTGGTGGGGAGTGAACAAGAGAGCAAGGGCCAGTGTTTAGCTCTTCAGACCTTGAAAGCGTAATAAGGGGGAATCTACTTAAGTATTCTACAAGAAGGAGGCTTGGTTAGGCTCTCTCTCATAAACCACATTTCCTTTCAAAGTGCTTTCTGGAAATGGAGGCACAGAGGATGGAAGAGGCTTATCCAGATCAATCCCAGGGCCTCTTCCCTGCAGGGCAAGTGCTCTCCCTGGGAGGGCTTGCTGAGTCCTCCAACCTAAGGGCTCTTAAGGGTGGAGATTTTAGGGGAGGTCTCAATAGAATATTCATCAGCTTTCTAGGTGCTTCCTTTCAGGGTCATGGTCTCCACTGATTAGATGGAGCCAGGGCAAAGGGTCCTGAAGTCAGCCATAGTGTTGCTTGTCTGGTGTTGCTGCTTTTCTGGGCCTGGAGCTGAAACATTACTGAGGCCTAGATGTTATCCCTGGGGATTCTGGCTTAAGGGAGTAGTTGTGCAAAGGCCAGCATGGAAGTTGCATGAGGCTACTCTTCAGCCCTTTGTTCCTCTTCTAAGAGGGTCTATAACATGACTAGTGACATACCAGGGGAGGAAAGGTCAGGGGAGGATCCTAACTACATGACCAGCAATGTGTAAGGTCAGGGGGTTTAAGCCCTGGTGACCTTCTATACCTGGCCCATCGTCCTTGCTCTGCTCATGTCTCTAAATGCCTACCACAAATTGAGAGATGTGCCAATACTGAGCCTGTACACATCTGGCTAGGGCCAAGCCATGATAGTCCTATTAAATGACTCCTGGTTGTTAGGTTGGAGAGAGCCCAGGATCAGATACATGCAGATGTGTGACGAGATAATGGACCCTCCCTGGAATTTCTAACAGATCAGTGTGCCAGACACAGATACTGGCTCCTCCCTGGTATCCACAATGACCTCCACACAGATACTGACTCCTTCCTGAATACCCTGTAGAGACGCCCTGCGGCGGGAGCTTTCTCAGCTCATGTCCCCAACCCTCACCCAAACCGGGAGCTTCCTCAGCTCATGTCCCCAACCCTCACCCAAACGCAGTATAAAAAAAGCGCCCCCCTCCCTGTTGGCGCGAAACCACTGACGCTGTCTTTGGGGTTCGTGGGTCGCCCAGGGATGCAGGATAAAACTTTTCCTTTTCTTTCTTTTCTGATTGACTCGGCTCTCTTTATTTCCTATGCTGCCTCCTGAGCCACCTAACACTGGTCAATACCAGAATCATTTCTGAGTGGGAATCCCTGGCCTACTGCACCCATTAATTACTGGTTCTTTGAATATGTCTTAAACTTCGCATTTCTGAAAGTTAAATCTCTTCTCTCTGACTGAGATACTCTCCTCCTTACTTTATGCTCAAACTCCACCATATGAAAATACCAACTGCAAATGCCTGCAAGCCTCAATAGGCAGCCCGCCACCCTCCAGTTCCCTCCCCCATCCCCAGGCAAAGGAGTGAGCCCTAGGTTTTACCCTTTCCTGTGATCTCCACTGGTACTATGTACCATTTATTTAGGACTTACTACCTTATATTGTAGTCATTTATAAGTATTACTTCTCTTACAAGGCCAGAAACTCTACTATACGTTCACTTGCTTTCCAACTATTGGTTCATGATGTTTGTTAAATATTAAATATTAAGTAATGTTATTTATTTGGCATTTATAAGAGTCTCAGAACACAGGCATTGTATAAGGTTATATAACACAGAATATAAAACAGATGATTGACCTCACATGGCAGAGAAGGAAACTGAAGTCTGGAGGAGCAGGCTCGTGCTCTTGATGCTACTAAATGGAAACTCCAGGGGCTTCCTTGCAGGTCTGAGTCCTAACCCAGTGTTTTTTACCTCCACCTTCAAATGCCTCCCGAATCCCCAAGTTCTAACTCTGGGCTGACTTCCCATGTCCGTGCATGTACTGAACTCTATTACAAGCGGAGAAGAATGAGTAGAGCAGAGGTCAAGAGAGACTTCAAGTTGCCATTTCTCCAGGATTGATTCTACTGCTGCTTATGACCAAAGGCAAGGCCTCTGGGGAACCCTACAGACTCCCCCTTCCCTGGGACCCGACTGTGAGGTCTAGCACACAAAGCTCTCTGTTCATCAGAAGTTAAACCACGGAAAGATACCTTGTCCATATACAATATAAAATAGAAATATGATCATTTTTTGAACTGTCAAAAATAGTTTTACAAATCACAAGACTGTTTCTTTGCTGAAAACATCCTGCAGAAGAGAAAATGCTTTAGGTTTTCTTAAAATGTTTTCGAAAATGGCTCTTGTTAGGTCGCTGAAGGAGGAAAGCATGAGGCCAGAATGATGAGGGATTATGAATTTATTCGATCATCCGCACACCAGATGGCTGAGCCTGGATGGCTCCAGCACCCAGTGACAGGAATCAGAGGTTTTTAAAGGACTTTTGGGGGGCTTTTTTCTGGGCAGAGACTTCTTTATGCAAAACCGGAGGGGAGATAATGGAATGTGGTCATCGCAAGTGAAATGTGGTCACAGCAAAGGGAATGTCCATAGTGAAATAACCTGAAAAGCCAGTTCTCGGGGTGAGGGTGGGGGTTGGGGGGGTGGGGGGTTGGGGGGTTGGGGGGTTGGGTATCGATTCAATTGCTTGATCAAACCTAACAGCTCTTTGATTCTCATTTCTTCTCTTTTTCAAGAAGACACAAAAAATTGTTCACCTAAAATGAAAAAGCCATTCAAACAAGCATTTATTTGAGATCAATAAAAATAACTATTTGGAATCATTCGTTCAATCAGAAGCCCAAATAATGTTCCCATTAAGAGACAAAGGCAATAGGTATTTATTAAAAGGAAGGGGAATGCTTACATTTTAGAAGGAAGGCAGTTCTATGGTGCAGATAACATAACATTTATCTAAACACTGTTTTTTATTTTCAGTCCAGTATTCATAATAATAGCTTTCTTGTTATCTGTGCAAATATATTTTTAGGAAATAAGGAAATAAGGCCAGTCACAAAATTATTTTAGTATTCCAAGGTTTGAGATATAAGACATGCAAGGCAGTTCCTCTGGTGTGGCAGCAGTGGCTCCATTTTAAAGTGGCTCTGCTTATATTTTTGCTTAGAATACATACAATAGAATACCTGCTCCTTACCTCAGAGCAAAAACTTCACAAGCTAATTTTAGCCATGAGTGACTTGTCAACTTTGCTCTTTCTAGAGTTTAAGGCAAACATTATTAAAAAAATAAAAAATAAGTAAATAAAGTTGTTTCAAATAATGAAACTTTGGGGGAAGAGTTTGCAATTTCTATATATAATAGGTTTTTTTGGTAAATTACATCTGATTGAAAGCAACATCTTTTAACCTTAGTAGATAAGAGCACCTCAATTCCATCATTTCACTTCTTTAGGTTTTTTTTAGTTTTCCTTATCTGTAAAATGGGGAAAATATCTACCTCTCAGGGTTGTTGCAAGGATTAAATGAGATAGTATATATAAAGAGATGGGCACAGAACTTCACAGTAAGAGTTCAATGAATGGTCCCTATTATTAAGCTTTGGGCTTTGTATTATATGTGGAACAGGGTGGTGAATTTGGTTCTAGTCACTGTGTGTAGAAATGCCTGAAAAAACATGCTTAAAATCAAGTCCTCCACACTCAGAGGTTTGCTTCTTAGATGGAATGCAGGCAGAGTTCCAGCAAGACATTCCTGGAACTATGAGCAAAGAACACTTGCCCTAATGGCCCCATCACCCATGCAAACCTCCATAGGCACAAATGAAAGTGCCACAGCATCACCCTCACACTTAGGCAAATAATTCATATGTTAATGACGAGGAACTCAAGAAGTTAAAAATTTTTTAGCTTTAGTTACATAGTTAATAGGCTTGGTAATTAATGCATGTAGAAAGCTGTCGTTCCAGGAACTGAAATGTATAACTGGACCTACCCTGACCCCAGGGCACCTGCACACATTTAGACCTTTGTACCCTGGAGGACTGCAAGTGATCGAGATATCTGAGCTATTGTGCTTCAGGGAGAGAACCTCTCCATCTGCTGCCCAGGGCACAGATAAAGAATCACCAGTCCGCAAATGAAGGGATGCTAGGAAAATTGCTGGACTACAGCTTTTATCTGATTAACCTTTTCCCCAAATTCCAAACCCCTTACCTACTTTTTCCTGAATTCCAAACCCTTTACCAACACTTCTCTTCTTCTGATGAAAAAGGTCAACTTGAGATGAGTTGTAAGATATAACTTGCCATTTGTCTTCTCAGATTTCCGGCCATCTGAATAAAGCGTCCACAAAGATCCAATCCTTGTCTCTACTTATTGGTTCTGGTAATGACTGGTAGCATGAACACCAACTTTTCCAGTTTCACTACCACAAAGAGAATAACACTTTTATCTATTCTGTTTTGTTTTTCTTTTATTGTTAAAGGTACTTTTAGTCTTTCTGGGAAGCAGGTAGAGCTAAAACTGATGTCCCCATTTGGTAGATGAAGGAATGGAGTGACAGACAAGTGGGGAGATCTGAGTGTCATTAAGTGGATAACCAGAACTAGAGCTGGGACACAGCTAGGAGGCTTGTGAAGATGCAAATTCTGATTCTGTATCTCTGGGGCAGGGTCAGATCTCTAGTATTTTGAACCAGCTCCTGGAGGCAAGGCTGCTGTCTAGGACAGTGAGGGTCTATTGAACAGGGAGGGAATCTATTGGAAATAGCGTGGGCTGATTATGTCAGATTTGAATCCCAGCACTACTTAACCAGATGTGTGATCTTGAGCAGCATTCTTTTAACTTCTCTTAGCTTAGACTTTCATTTATAAAACACACATAACATTGTCGATATTTTGAGCATTGTTATAAGAAATAAAAGGCTTAATAAAAGTGCCCAGTTCAGTGTTGGGCATAAGAAAGGGGATCAGTAAATAGTAGTTTTGATTCAATGATACAAAATGATAAAGTAATTAATTGTACCACTGCTGCTGCTGTGTTAGAACTGCACACATTTCATTCCATTATACCTGCCAATTTCAGATTCTTCATTAGCAGTGAAAGAGGCTCACCAGTTTAAAACAAACAAATAAAAACACTAATCAAAGTCAGAGGTCTCTGCCTTACTGCTTGCGCACAGCTTCACAACAAATATATTTTCTGGAGCTGACCACATCTCTATAAGCTAAGAATTATTACATTTCTTTCCTCCCCCTAACATTATATTAAGTTAAATTTCAAACTTACTGAAAAGTTGGAAGAATCTACACTAATAAAAGGCAAACATGCAAATTGACCGTACCTTTGCTACACCTTAAGCCACGCCCACCAGCTAATCAGAGCGGCTATAAAAAATTAACCAAACCAAGATGGCGGTTAATTTGCCTATACCGGCTGGGAGCGAAGACTGAAGACAACGTGGAAGCAAAGTGCTACAGAAGGGAGCAAAGTAGAGACGGCAAAAATTTCTCAAACTACCATCCTACAACCCAAAATAGGATCAGCTTGCTTCAGCTGTCTGACACTGATAAACCAATAAAAACTTCACAAGACATTTTATTTTATTTTAAAATATATTTTAATTGATTTCAAAGAGGAAGGGAGAGGGAGAGATAGAAACATCAATGATGAGAGAGAATCACTGACTGGCTGCCTCCTGCACGTCCCCTACTGGGGATTGAGCCCGTAACCGGGGCTTGTGCCTTTGACTGGAATCAAATCCAAGACCCTTCAGTCCTCTGGCTGATGCTCTGTCCACTGAGCTAAACTGGATAGGGCTTCACAAGACATTTTACAAAAGCCAGAGTGACAACATAAAAGGTTCTAGGAAAGTCCAGCCACTCAGCTCAGGGTTTTCAGTGGACATACATTCTTTAAGGATCACTGCTGTTTTGCATAAAACAAATCACTCCTGATACCCCCTAAATGAGAAAAAAAGAGCTAACCCAATCATCGCACTTGAACAGGAAAGCTCTCCGGGAGCAGAGTTAGGCTCCAACATATCCTGTCAAAAAGTTCTAACCAGAAAATGAAAAACAAACAAACAAAAAACCCACCTGTAAGTACATTTACACTGCAAACCCTGATCCCATCAAGTCCAAACCAGACTCAATTAGTGCATGTTGGCAAATTGTGATTACCTACACTCAGATAAATATTCCAGAAGCAAACTGTTAGGAACAAGGCAGGTGGAGTCAGAGAGCCCTGTATTTGAATGTCGGGTCTTACTAGATATTGATGGAGCAAGTCTCTTAAACTTGAGCCCCAAGAGTTTCATCCATAAAATGGATCTACCAGTGTCTCCTTACAGAGTTGTTGAGAGAATTAGACAAAATGTCCCAATATAGTACAGAGCACATAGGTGTAGCTTCCCTCTTCTGAAATAATGAAGAAGAAGAAGGAAAGGTGACACCCTAAACATTTATTTACACAACAGTCACTTTATGGAAAAAAAAAAAGTGCCCTGCCACCGGGATGCACTGCTTTTACCACACGTTTGCAGAACTTGCTGGAATTATAGAGCACATGATGCCATGGGTCCCAAGTTTTAAGATAACACATTCTAACATATCACGCGTAAACTAGACTGCCATCCCCAGCCACCTCTGAGTCTTCCCCTGACATGCTTACAGGTCTTCGCTTTGATTCCCGCTAAAGCACTAACTCCCAGCTTCCATCCCTCAGTCCTGTGGAGTGAATTAGCCAGGACAAGGGGAATAACATCATATATGCCTGATGGCTTACTGTGTAATCCCCCCAGAGGCCTGGCTGAGCTGATACCAGTGACATTGGCGGTGGGATTGAGGGTGCATAGATAGTTGGCAGGGGACAAGGCTCCTGAAATACACTGTCTCCTACAAGAATTGGAGCAAATTTGGGGGTTGTATCCTGTTTGAATGGAGACAACAATGGAACCAAGCTGCCCTAGTTCTATGCATATCTGATGAGAAAGTGCTATGTTCATTTGGCTAATCCATAGCAGACCTATGGATCTGAGGTCTGAGGGAAGGGCCTGACTGAGTGGGGAAATGTGGGAAGTGAGTAACCAAATTCACTTGGGAGAAAGGAAAGGCAGGGCTGATTGTGGGTTGGGGAGACGGGGATCAGAGAATGAGTCTTTTCATATGGCGGCAAAAAACATTAATTTGCTATTTTTTAAATTAGCACCCAAAGCTACAAAGTCTGAAGAATGGGCCTGGCTAGATTTAAACTCCAGTGGGATCCTGACTTGGAAGCCTGCTGTGGATACAGGGTGGGAGGCTGGGAGCCAGAGGTCCTTCCCTGTGGGGCTAGGCTCTACACAGATTTGTGGTGGCTTAGGCGGGTCACTCACTTTAAACTTTAGCACCTCCCTCATGCCAGCATAGATAAGCCACCTGTACCTCTCAGGGATGGTGTGATGATCAGAGAATGCATGTTGGTTGCCCAGTGCAGGTAGACACTCCAGGAATTGGTGACAGGCAAAGTGCCCTGCAGATGGTTAAGGATAAGCACAGACAGAGAGCAAACTATTTGAATGAAAATATCTCCCTCCCTAGTTGTGTTACCCTAATATAAAGTTACCCAGAACAAAGGAGAACCAGGTAGAGAAATCTAAAAGAGTGATGAGTTCCATACTAGGAGCCTATTTCAGTTCATAACATTATTTAAGAAACAGAATAAAACCTATCTCCTCACTAGTGCCTTTAGCCAATACAGCAAATGCCCAAGAATGGACAAATTCTGTGCTTCCAAACATTCTTCATTCATTACTACTTGACTTTGAAAAAAAGTGTTAGGGTAGGGAGCATTTGAGATCTTGTTCCTGGTATATGTTATCAATTTGGCTCAAATACACTCTCATAAAAATTCTCTACAGGGTTGGACACTTTTTGTGTGTATGACATTTACTTGAAGTAGTACAGCAGGATTCCTATGAAGCACACCCCAAACTGCCCTGTGAACCCTAAACCAATGCTAGGTACAAACAAGGACCTACTGTGCCTACTGACTCCCCAGTTTGCATAAGGTGAACTTGGTGAGCTCCCAGGAAACAAAGACTTTAGATATTGCTCTTTGGAAACAACATCAAATAAAAGACAGTCTCCAACCTCATTGGAGAGGAACTTATCAGGCACCTAACCACGAACAGACATCTGCCCCTGTCTATGACATTCACCTCTGCCTACAACAAACATCAATGAGAAGCTGCTGACACCAGAGATAGACAACTGTCCCAAGACATCAATAGGCATGTATACCTATGGATTGGTACAGAACTCAGAATCTGTTTGTTCATCTTTACCTGTCTTCTAATATTAGTCGTAATAGTTATATGTGTTCTTTGAGTGTTTCTATATAGACTGTTTATTATTACTGAACATGTATAAGATAAATGTTAGTACTCTTTTCATGGCTTATGTAAATATTATACTAGATGCCAAACACTGAAAAATGAAGCGGAAAGCAAAACTCAGATTATGACAGTTCACAGGATAGAAATGATCCCCAGTGTTTTATTTGCAGTGAAAGCTGTAAGACCTGACTGCCTTCCATTTACCTGTCCTTCCCTTCTTGGGAAAAATTCGTCCTCAACTCAGATCTCATTGTTATGGTGTGAGAGTTAGCTTGACAGGCAAATACACAGGCAGGGGTCCAATGGAAAAAAAGGCAGGGGGAACATAGGCAGGGGCAGACATGGCCCAGGGGGGATCGGGCCTAAGCCAGCAGACGGACATCTCCCAAGGGATCCAGGACTGTGAGAGGGCACAGGCTGGGCTCAGGGACCGCCCCCCCCCCTCCGCCCCCAACCAGTGCACAAATTTCATGCACTGGGTCTCCAGTGAATATATAAAATCATTGTTGTGTGCTATCAATGAGGTGGTACAAATGGCCAAGGTACTTAAAACAGACAATTCTTTAAAGATACTATTTTTCCCCCTTCTTTCACTTTCAGGGACATCAGGAAAGAAAAACTTCATTTTATTTTCCCCAGGTATTTTAAAAATATCAAGTCCATTTAGAAACAGTAAAGCCATCTGGAATAGCTGACAAACAATTTGAAAGCAAATTCTTTCAAGGCAGCTATAATGATTTTTTTTTCTTTCCCTTTTGAAATGTCAAGGATAACTGAAACTTTTTACTTTTCCATCTGTGATTCACTGATTAATCCCAAACAAGTTTTGAAAGTACTCAAGAAGTTGTTTCCAGTCAGTTCACTGTATTTTAATTCAATTTTAAAATACCACATTCTCTCCTACATACCTCTAATCTGCAAAACCGTTATTCTGTGGAGGATTTGATATTTAAAAATATAAATATAAAATATTTAAAAATATACATAGAAATGCAAAGTATTTCACAATGGTAAATTTTTATAATATTCTGAGTATTATAAATACTAGCATAAGCAGTCACAATGAGTCACTCATATCTTTTTCAAATATATTACTCTAAGAGGCATATTAAATAAACTGGAGGCCCGGTGCACTAAATTTGTGCATGGGAGGGGGGTCCCTCAGCCTGAGCTGCGCCTTCTCCATTCCAGGACCCCTCAGGGATGTCCGGCTGTCAGGCATTCCTCTCGCAATTTGGGAACGCTGACTCCTAACCGCTCACCTGCCTGATCACCCCTACCCATTCTGCCTGCCAGCCTGGTCACCCCTAACTGCCCTCCCCTGCCGGCCTCTGCCTCGGCCCCAGCTACCATGGCTTTGTCTGAAAGGATATCCGGAAGATGTCCGGTCTAATTAGCATATTACCCTTTTATTAGTATAGATAAAAGGGGCAAATGGATAATATAGCATCTTACATAGCAGAATTAGTAGAAGGTAGAATCAGGAATTCTAAGTAGATGTAGTCATCCCAGGTGAAGGAAAGTCTGGCAATTGGCAGGTGCAGGATAAATTTGGGGAAAATGAAACTAAACTAAGTTGAGAATTAAGGGAGTAGAGGGGAGTGATGGTCAAATTGTTGAGAAGGGGCAAGTGACCTTTGCAGAAGGTCATTAATTCTGGGCCAAGAAAGTTGGATTTATTTAGTGGGCAAAGGGACCTTACGGTTTGTGAATTGAATTACCAAACGTAAGAGCTGAAGGGGACCCTCAAGATGATCTAATCTAGTGCTTCTCAAAATTTGCCATCAAAATATTCCTAAAGACCAAGAGAAGGGAACTTCATACCTTATGCAGTCAGAGGTTCTACATTATTTATCAGTCCTCCTCGAAAACAGAAGGTCTGATTTCAATCTGAAAAATTATTGTGGGATTTTCCATTGAATTTCAGAGATAGCATTATTATTTTTTAAATTCTTCTCTGAGGATATGTTTTTATTGATTTTAGAGGAGTAAAAAGAGAGGGGGGAAAGAAAGAGAGAGAGAGAGAGAGAGAGAGAGAGAGAGAGAGAGAGAGAGAGAGAGTGAACCACATGAGAGAGAAACATCCACTGGTTGCCTCCCATATACGCCCCAACTGGGGATTAAACCTGAATGTATGTGCCCTGACCAGGAATGAAACCCACAATCTATGGTTGTATGCGACAACACTGCAACCAACTGAGCCACTGGGCCAGGGTGATAGCACTACTTTTTGAATGAAAATGCTTTCTGCAATATGGAGTTGAAGTAAAATTGATATTTGGGGTTTATCCTGTGGTTTCACATACACATAGCACACCAGCCTTTTCCCCTTTTAGTAAGAGTGGAGCTCAGTTTTATAAGAATGAATCTATGAATCGAGGCTGCAGCTCAAAAAGAATAAGTTACATGCTCAAAGTGACAGTAAAGGAATCAGAGATGAAATATCTCTTGTCTCTCTGTCCAAAGCTTTTTCTGCAACGCCACATTGTCACACAGAAAAAGAAAGACCTGCTCTGACTGGCACAGGGCACATCACATGCAAAAAGATTCAGCGTTCACTCAGTGCTACCATAGCGTGAGATACATGCTTCCCCAGAATTGGCCCCATGGGCCCACCAGGTCCCACCATGCCACCCCCCTCCCCACGCACACATGTGCACACACACGCAGAACAGCTTCTAGTGGTGTGAAGGAGATGACTTACAGCAGGCTTCTTCCAGGGGATGGAAATTCTAGCTTATTTACAAAGGGAGAACAGAGCCTCAGATGAATGCCTCCTTTCCTGTGTAGAGCTGAGCAGCTGCTAATCAAAGGCTGTCAAGCATGATTTGTACTACCCAGGACTTCTTGGAAGGCATAAAAAGACCTCAACACCATGTTTATCTCTTTCACTGCTGGTTCTGGCAATAGCATTACAGTCAAGCAGGCTGAGACAAAACGATTTTCTAAAAATATGGACCAACTGAGACTATTTAAAGCCTCCTTTTATGGAGTTAAAGTCAGGACTTTCCTGTTAGGCTGTTTAGTGTATTCTTTCCCAAACCCTGCTCTTCCAACAGCATTCTAGTCATATAAAACATACAATTATTTCTCCTTGCCGGGGGGTTACAACCTCCCAAAGACTGGGAAGCAAGTCTGCATTCTTTCCAGGAGCCTGGGCAACTATTTGCAAGTGCTCCATCCCCAGGGCAGGATTCGGTGGGGCTCTCTGTCCGAGTTTCTGTTGGGAAATATTGGCTTTGTTGGTGGATCTGGTGCTGCCCAGCAGGTGGGACTGGCTGTAAGTCAGTCTGTTTCAATCCTTTCAAGGATGAGTTTCTACTTTTCCAACCTGTATGAAAGGAGAGAGTGAGATTCTAGAGGGTGAACTGCATGCCAAGATTTTATGTGGGTGTTTAAATTTAGGGGGGAAGAAATTCAATCCGTCTGCATTAAGCTTTTTCACCCAACTCTGTTTGAATGGCTGCTGGTGACAATACTATGGTGACACTGGAGGAGGTTTGCTTTCAGTATATATAGATTCTATTTCCTTAATATTACAACCAATAAACAAAGAAAATACAACTCTTTCAAACAAGCTTTCTAAACAGACCTATTTTCAGAATTTATGTTCCTTAAAGCTGTCAGCTATAAAGATATAAGATTTTACTTGAGAAAGGAACCGAATGGAACACCTAGTTCCATAGCTTTTCATATTGTGCCCCTTGAGGCCTGGTGTGGCGGGATGGGGGGATCTCCTTGGTGTCTAAAGAGCATGAACTCAGGTGGGGCAGGTGAGGAGACTAAAGAGGTGGAGAGGCCCTGGGCTCCACTGCTACTTCACCCAGGGCTGCTCTGCTCTGCTACTGGGCTTCCACGTGATATTTTATAGGAGGGAAAGGTTCAGCTCTTAAATATTTTTGAAAGCTATCCTAACCTGATAATATAGATTGAACTGTATATCTCTCTCTCTCCCAGACAGATATGTTGAGGTCCTAACCTCCAGGACCTCAGAATGTGGCCTCATTTGGAAATAAGGCGGTTGAGGATATAATTAGTTAAGATGAGATCATACTGGAGCAGAGCAGGCCCCTAGTCCCGTGATCGGCAAACTTCAGTCTGCGAGCCACATGCGGCTCGTTGGCCCCTTGAGTGTGGCTCTTCCACAAAATACCACGTGTGAGCGTGCACGTACAGTGCGATTGAAACTTCGTGGCCCATGCGCAGAAGTCGGTATTTTGTGGAAGAGCCACACTCAAAGGACCGAAGAGCCACATCCAAGGGGCCAAAGAGCCGCCTAGGGCTTGCGAGCCGCAGTTTGCCACGCCGCAGTTTGCCGACCACTGCCCTAGTCCACTATCACTGGTGTCCTTCTAAGAAGACAGCCATGTGAGGACACCCAGACACAGGGGGGATGGCCATGTACACACGGCAGCAGAGTGTGGAGTGATGCTGCCACACGCCACGATGTCTGAGGTTACCAGAAGGTAGAAATAGGCAAGGAAGAATTCTCCGAGATCTTCAGAGGGAGACCTGGCCAACACCTTGATTTCAGACTTCAGACTCTGGAACTAAAAGGGAATAAACATCTGTTGTTTTAAACCCCCCAGTTTGTGGTCCTTACAGCAGCTTCAGGAAACTAACTTACATGATTGGGCCGTTCTTTTCCAAGTTTAGTTTTTTTTTTTAACCTCTCAGGGAATAAGTCGATAAAGAAAAGACCTGGGGGGTGGATGAGGTCAATGGGGGGAAAAGGGACATCTATAATACTTTCAATAATAAAGATAATTTTTTTTAAAAAGTAGAAAGTTATTTTCTCAGTTTACTAACCAACTCCTGCCCCTCTTCCCACCCCTCCCCACAGGTCTCTTAAGAAAATGCCTCCAAGAAGGGACATACATGGAGACTCTGGTTTCTTCAAGCACAACACTGGGGTTCAAAGAGGCAGCCGCACTCAGAGGCCACACCTAACACCATAAATTTCTACCTTACCACTGGGTCAAAGAATGAAGGTTGGTCAGGGAACCTCACTGGTATAATCTGGAGGAAGTATAACTTACACACCAGACACAACTTACCATGCATGCTTGATATATGAGATGCGAGCTTCATAATCACAATTTATATTTAAAAGCTTCTTTCTCCAAAAGACTCAAAGAAATTGACAGACTTAATTAATCCACGCAAGCCATAAATAAGGCAAAGTAAGGTCACATATTCCCCTTCCTTCTGGTATCTCAAGGTTTGGCTACTTTTTCTTATTTTTGTTTTCAGAATTGTTCAGTTTTTCTTTTCTCAATATACACACTTTTATTTTGAAGCTGATGCTCATATTTCCATGTAACCTATTTTGGGGAGCTCCTGGTGAATAGAAGAAAATTATCTCTAATTCCCTCCCCCCGCTTTTTTGAAAGGGTTGCTCAGAAAGGCCCAATCTATTCCAAAATTACCATTTATTTAAAGCTATAAACCCTGAACTATCTTGAGGTCTAGGAGACTCAGTATGCATAAATATGTTGTGTGTATGTATGTGTAAGTGTGTGTGTGTGTGTGTGTGTGTGTGTGTGTGTGTACAGAAAGAGGAGCAGTAGTATTAGAATGCCATAAAAAGTGTCTTAGGGGTGCCCAGCTGGAGTGGCTCAGTTGGTTGGAGCATCAACCCGTGCACTGAAAGGTTGCCACACAGAAAGCTTCTAAAAAATCCTGCAGCCCAGGTCACACCAATACAAACTAAATCAGAATGTCTAGAGGTGGAAGTCAGGCATCAAAAATTTTAAAGATCCCCTGGGTGATTCCATTTGTGCAGCCATTTGGGAACCACTGGCTTCAGTGTTATTTTTTTTTTCTTCTGCAAAGACCACTAATCACTCTACCTAATTTAGGCCTCTCTATAATTTAGTTTCTTTTGTCTCATAGCTCTCTGTACATTTCTTATTTTATAATTAGCTGTGTCATTCTTGTTTGGCAGCCATCTACCTCTTGACTCTCTGCTCTATGAGGGCCAAGAACTTAACTGTTTTTTCTCATTTCAGCATCTGAAACAGCTAGCACAGCACCTGGTTCATAGGAGGAGCGCAGTATATATTTGTGCAAAATTAATGAATCAGTTAATTCAATATTTATCTTTCACTGGTACTTTCTCCCCCAATTAAAACTATCCAACTAACCAAATATTTGAGTGCTAGCTGTGTGATCAGTCTTCTAGCAGGTACTTTGGAATGATAGGAGGGAATTTGTAGTCTATTTATAAGCATGATTAAGGCATATGAAATCCTAGGAGAACTGGATAAGGCAGAATATATTAAAAGCTAGAGTTTAAATAAAGTGATGGGGAATGCAAGGTGATGAGTAACACATATATGGACACATGTTCTCCTAGACCTGAGGGAAGTTGGGCGTATACAGTTAGATTTATAAGTCATATAGTGCAGGTTGTCTCCATCCGTCCCAGCTTTGCATTATGTCTCTCAGATTTTTGAATTCCACTACCCGGAATGTCTTCCTGACTGTCACACAACGTTCTCCTAAATCAGCAAATGTTTGCTTATCTGAATCAGAAAACTAGACCTAGTCACAAACTTTGAAGAAATATCATCATCTTGAAACAGATTGTCAACTTTATTTAATTTTTATCAAGCATTTAGGATTAGCCTGTTGAATCATAGAGCTGTCTATGTATTCTAAAGTATTTATTCTCTTCACATTTTAATCTTTCACCCAAATCCTTGATGATATAAATATTTTCTGAGCTGTTTCTGCAAACCACAATTTCTGCACCCAGCATGAATAGATAACTTCTGAGCAGGAACCCAGATTGGAGACCAGGGGCAATAAATGTTCTTGGTAATTTCAAGAAGGCAGCACATAAGCTAGCAGACCAAAAGAAGCTCTCAGGCCCTTCAGCCTCCTAAGCAGTTTCTGCAAATAAAAGTGGTGTTCACAGGCCATAGCAGAGAGAAAGGATGGATAAATTCCAAGCAGCTACAGGGTGAAAGGAGGCACGTGGTAAAAGTGCTAATGAAGGACATGCGAGATTAGGCAAAGCTACTTGACTAAATCTAAGTTAATGGCAGGACTCATCCTATTAAAGCATAGGATATAATTTGTTCAAACTATTTTGGTAATGGGTAACATCAAAAAGATCCCATGGGTGTGACTGACATTAGCTTATTATTCTGCATTGTAACCGAGCTCCCCAGAGTTCAGGATGGTTGGGAAATCACAATAAGGCCTTCAGCGCAGTTTTCCTCCTCCAGCCACCTCACTCCTATGTCTTAGAGGGCAGAGATACTCTTTCCCAATTAAGGTTTGAGATTGTTATGTAAAATGTTGTCTAGTTGGGTTCATTTCTTTTCAATAAACATATTATTTGAGGAACAACTGTGTCAGAATAGTATCAATGTGTGACTCTTAGTATCCCCAAGGGTAATTTTTGTGCACAGGTAAGATTAGCTAAAAGTTATTTAAAAAATAAAATCCATGAAGTTTCCAAATTCAATTTGTAAAATCTTTTATTTTATGTTTTGAAATTTAGCAAATTTTAACAATTTATTTTAAGTGAACTTTGCTCAATAACTGGTCTATTAATTTAATCAAGCTCCTAAACATTTTAAGCTAACATTACAAATTTAGTATGTTTAATTTCCTCAATTGCCTCAACTGTTTGAGTACAAACAAACCCTACTACACACATAAGTTCTCATAAACTATATAATTAAGCCTTAAAGATAGTGGATCTTAAGTTATCTCAAATGGCTCAGTATTGTTTCTAAACTTAATATTTCAACTTAAAACTACAAGTCTGAATAAAATGGTCAATTACCCATTTTTAATTTAATCACATGGCTCAATGAAGATAACCACTTAAGCTGCCATATACACTTGCATTTCCCTCTGTAAAAGCATTTTATATTATGGGGTGATTTTCTTAAACATTGCTCATTTAATTTTAAGTCTTCTTATGAAAGCAACTAGATTACTTCAAACAACTTTATGGTGACACCGACAAGCAGATGTTTGAGGCTACCTTATCTACTGAAAGTAACTGAATATCAACTGCAGGTTTTAACCTAGAGGTAAACTATGGGACTCCAAGAGATCCAGTGCATTTACTCACTACCACCCCAAGGAAACCCTGTTTTGACAGGCATTAGGCCAACAAGGATAGCAAGAACATATCCTCCAACAAACGTGACTTCCAGCCCAGGTCTCCTGACTTTTCCTCTACTGACAGAATTTTGCAACCCTCATTAAGTTTAGAAATAATATCTTTCGCTGTTTCAATTGTATTTATTTGGGTTTTATAGATATTTAATTTCTTCATTGGATTCTACAGACTCCATTTTAAAAATAAAATGTACTGACCAAGTAGTTTATGATTTTCCCAGTCTCTCCAATATTATGTGGATCTTCCACCTGTAGAATTTCTAGGTTAAAATCAAATCTGTTTTTTTCCAGAGCAAGTCCCTGAGAAGTGCCCCATATTCTAAACATAGCTCAGCATGAAGCTAACCTTGATACAAGCTAAGGCCTCAAGTGATGGCATGCAAGTTTTCATTTTCCAGACTTTTAGCTACAAATGTCTTCACTAACTTTTCTTGATCCTTCCCAGGTACATGCCAGATGGAGCATAGGCCAAGCATCTCAGAAATTGAAAACTGCCGGGAGCCGGTCCATGCTTGCTGTTTCAAGGGACCTGGCGAAAACTGGAGGAATTAGGTCATGCCATCAAAACTTGGTATTTGATATGGAAAATAACTTAAACATATTTGCCTGTGACTGAAAAAAAAACCTGAGCTGAAAATAGTAATTAAATGTAATATGCTATGAGGGTGATGATTTTCTACATAGTAAATATTTTTAATAGGGTGTTTTACCTTAATAGTCACTGATTCATCTGTACACATAACTGCACAAAACATATACCTTTGTACATGATTTTTAATAACTAATTTATGACCTATTCTCTTTTTTTTTCTTCAAAGACCACTTTACCGAAGTTGACTTGTTTATGTAGCCATCAATGACTATATAACAAACCAATGATTAGAGTCATATAAATAGTACTGGATTCTCTGTAAAGAAATAGGAGTCCTGCCGAAACCGGTTTGGCTCAGTGGATAGAGCGTCGGCCTGCGGACTGAAAGGTCCCAGGTTCGATTCCGGTCAAGGGCATGTACCTGGGTTGCGGGCATATCCCCAGTAGGAGATGTGCAGGAGGCAGCTGATCGATGTTTCTCTCTCATCGATGTTTCTAACTCTCTATCTGTCTCCCTTCCTGTCTGTAAAAAAATCAATAAAATATATTAAAAAAAAGAATCTATTAAAAAAAAAAAAGAAAGAAATAGGAGTCCTTCTGAGGGCTTGGGTGCCTGTCTGGGACGCAGTGTCTGGCACTGTGCTTCTCTGCAGCATAATAACTGAGGAGTAAAAAAGAATGCCAGAGGCTACTTAATTTATCTTTGTATCTGCACAGCGTTAAGCAGGATGTTTATACTCAGCTATCTCAAATGCTTTTCAAAATACAGTGGAAATTAGGTAAAAACAATATATATGCAATGCTAAAATGTCAAAAATTACTGAATAAACTATTCAATTATGCTGAGAAGTAGCTGAGGTTTAGGTATACTTATCAATAAGTCAATTATGTAAATTGAAATTGCTATTGTATTCATGATAATATCTTGATGGTCTAAGGCAAGCATGTCAAACTCAAAGGCCAACACGGGCCAAATAAACAAAGTTTAAGTTTATGTGGGCCACAAAAAAAAACAAAAGCTTCAATTTTCATAGAAACGTAGGTTTATTTCGATAGAGACATACTGAATACAAAGGGCTGAAATGAATGAGTAATCGTTAACATAAAATAACATAACATTTTAATAAAAATTAATATTTTTTCTTGAACATTAACTTACCAGACTGAATAACTGCACAAATTAATAAGCATAACGCAAATAAACCTATTTTTCTTGTTCTCCGAAAGCAAAATATTTTCTATTGCACACACCAAACAAATCCGTCCAAGGCTAATGACATGGCAATTGGCTGCTAAAATAGTCACTGCTAGTATTAGTGGCGATAAATGGTGCGTCTGCGCATAAGGCACATAAGGGAAATGAATGCAACACGATTAAAGTAATCAGTCATTAGCGAATGTTGTAGTTCATTATTAATAATTATGTATAACAGGATATTGTAAAAATTAAGTTACAAAATTTTTACTGAAATGTTTCTTACATATCATTATATTGGCTGGGCTGCAAAATATTCGTTGTGGGCCACATGCAGCCCGCGGGCCGCGAGTTTGACATGCTTGGTCTACCATCTGTACCAGTTAATAATGTAGATTTTTTCAATAGATGGAGTTACACATATGCTGATATATATGCGATTTGATATGTATGCTATTTTGTTGTATTGACAGCAAGCTTCAAAACTTCATATGTCAAATTTTCTGAAGGTGTTAACATCATAGATATTTTTACACTTAAAAATGTCAAATTTCGTGCCAAAAAAAGAGCATTTGCGGGAAGTTTTAATTCATCACTTTATTTTGAAGAAAAGTGCTGCTGAAAGTTACCGTATACTTCGGGAAGCTTATGGTGAACATGCTCCATCTCCAGATACGTGTGAACACTGGTTTAAACGCTTTTAAAGTGATGATTTTAATGTGAAAGACGAAGAACATCCAGGTCAACCGAAAGAGTTTGAAGACCAACAGTTACAAGCATTACTGGATAAAGATGCATGTCAAACTCAAAAACAACTTGCAGAAAGATTAAATGTAGCTCAGCAAACAATTTCCGATCATTTACAAGCAATGGGGAAGATTTTAAAGGAAGGAAAATGGGTGCCACGTCAACTGAACGAAAGACAAATGGAAAACCGAAAAGTCATCAGCAAAATGTTGCTTCAATGGCATGAAAGAGTCTTTTTTGCATTGAATTGTGACTGGCGATGAAAAGTGGATTTATTTATAGAATCCCAAATGCATAAAATCATGGGTTGATCCAGGTCAACCATCAACATTGACTGCAAGGCCAAATCGCTTGGGAAAGAAAACAATGCTCTGCGTTTGGTGGGATCAGGAAGGTGTGGTGTATTATGAGCTTCTAAAATCAGGTGAAACCGATAATACTGATCACTACCGACAACAAATAATCAATTTGAACCACGCTTTGATCGTGAAATGACCAGAATGGGCCAGAAGACACGGCAAAGTAACTTTGCTTCATGATAATGCACCATCACACACTTCAAAACCAGTTAAAGACACGTTAAAAGATCTTGCCTGGGAAGTATTAACCCACCCACTGTATTCACCAGACCTTGCTCCTTCAGATTACCACTTGTTCTGATCAATGGCACATGCACTTTCTGAGCAGCACTTCAAAACATACGAAGAAGTGGAAAATTGGGTCTCTGAATGGTTTGCCTCAAAACAAGAAAAGTTCTATTGGGATGGTATCCACAAATTACCTGAAAGATGGGGGAAATTTGTAGCTAGCGATGGACCTTACTTTGAATAAAGCACTTTTGATGTTTCTCTTGAAATTATCGTGTTTTCTTTGATTACAAAATCCGCATTATTACTCTGTTCAGCAGGTAATGTGTAGACTAAACTAACCTGACCTACTCCAGGCAGAAGTCTTACCTCAGACTATCAGAAGGTCAAAGAAGTATTCCATAATATTGAAAATATCATCTGAACCTCAAATTGAAAACAATGTTATGAAGTTTCTTGTATAATCACTTTAATAAGTGTAATTTATTTGATTCTTATACAGATCTCCCAGGATTGCTGCTTGCACATAACCAATTAAAGATACCCATATAATGTGAATTTCAGTTCACATTATAGGAAACTAAAATGCTTTAGTTAATAATGCACCCTCCCACAATTTGTGCCAATTTTATTTTTGTTATGGTGCTTTACTATATTTTGCAACAAACACACAATAAACACTTATTCCTTACCAGACTGAACTGCTGTGGCTTGAGTTATTGAAAAATAAAAATCACATTCAAATAGAAGTAGACCATGACAGACCCTGTCACAGTAACTGCCTGTCATCTTCAAAAAAAAAAAAAGAAGAAGAAGAAGAAAAAAAAAGAAACTAGTACAGATTGGGGTTTCCAGCAGCATGACCAGAAATTTAATTTAGAGAAATAGTTTTAATAGTAATGAAAGGGATGATAAATTTGTGTTGTTATTATTTTTTAAATTGGCTAAACTGGTTATCTTTAAGAAAATAAGGGCTTCTCATTTGTCTTGTTCCACACAAAACAACCTGAATGTTTTGTAACAAGCTACCACAACAATAAAGTTGTCACAGGTTAGTTTGCCTTAGTGGGAAAGTGGCTTAGTGTACTGCACAATTTGAGGAATTCATAGTATTAAGCAGGTGACTTTAATATCACTTAATAGCACCTGTCCCGATCACTTAGACCTCCAGGCCAATATGTCTTTTGATTAATAATTCTAAAGACAGCACAACTCCTTCACTCATCTGACCTGACATCTCAATACTTTATAGTTCAAATTAAGATGCACTGAGAGCCCTAGCCAGTATGGCTCAGTTGGTTGGGCATTGCCACATGCACCAAAAGGCTGCTGGTTTGATTCCTGGTCAGGGCACATGCTCAGGTTGCCTGCTTAATCCCTGATGGATGTTCCACTCTCACACTGATGTTTCTTTGTTTCTCTTTCTCCCTCTCCCTTCCTTTCTCTCTAAAAATTAATTAAAAATATCATTTTTAAAAAGATGCACTGAGATACCACACCTGATGCCAATTTAGATAGGCATTTTTGTCATCAGTGTCTAAGCCAGGGGTGGGCAAACTTTTTGACTCAAGGGCCACAATGGGTTCTTAAACTGGACCGGAGGGCCGGAACAAAAGCATGGATGGAGTGTTTGTGTGAACTAATACATGTTAACACTGCTGCTGGTGAAGGAGCGGAGGGGAGAGCAAGAGAACCCTCTGCTCTTTCGGCTCCGTGGGCCGGATAGAACAGCCGAACGGGCCGGATTCGGCCCGCGGGCCATAGTTTGCCCATGGCTGGTCTAAGCCCTGGATACTCATAAGTGTATCTGAGTCAAGCAGTTCTCACTGAATTAAATGCTGACCTTCCACTCTACAAATCTGGCATGACAGTTCCACAGACACAATAACTCTACATTTCCTAGAGTAACCATTGAGGTATCCTATATAATAAAAGGCTAATATGCAAATAGACGGAATGGTAGAACAACCGGAACAACCGAACAACCTAACAACCAGTAGCTATGATGTGCGCTGACCACCAGGGCGCGTGTGCGGAACATGGCAGGTGTTTGCCACAGTGGGGTGGTGGAGTAGGTGAGTGGAGGCACCAGACCAAGGCGGGGCAGTGGTCACTGTCATCGGGGCGAGCCTCTGGTGGTTACTGAAAATTCTTTGCTCTCGCGTGCCATGGTCCCGCCCGGTGACCCCACCTGCTGCTGGCGCTGGCCCTGCTTGCACCCGCAGCTGGTGCTGTAGCTGCCACTCGCACCCGCTGCCAGTGCCCAGCACCTGTCCCAATCACTTGGTGCCATCAGCGGGTGGGAATGGTGGTTGCCGACCCTGATCACCCCTGAGGGCTTCTCCACCTCCCCCTGCTCCTGAGGGGCGATTGGGGCAGCAGCCTCCGCTCACACCCATTGATGGCACCGGCCCCACTTGCACCCGCTGGTGGCACCAGCCCCAATTGGTCCTCACTATCAGCGGGTGCGAGCGGGGCCAGTGCTGTCAGTGTGTGGGAGCAGCGGTGGTGGGAATGGGGCTGCTGGCAGACAGGGGACCAGGAGCTGCAGAGGGAGGGGCAGGGCAGGGGCATGGAGGATGGACTTAGACCTGCCCCTGTGTCTACTGCAGCCACCTGGCCCACAGTTCCTTTCAAGGTGCACAAATTCATGCACAGGGCCCCTAGTTTTGAATAAAACTTATCAAAATGGTATTTAAAATGGGTACTTGGTAAGGGAAAAGATGTGACAAAAAACAAACAAACAAGAAAAACAAATCAGTCATCTTCTAGAAACAGAATGATTCACTATTGTTCAATACTATTCAATAGTATGGCCAGATCTCTAAGCCAGGTTCTAGAATCTAGAGAGATTATCACTTTTGTCCCACACACAAGAATGCTGTGCTGCAGCACGCTTAGCACCAAAGTGAGACAAATGGATAAAAGGAGAGCTTTTATGTGAGAAAAACATTCTTAAAAGACTATGTAGACTGGATATCTTTATTCAGACACTTAACTATTTTATCTATAACTTTTATGTGCTAAATGGTCTATTTATCTGGGTTGTACATCACATTTTAGATAGTAAGATATCATCTAAAGAAAAAAATTTTAGCTGTTTTTTTAAAAAGCTAAGAAACAAAATGTCTTTCACAACACTTAAAAAATCCTGAGGCCAAGTTTATTCATTTATTTGGCTTTCAGCAAGCAACTGGTTTGTCCCCAGCAGTATTATGTAAGCTTACTTAAGAATGCAAAAGAGCTCAGAGAGCCAAAATTCTATTCCTATTGCCAGGGTGAAGACCACAGCAAATGAGGATAGCAGTCCTCCCAGTACAAGGGGGGTGGTCTCCAATATTCCTTTGGAACACCACCACTGAACTTAAAAATAAATATTATAGCCCACCAGTGTAGGTCAGTGGTTGAGCATCGACCCATGCACCAGGAGGTTGCCAGTTTAATTTCTAGTCAGGGCACATGCCCAGGTTGCAGGCTCGATCCCCAGTGGGGGGCGTGCAGGAGGCAGCCGATAGGTGTTTCTCTCCCATCGATGGTTCTATCTCTCTCTCTCCCTTCCTCTCTCAAAAATAAATAAAAACATATTACAAAAATAAATACAATTTAGAAATGAATCCTCTACCTAGGATCTATAAAACATCACTTTAAATACCATTTCAGAAAAATTGTCCTCTCTCCCCATCCCACCAGCAACAGTGATACAAAACTAACCAAAGACTTTCACTTCATGAAAGACAAGAAGAATTTTCCAGTATTTGAAAAAAACGTATAAACATTTACAACAGATACTTTCCACCACATCCTGGGAACGTACAGTTACTTGTACAACCTAAACACAAGTATCTACATATATAAAACCCTACGTGACCGTTACAACAGGTCGACTGCAGGACCAGTTGACTGGTTGCTATGATGTGCACTGATCACCAGGGGGCAGACACTCAATGCAGGAGCTTCCCCCTGGTAGTCAGTGCACTCCCACAGCCAACCTCTGGCAGCCAGCCAACCTCCCGCAGTCCCTCCCCCCCGCTGGGTGGCCCTGATCAGGGCTGGATGGCCAACCTCCCATGGTCCCTCTCCCCGACTGGCCGACCAACCTCCCGCGGTCCCTCCCTGCAGTTGGCCAACCTCCCTCAGTCCCTCTTCCCCTGCCAGCCAGCCCCAATCGGCCCTAATTGCCCGCCAGGCCAAGGGACCCCACTCGTGCACGAATCCATGACCAGCCTCTAGTTTTGTATAAAACCACCCTGAGGACAACCCTACTGACATGATCAATCAGCATACACTGGCCTAGGGAAGTTTTCCATAGCAAAGTCTGCAAAGAATGTTAACATTTCATTATTTATATCTTTTCTGAAAATTATTGAATCAGGAAGTCACTGTCCTCTATTAATCTTTATAGGCAACAATGACAGGAATCTACAACTTCCTCATAGCACAGCACAACTGCTTGGCTTCCAATCAACATTTTATATTGCAAGCAAATACTACATATTAAACCATAGAATTATAAATAAGTGGTTTATTATAGGGAAATCTTCCCAGGTGAACATATCTGTCAGAAACATATTTAAATAAAAGGCCAAATTTATCTTTCATGATGTTCTTTTACCTATAATGAACATATTTCTGCATGGGCAGTATGACATATGCATGTGAATAATGTTTTACTCTAAACACAGGGGCAATTACTTGCTCTAACTAAGAAAATACATTTTAACTTCAACTGAAGTTAGCTAGTGTTTCATAAAAAGGCCACATTCCAGGTGGCTCCTATAGATTTGCTTTAGTTATTTTTCCTTTGCACTAACCTTAGGACTTTTTATAATTAGCAAAATGGATGTAAGAGGTGGGGGGTTTGGTTAGTAAAATTATTGGTGCTTAACATACAAGGATGGGCTAGAATATGGAGACATTCTTCACTCTTACATGTACGTACTAGAAGACTCTAGTGAGCTATGGAGGGCAGACTCGATGAAATGGCTTCTGAGACTTTATTCCAAAATCGTGCTCTATCCAGGTATGATGCATAGGACTTTGGTTGCCTGATTCCATCTCTCAGGTTAACTGAAGTCTTGCTCTTAGAACAGTGTTATGTTTATCTCAAGGGGACTTCATGTCAGCTCTGTTTGAAGCATCTAAAACATCAGAGATCTGGGATTTTCATGAGCTTCAGAAAAGACACTATCATTGGTAGGGCTTCCTTACTATTTGTAAAAAAATGTGTCCTAAGTATGCTTCTCTGTTTGTAGTGGGATAGTCAGGGAGAGGAGCTATAACGCCCACCCACCTCTAAATACTGGCAAACACTGTTCCCCAAATTCAATTTCTTCTTCTGGGGCACACACTTAAACTGCATTTGCCAGCTTCCCCTCAACTGGATGCAGGCACTCACTGAAGTCCAGCCAAAGGACTGTGAGAGAAGTAAAGTGAGCCGTTTTGCATCATGCTTTTAAAAAGTAGATGCAGTGCCCCACACTCTCTCCCCACTTCCGTCAGTTGGATATAGATATAGATGAGGCTTGGGGAACAGTACTCTTACAGAAGGGGCCGGGGTCCTTGAATAACCGGGTGGAAACTGACTAGTAACATCTACTTAGACATTAATGTAAACTATAAGTAAGCTTTTATCGTGTTTCACCCATTACACATTTTTGGGTCTGTTTGTTACCATAGTCTAGCCTACCTAACTCAATTAGGACATCACCAATACTTAAAAAGTGAGTGCTAACTGCATGTGAAAAAACTGATTGGAAAGAATTTGACTGGGTTTAAGTGATCAGAGAAAAAGAGTTGTATTTGGAAATTAATAGACAGGTTCTTTATCAGATAATTCTTTATTTTATATATGAATTTTTTATTGACCACCACTTCTAGGCCATTTTAAAATATTTTTCTTTTTCTCATTCAAGAAGCACAATAAGAATCATAACTATGCTACAATGACTAAAAATAGTGGCTAACAATTATTGAGCACTTATGTATCTGTTTTCAGAACATTATGAATCTAACTCATTTAATCTTTATAACAATCCTAAGAGACAGGTGCCACAATCATTTCAACTTTATGAATAAGAAAACCTGAGTATATTCAAAATTGTACAATTTATAAGTGGTAGAGAGGGGATTTGAACCCATGCAATTACGAGCAGTGTGCAACTTCTTAATCTCATCACTGTATTGCCTGACTCCAGATTATCACAGGAGATTCAAAGATGAATAAGATTTGACTCCCCAAGGAATTTATAAAATTGAGTATAATACAAATAATATATGTATCTCTAAGGGGAACACAAACATTGTAAAGTTTCAAATAAATGAAAGATAGTATCTACCCAAATAAATTTGGAATATTTTATAAAGGAAAGCATTTATTATTCATTTTAATTATACATGCTTCTATTGAGCACCATTTTATACTAATTCTTTAGAGATCTTAGTTAAATAATAACTATGAAATGTTAGGTATTATCATTTAAAGTTTAAAATAAGATTTTATTATTCACAAAATGTTTCTATTCCAACTTCAAACCCTAATCTACCTTTTTAAAAAAGTATCTGTTAAATGAGTTTTTCTGCCATGATATTCTCCTTGTATATAATAAGTGAACATGCATTTGCATTTGCACAAGTATACTGAAATCTAACATGCATATTGAAAGGTACACATAGCCCTAGCTGGTTTGGCTCAGTAGATAGAGCGTTGGCCTGCGGACTAAAGGGTCGCAGGTTCGATTCTGGCCAGGGGCATATGCCTGGGTCACGGCTTCATCCCCAGGAGGGGACATGCAGGAGGCAGCCTATCAGTGATCCTCTCTCATCATTGATGTTTCTATCTCTCTCTCTATCTCTCTCCCTTCCTCTCTAAAATCAATAAAAAAGTATATTTAAAAAAGAGAAGCACACGTGTAAGGGGACAGCTCAGTGGATTTTCATAAACCGAACATGCCATGAAACCTCTGCTAGGATTAAAAAACAGAACGTGACCAGTTCCCCAGAAACCTTACCTTTGCGCTTTTTAAATTACACCTATCCTAAGGATAACCATTATCCTAACTTCCAACAGAATTGATTGGTTGTATCTGTCTTTATAAGTGAAATAATAAATTATGTACTCTTGTTCTGACTTCTTTTACTCAACTTTGTGAGATGTTTATATCATCTATATTGCTGAATGATATATTATATCATTCATCTATTGCTATGAATGAAAACATATTATTGTTACTGCTGCACAGCCTTTCATTGTGTGAATACATTACAATTTATTCACTCAACTGTTGATAGTTTTTGTTTGCTACCATGTTTCTTTGAACATTCTCATATATGTCTTCTCATTCACCTATCTGCATATTGCTGTTTGGAGTATACTTAAGACTGAAGTTGCTAAATCATAGAGTTTATAGTAATTTCTTTTTTATCTATCTATTTATCTACTATCTATTTAAATTTATTGTGGTGACATTGGTCATATAGTTTTCAGGTGTGGGTTTCTATGTTATAAGACCTGTATATCACACAGATCTTACCCACCATTCAAAGTTAAATCTCCTGTCAACATACAGAAATTTCTAAAGGTATGTCCTACCTGGAATTCAAGTGCAGTAAATAATGTTATGTGTTAGTAATAGCACAGGTCCAAAGAGAAAGCCTTAAAAAAATAAACTTTGGAGATGAGAATAGAAGTGTCAATATTCATACAACATAGTCTTCCTAATTTCTCTTTATAGAGTCAGATATTAGCCACAGGTTGGTAATAGCCTATGAAGGAGACTTGACTCTTGTCATTTTCAAAAAAAATTGCTTTTAACTTCTCAAAGGAGGTTTAAGGAACATGTTTCAGGACATCTAAAAAAAGTCTTCATGGTTGATTTTGGCTGAAGTGCAGGTAGAATAAGAATTCCTGCTTTTGGTGTTATGAGCCTTTAGGGAATCTCTCTTGGGGCACTTTTTTTTTTTTTTACTTGTTCTCCTTATTTCTGGAGCAATCAAGTTAATCACATATAATGTTTCAAGTTCCTGTTTCAAGCTCATTTTTTAACATTTGTGTTAAAACATGCTATAAAATTTTTGCTTATGAAACATTGATAGAGAGCCTAATAATGTCAATTATTTGTCTTTTTTTCTGCCAAAACACCCAAATGGCATAATCCCTTGGCAGTTAAAGGTTTATTCATGGCTATTGTCATTTAGACCCTTGATATGTTAGACAGGATGAGGTAAATTGGACTGAAAGAAAATAGCACATTAACTTATTTCAAAACATAAATAATTTACTAGGACCAGGCTGAAACAATGTCTTTGTGAAGACATTGGACATGGTATTTTTTTTTAAGTACTTATAATTCAAGGGCTTTCTCAGATGACAAAGTTTGTGTTTCTCCATTTTCCTAACCCTTATGTAACACATGACCACGTGATTTGGGGAAGAGCACATTCCTCAGCCCCTCCTGCCTCCTTGACTGGCCAACTGGCCTGGCTTAACTTGTATTGTGCTTTTTTGTAATAGCAACCTGAGACAGAAACATCTGGAAAAATACCATAACTGAACTGGTGGAAGCAAAGACCAACATGAAATGGTCTATTGATAATTTCCAGGAACTGACACATAGAGCAGAATGAAATCATCCAGTTGGCATGAATCTCGGAGTTCTGAAAGCTTGTATATCCCTGTACTGCTATAACAGATAGTTGAAAACTTAGTTCAGCAAAATTGTGGAAAGAAATCTGTGTGTGTGTGTGTGTGTGTGTGTGTGCATGTCACCTATGCACACATGTCAGCTGACTAGAATCTGTGATTAATATGCACATGATATGTACCTCTGATGGCAAGTACAATGTATCATAAAGATATTTTAAAAATACAAAAGCCAGCTGAAGAAACACTGAAGTCCTTCATGACTTGAAGTCAAGAATCGTGTTTGCAAAGCTGTATCCTGGTCTCCCACCAGACTATGTTCCAGAGAGCTATGGCTGTTTAATTTATTCTTGCTTTCCTTAGTGGCTGAGTTAGGGTCTGGCACATAGTTTGCAGTAACCAAAAGTCTACAGGGTGAAGAATAAATGAATGAACAAGTAAATGGGAGGATTAAAAACAACAACCAAGCAGCTAAGCTTCATAATCTAAGTGAATTTGACTACCCAAGCCCTTCCCATTCACTGTCATCTCCTTGGCTTTTGGTAAATAGATTAAGAAACAAGGAGAGAAAACAGTACTTACCTAGCTCGAGTGGATACTCAATACTTAGGTATTTACAGAATAAAAAACTAGAAAGACCCTTTAGATATCAACTCCCTAGGTATCTGCCTGTGGTAAGTGCCAAATCAGAAATAGAATGGCTATAGGCTGAAGACATGTCCAATGGATGAAATTATGCAGTCTCTCTGGGTAACATCTGAAAATAGAGCACTGAGCAAACATAAACTGCGATGGAAATGGTAAATAAGATGAATACAAACTGAAGTCTTGCCCAAAGGCAAAGGATGTAAAGGCAAAAAAGAATGGGACTATATCAAACTAAAAAGCTTCTGCACAACAAAAGAAACTGGCAAGAAAACAAACAGGCAGCCAACCAGGTGGGAGATGATATTTGCACACAGTAACTCCCACAAAGTTTTAATTTCCAAAATATATAAAGAACTCATACAACTCAACACCAAACAAACAAACAAAAAACAACCCAATCAAAAAGTGGGCAGAGGACCTGAAAATACACCTCTCCCAATAGATATATGAAAAGATGTTCAACCTCACTGGCACTTAGGTAAAGGCAAATCAGAAGTGCAATGTGATACCACCTCACACCTGTTAGAGTGGCCATTATCAATAAGACAAGCCATAACAAGTGTTGGAGAGATTCTGGAGAAGAGGGAACCCTCATTCACCCCTGGTGGGAATAGTACAACCACTATGGAAAGCAGACTGGTGATTCCTCAAAAAATTGAGAATAGAGCTACCATATGACCCAGCAATCCCACTCCTTAGTATATATCCAAAAAAACTCAAAATCACATATTTGCAAAGATATATGCACCCTTGTGTTCAATGCAGCATTATTCATGGTGGCCAAGACATGGAAACAATCAAAGTGTCCTGTGATAGAGGACTGGACAAAGAAGATATGATACATATACACAATGGAATACTACTCAGCCATAAGAAAGGATGAAATACTGCCATTTGGAACAGCATGTATGGACCTTGAGAACATTATCGTAAGTGAAATAAGTCAGCCAGAAAAAGCTAAGAACCATATGACTTCACTCACATGTGGGATATAAAACTAAAACTCATGAACACAAACAGCAGTGTGGTGGTTGCCATAGGGAAGGGGGTAAGGGGTAAAGGGGGTCTTAATATATGATGGTGAGAGACGATTTGGCTTTGGATGGTGGGCACATGGTGCTATACACAGATCTTGTAACAGAAACCCACATCTGAAACCTATACGTTCACATTGACCAATGTCACCCCAACAAATTTAATAAAAAAAGGAAAAATATATTTTACCTTCATTTTAATCCTATTACAGCAGAACAAAAAAATAGCTAATGTTTGAAGCTGAAAAACAATTATCTACTTAATGTATGATGAATTATTTAGTTGCAAGAGAGAACATGCCAGCTTTCTCTCTTTTGCCGTTAGGTGAACATAAGTCAAACATAGGGAAGTTGTGAAGCCATTGTGTAGTTTTTTAAACTTTTATAACTTTGGTGTGAGAGGTGGTAGAAATCATTTGTGAATGACAAACAAATCAAATTTTCCTCAAGTTTATAAAACCTCAGTTCTGCTAGCATCAGCACCTATTTTTGTCTTGCTGCCTACAACAGGAATAGAAACATTTGTCACAAGTGTTTAAACAATGAATACATTTTGTACAATCACATCAGGTTGTTTTCCTAAATGTGAATACATTTTGTTTTACAATGTCATTTGCAGATTCCTCCTCTCCTGCCTATAGACTTGGGCTATTACAAAATTAGAAGAGCCAAATGGCATATGGAGACTCTTCTTAATTCCAGGAAGAAGCAAAGGCAGAACAGGCTGCGATGTTTTAATTACACTTCTTATCAGTGTCTTTTCTCTCCCTTGAAATCATCCTGGCATAGTCATATCTCTCTGGAGAGAGAATGAGATTGGACTTTACCATAGAGATGAACTCTCTAACTTTCCTCCCAAAGGCACTGTCTGTTGGTAGCCATGGCGCAGAAGAATCTGTGGGGACCCCTGGAGTCCTCTGACCTGTGTGCCAGGGACTGACAAGGCTAGATTATGTCACAGCAGTTACATAACATTAAGTGAGGGAAGGGCTGCATGAACAAATCCATGAAAGGCTTACATTCCAAAAAGCATGAATTGGAAGGCAAAGTGGGAGCTTTTATTTAGCTTTAAAAAAAGTCTCTCTCTCTCTGTTCCCCTATCATAGAACAAACAGCTAATTTAAATTTTTCTCCCCCTCAAAAGGGCAAAGACAAGGGAGATAGGTTGCATTAATGACCAAGTTTCTTTCAGAAAAACTCTTCCTTGTTAGTCATTCTGCAAAAGTTAGCTGAATCAACCATTCTCCACAGACCTCATCTTTATTCGTCTCTCCTTTCCTCTCCTCCCTCCTTTTTTTAACCTTTCAGCACAGAATGAGGTCTTTGTGATAATTCAGCACATCTGTAAATTCTCACCCAGCCCAGCTCCTGGGTCAGGGCATGGTGACTCTGTGGACTGCATTCCAATTCAGTGAGGTAGAGACAAGGGAGCCCTCCAGCCCCATTGTGAATGGGTCCCCTATCTGAGTATGATTCATAACATAAACATGTTTAGAAAGCAAAAGAAAGTAAGGGAAAAAAGAACGGAATTTGGAGTTACTGGGTTAGTATTGTCAGAAAAGTTAGTGCATTATGAGGGAAGAGAAAGGGCATTTATGGTTGTGTCCTGACACCCAATCCAGGGGCAGATCTGGCCAACAACATTACACAACATTTTCTAAAATAAACTCAAGTTAAAACCAAACAAAACCCACAATTACTCTTACCACCTTGCCGTCCCATTTCTATCCTATCCCTGGCAAATAAACATGAATGAATGAACAAACAAATGACCAAATGAATGAATGAATGAAATAAAAAAGTCCTTTTTGACTATGGCCTATATATTTTTGTATGTATGTTTTTCCCTATGAATAATATAGAAGCAAAAGCTGAATTACCTGCTTGTCTTTCTGTATGAGATTTGAAAGAAAATGTTGCAGTGATATTTAAATATTCAGTGAACTTAAAGACCAAATTAATGTAGGTGTCCACATTTATCCACATAAAGTGTAATAGATTCAAAATAAATAATTGATTGGCTATGCATACACTCTGATTCCTAATGTAAAATTTTAAAGAACAGAGTAAAGTTTTTGTTTGTTTGTTCCAGGATACAGTAGAGCTAATCCTATATAATAAAAGCCTAATATGCTAAGTGTTCGGTCGTCCAGTCGGCCATTCCACCAATCAAAGCGTAATATGCTAATGATATGCTAAAGCCACTCAACCGCTTGCTATGACATGCACTGACCACCAGGGGGCAGAGAGTCAACTGGTCGACCAGTTGCTATGACATGCACTGACAACCAGGGGGCAGACACTTCGACCAGTAGGCTACCTTGCTCTGGGGTCCAGCTGATCAGGACTGAGTGAGACAGGCTGGCCATCCCCTGAAGTCCTCCAGCAGTCCCTCCCTAGCTGGCCAACCTCTCACATCCCTTCCTGGCCCTGATCATGCTCCAGTGGGGTCCCTCGCAATCCGGGACCACTCGGGGGATGTCGGAGAGCTGGTTTTGGCCTGATCCCACAGGCCAGGCTGAGGGACCCCACTGGTGCATGAATTCTTGAACCAGGCCTCTAATATAGGAATAAAAAGAATGGGCCACTTCTTACTTTTGTATTACCCCCCTTATTTTTAATATAGGTTTATATATATTTTACATCTTATCCAGGAATCTCATTATAATGCAAGTGGCATCAGCAGACAGTAAAAGCCACATATTAAAAATGGTGGAAGCTAATATCAGGGTGAATGTGTGCAGCCATTGATAATTATCAGACACATTAGAACAGCGGTTCTCAACCTGTGGGTCGTGACCCCTTTGGGGGTCGAATGACCCTTTCACAGGGGTCACCTAAGACCATCGGAAAACACATATATAATTACATATTGTTTTTGTAATTAATCACTATGCTTTAATTATGTTCAATTTGTAACAATGAAATTGGGGGTCACCACAACATGAGGAATTGTATTAAAGGGTCGTGGCATTAGAAAGGTTGAGAACCACTGCAGTAGAAGATCCATGTCTGCAAGACTGTCATTAAGGCAGAATACCTCAAAATAGCAGCTGTGTGTTTTCTTTAGTTATTCAAATAAAATATCTAATTTGATCACAAAAATCTCCCAATGTTGTCTTATTTTCGGGGAATTAAACAGCTTCACCTTTCCTATTTTATACTCTGGCATTAACCTAAAATACCCAGAGTGGCCCACAGCTCTGCAGACTTTACAGCACATCAACAGTCACAGTCATCCTGAGCTGCCTCAGAAGGAAAGGTGGACAATGGACTCAATACTTAGTAATAAGGTGCTGCCCAGGACCAGAATTCAACAGATTCACCTTTTCTGAAATGTTTCAGTAATCTTACACCCCCTTTTTAAAAGAAAGTTAGAGGGTGGATTAAGATTCCCAACTTGTCAACAGGTGACAAATGTTGATTGTGCTAATCCATACACTTAATTTATGAAGACAAGTCTCGGAAAACCTAGGACACACTGCACTCCCTCCTGTACTGACCTCAATCTTGCTTACAAAAGAAAAATAAATGATACATAATAACAGGTTGTTTCTCTATTCTGGGACTTCTTGTAAAGTACAAGTACAATTTCATCTCTTCTCCTCAGTAAGTTTAAATTGATGTCATAGGTGGAATCAGAGTGGGCTACGGTCAGAGTCTTTTACACATCTCTGAACAAAGGAAAAGAGGAACATTTCCAGGAAGGCTTGGGTGAAATGGTTTTTAAAAAATTCGGTATTCCCATCCTCTTCTCTGGAATAAAAATGTGAAATAAATTACTATAATTCTTATTTAAATAAACATGTTTTATTCATTAAAAATTCTAAGTAAAAAGCTTTACAAGCAATAAATTCCTCATTCACTATATGTAAAAAGAAAGTTGAGTTAGTCTTCTAAAATGTTTTAATTTCTACTAAAGTTGCTATATTTCTAATTGCTTGAGCAAAGTAGTTTAAGTTCATTATTCCTTCTAAATTTTAATTTTTTTATTGACATTTCTACTCATGAGTTTTCACATACCTAAAATATAATCATGTTTCTTTGCCTTCAAAGAATTCATAAACTATTTTTCTATTTTCTTGAGGGTTTTTTCTCAGTCTGGAGATTACCAATATAGGTTAGAATTAATAAAAACTTTTTCTAGAGATACTTTAAATAACCAAGTACTTTCTAAAACTGTTGAGAATATATATATATATCACATAAGTAACATATATATATATATATATATATATATGAGAACATATATATATATATATATCACATAAGTAAAAATGGAAGGAGTGATGATTTTCAATAAGTTCCTAAAGGTATTTTTTTAAATATAGAAAAGACACAGCTTCCCAGCTGTATTTGCACCTGCTCGTCTGCACCTGGACTCCATAGTGTCAGGCAAACCTTCCAATGAGGCTCTCTGGACTCTGTACCTACTTTTTCCAACAGCTCCCTTCCTAATTGAGGCAAACCACACCCTGAAGCAGTGGTTCTCAACCTTCTGGCCCTTTAAATACAGTTCCTCATGTTGTGACCCAACCATAAAATTATTTTCGTTGCTACTTCATAACTGTAATGTTGCTACTGTTATGAATCGTAATGTAAATATCTGATATGCAGGATGGTCTTAGGCGATCCCTGTGAAAGGGTCATTCAACTGCCAAAAAGGTCGCGACCCACAGGTTGAGAACCGCTGAAAAGTAATAAGGTTCCCCCCCCCCTCCCCCCCCCCCTCCCCCGCCCCAAAGACTTTGGAATGTGTAAGCATTATGGTCTGGGTTATTACGCAATTCCCAACATACAGAGTGTGCCTTTGCCTATCAAAGTGTAATCAATGCCTCAAACTTTCTCAGGTAGATTCATCCTTGGCGTGTTCTTTCTATGAGTAGCAATTCATGTTATTCCATTATGGGGAAAAAGAAGACTGCCATTTAAAAGAACTGCTCTAAAGGAAGAAAAGAGTGCTTGCAGCCAGAAACTGAGACTCATCACACCAGTTTTCTTAACACATCAAAATTACAGGATTTCTTTTATATATATGTATAACTCAAGAACCCCTGCAAGAATTGGTCTGTGAATATCAAGGGAGCGGAGCTTTGTGACAGGTAGGGAAGAAAAAAACCTTAAAACTTGCAGCAAGATTGTAGAAGGTAGACTTTGTCAAAAGTTAGAAAACTTTCAGAAGACTATTTGAAAGGCTTGCAAGAATTGTATTTTCACTTTCATTGCAAGAGATACTTGAGGGAGATAAATATGGTGAGACGGGGCAGGTATACCACTGCAAATAACTGTAAGCAGGTTAAACTGTTATGACCTTTACAGTCTGTATTTGCCCAGCAGTTTCTCAATTTGTACCAGAAGTCCCGAAGTATTGTCCTAAAAAGAACTCTGTTCCTTCTTTCCTGCAGTGTGGTTCTTATAAATAGCAATATCTTGCCTTTATTCTGAGTCTGAGGGTTTTTGTTTTTAAAACCAGGAAACAGTTTGGTAACAGAATTGAAAAGGAGTTGTAATTTATCATTTGTTTTGCCAGGAGGGCATTTTATTCCTGATGTTAGCAATTTCTAATATCTGTTTATCAGATCACAAATAAACTAAATCATAAGTGTGGATGTCCATTTACTTTTCTATTATACCCCCAACAGACAGGCTGTCAATCATGGAGAAAATCCAAAAGAGTGAAAATAAAACTTCAAAATGCATTTCAAAGAGTGATGTTTGATTATCACATTTGCTTACTGGTTTAAAATTCCTCAATTACAAAAATGTTTGTTTAAAAACATTTTGCAAAATATAACTAATAATTGAAAATTACTCTTAAAGATGTTATTCAATGTTGAATTCATAAATCTTTAAGCCTTATGTTCATAAAACACCAATAATATATATACTGTGATGAGATAGATTCCAGCTTTATGGCTTAAATTGGAAGAAGTTAAAAACCATTCTCAATGTCATTTAGATGAATTCATTGGGTGAGTAATAGTTTACTTTCCACGTTTTGTTTAATAAGGTATGAAATCAAAAGTTTCATAGCAATAATTATCATCATTTCTAAATGAACATTCACTTGGCAAGAGCTTATGTTAATGATCAACAAGCTCAAGGTTCCAAGTTCATTCCTACAGGTAAACAATGAAAAAATTACTGGGGTAATTTTGAAAATTCACAACTGTCATCTGTTTCTACTTGCCCAAAGAAGTCAAATAAAAGGATGGGGGCGTGGTGGTGGTGGGTAGAGTGGGTGGAGAAAGGTTGAAAAGTGGTTTCAGAATACTATAATTTGAAGGCTGGCTACATGAACAATGCTTTTTATGAATCACTAGAGGCACGGTGCATGAAATTTGTGTGGGGTCAGGGTGGGGTGGGGGTGGGAGGGTGTCCCCTCAGCCCAGCCTGCACCCTCTCCAATCCTGGAAATCCCTCTCACAATCCGGGACCGCTGGCTCCTAACTGCTCACCTCCCTGCCAGCCTGATCACCCCTAACTGCCCCCCTACTGGCTTGGTCACCCCCAACTACGCCTCCCCCAGCTGGCCTGCTCACCCCCAACTTCCCCCCTCTGCTGGTCTGGTTGCCCCTAACTGCCTCCCGCCCAGCTGGCCTGGTCACCCCTTACTGCCCCTCCTGCCAACCTGGTCATCCCCAACTGCCTCCCTCTGCTGGCCTGGTCGCCCCCAACTGGCCCTCCTGCCGGCCTGGTTGCCTCACGCAGCCTGCTGTTCAGTCATTTGGTTGTCACTCACTAATCCCCCTGCCGGCCTGGTCACCCCATGCAGCCTGCAACCTGGGCATGTTTCCTGACTGGGAATCAAACCATGACTTCCTGGTTCATAGGTCGACACTCAACCATTGAGCCACACCGGCTGAGCTATATGTATGTATGTTTTGCTTAAATCTTCAGGAGATGACCTTGTTTCCTTTCCTGTCATTTTTAGCAGATTTTGTCAGAGATAATCTTGGGTTAATAACCTGGGGGCAAGTTCTAGGAAATGGCAAGTTATAAAAGAAGTTATGTTGCTATCATAATCTTCTATATAAATGGCAGCAGACTATACTGTATGTTTTAATGTTAAGTACCATTAATTCTAAAAGAAAATGATGCTGATGTATCTCATTTCAAGAAGAAAAATACAGTGGGTGACTGTAACCAAGGAGGCACGAGTCCCTTATAAAAGTATGTCCTTTTATCTGGAAGGCTCACATTCCCCTTTACCTCAACAATTTATTTTGGGTCAGAAGCTTCATTTGGTGGCTTTTATTGGAACCAAAAATATATTATACACATGAATTACATGTACTGGTATGTAACTCTCAAAAGGTTCCTGCAGTACTCAGATTATCTCAGATATTACACAAGATTTTACCTGGTTGGAATATCAACAACACTTCCAGATGCCAAAAGTCTTGCTTAAGGAATATTTGAAGCATTTACTTTTCAAACACACAATGCAATTAAATCTTCAAAGTTATATGGACTATAGAGATCAAAGTTCAGCCTACATGGGAGTTCACAAATACCAATGTCTATAGCTGAGGATTCTTACCAACAAAAATCCTTTATTTCTCCTACTTTGTTTAATCAATTCCATGTTCTGGTGGTAACCACAGAATCATCTGTGGTCTCATGGATAAGACAGAAACTCTTAGTGTCTAATTCATTATTAGAACATCAGGCATGAAAATTTTTGTCCCATCCTTGTCCAATGTGTCCATTTCCTTGTCCATCATTGCTATGGGAAAAGTCTGTATTCCTATATCATTAATGTATACATTTGGTTAAAGTCTTGTCCCTGTTTACAGACTGAACTGTCAATGGAAACATATAATCACAAGTACTTGGTGAAGTGAAACTTTAAGTATTATGAAATAAAATAACACCATTTTTTCAAAAAAGATAAAACTAGAATAAACTTTTACATATCAAAGAAATTTTAGTCAAGGCTAAATTGACCAGTATCTCTTAAAGTTCAAAAGTAAAATTTAAAGACATGCTTTCCCCATCCAAACTGGAAAGGAAGAAGTAAAACTCATTATTTACAAATGACATGGTGCTATATATAGAGAACCCTAAAGGTTCCACCAAAAAAAAAAAAAAAAAATTAGAACTGATAAATTCAGTAAAGTAACAGGATACAAAATGAATATTCAGAAATTGATTGTATTTTCATAGACCAACAATGAACTAACAGAAAGAGAAATTAAGATAAAAATACATTTACAATTACATAAAAAATACCTAGGAATAAATTTAACCAAGGAGGTAAAAGACCTGTACTCAGATAATGATAAGACATTGAAGAAATGAAAGAAGATCCAAATAAATGGAAGCATAAACTGTACTCATGGATAAGAATAACATCATTAAAATGTCCATATCAGTCAAAGCAATCTATAGATTTAATGCAGTCACTATATAAATACCAATGGCATTTTTCACAGAACAAATCATTCTTTATATAAAACCACAAAGGATCCTGAATAGCCACAGCAATTTTGAGAAAGAAGAAAAAGTTAGATGTATCATGCTACCTGATATCAAACTAAACTACAAGACTATAGTAATCAAAAAGGCATGGTACTGGCATAAAAACAGATACATGGATCAATGGAACAAAATAGGGAGCCCAGAATTACACCTACACCTCTATGATGAATTAACATCTGACAAAAAAAGGCAAGAACATTCATTGGGGTGAAGGCTCCCTGTTTAGTAAAAGGTGTTGGGAAAACTAATAGATACATGTGATAAAAGGAAAGAAACTAGACTACTTTTTATACCATTCACAAGAATAAACTCAATAACAATTAAAGGCTTCAGTGTAAGACTTGAAACCATAAAAATCCTAGAAGAAAACATAGGCAGTAAACTCCTTGACATTGCTCTTAGTAATATTTTTTTCTGATATAACTCCTTGGGTAAGGAAAACAAAAGAAAAAATAAACAAATGAGACTACATCAAACTTAAAAGTTACATCAAAGGAAATCATAAAAACAATACATTACAATTGTATAAAAAAACCCTAGGAATAAATTTAACCAAGGAGGTAAAAATTTACCCACTAAATGGGAGGAGATATTCACCAATGCTACATTCAATAAGGTGTTAATATACAAAATTTGTGAAGAACTTACACAACTTAACAACAAAAATCTCACAAATAATCCAATTAAAAAATGGACAGATGACCTGAATAGACATTTCTCCAAAGAGGACATACAGATGGCCAATAGACATATGAAAAAATTCTCATTGTCACTAATCATCAGAGAAATGCAAATTAAAAACATAATGAGATATCATCTCAGACCTGTAAAATGGCTGTCATCAATAAGTCAACAAATGAGTGTTGGTGAGGATGTGGAGAAAAAGGAACCCTAAGCACTGCTGGAGGGACTGTAAATTGATGTAGCCACTATGGAAAGTAGTATGCAGATTCCTCAAAAAATTAAAAATAGAACCACCTTATGAGCCAGCAATTCTACTTCTGGTTAATATGCAAAGAAACAAAAAGCACTACTTATAAAAGACATATGCACCCCTAAGTTTATTACAACATTATTCACAATAGCCAAGATATGGAAGCAACCTAAGTGTCCATCAATAGATGATTAGATAAGGAACAAGTGGTACATGTATACAATGGAATATTAGTTGACCATAAAAAAGGATAAAATCTTACCATTTACAATAGGATGAAAAGATCTAGAGCAGTGGTTCTCAACCTTCTGGCCCTTTAAATACAGTTCCTCATGTTGTGACCCAACCATAAAATTATTTTCGTTGCTACTTCATAACTGTAATGTTGCTACTGTTATGAATCATAATGTAAATATCTGATATGCAGGATGGTCTTAGGTGACCCCTGTGAAAGGGTCATTCGACTGCCAAAGGGGTCGCGACCCACAGGTTGAGAACCGCTGATCTAGAGGGTAATGAGTGAAATAAGTCAGACACAGAAAAACAACTACCATTTGATATCACTTATCCTATCTAATAAAAGAGTAATATGCAAATTAACCATCACTCCAACACAAAATATGGCAGTGCCCATAGCGATAAGATGGTGGCGCCCAGTCCTCTCAGCCCTGCTGGAGTCCTCCAGTCCCGGGGGCAGCTGCTGAGAGCAGGGCCATTGCTGTGGTGACCTGGGAGCGGCCAAGCAGGCCCTGCAGACAGCAGAAAACCATGGGGAGCGGGCCTAAGCCATCAGTAGGACATCCCTTGAGGGCTCCCGGATTGGAGAGGGTGTAGGTTGGGCTGAGACACTGCCCCCCCTGCCCCCCTGCATGAATTTCGTGCACCAGGCCTCTAGTATGAGAAATAAAAAAACAAAAATAAACAAAGAAATCAGAAATAAACCCATAGATACAGAGAACATTTTGATGGTTGCCAGATGGGAGGAGCATTAGAGAGCTGGGTAAAAAAGGTGAAGGGTATAAGAAGTATAATTGATAGTTACAAAACAGTCATGAGATGCGAAGTACAGCATAGGGAATATAGTCAATAATAATGTAATAACTATGTATGGTGCCAGTTGTGTACTAGACTTATTGGGGTCATCACTTTGTACATTATATGAATGTCTAACCATTATGCTATTCAACTGAAACTAATATAAAATAATATTGAATGTCAACTGTAATTGAAAAATAAAAAAGAGAAAAAAATAAAGGCATGCTCTTTTCTTATTAATAAGGAATATTTCTTTGGGTATTAAGAGCAAATTAAAAATTGAGAGGAAAATAGTAGTTTGAGATAATTACTCAAATGCCTGCATCTCTATGACATACAGAAGCTGCATATTATGAATGCATTTGTCTAAAGAAACTATATGACCTGAGCTATTTATCTTGGACATTTTATACCTCGCATTTCTCAATGACTGTCTTTCTGTGTCTTCCATTTTCCATCTTGTCCTTTCTCTCAAACTTCAATATGAATTGGCTATAATATGAAACTGAAGAATGTATGTAATTTTCCTCATAATAGAGTTTTTAGTTGGTTTACTTGTTTTCACACCTCTACATAATTTTTATTGTGGTAAAATATAAACATTATATTTACTACTAGAGGCCCAGTGAACAAAAATTTGTGCACTCAGGGGGGTCCCTCAGCCTGGCCTGTGCCCTCTCGCAGTCTGGGACCCCTCAGGGGATGACCACCTGCTGGCTTAGGCCCGCTCCCTGGGGGGATTGGGTCTAAGCTGGCAGTCAGACATCCCTCTGGAAGCCCGGGAGCCCTCGGGGGATGTCCACTTGCCAGCGGGAAGCAGGCCTAAGCTGCAGTCGGACATCTTTAGTGCTGCTGAGGAGGCGGGAGAGGCTCCCACCACCACCACTGTACTGGCAGCCATCAGCCTGGCTTGTGGCTGAGCAGAGCTCCCCCTGTGGGAGTGCACTGACCACCAGGGGGCAGCTTCTGCATTGAGCGTCTGCCCCCTGGTGGTCAGTGTGTGTCATAGTGACCAGCCATTCCAAGTCATCTGCTGTTAGGGTTAATTTGCATATTACCCTTTTATTATGTAGGAGTGCCTGGCCAGCCTGGATGAGGGGCTGATGGCTGTTTGCAGACTGGCCACAACCTCCAGCCACCCAAGCTCCCAGTGGAGGCTGGCTGGAAGCAAGTATCTGGAATTTATTTGTCTTCTATAATTGAAACTTTGTTGCCATGAGCGGAGGCTGCAGCTGGCTCAGGGCCTGGGGGAAGCTTGGCTTCCTCCATCGCCCGGGCAACCAAGACTCCTGCTTGCTCCGGCTCTGTGGCTGCTGACTGCCATCTTGGTTGGGTTAATTTACATATAGTCACTCTGATTGGCTGGTGGGCATGGCTTAGGGCATAGCAAAGGTAAGGTCAATTAGCATCTTTGTCTTTTATTAGTGTATATTTTAACCATTTCAAGTGTACAGTTCAATGGTATGAAGTATATCTGCACTTTGTGCAACCATCACCACTATTAATCTCCAGAACTTTTCCATCATTCCAAACCAAAACTCCATTCCCATCAAATAACAACACCCCCTGCTTTCTCTTCTCCTCCAAGCCCTGGTACCCACTATTCTGATTATGTCTCTGTAAATTTGACTATTCTAGGTACCTCATATATGAGAAATTAGATGACTTAATTTTAGAAGACACAGGTAGGATAAAATTTATCTTAAGCAATAAACACATTGAGATAATTAAATTGCCTCTTATTTATATGTAGAACTCCTATTGTTGGCTTAGGTATCTGAATCTGAATAGAAAAAAGTTCTCACTTTTTGCTCTAAAATGATCACACATGCATTTAGTTTATTATGTGCACTTTTCCTTTTCAAGATAACTCATTTGTCATTCACCACATACTACGCTAGGCAGGCACTGAAGATGAGATTGTGACTGAGACAGGCATAGTCTCCAACTTCATACAGTTTATGGTATAATGGGATAAGCAGTTAAAAAAGAATTTGAATATTCTAAAAAAGGTTCTGATAGGAGAAATGAAGGTGCTTCGAGATGCACGAAGGAGAAACATCAAACTCAGCTTGGGAAAAGGAAGGCTTCTGGATAAAAGTAATGTAAGCTTAGACATGAAAAACAAGTGAGAATAAGGAGGTGGGAAAGAGTGATCCCAGGCACAGGAGTAAGTGACTGTGAAAAAGACCTGGAAACATTTCAATGGAGAATGAGTCAAATATGAGAAAGGGAACAGAGAAATGAGATAAAGTGGTGCCAGGGCACGCTGGATCTTACGTAAGTCACATTGAGTTGTCTGCATTCTTTTCCCAAAGCAATGGAACGTTGTGGAAGGATTCTTTGCAGTATTATGATGATTATATTTTAGAATACTCACTCTGTCTAGAATTGAATTAGAAGGCGGAAAACTACTTAGGAAGACTATAGCAAGAATCCAGGGACGATAATGACTTGAGTTACGTAAAGGCAGTGGGAAGGGAGGAAGTGAAATCTTTATTAAAGTCCTGTAAACCAGCATAAGTATATTTTTAAGAGCACATAAAAAAAAGGTATATCAAATATGGCTTTTCCTAAAGTGTCTTATATATTAACATGAAAATAAAAATTATTGAAATTAGACAATAAAATGAAAGGACTTTTAAAAATGGTTTGACCTTAGATTTGGAAATTCAATGAAAAATTGAAAATGTAGATCTTACAATTCAGGGGAACAATTATACCATAACTTGTAAATCTCACAATTTAGGGGAATCAAGTTTAAATAATAATGCTTAACTAAATGAAAGATGTGAAAATAAGCAACAGCAAATAGTTAAAAACAGACTGCCAAATATAGCTGTCAAGAGTCGCACCATGGGCTCAGCCTCATCATACTGGTAATAATATGGGCTGTGAAGCAAACATCACAGTGTGTGAATGTGAAGGAAACATGCGTAAAGGAAAATGCAAAGTAGAGCTACAGAAAAATGTACCATCTCTTTATGGGCCTGTCTACAGTCACATAAAGGGGCAGTGAGAAAGCACCCAATTTAAAATCATGGAATTTTTACAGAGTTAAAAAAAATCATTGTAAGTTTTGAAAATGATGAAAATATTCTGGTATATTTTCAAAGAACTGGAATCAGTGTGGCTATCATAACTCATTCCTGTCTTTAATAAATTAATATGAAACTTAGAGGGCACTGTACATTCCTAGAATATTTCCCAGAACTCTAATAGGACCAAGTATCTTAATATTTTTTTGAACTACTAAAGTTAGTTTTATTTTGTAACTTTAATTTTTTTGGCAGATTTATTAAGAATAAATAAACTTGACATATTTAAAAGATACGGTCTAATAAAGTTAGGCAGTATATACACATGAAACCATTGGCAATTAAGAATTTTATTACTTTATATGATAGATGTGCACACACAATTCTGAATAGAAAAAGGTTGCAGACTTTTGGACATGCACATTTGTTCATAAGTCAGTGATCTGAATAGAAGACCCTAGAGAAAGAATTAGTGTCAATCTGATATTCAGTGATAAATTATTATTACCAAAAATCCAATGTTATACTAGAGATAATAACAAAACTGGCAAGTTAAGTGCAAACTGAATGACCTCAGTTTTTCTGGGAATCAGGAGCTCTTAATTGCTACTGAGAGTAGTCATGTTGGTAATAAAATTCTCATTTAGCCTAAAAGTACAGGAATTCCTGTAAGTCTCATCATGGCCCTTTAAACCAGCTCCCCACGCCACAGAGAACTCAAATAATCCAGAAGCCAGCAGGGATCTCCTTTGATCCAAACCTTGTTTCTTTTACTCCTTTCAACACATTGATTTCCTTTTCCTCTGGATCTATTTCTGATCCTCTTTCTTCTGTTCTGGTGACTCCTATAGGCTCTTGTATCAGGCTTTTTTATTCCTGTGGATTAGCCTTCCCAGTTTCTGCCACCACATCAGCCAATGGGCTCTTTGATTTGCACTCTTAGAGGTCTATCAAAGAGAGCTCCGGATTCAGAAAGATTCCTGGATTCTGAAAAACTTTCTCACGTTATTAAGACTATAATTACTTTGACTTATTACATACTTATAACATTGGGGGTACTATATCAGGCATTTTCCACAAGTAGTCTCATTTAACATCTACAACAGTGTCTTCATAAGAAAATTCATTGTTACTGACATTTTACAAATGAAAGATCTGAGAAGTTAAATGACTCATCCCAAGTCACATAGCTAATAAATAAGCAGAGTAGGCACCAGGATTCTAACTCCAGAGTGAATGGTTTCTGCTCAGACATACTGTTTCTCTATCAAGCTACAGCAGGAGTGAGTCCAGTGGCATTTTTTTCCTTTGCATATTACATAGTGGTCAAATTGACACAAATGTTTTAATCATTTTGGTGCCAAGTTAAATATTTTCTAAACATGAAAAGTATATACCATTATTGAAAAGCCATATGAAAATAAAACACAATTTTGTTGCTGACATATGTGTATAACTTTCTAAAGGACAATTTTGTAATATGCCTTAAAGGTTTTGAAAAGTGTTTATTTGTTTTAATACAGCAAGTTCATTTCTAGAAACATAACCCAACAAGATCTTTACAATTTTAGAGGTTGATGAAATTAACTGTGAAATTTCAGTGTATTGCTGTGGCTTTCAAAGCTTGGTATGTGGACCACAGATTGGCAGGGGATTCATGAGTTTGAATTTGATTTTGAAATAGCACTGAAATCTTAAGAGCCATTTTCACTGTGCTGACATTTGCATGGACAGTGCAAAATCAACAGTGGCTAAAACTGCAGCACCTCAGCACAAGTTGAGGTAGTGCCACCAAACTGTAATAGTAGTCACACTAACGTGTACTATAGCCATGTCTTGTTCACCACTTACATACCTGCTATTGAAAAATGCCCGTGACACTTAAGACTATCTTTGATGAAGTACAAATTAATAGTTTTATTAAATATCAACCCTTGAATAAATGTCTTTTTAATATTCTGTGTGACAAATTGGGAAGTATACACACAGAAATTTGATGCTTGTCTTGAGGTAAAGCACTTGCGTAATTGAGTGTTTTCAGTTTCAAGCTGAATTAGCCTCATTTTTCATGAAACATTTTTCTTTGAAATGACAAATGACAAAGTATAATTCAGATGAGTATTTGGCAGATGTTTTCAGGTATTTGGCTTTTAGTGTGAGTGCAACTCAGGGTCTCTTTCCATGGACTTATGTTTTCAATTATGGCTGGGCCTCATGGCTCAGTTTCTGTACTGCCACTCTCTCCTTCTCTCCTCTTCTAAATAACTGATCCTTTCTAGTGTCTTCCACTAGTACCTCTACATCAACAACTTACAAATTTATCTCTAGGCCTGATAATGTCCCATCACATAATGGAAATGGTTTATCGGAATAATTTGAGAATTTTGTAATACTTAGAGATGTTCTTTACCTTAGGACAGTGGTTGGCAAACTGCGGCTTGAGAGCCACATGCGGCTCTTTGGCCCCTTGAGTGTGGCTCTTCCACAAAATACCGACTTCTGCACACGGGCCATGAAGTTTCAATCACACTGTATGTGAGCCCGCACGTGGTATTTTGTGGAAGAGCCACACTCAAGGGGCCAAAGAACCGCATGTGGCTCTCGAGCCGCAGTTTGCCAACCACTGCCTCAGGACTTTGCAAAGACCTGTTGAAAATAACTTTTCCAATTTCACAAATTAAAAAACATAGAACAAGAAAGGTCAGATTAATTACTCACCCAGCTACTAATCTTACCCAAATTAACAGGCGAGTGCCCAGTCCTAGTGCAGATTTCATTACATTTTTGTTAAAGTATTCTTTGGAATATCTGCCAGGTAAGGTATTAAAAGAGACAAATAATCTGAATAAGTACTGAGGAAATAAGTACTGAGGAAAATTCCTTGCTCCCGTGCGCTGCTGTCCCGCCTGGTGGTCGCACCCGCTGCTGGCACCTGATGATGGCCCTGATCGCTCTGTACCATCAGCAGGTGCGAGCAGTGGCTGCTGGCCCTAATCACCCCTCAGGCCTTCTCCACCTCCCTCTGCTCCTGAGGGGCAATCAGGGCCACTGGGCCACCTCTCACACCCGCTGCCGGCGATGGCCTGGCTCACACCCACTGCAGGCACTGGAGCCACCGCTTGCACCCGCTGCCGGCACCATCAGCGGGTGCAAGCGGCGGCTGCTGGCCCCGATCACCCCTGAGGGCTTCACCCCATTAGCAGGTGCGAGCGGGGCTGGTGCCATCAGCATGTGGGAGCGCCAGTGGTGGGAGTGGGACTGCCAGCAGACTGGGGACCGGGGGTTGCAGCAGGAGGGGCAGGGTGGGGGCGTGGAGGATTGGCCAAGACCTGCCTTGTGTCCAACGCAGCCTCGCGGCCCACAGTTCCTTTCAAGGTGCAGGAATTCGTGCACTGGGCCCCTTGTTAAATAAATAAAACCACTAAACAAATTGCCCTCACAAGCAAGCTTTCCTGGTGTCTGGCTCCAGATAGCAGCTACGTGAACTAGGGCAGGAAACAGGAGTTGAGTGTCTGCAGCAGCAGAGAATGGAGGAGTGGGAAGGGGCCCAGGGACACTGAGCATGGCAGAAAGCATACCCCAGGGGAGCTGGGCCAGTGTCAGCAAGGATCATGTCCCATCCTGTGTATAACAGTTAACATCTTGATAATCCCCATAACTTCCCTGTGGGGCTGATACTACCCTCTTTTGTAGAGAAACTAAGCTTAGAGAAGTAAAATATCTGGCCAAGTACTTGTTTGACTTATTCATACCCAATTTCTGTAATCAATAACATAATTTTACAAGCCATTTAAACAGGAATTAAGAGTGTAATCAGTGACCATGAAACAGAGATGATAAAATGTTCCACAAAGAGACTAACCCTTGACCTTAAGCTCTTGAGTGCTGATTTCTAACCAGTCAGTTAATTAGCCATAGACTATTGAGTGAATAAATTATGGTCTCAATCCTTTCAAACGACAAATCTGAGGTGACCCTTTAAAGGAGCACATAGTTAACATGCACTGGTTTTACATGTGCCCCAACTTAACATACTGCAGGCCCTCTGAGCATCCCACCGAAACAGCTGGAACTGTAAGAGAACATTATAATCTTTTTTTTTAAACATTAAAATCTTATGTTGATGTTATTTTAGAGTAATAATGCCTATGCTTTGCTGCATCATTTTATTCTTTTTGTTTTGAAGATGATATATCTAACCTAGAAATCAGGGTTATTTAAAAGAATAGTGGTCAAAGTGCCATTTTTTTCATCAGATTAATTGATCTCCACTCCATAGGCAAAAATCAGACCTTTCATTGTTGAGTTGAGGCATATCCTATGAAAGACAGTGTGTTTTAAATGAAAAGGAATAGCACCACACACTCACTAAGATCTGTAAGCCCAGGAAGCATGACAAAGGAATTCCTTCTCCAAACCTCTTGCTATTGGACATCAGGCCTCCTCAACAACACATCACCATGTTCTCCACACAAGGCTCAGTCCCACATCCCCACTTGAGTTCTTATAGAGCAGGATAGGAAAAGAAGAGGAAGCAAGAAGAAGGTTGGCATCCTATACCTCGTTCAGTCTGTGGGTCATTGCTCCTCTCTATCCACAATAAGTGCTCAATAATTTTGAAAGGGCTGGTAAGTGAGAAACAGAAAGGATAAGGGGAAGAAAGACAGAGGTAACACATCTGGGGCTGCTCTTGCATCCCTTCTCCCTCCGTCCAAACCCCCTGACATCGTCCTCCTATCTTTATTATAATTCCTTTCATCACCTTATTCATTCCCAAACTCATAATCTCATCCGTTATAGCCAGGCCACAGCCACCGCAATCACACGTTCAGACTTTTGGGAGTCCCCCCACACCCACCCACCTCTGGGGAATGGTAGGAAGGCATTGATCTCAAAGCTATAGAGTCTCACTGAAAGCAGGTTTATTGGTTGCCTTTAATTTACAGGTCTGTCTTTTCACAGAAATAATGTTCTCCAAGATGACTAAGTTTGATAGAACTGTTATTCAAAGTATATTTGAGCTAAATAGGCGTTCATGTGCTGACATTAGATCTTAAATATCATAACTCACATTCTAAGTTCAAATGCTTCTATGTAGGAGCCTGGCCCTGTATTACACTGTGCTCATTTATTCACCAAGTAGAAAAACAAAGAAAAGTGCAAAGTAGAGAATGTACTTAAGAGGCAGAAACAGTGTTAGCAAAATAATATGGTATGTTGGATAAATTCTGTAGCTTTGAAAAGTAAAACCAGGCATTACATACACTAGAAATTCATCATTTGCTCCAATAGTTCTACTTTTATTTTCTGTAAACAGTGTACAATTTATGTAAAAATTTGCTATCATAATGTCTAGTGGTCACTCTAGATTTAGACATAGAAAAACCTTCTTTAAAAGAAATAACATAGCTATCATTCTTTTTAATGGAATTTTTGGTTAAGTCATAATTTATGAGAGAACTCAATTGTTAAACTGACAAAATCATTTGGAACTATTTAAACTGCTTATAATAGAAATAATTTACTGGAAAGCTATAATAAATTCCTTAAGGAGTTTATTTCAGGACAAAAAAAAGATAGTAATGCTTTGTTTTTTAAAGGGGAAAGAACTAATAGGATTAAATCTGAAATGAAAGGAGCTTGAGGGGAACTTGGCAGAACTATGTAAGCAGAAGCACTAAAATCATCTGATCTGTGAAACACTGATTCCAAAGTGGTCATTCCTCCTAAACTACCTCAGCCGTCTGGAGGCATAAAGGGAATTTTTTTCTAGTTTGAAGGTTTAATAGAGCAAAGGGGGGTGCTACTTACCTCAAAAAGATAAGACTTTCAGTGGCATTCAATGCCTCTTACAGAAACAGAAGTCCAGGTCAACTGGAAACAAACCCTCGGGACCAAATGACCGGTGATACTCCTGACTGTATTTCACGGTAGTTACATTTAAATATGCACTATGTACATCTAGTTTCAAGTATACTTTAATGGCAAACCCAAGAAATTAACACTTAATTCTAAATTAGACAAGTGAATAAAGAAATTTCTACTTATATAAAGGGCTAGAGTTATAACCAATATTTTCAAATATGTCATAGTTGAGAATATAAATGGACATGGTATTAGAGATTATGAGAAAGTAATGTTGCTAGGAACAGCATTTTTTCAAGGTTGCAAGCACTATGATTTTTCTGCAATTTAATTGACAAAGGTTAATTTGTAGATTTTCCTTTTAAAAATATTGTGACTGTGAAATATTAACATTCACCACAAAGTTTAGATGCCACATACTGCCCTAATTTTAATTTACATGTTGGATCTTGTTTTTATAACAGAATATAAGATGGATATAGAGATGATGAGCCAAATTCTCCAAGTAACTAAACTTTCATTACTGTAAACATCATTAGAAGTTGCCCTGAAAACTAAATGGTATTATGTCAACCAAGAAATAATAACTATATATGTAATTCAATTGCCAAGGCTATCCAAGGCTAATGATTAAGGGTTCAATGATTCTGAGGTGAAATAAACAAAACCAATTAAAATTGAATAATTTGGTAATTTCTACTAGCTCTACATCAAATTTATCATCCCTGGTTCCTTACTGTGACATCTCCTTTATTCACAAATATTTACCTGGCAATCTCACATATTTAGAACATAACAGAATCAGTGAGTCAGACCATAAACTCACAAGCAACTGTGTCTTGAAGAGGCTCTTACACCTTCAGTTTCACAATCATTGGCTTTTACACTTTAAAGAAATATATATATTTTATTGATTTTTTTACAGAAAGGAAGGGAGAGGGATAGTTAGAAACATCGATGTGCCTGCAACCAAGGTACATGCCCTTGACCGGAATCGAACCGGGGTCCCTTCAGTCTGCAGACCGACACTCTATCCACTGAGTCAAACCAGTTAGGGCTGCTTTCATGCTTTTGCTAAAAATATATGAGAAGTTTGGTGACCTGTTTTCTAAATCCAAAGACTATTAAAATCCATAAGTAAGTGGGGTTAAGACTTGCTATAGGTGCTATGAGAGCAGAAAGAAATGATGCCCACAATAGTAGAAGAAATAAGCTATTGAAACTGACAAAAGCACAATAGTCTGGGGAGAGGCAATAACACCTAACACACAATTCCATAGGTATTATATGCATGGCAAAAAAATTGATGGTCATTCAGAAAAGTTATTATTTTGTTTGGTTAGTCCACTTAACAAGTCATACAATTATTAATTCATTTTAGAAGGCATCCATTTAAAAGGCCAAAACAATGTCTACATACATGTTTGAATATGTGTATATATGGGTAAATGGGTATATCTATCTATCATCTATCAAGAGAGATGCTTAGATTCTAAGAACTTCAAGCTGAAATTTGCCTGAACTTAATTTTTAATATATATTTTTTTTATTTTTCAGTTACAGTTGACATACAATTTGTATTAGCCTCAGGTGTATTATATAGTTATTAGACATTTATATAACTTACAAAATGTTCATCCCAAAAGATTTAGTACCCACCTGACACCATACATAGTTATTACAGTGTTATTGACTATATTTTCTATATTATGCTGTAGTTTACATCCCCATGACTATTTTGTAACTACCAATTTGTACTTCTTAATCCCTTCCCTTTGCACACATCCTCCCCATCCCCTCTCCCACCTGGAAACCATCAACATGTTCTCTGAGTTTGTTTCTATTTTGTTTCTTCATTTTGTTTTTTAGATTCCACATATAAGTGAAATCATAAAGTATTTGTCTTTGTTTGCATGACTCATTTCACTTAGCATAATATTTTCCATGTCCTTCTATGCTGTTGCAAATGGTCAGATTTCATTCTTTTGTATAGCTGAGTAATATTCCATTTTACATATTACCACTTCGTTAATCATTCATCTATTGATGGACACAGAGCTTGCTTCCATATCTTGGCTATTATAAATAACTAGAAGCCTGGTGCATGACATTTGTGTGCTGGGGAGAGGGGTCCCTCAGCCTGGCCTGCAGCCTCTCACAGTCCAGGACCCAGAGGGGTTCTTAGCGCTGCCACTGCCCTGCAAGCTGCCACTTGCCAGCTGTAAAACCGGCTTCTGGCTGAGCAGCACTTGAGCGGTGCTCTCCCTGTCAGGGCAGCTCCTGCATTGAGCACCTGCCCCCTGGTGGTCAGTGCTCATCATAGCGACTGGTTGTTCCACCATTTGGTCGATTTGCATATTAGCCTTTTATTATATAAGACTAGAGGCCCGGTGCACAAAAATTTGTGCACTGGGGGGGGGGGGGGTCCGTCAGCCCGGCCTGTGCCCTCTCGCAGTCTGGGACCCCTCAGGAGATAACGACCTGCTGGCTTAGGCCTGCTCCCGGGTGGTAGAGGGCAGGCTTAATCCCTAGGTGCAGCCCCTGGTCGGGCTCAGAGCAGGGCCGATTGGGGAGTTGGGGTGCCGCCCCCTGTCATGCACAGAGGAGGGCAGGTTGGGAGGTTGCGATGCCACCCTCAGTCACGCTCAGGGTAGGGCCGATTGGGGGGTTGGGGCACCACCCCCTGTCACATTCAAGGCAGGGGTGATGGGGAGGTTGTGGCGCCACCCCCTGTCAGGCACAGAGCAGGGCCAATCAGGGGGTTGGGGCGCTGCCCCCATCACTCACAGAGCAGGGCCGATCAGGGGGTTGGGAGCTCCCCACTGCCACGCACAGAGCAGGGTCGATCAGGGGGTTGGGGAGCTCTCCCGTGTCACGCACAGAGCAGGGCCCATCAGGGGGTTGGGGAGCTCCCCCCTGTCAGGCATAGAGCAGGGCCCACCAGGGGGTGGGGGAGCTCCCACCTGTCATGCACAGAGCAGGGCCCATCAGGGGGGTGAGGCGCTCCTCCCTGTCACTCACAGAGTAGGGCTGATAGGGGAGTTGGGGCACCGCCCCCTGTCACACTCAGGGCAGGGCGGATCAGGGGTTGGGGCTCCTCCCTCTATCACCCACAGAGCAGGGCCGATCAGGGGGTTGGGGCGCCGCCACTGTCACACTCAGGGCAGGGCCGATGGGGAGGTTATGGCTCTATCCCATCACACAAAGAGCAGGGCCCGTGGGGGGAGGGGGTTGGGGCACCGCCCTCTATCACCCACAGAGCAGGGCCGATCAGGTGGTTGGGGCGCTGCCACTGTCTCACTCAGGGCAGGGCCGATGGGGAGGTTATGGCTCTACCCCATTACACACAGAGCAGGGTCCGTGGGGTGGGGGGGTTTGGGCACCGCACCCTGTCACACACAGAGCAGGGCCGATCAGGGGGTTGGGGTGCCTTCCCCTGTCAGGAACAGAGCAGGGCGGATAGGGAGGTTGTGGCCCCGTCCCCTGTCACACACAGAGCCACAGGGAGATCAGGGGGTTTGGGCTCTGCCCCCTGTCACGCTGATCCCGGTGCCGGGAGGCCTCGCGGCTCCGCTGATCCCGGTGCTGGGAGGCATATTACCCTTTTACTATATAGGATAGAGGCCTGGTGCATGGGTGGGGGTCGCTGATTTGCCCTGAAGGGTGTCCTGGATCAGGGTGGGGGTCCCCACTGGGATGCCTGGCCAGCCTGGGTGAGGGGATGATGGCTGTTTGCAGCTGGTCACACACCCTTTAGGGTGGGGGTCCCCACTGCGGTGCCTGGCCAGTCTGGGTGAGGGGCTGAGGGCTGAAGCTCCCAACTGCTCCTTTTTTTCTTTTTATTCTGGGCCAGCTTTAGCTCTGGCTCCAGCTCTGAGGCCTCGGCTGCTGAAAGCAGGTATCTGGTTTGTTTGGGTTCTATAATCGAAACAATGTACAACTCCAGCTCTGAGATCCCGGGCTCGCTGAAAGCAGGTTTCTGGGGTTTTGTTTAGCTTCTATATTTGTTACAATGTTTCTTAAACTGCAAGCTCAGAGGCCGGCAAGGCAGGCAGGGAACGTTGGAGTCCTCCGTCACTGAAGCAAGCAAGCCTCATGTTAGTTTCAAGCTTCCTGGCTGCCGGCCGCCATCTTGGCTGGCAGTTAATTTGCATATCTCGCTGATTAGCCAATGGGAAGGGTAGCGGTCGCATGCCAATTACCATGTTTCTCTTTTATTAGATAAGATGTTGCACCCTAACTGGTTTGGTTCCTGGACTGAACAGTTCTGAGTTCAATTCCAGTTAAGGGCACATACCTTGGTTGCAGGTTCAATGCCTGGCCCTGGTCAGGGCACATGCAGGAGGCAACCAATCTCTCTCACATCAATGTTTCTCTTTCTTTGTATTTTCCCCATCCCTCCCACTCTTTCTAAAAATCAATGGGAAAATATCCTCAGGTGAGGAATAAACAAACAAATAATGCTGCAATGAACATATGGATGCATATATCTCTTTGAATTAATGTTTTAGGTTTCTTCAGATAAATACCCAGAAATAGAATTATTGGGTTCTTCTTTATCTCTTGTTATAGTCTTTGTTTTAAAGTTTATTTTATCTGATATAAATATCGCTACCCCAACTTTTTTTGTTAGTTTCCATTTTCACAAGATATCTCTTCCCATCCCTATACTTTTAGTCTGTGTATGTCTTTTGATCTGATGTGGGTCTCTTGTAGCTGCATATGTAAGGGTCTTGATTCCTTATCCATTCAGCCACCTTATATCTTTTCATTGGAGCATTTAATAAATTTACATTTAAAGTAATTATTGATAGATATACAGTTATTGTCATTTTATTATTCGTATTTTTTATCTTTCTTCTTTTTCCTCCTCTTAATATTTCTTATAATACTAGTTTGGTAGTGATAAACTCCTTTAGCTTTTCTTTCTTCCTTTTTTTTTTTTTTTTTTTGTTATTGTCTATGAAGCTCTTTATCTGTCCTTGGACTCTAAATGAAAATTTGCTGGGTAGAGCTATCTCAGTTGTAGTTCCTTGATTTTCATCACTTTGAATATTTCATGCCAATCCTTTCTGGCATGCATAGTTTCTATTGAGAAATCAGCTGACAGTCTTATGGGAGCTCCCTGGTAGATACCTGCTTTTCTCTTGCTGCTTTTAAGATTCTCTTTTTGTCTTTAACCTTTGACATTTTAATTGTGAGTATCTTTGTGTGGGCCTCTTTGGATTCATCTTCTTTGGGACTCTGGGATTGCCTATTTCCTTCACCCAGTTAGGAAAATGTTCCTTCATTATCTCTTTAAATAGGTTTTCAATTCATTGCTCTCTCTCTCTCCCCTTCCTCTGGTACCCCAATGATGCAAATGGTGGTATGCTTGATGTTGTCCCAGAGGGTCCTTAAACTATCCTCATTATTTTTCTGTTCTGAGTGGGTGTTTTCTGCTACCTTACTTTCCAAATCACTGATTTTGTCCTCTGCTTCATCTAATCTACTGCTGATTCCCTCTAATGTATTCTTTTTAAAAAAATATATTTTATTGATTTTTTTACAGAGAGGAAGGGAGAGGGATAGAGAGTTAGAAATGTCTATGAGAGAGAAACATCGATCAGCCGCCTCCTGCACATCTCCTACTGGGGATGTTCCCGCAACCCAGGTACATGCCCTTGACCGGAATCGAACTTAGGACCTTTCAGTCCGCAGGCCGGCGCTCTATCCACTGAGCCAAACCAGTTTCGGCCCCTCTAATGTATTCTTAATTTTGTTATTGCATTTTTCATTTGTGACTAGTTCTTTTTTTATGTTTTCTCTCCATTTTTATATTTCCTATTTCATTAATGAAGTTCTCACTGATATAATTGAGCATTCTTATACCCAGTTCTTCACACTCTCCATCTAATAGATTGTTTGCCTCCATTTTGTTTAGTTATTTTTCTGGAGTTTTGTTCTGTTCTTTCATTTGGGACATGTTTCTTTGTCTCCCATTTTGGCTGCCTCCCTGTGTTTGCCTCTATGTATTAGGTAGAGCTGCTATGTCTCCCAGTCTTGGAAGGACAGCCCTATGTGGGAGGTACATTTTGGGGCCCAATGGTTCAATCTCCCTGATCACCTGAGCTGAGTGCTCCAGGTGTGTCCTTTGTGTGGTTGTATGAGTTCTCCTAGGGTTGGCTGTATGAGTCCTCTTCTTGCAGTCAAGCCCTGATTACTTTGGCACCTCAATGAAAGGAACTGACCCTCAGGCTATTTGTGAGGACTTGCTGGGACTACAGTGGAGAAGCTATTGTACACAGGCTGACTCTATGGAGCAGGATTTAATTTAGCACAGCTCTGGTGTCTGCTGAGTCAGCCCTTTGGGTATGTCACTTGTGGATGTAGTTGAGTGGTGCTCTGGTGTGGTCCAAAGCTGTCCACCAGGTGTGTTTCTTTTGAGATCTTTTGGGAGGGGCTCTGGTTCAGGCCAAAGTCAGCTGATGCCTGTGCCCTGCCTGGTTAACTTTTGTAATAGCTACAAACTGATCAGCTGATGATTGCCACTTGTGCTAGGTTTGAAGGTGGCCAGGAGAAGCTAAGCTGTGAAATGAGGCTGGCTGCCACTAGTGCTGGGCTTGGGGCTGCTTAGCAAGAGGTATGTGGCATGTTGAGTCTAGATCAGCCGTGGGCAAACTACGGCCCGTGGGCCGGATCCGGCCCATTTGAAATGAATAAAACTAAAAAAAAAAAAAAAAAAAAAAAAAAAAAAAAGACTGTACCCTTTTATGTAATGATGTTTACTTTGAATTTATATTAGTTCACACAAACACTCCATCCATGCTTTTGTTCCGGCCCCCCGGTCCAGTTTAAGAACCCATTGTGGCCCTCGAGTCAAAAAGTTTGCCCACCCCTGGTCTAGATGCTATTTGTTTGGGGTTTGTGACCCTTTGAGAGATTTTAAGAAATTCCATAGCATAAGCTCAGATAGGCTGTTCGTATGGAAAAGCCACTGGAAGTGGCTTGGGTGAGCCTGCAAGTTGGATGGAGTGGGATCTTAGGGAATCACAAGGGTGGGAGGAACACTGTTAGCCAGATTGATGGAGACTCAGATATTGTGCCTACAGGATGGATGGGGGAAGGGCTCATCAAAGGAACAATGGCCTCTGCCAGCACTTCCATCTGGGAGAAAACTGCCCCTTCAGCCCTCACCCTAAAGCCAGATAATAGTTCTTCTGCGTATGTCCATGGCACATTCAAGCTATTTCCCCAGCAGTGGGACTCAGAGTGGGTGAGTCCATCAGCAAGTAAGCCTATATAAGGGCCCTTTAAAAGGAACGTCTGGGACCCCAGCAGCTCTCTGTCTCACTCAGCCACAATCCCTGGTGATTTTCACAGCCAGATGTTTTGAGGACTTCTCTTCCCAGCACTGGAACTCTGGGCTGCGGAGCCCATTGTGGGGCTGAGATCTCTCTCTTCAAGAGGAACCTATGAAGCCAAGATATCCCTCTTAATTTTTAATGGCCACACATGGGTGTGAGATCAGCCCATTCCTCATATCTGCCCCTCCTACCAGTCTCAGTATGGCTCCTTTTGTATATCTTTAATTATAGGACTTTTGTTCAGTTAGACTTCAGGTGGTTTTCAATAATAGTTTAGTTGTAATTTTGATGTGGTCATGGGAGGAGGCAAACGTACTACTCCACCATCTTTACTGGAAGCTGCCTGAATGTAATTTTCAATCAATTGCATACCTTTTACATTTAGCATAGTATTTGGGATAATAAAAATCTTATTATGTAGTAAGTCCCAAATACTATGCTAGGCTTTTTGATACATTATTTCCAATTCTAAAAATAACAGAGGAAGGTAGTTCTTGTTATCTTTATTTTATCAATGAGAAAGCTAGGCTCATCAAAGGTAGATCATTTGGCCCTAAGTTTAGAGTTACAGGACCAGAGTCCAGACAGAAACATAGGACTGACTTACTCTGAAGCCCATGCACTTTTCAGCAACTTACCTTTACTCTAAAAGCACTCAACTGGTGGGTTCTTGATTTCAACCATTATAGTGGGGTTTTGATAGGTGTGATCCAAGTGAATGCCATTTTTTTAGGTCAAAAGCAGTCACAATTTCATAAAGCTGTACCTAATGGTATTTTGTCATCTCTTTATCTTCTCCATATTATATTTTACTTAGGCAAATTATAAAATTTGATTAGGTTATAAGCATACAGTAACTGGATAGTGGGAACCCTGGAATGAAAAATATGGTTAATATTCTAATGGAAACCATGATGATGAAAAAATGTTTATATTTGGAAGATCATATATTAGGATCCTCAATTACTGCAAATTAACCATGAAGAGTTTAATCTTAACTCACACTAATGTTGGCTATTTTATTTTTACTATCCAGAAGATAGCTGATTGTTGGTTTATGATCACTCAGGGAATCTGAGCCAAAGCTGAAGTGGAAATTGTCAGGTGCTTCTCCTTGTCACGAGTTACATTTGTTATTTTTATTTAGCAAGGGGTTGGGGTTGTTACAAATAGTTTTCAGAACTAATTGAAGAAATTAGTAACTTCATTGTTGTCTTTAGTAAAAAACAAAACAAAAGCAAAGCAACTAAGATATTGGGTGATTAGCAATGGGGGAAAATATCAAATGGCATTATGATTTTATTAAAAGTAAATTTCTTTTCAAGCTGGGTATATGCTTTTTGATTTACAAAGATCAAGATTTATAATAATTTATCATCTTTCTTTGAGAAACAACCTCCATTAAAACTATTACATTTCCTAGCCAAAGAGAGAAATCTGTTCATAAAAAGCAACTATACCAAATACTTGTACTGTTTATAAACCATTAAAAAAGATTGTTCTAAACCAGCCGTGGGCAAACTACGGCCCGCGGGCCGGATCCGGCCCGTTTGAAATGAATAAAACTAAAAAAAAAAAAGACCGTACCCTTTTATGTAATGATGTTTACTTTGAATTTATATTAGTTCACACAAACACTCCATCCATGCTTTTGTTCCGGCCCTCCGGTCCAGTTTAAGAACCCATTGTGGCCCTCGAGTCAAAAAGTTTGCCCACCCCTGTAATCTAAACTGTGTTATTCAGATGAATAAAGTAGTATATTTTGAAAGCATGTAAAGCTGTTTATAACCAAGCATGTTATTATAATGGTAGTTTAATTCTTTACATGTTCTATTAGCATGGGTCTCTACTGCTAATGTTATCTTCCCAATAAGTCTCATATAGTTAAGCCAAATTGGTTTCATTTTCCTGTTGGTTTGTTTTTAGCTTTATCAAGTTATATCCTTTACAAATATTCCTAAAGATTCAAGCATACTCAAACATTCTTGTTAATTTTGGGGGGGTGGGGATTCTATCTAAGCATAGTAATAAAACTACATAAAGCAGAAGCATAGCACTACAAAATGTGCACGTGTGTGTGTGTGTGAGAGAGTGTGTGTTGCTCTCTTTTGAAAATAGATGGGCTTAAGAAATAATTTTTGGATTAAGGCCATGAAATGAATGAACATGGACATCATAGAGTTCCAAGAGGACCCCTGCATATTAAAGGAACAAAAGCTTTCTATAGAAAATTCCTGTGTACAACTACACCAAGTTGAAAAAAGAAAAAAAGAAAAGAAAAAGGAATATAAAACAGAGAGCTTAAAGAGGTAAAAAAAAAAAAAATGTCACCAGCTGGTCCCACTCCACACCAGGTTGTAGAGGGAAGTGAGGCAATCTGCAAGATACTTGAGATTTAATCCTGGCAAAGCTTCATAGAAAAATTAAATAAATACAGCTAATTGTGCTGAAAAGCAATCTTCAGCCAGCCTAGAAAAGGGAGTACTAATAGAAGTTAAAACTTTAACTTCTATAATATTTGTCCTTCAAAGAGAAACTCTTACATTAAGCCATTTAGCCCAGGTTTTGAAATGAATTGTCAAATTCAGAAATACAGCCTTCAATTTAGAGAAGAGGAAGGAGCTCTTACATTTTGGCTAATGCAAATGTAAAACCACAATTGCCAGTATTAAAATAATGTCTTAAAATATAAAGTTGAGTGGTGATGGAAATGCTCCTCCATTTCTTTACAAATACCAGAGTTCTCTTGCACATCTGTTGGAGTGTGGATGGCAGAGCTTAGATGTGACCCAGTGTGATGATACGCAGACACGATGTTTCTCACACACATTCCTCTTTTGCCAACTCTTTAAGAATCCCCTTCAACTACTGAGCTAAGATGTTGAAGACTGCCCTAGCTGGTTTGGCTCAGGGGATCGAGCGTTGGCCTGTGGACTGAATGGTCTCAGCTTCGATTCCGGTCAAGGGCACATGTCCAGGTTGTGGACTTGATTCCCAGTAGGGGGTGTGCAGGAGGTGACCGATCAATGAGTCTCTCTCATCATTGATGTTTTCTCTCTCTCTCCCTCTCCCTTCCTCTCTGAAATCAATAAAAATATATTTAAAAAAAAGATGTTGAAGACTAATTCCATCTAAGGAAGAGCAGCAGGAACACTAGCCAGAATAAATGTAGAAATTAAAAAAAGAGATACCTATCAATTTGATTAACTGGAAAGGCCATTCAATTATGATACAGCACATCTTATTCGTTTTCTCTTTTTAAAGCCTACCCCTTGCCTAGCTGGCCCTGTTCTTTATCCTTATGATCCATCCTCTGGCTTTGTCCATCTGTCCCAGTTTCCTCTCCGCAGGGATTGTAACTTTACTGCCACTCTGCAGGAAAGCAAAAATCCATGTGCCAAAGGCATCAGCGGGAAAACTGAGACACCAGCAACAAGTCTCCATAGACCAGGGGTGGGCAAACTTTTTGACTCGAGGCCCACAATGGGTTCTTAAACTGGACCGGAGGGCCGGAACAAAAGCATGGATGCAGTGTTTGTGTGAACTAATATAAATTCAAAGTAAACATCATTACATAAAAGGGTACGTACGGTCTTTTTTTTTTTTTCTTTTTAAATATATATTTTATTGATTTTTTACAGAGAGGAAGGGAGAGGGATAGAGAGTTAGAAACATTGATGAGAGAGAAACATCGACCAGCCGCCTCCTGCACTAGTTTTATTCATTTCAAAAGGGCCGGATCCAGCCCGCGGGCCGTAGTTTGCCCACGGCTGCCCTAGACAAAAGCTTTTTTTATTTTTTTAAATTTATTGTCTAAAATTTTACACATGTCTCCTTCCCACCCCCCAACCCCCGCCCCGCTTGACCCTGCCCCTCCCCCTCCCCCAGCCATTCCCACCCTGGGCAAGCCCTCACCATCCCAGTGTCTGTGTCCATTGGTGATGCTAATATGCATGCATACAAGTCTTTGGTTGCTCTCTACCCGCCTCCCCCACCCCGTCCCCTGCCATTTGTCTTTGGATCTATTCTTATTCATCAAATTATGTTGATCATTATATCCCACATATGAGCGAGATCATGTGATATCTATCTTTCTCCGACTGGCTTATTTTGCGTAGCATAATGTTCTCCAGTTCCATCCATGCTGTAGCAAATGGTAAAAGTTCCTTATTTTTTATAGAGGCATAGTATTCCATTGTGTAGATGTACCACAGTTTTTTAATCCACTCATCTGCTGATGGGCACTTAGGTTGTTTTCAAATCTTAGCTATTGTAAATTGTGCTGCTATGAAAATAAGGGTGCATATATCCTTTCTGATTGGTGTTTCTGGTTTCTTGGGACATATTCCTAGAAGTGGGATTACTGGGTCAAATGGGAGTTCCATTTGTAGTTTTTTGAGGAAACTCCATACTGTCTTCCACAGTGGCTGCACCAGTCTGCATTCCCACCAGGACTGCACAAAGGTTCCTTTTTCTCCACATCCTCGCCAGCACTTGTCGTTTGTTGATGTGTTGATAACAGCCATTCTGACAGATGTAAGATGGTATCTCATTGTTGTTTTGATTTGCATCTCACACAACTTAACAAAAGAAAGATAAACAATCCAATAAAAAATGGGCAAAGGACCTAAATAGACACTTTTTGAAAGAGAACATACAGAAGGCCGAGAGACATATGAAAACATGCTCAGTCACTAATCATCTGAGAGATGCAAATCAAAAGCTTTTCATGGACACTAGGACAAAGAAGCCTGCTGACTTTGCTCACCTATATACACTGGACAGAGGAACATAGGCCATTCCTTTTCTGGCTTCTCCCTGGGGGATGGGTCATTTTTCAGGTAAGAGAACGTACTTTCACTGGCTTTACTGGAAGAAGTACATTTAAGTGCTGACATTGTTGTTAGGGGTTAAGACAAGAATAGTTTTAATTATTTAAGTAAAATAAGCAACTTGTACTTGAGTATAGAAAAAATGCAGCATCAGGCTAATTAGAAAGATTAATTAAGCTATATCAATTTTAGGCTTACCTAGTATTTTTTTTTGTAAGCCTTGAAGTGTTGTGATGTGCATTTAAACTCATACAATACCTTTCATCTAAAAATACAGAACCCTTACCCTGGCTGGGTGGTTCAGTTGGTTGATCATCTTCCTGTACACCAAAAAAGGTTGTGGGTTCTACCCCCTATTGGGGCTCATATGGGAGGCAACCAATCAATGTTTCTCCGACAACACACCCTTGGGTGAGGATTAAAAAAAAATACAGCATTCTTTATCTTGAAAATAAAAACTTTATGCATCATGCTTTTTTATAGTGCTAAAATTAAAAACAAACGTTATGTTACCGATTTCATTTAACTTTCATTAAAACACGTAGCATTGGAAAGGCAAGTATTATTATTATCCTGTTAAGAAGTATAAAATGATGTACAAAGAAGATAAATGAAAATCAAGATACACAATTGGTAATGGAATGTTTTTACTTCTACCTTCTCACTAGTTACCCTGGGGAAGGCAAAGGACGCACTTTAATTTAATGTCAGTGGTATGGGATGGACAAGACAGATGGACTACTGCAAAGTCTTCACCATGATTAAAGAAAGACTCAATAAGCAAGCCATGTAAGATATATGTAAAGAAAAGATGAATCTAAACTTATCTTCAATACACTGGACCATCAACCACCAGAGGAACTGAGAAAAGGCCAAAGTCAAGGTGAGTCCCAGAGGTGTTGAGTGTCTTACATGTTGCATGCCTGAATTTACTTTAACTGAGTCTTTTACTGCATCTCCTAGGCAAATGCAATTGATTTTAGACTTATCAGCTGCTTGGAATGGTGCAATCCAGCTTCTCTCCATCCCTGTGGATAATCAATAACTAATGTAAAATTGAGAATTTAAGGAACTTTAGATCTCAAACTACCAGATAACCTTTTAATCTGTCTCCATTGTAAATTATTATACCTCTGTAGGGCAAGTGAAAACCCCAGAATACTAAAATCAAGGTTATTGAAACCTATAGTTATACAGTACTTTAAAACACACTTCAACACCATCTGTTCTTCGGGGATAGTGACACTAATTTCTTTTCAAAATGTGTCCATAAAGTTGTAATTAAGAAGTGCCTGGGTAAGGGTTGGGTTCACTTTAAGGATAAAACAAAAATTCTTCTTTCTGTAATTCCATTTCAGCACCACCTGATTAACATCGATGCTTTAAAGAACACTTTTCATAGATAGAATCTGTTCATTATTGTGTATGTTCACCAGTTTTGACTTCTTAGTGGTACTGTTTAAAGAGTAGAGAGACAATATTTTCATCCCAAAGGTCAATGTACATATAATTGCTGGCATTTTAACTCATTTGGAAAAAAATGTTATCCTTGTAGAATGCCCTTCACTTTTTTCCCCTTATTATTATTTTCACTTTGGAGATTCTGTTAGTAAAAATCAAGTGGGTTTCAAGTTTTTAATGTCTAAATCACTTAATAAAAATTCACTAAGCAGCCAGAGTACATAGAACTCTGCAGCTGAACTGCTACAAACTGAACAGCAGCAGTCTCTAACCCAATCTGGGTTAGTTATTGAATACAGAAAACAGAGAAGTTCATGTTTCCAGCAGCATGCTCTGAAATACCTGAATATAAAGATATACTCTGCTCTCATGAAAGAAAAGGTGTGCCTCTGTTGTCATAGACCATCAGCATGTATGTGACAAGCAATGTAAAATAAATCATTTGGAAACAAACCCCAATTTCCATTTTGTTAACAATAATGAGCATTATTATAAATTTACAAGAGTTTTGTTATTTCCAGAGATATAGATATGCTAGTCACAGCAGCAATGACTCCTGTTCAGAAGCCCAAGAAAAATAAATAATTTATGAGAACAATAACCTGATTTTATTTCATTTGGGCGCATGGCTTTCAAGTCTCTTGTTACTGCTCATGGTAGATGTAATGTATTTATCAAATATTAGAAAGCATTTACTTCATCTGCTCTAGTCATCAGTGGCAAATAAGATTACCATGTGAAATAGTAGAGGAAAGAGGTTTTTTTCTAACCTCATTAAAATCACATAATCATTACAGCTGTTTAAATAACAAAACACATATAAAATAATAATAGAAATTTGATTAAATTTATGATGAGCCATACGTGTGTGTATGTGTGCGCACATGCATACTTCTGAAATCCACCGGTAGGGTAAAAATCATCATCTCCTAAACACTCTACAAAGGACACAAATATATTCAAGGTGATTGGAGGAATGTGGTAAAAGCTGTAAGGTGTTACTCAGCATGGTAAACAAGCAAGTAACAGCCTATTAGCAAGCAAGAGAAGGACAGAAGTTTCCTGAGGGCAAAAGCCAATGTGAACCTCTCATCTAGACAAGTGTTAGTTTCTTGAAGGTACTTATTAACCAATCTGAGCCAGATCTTCCTGGGATAACTTGTGGTTGGCAGAAATGGAGTTCATTACAAGATAAACTTACTCTTCCAAACTTCAGAGGACTATTTAAAAAATGGCTACTCAAGGATTTGACTTTACTTCCAAATCTGTAAAAAGTTGATCAGAGATAGCAGCATATGAATTTTCACTTTTTATAAATTGGGACAATCAAAGGAGCAACATATTTCCCTACATGACACTTTAGACCAAAGAGAGAACAAGCCCAGAGATGAAGAGGGTTGAAGGGAGTATGTGAGTATCTATACTCAGTCTATCATTCTCTTTGAGTTTATTTCTGCATTTTGGAAACAAATATAGAAATAATGCGAACCCCAACTAATTCCTTCAGAAATAGAGGAAGAAGGAATACATCCAGCTCATTTTGAAACTAGTAAAACCCTGATGCTAAATAAGCCCAGATGTCCCATGAAAAGAAAACGAAAGACCAATAGACCCAAAGACTAACAGAACAATATTCTTAACAAAACATAAGGAAACAAAATCCAAAATATATAATTAGTATAATATATTATGACCAAGTGGGGTTTATCTCAGGAATTCAAGACAACTAATGTCTTGGTAATGAATCGCCAATATAACTCAATAGGGAAAAAGAGACTTTTCAACAAATGATGCTATATCAACTGTATATCTATGGGGGGGAACCAAAAAGAACTTTGACTCTTAACTACATATTACATTTAAAAATTCAGTCTAAATGGCTGTGGGCCTAACTATAAGAAATAAAATTTTAGAAGAAAATCTAAAAAAAAAAATTATTTTTGACATTAAGTAAAGATTTCTTAAGCACAAATTATAAAAAGAAAAGAATTGCTAAAATGGACTTCATCAAGGCTAAAACCTTTTTAATTTGAAAGATACAGTTAAGAAAAAATATAAGCAATAGGCTGAGAGAAAATATTTGCAAAACATATATTTAACAAATAACTTGTATTTAGAATATATAAAGAATTCAAGACAGATAATTCAATTATAAATGAGCAAAAGATTTGAATACATTTCACAAAAGGTATACAAATGGGAAATATTCCTATATAATAAAAGATTAATATGCAAATTGACCCTAACAGCTGAATGACTCAGAACGGCTGGTTGCTATGATGCTCACTGACCACCAGGGGGCAGATGCTCAACGCAGGAGCTGCTCCCTGGTGGTCAGTGCACTCCCACAAGGGGAGCTATGTTCAGCCACAAGCCAGACCAATGGCTGCGAGCTCAGCGGTGGTGGCAGGAGCCTCTCCCACCTCCTTGGCATTGTTAAGGATGTCTGACTGCAGCTTAGCCATCAGTCAGACATCCCCTGAGGGCTCCCGAGCTGCCAGAGGGATGTCTGACTGCCAGCTTAGGCCTGCTCCCCCCAGGGAGCAGGCCTAAGCTGGCAGGTGGACATCCCCTGAGGGATCCTAGACTGCAAGAGGGCACAGGCCGAGCTGAGGGAATCCCCCGAGTGCATGAATTTTCATGCACTGGACCTCTAGTAAGTACATAAAATATATTGAGCATCACTAGTCATTAAAACCACAGTGAGATATGACTACACATCCACTAAACTGGCTATAGTTAAAAAGACTGACAATATCAATTGCTCACAAGGATGTAGAGTAAGTAGAACTCTCATACATTGCTGGTGAGAATGAAAAATGGTACTGATCCTTAGGAAAACAGTATGAAAATATTTAATAAAATTAAATATATATTTACAATACAACTAAGCAATTCCATTCTTAGTAATTTATCCAGGAGAAATAAAAATTTAAGCCTGCACAACAGCAAAACCACAGTGATAATTAGCAGATCAAAGGTAGAGGGAAAGATGGACTATAAAGGGGCACAAGGAAATATTTTAGAGTGAAGGAATTATTCTATACCTCAATAGTGGTGGTGGTGAAACAACTGTATATATCACCAAAATTTATTAAGCCTTACCTTTAAAATGAGTGAATTTTAAAATGTTTTTTATTGATTTTTAGAGAGAGAAGAAGGGAGAGGGAGTGAGAGATAGGAACATTAATGACAGAGACTTCGATTGGCTGCTTCCTGCACACCTCCTGGGGATGAGCCTGCAACCCAGGCATGTACCTGCAACCCGAGCATGTGAGCATGTGCCTGCAACCAGGGCATGTGCCCTGATTGGGAATTGAACCTACAACCCTTGAATCTATGGGCCAATGCTCTAACCACTGAATAACACCAGCCAGGGCAGAATGGGTGAATTTCATTGTATAAAATACCTTAATAATGAAAGCAAAATTATACAAATATGTTTCTTTATTTGCTACCTTTTGGTAAAGAAAATGACACAGTCCCTGGAAAAACTACCATGGAGTAACACAGTGAAGATTTTGAGAGGAGAGTGATTAGATATCCAGATCCTAAAATGTGAAGTCAAGCCCAAACACACTACCTTCCAACACTGAAGATCATCCAGTAGCATTTTATTTTGTGGGAAACTGTTCACCAGGAAAAATAAAACAGTAATAACAGCTGTTTCTGGGTACATTCAATTACAAAATGGAGAAAAAGCTAAGTCTTATAACAGATTTCTAATGACAGTCTGCCATTAGCAAACCTCAGAGAATGAAAGAGGAAAGAGTGGGAGGAGGAGAGACTGGAAGGAGAGCTAAAGGGGGTAGGGGAGAGAGCAATGTCCACCAGAAGGAACAGCTGACAAATACACCAGTAAAAAGTACCAGCTGAAAAAAAAGAGGTTAAGAAAAAAGCAGAGGAAGAGCTGAATAATGTCAAAGGAAAAGCACAAAGAAAAATAGATGTTAGAGTAAATATCAAGAGAAATGAAAGCAAGCAGAGTCAGAAACCAAGTTGAACAGGTAAGAAGAGAAAAGAAAAATATAGAAAATACAAATGAGGAAAGTTAAGGAGGGTAAAGAAGTCCAAATTTGGATGGGAATGTGAGATATGAGCCTGCCAGTACATTATTTTGTTGTAAAATGATAATATTTTAAGGAAATACCAGAGAAATAATTTGAAGAATCTTCAGAGGTTCTCAACATTTTTTCTTCCTTCTATAAAATATAACTTTCCTGAGAGCTTTTAAAGTCTTATTTGGCTTCCTTAAACGTAAATAGCTCAATTTAAAGGCATGGCTTCTTTTCCAAGGACATGTAAATTTATACATTATGTTTTATAATTCTTTTCAAACATTTCAAGTACTTATGAAATGATTTGCCAAGTCCCTGAAGCAGAGGCACAAGATATTTCTGATGATCTGCACAGTTTTGAGGAGGAGTCCTGGTCAGGTATTTGCAGAACTTGGGTTTGTCTGATGTTTTTCTCATGTTTGACTGGGGTGATTGGTTGTGGTTTTTTTTGAGGATGATCATAGCGACAAAGTACCATTTTCATGGCAAATATCAAGTGTACATGCTATCAACACGACTTTCCACTGACTGCCTGGCTGAGGTAGTGTTTGCCAAATTTCTCCATCTTAAGTTACCTCCTCTACTCCTGCCCCTTCCATACTCATTTTGCAGATGAGGAAAGTGAGGTTAGAAGTTAAATGACTAAGTCAAGGCTGGAAGGTAGTAAACTGAAATTGGAACATAAGGCTTCTTGCTTCTAGTTCTGCATTTCTTTCAAAGGGGTCAGCAAACTGTGATTGTTTGTGGGCCAAATCCTACCCACTGCCTATTTTCATAAGGTCCACAGCTAGACATGATTTTTCATATTTTCAAAGGGTAAAAAATTTAAAAGAATGCTATTTTATGACATTAATACATGAAATTCAAAGCTGCAGAATATACATTGTTCTCAAGTGCACATGGGTCATTTTCAAAGACAGACCACATGTTAGGACACAAAACAAGTGAAATAAGCCAATCAGAGAAAGACAAGTATCACATGATCTCACTCATATGTGAAATCTAATGAACAAAATAATCTGATGAACAAAATAGATCCAGAGACATAGAAGCATGGAACAGACTGTCGAATATTAGAGGGAAGGTGGGGGTAAGTGGGTGGGTGGGAAGAGATTAACCAAAGAACTTGTATTCATATATACATAAACTATGGACATTAGTGTGGTGAAGGCCTGGAGCAGGTGGTGGGGGCGGGCTAGAATGGGTCTATGGGGGTGGGGGGAGGGTACATATGTAATACTTTCAATAATAAAGATTTTTTAAAAAGTGTGATTACAAATAAAATATCTTACTAAAAATCCTAGGATTCTATGTGCCCTGTTTTTCATGTGTCCTACTCAAACTTGGTGTCTTGCAAAAACAAAACTTTTTTGAAATCTTTATAACTTTAAAGCTCTGTTAAAGGAACCATTTTATACATGTCGTGAGCTCTTGTGAGTTATTTTAGATAGATTTTAGTCTGTAAAAGTCTAAAATAAATAAGTGAAAGAAAAATAAAGAATACAAACAAGCAGCTAGCCCAAGATTCACAGCATCTTTCAGCCATTCTAGATTATGATTTCTCAAAGACCAGTAGCTGGTTCTTTTAAGTTACTTGATATTGAACTCAGGACATTTGTGGGCACATAACAAGAAGTATTTGATGGCAAAACAAATGCAGATTTTTGGTTTCTTTGCCTCATGATCCTAAGTGATTTAAATTCTTAAAAGATGCTCATACGAGTTAGAGCCTTTTGAGTAGACATTTAGTTTGCTCTTTGAAAATATTAATGGGGAGAAAAGACTCCCTCTGTGGTCCTGCCAATACTTAAAAACCACATGTGCTCATCTATACATGTTTAAGGCTACATGTGCAAGGGCAAGTAGAGAGGAGCGTAACTCCCCAGGCACCATTGCAAGTCACTGAGCTTTAGGCAACTTTTTCCTTACAGCTGAGGGATATTTTCAGAGATGCTAAGTCTAGTGTATGCCCAGAAACAAACAAACAAAAAAAATGATTTCTTACTAGCTATACCCAGGGAAGGGATCAGAGGAGGGTGGAAGTAGAGGAGTAGTTGCAAAAGCCACCCCCACTATCCCTCCCCCCCGAAAAAATCTACCTGGAAATTTGCTGTTGAAGGATGTATATTTAAAAAGTCTCAAACCAGCATACAATGGTACTTCCAGTTGAACTTTTTTCTTCCCTTAGTAAGAACTTACTACAGGCATTTGTCATGTTACCAACTACTACACTTTTTGATCCCTGAATTTCTTTTAAGTGTTAGTTAGAAGTTTCTCACAACAACAGACAGCAAAGTAGATTAGGATTTGTAGAAAGAAGCCCTATGGCTAAATCTGTCATCTAGGGGTTATGGGAAGTCATCCCCCTATCAGGAATCCATGCTCAGCAGAGGTAGAGCTGACTCTGTGGATTTCCTGACGCAGAGGCTCAGGGAACTTTATCACCAGCAGGCAGTATTCTCTCACTGAACTAGGTCAGTGATTAACATTTCTTTCTTATATGCATCGTATAACTCTCTGTGGGTGGAGCAGACACTCAGCAGCTGATCCACTTTCTCTCATTTTCTCCCTCTTCAGAAACCCTGGGAATGACAGTGTGCTAACACTATCTTTAAAGGAAGGAGAAGAGATGACTCAACCATCAGACACACTCCCCCAAGGATTTATTTATCAAGATGTCACTGCAAAATAGTGCTCCCTGGATAGAGCTCCCTTTGGACTCCAGTTAAATTCCTTTGCTTTGGTTGCCATTTTTTTTTCTCTAACACGTGTCCTTCTACTGTATCACATGCACCATGACTTTGGGGAATTTTAGTGAATTGGAAATATTTGGCTTTTGCTCTCACTCACATAATTTTCACTACCTCCAAAATCATTTCCCTCTACAAATATTTCCAAATTCTAACAACCTATCCATGTAAAGTTGTATGTCACTTGAGAACTTTTAGAAAAGGGAAGAAACCTATATTAAACAACAAATAAATAACATATACTTGACTATGAACTTTCCATTACTATCTCACTATGAAGTAGGGAATGAATATTACTGTCACCATTTTATAGATAAGAAAACAAATTCAGGTACATCTCACAAGTGTTATATGGCAGAGGCAAGAATCAAGCCCAATTTTGTGTGACTCTAAGTTCCTGTGGTATCCTTTCCTCTGCTTTTTTTGACCCTCATCAACCTCAGGAATTAAAATTTTGTGAGGACAAGTGTCTCCCTGAAAGGCTTAGGGTCATTCTTCAGGTTAGAGTGGAAATGTTATCATGGTTATCCCCAAGGAAAGGCTAAGCCAAAACAGGCTGCAATAATGTAAACTATTATCAGGTAATGCCTGCTGGTTCTGCTTCCAGAAAGGATCACATGAGTATGCCCAGGAAGGGGAAGTAGCTCCCAAGGGAACTTAAATCCCACACAACTGCATTCTTCCTCTACCTCACCCACAAAGCCATTTAAGGCAGTGACAGGAAATGGATGTCATCACTATTGTCAATGATGGAGAGATGCTATCGTGGGTGATGGCTAAAAAGATTCTGGGCCATGACAAGAGTACAGAATCAATCAGTATAGCTTCATTTCCCTCACTCCATTATGTTTCTGGTATGAGTCTCTAAATGACTTCAAACTCATATAACTTCAATCTCACCATTATTACTACAACTTCTCCCCACCCATAAAACAATTTTGTTCATTGATAATACATTGTCAAAACTGAGGATGTATATCAAAGATCTACAGTAGCTCTTACCATGTTTACTTCACTAGTGTTGGTGGAATCTGGTAGACTTGGCAGTGTGTATATATTGATTACAAAACTATTGAACATATCAAAAACTATCTAATATGAAATTATCTAATCTATCTAAATTTTCCGATTAACATACTTTTAATAAAAATATTAATTTGGGGTAGGGCTAAAGGTCATAGTACCTTAATCTCTAGGTGTGTGCCTGTGATAGTCCATATTATAATTGGCCATGTGCAAGTTAACAAACCCTGATTTACTCCAAGATATGATAAATGCACACTGTGGACTGTGGGTAGTCTGCTACTTCTGCTGATCTAGCTGCAAGTTTTCTAGATATGCAAATTGAGCAAGCCTAACATGTTGGTGCTGATTGGACATGGAGCTGTGGCAACCCTCATGCTGCTGTTGACAAGGTTATGATGAGAATTAGAACTTGGAGTCGTAATTTATATAGTCACAAACTCTACAGAAGTAAAAATATGCCAGACCCAAAGGGATTTATGAGCAAGGGAAATGTTCATAAAAGGTGAGTTTTCAAGTAGGTCAGTGATTAACATTTCTTTCTTATAAGCTCAGTGATGAAGTAGTTCATGAATTGGAACTCAAAGGAGTGACACATTTTTAACAAATCTCCAGTTCAGCACAGAAACACCAGTGAGAATAAATAGATATCAAATTAGAAGTGATATTTTGGGGCCAATTAAATCTTTCCAGTGGTAATTTTTATACAAATCAACAAGTTTAAAGGACTGATGCTAGCAAACGCACCCTATATAAAAGAGTAAATGATAGTCATCATTTCACATTTGACCAAGAATAATAAAGTAAAAGTAGTTAACTAGACAGAAATACAAGTCAAATGAAATTTAAGATAAACTCAAAATCCAAAGTTGCTGAAGACTATTACTATTGAATTTTAGATGAACTGTAGTAGTGGACTTCATATGAAAAGATGCATGTAAAAAATATGTTTTAATACCAAACTGCTTCAAAAAATGCAAAAAAGCTCAAATACAAAGTTCTTTAATTCTATTCAATGAAGTGTATTAACTAAAGATGTAACTACTTATGATTTTATTTCTGTAACATTTGAAAGACTACAAATAAATTCAAATATCAGGAAAAAAGACAGTCTTTAGTCAAACCTAATGTCTTGATTTGGGTTTTAAACATTTATTCACTACAGAAATAAAGTACATGACCTATTTCCAGAGAACTGGAAATTGTGCACTTGTTTCTCTCCTCTATCAATAACATACAATGGGGAACAACATAGCTTTAGCTATTATTCAAGCTAATTATCCTAAAATGAGATCTCAGACTCACATACTGAAGGAGTCCTTCAGGTAATTTCGTGTGTATTTTATCTCGGAATACTGTCTCTTAATAGTGGCACTTATGGGCTATAGAAGAACAAAGAACCAGTAATCTTTAGGGATGGCTGCTGTCAAACAACATAAATCAGGGATCAGGATTAATTAACTAACGTGAGTAGTAAAGACAGATTTGGTTGCTATGGCAATAAAAGAAGGGTTAAAGATCTGATCACCTGAGAGATTCCTTATTCTCATGGGATTTCAAAGAAATCAGAAACCACAGAGAAAAACACCTGCCAGGTTATTGACTGCAGCCATACAATAATGATCCTTTGCAATCACTTCTTTTCTGAAGCATTTAGATGGCTTTATTAATACCAATTTTTAGAGAGGCCTGAGACAGGTAGTGGCATCTCAATCAATCATTAACAAGACATTCAGCCAGGCAATTCCTAGACACTGCATGAGTGAGAGCTCAAAAATTCTAGGGTCTTCTTGTCTCTGTGGCTTCTAAAGAATTAATTCCCCTAACTTAGGAACTATGTTCCCAACATATTCAATAGTTTCAAACATCTATTAGCTAGTTAATGCAATCTTAGGTTAAAGAAAATAAGAGTACTACTATTCTCAGTTGGTTAGAGTGTTGTCCAGATATGCTGGTTTCGGCCAGATATCTTTTTAGAGTGAGACAGGAAATAATTCCAGAAACATCTTTTGAACACTGAGGCAACCGTAGGCAGAAGTTAACTAAAAATTATATATATTCATAGCAAAGGTCTTCCCTGGCTGGTATGGCTCAGCTGGTTAAGCACTGCCCCATACACCTAGAGGAAGGCCATTTACTGTCATCCCAAAAGGGCTTGTCTTAATTGGTCTCAGAGAAAATGCCACAACAGGAATATCTTTGTGTGGGCCACTAAACTGCTTACCTCTCATAGGGACTCCTTGGTTAAAGAGAACACCCTTCAAAAAAAAAATCCCCATAGGAAGAAAGACTTGTAGATGGTAAGTCAAAGAAGAATTAGGCAAATTATTATATGATTATGTAATGATTATTAACATGAAGTAAACACAAGACTGCAATCTTATCTCTCACCAATCTTATTAAAATAAAAAAAATCTTAGAATCATATAATTTGAAATTATTTTTGAAGGTCCAATAAAAGGTCCATATTACAATGCTATTTTCATATTGAAAACTGGAATAACCAAATACTGATAGCATAATGAATGACTATGTCATATCCATAGAGACAAGCACTATTTAGCTATTAAAATTATATTAACTGGCACAAATAATTTCATCTATGAGTTATCCTATATAATAAAAGCCTAGGTGGCATCATGTGACTTCATCAAGATGGCCGGCAGGGGAAGGCAGTTGTGGGTGATTAGGCTGGCAGGGGAGGGCAGTTGGGAGCCATCAGGCTAGCAGGGGAGGGCGGTTGGGTGTAAGATCAGGCCTTCAGGGGAGGGCAGTTAGGGATGAGATCAGGCCTGCAGGGTAGGGCAGTTGGGGGCCATCAGGCCAGCAGGGAAGGGCAGTTGGGGGCAAGATCAGGCTGGCAGGCGAGGGCAGTTGGGGGTGATCGAGCTGGTAGGGGAGGGTGGTTGGGGGTGATTGGGCTGGTAGGGGAGGGCAGTTGGGGGTGATCAGGCTGGCAAGGGAGCAGTTAGGCATCAATCAGGCTGGCAGGGGAGCAGTTAGGGGGTGATCAGGCTGGCAGGTAGGAGAACGGTTAGGAGCCAGCAGTCCCGGATTGTGAGAGGGATGTCCGAATGCCAGTTTAGGCCCGATCCCACAGTCAGACATCCCCCAAGGGGTCCCAGATTGGAGAGGGTGCAGGCTGGGCTGAGGGACACCCCACCCCCCAGTGCACAAATTTCATGCACTGGGCCTCTAATATATTTATTTATATGTTTACTAGAGGCCCAGTGCATGAAAATTCATCCACTGGAGGGGTGGTCCCTCAGCCTGGCCTGCCCCCTCTCACAGTCCAGGAGCTCTCAGGGGCAGGAGGCAACCTGGTGATCAGGGGAAGGCAACACCCCCATCACACCTCTGCTGCTGCCACTGCCGGCAGCACAAGCCTTGGCCAGCCCTGGTTACCTGAGCCTTGGGCAGCCCTGGGTGGCTGGGCAGCTGACAGCTGAGGCTTGCCTGCACCTTGGGCATCAGCTGGGCAGCCGCCATCTGAGGTTTGCCTGTGCCTTGGGCCAGCCCTGGGCTGCTGGGGGGCTGAGAGGACTGGGGGACTCTGGTGGCAGGCACACAGCAAGGCCAGGTTCGTCTGGGGGTGCGCCCAGCCTTGCCGTATGCCTGCTGCCCCAGCAGGGCTGATGGGACTGGGTGCCACCATCTTGTGGCTATGGGTGTCACCATATTTGAGGGCGGGGCAGTCAATTAGCATATTCTCTCCTTATTGGCTGTGGGTACCACCATCTTTGTTATGATGTGAGGGTCAATTAGCATATTCCCTTTTATTAGGTAGGATATGTGAATGGATATGTGGCAAATTATTAATGAGTATTATGGGTTAGTTTTCCCTCTTATTTTAGTTTGCCTATACTTTTAAGTTTACCCAATTAGTATTAGTTTTGTAATTAAAAGTATTTGCAAAAAATGTCTAACAAATGGGGTAAATGCTAATTTTATTATAGCTATTGAAAAAATCAAGCAATGAAAAACTGGATAAGATGTAATTAAAATATAGTGTTTTAGTTCATAGTAAAAAAGGACTAAAGGAAAATATTTCAAAATATTTGTTCAATAATTATGCAGTCCATATTTATTAAGTACTTACTTCATATTAAGCACTGTTAATTTTAATTTTTAAGATGAAACACTGATGCAGTTTTCTTCATTGGTTTCAGGATCAAAGTAGACCCAATTTAGGATTTTACAAAAGCACCAAAAATAAATCAGAGATGAAGAAGATGGAGTTACCAATGCAAATAATTTATTGACTGAGAATACGAAGTGGCTAAGAAATTCAGCCACTACCTGCTTCCCAGAATCTATCTCCCTATTACTGCTATACCAGAGAGTGATGTGAGACTAGCTGAGCTCAGTTTGCCTTTTAACATTTAGAGGAGACTTTAGGTGTTCAAGGTGCTTTAAAGTCTGGCACTCCATAAGGAAGAAGGATATTGCTGATCACAGCCAGAAGAATTATTAGTAATCTTCTTAGTTGAATAATAAGTTATTTTCTCAGTTTAAAAAGATTTATTTGGAGGAATACAATTATACATGTACTTTTTAGTTCTACTTTCCAACTATAGTTTTCTAAATCTTGCTTTAGTTTGCTGCAGTGGTAACAAAATTTAATGAGAGGAAACCCTGGCTGGTCAGAAAAATAATTTCTTCAATGAACACATGATGCTGAATTATAAATAGTGTGGATTCTCCTGGGGAAAATCAGCCACTGTTGGAAAATCACCAGACCTTCCTGCCTTTCTTTTCTTCCCTCTCCTTTTATTCCAGCGGTTCTCAACCTGTGGGTCGGGACCCCTTTGGAGGTCCAACGACCCTTTCACAGGGGTCGCCGAAGACCATCAGAAAACACATATATAATTACATATTGTTTTTGTGATTAATCACTATGCTTTAATTATGTTTAATTTGTAACAATGAAAATACATCCTGCATATCAGATATTTACATTACGATTCATAACAGTAGCAAAATTACAGTTATGAAGTAGCAACGAAAATAATTTTATGGTTGGGGGTCACCACAACATGAGGAACTGTATTAAAGGGTCGCGGCATTAGGAAGGTTGAGAACCACTATTTTATTTTTTTCCTCTCTCCCTTCATGTACTGGGATGATTTATTTCAACATGTAGGTATTTTCCCATTAACTCAAACTTCCTGTAACAGAATGAAGCATTATAGTAGGCGGCCTTAGTCAGTTATGAGGAATTTAATTACAGCCTTTATCACATCCACATTTGCAATAAACCACTCTCGGCAATATACTTCAATATATGCAGAAGTTCTCACCTGGGGGAGGGGAGGTGAATATCAAAATGGGAGGGTCTGTGTGTGGTAGGCAAGTTCCCTACAGATTTGGGTATGTGGCTGCCAATCATCACTCTAACCTTCAGAACAACTGATGGATTTTTCTCCCCTTTCTAATATAGCAAGAGAGCACTTACTGATATTTAGAATGATAAAAACAAGTGACCAAACATGTCAGTTTTCATCTATAGCCATTCACAGTCATTCACTTGTAAGTCTGTGGGTTTTCCATGGCAAATTTTCAGTTCCAGAAAGGTTTTTCCAATCCTTCAGGGTCACTTTCCCCTCATTAGTCAATTCTGATTAGGAAATACCAACTATATGTAACATTAGATTATGCAAAATGTGAAGGAAGATAAATCATCAGGAAAAAAAATCATGTTACATATAAAACACAAATAGGAATATTTTTAGTATATCTCAATTTGTATTATTAACACCACCATTTTCTAATTGAACAATGCCTTAGAGGCATTTTAATACTCTGACAATTTTATTTGTATATTAGATTCAGAGAAATAGGTTTGGCTATTTTTCAGATATTCTACAATTAATTACATAATTTATAAGTGATTCAAGGGAAATCTGTTCTTACCCCAAAGTAATGGACAGTCATCTTTTATTTGTTTCACAAGTCATTAGAAGCACCTTGGGAAGAAATAGTGAAAGGAAGATAAAAAGAGAAATAGGGAAAGAAAGATAAAAAACAAACACAGTTCATTTTGTTGCATATTAGATTTCTGGTAGAATTCTGGTAAAGGCAAGACTGGACAAGAAAATAGACTAAAATAACTTCTTGCCATGTTCTTCCTTGGAGTTTCAATTATTTATATTGGTTTCCACCACTGTGAATAATTAGGAGCTAGCTAATATGAAGGCAGATATGAAAAACAGTACATTTTCAGGGACAGAACTAAAGAAAAATTATGAATGAGCCCAATGTTTAAACATCTAGATATTGTAAAAGAGATAGAAGAAGATATAAACACGTGGAAGAATATACCATGTTCATAGATTGGTAGAATTAACATCATTAAAATGCCCATACTATCCAAAGCAATCTACAGATTTAATGCAATCCCTATTAAAATACCAATGGCATATTTTACAGATTTAGAGCAAAAACTCCAAAAATTTATGTGGAACCCAAAAAGACTCCAAAAAGCCACAGCAATCTTGAGAAAAAATAACAAAGGTGGAGGGATCACATTACCAGGTATCAAGCTATATTACAAAGCCATTGTAATCAAAACAGCCTGGTACTGGCACAAGAACAGGCATATACAAATAGATCAAAGGAACAGAACAGAGAACCCATAAATTGACCCAAGCCGTTATGCTCAATTAATTTTTGACAAAGAAGGCAAGAACATACAATGGAGTAAATAGTCTCTTCAATAAATGGTGTTGGAACAATTAAACAGCCACATGTAAAGAAAATGAAACTAGATCACCAACTTACACCATACATAAGAATAAACTAAAAATGCATAAAGATTTAAATGTAAGTCGTGAAACCATAAAAATCACAGAAGAAACCATAGGCAGCAAGATCTCAGACATCTCATGTAGCAAAATTTTCACTGACACAATGCCTATGGTAAGAAAAACAAAGGAGGCAGAGAACTAAGGTGGCAGCATAGGCAAGCCTGTACTTGCTGCCTCCCACCCACAATCACATCAAAATTACAACTAAAATACAGACCAACCATCATCCAGAACCACGGGAAAGCTGGCCGAGTGGAAGTTCTACAACTAGAGAGGTAAAGAAGAAAGCGCACTGAGACTGGTAGGAGGTGTTGAGGCGCAGAACGGGCTGGTCTGGCACCCGGGTGTGCCGCTTTTTTAATCAGGAGGAATATCCCTCCATGGAGGCCAACCAGAGGAGCGAGGAGTCCCAGCCCCACACCAGATCCCCAGCCCAGGGTCCCAGAGCTGGGGAAAGAAGTCCCTACAAGGCATAAGAACTACGGACTGTAAAAACCAGTACAGATTGGGGCTGAGTGAAACACAGGCTGCTGGAGACCCAACTGCTCCTCTTAAAAGGCAGGCACCATGAACTGAATTTACAAGCTCTCACTTGCTCTGAGCTCCAGTGCTGGGTGAGGCTCTGGGGGACTCAGACACATACAAGGAGAAACTTGGCTGTCTGGCATTGGGGCAGGGACTCAGGGGGAGGATTTCTTCCAGACAGGGGTGCTCACAGTGGTCATTGTTCACATGCTGGGATCTCCCTGGTTCAGGGCTGACTGGCAGCCATTTCTGTTTGCACTGCCCTGGTGATTCCCTGAGACCCCGCCCCACCCAATTTACAACCCAGACCAAGCTGTGCACAGCGGCTTTTGCATATGAATGGGCTGTCCTTTCTCAGCCTAAAACCTGTCAAACAAGCTGCAGCTGGGTCAGGGAGCCCCAAAGCTATCAATAAAAGGCCCAAGGCTGCCACCAGCACCAGCCTGCCTTGCTTCACAGCTGGGCCTTGCATGGACACTTCCAAACCCTGTACAAAGAGGAGGAATCTGCAGATCTCTGTAGCTCCTGCTGGATGGCCCCAGGCAGTGGCTGACTTGGCACCTCCCTGGAGACCCAAGAGCCAATGTACCCAGTGGTCAGTGTGAGACCATACCAGATTACAACTCTTTACATCCATAAGTGACACACTCAAGGGGAAGACTTAGTGAGCACCAAAGCCCCATTGAATCAAGACCTGCTCCATAAGGGTATCTCCTGCACAGCAGCTCTCCCATTGTAGTCACAACTGGTCCCCACAACCAATTGGCCTGGAAGTCAATTACTCCCAATGACACCAATAGCAATCAAGGCTCAACTACAACAAGACTGTGCACACAGAAACTATGCAGGCCAGAAGGGAGTGGCAAGAAATATTCAAAGTGATGAATAGCAAGGACTTACAACCAAGATTACTCTACCCAGCAAAGGTATCATTTAGAATTGAAGGTCAGATAAAGAGCTTCACAGACAAGAAAAAGCTAAAGGAGTTCATCACCACCAAACCAGTATTATATGAAATGTTGAAGGATATTCTTTAAGAAAAGAAAGAAGAAGAAAAAGGTAAAGATAAAAAATTATGAACAACAAAGTGACAACAAATACATACCTATCAACTAATGAATCTAAAAATCAAACACATAAAAAATCTGATGAACAAAATAAACTGGTGAATGGAATAGAATCAGGGGCATGGAAATGGAACAGACTGACAATACTCAGAGAGAAGAGGATGCAGGGGTGTGTGTGGGAAGAGATTAGACAAAGATCTTATATGCATGTATGCATTACCTATGGATATAGACAATAGGGTGGCAAGGGTCTGGGGTGGGGTGGGAACTGGGTGGAGGGGACCTATGGGGGGAAAAAAGAGGGACATCTGTAATAATCTCAACAATAAAGATTAAAAAAGAAAAGAAAAACAAAGGAAAAATAAACAAATGGGACTACATTAAAACAAAAAGCTTCTGCACAGCAAAAGAAATAAGTATCAAATTGAAAAGGGAACCCACTGTATGGGAGAACATATTTTCCAATGATACATTTGATAAGGGGTTAATATCCAAAATATATAAAGTACTCATACAACTCAAGAAAAGGAAGACAAACAACCCAGTCAAAAAATGGGCAGAAGACCTACTAGGTGTTCCAGTTAATAATGCAGATTGTTTTTAATAGATGGAGTTACACATATGTTGATATATATGTGATTTGATATATATGCTATTTTGTTGTATTGACAGCAAGCTTCAAAACTTCATATGTCAAATTTGCTGAAGGTGTTAACATCATAGATATTTTTACACTTAAAAATGTTGAATTTCATGCCAAAAAAAGAGCATTTGCAGAAAGTTTTAATTCATTACTTTATTTTGAAGAAAAGTGCTGCTGAAAGTTATCGTATACTTCGGGAAGCTTATGGTGAACATGCTCCATCTCCAGATACTGTGAACGCTGGTTTAAACGCTTTAAAGTGATGATTTCAATGTGAAAGACAAAGAACGTCCCAGGTCAGCCGAAAGAGTTTGAAGACCAACAATTAAAGCATTATTGGATGAAGATGCGTGTCAAACTCAAAAACAACTTGCAGAAAGATTACACGTTGCTCAGCAAACAATTTCCGATAGTTTACAAGCGATGGGAAAGATTTTAAAGGAAGGAAAACCCATGTCAACTGAACAAAAGACAAATAGAAAACCAAAAAGTTATCAGTGAAATGTTGCTTCAATGGCATGAAAGAAAGTCTTTTTTGCATTGAATTGCGACTGGCGATGAAAAGTGGATTTATTTATAGAATCCCAAATGCACAAAATCATGGGTTGATCCAGGTCGACCATCAACATTGACTGCAAGGCCAAATCCCTTGGGAAAGAAGACAATGCTCTGCATTTGGTGGGATCAGGAAGGTGTGGTGTATTATGAGCTTCTAAAACCCGGTGAAACTGTTAATACTGAGTGCTACCGACAACAAATAATCAATTTGAACCACACTTTGATCGTGAAATGACCAGAATGTTCCAGAAGACATGGAAAAGTAATTTTGCTTCATGATGATGCACCATCTCACACTTCAAAACCAGTTAAAGACTCGTTAAAAGATCTTGCCTGGGAAGAATTAACCCACCCGCTGTATTCACCATACCTTGCTCCTTCAGATTACCACTTGTTCCGATCGATGGCACAAGCACTTTCTGAGCAGCACTTCAAAACATACGAAGGTAGAGGAGGGTGGGGGTAAGGGGGAGAGATCAACTAAAGGACTTGTATGCATGCATATAAACCTAACCAATGGACACAGACACCAGGGGGGTGAGAGCATGAATGGGGGCCTGAGGGGGGGGGGGATGGGGTGATAAGAACCCATATGTAATACCTTAATCAATAAAAAATTTAAAAAAGTAAAAAAAAAAACACATACAAAGAAGTGGAAATTTGGGTCTCTGAATGGTTTGCCTCAAAACAAGAAAAGTTCTATTGGGACGGTATCCACAAATTACCTGAAAGTTGGGGAAATGTGTAGCTAGTGATGGACATTACTTTGAATAAAGCATTTTGAATGTTTCTCTTGAAATTATCGTGTTTTCTTTGATTACAAAATCTGCTATTATTAACCAGTACAGCTAGTAAAAAGACCCTTCTCCAAGGAGGACAAATGGCCAAGAGACATATGAAAAAATGCTCACATCACAAATTATTAGAAAGAAACAAAAACAACAACGAGGTACCACCTCACACCTGCCAGAATGGCTACCATCAATAAAATCAACAAACCACAAGTGCTGGCAATGATGTGGAGAAAGGGAAACCCTAGTGCACTATTGGTGGGAATGCAGACTGGTGCAACCACTATGGAAAACAGTGTGGAGTTTCCTAAAAAAATTAAAAATAGAACTGCCATTTGACCTAGTGATCCCACTTCTGGGAATATATCCTAAGAAGCCTGAAACACCAATCAGAAAGAATATATGCATCCTCTATGTTCATAGCAGCATTACTTACAAAAGCTAACACAGACAATAGTGGGCTGAAGGCCTGGGGAAAGGATGTTAGGGGGAGGCGGGGAGTCAATGGGGAAAAAAAGGGGGACATCTGTAATACTTTCAACAATAAAGATAAATTTAAAATAAAACAAAGAGGGGAACAAATTTAGGTATTGTAGTTAAATAAATTTAATTGGCTTTGACCTTCAATAGCATTTATGTTTGTATCACCAATTTGGCACTTAGCTGGCTTGTGCCATTATTGTTGTTAGTAATAATAACAGTTTGTACGTTTTTGCTATGTTCCAAGCTATGTAAGGCACCTCACAATATTTCTAGTCCTCAGAACAGCCCTCCAAGCTATTATCACTCCTATTTTACTGATAGGGAAACAGACCCAGGAGTGTGTAACCTGCTCAAGGCCACAAAGTTCGCTGGGTCAGTGGCAGCATAACCGTTGAATGCAAGACTTCCAGACTCTCCCCATACAGCTTTCTCCGTGTCAAGTATAGCTGTTTACCGGTCCTGTTCTCTTTCTAAACTAAGTATCAGTGGAGGGTAGTGGAGGAATCTGGAAGTGCCATCACTCACCGTCTTCTGTGCCGTGCTCAGTAAGTACTGTTGATTGAGTCTCCAGTCTCCCTTTTGGTAGAGGACTTTTGTTTGTTTTAGTGTTGTTTCTACAGAAAGGCCAGCTGCAGCAATGAAATTACTGTGTAGGAATAGTAGTGCCTTTGCTACCAACAGAAGTTGGTATAGTATAGACTGTTAGCTAATATTTTTTAAAATGTGGCCCTGTACTATCACTTATAAATGGGTAGCATACATACAAATCCATTCCATTTGCCTAGTGGAAGCAGTTGCTGGGGGGTAAAATGTATGACCCGCAGTGGTCATTGAGTATTCCTGCCAATGTGATGACTGCAGTCAGGGTGGCTCGCTCCACCCTAAAGAGATTTGTCAAGAAGAGAAGCACTGCAATCTGTTACTACAAGTGGAAGTGCAATCTCGCCAGCTTGAAAAGCAGGGATCACTTTGCTCCCCTATTATAGAATAGAAAGAAGTGCTAACATGTCAGAGTGTCTAACTTCAAAGGAGAAAACATTTTAGCTCCCCACTGGATTACTCTGCCTCAATGACTCAGAACAAGTTGGTAGCCACAGAAAATATTAAAATTGTGTCTTTGCTAATGAAAGATTACTAAAAGTTGGTTGACTATTCTTGATGATCCATTCAATGGCACTTAATCAGCACATGACAGAGACTATTGTACAAAATCTTTGGAGGCAGCCACAGCTTACGTAGGGTCAACATTCAGTTCAATGAACTGCATATTTGCCCTTTTTAGCCAAAGAAGGATATGTAGTTAACTCACCAATAAATAAAATGCCAGCTGTTTGTTAGAAACTAAGCATATAACCCAAGAAGCTTTAATATCACACAGACAAAAAGGGCCACCCTGAAAAAGCTTTCTTTCAAAAATTGTTAAAAATGATAAATGGACCATCAATCAGTTTGGAAAATATTATATGCCTCTACAACATTATTCAAGAAATAAACAAAATATGGAATAGAGATGTCTCAATTATCAAAACATTATAGTGTCTTTTTGGCTTAATTTTTAGTAGACAAAGGATTTTCACCCTGAAGCTCTCCAGTCCTGATCTAGCTGCACTATTGGTTTCCTGGGCAAAGCACTTAAACTTCTTGCATTTTAGTGTGCTCAACTGTGAAATAAGCAAGATAATGACAACAATAATAAGGCTCAACACCTACATACCTCATTGACGTGTTTTATGAATTAATCGTATTGGACTTTGAAAGTACTTGTATGCTTTAAAAGCATTCAACAACAGTTAGCAGATTTCCACATTAATTAATATATATGGTCCATAGAATTGCATCAAAGGCTTTGCACAGTAAAGTGCATGCAGGTTACTTTATGGGCAAGACTTTACGTAACATAAAAAGAAAAAAACATTCTTTAACTGCTTTTGCTATTTACCCCAGTTTAGTGAGAATTATAAACCTATCCAAGTGAAAGATCAGCCTTTGACAATCTTAATGAGATTCTGAGAACAGGTAATGGATAACTGATGAAGTGATTCTCCCTTTTATCCCAGCAGCTTGTTCTTTTTCCCACTCTCACCCTTAACACTATCACGATGACCTCTTCTCTCCCTATCATATTAAGTCCTTCTTTTCCATCAAAGATGAAACGTCTAAGGCAGATTCAGGTTAGATAAACTCTGATTCTATTACATAGCCACATGAAGAAAGTCTTCTCTATCAAATAAAGCCATAATTATGTCATGCTAGATCATTAATAGACTGTTAATTGCAATTAGTTTTATCCTGACACATGACCCCCATAAGACTGTCAGTGTCTAGGACCAGTCCCTACATTCCTACTTCCTGAAGAGTAACATGAGCTCTCAATAATAGAGCTCTCCGATCCAAGACCATGCAATGAATGGTTCTGATTATTTTTTAAGTCTTTAGATATTTATCATGGTGTAATTTTTCAAAAATAAATTGCCACCAATACCCCCTACTTAGACTCAACACCTGTGATTTTGTAGATATTGCTTCAGATTCAATGTCCTTCATTATGAATTTGGAAGATGTGCACAGAACTTCCTTAATGGAAACCTGTTCAGCTGATGTGGCTCCTATGCCTTCCTTGATCTGTTGGCTTCACTTTTCTTTTTGCCACAACTCTCATGCATGATCTGACCCAAATCATTTAAAGACTCCTGTCTCTCCTCTCTTATGAAAACATGTCTGCCAACAAAATGTTCAAAGCTGATACGTTCTTTGCTGCAGAGGGTTTTGTGGTTGATGTTCATATCATAACTAGTGTGCAGAAGTCATTGAACAATAACATTAGGACCTAACAATTGGAAGATCTAGGAAACTACTGCACAATCCTTGAGTTGTTGCTTTGCAAAGCTAATAGTTTCTTCTATTTCATAAGCTAAAGAATCTCTTTGATGGAGCAATGACCTTGAAGTCAGGGGATCTGGATTTTGGTCCCAGTGCTGCCCGAAAGCAGGAGCAGAGGGACCTTGGGCAAGATACTTCAGTTCCCTAAGTTGATGTTTCTTCAAAAGGTTTGAACGTGATAATCTCTCAGCTCTCTATTGACCTTAAAATATATGTATAATAATATGATTCCATGATTTCATATGCATGTTTATTTAAAAGCTATATAAAGGAATGAAGAAATCTGCTATGATTTGTTTATTTATTTATTTTTTGAGTGACTGACTCTGATTTTATATACAACCTTTGGAGAGCTGAAATAAATTATAAACTTCTATTTAGAGAGCCACAAAAATGAAAACAAAAACAAAACAGTCCACATTAACAGGAAATTAAAAGTAAGCACCAGTTCAAATAAAATCCAAACTGCTGTTTCTGTCCCAGAAGTTGGAAAGCTAGAGACAAAAAAATAAAGAAATAATAGATAACAAAAAAGGAAAGATATAATAATGGAATACAGAGGATCCTGTGGGGGATTTGGCCTCTCCTTCTATCCTTTTCCTTTTTATTCACTGATCCCAAAGGACACAAGAATTGTTTAGGCATATTTTTTTATGCCCTGAATAAATAGGACAGAGTTGCAATACAAGTGCAAACGAAGAGGAGACTGAGTTCATTTACCTGGTCTTAAAAGCTGTTGTTACCACTAGCAGGGCTATTACTAGTCCCAGCTGTCTTTCAGTGCTACCCATAAGGAAGGCACTGTACCAAAATAAATGTTTCTCTGACTGAGACTAAGGGCATTCCTTTTCCAATTAATTAGTTCAGAATTTTCTATTTTTATTAACACTAATCACGTGGGCCGGAAACAGGAAAGTCATTTATCATGAGACTATGAACTGTCATGCCTGTACACTCCATATATCATCCTTAGGTATTAAGTTAGAACATGAAATGACTGCACCCCATTTTTCCATCTCACATTCATATTTGTTAGTAAAAGAAAGCAATGGAAAGCAGTTGAACTCAATCAACTTTCAGACTTAAAAGAAAAATAGGCCTTTAGAAACAGATATTGTAGATCAAACAGGGAAAAGTATATTTTTCCAAGTACTTTCACTGTGTTGCCTCAAGACCTTGCAACATATTTTATTAACATAAAAATATATCTCGAGTTAATGGATCTCTTCAGAATTTAGGGTGTGAGGCTCCCAGAACCTCTTTACGAAGCTGTATTCTCAGCTTAAAAGCTCTTACACTCTGACCTGTGATTTTATTTAACAGGATTTAGTGAATCTAGTCAATCATATATGATATTTCTCTTATAATTTTATTTTTTATAATAATACCTTTTATTTATATTGCATTTTATACTTCTCAAAGCATTTGTTGAGTGATCAAAACATTTCACTTATGGGCATAAAGAGAAATTATGCTCATTTTAGAAATTAGGAGTAAAGAGAGAAGAGTTGTGGTACTACAAGAAGCAAGGACGTATCTCCTTTCAACAACCATATTGGGACTTGTTTATATGGTCACTCCATGACCCAAATACTATAAACTGCTTACTACCTTTCAAAACTGCTGGGCATCAAATTAATATTTATAATGTGTCAACTAAGTGCCAGGCAGGAAGCTTGGGCTGGAGATATGAGAAGCTTGTAAATGTAATTGAGGATTTTTTTTGGTAACTCACCAGGTTATACTGTTATATAGCCAATGTTAAGACCAGTAGTGCTGTGGAAAGAGTTCAGGCTTCAGGAACCCAACTGACCTGGAATTAAAATACTGGATCAATTGCTTACCAGCTAAGTGATCTTAGGAGTTATTTTACTTTTCTGAGCTTCAGTTTTTTCAACTGGAGCCAATGAAGAAAACCTCTCAGGGCAAAAGTATAGGTAAAATAAGATAATGGCTATAAAGTGGTTGGTACATGATACATATTTAATGAATAATAACTCTGTGGAAAAGGGAGAATAGAGGGAAAGAGAGAAAGATGGAGAGCTCAGCCAACTTAATTCCTTGATACCTTGATAAGACTAGCATTATGAAATGTGATATAGCAGACCGTAAACAAGGCTCTTTCAGAACCCACCACTTCAAAACACATGCGTGCAGTGGCATTTACACCTCCCAAATTCAGAGAAGGACCAACTGTCTGTATGACAAAGAAAAACACCCCTCCTGCACAAAACAGACTGGGTTACTCACCAGTAGAGAGCATAGCAAAGAGTGTGCATCTTCATGAATCTAGACTGAATACAATCACCGCAGGACGGCAGGCAATCTGTTAGTGAAAAGGCTAATTGTACTCCATTTTAGAAAACAGTTGCCCTGCTGGCTACCACAGAGATCCAGATGTCACTCATTCCACAGGCATTTTCAATGACAGGACAGCGTGAAATAGGGTTATACTTTCCAGGAATCCCTGAGTGTAGCGCAGTCCACAGAAGCAAAGGCCATAGCATTGCCAGCATTTCTGGTGTGCAGGCTGCAGGTGGCCACAGAAAACCTCTGTACTAACTTAAATCCTAACATTCCCCAATCTAAAATTCAAAGGCCTATCTCAAGTCTAACTGCTGGCTTTAAATTGCAGAGCCAGAAAAATTGAACAACTAACCTTCAGAAGGAAGTATGAATTTAGTGATAGATCGTTTTACTCATCATCTTGACAAGTAAACTACTTTCCAAATCTACTAATGGGCTTTAAGCCAAACTCCCACTTACTAAAGTATCCTCAAAAGGCAGACTGCGTCATGATTCAGGATTTATGGTAATGTGGAGCAAAAGTGAGGTAGGAAATTGGTGATCACTAAACCACAAGGGCTTCAGTTACTGGCACTGACTGAGACTATGGAGAGGGAAAGGTCAAGGTGAGAGAGGTCTGAAAGAACTGATTTTATTCTTGATACATGGGCTCTACTAACTTCACCATGGTTGAGGAAGAGAAATTAAGAGAGAACACTCCTATTTACAGGAACTGTACCAAATTCCCTGTAAAGAATTTCATGTCATCCCTAGAGATGTTCTCATGCTACAGTTGCATGAGGAACAAACCTCTTAGAAGAGCAAAGGGTACATTTTCAGAATGCTTGGTTCAAATTTACTAGCATAAGTTACTTCTCTTGTGCAATTAGATGTCTTTTTACTTATTACTGTCATGGGAAAATTCATTTGGAACTAATAAATTTTTAATATTTTTATAGGAGTCAATCAGTGATAAGACTTTCTGCTTTGATTTCATATTTAATCTTCTGATATAATGACAACAATCCCCAAAATGGAGGAGAAGCACACAGCTGTTTAACTTAGGGCTTATTTTTCCACTCTCTTTATAGTTTTGAGAGTGCCAGAGATGATAGTAATAACATCTGATTTGACTTGAGTGGCAATCTTTTCAATTTAATAATTCTGATGTCATCTTCTCTGTCATGCTGTCAAGTTTAATTCCCACTCATACCATGATTAATACTCTAGTGAAAACACTGCCTGATTTTAGTGCTCATACACACTTGTAAAGCTTTGCTCTTCTCAGCTACAGTGGAAGCTTCTTCAGTGAACCAGGATAAATCAACCCCACCTGGAGTTTTATCAATTACTGGTATAAACCATTGAACATTCCCATTTTACTCTGAAACTTTATTAACCTATGGTGCATTTAACATTTTAGTATCACTTTATTTTCCAAATGTTTTTAGAGATTCTTCTCAAACCATTCAGTGACTTTCCCAAGATCAGAGTTATCTATTGTCCAATTAAGAACGAGCTGAAAACTTTGTTTCTCAGTCAACCGCTTCATTAAGATAAAGACCATTTACAAGCACCTGCCCTGTGGGCTCAACCTAGCTAATAGGGGTTAATCATGTTCCAAAGTTTTGCACATTTCCATCTACATATAGACAGGGGGTATCAGGATATTTTTAATTTTAGAAAGGCACTTTTCCTCCTGAGATTTATTTATTTCAAAGGATAAAATGAAGGAGAGAAAATCAGTAGAGAATGAAATTCTGAGAAATTAGAGTGTGAGGCTATGGTTAGGAAATCCAAAACAGAGCCTGGCTCTCAATGCTTATAGCTAGCTACAATGGGAGGGATATACAAGCCCTAAAATATCTAGTTTAACAAAGGAAACAGAAAGGCACAGAAGCCCTGCCAACTCTGTGCTAAGAATTCAAGGATGAAGGACACAGGGAGCGAATGTCTGAAGTTTACATCTCAGGCTGTAGGATGGACAGTGCCTCTTGGATCTCTCACTAGCAACTCCAAAACCTCCCATGGTGAAATGTGAGGCTCGCAGTATCTCCAAACTTCTTAACTTTACCATGACTATTAAGTGCACGAACCAATATCTTTCCTATACTCCAAGCATGACAATGAGGTATGTTTCTTTGAAAAATCAGGGTAATTATTTCTTTACAATTGTGGTTAAAGTTTGTCCTCACTGGTTTTGCAGAAATGACTCCAAGTCAGGCCTTCATCAGTCTGTACCTGGATCTGGGCAACAGCCTCTTTGCTTATCTTCTTTTCTCTATTCTTATTTACTTCAATATTTTTGCAACCCAGGACTTAGGCACCCCTTTCCAATACCTACACTTCCAGGTATTGGAAAGTACAGTGAGTGGAACCACCCCACTCCCACTTTCAGCCCAGGAGGTTCAGGTGTCAATGGCTCTATTCACCCCCTTCCAAGAGAGACATGGATCTGGTCTAGCATATCTAAACCCGAAGTTCAATTCTAAGACATCCCCTGGGTTTCTGAGAATCTTATGTAGGCCTGAAGCTCATGGTCACCAGATTTTTGTCACAAGAAGGATAATTCCCTGAGAAAGGAGCTCTGGTAGAGAGATGGCAAGAAGGGGAGGATCCACAGCAGGCCCAAAGACTTGGACTTCAGTGATATGAGCCAATAAATTCTCCTTTTTAGTTCCTTGAAGCTGAAACGATCCTCGCTGATACAAATCACACACACTTCTGACATGACATTCTTACTTGAAAGCTTGTCTAATGTGCTGTTTTGCTCAGGATTTTTACATTGTTTCCTCAAAATCCAAACTGGTCCATTCTTTCTTTCCAAATTCTCCTCTTTACAGTTTGGTCCCTTTATCTATAGACTAGAGGCCCAGTGCACGAATTCGTGCACCAGTGGGGTCCCTCTGCCCAGCCTACACCCTCTCACAATCCAGGACTGCTGGGTCCTAACCACTCACCTGCCTGCCAGCCTGATCACCCTAATCCCTCTGCCTGCCTGTCTCATCGCCCCTAACCACTCACCTGCATGCCTCATCACTCCTAACCTCTCTGCCTGCCTGCCTGCCTGATCACCCCTAACTGCCTCTGCCTTGGTCCCCGCCACCATAGCTTCATCCCGAAGGATGTCTGGAATGATGTCCGGAAGGTCATTCGGCTGTTCGGTCTAATTAGCATATTATACTTTTATTATTGTAGATGTGCCAGCTTCCCTCTCCCTTGACCCCCAGTCCTGACACAGTGCTGTCCTCAAAATCCCTTTTCATCTCCTTTTGCAAAAAAAAAAAAAGTCTTTTGCATCTTTAAATGCTGTTTTTAAAATTCATCCAAATTCTTCATTCTACTTCTCATAAGCACTTTTTCATTTCCTATATTCCATTAGTATGCACCTGTCAAGGCTCAGGGCAGGCTGTCCCCAAATATCCCATAATGGCATATTGATTACTTTGCATTAAAATTACTTGATAAGCAGCCAGTGCAAGAAGGACACATTGACCCTCCCTTGTCTCCTTAAATGCAGAAAATAAATCTCCCCTGTGAAAGATGCCCTCCTTGATCCAAGGGGGTTAGAGTAAGAGAATCCAAGGCCAAAAAGCCTGTATAAACAAGCCTTATCACTCTTTACTAATTTATTACCACAAGCCCTATGTCTGTTTAGATTCTTTAATAATGTGCAGCCAAACATAAGCTTCTTTGTCCAGTCCATTAATCACAAACTTATTGTTTCATTTTCTAAAAAGTATAAAACACTGACTGGTTCATCATTTCTCCCTGAACATCTTTTATGTCTTCCATGCACATGAATTAAGTTGGTTTTCTCTGGTTAATCTGGTCTTGTGTCAATTTTACTATTAGTCCAGCCATAAGAACTCAAGAGGAGTGGGGGGTTGGGGGAGTTTCCTCCTCCCTGACACACCTGATGATAGGTTAATGTGACTTCCTCAACTAATTACTTAGTTTCCTTAATCAAATTATAAATGTCTTAAGAAAAGAACCATGAACTGTATAATGATTGCTCTCAAAACTTTAAAAATTTATGATTCTCTTTTTGATAACTAAAAAATTCTATACCTATTTTAATATTATCTGAAATTTCAAAACAAATTAAACATGGTTACCAAAACCAAGCTCAACATTTGGTAAAATACTCAATATGCATTTTTAAACTCAAGTTGGCCAATAAATTTGGATTGTGTCCTCAAGACCAGTATTTCCCAAACTCAGGTGAACACCAGAATCACCTGAAAAGCTTAGGAAAACTCAAGATTCCTGGGTCTTACCTCCAGAGCTTGTTTTCCAGTAGGTCTAGGGCAGACTGTAAGAATGTGTACTTCCCAAGTGATGCCGATACTCTGGTTTGAGGACCAGTTTAAAACCACTGCCCTGTAAGCACGTGCTTCTTCTCTCTACCCTATTTTCCATAAGAGCATGGTCACTGAGGTCTAGACCCAGCACTCCGTCTCTGCCTCTCTATGACCATGAGAAGTTACAATATGAGGCAATAGAGCACAAGGCTCTAAGTCGAACTCTGTGGTCACACAGAATAGGTTACTATTCTAGATCTTCCAGGGTGCTGGATGGCCTTGATTTGGCAAATTCCTTACTCTCCCTAAGCTTCCATTCCCTAATATATAGCATGACACAATAATAAACTTACATCACAGGTAAGGATTAAAAGTGAATTGCTTCTCACAATGTTCAGCACATAATAAGTGCTCAGTAAATTCTTTTATTACTGGTGTTATTGCTGTTAGCAACAGGAAGTTAACAGTCTTCTGATTTGCAGTCCAGGATTCTTTCAACTCAGCCACAATATCTCATATATGAAGATACCTTTCATTATAGTACTGACCTCTAATATTATCCTTTCCAATGTCTCATTCTATTACTCTGTTATATTACAATGTTTAAAACTGCCTTACTTTGAACAACCCATATTTTTTTCATTATATCAGAAAATGATTTTTTTCCTTCAGCCTAATTCAATTAAAACTCAAATTTTGGAAAGTTTGTGCATTAAAACAAATTGGACACTGGGATAAAATAGCTTCATTTCCTCTCCCCCTGACAATTATGAATAGTTTTCCTACAAAATATATTGAGGCCTCCCATAGGCTCTATCTAGGAAATTCTCAACCATATTACCACCATGAAGGATGATTAATTGGGCATTTCACAAAAATAAAAAAGCAAGAGGAAAACATGGTTAATTGTTTCCTGCTGTCTTGCATTTACCTACATGAAGAGTGCAAGCTGGATGGGACCTTACTCTTACTGTGGTCATGGAGTTTCTAAAGAGGCATCAACCATGTGCTCAAAAGCTTAAGTGAACCAGGGCAGAGAAGCATGATGCTAAGGAAAACAGGAACCAAGAACTAATTAACAATTAACATTTTTTTCATGCTTCACTATAATTAGTCAGATCAAAGGGGACCTGGGTTTACAGCTTTCACCAGGCCCATACTACTTTCTGAGAGGTTAACAAACAGCCTTGCATCAGGACTTATTGTTCACAGACAGAATTTGTTTTCTTGTAAATCATTCCCTTGTGAATTCTTTACCGGTTATTTCCAGTTTAAAGTGCTGCACTTGAGAAAATTTGCAGAGGAGTATTTGCTGCATGTTGTAGATTGCTCATGAACACCTCAAAACAACCCTGGAAGGTTGGCATTGTGGCTCCAGGTGACATGACTTTAACCATGCCCCATTGCTAAGAAGGAACAGGAAGTGAACTCAGATCTTTTAAAAAGTCAGTGATTTGCAAACACTTCTGATTACAAACGAATCACCTGAGCTGCTTATTAAAAATATCATGTCCTGCTGAGTTTGACCAGGCTCTACTTGGACCTGGGCATCTTATCTGCTGTTCCCTTCAGGATGAACTGCTTCTCAGGGGGTGGCCCAAGGAATCCTGCCTAAACTGAGCCCCTTTTGGCCTCAGGAGAGTTGGGGCATGTGAACCACCTGCACCCCAAAGGCCAGGAGCTGACCCGTGGTGGATGCCGAGGGGCAACTGCTCTGGGAGGTATGTGTACTAGGGGTTCCCTTCATCCCGCTGCACAGGCATGGACTGACCTGGTACCACCGCTGCCTCTTTGGCCCAAGACGTAGGTATTTGTATGCATGGGTGGGTGGAGGGAGGCAAGGACCCCGGAGTGACTACAAGTAGTTCTTTGGTCACTGGGGAGGAGAAAGGCACACGTGAAACCTAAACCTAGGGCTCAAGTACCTGATTCCAGCTGATGTAAGAGCGAAGAGAAAGAGGTACTAAGAGCTATGGGTCGCAGTTCCCAGCAGGAGGAAAATGAACAGTGTCAGCCCAGAAGGGAAAGTCACCACAGCAGAAGAATGAAGATGAAAATACAATGAGAGATAAACCCCAGTGGGAGGCAGAAAAAAAACGCTGAATCTATAAATGAGAGACATCTAAATGGGTCTGACGCATCTGTCTCCCTGGAAGAATTATTTCCGTTGTTTTCATCACAGCTGGGAAGCTGCGGAGCATCTCACTGGGAGATACTCCTCCTGTTCAGGAAGCATCAATGATGACATGAATTCTTTAGCACTTCAAAGCATAATTTTAGCCAGGCTGTAAGTCAAGGTGTGCATCTCCATGAGGCCATGCTACTGTGTCCTGACAGTACGTTTAGAAGAGGTCCATAGCAAGGACTCCACAGCCACAAGGGCCATTTCTGCAGTTAAATTCTCCGACCACCAATCCTGAACTCACCCGTCCTACAACTAATTTGACAGGATTTCTTCCACTTGCTGACCATCAGATGAAGAATATAACAAGCCAAGATCTTCTATATGACCGTGATATCAATATCTTTGATGAGATAAAGCTAATGTCTTTGGCTACACAAGAACGTTTTACTCCAATGCAAGTCTCATGCTTTTTTGAAGAACTGGATTCTGATTCTGGGCTTTTCTTAAATCCAAGCCACAGTGGCACCTCTGTCACCAAGTCTAATTTCTCTATGTGTGAAGAAGATGCTATAGGTTCTAAAAAGTGACCTCGAATCCCTTTCCCATAATGCCTTAGACGGGGCTGTAGGAAGCTACTACTCAGAGCCCAATAAGCTTTGTCCCATGGATTATAGGGGTGATTCTGGTTTTCCTGGGGACCTTGTATTTCAATACATATTCCATAACCACACTTACCACTTACAGCCAGGTGCACTAGAATCCACTTCTGAATCTTTTTCATGGCCTGAGAAGTCACAGATAAAAAGGAGTAGGTAGATACATCAATGACATAGACAGAAACTTAAGCTATGATGAATGCTGAGCTAAAACTCTGCACATCCCTTTTTCGGCAGCTAAAACTGTCTGGATGCCTATTGATTCTTTCAACAGCATGCTAAGGAGGTACTACCTGACAGATTTACAAGTGTCACTTATCCATGATACTAGATGAAAAGGAAAAAATAAAGTTGCTGCTCAGAACTGTCATAAGCACAGATGGAATATAATTTTGATTCCAGAAGATGATGTATGTAACTTGCAAGCAAAGAAAGAAACCCTCAAGAGAGAGGGATCCCAGTGTAATAAAACAGAAACTGCATAACATTTGCATAATATTTTTAGTAGGTTAAGAGGTGATGAAGGTAGGCCAGTCAAACCAATATACTCTTCAATTCAGCCATAACAAAAGTGTTTTGATTGTACCCAAGGAGCTGGTGACCTCAGGCCACAGCAAGGAAACGCAAAAGGAAGAGAAAAAGTGAGAGAAGAAATTGAAGATGGATTCCATTAATATGTATAAAGTAGTAATGTTCAGAAGATGATGTATGGATCACAAACCATAGAAACTGGCTCAATAGTTAGCTCAAGTGTTATATAAGCATCTTTAAGTACTGCTTCTTGAATCACTCAGATAAGGCTACATTTTGAAGCTTATATCAACAGAAGTTCAGGACTTCAAGATCAGACTTGTGGGAAATCCTGGGAAAGCCACAAATTTTTGTGAAGTCCTTCTGCATTATATGCACAATTCATAAACATGCACAAAGAATAGGCTAACATGAAAACTTGATATGACTATTCAGTCACTTTGGTAACCATTTTTTTTTAGTAAGATGGTCACTTCAAAGAGAGCAAACACTGGATGTAATTATTTTAAAAAGTATTTCAGTTTTTATGACTTGAAATGCAGCTGGTCTTAACATAAGTCTACTGATGTGTCTGTCCCAAGCATCTAGAATATTCTCATTTAGTTTATTCAGTCTGAAGTATATAGTGAGCTTTTTCAAAAGCTATTTTATTTTAATCTTTATGAATACTTAAATTCATAAAGTATTTCTCTGTGGGAATAAATTTTATAATTGAATTTATAAAAATTCACTTTTCCCTGATATACAGAAATTCTAAGTAAATTTACCTTGGATAGTTTTCCTCCAAAACACCCACATGCAGGAATATAAGTAAATATATATCTAGCAAATAGGACAGCATCTTAGACTCAAGCCAAACTGAAGTCAATATAGTATGTTAAACTGATCTGGGAAATCCCCCCTTGGATTTAGCAGCATACCATATGAAAAAAACAATAACTATAAGTGGCCAAGCTCTAAACCAAGGTATCAAAAACAAAACAAAAAAATGAAGTTTTAAAATATTAGAGTACATTGGCTTTATTGGCTGAGAATAAAGACCTCTATGGTCACAGAAGGCTTTAGAGAAAGAACAGAGCTACCTATGCACAGGGAAATAGAACTCCCTGCCAAGTAAAGCCAGCCTATAGGGATGGCCTCACACTTGTAACATTGATGTCTAATAAAAAAACCTCACAGAGCTTAATGTGAAAAAATTACAAGCCATAAAAGAACACAAACCAACAGGAGGGAAAGAGTTAGTAGATGAGCATAGACCCTATAACGAAACAACTGGAAATACTGAAACCATATGAAGCAAGACAGTAAGAGGCAAGTGTATTTGAAAATGAACTAAAAAAATTAATCTTAGAAATAATGCTATCGAAATGAAAAGGAGTTATTAACATGAATATTGTTAGTCAAATGTCTAATTTTAAAATAAGAATCAAGGCTGTCAGATGTTATTTCTACCATAAGACTCATTTGCTTAATAATGTGAAATCCCAAGTTGGTTTGCAGAAATGCAGTGTTTTATAAGAGTGGATTTTATAATAAACTTTTTCTCCATTAAAAAAATACACATTTTACTCTAGTAGGTTTGTATGAGGCTGGGAAACAGAATCTTTAAAAATCTTCACGTAATTCTTATTTGCATTGTTTGGTAAACCAATTGCAAAATTTAAGAGACCATCCCAGGGTAATAATCTCATTTCTGTCACAACTTATATATATGTCAGTCCTCCGCCCAGAACCCTGAGTGATTCCCATTTTCACTCAGCATAACAGCGAGAATTCTTAAAATGGCCTACAAATGCTATATGAGCTGGCCACTCTTGCTTCTTAGACACCAACTCCCTCACTCATCCGTCTCCAGACACAGGCCCTTTGCCATCCCACAGACGTGCCAGGAATTTCTGTCTTTGTGACTTGGCACTTGCTTGTTCCTTCTGCCTAGCACAATCTTCACCTAAATATCCACATGGCCAACTCCCTCGCCTCCTATATGTCTGCTTAGCAGCAGCTCAATAAAGTCTTCCCTGATCATCCTGTTTAAAACTTCAACCTTATCCCACTCCTATAATTCCCAATACCCTTTACTACCCTGCTAACATGCCATTTAATTTACTTATCATGCCTATTATTTATTAGCCTTCTTCTCCTGCGACAGAGTAAGCACCATGAGGTCAGGGGTCTTTGTTTGTTTGTCTACTGATGTGTCTGTCCCAAGCACCTAGAACAGTACCAGGTATGTCAATAAATTCATGTTGAATTAATTAATTAATATAATTGGAACAAAACTTCATCCAACAATACTGAACTTTACTATGTCAATATTCTTTATTAGGTCAATCCAATTCTATGCTATTCTATTATTAAAGTGTTGGCAGCAACTCACTACTCGATTAATGAAAAGCACTGACACAATTAAAACTCTCCTGCTTGTTTGACAATAACGTGGTGGATGCCCATTTATGTCATCAGACCAATTTCTCACAATGTGCCATTTGATGGGTCAAATACAAAAAGCTTCCTCCAAGGGTTAACAACTGTAATACTCCATGTACAAATGAGAAAGATGATAAAATTAGAAGTTTGGGCATATAATTCCTTTGCCAACATGCTTATTTAACTTTGAGGTTACACAGCAAAGTTGTAATAAACACATGAGTATACTAAACAATGCATTGGTGAGTCATCAAAAGAAATACTAACATGTTTCAAATTATATTAATTTAGTTACAGCAAAGAATAATGTTTTAAATAATGTTATAGTTTAATCAACATGTTTTGTGATTTCCTTTCAAAACTGTTCAAATGAAAGTACTGGTTTATTTTATATGAATAAATTCAGATGAACAACTTTAATAGACCCAATATTATAACCAATTATTTGTAGTTCTATCTTATGGGATCTTAAATATCCTTTAAACTTGGTTTGGCTTCATGTTTCAGAATGTACACTGTAAGCATTTGCCTACTATGTTAGTTTGCTAGGGCTACCATAACAAAGCACCACAGACTGGGTGACTTGAACAACATAAATTTATTTTCTCACAGTTCTGGAGGCTAGAAGTCCGAGATCAAGGTGTTGGCTGGATTGGTTTCTTCAGAAGCCTCTCTCCTTGGCTTACAGATGGTTTTCTTCTCCCTTGGTCTTTACATGGTCTTCCCTCTGTTTATGTCTGTCTCCCAATTCCTTATAAGAACACCAGTCATATTGGATTAGGGCCCAGTCTCATATCCTCATTTTAACTTGATTATCTCTTTAAAGAGCCTATCTCCAGGTCATATTCTGAGGTACTAGGGGTTAGGGGTTCAACATATGTATTTGAGGGAACATAATTCATCCCAAAACATCATATTCCTAATTCTAATACTTAAAACATACTCAGCAATAACTATATTATTTTACATCTTTATCTGCTGTCATATATGTAACCAAAAGCTAAAAGAAAAATAAACAGTTTCATATTCAATGTGCTTCACCTCCCTAAAATAAACAGAAATGAACTGGCTAAAATATAAATGAATTAATTAAAATTAATTTAACTATAACTAAGATTTCCACTTTTTCTCATCAACTAGGGAGAATAAAAGAACTTATATTTTCCTCAAAGCTCAGGCTTTCTTCCTAGATATTTCAATTAAGATTTATATAGGCATGTCCTTTTTTTTAAGTCTACACAGACATGCCTTTTTTTCTTTTTTTTCCCCTAAACATTTTTTTCTGGGCACTGGTGTAAATTAAAAAGAGAGAGGAACATCATCCACCTGAGGGAGGATCAGTCAAGCAATCTAGGAGGAAACATGAGGTTAAATTAATAGTTTGTGGTCAACCACATAAAGATGTTATCAACAGCAAACATGCTAGTGCCCAGTTAGTGTTGCTCAGTGGTTGAATATCAACCTTGAACCAGGAGGTCACGGTCCCAATCAGGGCACTGGGTTGTGGGCTCCATCCCCAGTGGGGGAGTGCAGGAGGCAGTCAATCAATGTTTCTCTCTCATCATTGATGTTTCTCTCTCCCTCTCCCTCTCTTTATTTTTTTTAAATAAAATTTTTTAAAAATGCTAGTAATCACTGCTATTTCCACATTATATAGAGTGGAATCTGAGTGGAATACAATTGTCAATAGCCAGACTTGTGTCAAGTCAAACATTTCCTGAAGACCTACTATGTATATATAGATAAGGAATTGTGCAAGACCCTTAGGGAGATTGAGAGAGAAACTACTTAAAGAAGTGAGGAATTTTTTTACTTGGTGAATGAAAGAATTAGTATAAATATAAGAGCTGTCCACAAAACTTGAAGGCTCTCAGGCAGAGGAAGGACTTGGATTTATTCTCCGGCTCCAGAATACAGAGTTTAATTAATTGGTTCAAATCATGAAAGGTTGATTTTGGCTAAAAGACCAACTAACAGAATTATTCAGTAACATTAGGGTAGTGAGTTCCCTCTAACTGAATATATTCTTTTTTTCCCCCTTTTCCAGAGAGGAGGGGGGAGGAGAGAGAGATCCATGTGAGAAAATCATTGATTGGCTGCCTCCTGCACGCCCCACACTGGGGATCAAGCCCGAAATCCAGGCATGTGCCCTGACCAGAATGGAACTGTGACCCCCTGGTTCACAGGTCAACGCTCAACCACTGAGCAATGCTGGCTGGGCTCACTGAGTATATTCTAACAGAGGTTTGCAGGTGCTGTGGAAGGATTAATGTGTCAGGTAGAGAATAAACAACTTCCTTAGTTCCTTCCAAATCTGAAGAAGGAACTCTTCCCATTAGGTTTGCTATTGGTAGAAATTGGGCTCTCCCATGGGATTGTGAGAAATGCATGTCAAGGACCTAGCCACAGGAGATTGTGGTATGGTAAAGTGATTTAACTATGATGCAAAATCAAAGGAGTGCCCCTCCTGGGTTCCCAATGCCCCATCTTTGTCCATCTGCTACGAAAAAAGTCCAACCTTATCTTCATCAAGGCCAAGACAAAGACCGGTGTCCACAGTTCCTGTTTCATATTAAAGCTTAGCCCTAACCAGTTTGGATCAGTGGGTAGAGCGTCGGCCTGCAGACTAAAAGGTCCTGGGTTCGATTCCAGTCAGGGGCATGTACCTTGGTTGCGGGCACATCCCCAGTAGGAGGTGTGCAGGAGGCAGCTGATCGGTGTTTCTCTCTCATCGATGCTTCTAACTCTCCATCCCTCTCCCTTCCTCTCTGTAAAATATCAATAAAATTTTTTTTTTTTTAAAAAAAGCTTAGTCCTTTGCAGCCCTCGAGATCTGTCCCAATAAACAGTCAACTTGCCAGGCTTTCTCAGGCTTCTGATGGGTCCACCCCTAGTTAATGATCCCTCTCCTAGGTTAGACTGACAGGCCTCTATGGTCAAGCACCTCCCCCTACACCATTTTGACTACTAGTTCCCATGTGTTTACCTCTCCCTCTTTCCCCCTCCAATCCTGTGTGGGAGGGTAGGCTGCTCCCTACAAGGGGGAAGGAGGGTTGCGAAGCTGCAGCTTCCTGGTGAAACAAACAACCTCATGTTCCTCACTTTTACTAAACTCAACAATGTCTGATTCTCTTCACTTCCTTCTTATTAACAGGTTCATTCTCTCTACAGGTTTCCAATGATAGAGTGCATTGTCTAAGTAATATTTTGTTTATAATATACACAAAATATTATTATCTATTCAGTGATGCATTGCCTTCTATCACAAAAGAATTATCCAAAATTTCTTCAAACCTTACCAGTCATTGTAAAGGATCTGTGACACATCCCTCTCTCTGTCCTTTACCACTAAATTCAGATCAAGCCTACAATCAAAACTAGCCACCTGGTCAGGCAGATGACCCTGTAAGAACCATCTCTTACAAACAAAATAACACCAAGTATATCACTGCAGGAAATGGAAGGAAAAAACAGCTTCATTCTGCACCATTATCTTCCACACTATCTTTGTTACAACTTTCTAGGGAACCATGTGATAGTTTCCAATATTCAGCACTGGCTTCGTGGGCTTATTCCCATTTTGTGACCAACAGTGCAGTTAATAATTGTGATTAGAAAAACAAGAGGCTACTATAAAATATATCTGAAAGGAGACCTGTTGTTACTTCTGCTAATACCTTTGCTACGTTTTTAACAAGGGGTGAGAATCCTAATGGTCAGTGGGATTCTTTGCTCACTATGAGCAAATGTGAAAAAAGCCCTCAGGGTTACGAGAACAGCAGTGGGAGTGTGGAATGGAAGACAGTGAACGTCTGACGAAGTTAAGTTCCATTTGATTTCACACTCTGCCAAGTAGTGGAAACCAAAATCACCTAGTTTTCTACCCAGACAGGCTAGGATGATGATCCACAGTAAGAAACATTTTTTTCACTCTTGTCATTTATTTTATTTTACTTTTTGCCTGACACCCCCTAAATTAATAAGGGCGACCATCTTTCAGCAACTTAATCAGCAAAACGCCATCATTCTGTCAGCTGCTTAAGAAGGAAGTGTAAGGCAGAAAGCTGGGGTGGGGGCGGGTTGGATGGCAGAGAGGGAAGGAGGTGGGTTAGGGGTAGAGAGGGAGGAAGGGAGAGAAAGGTGTGAGAAAATAATGTGAGATCTCACATGTAATCTGAAGCTGAGGCAGCCATGTAATTACAAAGCTGCCTTTTCTTTTACTTGACAGCTTAAGAAAAGGAGGTGAAGAGAATCTTTAAAATGAAACATGACATTCCCTTATTAAATTTAGTCTCATTTAGATTTTAAATGGCTTAGTGCTTTGCATCTACTTCCACACTTGGTGCTATCAAAGGAGTATATGTTTAGTGGAAAGAGAAACTGCATTTTTAAAAACAGTACCAGTATATGCATGTTTCTAAACAATTTCTTTATAAACATTTTTATGTTTATAAAAGCTTTTTATGTCATCCAAGCAATAGTTGGACACCATTTAGTAAGTATAAATAAATGTATTTTAGCTTACAGAGAAAATGCATGGTATGCCTTTTGTTTACAAATAACGTGAGGCATAATGTGTGCATTGCATTAAGAATTTATTGTCCATTTCCGCTTCAGTTCCTCTCTACCGGGGTAGCCCAAAGAAACTGTACATCCACATTAGCAGTGCTCTGTGGCCTACATTAAATTGGAGCACTGTATGCTGGGACCTGAAGACCCCAAACAGGGGGCAGCAGCAATACATTTCTTGTGTGATGAGTGGCCTAACAAGTTTCAGGTATTATTTTCCATCTCACAGCAAAAGATGAACATCCCTGCTACTTCTCTGCTCCCCACACCCACTTTAACTTCCCTCTTGCCCCAAAGGACTCCAGACATTTCCAGCCAATGTGGGTAGGAAATGCCTCAAATTGCTGCAACTTCCCTCTGCTTGATAAATATTAAAAATAGTATAATAATGCCTAATATTTATTGAACATTCTGCATATTGCAAAATACTTTATATACATTATCTGCATATGAAATGGGTATCATTAACCTCATTTTATAGAAAAGGAAACTGAGGCTAAAGAATGCAGTTTGCTCATAGCAAGTAAATGACAGATTCAAGATCCCAACCCAGGTCTCTAACTTTAAATCCAGGCCTTTTCTTCCTTCCTTCCTTCCTTCCTTCCTTCCTTCCTTCCTTCCTTCCTTCTTCCCTCCCCCCTTTCCTTTTCCTTCCTTCCTTCCTTCCTTCCTTCCTTCCTTCCTTCCTTCCTTCCTTCCTTCTTTCCTTCCTTCCTTCCTTCCTTCCCTTTCCATTTGCCCTTCCCTTCCCTTTCCTTTCTTTTTAACAGCTTTACTGAGGTTTTATTGACATATAATAAGTTGAACTTAAAGTGTACAATTTGATAAATTTTGATATATATATATATATATATATATATATATATATATATATCAGTAAAAACATCACCATGATTTAGATAATAAACATATCCATTATCCATGTTTTCTTCCTGATCCTCTGTAATTCCTCCCTACCCCTATTCCATACTCTCCCATCCCAGGAAACTACTAATCTGCTTTCTTTCATTATAGATTGGTTTGAATTTGAATTCATTCCTTTTTTTATTGCTGAATATATTCCAGTGTATGGATATAGCACAATTTTTTTTATATATATATATATTCACTTGTTGATGAACATTCAGATTGTTTCCAGTTTGGGGCTAATACAAATACAGCAGCTATGGTCATATAGAAATCTTTGTAAGAATATATGTACTCAGTTCTCTTTGGAAAATACCTAGGAGTGGAATGGTTGGATAATCGGGTATGTGTATGTTTAACATTTTTAAGAAGCTGCCAAGTTGTTTTCCAAAGTGGTTCTATCATTTCACATTGCCACAGCAGTGTGTGAAAGTTCCAGTTCATCCACAGCCTCACTAATACTGAGCATGGTAAGTCTTTTTTAACTTTGATCATTCTGACAGGTGTTAAGTGATATTTCATTGTGGCTTTAATTTACATTTTCCTAATGACAAATGAGGTTTAAAATCTTTTCATATGGCTATTTGCCATCTTATATCTACTTTGTTCAATATTTTTAATTGCATTGTTTGTTTTCTTGTTGTTGAGTTTTAAATGTTTTTAGATATTTTGGATATGAGTCTTTTACTGGATATGAGATTTGCAAAAATTTTCTCCCAGTGTTTTTCAAGGAACATACATTCTTGTTTTTGACAAAGTTAGACTTAGTCATTTTTTTTTTTCATTATGGACCATGCTTTTGATATTGTATCTAAGAAATCTTAGCCTAACACAAGGTAAAAAATATTTCTTCCTATGTTTTCTCCTAGAGGTTTTATAGTTTGGGTTTACATTTTGTAATATGTTTGCAGTTAATTATGAACATGGTGTAAATTATGAACTGTATATTTTTATTTGTTTATTTTACTATTCTATATTTAAATTGTACTTTAAAAATTTTTTGACTATTTTTTAATGAGAGCTTGTATTTTTAATGTTTTAATTTATTTTTTAAAAATATATTTTTATTGATTTGAGAGAGGAAAGGAGAGGGAGAGATAGAAACATCAATGATAAGAGAGAATCATTGATTGGCTGCCTCGTGCATGCCTCCCACTGTGTATCAAGTCCACAACCCAGGCATGTGCCTGACCTGGAATTGAACCATGACCGCCTGGTTCATAGGTTGACACAGAACCTCTGAGACACACCAGCCGGGCTTGGACTACTTTAAAGCATCCCTCTATTCCAGTATTATCAATGGGTATGTTTTTTTAGGAATGCCATGATCAATTAATAAGAGATTTTTTGTTGTTAATACTCACCTGAGGATAATTTTCCCATTGATTTTTAGAGAGAGGGGAAAGGTGGAAGGGAAGGAGAGAGAGAGAAAGAAAGAGAGAGAAAGAAACATTGATGTCAGAGAGGCACATCGATTGGTTGTCTCCCAGACACATCCGGACCAGGGCAGGATATCAAGCCTACAACCCAGGTATGTGCCCTTGACTAGGTCAAACCCTTGACCCTTTGGTAGAGGGCCAACGCTCTAAACATTGAGAAACACCAGCCAAGGCAAGAGATTTTAAAATAAAGATGGTAAATAGCACAAACCAAACAATATTAAAGTAACTAACAAGTTATAAGAAATAGACAGACTCTGTGAGAGGAATTCACTATGCTCAAAGAGAAAGAATCCTCGCGGAAGGCGGAAGCCCCGCTCAGTTGCCCATTTGCTGGTGGTTGCTGATGTCTCAGCAGACAATAACAGTGAAGGTAGCACAGTAAGTGTGTGTTGTTCTGGAGTTCTATACTGTCAAGGCTCCTAACCAGAGACTGAAAAACAAAGATAGCATCACTCATTAAAGGCAGAGTTAAGTCTATCAAATTATACATTTTGAGCCCTCTTGGTTAAGTAACATTCCTCAACTTTTCTTTACCTTTAACTTTTTTTCTCTGAATTATAAAACATGATACTGTTTTCCAGAAGGGCTACTTTTACCCTGGGGCAAACTGGGGTGGAGATGTCTGAATCCACTGGAATAGCAAGCCTTTGTCTCTTTCTCGGAGGAAATCACTAGAAACTAAAAATCCAGAATCATTTGTTTCTCAGGTTGCTCTAAGGTTTTACTTTTAACATTCAGAGGTGGGAATGGTAGGTGCCTAGAAAGTTGTATTTTTTTTTAATCTAATATTTATTTATTATCTTTTTTTTGCAACTATAAATTACAATCACTAGTAATTACACACCTGTAATTTGTGTGTGTGTGTGCAACTGAAGAATAAGCAAACACAGCATAGGTCAGTTTTTTAAAAATCACAGTATTTCTTGGTGTTATTTGCAGAAGAGGGAAAATGTCTTGGACCCACACCTTGGAAATAAATATCAAGTAACCATAAAAGTATTCAGCTATTTTCCAGGTATCAGGGAGGTTCATGCATGGTCCCAGGCAAAGGATCAGAGTTCCTTCTTTAGATATTCCAGCTTTGCCAGTGACATCTCTTTTCTCAACTGTGCAACTTCCCAAAACATGTGGTCAACAGCCTGCTGTTTCACAAGTCCCTGCTAGATATATCAAATGTATGTAAAAAAGTTACATACAGAAGTATTCCTGTATTTACAAAAAGGAGAAACATGATAATAGTTGCAGAGTCTCCTAATTTAATTCTGTGTTTACAGGACTTACTCTGCCAGTGAGAGGACTTTTTTTGAAGCCTTCACAAATCCAACAGGTTGTAATCCCACTGCTTTAATGCTTAGACTCTAAGCCTTCGAGTATTGTTTCCACAGCCTCCAAAACCGCTGAAGCCAATTCACTTTTTGATAATGTTAAACATGGAAAAGGTATCTTTCTGATAGATTTTGTCTAAGAAAGGACAGGTTCTGTCTATTGTGGGCTCATCCTGCCAAGATCTGAATTCGTTATACAGAGATAATTAGTCTCTTTGCATTCTTTCACAATTGGCTGTGTCAACATTAGAAATATTCAAACCTGTGAATAATTTTTGTGTTTGAGCCAAACTGTTGACAATTTCCAGGAAGCAAAAATCTTAAAGGATTGAGATAATGCTCCGGAGAATGGCAGTTTTGCACCTTATATTATACATTACAATTGAAAGAGATATATGTGGGTTAAATGAAATCCATTGGTGATAGATTAGGAAGGTGGCAGAAAGCAAAGGGGGGAAATCTCTGGGATTGGATAAAAAGTAAAATGATAGGCACATACTTCTTTTACTGGTATATAGGTGGGTGCAGGAACGTTAACAGTCAATAATTAACTCAATATGAGGAGATTTGTGGTCTCCGCAGAGCTGTACTTTGAGGGGTCTGATAAAAGATAAGTTATCGCTATCATAGATGCAAAAAGACAACAGACAGTTGACCTTTGTCAAGGAAGATGCCAGCCTAGGAAATGACTTCCCACCATAAACTGGGTAGCTAAAAAGTTTTAATTTCAGACCATCCTTTGTGGTTACTTTAGGTCTATGAGTTTACAAGGCAGCCACACAGGCCTTTCCTGAACTTGTCAGGTTAGAATGTGGCCCCTTTTCATCCACAGCTATATTACCTTGAGGTCCTGAGGACTGCCACTCATAGCACTGCCTATATTTTTATTTCTTGTATGCCTCTTTTTTAAAAGGTGTCTTTTCATCTGGCAAAGGCTCTTGGTAGGTGATGATGGAGAACTGGACAATCTAAGAACTGGACAAAGCAGCTACTCAGCATGAAGTACTTCAATTTTCCCTTGTGCTTCTTTTAGCTGTTGTTCTGCTTTTGCCTGCTTGACAGTTGCTTTTCTCACCATCTTATGAGCTTCCTTAAATAGAGTAGCTGTGAGTTTCTCCAATTCCTGTTTAAATTGACCTCATACTTTAGAAGGCCTCTCACACTCTTCATCTTTTAGCTTCAGTTCCCTCTGAGATTTTGCAAGTTTTTCTTTTAATCTTTCATAGCCCTTTTCTCTGACTTCCACATAGATGGGCTTCATAAATGGGGCAGACTATTGGTACTCAACCAGAAAATATTATCATTGCCATCACAAGCTTCTGTTATAGAAGAACCCTGCAAAAACTCCCTGTATGCGATACGCTTGTCCTTTCTGGTAGTTAATTTAGTTAACCTAGCTCAGTAGTCGGCAAACCACGGCTCGCGAGCCACATGCGGCTCTTTGGCCCCTTGAGTGTGGCTCTTCCACAAAATACCATGTGCGGGCGTGCACGAACAGTGCGATTGAAACTTCGTGGCCCATGCACAGAAGTCGGTTTTCGGCCTGGGCGAGTCTATTTTGAAGAGGTGGCGTTAGAAGAAGTGGAGGTACGTTCGCTGAGGTTGACCCCTCAGATTGAGGACGGTTTTAGCAAAGGCCAGCTTAGGAGTACCCTAATTAAGTTAATAACAATGCACCTACCTATATAGTTTAAGTTTAAAAAATTTGGCTCTTAAAAGAAATTTCAATCGTTGTATTGTTGATATTTGGCTCTGTTGACTAATGAGTTTGCTGACCACTGACCTAGCTGGTACTCCAAAGTATCAGAGCAAAGTGCTGGATCTGTAACCTGGATGCTGAAGTAGTCTGCTCTTGAGCTCTCAATTCATACATGCCAAGAAGGTCTGGAGAAGTAGGTGAAGCATGGTTTGCTTCATGGAAGCCTTCTAAGGGGCCACTAGCCACAGCAAAAGTCTCATTGTCAGATGCCCTGATCAACCCACAGAGGCCGCTGCCTGCACTCAGAGAGGCTCCCAGGGCCACCGGAACAGCTGGTGCACCGCTGGGGTAGGGCTCATTCTGGGATATTGTATTTTTCACATAGGTCTGAAATCACTGGGTCTGTAACTTAAATTCTTCACCAAACCCTATGTTAATCAAGAGATCAGCATGCATCTTTCCAGGAAAAAAGAAGGAAAAAGACAGACTGAGGAAAATGTAACAAGCTAGGAGTCATAGGTATTAGTGAAAAATAAGTTCTTTACAGAAATGGAAATGGATAATTTTGGGAGGAAAGGTTAAGCAAAACAAAGTAAAACAGACAAACAAAAATAGTCAAAGAGAACGACTGCAATTTGAAATACACAATTTGAACCTGAAATTAAATTATTGGTATCCTTGATTATTATTTAAAAAATATTTCTCATAATGTTCACTTATTATTTTAAAAATATTTCTCATAATGTTCGCTTACCTGCCCTAATGGAAGCCAAACTCCTGACACAGGTGTTGGTAAAAAAGGAAAGACGTTTATTCAAGTGTCCACATCTCGAGAAGATGGGGGATTTTTCCAGTCCTCAAAAACCCATCTTCAGATCTCAATGCAGACAGGTTTTTATGAGGGCAAGGCAAAGCAAAACAAGGAGGCAGGGGAATGGCTGTGGACATGCAGGCAGTGTCATTGCTGGTCCGTATATGGATTCTCATGGTCAGCGTCCATAGTTGGCCTCTGGTTGAATTCCTGTGTCTGGGCAGTCTGTGTTAGCAAGGGCCTTGAAGGTCAGGCTGCTCCTTGGGTTCACACAGGAACTGAAACTCCTGAATTGTAAAGTATATTTAAAAACTTTTAACATGGAAGCTATAGCTTCAAGAGAACAATACAGTAAAACCTTGATAAATGGACTAATTCAGGTGAGGGGGTGTTCATTGAAGCTGAAAGCCCATTATATAATAAAGTAGGTTTTCCAAATGTGTATGTTAAAAAATTGACAAATTCATTAGTTTACCTGTTTTTACTTATGCAGACCTGTTTGTATAATTAAAATTAAATATGTATGAAAAGTTTAATTTCAGACAAGTTTTCTATATGTATTACAGTAAATTTTAAATTTATACTGAATAGGTCTAATAAATGTGTGAATTCATGTCACCACAAGTAAACAAATGCACATGGCTGGGGCATGGCTTAGTGTACATCATAACATCAGCTGGCATGCGTTAAAACTGCTTCAGAAAGTCATGCCACACGACAACAGAACCAATCACTGGGCGCAATTTGGTGTGATCACATGCTAATCACTCATGGAACATTGTTTATGAGCAGTGACTGCGATTTAAATATGTAGACTATAGTTGTAGGTATGTAATATTTATATGTACTGTAGGAAGTGGGCCTCTGTGATCCATCTTCAGCATAGTCAACTTTTAAAAATATATTTTATTGATTTTTTACAGAGAGGAAGAGAGAGGGACAGAGAGTTAGAAACATCGGTGAGAGAGAAACATCGATTAGCTGCCTCCTGCACACCCCCTACTGGGGATGTGCCCACAACCAAGGTACATGCCCTTGACTGGAATCGAACCTGGGACCCTTCAGTCCGCAGGCCGATGCTCTAACCACTGAGTCAAACCGGTTAGGGCGCAACTTTTAATGGAAACGGTTACTGAATCTCCCCAGGGCAAGCAGGATGTAGGGAGGAGGAAAGAGGATATAAGAACAAAGAACTGTGTATGTGAGCCAGCATCACGGTGGAAAACCCCAAGGCACCCAAGACAAAACACCTCACGCTGCCTCAACTAGACAGGGGGAGGTGGAGACAACTAGAAGAAAACCTCAGTCCAATTTTTAAATGGCCCAATGGGAGACAATAAGACCTAGGCAACGTATGAGAAAAACTATTAACCCCATAGTACTCAGCCAATGAAGGACCAGAGGAGGGACTCTTAGGGATAAATAGCCTGTGATCGCTACTCTATGTGTGCCTGTTCAATCTGATGGACACACGCTCTTGCAAGAATGTATTAAAAGTCTGATAAATAAATAAACTACAGTGTTTTTTCCAATATATGGCCTTTTTGCTAAAATTTGTTAAAAATAACAGTGAATTAATTTTTAAAAATAACCCATTAATTTAATTATAAGCAAATCTTGGTTAAAAGCATTTTAAAATTAACAGGGTGTTCATTTTCACATATGACATATAGACTAGAAATTTTGTCCATTAAATCCAAAGTCCACTAAATCAAGGTCTGCAAAATTGAGGGTTTACTGTATCAGGTTAGAGTAACAGTCTGAGTTTAACATTCACTAAGATTACTATGGGTAGCTTTATATGAGTGTACTATATTCATTCCCTGCTATGATATATTATTTCAAATATGCAGAAAGTAATGAATTTATATAATTAGCATTTCTATATCTACTTCCCAAATTATCAAATCTTAATATCTTACCAAATTTGTTTATTTTTAAAAATAATACATCATCATTCTTGATTGACAATTTACAAATAAGAATGAACTGTAAGGCATGAAACGTATACTTAACATATTTCCTCTCACTTCCCACAGGCTTTGCTGTTTGTTCCTATCCTCTATAAACTGATTAAAGTTGGTTAAAAAAAAATCACCATCCTTGATGGAAGGAGCGGAGACTGAACTTTTTAGAACTAGCATGATGTTATAAATAATTACTGAAATTTTGCTTTATGAAAAATGAATAATCTCAAGCCATATTATTTTCTTTCTGTAAAAACTTCCAGACATTTATAAAGAAAGGGAAAAGGTTAGGAAGAAAATAAAAAACTATTTTTTTTCTCTGAACTTTAGTAATATTTTAGAATGAATTATCAATTTAAAGTCTAGTTTGATCTGGATCAAGAGTTTTACAGTCATTCCCCCTTTTCCATGGTTTCACTTTCAGTGGTTTCAATTATCAGTAGTCAACAGTCCAAACATATATATAATAATAAAAGAATAATACGCTAATTAGACTGGACAGCTGAACGACCTTCCAATCATCCTTCTGGACGAAGCCGGGCCTTCGAGGGCCGAGGCAGCTGCCATGGCTGCGAGAGCCAAACCCCTGGCACGAATTACATGCATTGGGCCTCTAGTTAAATAGAAAATTCCAGAAATAAACAATTCATGGTTTTAAATTATGCACTATTCTGAGTATCATGATGAAATCTCACACCATTGCACTCTGTCCCACCTACCTGGAATGTGAATCATCTCTTTGGCCGGCTTCTCTACTCTGTATATACTCTCTGCCCATTAGTTACTTAGTAGCCATCTCAGTTATCAAATCAGTTATGGGGGGGGGGGAGTGGTGAGAGAAAGAAACCACATTCCCATAACTTTTATTACAGTATATTATTAGAATTGTTCTATTTTATAACTAGTTATTGTTAATTTATTACCATGCCTAATTAAGAAATTAAACTTTATCATAGGTAGGTATATATAAAATCATTATATATAGGGTTCAGTACTCCCAATGTTTCAGGTATCCACAGGGGATCTTGTTGATAAGAGTAGAATACTGTACTGAAAAGGTAGATTTGCTATCTATTTTTCCATAGTGTAAGATTTTGCCTGCTGTTAGGTATCTACCTCATGGAACAAAAATAGGTGCAGCACTGTCTTTGAGAATGCTTTTTGATGATAGCAATGACATAAGATCTCTTCCCGTACCCTCCACTGGGACTGTCTATTATCCCCTCAGGACTTTCCAGTACTTTCTGCTTCACCCAACCCAGCCAACGCCTGTGGCTTCTCTGAAAGTGTCCTTCTCCAGAAAAGTGGTTCACAAGATTCCCTGAAACCACCTATTAGCACCTACTGTTTTCTGGTCCCGAAATGCGATGAGCAGTTAAAATGCCATTTATTTGAAAAATGTAATAACTTTAAGGAACAGTTCAATTTTTAAATATTATCTACGATTTCAACATCTTCCCAATCCTTTCCTTCTCCTTCATGCTTAATAACCAGTCTTCAAGTTATCTCCTATTTCATCCCAACTCCACAGCCCTGCTTGTGTGGCATCTGTTTCGTGGACTAAAAATCAAGTAATAACTTTCATTCCTTCCTTTCATAGTATGTAAAATATATAAGAATGAAAGTCAGATTTCTCTCTCAGTCAGCTCTGTCACAAAATGACTGAGCTGATACTATCCCCTTGTTTATTTTAGTCCGTGAAGTTGTTTTGGGAAATATCTGTATCTTCAGACTGCTCTTCAACTCTAAAAACAGAACAGCTTGACTGGGCCTGGGATGTTTGGAATCTGGAGGAGATAAAATAAGAATCCAGGCAGTCTTCTAGCCAGTTTTGTTTTATGGACCATCCCTTCCCCTTGGAAGGTTTGGATAGTTGGCAGGGTTTGGAAAGGCCCACTCAGTCATGTGCTACATTGTTCTGCCTTTCATTTCTGTTCTATTGATTGGCCACTAGAAAGGCCAGTTATCCAGACCAATAGCCAAAATGTGCTGGGTGTTTTTATAAAGGAAATATCCTCACCATTTTCTGGCCTTGTCCTCCCCTAATTCTATTTCCTTCCTTTAGAATAGTTCAAAGGGCCCTGTCAGAATGGCTATCATCAACAAATAACATGTGCTTCGAGTATGTGGAGAAAAGGGAACCCTTGTGCAATGTTGATGGGAATGCAGACTGGTGCAGCCACTGTGGAAACCAGTATGGAGTTATCTCAAAAAATTTAAAATGGAACTGCCTTATGACCCAGCAATTCAATTTCTTGGAATATATAAAAAGAAACCCGAAACAGTAATTCAAAAGAATATAAGCACTCCTACATTAATTGCAGCATTATTTACAATAGCCAAGCTATGGAAGCAGCCCATGTGCCCATCAGCAGATAAGTGGATAAAAAAGCTGTGGTACATCTACACAATGGAATACTACACTGCTGTAAAAAAGAAGGAAATATCACCCTTTTCAACAACATAGATGGACCTGGAGATTATTATGCTAATTAAAATAAGCCAGTCAGAGAAATACAAGTACCATATGATTTCAAATTATACCTGGAATCTAATGAATAAAATAAACTAACAAAATGGAAACCGACTCATGGATAGAGAAAACAGACTGACAGTTGTCAGAGGGGAGAGGATTGGGGGCTGGACAAGAAGGGTGAAGGGATTAAGCAAAATAAAAAAGAAAGATTCATGGACACAGACTTCAATATGGTGATTGCCAGAGGGAGGGATGGGGGAGGTAGTAGAGGGTCAAGGGGCAATAAATGGTGATGGAAAGAGACTTGACTTGGGGTAGTAAACACAATAAAATACACAGATGACATATTGTAGAATCGTATACCTGAAACCCATATAATTTTATTAACCAATGTCACCCCCAAAAATTCAATAAGACAAGATCTAAACCCAGGCCTTCATGATCACAACACATATATGAGCCTTGTTAGTTCACATAATGCCTTTCTTCAAACACACTCAAGAAGTATTTATTGAGTATGTATTATATGATCCTGACTGTCCTAGGACATTATGGAATAAATAATATGTAAAATTTAGACCCTGATATCAATAGCTTTAATCTGAATATATTCTATTTTTTCTAAGTCAGAGTCAGTAATCATAAAAAAATTGGGGAGGAAGGACAGGGGGAGGTACAGAGAAAAATACAATTAACATGTTAGAAAAAGAAGATCTTGAACTGTTGGAGACATGAGAAACATCATGGAAAAGGGCTAATTAAGTCAATTCCTTAATGGACTTATCATTTTATCGACATTCACCTTGCCCTTTTACCTTCTTTCATAGAAGATTCAATGTTAGAGTGGGAGTCCTCCAAAAGCAACTGCAGCTCAGTCTTATCATTACACAGATGAGGGCCCTCCAGCCGAACGAGTAAGCAACTCAATAAAGTTTACCCACTTAAAGAGGGTCAAACTTGGACTTTGGACTTGTTCCTTGTCAAATTTTATGCTTCTTCCACATGCTATGGTGCCAAAACATTCTTAACATTCATTAAGTAATTCTTCAAGAAATATTAAGTCCCAAGTGTGTTCTAGAGACTGAGGTAGATACTGGGGAAATAACAGGGAAAACGCTAGGTGTGATCCCTGCCTTGCAGAGATTATATTTTGGTAAAGATCCCCCCTATAGCTAATAATAAAAGCATGGAATAGAGCCACAGAACATTTGTTTCTCCTTCCTGAATGGAAGTGATGATTAGTTCTGTGAATACGTCTTTTCTTCATACAACTGTTTCCTTTTAACTTTCTGAATTCCATAACTATCATCTATACTAGAGGAAGGTGAGAAAGAATTGTTTAGATAAGTGGTTCTAATGCTTTAGAATCATTTGTAAGACTCGTTAAAAGACAGATTGCCAAGGTCAACCCCAGAGTTTGTGACACAGAATAGGTCAGGGCTGGGCCCCAAGGATTTGCATTTCTAACAATTTCCTGATGATGCTGATGCTGGTGTGGGGACTACACTATGAGAACCACTGGTTTAGATCATCCCCAGAATGATCAGGCTCCTACGTGAAACTGAGGACAGAGTAGATGGCTCATATCATCTCTTACTGATGGTGATGAGGCCAACTGTTCTGATTTTACACATGAGGAAGCTGAAGCAAGTGAAAAATTAATGGCTCGTCCAGTAATGGCTGTATTTCTCCTGACTGGTAATGAATGCAAAAGGTCGGCTTTCTCCAAGCAAAATTAAATAGGTGTACAAAAACTAACACTTAGATCTTATGGATATTCAAGGAATATTCCTCTCTTTCTCAGTCTGAGAACCATTAAAAAACAAACAAACTGATGAACCCATTCTTTTCAACCTGATTCTTGAAATCCAACAATTAATCTTTGTAATCCCTACTCCCAGTGGTTACACTCATTTTGGTGAGAAGCTGAGTGATTAGAAGAATGATTTAGACTGAGGGCCAGAAGACCCACATTCTGGCCCAGGTGTAGGCACTGGGTATTTAAACTGGCCAAATTAAGGGAACTGGTTTCATTCCTTCATCTGTGAACTGAATGATTGGAAAGATGACATCTACAATCTTATCAAGCTCCAGTATTTTGCATTTCTCTCTTGTTTCCCTGGTTATGAATGGACTAAAAGGAAGGGTGGAGCCACAAGTGACAAAGCTCTAAGTGTCAGAGTCTCTTCTGAAAACAGAGACTGAGAGAGCCTCATCATCTCGCAGCTGCACCTGCAGGTCAGCACGGCAATGACTGAAAGTGTCTTCTCTTGAAGCTGATCAGTTTTCTCACTGTTTACACTGATAAAGGAACGTGCTTTGGTCCCCTGGCAGCACATTTGTACCTGCTCTAAAAAGCAGGTTATTGTTGTGATCCAGTTACAAACAGGAATCACAAGAACCTACGTAGGAACGCCATGCTACATGTGAAAATAACAGTTAACAAAGAAACGAGAGCCACAAAACCCACCTGAGTAGCTCCTTATTATTCAGTCAAGGTTAACTGAATGCCAAGGGATGGGAGAGGAAAAGGTAGAAGGCTTGCCAACTCAGCAGAGTTGAGTTTCAAAACCAGCAGCAAAGCACCAACTTAAATGTAAATGCATTTCTGCACTTACTCAGAAAAGAATTTAATATCCCTAAGCTGCAGAAGCCAACCAAGGACACAACTGATTGATGTAAATGTTTTTATTTCCAGCCAACCAAAAACCAGAGGAAAAATAGTGACAAGCTAAAGGATAGGGACTCCTATCCCCCATGTATCACCCCATATTAGAATCAAGCTCAAAGAACTTGTAAGATGAACACATGAGTTTTCTGGGCATTTGCAGGAATAGACCAAATCAGCAAATAACTGCCAAATCCGTCCTACGCATTCCTTTTAGGGCCATCTGAGCCACTGCTGTTGAACTTCATTCATTTGATCCTGATGAGACCTGAATCCCCTTTAAATGGAGTGGTGCTCTTCTAACAGCTCTTCCTACTTCTCCTGCAAAGAATCCTATTCCATTTTACACCTGATTGTTTTCTGACACAGTACAGTCCCTGCCTGTTAGCTCCACTTATGGAACAAAACAATCCAAACCAGGGGTAAGCCTGTTGCCTTCAAGAAGTGATGCGCCTTAACTTCTGCAGCCACTTCAGACTTTCCCTACTTTTCCGTCAAGAGTCCAGGATTTTTTCAGAAAGCAAAATAAAGCTTGAAGCACACAAAGCTATAAATCAGCCTCAGGAAACAAGGTCATGCATTTAACAGCACATGATCCAAAGGCAAGTGCCAAATGGGCCATTAGTCACTTGAATTGACATAATATGTACCTGGGCTGACTTTTTTTTTTTTTTTTTTTTTTATCATTTGCCCTTATTGCCTTCTCCTTCCTGGGAAGTTCCTTCCAACTTAACAGCTTCCCAAATGCTTTCCTTTGTTTGATAATCATTTGAAGGCACTGCTTTAAAAATCATCTTACTTCCTTTCTATTTTATCTCTGTCCTACAGAACAGCGAAGCAGCTCCTAGCTATGTGTGCTGAAGCAGGTGATTAACTTGCTCACAGATTGCCCCTCAATGCATCAGTATTGTCTTCTTAGCCACACCACAAGTGAGTGGTGATGAAGGAAGGGAGAGACACAAATTAAAGGAATTGCTTAAATAAAAAGCATTATTAACTGAGAGGGGAGACCAATAATACCAAAACATTTGCTTTCATAAAATAATTACTAAGGAGAGAAAAAACTAGCTTGAGTAAAGTTTTATATAAATCCATACCTCAAAAGTTATAGATAATTACAGTATACCCTTCTCTTTACTCATGCTAATATGTTTAAACTGAATTTCAACCAAGAATTTTTCAAAATGTTTTGCAACCTAGCATATCCTAAAAGGTATAAGACTGTGGAGGCTAATTACGAGTTCCTATAGTCTAATCCTTCTGGAATGGTCTCCTAGCCGAATTCCCAGGAGCTCTGCATTTGGTATCTGGGCAGACAAAGCCCTTCAGCAGCAGCAACAAAAATCTAACTATGCCACACATCCAGCAGCCTCTAGGAAATGAATGCAAAATATTTGTCTCCTGGCAAAGGATCCATGCCCCTGAAAATGAAGTAATTTATTTGGAGGCCATCGTGCCTTCTGCCGTGCCAGCTTCAAATACCAGACAGCACATGACTTATCATCCCACCCCGCACAGGCATCCTACTGTCGAGCCTGAACAGCACACAGCTGGATTTTGCTGGGTAACAAATCCTTAGAGAGCCACATCTACCATGCTGGAGATTATCATAATTGATATCTATATGTTCATCATTTGCAGATAAAAGGTAACAAATGAACATGCAGATTTCCCATAAGTCTCACTAGTGTTGAGGAACCTTTAAACACAGCCAGGCCATCCTTTAAGAGAGCAACAAGGATGACCTGGATGTTAATGAACAGACTGATGAATATATAAAGCAGGAATTATCAGGTTCTAAAAGAAAACTCATCTGAGCTAAGACACTGACATGCTAGACACTGTGCCTCAGGCACCTGACCTCTGTAAGCCTCAATTAATTGAACAGTAAAATTGAAGAAAAAAAAAATCTTGACAAAAATTAGATGTTGGATTTAATTTCTGTGATGAGTTTTCCAGAGTAATTTACAATTCCGAAGACGACAATCAAAACACAAAGCAAACATCAAAAGTGCCAGCACAAGAGTGAGTTGTATCACTTTAGCTGTCAAACAAATGATACAGAGTCTCTTAAGTCAGCCTGTGTAGCATTCTATTAATGTAAAGCACACTACATAACAACATCAATTTAAATATTTTATATTGGAAATGTAGTGTGCTATGTAGTTTTAAGGAGAGAAGGAGGTTTAAATGTTTTTTATCTCCCTACATAATCTAAAAATAACACCTTTTCCTAGAAATTTCTTTAAAGAAAACCTGCTATGGCTAGGTTACAGGGAAAGTGCTCTGTGGGTTCCAAAGAAAAATAATGTAGATTTTAGAGAGGTAATGAGAACTTTTACGCTTCTAAATTACATAATTAGTTCCTGAGTACTTAAGAATATTTAAAATGACATTTGCTGATTGGAAAGGGGGAAAAATGAAGTAAAAAGAGGATAAAGGAAGATAGCACTCATTAATCCAGTGAACACTGATGGAAGGGAGGGAAGCTCTACCTGCTCATGCTCCAGGCATTCAAGATTTTAAGGATCAGGTGAAAAAAGTGGTTTTTGTTTTGAGTTTACAAATTGATACAGGGTCCTTGACTCCCTTTTCTTTATTCAAAATCTGAAATAACTGCAAATAAACCAGGCATCCACCTTTATCACTACTTTTTATATTAAAGATCCCAAATATTTGTCTTCATCCCAGACACTTTCCAGATCCAAATTTCTGTCCAACTTTTCCCACATTTTATAAAAATCCTTAGGCCGAAACCGGTTTGGCTCAGTGGATAGAGCGTCGGCTTGCGGACTGAAGGGTCCCGGGTTCGATTCCGGTCAGGGGCATGTATCTGGGTTGCGGGCACATCCCCAGTGGGAGATGTGCAGGAGGCAGCTGATCGATGTTTCTCTCTCATCGATGTTTCTAGCTCTCTGTCTCTCTCCCTTCCTCTCTGTAAAAAATCAATAAAAATATATTTTAAAAAATCCTTAGAAATTGTCTCTATACTCCCCACACCTAATACTGTTATAAGTCCCTGTTTGTCTGGGACAGTTCCAATTGATGCCTGTTGTCCTGGGCAATCATTAATAGTGAGTGTTTCCTTTCAGTGTCCAGATTGGAAGGATAAATTACATGGTTGCTGTATCCACATTCTCCACCTCTTCCATTCCACCTATCCAGCTTTAGGTGAGACTGTAGCATTGTCCCTAGCTCAGACTGCTAAAATAATCTATTAACTGGACTTCCAATCTGCAGGGCATCCTTTCCTTCTTCCAATTCACTAAGCACACCACTCCTTCCAGGTGATTTTTGTAAAGTGAAAATATAATAAGGTCACTCCCCTGCTTCATTAAATTTTCTACTTTCAGAATAAAGTTTAGAGTATTAAAATTCAGAGTCCTCCATGATTTGACTTCACTCAGTAAATCCCTCATCACATGTTTGTTGATTTAAACTATATTAGAACTTCCTTGTTAATAACAATAATGCAAACAGAGTTAGTTTTCCCAGATGCTTAAAGTATTAAGGAGCCAATATTGCAGATCCTCACCAACTTATTTTCTGGTAAAAGAGAGTTATAGGACACTCTGGCTATAGTCCCAGTAGTGTTTCCAAATACTGCATCAGTCTTTTTGTATTTTTAAACAACTTATATTTTGAATGTTTTATGGAAGCTTTCTACTTGAAATAGGCCTGTAGAAAATCCTTCTGAGTGCTAAGGATTCTCTTATAATGTATATTTTCTGTTTTTTAACTTCTCATTTTCATAAGTTTTCTAAATCTTTCTAAAACTTTCTGATACCTCACATTGGACCAACCTATAAGGAATTTCAGGGATGGGAAAATTCTAAAGGTCAAGCCAGTCTGGTATTTAGTTGAGTCCTTCTACAATAGTGTTTCTCAGCTTTGGGATACATCAGAATCACCTAGAGAGCTTTTAAAAAATGCATGCTTGGGCACCCCACCTGTTATTTAATGAATCAGAATCTTCAGATATGAGGCCCGAACAGTTGTGTTTACTGATGCTCCTTGAAGTTAGAAAATGATGAGCAGTATCCGGACCATGATATAACATCCAGCAGAATCAAAGTTTACTTGATGTCAATATGAAAATGAACTAATAAGCAAAGTTGCTGCTTGGAAAATGAGAGCAATGGTATGTAAAAAACTATTTGAAGTAAGTAAATATTTTAAAACATTGGTTTATTTCTAATTATCTTGCTTCATGCTGTCAAAACTAGCCAGATTTTACATAATCCTAAAACTATGTCTACACATGCTAAGAGCATAGTACAGTTAACTACATTATCAATTCATGTACATAAAAAACTGTTAAAAGAAAACTGGATTTGGAGTTCAAACTGGACTTTTTAAAATACTCTAACATAACCAGGTTCTATCTAATTCCTTTCAAACCCACAATAATAACAAAAAGGAATCTACTCATAAGACAAACGCTTACTTTAAAATAATCAAACCTTTCTAATTTTTCCAACACCATTTATTGAATAGACTATCTTTATTCCATTGTATGTTTTTGCCTCCTTTGTCAAATATTAAAGGCGTGGGTTGGACAGATACATACAAAAAAACCCAAAAACCTAGGAGACTTCCAAAATGGCGACCAGCAGGAAGGTAGGAGGGAGAGAGTGTGAGAGTGTAAGGAAGTGATAGAGGAGTGTGTGGATGCGTGTGGTGTGTGTGTATGAGCTAGGGACAGTTAAATTCTGCAGGTCTTCTAAGGGGCTGCTAAACCAGGCAGTCTTAGGCAGCGGAGTCCCGCTCCCTGCACGGACACTCCTGGGCGGCCAGCACAGGCACAGCGACCACGCCATCTTGGGAAACAGAGCTGCTTGAGACTAGGATCCTGGCCTCAGCACCACCCAGTCTGATCTCAGACGCAAACCAGGACCCTGCAGCCACTGGGGACAGAGACCTGTGACCACAGCTACAGACCTGCGGACATCAAAAGTTCAGAAATCCCCACGGCAGATCCGTGAATAACAGAGCCCATCCCCCGTTCCCACAGGCTTGCGGGCAGCGCCAGAGTAACTAACTGATAGACCCACCCCTTGCTGGGGCCTCAGCGCTCCAGGAACTTTAGCCTAGAAGTACACGAGCACCTTGGAACTAATCCTACGCGCACTGCCAGCTTCTGAGCCCTGGGCTGGAAGCAAACGCGCGAACCCCAGGAACTGAGCCTAGGCGCACTGCCGGCTTCTGAGCCCTGGGCTGGGTGCAAACCCTCGAACCCTAGAAACTGAGCCTAGGCGCACTGCCGACTTCTGAGCCCTGGGCTGGGAGCAAACGCGTGAACCCCAGGAACTGAGCCTAGGCACACTGCCGGCTTCTGAGCCCTGGGCTGGGAGCAATTGCGCGAACACCGGAATTTGTCCCACATATCACAGGCCCAGGGGACCCCAATTCTCTGGGCAGGTGGCAGCACCAAGCACCAGTGACTTGACTGTGTTTCTTTTCATCTGCGCCTGAGATCCTGATTTCCTGTGCATTCATACAAAGAGCCAGTGACTCTAATTCCTGGTGCAAGGGCACACAGGGACCCTGATTCTCAAGGCAAGGTCGCGCAAAGCAACAGAGACTCTGATACTGGATTCTGGGGAACTCTGACTCCTGACGCACGCTAGGGGGCTCTGGTTTTCAACAAGCTTCAGGGGGGTCTCTGTTTCAGCACGGTGCAGGCAGGGTCCCTGATTCTAAGGGCGCGTATGAGGCCACATTGAGCGCTGACAACACTGACTCTGAGCGAGCCTGGTTCCCACCAACCCACAACAACCACACATCTTAGTGTCAGAGCTCTTCAGTGACACTAGGGTGGTGGGAGGCTCCCACTGTACACGGCCCAGGCCCACGCAACTCGACGTTTGAATCATCGGGAGATAATCAGAATGAAGAGACGAAACAACACCCAGAGAAAAGACAATGAGGAGTCACCAAGAAAGGACATTAATGAAGTTGAAGCATGCAACATGACAGAAAAAGAATTCAGAATAATGGTTGTACAATTCATTCAAGGATGGATGAGAAAATCAACAACCTATGCAAGAATCAGGAAGAAATGAAAAGTGATATAGCTACAATCAAAAACACCATGGAAAGTTTCAACAGCAGACTAGAAGAAGCAGAGGACCGAATTAGTGAATTAGAAGATAAGGCAGAGAAACAAGCTCAATCTGAACAGCAACTGGAGAAAAGAATTAAAAAGCAGGAGGAGAGCCTGAGGGAGATTCGGGACAACATGAAACAAAGTAACATACGCATAATAGGGCTGCAAGAAGGACAAGAAGAGCAGCAAGGATTAGAAAATCTATTTGAAGAAATAATGTCAGAAAACTTTCCTGATATGGGGAAGAAAAAAGTTACACAAGTACAGAGAGTCCCAGGCAAGATGAACCCCAAAAGACCCACACCAAGACACGTCATAATAACGATGGCAAATGTACAAGACAAAGACAGAATCTTAAAGGCTGCAAGAGAGAAACAGAGAGTTACCTACAAAGGATCCCCCATCAGATTATCAAATGATTTCTCAACAGAAACACATCAGGCCAGAAAAGAAGGGACAGAAATTTACAAAGTGATGCAAAGCAAAGGACTGAATCCAAGAATACTCTATCCAGCAAGGCTATCATTCAAAATTTAAGGGGAAATAAGAAGCTTCACAGACAAAAAAAGGCTAAGGGAGTTTATCACCACCAAGCCAGCAATGCAAGAAATGCTAAAGGGACTGGTGTAAAAAGAAGAACTAAAAAGCCCAGAAAGAAAACAGCCACAAAAAAAAAAAAATAGAAATGGCTACAAACAAGTACCTTTCAATAATAACTTTAAACGTAAATGGACTAAATGGTCCAATCAAAAGACATCGAGTGGCTGAATGGATAAAAAAACATGACCCATATATTTGCTGTCTACAAGAGACCCACCTCATTAGAAGGGACTCACACAGACTGAAAGTGAAGGGATGGAAAAGTATCTTTCAGGCAAATGGAAATGAAAAGAAAGCTGGGGTAGCAATACTTATATCAGACAAAATAGACCTCAAAGTGAAGGCCATAACAAGAGATAAGAAAGGCTACTTCATAATACTAAAGGGATCAATACAACAAGAGGATATAACCCTGATAAACATATATGCACCCAATGCAGGAGCACCCACATACATAAGAAAACTCCTGGAAGATATCAGGGGAGAGATCGACAACAATACAATCATAGTAGGGGACTTTAATACACCACTGACATCACTGGATAAATCCGCTAGACAAAAACTCAGCAAAGAAACAGCAATCCTAAATGACTCACTAGATCAGATGGACTTAATTGACATCTTCAGAACACTTCACCCCAAAGCCACAGAATATACGTTCTTCTCAGATGCTCATGGGACATCTTCAAAAATAGACCACATATTGGGTCACAAACAAAGTCTCCCCAAATTCAAGAAGATTGAAATCATACCAAGCATCTTCTCAGACCACAAGGCCATAATATTAGAAATAAACTACAACAAAAACAACTCAAAATACTCAAACACTTGGAAGCTGAATAGCACATGATTAAATATTGATTGGGTTACCAATGAGATCAAAGAAGAAATTAAAAACATCCTGGAAACTAATGACAATGAAAACACAACAATCCAAAACCTTTGGGATGCAATGAAAGCAGTCCTGAGAGGGAAGTTTATAGCTCTAAAGGCCTATCTCAACAAACAAGAAAAAATGGTAGTAAATCATCTAAATCTACAGCTCAAAGAATTAGAAAGAGAGCAATAAGAAAAGCCCAGAGTGAGCAGAAGGAAAGAGATAATAAAGATTAGAGCAGAAATAAATGACATAGAGACCAAAAAAACAATACAGAAAATCAATGAAACAAAGAGCTGGTTCTTTGAAAGGATAGACAAGATTGACAAACCTCTAGCCAGGCTCACCAAGAAGCAAAGAGAGAGGACCCAAATCAACAAAATCAGAAATGATAGAGGCGAAATAACAACAGATCCCACAGAAATAGAAATGATTGTTAAAAAATACTGTGGACAAACTAAAACCATTCCCCCAAAAAACAGGAACAAGACAGGGATGCCCCCTCTCACCACTCCTGTTCAACATAGTACTGGAAGTACTAGCCGTTGCGATCAGACACGAAGAAGAAATAAAAGGCATCCAGATTGGAAAAGAAGAAGTAAAACTGTCCTTATTTGCAGATGACATGATACTGTACATACAGAACCCTAAAGACTCCATCAAAAAATTATTAGACTTAATAAATGAATTCGGCAATGTAGCAGGATACAAAATTAATGCTAAGAAATCCATGGCATTTCTTTACACCAATAGTGAACTTACAGAAAGTGAAACTACAGAAGCAATCCCATTTACCATTGCACCAAAAAAATTAAAATACCTAGGAATAAACTTAAATAAGGAGGTAAAAGACTTATATGCTGAAAACTACAGGACACTGAAAAAAGAGATAGAGGAAGACATAAACAGATGGAAGAATATACCATGTTCCTGGATTGGTAGAATCAACATCATCAAAATGTCCATACTACCCAAAGCAATTTATAGATTCAATGCAATCCCCATTAAAATACCAACAGCATATTTCACAGATCTAGAACGAACGTTCCAAAAATTCATCTGGAATAAAAAAAGACCCCGAATAGCTGCAGCAATCCTGAGAAAGAACAAAGTAGGTGGGATCTCAATACCAGATATCAAACTTTATTACAAAGTCACTGTTCTTAAAACAGCTTGGTACTGGCACAAGAACAGACATATAGATCAATGAAATAGAATAGAGACCCCAGAAATTGACCCAAACAACTAGGCCCTATTAATATTCGACAAAGGAGGCAAGAGCATACAATGGAGTCAAGACAGTCTTTTCAATAAATGGTGTTGGGAAAATTGGACAGATACATGCAAAAGGATGAAACTAGATCACCAACTCACACCATACACAAAAATAAACTCAAAATGGACAAAAGACTTAAACGTAAGACGGGAAACCATAAAAATACTAGAGGAATCCACAGGCAGCGAAATCGCAAACATATGCCGAAGAAATTTCTTCTCTGATAATGCTCCTAGGGCAATGGAAACTAAAGAGAAAATAAACAAATGGGACTACATCAAAATAAAAAGCTTTTTCACAGCAAAGGGAACCATCAACAAAACAACAAGAAGATCCACTACATGGGAGAACATATTTGCCAATGATACCACCGATAAGGGTTTAATTTCCAACATTTACAGGGATCTCATGAAACTTAACAAAAGGAAGATAAACAATCCAATAAAAAAATGGGCAACGGACCTAGATAGACACTTTTCGAAAGAGGACATACAGAAGGCCGAAAGACATATGAAAACCTGCTCAAAGTCACTAATTATATGAGAGATGCAAATCAAAACGACAATGCGTTATCATCTCACACCTGTCAGAATGGCTATCATCAACAAATCAACAAACAACAAGTATTGGAGAGGATGTGGAGAAAAAGGAACCCTTCTGCACTGCTGGTGGGAATGCAGACTGGTGCAGCCACTGTGGAGAACAGTATGGAGCTACCTCAGAAGACTAAAAATCGAACTTCCATTTGACCCAGTGATCCCACTACTAGGAATATATCCCAAGAAACCAGAAACGCCATCAGAAAGGATATATGCACCCCTATGTTCATAGCAGCACAATTCACCATAGCTAAGATTTGGAAACAGCCTAAGTGCCCATCAGCAGATGAGTGGATTAGAAAACTGTGGTACATATACACAATGGAATACTATGCTGCGGTAAAAAAAAGGAACTCTTGCCTTTTGCAACAGCATGGATGGAACTGGAGAGCATTATGCTAAGTGAAATAAGCCAGTCAGAGAAAGATAAATATCACATGATCTCACTCATTTGTGGATTATAGAGAACAACAAAGACTGATGAAAAGGGACAGACCCAAAGACTGAGAAACAGCGATCAGGCTATCAATCCCCAGAAGGAAAGTAGGGGAGGGCGGGGGTAAGGGGAAGAGATCAACCGAAGGACTTGTATACATGTATATAAGCCAAACCAATGGACATGAACAACAGGGGGATGGGAGCATGAGTTTGTGTGTGGGGGGGAGGTTGGAGGTTAATGGGGGGGATGAGGACACATTTGTAATACCTTAACTAATAATAATAAAAAAAATACTATGGACAACTCTACTCCAACAAACTAGACAACCTGGAGGAAATGGACATATTCCTAGAAAAATACAACATTCCAAAACTTGATCAGGAAGAATCTAAAAATCTCAATAGGCCAATAACTATGGAAGAAATTGAAGCAGTCATCAAAAAGCTTCCAGCAAACAAAAGCCCAGGAACAGACGGCTTCACAGGGGAGTTTTACCAAACATTCAAGGAAGAACTAAAACCTATCCTCCTCAAACTACTACAAAAAATCCAAGAGGAAGGAACACTTCCAAGCTCATTCTATGAAGCCAGTATCACCATAATACCAAAACCAGGTAAAGACAACACAATGAAAGAGAATTACAGGCCAATATCCCTCATGAACATAGATGCCAAAATCCTCAACAAAATCTTAGCAAATCGGATCCAGCAGTACATCAGAAAGATCATACACCACGACCAAGTAGGATTTACCCCAGGGATGCAAGGATGGTACAATATCCGCAAATCAATAAACGTGATACATCACATAAACAAATTGAAAGAAAAAAACCACATAGTCATATCAATTGTTGCAGAAAAAGCGTTTGACAAAATTCAACACCCGTTTTTGATAAAAACTCTCAGTAAGGCGGGAATAGAAGGATCATACCTCAACATAATAAAAGCCATATATGACAAACCCACAGCCAACATCATACTCAATGGACAAAAACTAATACCATTTCCCCTAAGAACAGGAACAAGACAGCGATGCCTACTCTCACCACTCCTGTTCGACATAGTACTGGAAGTGTTAGCCATTGCAATTAGACAAGAAGAAGAAATAAAAGCCATCCAAATTGGAAAAGAAGAAGTAAAACTGTCCTTATTTGCAGATGACATGATACTGTACCTAAAAAACCCTAAAGACTCCATCAAACAATTACTAGACTTAATAAATGAATTCGGCAATGTAGCAGGATACAAAATTAATGCCAAGAAATATAAGGCATTTCTTTACACCAATAGTGAACTTACAGAAAGTGAGACTAAAAAAAGCAATCCCATTTACCCATTGCACCAAAAAAATTAAGATACCTAAGAATAAACTTAACTAAGGAGGTAAAAGACTTATATGCCAAAAACTACAGGACATTGAAAAAAGAGATAGAGGAAGACATAAACAGATGGAAGAACATACCATGTTCATGGGTTGGTAGAATCAACATCATCAAAATGTCCATACTACCCAAAGCAATCTATAGATTCAGTGCAATCCCCATTAAAATACCAATGGCATATTTCACAGATCTAGAACGAACTCTCTAAAAATTCATCTGGAATAAAAAATAAAAAAAACCTCGAATAGCTGCAGCAATCCTGAGAAAGAACAAAGTAGATGGGATCTCAATACCAGATATCAAGCTGTATTACAAAGCCACTATTCTTAAAACAGCTTGGTACTGGCACAAGAACAGACATATAGATCAATGGAATAGAATAGAGAACTCAGAAATCGACCCAAACCACTATGCCCAATTAATATTCGACAAAGGAGGCAAGAGCATACAATGGAGTCAAGACAGTCTCTTCAATAAATGGTGTTGGGAAAATTGGACAGATACATGCAAGAAAATGAAACTAGACCACCAACTTACACCATACACAAAAATAAACTCAAAATGGATAAAGGACTTAAATATACGATGGGAAACCATACAAATTCTAGAAAAATCCAAAGGCAACAAAATCTCAGACTTATGCCGAAGCAATTTCTTCACCGATACAGCTCCTAGGGCATTGGAAACTAAAGAGAAAATAAACAAATGGGACTACATCAAAATAAAAAGCTTCTGCACAGCAAAAGAAACCATCAACAAAACAACAAGAAAACCCACTGCGTGGGAAAACATATTTGCCAATGTCATATCTGATAAGGGCCTAATCTCCAAAATTTATAGGAACTCATACAACTTAACAAAAGGAAGATAAACAATCCAATCAAAAAATGGGCAAAGGATCTAAATAGACACCTTTCAAAAGAGGACATTCAGAAAGCCAAGAGACATATGAAAACATGCTCAAAGTCACTAATCATCCGAGAGATGCAAATCAAAACAACAATGAGGTACCATCTCACACCTGTCAGACTGGCTATCATCAACAAATCAACAAACAAGTGCTGGAGAGGATGTGGAGAAAAAGGAACACTTGTGCACTGCTGGTGGGAATGCAGACTGGTGCAGCCACTATGGAAGACAGTATGGAGTTTCCTCAAAAAACTACAAATGGAACTCCCATTTGACCCTGTGATCCCACTTCTAGGAATATATCCCAGGAAACCAGAAACACCAATGAGAAAGGATATATGCACCCCTATGTTCATAGCAGCACAATTCACCATAGCTAAGATCTGGAAACAGCCTAAGTGTCCATCAGTAGATGAATGGATTAGAAAACTGTGGTACATCCACACGATGGAATACTATGCTGCTATAAAAAAGAAGGAACTCTTACCATTTGCAACAGCATGGATGGAACTGGAGAGCATTATGCTAAGTGAAATAAGCCAGTCAATGAAGGAAAAATACCACATGATCTCACTCATTCATGGATAATAGAGACCATTATAAACTTTTGAACAATAATAGATACAGAGGCAGAGCTGCCTCGAACAGACTGTCAAACTACAGCCGGAAGGCCGGGGAGGGTGGGAGGGCAGGAGGGGGGTGGGTAAGAGATCAACCAAAGGACTTGTATGCATGCATATAAGCATAACCAATGGACATAAGACACTGGGGGGTAGGGGAGGCCAGGGGACTGTCATGGGCGGGGGGAAAAAAAGGAGACATATGTAATACTTTTTGTAATACTTTAAGCAATAAAATAAATAAATAAATAAATAAATAAAATAAAATAAAAAGAAAAAAAAAGTAAACTAAACAACCTTCTTACACTGCAAATATGAATAAATTCAAAATGGATTAGAGGCTTAAATAAAAGACTTGAAACCATGCCCTGGCCGGCTTGACTCAGTGGATAGAGCGTCAGCCTGCAGACTCAAGGGTCCCGGGTTCGATTCCAGTCAAGGGCATGTACCTTGGTTGCAGGCACATTCCCAATAGGGAGTGTGCAGGAGGCAGCTGATCGATGTTTCTCTCTCATTGATGTTTTTAACTCTCTATCCCTCTCCCTTCTTCTCTGTAAAATATCAATAATATATATATATATGTATATATATATTTTTAAAAAGCTTAGTCGTTTGCAGCCCTTGAGATCTGTCCCAATAAGCAGTCAACTTCCCATGCTTTCTCAGGCTTCTGTAAAAAATCAATAAAATATATATTTTTTAAAAAGACTCGAAACCATAAAAATCTTGGAAGAAAACACAGGCAGTAAAATATCAGATATTTCTCATAGCAATATTTTTTCTGATACATCTCCTCAGGCAAAAGAAACAAAAGAAAAAATAATGAAATGGGACTACATTAAACTAAAGAATTTTTGCACCACAAAGGAAACCATCAACAAAATGAAAGGACAACCCACTGAATGGGAGAACATATTTGCCAATGATATATCTGATAAGGGGCTAATATCCAAAATTTTAAAGAACTTACAAAACTCAACACCCCAAAAAACAATCCAATTAAAAAATGGGCAAAGGATCTGAATAGACACTTCTCCAAAAAGGACATACATATGGCCAATAGACATATGAAAAAATGCTCAATGTCACTAATCATCAGAGAAATACAAATTAAAACCACAATGAGATATCACCTCACACCTATCAAAATGCCTATCATCAATAAATCAACAAACAACAAATGCTGGTGAGGATGTGGAGAAAAGGGAACCCTTGTGCACTGTTGGTGGAAATGCAGATTGGTGTAGCCACTGTGAAAAGCATACGGGGTAATCTCAAAAAAATTATAAATGGAACTGCTTTATGACCCAGCAATTCCACTCTGGAAATTTATCCAAAGAAAACCAAAACACTAATTCGAAAGAATATATGCCCCCTTATACTCATTGCAGTATTATTTACAATAGCCAAGATTTGGAAGCAGCACAAGTGTCCATCAGTAGATGAGTTGATAAAAATGTTGTGGCACATTTACACAATGGAATACTATTCTGCCATAAAAAAAAAAAAAAAAAAAAAAAAACGAAGAAAATTTTACCTTTGGGACAGCATGGATAGACATGGAGAGCATTATGCTAATCGAAATAAGCCAGCCAGGGAAAGATAAGTACCACATCCTTTCACTCATATGGGGAATTTAATGAACTGTACTTCCTAGCAAGGTAGAGACAGACTCATAAATTGAAGGCAGGCAGACAATTCTGGTGGTGGTGGGAGGGACAGTGGAGAGATTGAGCAAAAAAAGAAAAAAGAGAGATTGAATTCATGGATATGGACAACAGTGTGGTGATTGCAATAGCAAATAGGATTGTTTTCTTAGTTTCTCTTTCTGACAGTCCATTAATGGTGTATAAAAATGCCACCTATTTCTTAATATTGATTTTGTATCCTGCTACTTTGCCAAATTCATCTCTTAGACCTAGTAGCTTATTGTTGGAGTCTTTAGGGTTTTCTATGCATAACATCATGTTATTTGCAAATAAAGATAGCTTTACTTCCTCCTTTCTAGTTTAGATGCCTTTTATTTCTTGTCAGATTGGTATGGCTAGGACTGACTAACAGTGGTGAAAGTGGACATCCCTTTTTCCGGAACTTAAGAAAAACATTTTCAGTTTTTGCCCATTGAGTATGAGGTTGGCTTTAGGTTTGTAATAAAAAAGGCCTGGTATTGGCATAAGAACAGGCATACAGATCAATGGAACAGAACAGAGATCCAGAAATCAACACACACCATTATGGTCAATTAATATTTGACAAAGAAGGCAAGAGCATACATTAAGAATGCTTATTATCAATATGAAAATGAACAATCTCTTCAATAAAGGATGTTGGAAAAACTGGACAGGTGCATGCAAAGAAATGAAACTAGATCACCAATTTATACTATACACAAAAATAAACTCAAAGTGGATAAAAGATTTAAATGTAAGTTGTGAAACCATTAAAAATACTAGAGAGAAAAAACACAAAGCAGTAAAATTTTAGACATCTCATGCAACAGTATTTTCACTGATACTCCTAGGTCAAGGAAAACAAAGGAAAAAATAAACAAATGGGACTATATCAAACTAAAATACTTCTGCAAAGCCAAAGAAACTGCCCACAAAATAAAAAGGAAATCCACTAAATGGAAGAACATACTTGCCCATGATACATCTGATAAGGGGTGAATTTCCAAAATATACAAAGAACACATACAACTCAAAACCAGGAAGATAAAAAATCCAATTAAAAAATGGGCAGAAGACTTGAATAGACACTTCTCCAAAGAGGACATGCAGATGGCCAATAGACATATGAAAAAAATGTTTAATGTCACCAATCATCAGAGAGATGCAAACTAAAACTACAATGAGGTATTCCTCCCACGTGCCAGAATGGCTACCATCAATAAATCAACAAACAATAAGTGTGGAGAAAGGGGAACCCTAGTGCACTGTTGGTGGGAATGCAGAATGGTGCGGCCAATGTGGAAAACAGTATGAAGTTTCCTCAAAAAATTAAAAATGGAACTGTCTTTTGACCAAGGGATCCCACTTCTAAGAAGCCTGAAACATCAATAAGAAAGAATACATGCAGCCCTATGTTCATAATAGCATTATTTATAATATTGAAGATCTGGAAAGAGCCCAAATGCCTATCAATTGGTGAGCGGATAAAGAAGCTGTGATACTTTTACATAACGAAATACTACATGGCTGTAAAAAAGAAGGAGGTCTTATCTCTTGTGACAGCATGGATGGACCTAGAGATTATTATGCTAAGCGAAATAAGAATATCACATGATCTCACTTATATTTGGAATTTAATGAACAAAAAACCCTGATGAACAAAGTACGTCCAGAGGCATAGATGCATACAACAGAATGACAGATCTCAAAGTGGAGGTGGTGGAGGAGACAGGAAGAGATTAACCAAATAACATATATCCATATATTCATAACCCATGGACACAAATAATAGCGTAGGGAAGGCCTGTGGTGGTGGCTTGGTGGAGGGGTACAAAGAAGGTGAGGAATGAGGAACATCTGTAATACTGTCAACAATAAATGTAAAATATCATAATGAGATATCACTTTACATCTGCCAGAATGGCTATCATCAATAAATCAACAAACAACAAGTGCTGGTGAGGATGTGGAGAAAAGGGAACCCTAGTGCACTGCTGGTGGGAATGCAGACTGGTGCAGCCACTGTGAAAAAACAGTATGGAGTTTTCTCAAAAAATTAAAAATGGAACTGCCTTTTGATCCAGCGATCCCACTTCTCAGAATATATCCTAAGAAGCCTGAAACACTAATTTGGAATAATATTTGCACCGCTATGGTCATTACAGCATTATTTACAATAATCAAAATTTGAAACAGCCCAAGTGCCCATCAGTAGATGAGTAGATAAAAAAAGCTGCAATAGCCTAACCGGTTTGGCTCAGTGGATAGAGCGTCAGCCTGCGGACTCAAGGGTCCCAGGTTCGATTCTGGTCAAGGGCATGTACCTTGGTTGCAGTCAGTAAGGAGTGTGCAGGAGGCAGCTGATCAATGTTTCTCTCTCACTGATGTTTCTGACTATTCTTCTCCCTTCCTCTCTGTAAAAATCAATAAAATATATATATATATATATATATATATATATATATATATATATATATATATATATTTAAAAAAGCTGCAATACATTTACACACCTGAATACTATAATACTGTAAAAAAGAAGAAAATCTGGAACTTCTGGTCAAGATGGTTGTGTAGGTAAACACAGTACTTGAATTTTCCTACAAACACATCAAAATTACAACTAAACTATAGAACAACAATCTTTCAGAACCTCCTGAAATCTAGCTGAGTGGAAGTCCTACACCTAAGGATTTAAAGAAGAATCTACAAGACTGGGAGGAGGGTTGGAGATGTGGAACAGGCCATGTCCACATGTGGCAATTTAAAATGGGGAGGGAGCCTGGCCGGTATGGCTTGTGGTTGAGTGTTGACCCATGCACCAAGATGTTGCTGGTTTGATTCTTGGTCAGGGCACATGCCTGAGTTTCAGGCTTCATCCCCAGTTGGGGGAGTGCAGGAGGCAGCTATTGATGTTGATGTTTCTCTCTCTCCCCTTCCCTTCCCCTCTCTCTAAAATCAATAATGAAAACATATTTAAAATTAGGAAGGATATCTCAGCTGCAGAGGTCCCCCTGTGGAACCCTACACCAGGCCTCCGAACCCAGGGTTCCAGAGCCAAAAAGAGAAAAGTCCCCATAATATATATATATCATTTATTTTTTTTACAGAGAGGAAGGGAGAGGGATAGAGAGTTAGAAACATCAATGAGAGAGAAACATCAATCAGCTGCCTCCTGCACACCCCCTACTGGGGATGTGCCCACAAGTAAGGTACTTGCCCTTGACCAGAATCAAACCTGGGACCTTTCAGTCTGCAGGTCAACACTCTATCTACTGAGCCAAACCGGTTAGGGCGAGGTCCCCATAACTTCTGACTGTAAAAACCAGAAGTAGTTGAGATGGAGGGAAACAGAATTGCTGGAGCTCCAGGCAATTCCTCTTAAAGGGCCTATGCATGGACTTAACTCATATTTACTCCCTCTGTGTTCAAGTGCTGGAGTAGCAGCTTGAAAGGAACCAAGAACATATGGTGATGAATTAAATTGTCTGGCATCAGGACAAGAGCTGGCGTAGGACAGCTTTCTACCTGAAAGAAATGCTGGCAGAGGCCACTGTTCCTTTTCTGAGACCATCCCTACAGAACCAGCGGGAAGGCATCCTATCTGAGTCTCCACCAATCTGGTTCACACTGTTTGCCCAGCCCTGGTGATTACCTGAGACCCTGCCCACCCAACTTTCAGGCCCACTCAAGCCATTTCTAATGGCTTTTCCATATGAATAGCCTCTCTTGCCTCATTCTTCAGACTTTCCTAAAATCTCTCAAACATGCAGCATTTGACCTCTGCATACCCTGTATCTCTTGCTAAGTGGTCTCAGGCCAAACACTAGTGACAGCCAGCCTTGGTTTGCAGTTTGGCCTCTTCTGGACATGACACCTCCAAGCCCAGCACAAGTAGCAGCAATCTTCATATTGCTCTATAGCTCTTGCTGGGTGGCCCCAGGCAGGGCACAGGTGGTAGCTGAACTTGCACCTCCTGCGAGACCCCAGAGCCAGTACACATGGTGGACAGTTTCAGACCACACTGGATTACAACCTTACCACCTCCATGAGTGACACACTCAGATACAGCGTTAAAAACAATGGCTATAAGGATGGTTAAGTAACTTAGTGAGAACTTCCAACAGCATGAAAAAGGACATAGACAACATAAAAAAGTATCAGTAAGAAATGAAGGATACACTAACTGAAATGAAGACTAATTTACCGGGAAACAACAGTAGAGTAGATGAAGCTGAGAATCAAATCAGCAATTGGGAATGTAAGGAAGCAAATACACCCAATCAGAACAGCAAAAAGAATCCAAAAAAGTAAAGATAGTGTATGGAGCCTCTGGGACAACTTCAAGTGTACCAACATTCACATCATGTGGGAGATAAGAGAGAGCAAAAAATTGAAAACCTATTTGATAAAATAATGACATAATACTTCCCTAACCTGGTGAAGGAAATAGACATACAAGTCCAGAAAGCCCCAAACAAGATGAACTCAAAAAGGCCCATACCAAAACACATCAAAATTAAAATACAAAATTAAAAACAAAGAAAGAATTAAAAGCAGCAAAAGAAAAGCAGTTAGTTACCTACAAGGGAGCTCCCACAAGTCTGAAAGGGTATTGTCTTTTTAACACTTGGGTTTCAAAAGTGAAAAGCATTGTGGCATAGTTCTGAACTGAAAGGAGATGATAAAATAATTTCCTGAGAACATCTTGTGTCATAGTATTGTATTTCTGCATTTAATATCATCTTTAACCTTTGTGTCCAGCTTCAGTAAATTTAATGTTATTCACTAATTCCAGATTAAACTCTCAAGGTTTAATTTAAATAGCATTCAGCCACTAGAAAGGGAGAATGACTGGTAAATGTTACTTTTTTTTTTTTTTTTAAATTTTGCTAAATTTAATTCAGTTTTTTTTTATATATATATTTTTTATTGATTAAGATATTACATATGTGTACCCTCTACCCCCCCCTCCCCCCGCTCATCCCCTCACCTCCCCGTTGTCCGTGTCCATTGGTTAGGCCTATATGCTTGCATATAAGTCCTTTGGTTGATCTTTCCCCCTTGCCCCCACCCTCCCCTACCTTCCCTCCAAGGCCCGACAGTCCAATCAAAGCCTCTCCGTCTCTGGATCAGTCCTTGTTCATCAGTTTATGTTGTTCATTATATTCCACAAATAAGTGAGATCTTGTGGTATTTATCCGCTCTCCAGTTCCATCCATGCTGTGGCAAATGGTAAGAGTTCCTTTTTCTTCTTCCTCTTCTTAAAGAATACCTTTCAGCATTTCATATAATGCTGGTTTGGTGGTGATGAACTCCTTTAGCTTTTTCTTATCCGTGAAGCTCTTTATCTGACCTTCCATTCTGAATGATAGCTTTGCTGGATAAAGTAATCTTGGTTGCAGGTTCTTGCTATTCATCTCTTTGAATATTTCTTGCCACTCTCTTCTGGCCTGCATGGTTTCTGTTGAGAAATCAGCTGACAGTCGGATGGGTACTCCCTTGTAGGTAACTGACTGTCTTTCTCTTGCTGCTTTTAAGATTTTCTCTTTATCTTTTGCTCTTGGCATTTTAATTATGATGTGTCTTGGTGTGGTCCTCTTTGGGTTCCTTTTGTTTGGGGTTCTCTGCGCTTCCTGGACTTGTAAGTCCATTTCTTTCACCAGGTGGGGGAAGTTTTCTGTCATTATTTCTTTGAAAAGGTTTTCAATATCTTGCCCTCTCTCTCCTTCTGGTACCCCTATAATTCTGATGTTGGTACGCTTGAAGTTGTCCCAGAGGTTCCTTACACTATCTTCGTATTTTTTGAATCTCTTTTCTTTTTTCTTTTTCGGTTGGGTATTTTTTGTTTCTTTGCATTTCAAATCTTTGACTTGATTCTTGGGATCCTCTTGTCTGTTGTTGGATCTCTGTAAATTATTCTTTATTTCAGTCAGTGTATGCTTAATTTCTAGTTGGTCCTTTTTCATGACCTCCATGGTCTCACTATACTCCTTGAGGGATTTATTAAATTTATCGGCGGTTTCCATAAAATTCTTGAAAAACCTTATAAACGTGGCCTTGAACTCTATATCCAGTCGTCTGGCCTCCTCCGTTTCTGCCAATTGTGACCTGTTTCTTTGTCTCCGCATTTTGGCTGCTTCCCTGTGTTGATAGAGTGGTCCTGCGCGCCAGGTGTCCTGTAGGGCCCAGTGGCTCAGCCTCCCCAGTTACCTGGGGTGGACACTCTTGGTGCACTCTTGGTGCCTTGGTTGTTGTAGGATCACTGGGAGGAATTGACCTCCAGTCCAATTGGCTGTGGGAAGCAGCTGTGTCTGAAGTGGGAGAATGGTCCCCCTCTGACCACTGGGTACAGTGGCTCCTGGATCTAAGGAGGTGCTAATTCAGCCCCTGCCTGAGGCCACACAGCCGGAGCCACGGAGAGGCTCAGCTGTGAAGCAATGCAAGCCGCTGCGGGGCCTTGGGCCTTCTCTTGGAAGTTCTGGGTCTGCTTGGCTGGGCTGTAGTTAGGTACATTCACATGCAAAAGCCTCTGCCGCAGCCTGGGTGGGGCGGGGTCTCAGGGAGTCAAAAGAGGCGGAGAAAGACGCTATGGCTGATTCTCCGCGCCCGGAGTCGCGCGTCTCAGTGTCCCGGTAACGGCTGCAAGCACCTCTGAGAGAAATCCGCCCCTCAAGTTCCGCCCGCTGCCGCCTGACAGAGTCGCCTCTCCCCGTATGAGACCTGGGTCCCCAGAGACTTCCCGGAACCGGAGTTCAGAGCAGTCGGGAGCTTGTGATTCAAAAAGACAGCCGCGTCCTCAGGTGCCACCCCCTTTCCGCGCGCGCGCGCGCGCGCGAGCCGCCGCCGTACCTCTGCACTCAGCCTCCGCAGCTCCCCTGGCTCTCAGCGTGCTTTTCTTTTCTTCTAGTTGTAGAAATTACACTCAGCCAGCCTTCCTGTTGTTTTGGACGATGTTTGCTCCGTCCTTTGGGATAATTTTCAATTGTTGTGGGAAGCGACTATTTCCCAGTGTTTATCTATGCCGCCATCTTGGTTTCTCTCCTGGTAAATGTTACTTAAGTGCCTAAATAACCTTGCATCTTCTTTATGCACTTTGACATTGAAGAACAATGACAAAAAAATAAGAATGGCAAACCTATACATGTTTCCAAAAGTCAGATTATGTATTAAAAAACTTTATCTCTTCTTAAGATGACCCATTAGGAAATATTCATAATTGTATGATAGAAACCAATATACCATTCACGCAAAAGGCATAATCAACACAGTAAAAGCATAATCCTCATGAAAAGTCTCAAGTTTACTAATATGTAGTAACAACTTCTCATTTTACTTAAAACTCAGTGGATGTAGGAAGGAATGGTTCTGACCAATCCCAAAGAAACAATGTTATCTGATAGGCACTAACGCTTAATAAATGCAGCATCATGGATAAAACCAAGTCCTGCCACTTACAATGAAGTCTCTTGCCTTCCTCTACTATCATTTCACAGTATTATCTTCATATTGGTTCGAAATAAATGCATGCATTATCATATCACTAAACAGACAGAAACTAAAAATAATCTTGTTAAAAAGACAATGCTGCCGAACCGGTTTGGCTCAGTGGATAGAGCATCGGCCTGCAGACTGAAGGGTCCCAGGTTTGATTCCGGTCAAGGGCATGTATCATGACTGAAGGGTCACAGGTTCGATTCCGGTCAAGGGCATGTATCTTGGTTGCGAGCACATCCCCACTGGGGGGCGTGCAGGAGGCAGCTGATCGATCTCTCATCGATGTTTCTGACTCTCTATCCCTCTCCCTTCTTCACTGTAAGAAATCAATAAAATATATTTTTTAAAAAAATAAAAAGACAATGCTCCTTGAGCAGCTGAAGATATATCTGAGATTAGTTCTTCTTTCTTTCCTGTGACAGATTTGTGCTGCTAGATTTGGACCTACCTAGTTGAGGTCAGTTTCAAAAGATGACACTATGTTCTGAGGAGCAGAAACCATTTAATGTTCTGTGGTCAGAACAGACTATGTCAGCTTTCAAGTTTTGCTCTAAATCCAAAAACTTCTCAGAGTCAGTATCGAACTGAGGCTGCTTCTAGTTATGTAGTTGTTATTTTCCTGTGCTCTTGTGACTTACCTTTAACGTTTCTTTTTGCCTTCCCAAACAGGTTATAAACCCAGTAGAACAGGGACATACGTTCAAACTTCTCTTTATTTACATCCCAAAAACTTCCCTGCACATAGCAGGAGTTCAATCAAGTTGTCAGAATTACAGATTTAAGAACCCACGGTTGCTTCCATTAGAAATAAGATTTGCAGTCATAAAACTTTAAGGTAGAAAATACAAGTTTATATCTGATCTGTTTCCTACTTTGTACATATATGGTAGCTCATAGTCTAGTTCTAAATCATACAGAATATCATCTTCTTCCTCTTGAGATGATCCTACAAAGAGAGAACCCACCACTTTGGCTTTTGTTGAGGGTAAGAAAAAGTATCTAGTGGTCCACACTGTGAATCAAGCCAGAACTTAGACAGAAGGACAATTTGGCACATTCTCCACACTGGGCCTCAGAGTCCAGGTCAGCTCCGCACTCACTAATGTCCCCTAGTGCTGCCCTGTACCCCCAACTGGGCTGAATGTGCTTCTTCATGGGATTGCTTACCACTCCCTACTCAAATTACAAATCCTTCCCCTCCCCTCTAATTAAAGGGAAATAGGCCTCTGAATATTGAAGAAGTTTGACTTAAAATGGGAAATCAAAGAACTTTTAATCAGGTACCATGATCACCTTTTAGGGCCTCAAACAGCAGTTTGGAGATAACAAAGAGGAACAGGCCCAGCAACATCTGGTAGATCCTGAATGCCAGGCTACCAACTCTACAGCATAGAGCATCTCACTCTCCCAGAAGCCAGCCCCTGAGAGTGTCCCTGCCAATGTTCAGTCACCATAGTTTAACCTTTACAAAAAGAGTGAAATTTTCCCATTTCTGTCTATGATATTAAAATTATTTCCATTGTAGGGAAGATAAAACAGTGAGAAACAGAATTTATGAGCTACTTCTTGTACATCTGGGCTATAATTCTTGAACTTGACACCCCTGTGGACAAGCTTAAAATAAAACCATGATTATTATTTTTAGGTCCCCAGATATTTTTCCAGGAATTCCCTCTAAATATATTTTCATGTTTGGCAAAAAGAATTAATACAAAATGAATAATAAAGTTATTTATAGTGTTCCTTAGAGTCTTTGGAAGGAAAAAAAATATGACTAAATTTTTAAATAATTACTCTTTTCTGCCAAAAGAAAGAAAGATGGTTAAGGCAGGGCCAGTTAGTTTCTGTTTAAGACAGCTGGAAGATATGGTTATTGTTATGCAGCACATGAACAGCAGAGATGCCAAACCAAGAAATATAAAATTTATGCCAATTCCCTTGTTCCATCTAAACATATTTAATGATAGAAACCCTGTGTGCTTTATCCATTTGTTCAACAGACATTCATTAGTTCCTACTATGCTCAAAGTCACAGGAAAGGGGAAAGAAGAAAACTACCACTGTGGACACTTCAGAATGTTCATGCCCAGTGTGGAAGGCATTTCCAGGCATTTGTACTGGAAATGTACAAACATGTTCTCATTTAAAGTCTAAGGACACAGTGAAAACAAATAAACCTTGTTTAATTAATTAAATTACATGTTCTTATCTCCAATACACAAATGAGGAATTCAGTTTTTAATAAGTTAATTAACTTGCCAAGCTAGTAAGAGGTGGAATTGGAATTCAGTCTATTCTACTCTAACTTTTGCTCTTTCAAATTTATTGAGGTATTTGTTGGGAAACAAATAAAAAATAAGATCTGTACTCAAAGTACTTATGGTCCAGAGGAAGAAAATACACAGATAAAACAAGCAACCACAACACAATGTAAATGAAAACAAAGTGAAAAAAAAATTTGTAATTGTGCATAAAATGCCAAGAAGAAGAAAGTTTTATAAGAGGTAATTTTATGCTGAGGCTTTTCCAAAGATTAATTTATCCAATTTAAAGCTATAATTGAGTATATTCTATGTGCTTAGCATAATACATAGGAGGTGCTCAATAAATAACGATTGAGTTAATGAATGAATGAGTCAGATTTATTTAGGGGAACATAAAATGGTAAAACCATTATTAAAGGAGAGTATACGAAGGCATGGAGACCTTCGAAAAGCCACAGTCCTCTCTGAGAACTGTAAGTGGGCAGGGAGATTGTAGGAAGAGAAGTACCTGGAGGGGCAGGGATGGGCACTGTGGAGCATTGTACCTGCCAGTGTTTAAGAACTTGAACTTATCCCACTGGAAAGTTTTCAAATGTGGATAATTGGATCAGTGTCATCAAATCCCACAAATCCAAAGGGCACCATGCACTTTATATCATATATGAATAGTATCTCCTCACACCAAGAACTGGGTAAATGGAAGTCCTGACAAGGCAAATGAATGATGCTGCATACCTGCAACTGAACCTAGGGAAGCACACATGGAAAAAAGCCTAAAATTTGCAATGAAAGTTCAAACTCTCAACTTCACTTCAACAGAGTCAAAGAAGCCTCCTTAAAAAGCCTCTGTCAAAATTACAGTGTTGGTTGAGAATCAAGCAGAAACTCCTGAAAGCACTGCCTCCTGCTGCCTATAGATTAGGACAGTATCACAAACAATATATATTTAACTGCCTCAGCCTTTCATAGAGTAACTATTTGCAAGTTAAACTCATGCCAGAATTATATATTATAGCTAATGAACAAACTATAGATTTTTCTTTTTTTTTATTGTTGCCACTATTGTAGATATTTCCCATTTTCCCCTCATTTGCCCACCTCCACCCAGCTCCCAACCCCCTTCCCTCTGGCCATCACCACACTGTTGACTGTGTCTATGTGTTATCTATATACTAGAGGCCCGGTGCACGAAATTTGTGCACTGGGGGGGGGGTTGTCCCTCAGCCCAGCCTGCACCCTCTCCAATCTGGGACCCCTTGAGGGATGTCCGACTGCCCGTTTAGTCACAATCCAGGATTGCTGGCTCCCAACCACTCACCTGCCTGCCTGCCTGATTGCCCCTAACCTCTTCTGCCTGCCAGCCTGATCACCCCCTAACCACTCACCTGCCAACCTGATCAATGCCTAACTGCTCTCCTGCCGGCCCGATTGCCCCCAACTGCCCTCCCGTGCTAGCCCCGCCACCCCCAACTGCCCTCCCCTGCCAGCCTGGTTGCCCCCAACTGCCCTCCCCTGCTGGCCCAGTTGCCCCTAACTGTCCTCTCCTGCAGGCCTGGCCCCACCAACTGCCCTCCCCTGCTGGCCTGGTCATCCCCAACTGCCCTCCCCTGCCAACCTGGTCACCCCTAACTTCCCTCCTCTGCCAGCCTGGTCACCCCTAATTGCCCTCCCCTGCAGGCCTGGTCCCCCCAACTTCCCTCCCCTGCTGGCCTGGTCACACCTAACTTCCCTCCCCTGCAAGCCATCTTTGACCACATGGGGGCAGCCATCTTTTGTGTTGTAGTGACGGTAAATTTGCATATTACTTCTTTATTATATAGGATGTTCTTTGGCTAATCCCTTCATCTGTTTTCATTCAGTCCTCCCTCTCCTCTTCTCTCTGACAGCCATCAATCTGTTCCATGTTTTCAGGGTTTTGTTTCTATTTTGTTCATCAGTTTACTTTGTTCATTGGATTCCACATATAAGTGAGATCATATGGTATTTGTCTAGCTTTTTCCCAATGATCTGTAAGAGGACAGTTTATTGTCAGAACAAGTATTAAAAATTATCTAGACACAGACCATACACTAGTGACAGACTATTAGGAAACATCTTTTTTTTTCTTTTTTTTTTTTTCTGGATAGATTGCATCTAGTTTGTAATAGAAAAAGAAGCTGCACTGGTAGAAATGTCATTTATGCAAATGAGAATTAATGAATCTCATTGTCTCTGAATACACAGCTGTGTTTGCATTTTCTTCCCCTATATAAAAATTCTATATTAAATGGAAGGGGTTATTTTAAATTAACATATCCTTGAGGCTCTGTTAAGATTCCAGACAACTCAAGTCAAAGCATTTTTGTGGACTGAAACAAGCATATACACTTAGAAATAAAAATGTAGGATCTGCAAATCCCCTAACAGAGAAGTTCAAACTTCACAATAAGAACAAGGAAAATTCAACTAAAGAGGAAATAACTTGTGCTGAAAAAACATGTTGCAGAACATGACAACTCTATACAAAATATAATGCCAACAGTAGAACTGTGAAACAGAAATTTTGAAAATTACCCCTAAACCATCTCCTCCTTGTCCCTCTCCCATAGATGGTTGCAGTGGACTTCTGACTGATAATACAGATTCCCTCCGATATTTTCTCAGCTCAAACCATTTTTCATTCCGATGTCAGATTATTGTTCTTAAAGGACAACACTAATTCTACTCTTGCCTACTCAATGGCTCCCAGTACTTACCCAATTAAATAGAAATTCATGCAGTCCACAATACAGCCCTGATTGATGTTTTTCAATCACCACTGCTCTAACTTACACAAACAATGGTTTTTCATTATTTTTGTTGCAGCATCACCATTTTTGTTAATAAAATCTTATAATGACCCAAGTAATATAAAGCAGGTAAAATGGTGTATTATAATAATATATTTTTTCATATATTCAAACTTATAACATTTTCTTTAATGAAGAGAAATACTAATATTTTTACTTGTACCATATTTGTAGCCCATGGGACCAAATGTAATCTCCTCCAGACCTTAAAAATAAATAAACATGGCTTCTTTCTAGGAGTAAAAGTTTTAATCAACCCAAAGTGGATGAGATTATAATCATCTTTAATGGCAAACAATAAAATACAAGACAGTTGTAACACTGTAATTCCAAGCTATGTTTCAGAAGAATGCCAGTTCCACAAAACATTAATAAATGTTGCAAAGAAAGAAATCCATAATTAAATAATATTGGAAAATATTGCACACTATACCCTCCCACTGGCAGATTAATTAATGTTATTAGTTTGCATTACAAGCTCTGAAGAAACTGGTTACAGTTATTTGACCCACTACTTTTCACACTTACTGTCTTCAAATCATCCCTTACCTTTTTGTTGTTGCTTTTAGATGTTATGATATTATGATTTATAATAAATGTGTATTTTAGTCTTCATCCATGGTTTCTGACTCACAGTTCCCCAAAGCCTTGCAATTCTCTGAGCAATAAGAGCAATGGGAGCATCTTCTGTTATATTTGGTCTCCTATTCTCAGGTTCTGAAATTACTTCAGAGCCATAGGGTAAAATGGGTGTCATCCTATATAATAAAAGGCCAGCGACCATAATAGAATAATGACCCAAATGACCAACTGACTAGTAGCTATGAGATGCACTGACCACCTCTCAATCCCTCCACCCAGCCCGCAGGCTCCGATTGCTGGATGGCCAACGGGGAACCATGGGGAACTGGGGTGGGTGGTGGCAGGGCGGGACTGGGGACTGGCAAACAGGCAGAAGTTGGCCTTGATCACAGGCTAGGCCTAGGAACCCTACCCATGCATGCTTTCGTGCACTGGGCCTCTAGTTATTCATAACAAGACCCTTTGCACCACAACTGAGTTTATGTTAATGAGATGACTTTTATCTTCCTTCCTTCCTTCCTTCCTCTTTCCTTCCTTCCTTCCTTCCTTCCTTCCTTCCTTCCTTCCTTCCTTCCTTCCTTCCTTTCTTCCTTCCTTCCTTCTTTCCTTCCTTCCTTCCTTCCTTCCTTCCTTCCTTCCTTCCTTCCTTCCTTCTTTCCTTCCTTCCTTCCTCTTTCCTTCTTTCCTTCTTTCCTTCTTTCCTTCCTTTTTTTGAGTCCTCTTGAGGAGAGTTTACAATTGTCCTACTTAGTACCTGTCTCACAAGTATGTCCCCCAGGCTGCTTCCCGATGCCCTTCTGCCTCCTTCCATAGTAGTATTTTTTTTATGTCTCCTAGGAAAAGGGCAACAAAATAAAACATAAACAAAAGGGACTACATCAAACTAAAAAACTTTTGCACAGAAAAGGAAACCATCAACAAAATGTAAAGACAACCTACACAATGGTAGGAAGTACTCAGATATTCTCAAATGAGGTGACTCTTAGAAAGCACCTACTGCTCTAACTGGTTTGGCTTCTTGGATGGAGCGTTGGCCTGCGGACTGAAGGGTCCCAGGTTCGATTCCAGTCAAGGGCATATATCATGGTTGCGGGCACATCCCCAATGGGCAGTGTACAGGAGGCAGCTGAATCGATGTTTCTCTCTCATCAATGTTTCTAACTCTATCTCTCTCCCTTCCTCTCTGTAAAAAATGAATAAAATATATTAAAAAAAGAAAAAAAAGAAAGAAAGCACCTACTGATAAGGGCTGGTTGCTATGGGAATCAACATGATAAGAACGGTGGAACTTTTAGTCCCACCCCCTAATTTCCTTCAGGGAGGGAAGAGGGGCTGGAGATTGAATCAATCACCAGTGGTCAATGACTTAATCAATCATGTCTATGTAATAAAGCCTCCATAAAAACCCTAAAGGGGGCACTTCAGAGAGCTTCCAGGTTGGGAAACCAGAATGCTTCCTTGTTTTAGCTGACCGTAGTCTCCACAGAAACAAAAGCTCTTTTGTTCAGACCTTGCCCTATGTATCTCTTCATCTGTTGTTGATATCAATCCTTTAATATCCTTTGTAATAAACCAGTGATCTAGTGAATAAACAGTTTTTCTGAGTTCTCTGAGCCACTCTAGCAAATTAGTCAAACCTAAGGGGGTCATGGGAACCTCTGATTTATAGTCATTTAGTCAGAAACACGAATAACAACCTAAACTTACAATTGGCATCTGATGTGGAAGGCAGCCCTTAACCTGTAGAATCTGATGCTATCTCTGGATAGATAGTGTTAGAATTGAGTTGAATTGCAAGACACCCAGCTGATGTCAGAGAATTACTTGTTGGTGTGGGGGAACCCCTCCTTTACATTGGAACTGGATACTATATCTATAACTCATGAATACAAGTGGCCTGAAAAGTAGCATGGAAAATATCTCTATAACCAACTTGATACTAACTAGTTTCATTTCATGTCATAGACATTTCTAAGACAAAAAAATTAATAAATGAAACAAGAATTCTTTTTTGCCGGAGCTCGAAACAGCAGAGCAGCTGTGTTACCCCAATGATCACTTGTTTTCCTTTAAAAATTTGGCTGGCATTGTAAAATAAAAAATATATCTCTTGCTGGAAGAAATTTAAATAAAAATTCAAAAGAGCAGAAGGGTAGATATTTTAAGCTATAAATAGGGAATTAAGGGAAGCAAGGTCTTTATATATCACTAAAAGGTAATTTCAGGCACTTGGTTGGGTTGCTCTGTGGATTCAGGGGTAGTATACACATTCTGTTTTACTAGGTACCAACTTTTATTTGGTTGAAGTTGACCTCCAGAGATATGTGTGCTGTTACTTTTTGTACCTAAATTAAAGCAAATAAATTAAATTGAAGATTTGTTAGAGACAAAAACACTTTTCTTCTGCTGTGATTTTATCTCTTCCTTTGAGAGTCATAATTGCCTGTTTTGGTTTTTACAGTGAACAATTAAGCTTGGTACATAACAAAGAAGGGGTCTGGTGTTACCAGTCGTGGGCAAACTATGGCCCGCGGGCTGGATCCGGCCGTTTTGAAATGAATAAAACTAAAAAAAACAAAAGACCGTACCCTTTTATGTAATGATGTTTACTTTGAATTTATATTAGTTCACACAAACACTCCATCCATGCTTTTGTTCCGGCCGTCCGGTCCAGTTTAAGAACCCATTGTGGCCCTCGAGTCAAAAAGTTTGCCCACCCTTGTGTTAGACAGAGACCATCTGCAATCTAAATAAATAACTCAAGTAAGTAGAGATCAGAATAACCCTTCTCAACCATTCACAAAGCATTTATTGATTACCTACTTCAGCCATTCTGCTTGACACTATGTAGAAAAGGAAAAATTAGTTATGGTAATATCATCATTCTCTTTATACGTTAAGTGTCTTTTTCATTATCTAGTTGGCAAAAGATCTACCATTTATCAGGTCACAGTCATAAGTTCACAAGCAGCAAGTAATAAAATTGAACTATCAAGACATTTTCCCATGGGGCAATCTCTAAAATGTTAAAGAAATATACATTGCAGAGTGTCATTCTCTTTGTTAAATTTAATTATGCAGCCAAGCAATGGCTATGAAGGCATGGAAACCAAGAATAAAGATGGGGAGGGAATCGATGTTTCTAACTCTCTATCCCTAGCCCTTCCTCTCTGTAAAAAATCAATAAAATATATTTTTTTAAAAAAGACGGGGAGGGAGGTGGGGAGGTGGGGGAGAGGGAAGTGATAGAGAGGTTGGGGGAAGTTGGGAGGAAGGTTGGGAGGGAGATGGGATGTGTATTGATAGAAGTTGTTTTCATAGACAATGCTGGCTTTGGCAGCCATGGAGTTTCACCACTCAGATCTCCCTTCAAGAGAGAAGCAGGGTCAACAGAATGGATGCCACTCACCATATCTTCTGCACTAATGCCTCCCCCAATGTTCTCCCAGCCAATGACTAAACACTGCAAGGGTACTATTAGAGTTAGTCATTCCTGCCCAACTTGGGACTCTTCTAATGGGCAATTGGTACTTGAGGACTCCCCACTGACCTAGCTGAGATCTCAGAAATGCACTGAAATCTGAAGCTGTTCCCACCAAACCTTCTTCCTGCCTTCTCTCAATTCCCAGGTGCCATACCTAGAGCCTGCTCTAGCAGCTCTCTCCACCTCCTCCTAATCCCTCTCCTTTTATCATTTACCAGGATCTTTCCTCCTAACCCAGATCTCCTGCATGTCTGACCAGCAGAATGCAGTTAAAATTCTACTTAAACTTATATTATAATGAGTCAGTTAGTAATGAATCCAGTTCTGATTTACATAAGACTTCATCAGCAGGTGATAGGCAGTTTCTTTTTAGGCAATTATTTTCCTAAAGCAATGAAGCATGATTCTTTGTCAACTCCTGGGCCCTAGCTATCTCCTCTCTGTACTTATTCTAATACTGGTACATTCAAGATTGAAGAGAAACTCAGACATTTCCTTAAGGTAATTACAAGGCTGTTCAGTATTACCTCAACAGACTTGTACCTCTGCACTTGTCATTTTGATTAACTGTTTTCCTACTGATGGGATCCTTGAACCTTGTGGAATTTTTTAAGTTCATTCACTGTTCTCTGTAGTGTCTTCCCACTTCTCACTCTATCCCTCCTTCTGCAAAAGCCATACACACATTCCTGCCTGGAAATAATGGGACAGGTTAGATCACTGACTGTTATAAGTTCACAATCTTAAATATACACACTAAACAATTCTACATAATTTTAGCTAAAATGCACAAGAAATTACACCTAGGCTGTAAAACATTAGCTCATGAACCAAAGAAATAACAGTTATAAGGCAAAATAGAAAACTCAGACCAACATGATAAAAGTCCATCTTCAAAGAGCACATGTTCCAGAGTGTCTATGTCAGACAGATTTATCCTTCCAGTTTATTTCATGCCAGAGAAAAAGCCTCTACAACCTTCCACACTAGGAAATTTGAATGCTTTAAAAATCCATTCAGCCCTGGCCCGGTAGCTCAGTTGGTTGGAGCGTCATCCCATACACCCAAAGTGGTGGGTTCAATTCCCACTCAGGGCAAGTATGGGAGGCAACTGATCAATGTTTCTCTCTCATATTGATGTCTCTCTCTATATACATAAAAACCCATTCAAAATTTTAAATGGCTATAATAACTTAAATGCAATTATTAATTTACAGCTTAAATTTAACTAAATCTGAATCACAACTTCTTTCAATTTCCTTCACGCTATTATCATTCTTTGCAATCTTTATCATTTTGTTCCTTTTTTTCTCATATTAGTTCACTTAACAACAAAGAAAGGAATACATCAAAAGCAAAACTCTTAGTAACTCAAAACCCAAACTCAAAATACAATTATCAGTAAAACAGGTCTAGGCCAATTTTACTAAACCATGACTACAAAACTTCATTGAGTTAGATTTTTACAGCCGTGGCAAACTGCGGCCCGCGGGCCGGATCCAGCCCGTTTGAAATGAATAAAACTAAAAAAAAAAAAAAGACCGTACCCTTTTATGTAATGATGTTTACTTTGAATTTATATTAGTTCACACAAACACTCCATCCATGCTTTTGTTCCGGCCCTCCGGTCCAGTTTAAGAACCCACTGTGGCCCTCGAGTCAAAAAGTTTGCCCACCTCTGAGTTAGAATATGATCTAAGGACAAAACCACTTAAAAAACAATGGAGAGTCAAGGTCAGTTTACCATGCTGAGGAGCAGCCTGGAACAGTACAGAGACCAGGAAATCCATGTCAGGTTGCAAGTTCCTTTCCTAAGTCTTTACTTCTTGCATTATATTTTTACTTTTTAGATGCCATTTTTCTTATTTTTAAAATAACTTGGTCGATCTTAGTGCCACTAAAACACTGGTAGCAGAAATCTTCAGATTTGATGCAGATTTGAGGATCACTTCTCATGATTTCTTGACAATCATGTTTAACATGAATTCAGTTGAAATCTAATGGCCAGTTTACAGAAAATCCAGGGCACAGAGGAACTTACTGGATGATACCAATCAAAAGCAATCAGATACATTCCAGAAAGTGAGACATCCTACAGGACAAATGACCTGGCTTTTTCAGAAAGTCAGTGTCACGAAAAAGGGGACATATCTTGAGTTAAGGAGACTTGAGAGACACAAATATCAGATGCATAGTACCAGATTGGCTTCTGGCTTGGACAAACCAATTGTAAATTACATTTTGAAAACAATTCAGAAATTTTTATATGAACTGAAATGTTTATGTAATGTATCTAATTACATTGAGGAATAACTATTAATTTTGTTAGGTATAATAATTTTGTTAGGAAAAATTACTCAACTTAAGAAATTAAAGGTGGAATGTGAGGATATCTGTGATTTACATCAAAATATCTCTACATAAAATTTTATTTAGTCATTTACCCATGGATTGGCAAATCTTTTCTGTAAAGAGCAAGACAGTAAATATTTTAGCCCCCATGGAACCTATGAACTCTCTTGCATTTACTCAACTTTACCATTGTAGCAAGGCGACAACCATAGACAATATGTAAATGAATGTGCATGACTATGTTTCAATAAAACTTTATTTACAAAAAAAAAAGGTGCATACAGGGCATAATTTGCAGGCAATATACCCCTTCATTTAAAAATAGATGCTGGGCTCATAACAAATATAATCTTTGGCCACAATATACAATATGGCATACCTTATCTTTTTAAAAAATATATATTTCCATTGATTTCAGAGAGGAAGGGAGAGGGAGAGAGAGTCAGAATCATCAATGACGAGAGAGAATCATCAATTGGTTGCCTCCTCCACTCCCCCCATTGGGGACCAAGTCCTCTACCCAGGCATGCGCCCTGATCTCTATTTCCTGGTTCATAGGTCGATGCTCAACCACTGAGCCACACCAGCTGGGTATTACCTTATCCTTTCTTTTTTCCTTTGCATTTAGAACAGTAGCAGCATATGGTTCCTATCCACTGTGAGAATGTAATAGCTGCCAAGTGTTTTCCTACATTACACAGCTAGTCTTTTCTCCATCATATGACTCAGAGGTTTTATATTTAAAAAATCAATGTACTATAAAGCAAAATAAGTATATAAGAAGAATATTCAATCCTGAAAAGGCTCGTCTGTCCCAAATGCACCAGGGATCTCTGGTTCTGAAACTGATTAGCACTTGAGAAGCTTTTGAAGAAAACTGGAAAAGTCACCTCACTACACCACTGTAACCAAACAAATCACTCTTTTAAGTTCTCAGGACACTGGTTACTCAGCAAGTCAGTATTTTCATTCACAATATGCATGCATGTGCCAAGTTGGCTGGGAGGCTCCCAATGGGTCTGGGTAAACTACTCTCAGTGGACTCAATCCACCTGCACACGAAATAGATGAGGTCAGGACCTTTTACCAAGTAGGTACATGTTCAATTAAAACAAATGTGTCTGTCTGTCTGGATGCTCATAAATGAGCAATCTTGAAGGAATGATCCCCACAAACTCAGATTTCTCTTCACGACTGCAGTAGAAATATAGAAGTAGGATAAAATATTTAGAGGATTAAGTTTCACCATTGGTTCAGATTGCCTATTCAAAGTTTACATACAGGGTATAGCAAAAGTAGGTTTGCAGTTGTGAGTATGCAAAACAGTTTATTCTTGTATCATTACTATATTTATTAATTATTGTATTATATTCCATACGAACAACTGTAAGCTTACTTTTGTCCCACCTTGTATAATAGAAAGTTTTGGTCTATTCAATTTTATGCTCTACCAGTTAACCTGCATGTAATAAACTTTCCATGATAGAATATAGTTGGCATGAAATTTGAATAGACTTAGTTTCTAAAAGGATTTCATAGAGATGATAAATAAAAAACTTAGGGAAAATTCATGGTATACAGATGCTTTAATAATAAGAAATCATGATTTAAATTTTTAGGGAAGAAAACTATGGGGTTAAGATAGCTGATAAATTATTTGGAAATGAGGGAGAAAGGGTGGAGTGGAACTCCTGCCAAGATTCAAGGTCATAAAAGTAATTGAAATAAAATACAAAGCTATATATAGAACTACATTTTTTATGGTAATATACATTATGGCTCAAATTGGGCAGTAAAGTAGGAGGCTCGTAAAAAAATCACATTAGAGTCTTCTTAATACTTCTATGTATTATTTTGTGATTTTTAATTTAAACTCTCCAGAAATGATATAAAAAGAAATTACTTTAAATGATATTATAAAAATAAATTATTTTTAGAAATTTGAAACAACTAGAAAGTTGTTTATAGAAACATGTTATTTTTAAAATAACCAACTTTTAAATATACTCACTCAGGAAATAATACATATTACTAGAAATACTACTGTATTTTTACAATTTGTAGCCTGAAGATTTATGTAAATTTGTTGACAGGAGGCAAGATTTATCTCTGCCCTAACCTAGCAGATAGGATTTTTTGATGGAAAATATGATCATCAGGGATATATGTGATCTCCTTCATATGATGAGTTTTCAACCCATTGTGGGAGTTTGGGGGTTAGCAATTAATATCACAATTACAAAATAGTTGTATCCTCCCATAAATAGACTTCCATTAGATAATACTTACCTAAGAGTTGAAAAAAATGTTTTAATGGGGAAATAATAAAATTACACACCTTTCAAATTGTTTTAAATTGTAAAACTTCTATTTAGCTAATTTGGGATAACTCTTTTTCTTTATTAACTTAGATAAAGGACAGTTTACCAGAGTAGAAACAAATGCATTTCGAAATTTTTTTCTAATTAGAACACAAATGAACAGGGAGAGAAACTAATATACTCATTTCAGTTCTGAGTAGAAGTTCAAAGTAAAACAAGAATAGCTAATACTTAGCAAGTACTCTGTTGCTGAGAAAATACTAGAAGTATACTTTCTCTACAAGATGAGTAAATCTGACAAGATTAATAGAGGTTTATTTCTCCAGTAATTTAGCAGATTTTACTAATGAAAACCATCAGGGGTCACAGCATGGAAACTTAAGCTGCCTCTGACCAACCCAGTAGTTTCCTTAGAGCACCCTCCATCTCCCTATCCTGCTAAGAAAATGAATCACTCTTAATAAAGGTAGTTTGGTTTTTGTGGCTGTAAAGACATAGCTTGAATATAAATCAAATCCTGCAATTTTTCCATATTTGCTCTTTATGAAAATTTTCAGACAGAAAAAATAAAATTAAATTCTACATGCATGTTTCATTATTCTGGTGTTCAGGGATGTCCAAGGTTGCCATTATATCATTAATTATGCACTCGCACAAGATTTCAGTCCCTCCATAAGCCACCGCAACCCTTACTCCTGCCTCTGAGTCTTAACTCCTAGTGTTCTCTTTACCTGGAGGCCTCATCTTGAGCTCTGCCTCTGAAAATCCTATTATTATCCTTCAAGATCCAACTAAAATAAACTCCCCTCTCTTATGCACAGTCTTTTCTAACTACTCCAGCTCACATGAATTATCTCCCTTTATTTTCACTGTCCTTTATAATTATTAGTTATGCACATTTTTTTTATATGCTTATTTCCATCTCTGAGCTCTGATCTGCTCCAGTGCCTAGAACAGTGCCTGACACCGAGTAGACGCTCATTTAAAATGTGTGGAACAGGTTAACATGGGAGTGAAAGGAAAGGTTGACTGAAAGGAGGGATTGGGACACCTCCTGGAGTGCTAAAAACACTGTATCTTCACTTGGATGGTAGTTAAGTGATATTTACATAGTATGTTTGAGCTGTAATACATATAAATATCTACAATAATAAAAGCATAATATGCTAATTAGACCAGATGTCCTTCCAGACCACCTTCAGGACAAAGTCAGGACTGCGAGGGAAGCCCGGGTCCTGGGTGTCAGAGGGAAGCCAGTGTTGGCAGCCAGGGGAAGGAAGGCCTACTCTTGCACAAATTTCGTGCATCGGACCTCTAGTATATTTATAAGTATATATATGTAAGTATATATATGCACATATACATACATACATACAGGGTGTTAAAAAATGTATGCACTCTTTAACAGCTGATAGCTCAATTTTGAAAAAGAAATATATTTTAATAAACATTGCCTTTATAATTATTCAAAATGTATATATACATTTTTGGGACCCTGTATGTATGTATGTATATATGTGTTGAAAAACTGAAGCAGCAGCAGAACGAATCCAAACTAATATAGGATGCATTCTTCTGAAAACATGGCTTACAATGCTCTTTGATGTTTCAAGTAGTATGGTGTCTAGTTTCACCATTTAGTAAGAATGAAATACTGAATGGATAATAACAATATGAACATACACACACACAGAGCAAAATGTCTTTCCTGCTTGACTGGTCACTTCATTGTGCTTTCTCTGAACCCGCCACCAGTCTAGGCTCCACCCCTGACTGTAACAAGCCACTCCAACTGTCATGATGCCAAACATCAAAGCTCTAGGAAGCCTTCTTTTCTTACTGTGGGAATCCATTCTGTGTGCATGAGCTGACGTCTCCAATTGTTTGCCACCCGCAACATGATGTATATCCCAATTCTGTCTTGAGTTCCTTCTTTGGCACCTGAGTCAATTCAGTTCAATAAATACTTGAGCCTGCTCTGTGATAAGTGCTAGGGAATGGGTTATAATGAATAAGGCAGCCTCCAAGGTTTTTTTGTGTGTATGTGGTGAAATACACCTAGCATGAAATATATAATTTAACAATTTTTATGTGTACTATTCAGTAGTATTAAGTACACAATGCTATGCAACCATCACAGCTATCCATTTCCAGAAAAATTCTTAAATCAGTCCAAACAAAAACTCTGTACTTTCTGATTAGTAACTTCCCATTACTCACTCCTTCCCGCTCCTGGTAACCTGTGTTCTATTTTCTGTCTCTATGAATTTCCTAATCCTTGTTCCTTATATAAGTGGAATCACATAATATTTGTCCTTCTGTGTCTGGCTTAGCATAATGTTTTCAGGATTCATCCATTCTGTAGCATGTATCAGTATTAAATTTCTTTTCATAATGGCAAAAAATTCCATTGTACATATTTACCACATTTTGTTTACCTATTCAGTGCCTCTTGTTTTTGAAGAGTTTTCTGTGCATCAGGGAAAGCATGCCAGTTCTTGCCTACTACTTTGCTGATCTTTGTCCAATATGTTCTCTATATCTAAAACCTTCTATCTCAACACACTTTGTGTTCTGTTTTTGCTTGGCACACATGTGTCTCTTCCACCTCTATCCCACTGTCTACAGTGGTGCTGGGACATAATAAGTAATCAACTAATATTTATTTATTAATGAATGACTTTCCTGGGGTCTCCTGAGAAGACTCTGAGGTTGCTTTTACTTAGTTGTAATCACTGCCTTTGATGCTCTGCTCATTTTCTTCTATGTAAGACTAGTGACATCTGGCCCCTATAGACTCAATATTTACTGAAATCATCTCCTCAGCTCAGAGAAGAGTATTTATGAGAAATAAGTACAAATGGTGCTGGATTAGGAGTTCAGAGATACGAACTTTAGTGGTTCCAGATTTGCTATGCTATAACCATGCCGAGTAACAAGCTCCTCAGGTCTCAGTAAACTGTGGTTATAGCCTAAAATAAAGGTGCTAAACTGTTCAGTTCTAAAATTGCACAATGTCAATTAGCATACATCAGAAAAACAATATCCTGGTGAAATGCCTCAAACATATCTGCATCTCAAAAAAGACTCTTAAAATGCTTATGATAGCCCTACCTGGTTTGGCTCAGTGGATAGAACATCGGCCTGCGGACTGAAAGGTCCCAGGTTCAATTCCAGTCAAGGGCATGTACTTTGGTTGCGGGCACATCCCCAGTAGGTGGTGTGCAGGATGCAGCTGATCAATGTTTCTCTCTCATAGATGTTTCTAACTCTATCCCTCTCCCTTCCTCTCTGTAAAAAAAATCAATAAAATATATATTTTAAAATGCTTATGATATACAAAAAATTTACAGTCTTCTTTAATAATTCCACTGTATTGTTTCTTTTACATTTGAACCACTTGAAAAATTATCCCAGACTTTTATATAAGTAGGCAAGGGAAGTATCATTTCTAACTGGAAATAGACTACTTAACTATCATTATTTGGGATCAGAAGGAAATGAAAGGAAATAATGTTTGTGTTACTTGAAAACTTGAAGAATTAAGTGGAAGCTACCAAAAGAAAGGAAAAAAAAATAGCAGTAAAATTTAAAGAAAAATTGTTTTGGCTCTCTCAGTGAGAAAGAATTTATTTTGCGGTCAGCTTTGGCTAGTATGTTTTGCCACTATGTGATGCTTCATAGTTCTAGAAACGTCTATGAAGGTAATTGGACCATTAGGCACCTTTCCACCTCATAAAAGTTTAAGCTGCTTTGACTGTTTGTGAGTGACAGAGATGAACTGGTGAAATCTAAAAAGAGGAACCAAAACCCAGAGGCCTACGATAAGGGAGAGAGAATCTAATGATCCAGTTACTGTTTTTCTTCACTAAACTCTTCCTTAAGAATACAGGGTGCTCAAAATGATACTTCTGCAAGTGCATTTGGTCCCTTCATTGGGTAATGATTAGGGAAGTAATAATGGCCAGCAAAAATAGTTCAACTAAAATAAACAGAAACCCTCTCAGACTACATTGAATGAGACTGATCCTTTCCTTTAAAATAATAAACTAACATTAATAATTCATATTTGAAAGGAAAAAATATTATAAGATGATGGTAAAAGGAATTATACTAAAATAAAACTATTAATACAAAAATCTTAAGGAATGACCTATATGCTAAAAATTATTAGAGTCCAAAAAGTTAGAAGTATTTTTTCATTACTGTTTGCATTATACTCATTTGACTAATTACCTGGAAGATTATTTAATGAATAACACCAATAGATGTATTACAAATAAGCACATTAATAACAAATTTAATTTATTTTCAAAACAAAATTACTAAAAATGAATAATACGCAAACAGAAGTAAATGGTAAAAAAAAAAACAAAATCTAACAGAATAAGTACAAAGTTCTCTTTGTACTGGTTGTATTGGCTCATTCACCTGCCACATTCTCTCCAGCCACACCGTATTCTTTCAGTTCCTAAAATGCATCACTTTCACATCCTCGAGAACTGAAAAGCATGCAGTCAGTAAGTAACTCTGAAGTTGTGTGGCAACAGATAGGTATGACTCTACTCACTAGCTCCAGGATCCTCGGCAAATTACTACCTTCTTTCATTTCCATCACCTCAGCAATAGGAATAATAATAGTATTTACTTTATGAAGTTTGGCAAACCTTTAAAAAACTAACATACCTAATAATATATATAAAATAACTAAAGAATGCTTAGTCCATAGTAAGACCTCAATAAATATTAGCTATTAGGCTGTGAAGTCTCATGATGAAATTACAAATAAGAAAACTGAAGCAGATAACCCAGCTGGTCATCCGTAAGTGACCGCCTCTAGAGATCAACCTTAATCCAGATCCAATGTTTCTTAAAATGTGATCTCTTCATACAGAAGCTAAGGGGATTGATACCACCAAACAAGAAATACTGAAGGATGCTCCTCTTCCTGGAACAAAAAGATGAAAGAATACAAATATATGAGTAAGACTCCAGAAACAAGAAATTGCAACCCTTGTACAGAATAGAATATCCAACACTTAAATATAAAGACTTAAATATGACATAAAGGTTAAAAGTGATCATAGTTTTCCAAAAGGAAGACAATATTTACTACAATTTGGAAATGAACTTACAACATAAAAAGGAATAATTTGTGACAACAAAAACATAAAAAAGGAGAAGGAAAAGGCCTGACTTGCACAGGTAAAAGGAGATAAAATGCAATCAGGAGAAAAAAGGATGATTGTATGTATGAAACTTTCTTCTGCATAAATCTAATGGTAAGCACACACACACACAAAATCTAAACCTGCAACACATAACACTGAAAAAGAGGAAACAGAAGAAAAAAATCATAGAATCCCACTAAACTAAAATAACAGACAGAAACAGAAGCAGAAAGAAACCATAGAGCCATGGCAGGTGTTTAGAGTGTTGGTCCGTGCACCAAAGGATTGTGGGTTCGATTCCTAGAGAAGGGCAAGTACCTGGGTTGCAGGTTCATTCCCTGGCCCAGTTGTAGGATGTGAGGGAGGCAACCAAATCGATGGGTCTCACATTGGTGTCTTTCTCTCTCTCTCTGTCTCTCTCTCTCTGTCCGCTCCCCTCTGCCTACCTCCCTCCCTTCCACTCTCTCTAAAAATCAATGGAAAAAAATATCCTCAGGTGAGGATTAACAAAAAATAAAAAAGAAACAATGGAGACATAAAGCTACCAAAACACAAAAGATAAAATGGCTATGGAAAATCCTGGTGTATCAATAATCACTCTAAATGTAAATAGACTGAATTCACCAATCCAAAGGCACAGAGGAGCAGGATGAACCAAAAAACAAAACCCAACCATATGCTGCCTTCAGGAGACCCATCTCAGCTACAAGGACATATGGACTCACAATGAAGGACTAAAAAGGATACTCCAAGCAAAAGTCACCAGAGAAAAGTACTATAGCTGTGCTTATATCTGACAAAATATATTTCAAGATAACAAAGGTAATAAGACACAAAGATGGACATTTTACAATGATACAGAGGTCAACACAATGCAATCTTGGAGCACCAACATATATAAAGCAACTGCTAACAAAACAAAAGGGAGAAATGGACGAAAACACAATAATAGCAGGAGACATAAATACCCCGTTGGCAGCAACGGACAGACAATCCAAACAGAAAATAAGGAAACATTGGCCATAATAACGTATTAGCTCACATTTGACATTACAGAGCTTATCATCCCCAAACACAAAAATACACACTCTCCTCTAGTGCACATGAAACACTATAAATATGTGGGCAAGAATGCAAAGCAACTAGCATTCTCTTACACTGTTGGTGGGAATGCAAAATAGTACTGTTTCTTTGGAGAATAGTTTGGCTTATAAAGTTAGGAACCATACAATCCAGCAATCTGATTCTTAGGCACTTACTCAAGAGAAATGAAAACTTAATGTTCACACAAAACTTTTAGGCAAATGTTTATAGTAACTCTATTCATAATCATTAAAACTGAAAAGGAAAAAAAAGGAAATGTTGTTCAGCTGGCATATATTAATTCCAAAATCTAATACCTCTATAGTCTATAAAATGGCACACTACTTAGCAATAAAACGAAATAAAGTACTATTGTATGCAACAATTGATGAATCGCAAATGCATTAGGTCAAGTGAAAGAAGCCAGATTGAAAAGGCTACATTAGACACAGAAAGTAGATGAGTGGTTCTCTAAGACTGGGAAAGTTAGGGGGAAATGCGGAGTGGCCACTAATGAGTATTGGGGATCTTCTGGGAGTAATAAAAATGTTCTAAAATTAATTGTGATGCTAGTTGCACAACTTTGTGAATATACTCAAAACCACTGAATTGTACACTTTAAGTGGATAAATTATATGATATGTGAATTTATCTCAAAAAAAGTTATGAATTTTAAGATTCCATGTATATGGCATTCTGCAAAAGATAAAACTATAAGCACCGAAAACAGATTAATTTTTGTCAGGGGCTGGAAAGGGTGGAAGAACTAAAAAGGGCTTAAGAAAACTTTTGGGGGATGATGGAATTGTGCATCTTGATTGTAGTAGAGGTTACACAAGTGTATGCATTTGTCCAAACTCATGCAATAGCTAAGCAGAATGAATTTCCTGCAAGTGAATAAAACTCAATAAACCTGATATTAATTTAAAAAAAAAAAAAAACACACACACACCTACATTTCCACCCTGGCCAGTGTTTCTAAATGGTTAGAGTATTGGCCCGCACATTGAAGGATCATGGGTTCACTTCCCAGGCCCAGTCAGGGCAGGTTTGGGAGGCAACTAATCCATGTGTCTCTCTCACATGGATGTTTCTCTCTCTCTCTCTCTCTCTCTCTCTCTCTCTCTCTCTTTCTCCCTCTCTCTCTCCTTCTCCCTCCATCCCTCCCTTCTAGTTTCTCTGGAAAGCAATGGAAAAAATATTCTCAGGTGAGTATTAAAAAAACCCTACATTTACCATTAGAAAAATATTCATTAGTTTTATGGCTTTGAATTTGTTATTGGAGTGATATACTACTCTTCCCCTACCCACTGAACCTGTGTTATCAGTGGTTGGTCACAATCATAATGACTCCAAATACATAGTTTGTGAGTGCATTTGTATAACTGAAGTGGTTATATACAACATTTTAAACATTTTTAATAATCAAAAGTGGTAATGCAGTAACCACATTTCTAGTTACAATAATAAAGCTACTAGCTAAACTCTGACTCTACTCATTTTGATTTTATGAATAAGAAATTCAGTTTACATATGCTTATTAACAGCAATTGGCTTTATGAAAAGGGAAATTTAATTGCTTACCAAAATTGAATTATTTTATTTTGGGATACCTTCTTAAAGTATGTTAGATTTTCCTACTACAGAAAAAGAATGTTTTAAAATCACACAAAAAATGTCAAACATACAGAAAATTTAATAAGAATAGTATAAAGGACATCTATATACCACTTATCCAGATTCACTTATTACTGAACGTTTACTTTATTTGTTGTCTTTTCCCCTCTTGCATATATATGTGTCTAGTTCTGGGCTTCCTAATGCCTTCCAATGATCTATGCGTGTATCCTTCCATCAGTACCACACTGCCTTGATTAATGAATCTTTCCAGTAAACCTTGAAATCAAATAATGAGTCTTCAACTTTGTTCTTCCTTTTCAAAATTATTTTGGCTATTCTTGTTCCATTACCTTCCCATTTAAATTTTTAAATCAACTCATCAGTATCTACAGAGTCCAGCTGGGTTCTGATTAGGAATGCACTGAATCTATATATCAATTGGGGAGAAATAGCATCTTAACAATATTGACTCTTCCAATACTAGCACACATTGGTTTTTTTTTCTCTCCATTTATTCAGGTCTTCTTTGAACTTATTTCTAAGGGGAAATTTAGTTTTCATTTCTAGCATCTTCTTTTTCATCCCTGTCTCCCCCTCCCTCCATTCCCTAAAGTCAACATGATACATTAAAGAATGTCCTTAAGTCCAGCCAGTGTTGCTCAGTGGTTGAGCATTGACCCATAACCCAGGAGATCAAGGTTCGATTCCCAGTGAGAGCATCTCTGAGTTGCAGGCTTAATCCCCAGTAGAGGGAGTGCAGGGAGACAGTCAATCAATGATCCTTTCTCATAATTGATGTTTCTCTCTCTCTCTCCCCCTCACCTTTCCTCTCTGAAAATCAATAAAAACATATTCTTTAAAAAGGAATGTCCTTAAGACATAAATAAAAAGTAACACTTTTTATATTTTTAAATTTTCAGTTACTAACGTAATGATAGCCCTCTGTACCTAAAAGTTTCCACTTAATAATGGCTCAGAATATCTTGGCTAACTTCCTTAATTATGTGTGAATAAGTTAAATGCAGTCAACCTATGTTTTTTATTGGACAGGGCAAGTATTCAAACATCAGAAAAAAATTCATGAAAACATCAAATTTCAAAAATCAGTACGCTTAGTGCTAGGTACCATTTCCTTCGTGGATTAAAAACTGTATGTGATTATCTCTCATAAGGTTTTCTGATCAAAATAAAACATACACATGGGTAACCTAACCACAATATCAACAAGCCAGCTTAAACATGTACCCTTTAAACCTGTAACAGAGGCAGGAGCCAGCATTAATATAAGGAGAAATCATGAAAAGAAATATAAGACTACATTCAAAGACTAGATTGTGACAGTAAATGGTAATCTATTTTTCAAAAAGCCCTTTTGTTCTTAATGGCATCGAAGCCATTGTTAGGCCACACTATTGTCACACTCATGAACAGCAGTAGTGAGTATTGGTGCATGCAAAGGATCAAAATCTGTGACAAAAGGGCCTGTAATTACTAATAATTACTTCCCAAGTGTCTATTTTACATAAAGATTCCACTTCCTAAGGGATGCATTCAAGTCCCCTGGATAAGCATAATAATTTCACTGTGGGTATGATTCTTGATTGTTCAATCCACTTTGACCTTTGCCTCTCTCATATTTCCCATAATCAGTCACTTAGTCTTGCATCTTCTATTCAGAAGTGGATCACAAATCTACCGGGTGGGGCAAAATAGGTTTACTGTGGTGAGTACATGAAACACAGAGCTTATTCTTGTATTATTATTTATTAATTATTGTATTATTTTCCATACAAACAACTGTAAACCTACTTTTGCCCTACTGAGTATGTTTTCCCCAGCTTTTTCTGCATTCCATTAGTAAAGGGCTTCATCATTTGTCCTCTGAAAGGTCTCCTTTCCTCATTCTTTTGTTTCTTTAATACATTCTTAGTCACTAAAGTAATTTTCTTACCAAATCAAATCATTATTTTACCAAAATGCATGTCAGATTTATCGTTCCCCACCTCATATACTTTAACAGCTCCAGTTGCTTACAGATGTTCTGAACAGCTTAGTGTGGGATTCAAAATGTTCCATCGTGTGGCCCCAATCTTTCCTTTTAGTCATTTCTACAGCATCACTTCAAACTTCTTCAGTCACATCACACTGGGATTATCACCCAAACAGACCTGCTCTTTCACATCTCTGTGCCTTTGAAATGTTATTTTCCTTCCCTCTTCCCTACCTATTGAACTCCTATCTAGGCTGCTGTGCTGGGCTTATTTGTTCCCTGGTTCTGATCTGTTGCCAGCCTTTTTTGGAAGACAAAGGACAATGATCCTGGGGTTTCTAGAGGCTTCCCCATCCCCCACGAATCCAGATGCAAAGACATGGATAGAAAGTTGATTTATTGGTGGGTGCACCTGGCCTCTAGTAATGCCATAAAAAGAGCCACAGTAACGTTCTTCATAAAAACAGATCTGATACAAGTTTTGGCTTAAGTTCCACACTGACATATGAAATAAAGGGAATATCTGGCAATAAATTTGGTGTGCATAAATACTATAGAGAATGGAAACCCTTGATCTACCTCACTCTCTTCCCCAATAGGCAGGTTTCCCTATTTTAGGAAGGGGAGAACCTATCATTTTCTTAAATGATGGTTTCTAGTCCCTAAATGCTACCCTGTTTGCATATATTTAAACAAAGTTGACCTTTTTAAAAACCCTTCTTGGAAATGATGAATATTTTATGAACCATTCCATTCTGTGAAATTTCTGTTCACTTGATGTAATTACATTTTGGATTTTGGTTCATTCAAGTATAATTCGACAAAACAGTCTAGAAGGGGCTAGAGTTTGGAAACAGAACTCCCCTTGGAGATGTGCTGAGAAACAGGTTCAGATACAGGTGCTGAGATGAGGTTCATTGAGCAAACCAAGCACAACAACAGCAGCAGGTGCTGGAAGTCTCAGGGACAATTAACAGCAAGGGAGATATCAGCTTGAAGGCCAAGAAAATACCCAATGCTTCTCCTCCAGATACAGGTGGAGATGTCTTCTCAGGATGGCCACATCCAACAAACGCAGTAGAAGCCCACTGTCTCCATTCCTCAGGCTGTGATTCAGAGACAGTATCTTTATTCTTAATGTGACTAGCCTAATGGACAGGAAACAAGATGTGAATGCAGATAGGACTCAAGAGGGAATTTCAATCTCATAAACAATATCCAAAATAGGGCACAGAGTCAGAATTAGACTAATCAAAAAGGACACTGAAAATTCCCAGAGCAATGAAATGGAGCTTCTTAAACCTGCCCTTCCTGTGTCATTCCTTTCTAGCAAGGCAAATTAGTCTGAGAGAATAACTATGAAGATGATAGAATTTATTGAAAGCCAACTGTATCCCTGCTCCAGGCAGCAGGAAATGAGATGAAGACAACTGTCCCCAGCACAAGAAACTCCAAAACCAGTAGAGGAGGTAAAATGTGATGAGTGCTGTGTTGCAGATGGTCACTGCATGGTGCAGACACACAGAAAGCTACCTACATAGAACTGCTTGAGTCAAGAAAACCTTCTCAAATATATTCAATACTAGAGGCCTGATGCAAGAAATTCATGCAAGAGTAGGCCTTCTTTCCCCCTGCTGCCGGCACCTCTTCCCTCTGGCACCCGGGACCTGGGCTTCCACTGCAGCCCCGGCTTCGTCCAGAAGGTCGTCGAGAAGGATGTCCGGTCTAATTAGCATATTACACTTTTATTATTATAGATGCTTTGTTGAACTAAATCCTTGGACAATTACTAGGTAAGTTCCCCATCTTCTCTTCCCTAGAAAGAAAGTATTTCTTTGACTTTTTAATTTATAAACATTTAAGAAAACCCTTCCAACTCTTTACTAAATCCCCTTTAAAATCTCTCAGAGCATTGTCCAATCAGACTACTGGTAATCTCTGCCACCCACAAAAGCAACTGAGCTTCTAGTCTAAAAAGGCATCAGAATACCACACAGGAGAAAAGACACTTGGCAATTTATCGACATGATAACTGTCCAATCCCACTAAGTTGTTTTCTAGGCAAGAATTTATATGAGCTCAAAATCAACATTATTAATAATGACTAGAGGCCTGGTGCACAAAATTCGTGCACTCGGGGGAAGTCCCTCAGCCCAGCCTGCACCCTCTCGCAGTCCGGGAGCTGGCAGTCAGACATCCTTAGCACTGCTACGGAGGTGGGAGAGGCTTCCGCCACCGCCACTGCACTCTCCAGCTGAGAGCCCAGCTTCTGGCTGAGCTGTGCTCCCCCTATGGGAGCACACTGACTACCAGGGGGCAGTTCCTGCATTGAGCATCTGCCCCCTGGTGTCAGTGCACATCATAACAACCCGTCGTTCTGCCGTCAGGCTGAAACCGGTTCTCCGACATCCCCCAAGGGGTCCTGGATTGAGAGAGGGCACAGGCCAGGCCGAGGGACCCCACCAGTGCGTGAACAGGGCCAGGGAGGGACCATAGGAGGGCTCCAGGGCATGTCCAGCCCGTCTTGCTTAGTCCCATGGATATGGAGCCGGACCCCAGCAGCAAACTAACCTACCAGTCAAAGCATCTGCCCCCTGGTGGTCAGTGCACATCATAGCGACTGGTAGACCAGTGGACTATCTGCCCCCCGATGTTCAGTGCATGTCATAGCAAGCGGTTGAGTGGTCTTAGCATATCATTAGCATATTATGCTTTGATTGGTTGAATGGCCGACTGGGTGGCCAGACACTTAGCATATTAGTCTTTTATTATATAGGATAAGTTAGCAAAAAACCTCCTGTTAACATCAAACTGAATGCTTTGCCAAAAAATGGTGTATCAATGAATTAAATAAATGACCTAATTTCACCTTCACAATTATTCTATGAGAGAGTATTTATTACCTCCACTCTGTACATAAGAAAACTAAGATTCAGAAGGTAAATACTCTTTCTTAAGGCTATATAGGTAGTAAGTAAAATGTTTCTAGTGGGTCCAGAATTCAATTCCTGCTGTTTGACTCCAAAGTCTAAAAACCTGCCTTTCACCTACGGTCTTATTTCTTTCATTTCTTTCTTCGGAATATTCAAGCACAATCTACTTTAAGTTATGGAAATTACCTAACATGATACAGCATTTGGCTATTTTCAAAGCAGTTTTACAAGTATCACCTAATGCCTCTGCTAAACCTCATGATGCCATGTTGGCTCTATGGTCTTAACTCGGCAAACATGACCAACTGCCTCCAGGTGAGTATTCTTGCCTCCTCTCTTTCCATCCTTCCTCTTCCTCTGCCTTACTAATTCTCTACACTCGAGCTAGCCCTTCTCCATATCCATGTTCCTCCCTCTGACCAAAGGTTTTTCACACTTTTACTGCCTGGTAAATCCACTCCACTCTTCAGGACCCAGATGACCCACTTCTAGGAAGCTTTGCCTACCTAATCTTCTCTCCCCAGTACTAACTGATTGCTCCCTCCTTATGTTTCCATCAGACTTTCAAAATGTCAAGGTAGCAGCCCTTATCATCCTGCATCAATACTTGTTTTCCAACCTCTTGAACCTGCAGCACCCACATATCCTAGGGATCTCAGGTGCCCCCTAAATCTCAGCATCAGAATAGACAATTGCTAACAATATCTTCTTGATTCCGGTGTACTTTAGAAGTCTCACAGTCTATGAATTTCAGGATAAGAGGAGTGGAGTCCTTGGATCTTAGCACAGGACCCAGCAATGAGTAAATACTCAGTAAATGTTTGTTGAATCAAAGTGAATATGTGATCTCATTTGATTCTCACAGCAACCTCTAGTTAGGAGCTATTCTGTCTATGTTACAGATGAGAAAACTGAGGATAAAGACTTTAAGAAATTTTCTAAAAACTCAAAGCCAGTAATTGGCAGGATGAGGTTGGTCCAAACATTCTAACTTCAAATTCTGTATTCTTTTCATTTCCCTATACTATATCTTATACATTATAAATAAAAACAAATATTTATCCAACAATTCACACATTTATTTTAGCATTAGAATATTGCCCAGGTAGAATTAGTAGACACTTTGCTTTTTTGTCCATACACTCATTTATTTATTATGCAATAAAATCTTAACTGAGCACCCACATGGGCCATGCATTGTGTACAGTATTGAAGATGCAGAGGAGGGCTAACCAAATCATTTCCTACTCTCATGGGGATACAACAAATGAAGAATAATCCTCATCCAGTGTGAGAAGTGCCATGCTGGGAGTCCAGGGTGTGGTGGGAATACATAGAAAGGAAAAACCAAGGACTCAGATGGAGAGTCAGGCTCACTATGAAAAAAAGAATCACATGTTAGACTCTTAATTTTCTAAGACCACACTTGCGAGTGCGAGCGCGCGTGCGTGTGTGTGTGTGTGTGTGTGTGTGTGTGTACGTGCATATGAATACACCATGTGCATACTGTATAAAGAAAAATATGAGGAAGGGCACTTTAACCAACCTATACCCCATGCTGCCAAACAAAATCTGGTAGGTAAGATAGGAAAAAAGACCCACCAGGCTGTCAGTTGGTTTTCAATGCATCAAAGATTTACACTTTTCCCATTACCATTAATGGCTTTTATGAATGTAATTTGTCCCCACACATCAAGGGAAGAATAAATTTTCATAGAGGGGAAATAGAGGGTATCCTATGAAAAAATATTTTATGCAGAAAGATGACTGCTAACTGAAAATGAATATAATAGCAGTAATATTTTTTTTAGTTCCTCATTAAATGAGTCATAAAGGTCATAGGGCAATACCACACAAATACACACACACACACACACACACACACACACCATCTCTGAATTATCCAGAAAAGCAACAGTGACCAAAATGAAAGGAAAATTAAGTGAAAAATTAAAATCAGAATGACATAAAAATTAAAATCCAGGTGAAATTCTAATAACTTTAAATCATGTAAATAGCAGGAAAGTAGAAGGATGAATCAAAAAAGAAAACGCCTTCTGTGTTAGTCCATTCTCCCTCAAGTCACTAAATTTGCTGATGATAGAAACAAAATACAGAAAGATATCTTTGTGCAGAGGGAAAAAAGCAAACACAATCCTAACTGGCTACAATAAATGAGCCTGGTACAGGTTGACTCATACAGTTCAATATAGGTGTCAGATAATGAAACAAGGAACCAAAAATATCCTTAGCCGGTAAAAGCTTACAAATCAGCAATACAGAGCATTCTCAAGAGCAGCGCTGTTGCATACTTTACGGCCTTCTTAGCTGATAAGAATAGAACACAGGCAAAGGGGAGGTCGGGGACTTGGAATATCGTTTCCACTTTCCTGGGAGCAGCATTTCTTGAGGTGATTGGGAAGTTCTTGCTCCTCAAGAGATCTTTATTAATTCATTGTCATGAATCTATACTTTATTATTCCTGGGTAACAATAGAGTCACAATGTAAGGTCATAAAATATAACAGCTAACTCAGATTGGAAACAAAATTAAGAGTTAGAAATGACATGTCCCTTTTCTCCTCGGAGCCTCTGCTTGTTCTGTGAAGTGATGGTAATAGACACTGTCCCCCACGGCTGCCCAGTAAGAGAACAGACACTTGTTGTTTATTTCCAAAAGGCAACCCAACTTGTATAATATGTATGTCAGTCTCCTAGGACCATGCCAGGCCCACGGGGAGCACTCGGTAAATATAGGTTGCAGTTATCATTGTGTTGGAAACTTTCTGCCATGGAGAGTCAGTAAGCCAGGACATTCCTACCTGTTTTCCTCTGGAGAAGATTTTTTTTTTATAGAAATATAGCACATGTTTAGTCAAATCAGCAGATATGTTGCCAAGGCCAGGAATAAACTCTATTTTGTATACTCTGAATATAGCACCTAGTATACCATTATAAATATAGATTGCTTAATAAGGAATATTTGATTTAAGAAAATGGTAAAGCTTACTGCCAGGATTAAATGAGGTGACCTCTTTGGATTCCTTCCAAATGAAGGCAGTAAAGGAAAAAAATGAATATCAAATATCTATCTGTCTGCTATCTATACCCAACCCATCTAGACTATGTCATCCAGATTGGGCCAGAGCAACAAGTATCTGTGCATCTTCATATTTCTAAACTGCAATGCGTGGCCCATGCAGTGCAAAACTCAAGAGCACTAAATAATGGTCCTGGATACTGCTTGTAATGCCTCACCTATAACCATCCACCCCACCTAGCGGTGAAGCGTACATCAAAATCAATTACTGTGACACCAAATGTGACTCATGAAAAAGCACTATTTTGGTGGTCTTTTGGAAGTATAAAACAAATTAAAAGCATCTAACCATGGGCAAGTGAATTGAGTTTGGATCTTAAGAAACAGAAGTACTGATGAAAGATATTTATTTAAGTACTAGAGGCCCAATGCACGAAATTTGTGCAAGGGCCTTGGCCCTGGCCCTTTCCCACCACCACCGTGGCTGGGGGTCTCTGCCGCCTCTGCTGCAGGCCCCACCTGCCACCGCTGCCACCGTGCCAGAGACCTCTGCCGCCTCTGTGGCTTTGTCCAAAAGGAAGGATGTCCAGAAGGACGTCTGGTCTAATTAGCATATTACACTTTTATTATTATAGATAAAGCCTGTGTGTATAATAAGTTAATAATACCACTTCAATATTCTGCCAGTGAACAATTTTTATCTGGAAATTGGGCAGTATACTAACTCTAAATGTGACAAAATGAAAAAAAAAAATCCTATTGGGGCAAGATTCTGTAAAACCTATATATATATATATCTTTATATTGTATAGCTAGTGTCCTTCAATAATAAGTAAAATAAAGGGCAATAAATTAAAGATTCTCACAGACAAACTGCTCTAGATGATTAGCAATCCCAGGTCATAAACACTTCTTTCACATTCCAATGTTCTAAGAATACTTCAAAGATCAAATTAACCGATGCTATTGAAAAGATGCCATTGCTTGACCTGTCCTGGTGGCTTGGTTGGTGTGTCTGTAACCCAATAACTTTGCAGGTTTGATTCCCTGCCAGGACACATATCTAGGTTGCGGGTTTGATCTCCAGTCAGGGCATGTATGGGAGACAATCAATAGATTTCTCTCTCTCTCTCTCTCTCTCTCTCTCTCTCTCTCTCTCTCTCATCAATCATAAACAGATCCTCAGGTGAGGATTAAAAAAAGAAAAGGATACCATTGCTTAAAATAAAACAAGTCCGGAAATAAGCTTGCCATCCAGCTCATCCTATATCCAAGGGGAAGATAAACCCAGAAAGAAAAAATAGAGAAATTAAATTAAATTACAACATATCACAGAGTATAAAGTATTCATTTAAGAAAACAATTGGCTTATATCAAAGAGAATATTATTTCTAAAAACTATGGTCAAAAAGAGGGTTTTTAAAATTCTGAGTTTAAGTTTACTGTAAATTACATATGATAATACAGTTCATAAATGCTACAAAATAAAGCTCCAACTCTAATTTTGGTGTTGTGGGTTTTATATTTGTGTAGTTGGTACAATAAGATAAAATGCTGGCACAAGTATCAAGACAACCGAAAAGAAGCTACTGAATGAGGGGAAAATGACTAAAGAATCAGAGTAGAGAAGTGACAGGTAGTTTGAATGAGATTTTGGTGGGAATGGTGGGGCTTTTTCAGTCTGCCTTAATTGGTTTATTTCTGAATTAACACTTGATTTTTATAAGAGAGCATTCTATATAATCTGTTAAAAACTCCTGTAAATTTCTTTCAGAGTCAACTTGAAAGTATGAAGCTGACAAGCCCTTCTGTTGAAAATCTGAGAACTATTTGCATAAGAATTACCACTCTGAAGTGAACAAATTCCAGTCCTATTGACTCATTGCCTGAACCACCAACACTGGGGCTCCCGGGTCTAATGAGTTCCAGCCCACTGTATGTGAGGATGCCAGGCCCAAACCAGCTCACGGAGTAATGGTGAGGAATAACAAATGCGTGATGAGAACGTTTGATGCCAAACAAAATGATCCAAATCAATAGAAAAGCCATAAGGCCATTTTGTTTATATTTTAACTCAATTTTTAAACTATTACACCCCCAAAATATACCTGAAACACAAACAAATACAAAAGGGGGTTCTGGGAACTTGAGACACTATAAATACTTTTTATATCAAGTAGTAGAGGCCTGTTGCACGAAGAGGTTTGTGCAATAGGCCTTCCTTCCCCTGGCTGCTGGCACCGGTTTTCCTCTGGCACCCGGGACCCAGGCCTTCGCTCCGGCCGCAGCGGAGAAGCCAAGCCTCTTCAGTCTTCAGTCTTCTTCAGTCTTCAGTTGTCTTCAGTCTTCAGTCTTTGCTCAGGCTGGCACCTTCAGTCTTCGCTCTGCACCTACAGATGCAAATTAACTGCTATCTTTGTTGGGTTAATTTGCATACTCATTCTGATTGGCTGGTGGGCATAGCAAAGTGACACCAATTTGCATGTTTCTCTTTTATTAGTGTAGATAAGCTTTTTCAAGCTCAAAGTGTCGATGTGTGACAGTTGGAAAGGCAGCAAAGAAAAAGGAGAAAGTCTTCAAATGGAATTGCTCACCACCTCAAGAGGATGGAAATTGTACTTATCTGTAGACAAGAACAAATTAACATTTGACTGCTAATTTTCTAGCTCCTCCTTTTCCCTTATATTTTATTAAGGCAACTGATTTTTCTAATGGCTATACTTCAAGCATCATTTTAAGAAAATAAACCCATAGAGAACAGAAATAGTGACTCAATGACTCAATATATGTTATCTATAGTATCACTTACAAGAAGTTGATGAGATTAATGAATATAAGATAAGAATTCACTTTGAAAAGCACTGAAGGAAAATTGAATGTGACCTCTACTTGAGGACAAGTTGTCCAAAACCTGAGTTCAAATTTAATTTCTGCCATTAACTGGCTTTGTTAGCATGGACAAGTTACTTAACTTCTCTGTATCTTGATCTCTTCAGCCTTAAACCTAGGATTTATAAATACAGCTACCTCCTAGAATCCTTGTATGAAGATGGAAGTTAAGCACTTATCATGGTGCCTCTCACATAGTAAGCACTGATTTAAATATTAACTAATTTATTTTTGTTAGCAATGAACAACATTTAAATTATTGAAAAGGTCACATTGATAGAGTATGCTCTGTCACAAATAAAGTTTGAGAGATGCAAACTTGAGGCACAGAAGTAAGAAGGAATACATAATTGTGTTTTATATTTCCACTTAAAATTTTTTCAAGATAAGAGAATAATTTACATTTATTCTTTATTACAGTTTAAAATTAATTTTGGTTTATACAGTCTTCTAGAGTAAGAGTCATTAGACATTTTTCATAAAATTCCAAACAGTAAATATTTTAGGCTTTGTAGGCCACATTAAGGTCTCTGTAACTTCTCTTCCTCCTCTCCACCCTTCCTTCTCCTCCCTTCTTTTTTAATTCTTAGCAGAGGATATTTTTTCCATTGATTTTTAGAAAGAGTGAAAGGGGGTGGGAGAAGAAAGAGAAACATCGATGTAAGAGAAACTCATTGATTGGTTGCCTCCCGAACACACCCTGACAGGGACTGGGGATAATAAATTTTGAACAAGAAACTAGCATAAGGTAGAAAAAACTTCCAGACATCCATATGTTTTTTGAAATGGGTGGGATATATTTTTATATTTTTTGTAAGAACAGAGAATGGGAAATCTTTTATTATTATTATTACTGAATTTATTAGGGTGATATTGGTTCGCAAAACTGTTAGGTAGGAAGTTAGACTTGAGTGGCTGGGCTGAGGCCTGCCCTGGGGCTCTGAACAGGGACGGGCCAACACTGCCTTCAGACCTCCTCTCTATGGGCGAACCCAGCCAGCAGTCCACCAGGCAGGTTCAGGACCAGCCTGTTTTGGCATAAGCTCAGAGGAAAACAACATGACTTCAATGTCAATGTAACCTTACTAGGGCCCTGGATTAATTGTAATGAAATTTTCATTTCAACTGTGACCCCTCCACCCCTGTGGGTTTTTCTGTACACATTTTGGGTAAGGGCATGCCCAGAAGAAAGATAGCTTCTGTCAATCATCCCTGAATGCAAATGAAAGGCTCAACCCAGAAAATCTCTCTTTTAAGCCCAGGAGTTCTAGATCTCTCTCTCTCTCTCTCTCTCTCTCTCTCTCTCTCTCTCTCTCTCTCCTCTAACTCCAAGGAGCATCCCCATGCCATTCCCTTTCCTCTCCCTTCCCCCACAGGCAGTTATCCCCCAACCTCTAAAGGACCCCATGAGATTTGCAACCAGGGGAGCAATAAGCAGCTGCAGCTCATCCCAGGCTAGCCCCCTGAACCTGGCCCCAAGGCCCCCTTTTCTCTGAATTCCCAGTGAGCTGACAGCAGCCCCACCACTGTCTCTCTCCACTGGCCAGCTCTTCGTTGGAATGTAAGCAGCCCAGCCATTTTCATTTTCTTTTTCCTTCCCTTCCCTTCCCTTCCCTTCCCTTCCCTTCCCTTCCCTTCCCTTCCCTTCCCTTCCCTTCCCTTCCCTTCCCTCCCCTTCCCTTCTTCCCTTCCCTTCCCTTCCCTTCCCTTCCCTTCCCTTCCCTTCCCTTTCCTTTCCTTTCATTTTCATTGAACTTAAAATCTTTTCTGCATCAACAAAAAGAACCGAGGTCCCAGCCAGTAACCCCAATCCGCAACAAACCATACAGGTTCAAGTGTACAACTCAGTAAAACATCATCTGCACACTGCATTGTGCACCCATTGCCCCAAACAAACTCTCTTTCTGTCCTTTTTTTTTTTTTTTTTTTTTTGAGAATGGGAAATGTTGTGTCTTGTGAACTTTTGAAAGAAAAGCAATACAAAACTGACACAGCCTATCCAAAACCCCGAATAGGATATACAACATAAACTTCAGCGGGAAAAACATCCTTTTGTGGTGTATGAACATTGGGTGAATTAGCATGGTACTTTAGAACACAGTTGCTTCGTTTACTCATGGCAATAACCCACTGGCTCAATTCTCAAAATGTTTATGTATCAATTTCAATTCACTTTAGAAAAATGTAAAATCACTATATAACAAGAGCAAAGCACCATGCATAGCTGCTCTTATAAATACAAAAAGCAAATCCAAATAATTTCCAAAAGCTATGTTGCTTTCTCACAATTCTGTAAATAGAGTATTTCATCCTAGAAACTAAAGTAAATTATCCTAGAATTAAATTTGGAAAGTGCTATGACCTTGTTTTCATATTTTGTATTTCACTTTCCCACTGCATGATGCCATTAAGTCAAAACTCCTTCCTGCCCACCTCAAGCTCCAGGCTCTGGCTTCCACCCTTCCCTGAATACTGTTCACCCTATAAAGTTTAGGTAGAGGCCAACACAGCCTCTATGAAAGGGCTCTTGCTTTGCTTCCCAAGAGCAGAGCAGAATCTGAGTTGACCTTATCCAGTGACCTCAGTTCTGGAGATCAAGAAATGATGGATGATTCAACAAACAGAGAAGGTTTTCTATTGAACCCTCACCCAGTCTCCTCAATCTTAGCAGTTATCCTTTTCACTGATGCTTGAAAACATTTTCCATGCCGGTTTTCCTTACTGCTTGAAAATTTAAAACCCTAAGAGAGTAAGATCTATGAGAGCAAAGATCATGTCTGTTTTGCTCACCAATGTATCATTAGCTCTTACACAAGAGGAAGGAGATTACCAGAAAGCAGAGCTATATCGCTAAGATAAACTATATTAAACTCACCTCATGTTTAGGTTTGATAAGTTAGCAAAATGCTACAGGCATAATGTGTCTTGATTTTTGCAAGATATTTGACAAATATTAATGTTCTTTATGGTAAAAATTGAAAAATGTAGATTGGAAGGCAAGATGGTAAAGTGGATTCAAAACTGATTGAAAAATTATCACTAAAGGGTGCTATTAATAAAGTAATGTCTTAACCTTTGGTATATACAGAGGGCCCAACTAGAAACAACAGAAGTCAGAAGAAAATACAAGCTTAAATAATGTAGTAATGAGAATGTTAACAATTAAAAAGTTTGTAAAATACATGAGACAACTTCCAGAAGTCACCTGTTCAAGCACAGGGTGGTTCTGACTGTCTAGAAGGGAGATGGCCTATGAGAGATAAACATACTCTTATGTATCTTTCCCTTTAAAATTCTTCAAATTTATAAAATATCTACATAGAAAAAGAATAATGTCATAATGAAAACCCATATGTGCAGGTTCTGGCTCCAATTTAGCCTTCAAGCTTAATTTTTTAAATATATTTTTATTGATTTCAGAGAGGAAGTGAGAGGGAGAGCTAGAAACATCAATGATGAGAAAAAACCATTGATCTGTTGCCTCTTGCATGCCTCCTACTAGGGGATTGAGCCTACAACCCAGGCATGTGCCCTGACCAGGAATTGAACCATGACTTCCTGGTTTATAGGATGCTCAACCACTGAGCCACACTGGCCAGGTAAGTTTAATCTTTCTTTATTCCTTTGTATACATCATTCCAGCAAAATTTTATTATGTGTAGTTTGGTAAACACACCCAGGATTTTTCACCTTTGCAGATTCTTTTCCCTTTTCCTAGAAGCCATCTTTAATATTTTACATTAATTATATTATTATTTTAATTTTCTTCCATTAATGAAATTCTCCTCACCTTCAAAGGCCCATCACATCTGTTACCTCTAAACTTTTATTCATCCTTTCCACTTTTTAAAAATTATTTTTATCTTTCCTTTTTCTGGACTCTTGCAAAGTCATGTTTGTATGTCTTACAAGTTTGGCATATATTATGCTTAATGGTCTACTGGCTCTACGTGATTTCTGAATGACCTCATTCACTCACAGAGCTTTAATATCACCATTTACTGACAAGTACAAAATTTATGTCTTGCCAGGCTATGTCTCCTTCAAACATGACCATCACATATCTGACTGCTTGCAAGACAGAACTTTGACAACTCAGCAGTGTTCAAAACTGAAGTCATCAATCCTTCAGTATCTTTACCCCTACATTCCTTATTTTAATTGGTGACATGACCACAGACTTATTCTGATGATTGAAATCCTACCTAGATTCAAATCTAAGTCCTCTTCTCCACTTCAATTGGTGCTTTAGTTGTGCCCTCATCTTTTCTGACCCAAATAGAACACTAATATCTCATTATGACCTCGTACCCTGAATCATATCTCTGTATAAATCTATTCTAGTAAAGGTGGTCTACCTAAAAAACAAATACAACAATAACTTTGCAATATTTAAACCCTTCAACGTCTCCTCATCATATCAAATGAAAGTCCAAGTTCCTTAAGGTTAAGCTCACAAGGTTAAATAGTAGAGGCTAAGGCAGGGGTGGGCAACCTTTTTGTGAGTGCGTACCAAAACCAGCAAAATCTCTGACTCAAAATTGTTCTGCGTGCCAACCCTAATTTTTTGAGAACATGTTACGCCTACTTGATATCTCTTAAGGTGTACGTATGTGAAGAACCCTGAAGAAATAATAAAATTCATTTGAGCGACAGAAACACAGTATATGATGATGAAAAATACATTTATTTTTTAATGTATACATGTACACTGATAGTTCAACAGAAAACTTTATGACTCCGTTTGATATTAGTGGAAATTTTGCTGCTGCATCACTGATGACAGAGATTTTACATCAAGTTTCTATTTCGTGACCTTCAGAGATATGCACGAGCTACTACTTTCATCCGTCGGGCTACTCCTATTACGAGACTTAACAAAATTCATCACTGAGAACAAAGATTCACAAGCGTATGTGGATGAAACCAAAACACTGGTCGGATCTAGGAAGGCAGGGAGAGTTAAGGCAGAAGCATAGAAATTGCTCTTCCCCTCTCTCATCAATCCATGTCTATGGTCTTTAAGATCACTTGTTATGTAAAATTATTTATTTATCTAAGATGCACCTACACTGAATTTATCTGAAAAATAAAAAAGTTGATATTAAGAAAAAAATTGTAAATGGAAGATTCTAAGAGAGGGTTTCGCGTACCAGCAAAAGTTACAGGTGTGCCATGTTTGACACGTGTGCCAGGGGTTGCCCACCCCTGGGCTAAGGATTAAAACCTAAAGTAGGGCTCTGACTATAAACCCTCTTTCACCAAAATGCCATGTTGTTCATACTATATTTTCCAACTCTTCTTTTGGAACTGAACACAAAAGCCAAAGTCGCATCAAACTCTCAGCAATAAAAATAAGCAAATCGTTCTTTGTTTTGCCTCTTGCATTCCCTCACATGTTCTTGGAAAGCTTTAGGAACTTGAAGCAAGGAAAATTTATACTCCCCTCAATGATTTCTTTTACATTCCAAAACACAAACTCACAAAATTTAAATAGCTGAAATCCTTCATACCTGAGAAGATTTATATAATTTAAAATATCCAGGATTCATTAAAAACATTTCAAGAAAAGAGGAGATGAGGGTAGGACCTTATCTGATAGAATGATAATCAAAGAGCCAAGCATGAAAATAGCCACACAATTAGCATTTGTGGACAACAATGACTTAATTGTGATTAAAGCCACAGCAGATGTAAGGCAGTTCCATTTTAAGTAATATCAACTATCAGTCTGGTAACAACAGTGTGTGTGTGTGTGTGTGTGTGTGTGTGTGTGTGTGTGTGTGTCCGTGCTCAGGGACACATACTATTATTTTTCTTTTCAGTGTTTAAAGAAGTAGGCTAAAACAAATTAACCTATCTCTTGAAGAGGAATGTTCAATGTAGGGAGAACCCTATTATTTCTTTTACCAGCAGTTTATGGTTTACATTCTTTATCCTCTCATCCAATCAGACTCAGTAAACAAGAATCTTTCATTCCCATTAGTACAGCCACATAACCATTTGATTGAAAGTATAAAGAAGGAAAAAAACAAAGCACTTTACACAGTCCAAATTTTAGCCAAACTTGTTCTTTTTAGGAAATTTCAAGAGAAGCCTCATACTATAAATAAGCTGAAGAATCAATGTTTGTGACCATATATGTGAAAGTTTACAAATGTAGTAATTAAATCATGTGGGGAAAACGTAAACTGAACAATGGTATACCACAGGACAAGGAATTCCTAGAGTAGATTAGTATTTGCATCCTACATAAAAAACAATTAGATAGGAAAATGACAAGCTTTCAAAGAAATCCTTGAAAGTCGCCTAAAATTGAATACAATTACATATAAAATAAAGCATTTAAGAACAATCAAAAGAGTTACTCTTCTAAGGCTCAGAGTTGTAGTAATGGTTTGTTTGCTTATTTAAACTTTGTGTATTATAGTTCCCATTGGAAATCAGATGAAAGTCTGAGACTTCTTTCCAGAATGGGTACTGTTAGGTTTGATCAAATAACTGAATCGATACTCCTTCTCTGGGAACTAACCTTTAGGCTACTTTAAGATGGACATTCCCTTTTGCTGAGACCACATTTCACTTGCTAAAACCACTGTCTTTCCCCTTAGGACACGCCCAGAGAATTCTCCACCCAGAAAAAGCTCACCTAGAGTCCTTTAAAAACCTGTGACTTCCCATCCTTGGGTGTTGGCGCCATTTTGGGGCTCAGCCCATCTGGTATCCAGATGATCTAATAAATTTATAATCCCTTACCACTTTGGTCTCCTGCATTCCTCCTTGGGCAACCCTAACAGGTACACACCCAAATGCAGGGTCTAGGTGTCAATCTTCTATTAATGTATGAAGAAGTCCTAATTTAGAGGTTCAAGTCCTTTGTTCAATAAATGATATATATACTATGTGCATTTCCTGTTACTAAAAATCTCTCTTTAAGAAGCAAAAGCTTTATAACTAATTTTTGTGGCTTTGGAAAAGGCAAACACACCACAATACAATTTTCTACACAAGTTAGGCTTAGCCACTTATCTTCCTCTGTTCATTTTGGCTGTCTTTGTCTCCTTCACTCTTTCTGTCTTCTTGTCCAATGTACCCACTGCTGGCTTTGATCATCACCATCCACTTTAATCCTCAACTACTACACCAATAGCCAAACCTTAACCTTGTGAGCTTATGTACCCGAGCCATCAAAAACTGGTAGAAAAACTTATCTTTTTTCTAAACAGGAGGATTTGTGGGAGGCTTCAGTTAGTGACCATTAATTTCTTCCCTCTAAGTCAGCCACAGTCAAGTGGTCTTTGAGCCACCAGGTCATAAAGGCACAGGCAAAGAAAGAATTCAAAACTAGAGGAATAAGTTAATTTTTCACTGAGTTTTACCAGAGTTCATACAGACCAAATTTGGGTCAAATCATTTACTAATGCAGCACTAAGTCAGTAAAATACAGTATTGTGGATGAGAATAGATTGCTTAGGTTGGTAGAGTTTACTCCTTTAAGTTTTCTGCTAAGATGGATGGACCTGGAGAACATAAGCCAGTCAGAGAAAGACAAGTACAATATGATTTCACTCATATGTAGAATTTAATGAAAAAACTGAACTCCAAGCAAAATAGAGACAGACTCATAAACAGAGAGCAGGAAGACAGCTGCGGGGAGGGAGTGTTAGCAAAAAAGAAAGCAGAGAACTCATGGACATGGACAACAGTGTTGTGATTGTGGGGGTGGAGGGGGATGGCTGGGGGTAGAAGAGGGTATAGAGGGAATATATGGTGATGGGGAAAAATAAAATAAAATTTAAAATAAATATTATGCTAAGAAAACTGGCACAGACTGACTTCAAAGATGGCAAATTAAACATCAGTTCAAATTTTTGGTGTGACAGGTACTAGTATTAAGTATTTGTTCTCCCTATTTCATTAGGAACTGAAAGAAGCAAGCATTCATACTATTAATTAGAAACAAAATAATAAAATATGTTTAATTCGCAAGCAAAAATAAGTAGAATGGGAAATCAAACCTCTGGCTCCTTTCTGCATTAGAGCAGGGCAGCTTCATGATGTGACCCTCACAGGGTCACACTTGGTTTCAATGATCTGCTGCCACCATCTGAAATTATTGAACACAGGGTCCTGCATTTTTCTTTTGCAATGGACCCCCAAAATTATGTCACCAGTCCTGCTTGAGAGGTGTGACCATTATCAATCTATTGTCCTTATTGTCTTATTAGCAGAATAGAATTCATTTACCCATTCATTAAATGGCTATTTGTTGATACCGACTGCATGCTAAAAATGTGAGAAACTCTAAGATAGATATATTCAGTATCCTCATGCTGTTAACAGACTGAAGAAATAAACAAAATAGTGAAAAATAGCCTTTAAATAGAAAAAAATATTTTAATTCTAAGCTGACCTTTAAAACTCCTTTAAACAAAAATTCCACATGGCAGTTAAAAAGGATATATTACTAAATTGAACAAATATACCCAACTTTGCTGCTCTTCTTAATCTTCCTCCTTCCCCTTCTCTCCTCCATGTTACTTGCTGAGTAACAAAGCAGTGCTCCTCCAAGCGAAATTGAGGGAGCCAATACTTGAGGGCCAATTATAGTTCACAGTTTTAGAAAATCATTTTACAAATTGGAAAAAGTTAGTATTTTGGAAAGGAGCACAAGTACTTCCAACACAAGTTAAAGGAATGAAACTCAATGCCCATGCACTCAAGTGTTCCACTTGTTTCAAAAGTATCAAGTCCTACATACCCCAAGAGTTACTGTCCCATGATAAGGACTGTGATCATCTATCAGAAAGAGTCTGGCATGGTGGCCCTAATGAACATAGCAATATCTGCTTTAACTGATGGCTTATGGGTCTCCTTCTAACAACCTCAATATTGATGGTTAAATTTTCTAATATTTTAGCAAGAATGTCCTGGCAGTTTGACAAATAAGAAAGGCTCTTGCCGAAACCGGTTTGGCTCAGTGGATAGAGCGTCGGCCTACGGACTGAAAGGTCCCAGGTTCGATTCCAGTTAAGGGCATGTACCTTGGTTGCGGGCATATCCCCCGCAGTGGGAGATGTGCAGGAGGCAGCTGATCGATGTTTCCCTCTCATCGATGTTTCTAACTCTCTATCTCTCTCCCTTCCTCTCTGTAAAAAATCAATAAAATATATTTAAAAAAAAAAAAAGAAAGGCTCTTTATCAACAAAGAATGAATTGAAGAGAATTCTCAGTACAATCACCACTTTTAAAATACCCACTGGCAGGATGTCTCAACCAATATCACTGACAATTTCTCTTTTTCCTTTTCAGGAAAATAGCAACCAACTTAAGTTTTATCTGAAGTAAATGGCTGAATCAATCATTGGGGAGTCACAGGACAAAAGCACCATACTAAAGACCCTTGACAAAAATGACTGAATCAACATGAAGTAATAGCTGTGAACTCTGTCATGGTAGCATTGACAATTTCAGTGCTGTCCACTGGTCTGAATGTAACTAAAATGGTAACAGGTAAAGAAGATACCTTTTAGAAATTAACTGATCAGAAATATGTATATTTAAACAGATCTTTATTTTGAGAAGGAACAAGATGGCAGTGTAGGCAAATGCCTGTACTCGCCACCTCCCACAACCACATCAAAATTACAACTAAACTACAGATCAACCATCATCCAGAACCACTGGAAAGCTGGCTAAATAGAAGTCCTACAACTAGAGAAGTAAAGAAGAAAGCACACTGAGACTGGCAGGAGGTGCAGAGGCATAGAAAAGGCTGGTCTGGCACTACATGTGCCTCTTTTTTAATCGGGAGGGATATCGCCTCTGCAGAGGCCACCTGGAGGAGCAAGGGGTCCCAGCCCCACATCAGATGCCCAGCCCAGGGTCCTAGAGCTGGGAAGAGAAGTCCCTATGGGCAGTATGAACTATGGGCTGTAAAAACCAGTGGGAATTGGGGCTCAGAGAAACAGAGTCTGCTAGAGACCCAGCTGCTCCTCTTAAAAGACTGAAAACTTACAAGTTCCCACTTCCTCTGAGCTACAGTGCTGGGCGAGGCTCTGGGGACCAAGACACGTACAAGGGAGGAAGAACCGATTGTCTGGCATCGGGGAAGGAACTCTGGTGTGGCTTTCTTCCAGGTGGAGGTGCTCACAGTGGTCATTGTTCCCATGCTGGGACCTCCTCAGTTGAAGGGCTGACAGGCAGCCATTTCTGTTTGCTTCAACCTTGTGATTCCCTGAGACACCACCCCACCCAATTTACAACCCAACCCAAGTTGTGTGCAGAGGCTTTTGCATATGAATGGCCTGTCCTTGCTCAGGCTAAAACCTGTCAAACAAGCTGCAGCTGGGTCAGGGAGCCCCAAACTTATCAATAAAGGCCCAAGACCCGGCACCAGCAACAGCCTGCCTTGCTTAACAGCTGGGCCTCCTCTGGGCAGTTCCAAACCTGATTAAAGAGGAGGAATCTGCAGAGCTCTCTGTAGCTCTTCCTGGGTGGCCCCAGGCAGTGGCTGACTTGGCACCTCCCTGGAGACCCAAGACCCAGTGGTCAGAGTGAAACCATACCAGATTGCAACTCTCCACATCCATAAGTGACACACTTAAGGGGAAGACTTAGTGAGCACCAAAACCCCACTGAACCAAGTCCTGCTCTATAAGGGTGTCTCCTGCACAGCAGCTCTCCCACTGTAGTTGTAGCTGCTCCCCACAGCCAATTGGCCTGGAAGTCAATTACTCCCAATGACACCAATAGCAATCAAGGCCCAACTACAACAAGACAGTACAAACAGCTCACTAAGGGGTGCATCTAGTGTGTCCACCTCAGGTGAATGGGGAGGCTGAGCCACTGGGCCCTATAGAACACCTACTAGACTAGGCCACTCTATCAACTCAAGGAGACTTAGAAACTCTACCCAATACATAGAAACAAACACAGGGAAGCAGCCAAAATGCAGAGACAAAGAAACATGTCACAAATGAAAGAAATGGAAGAAAGCAAACTAATGGATATAGAGTTCAAAACCAGTTATAAAGTTACTCAAGAATCTTCTAGAAACCTCCAAGAGACTTAGAGATACTTTCAAGGATCTTATTAAGAATGACAAAAAAATTGGAAAAGGGCCAGTCAGAAATTAAGTATACACTGACTGAAATAAAGAATAATATACAGGGATTCAACAGTAGACTAGAGGATCCCGAGAATCAAATCAACGATTTTGAAATATGAGGAAGAAAACAACACCCAACCAGAAGAGCAAAAAGAAAAAAAATCCAAAAATATGAAGATAGTGTAAGGAGCCTCTGGGACAACATCAAGTGTACCAACATCCGAATTATGGGGGTGCCAAAAGAAGAGAGAGAGCAAGATATTGAAAACCTATTTGAAGAAATAATGACAGGAAACTTCCCCTACCTGGTGAAAGAGATAGACTTACAAGTCCAGGAAGCACAGAGATCCCCAAACAAGAGGAATCCAAACAGGACCACACAAAGACACATCATAATTAAAATGCCAAGGGCAAAAGACAAAGAGAGAATCTTAAAAGCAGCAAGAGAAAGACAGTTAGTTACCTACAAGGGACCTCCCACAAAACTGTCAGCTGATTTCTCAAAAGAAACTATGCAGGCCATAAAGGAGTGGCAAGAAATATTCAAAATGATGAATAGCAAGGATCTACAACCAAGATTACTCTACCCAGCAATGCTATCATTTAGAATTGAAGGTCAGATAAAGAGCTTCACAGATAAGAAAAAGCTAAAAGAGTTCATCACCGCCAAACCAGTATTATAGGAAATGCTGAAAGGTATTCTTTAAGAAGAGGAAGAAGAAAAAGATAAAGATAAAAAAATATGAACAACAAAGTGGCAACAAATACATATCTATCAATAATTGAATCTAAAAATCAAATGAATAAAAAATCTGATTAACAGAATAACCTGGTAAATGGAATAGAATCAGGGCTATGGAAATGGAACAGACTGACAATTCTCAGAGGGAAGGGGGTTGGGGGTGGGAAGAGATTAAACAAAGATCTTATATGCATTGCCTATGGACACAGACAATAGGGTGGTGAGGGCTTGGGGCGGGGTGGAAACCGGGTGGAGGGGAGCTATGGAGGGCAAAAAGAGGGACATCTATAATAATCTCAATAATAAAGATTTTTTTAAAAAAATAAAAAGTTATAAACAGATCTTTATTTCAAGCATAGGGCTATTGGCATCTATTACAGAAAATTCCATTGAATCTGTATTTTGCTATGAGGTCTGAGAGTACTGAACACAAGAAGTGACCTAGCCAAAAGAAAGGCTAATTAACAGTGTCACATAGAGAACATAGGCCAAGCATTCTATGGACTCCAGATTAATATATTGCACAGATGATGCCCTGGCCTGTGTTGCTAAGTGGTTAGAGCATCAGCGCACCCACTAAAGGGTCATAGGTTTGATTCTCAGTCAAGGGCATATACCTTGGTTGTATGTTGGGGCACGTGGGGAAAGTAGCCAACTGATGTGTCTCTCTCTCATCAATGTTCCTCTCTTCTCCCCCCCCCCTCTCTCTCTCTCCTCTCCCCTCCCTTCCACTCTCTCTAAGAATCAATGGAAAAAATATCCTGTAATCCTGGAGTAACAAAACAACAAAAAATATCTTGCACAGGAGAATACCTGGATTTAAAATTTTCCAGAATGGTTCTAAGTAAATCATCTGTCAAATAAATGTAAAAATTGTGATAAGTACATAGTGTTCTGGGACATTATAGCAGGTGGTATGACAATCAAACATGGTAGATAGTGCTGCCTCCATCAGACCTCACCAGAAGAAAAAAAAATTGGTAAAATTGATAAAGTTCGAAGGAAACTCAGAAAAGGCAGGGTTCCTTCAAGCTGTGCAATCATAGAAGACTTCATGGAGAAGTCAACATTCATATCAGGCCTTGAAAGATAAGTTGATTTGGGTCCTTTAAGAAGGGGAAGAGAAAGGTGAAGGGGAATAATTTCAGCAAAGGCATAAAAGTGGGGTTGTGTAGAGAGTGCACAAGAAACATAAAAATAAACTGAGAAAATAGTACCAGATGCAAGGAAACATAGAACAGACTTGATGACTCTCAGAGGGAACAGGGGAGGAGGGTATGGGAAGAGATTAACCAAAGAACTTATATGCATACTAGGGGCCCGATGCACAAAATTCATGCACAGGGGGTGGGTCCCTCAGCCCGACCTGCACCCTCTCCAATCTGGGAGCCCTCAGGGGAGCCCTCTCAAATCTGGGAGGAGTTTCTATCTGTCTTTGCAATCCTATGAGCGAATTGTCTGAGACCCCAACCCAGTTTGGTTTTGTGCTCACAGAATAGTAGAGGTCTTCTTTTTTTTTTCTTTGCTCCATTGGTGGAGATTTCCTAGAAGTTGCAGGATATCTTCCTTTTAATTTTTCCTTGACACTCTGACTTTACTTATGTCTCTCACCTTTGCTTTCCCTCCATCCCCCACCCGCAACAGGAACTTGCTCCAGGCTCACTTTGTTCTAGTGTCTAGGACAGTGATGGTAAACCCTTTGAGCTTGGTGTGTCAGCATTTTGAAAAACCCTAACTTAACTCTGGTGCCATGTCACATATAGAAATTTTTTGATATTTGCAACCATAGTAAAACAAAAATTTATAGTTTTGATATTTATTTTATATATTTAAATGCCATTTAACAAAGAAAAATCAACCAAAAAAATGAGATCTTATATGCGTGTCACCTCTGACACGCGTGTCATAGGTTTGCCATCACTGGTCTAGGAGATCCCGCAATGCGTCTGCCACCAGAACTACGATTCCCAGCATTCCTGGTGCTCCCTGCACTCTGGGCTTCCACTTTAGGTCCAGGGGCTGCCACCAGAACTATGATTCCCAGAATTCTTGGTGCTCCCCGCGCTCTTGGTTTTCACTTCTGGTCTACAGGCTGCAGAAATGAAAAGGACTGGGAACTTCAGCCACCCCCAGGCCGAGCTGACAGGACCAGACACTCCAGTGGCATCCCAGGGATCCCAGCTGCTCAGCGCTTGTGCACGTAGGCCCAAAGCGGCTAGGGGACGGGAATACCCTCCACCTCACCATAGCAACACGTTGAGTGTTTCTGCCCTGCACCCCCGGCCGCTTGGATCCTGCGCACATAGGCCCAGAGCAGCTGGGGGCAGGAATGCCTGCCCCTGCCTGGCCACTCCGTGCCTGTGCGCGTGTGCACTGCCCACAGGCCTGCCATCTTTGTTGGGTTAATTTGCATACTCACTCTTGATTAGCTGTGGGCATCACAAAGGGATGGTGAATTTACATATTTGTCTATTATTGGTATAGATATGCATAGGCCATGGACACAGACAATAGTGTGATAGAGATCTGGGGTGTGGTGGGAACCAGGTGGAAGAGGGCAATGGGGGAAAAGTGGTGGGGAGGGACATCTGTAATACTCTCAACAATAAAAATTAAAAACAAACCAACAAACAAAACCTCAGCTTGGCCTCAGTGGAATGCCCAGGAAGGATGTCAGTGGATGACAATATGACAAGTGGAACTTAGAAGCACAGTGCAGAAGGTTTATATCACACAGGGAGTAACTGAGGTATTTGGAGAGCCATGAAGAGCCATGATCACTGACAAAAAGATTACTCTGAAGGCAACATGTTATGGAGGAAGGCAGGTGGGCAGGAAGAGAGCCCAGACAAATGATAGACATTCACTACCTAGCACAGGCCTTCTAAGCCATTTGAAATAAATATAGTACACCACGACACTGAATGAGAACAATATTTAATGCCAATTGTTTTTTTTTTAATGATGCACTCAGAGATCATGAGCATTGTAGTAGTATGTTTCAATTATATAGTTACACTAGAGGACCGGTACATGGAATTTGTGCATAGGGTGTGTGTTAGTCCCTCAACCCAGCCTGCACCCTCTCCAATCTAGGACCCCCTGAGGGCAGTCAGACATCCTTCTCACAATCTAGGACTGCTGGCTCCTAACCGCTCACCTGCCTGCCTACCTAATTGCCCCTAACCCTTCTGCCTGCCAGCCTGATCACCCCCTAATGACTCCCCTGCCAGCTTGATTGATGCCTAACTGCTGCTCTGCAGGCCTAGTCACCCCCAACTGCCCTCCCCTGCAGGCCTGGTTGCTCCCAACTGCCCTCACTGGCAGGCCTGGGTCTCCACCAACTGCCCTCCCCTGCAGGGATGGTCCCCCCCCAACTGTCCTCCCCTGCAGGCCTGGTCACCCCCAACTGCTCTCCCCTTCAGGCCTGGGTCCCCCAGAACTGCCCTCCCCTGCAGGGCTGGTCCCTCCCAACTGCCCTCCCCTGCTGGCCCGGTCACCCTTAACTGCCCTCCCCTGCAGGCCTGATTGCCCACAACTGCCCTCCCTTATAGGCCTGGTCCCTCCCAACTGCCTTCCCCTGCAGGCCTGGTCACCCACAACTGCCCTCCCCTGCTGGACATCTTTGACCACATGGGGGCAGCCATCTTATGTGTTGGAGTGACAGCCAATTTACATATTACCTCTTTATTATAGGGGAATATTACATTAACTTTCTCACAGTATATTCAAAACAACAAAATTTCTCATCATTCTACATGATTCAACCTCATATCAAAACTAGAAGCATGAAATTTGTGCAAGAGTAGGCCTTCCTTCCCCTGCCTGCCAGCACTGGCTTCCCTCTGGCACCCAGGACCCAGGCTTCCCTTGCAGCCCCGGCATCATTTGGGTCATCCGGAAGGACGTCCAGTCTAATTAGCATATTATATTATAGATAATGTGTTGTTTTATAGCACATTCTTCTGCCCCATTTCTATCTCCATTTCAAAATAAATTTTATCTTTCTCTTACAATATACCTGGTACATTTTAAAAAGAATTATATATAACCATCAAAGGTATTTTCGTTTTATTTTGCTCAATTCCCCTGAGGATCAGAAACCAGAGCTCCAAAAGCCCTTAATTGAGCTCTAATCTTAGAAAATATCACCTCAACATACACCTGCAAATATCACTGGCAAGGTTTGTTTTGTGAAGATAAAATAGCAATCTAGCTATATAACACAATATTGAAGCTTTTTTGGGGCGTGGGGGGGAGAATAACAAGTACATCTTTCTGAGGCAAGCCTAGTGACCAAAGCCATGAATTTATAAACTGCTTGAGATCACAACCCTGTATTATATTTACTTCTTTTGTCTCCCATAGTAACTAGCACAGTTTTGAGCTCAAAGCTGCAGCAGGATTTTAAGATTGAGAAAATGTGTACAAAAGTGTGTTGAATATTATAAAATGCTATGTTAAAAGTAGCTGACATTAGTTGACTTGAACTCTAAAGAACTAATTTTACTTTCAATAAGCCTCTGTTTTTATTCATAAGGGATAAAAATATAGACAAGCCTTGACCAGTTTGGCTCAGTGGATAGAGTGTCAGCATGTGGACTGAAGGGTCCCAGGTTCAATTCCCGTCAAGGGCATGTACCTTGGTTGTGGGCACATCCCCAGTAGGGGGTGTGCAGGAGGCAGCTGGTCGATGTTTCTCTCATCAGTGTTTCTAACTTTCTATCCCTCTCCCTTCCTTTCTGTAAAAAATCAATAAAAATTATTTAAAAAATATAGACAAGTAGTAATCAAACTACAAATACATGGGATTGTATGGAAGAAGAAATGGAGCATTAAAGGAGAAAACCTCACAAAACCTAAGGTGATATAAAAAAAAACACACCCTAATGAAGAAAACCACAATATGGGGGTCCATGCTAAAAAAGAAACCCACTTGTTCAGATGTTGAGGATATCTATACAGATATCTATATTCTGCCTCAAATTATGATCTATGGCAGTCACATATAGCTAGTAACATACCTGCAGGTAAGAATATTACTGGTTCAAAAATTGGTTGGGGAAATGCAGTAGGTTGCAATAGCAAACTAAATGTAGATGGAAGTATAACCAAAGTTCTTTCCTGAGAGTTCTCTGTAGTTCTTAGCCTGCTCCTATTCACTTCTTTATCCCTAATATCTGGAATGTTGTCTAGCACAGGTAGGGATTCCATAACTATCTGTGTAATGAATGAAGCATATAAACTTTTTAAGTTAAGTTTAAAATTTTAAGTCAAAAAAACTATTAGTAATAGCTACCATTCATTGGGAATTTGGCTTACGAGGTCTGATATTACATGACTTACACATATTCAAACTTCACGAAAACCCAGTGAGTTAGTATCACTATTAGTATTAAATGAAAACTGAAGCTGAGCGCCAGTACCTTTCCCAGGACTGTTAGATAGGACAAGAGTCTCAAGGTCTGGCCCATTTTTACTAATTGCTATTCTTGCTAAACGTTAAAATGTAGCACAACATTTTGCAGGCAAGCTATAAACAGATTAAGTTTGACAAACTGGATAAATGTAGTCAACTGCAAAAAAGGAAATCAACATGTAATTGATTAGTGTATATAAGCAATAGCTAAGCCTCCCTTCAGGGAGCCAATGCTTTGATATGAATCCCCTGTCTCCTTTACTTGTTGAAAGTAAATAAACTACCTGTGACAACCACCTGTCATTCTTGAATAGTACACCCCAAGCAGCAAACCCCTTCAGTTTGGAAACAGGGCCATGAAGCTGCTGAGTGGTAGAATTCAACCTTGTTGTCCAGATCTTGTGTTCACTTGCTTTACACAACGAACATGCCAAAGAATAATGTGAACACAACACATGAACAGAAGCAGGGGTCCTCAAACTTTTTAAACAGGGGGCCAGTTCACTGTCCCTCAGACCATCGGAGGGCCGGACTATAGTTTAAAAAAAAAAACTATGAACAAATTCCTATGCACACTGCACATATCTTATTTTGAAGTAAAAAAACAAAACGGGAACAAATACAATATTTGTATTTGCATGTGGCCCGTGGACCATAGGTTGAGGACCCCTGAACAGAAGGCAGTACTTGAAGATTTGCTAACATATGAAAAAATTTCTAACATTTTTATTTTATTTAGTCTTATAGAAACATTTTTTTCTGGAATCTGAATGCATGTAAAATTATGAAGCATCCCGTGTGGAAAAACCTGTTGTTATTCTAATCTTATGTTTTAAGTAATGCTACAAAACAATCCGCCACAATTTACAAGCCTAACAAGCTAAATAGAGAAAGTAGAAAGGAATAAAAACATTTCCCCTGTCCAATATTTTCCACCATCTTAAAATTTCACCAGATTCAAATTTCCAGATCTGCCTTAACTGGACTAAAAGATTATTATGGTAAAACCACTCCACACAAAGCACAATTGTCTGAAAATACACTTAAGTCAAATATGCATGAAACAGTCCTGCACAGAGAAGAGCTAGCTGCTGTGTGATTTAATGAAACCTACTGAGCACCAAGGGCACAGGCCAAATTGAATTTTCAATGGTGCCTACAGAAGTAATCAGGAAGCCACCAGTGAGTAGATGAGATAAATGACCTGAGTTTCTTTCACTAAGTGATCAAAATAAAATGCCATCTTTATGCATGAAAACCAAAAAAAAAAAAAAAAAAAAGGTTAAGCTATATATCCTTCACACCTCTGCCTTTTCACTACATGGTCATGTCTAGACTCTTCCTTCTCCAAGGTACCTTTGTGTTAGTTAACATCATGCAAAATGATTTTTTTCCTACCTCAATTTTTCTGGTAATTTATTCCAGAAAAATAAGACATACTCCTGCAAAGCGCAAACTCCTCCATAATCCTGATCAGCATAGTAGCTGTTAAGCAATGGGCACTATCCAAGGAGGTTTAGAATTGATGATTAAGTTATATGTAGCTAAGAGTTTGACTTCCAATCAGTACAGTTAAATGGTTAAAAAAAAAAAGTGTCAAGATTTAAAGCCATGTCTTCTTTTTTTTAAAATATGTTTTTATTGATTTCAGAGAGGAAGGAAGATGGAGAGAGAGATAGAAACATCAATGATGAGAGAGAATCATTGATTGGCTGCCTCCTGCAAGCCCCCCACTGGGGATCGAGCCCACAACCTAAGCATGTGCCCTTGACCGGAATCAAACCTGGGACCTTTCAGTTCACAGGCCAACGCTCTATCCACTAAGCCAAACCGGCTAGGGCAAGAGCCATGTCTTTTTAAGTGTAAATGAAGTAATACTTTCATATGAAGGCTTTCAAAGACATTCTATATAATAAAAGCCTAATATGCAAATTATCCCCTTGTGCGGTCATTTGAGTGGGAGACCAGGAGTTCAACTGCTCACTATGACATGCTCTGACCACCAGGGGGCGGTGTGGTACATGGCAGGCGTCTGCGATGTGATGCTGGCAGCGGGTGGCAGTGAAGGTGCTGCCAGCCCCGATGGGCCCTGAGGAGAGTGGGACCATGGCGGGATGGTGGAGCAGGTGAGCGGGCGGTGCCAGGCCAAGGCAGGTGTGAGCAGGGGCCCAATTGCCCCACAGATGGCAACCAGTGGCAGCGACAGGGGGACACAGTGAAATGGGAGGGACGGGGTTGCTGCCCTGCCCCCAGGCACTGAGGGAGCTGGGCAGGGGGCCCAACCCCAATCGATCGCCCTGCAGGTGACATGGTGGAGCAGGTGAGGGGGTGGCATCAGGCCAAGGCTGGGTGTCAGGTGGGGCTGCAAGGCTGGGGGCATGAGCTGGAGCCCGATCCATAGATATACATATATATATACATATATACATATATACATATATATACACACACACACACACATACACACACATACACGCACACATATATCAATATCTATAGATAGATATAGATATAGATATAGATATAGATATAGATATAGATATAGATATGGATATAGATATATCTATACTAATAAAAGCCTAGGTGACTGTCACACCTTCACAAGATGGCCGCCCCCATCTCATCACAAGATGGCCGCCAAAAAATGGCCATCGCCACGTTGTCACAAGATGACCACCCCATGTTGTCAGAAGATAGTCACCCCCATATCATCAAAAGATGGCCAGCAGGGAAGGGCAGTTGGGGGTGAACAGACCAGCAGGGGAGGGCAGTTGGGGGGGACCAGGCCTGCAGGGGAGAGCAGTTAGGGGCAATCAGGCCTGCAGGGGAGGGCAGTTGGGGGCGATCGGGCTGGCAGGGGAGCAGTTAGGTGTCAATCAGACTGGCAGGCAGAAGCATTAGGGACAATCAGGCAGGCAGGCAGGTGAGCGGTTAGAAGCCAGCGGTTCAGGATTGTGAGAGGGATGTCCGACTGCCAGTTTAGGCCCAATCCCCAGGATCAAGCCTAAACTGGCAGTCGGACATCTCCCGAGGGGTCCCAGATTGGAGAGGTGCAGGCTAGGCTGAGGGACACCCCTCCAGTGCATGAATTTCATGCACTGGGCCTCTAGTGTGTATGTATGTGTATATATATATGTACACACACGTACATATGCAATCCTAATCTTTCTCATGAGCTCTTTGCCCATGTTTCCAATTGCCCACTTGACCTTCCACCTTGAGTTCCACTAGAACCTGAACCACACACTGTCCAGACCTGAACTCATCACCTTGCCTCACAACCATGCCTCCTGAAGTCACCTCACTCTTCACGGGGGCAGCCTCATTCTAGGAGGCACACAGACATAAAAAGCGAAAGCCACTACTGACACTCATTCTCACCAATGACAATCAGTTGCCTATTGACATGCATTGTATTTTTCTCTCATTCTTTATATCTCACTCTTACATTTCACAGGGTCCAGAGCCTCACTTTACAGATCCCTAGGCAGGGTCAGCAAAGCCCAACCAAGTGACGTGCAGCCAGGAGAAACTTTATCTTACTGGGGAATGTGAAGACTAGGAAAAGCAAGGAAATCAAGGCAAGCCAATCCTGTAAAGCAAGATAGCGGGAGAAGATTGCCATTAAATGATCATGTTGCTACCTAGGCTTTCCCCCACCACCATCAAATGGAAAAGTATTTTACAAAGGAATTTGATCAGTAGAAAAACATTATAGAGCTTCTATTGTACCCGTCTGGCCCTCTGGGCTTTTTCAATGAAGATTCAGAAGAAAAACACTCAGGGTCTGCAGCTGTGTTTGGCTAAGGCTGGCTAAACCTGACCTGTTCCACAGCTTATTCAATATGTCTATCTCACAGGATCGTGAGGACATCAACCAAATAACATCTCCCTGAATCATCTGAGAATCTGTGTCACATTTGTCTGTACAATTCCTCATAATAGAGTTTGTGCCTCTTGAAGCCAGACACTACCATATTCAAGTCAGTACTCAACAGCAGGCCCAACATCTGCTATTCAGCAAAATAGAAATTTGATCAATAGCTGCAAAATTGAAGTGGTTTAAAAACATATATACAATGGCTTTCCATAGAGATCATGTTATATTATCAGGCACACAGAAAACTATTATTGCCTATTCTCTCTCAGGCACTTTGCTAAGCTCTGGGAATAGTGTTGTGAATAAGACAAAAGAGGCCTCTGCTATCAAGGTGTTACACCGAATCAGAAAAGAAAGACACTGTACACAAAACTGCAAAAATTATGTAAGTAATCACAAGTCTACCAATGCCATGAAGGTACTAGATGCAACAACATGAAAAAAAATTACTGTATATCGGTAATTTTTTCCATTTATTTTTTATTCCATTCCATTTGTTTGAAGGGTACAAAATTTTAAGTTGTATCTCCTAACAAAATACCTATACATCAGTATTACTTAACTTTTATATTCAAATGACACACACAGAAATTCCAAAATGACTTTTTCTTTTTTCAAATGATAACAATGGTTACCTTTACCTCAAAAGCACTGGTATAAATGAAAGAATCCAGGAGATTTCCAGCCAACTATCTCTCAGCTTAAGTCTCTAACAACTTGCCTTAAATTAACAAACTTCTCATGATACCTTCCTGCTCAAACTTCTTCATCTTTTCATTGGCTTCTTATCTCATGAGTATCCTTAATACTAATCCTTCTTGCCCCTGCCTCTCCAGCCTCATCTACATATCATCCCCCAAGCTTTCTGCTCTAGAGTGCCTCAAAGGCATCCTGCTGACTCACACTGAGGGCTTTGCCCCTTCTGTTCCCTCACTGGGATGTTCACCCCTCCTAACCCTCCATGCTTCAGGTCTCATCTCAAACCTGATATCTTCAGAGAAACCTTCCTTGGTACCCCATCTAGATCACAATTGCCTATATCCACCTTTCCTTCCTAACCTCTATCAGACTTATAACTTTACATTCATTTGGGGGAGTATTTAATGTTCATCTCTCTTACTAAAATTCTAGGTAGTTTAGAATCATACCTTTCTGAACAGCTTTCTAGCTCATGCCTAAATTATAGCCTGACACATAGTAGGCACTTAAAAGTCATTTGCTGCGTAAATGAATGAATAAAAGCACCACAGTAAATTTTTCTTCATGTTGTCACATCCAGTATGTCTACACTTGCAAGCCTTGTAAATACCAGGGTAACTTCTCTAAAGGTTAGAACTGATATTCTTCCTCAGCTATCAGAAGAATTAATTCTTACTTACTTAGAAGTGACAATGGAGACAATAAAGGAATTGCCTTTAATACCTAAGGATTACAATTTTCCATTTAAATTAGGTATTGCAATGACAAATAAGAAAAACAAAAGAAAGTAACAGCAATAAAAAGGATGCTCTACCATCACTAAAGAGAATATGAAAAGTCTTATATTTTTATCCAAGATAACTGTGCACACATAGTAGAGGAGGAGAAATAATATGGAAAGCTTGGATTGTTTAGGGGAGCCAACTGTGACCAGGAATAAGATAAAGCTATACCAAATTTGACTATATACCTCTGCTTCTCCTTTCTTTTTTTTAAAAAAATATTTTTATTGACTTTAGCGAGAAAGGGAGAGGGAGAGATAGAAACATCAATGAGGAGAGAGAATCATTGATTGGCTGCCTCCTGCAAGCCCCCTACCCATTCAGCCAGCAACCTGGTCATGTGCCCTTTACCGAAATCAAAACTGGGACCCTTCAATCCGCAGGCTAACACTCTATCCACTGAGCTAAACCATCTAGGGCCTCCTTTCTTGCCACATGTATCTGTGTGCCCAATCCCACGCAACATCAAGAAAAAAAATTATGCCTCAGACACAGCAATTCTCACCTAGGAGTACTATGTCAAATGAAGATAAAATTTAGTCATAGAACCATACTATTTTAGAACCTAAAGAAGTTTTTCAAAGATTTTATATGTCAAATATATGAGAACTACAAATTACATTGGAATGACAAAAGTACATTTCATGTTTCATGGCCTTCATCATAAATATTAACTCATAGATAATAATAAAAGGATAACTACTTTCCTTTCCTGCTGTATGTTATTATGCAGCTATAACATGACTAACATAAGTATGACAGTAATCTATTAGGTTTCTGAACAAAAAAATTCCTTTACTACAGGTAACTGGTAGCAATTTTCAATTATAAACATGTTGACAATAACACTCATTTCTTTCTTTATAAATAAAATAAAGGTGCAATTGATCATGTCAAAATTTTTATGAAAATAAGATGTATAAAACAAATCTTACATCTACTTATTGCTTATGTATTTACACACTTATTTCCTGCACCTTTTGGAGAAGAAAAAGAAAATATCTGCTCATAAGAAGCCAGTGTAGTTCAATGATGCTGACAACTACTTTAGCAGTCATCAAAATGCTCCTCTTAGAAGCCCCCAGGTGTGCTGAGCAGTCAGTAACCCTCATTTACACAGAGATAAACATGCACACTTCTACAATTAGAGCTTCCACACTGTAAAGTTGTATAGTAAGTTACATCTACACACTGTGGTAATAATAAGTGATTAGATACTTATATCCATTATGAGGTGATCATTCCAGTAAGTCTAGTACCCATCTGCCACCATACCATAATAGTTATTGCAATATTATTGTAAGTCATATCATCTCATTGTTTTTTTAAAAAAATATATGAGAAAATAGAAAAAAGAGAAAATTCCTGGTTTCTTATATAAACAGAAATATAAAATTACTGAGTCATTTTATCTGTTCATCTAAAAATAGGAGCAGCAAGACCTATTTGCCTCTACCTCAGAAATGTCTTCAAAAACCCTTTTCTTTTTATTTCCACAGCTTCAATGAGGTTCTCACCATCTCTGTCCAAGACTACTATACCAACTCTCACTGACTTTTCTGGTTTTGGTGGCTCCCCAAATCAATCTTTATTCCTTGCTGCTACTAGATTATATAGTTCCTAAGTCACTTTCAACCATAACCACTGAAAAGCTTAAGTGTAGTTAAGTACAGAATTATTTGCATGGAATGTAAATAGGAACCTTACAAACCTGATTCCATCTGTCCTCCCCACTTTCATCCTTTGTCACATCATCCCTACTCCATTCCTTATAATATGTTGCCATTCCCTGAACTTACATAAGCTCTTTTCATAACTTCTTGGCTCTGAAAACTTTGATGTTCCCCCTGCCTGAAGGCCCAGGGAGTCTTCTGCTCATCTTTCAGACCCAGCTCAAATAGCGCCTCTGCTATGAAGCCTTCGCAGACCTTTCCAGACAGGTCACTCCCTCTCTGTGCTCCTATAGCATTTTGTTCACACTTCAATGGGCCCGGGCATTCCTGGATTAAATATCTATGACTTTGTCTGTTCACCAAAAATCCCAAAAGTTCATAGTATTACATAATCTACGACTTTATTGAGGTAGGAACTTGAATTATGTATTGTATTCTAACCAGGCTCCAGCCCTAGGTATTTCAAACACAGAGAATTTAATATGATACAGGAAATTGGTTATACAGATTATGGAAGAGCCAAAAAGTCAAACAGGAGTTAAAGAGGTGGTCCAGAAATTTACAACATCAGAAAACTGCTACCATCCATTAGACTGGAGTGATTTTGGAAGAAGATAGCATTACCAGTGACGGAGGAGCTGGGCTGTGTGACTATCGTAGGATCATGGCAATGGCTTATGAATAGGAGCTGGGACCATGAAGGGCTGGAATTTCTAGGAGGAGAGACAACTGCTGTCAAAGGTGATGCCCAAAAAGAGCTAGAGAGGGAGAAATACCCTGGCTTCTCCCTGCCTCCATTGGCTGAATGTATTCAAATGGCAGATGTCAAGTATTCCAGGAAATGTAGTCTTCTGAAATACATGACCAAGCAGAAGGCAGAATGGAAAATGACAGGCACACTATGTGAGGTTGGTGAGCACCACACTAGGCTGCTGAGTGGGCCTCGCTCATCATGTGTGCAGCCAAGCATGGAAGTGTGTGTATGTATCATGAGTCTTCTGGACTGTAATTATACTTCACATGTTGGTTTTCTCCATAAGACTATGAGCTCAACTGCAGAGCTCTTATCTCAATTTGTACCTAGCACAATATTTGACATATAGTAGGCACTCAATAAACACTGATCCCCTGGATTTAAAACTCAGCATTTCCCAAAGCTTGTTCTGCTGGCCATTAATAAAAATGGGTGCTAATGTATATTTCAGGTGAATAGGACTCTGCCATTCCCAAATAAGTTTTTGAAACACAGTATTAAGCTGGTATTTTAGACCTTTGGAGCTAATATACCAAAATACTAGGCTGAGTTGCTTGTAAATAACAAGTTTATTTCTCACAGTTCTGGAAACTGCAAGTGAGAAATCAGAGTCAGCATGGTTGGGTAAGGACCCTGTTGTGGGTTGCACTTTTCTCATTGTATCCCCACTGGCAGGAGGGACAAAGATGCTCTCTCAGACTTCTTTTTTTAAAAGTATATTTGTATTTATTTCAGAGAGGAAGAGAGAGAGAAACATCAATGATGAGAGAGAATCATTGATTGGCTGCCTCCTGCATGTTCCCGACTGGGGATCAAGACCAAAACCCGGGTATGTGCCCTGACCAGGAATTGAATTGTGACTCCTGGTTCATAAGTTGACACTCTACCACTGAGCCACACCGGCCAGGCTCTCAGACTTCTTTTATAAGGCATTAATCTCATTCATGATGGCTCAATCCTCATAATCACCTAACAGAGTCCTCATCTCCTCATAATATCACATGGGGCATTAGGATTTCAACAAAGGATTTGTGGGGCACACACCATTAAAACATAGCAGCAGCTGGTTTCTTTTTGCAGAAAATAAACAAAACCTATTCAGGGCTTTTTAAATGACCTTGAAGAGAGGGATGTGTTATGCAGCATCATTTCAGCATCTATGACTGAAGAATACTATTCCCAAAGGACTAACATTTTATAGGGGACTTTAGTTAAGGAGACTTTGCTTTATATGTCCACATATGTAACATTATATTATTTGATATTTGAAATATTTTTGTGAGGTACAGAAGAACAAGGTCACACCTTACAGATTAAAAAAAAAAGTGTTGCTAATAAATAATTAAAACTAAATAATACATCAAGTAGTAATTGAAAATATAAGATGTTTACTATTCTACTCACTGCAGGACTAGAAAAATAAAGTACAATAAAGTTCCTGCTTTATTTGAAGAGATGAGACAAGAAAAAGAGAACCATATAATGAAATTTTATTTTTACCCAACAATATCTACACTAATAATAGACAAACATGGTAATTGACCATACCTTCGCTATGCCCGCCACTGGCTGATCAGAGCGATATGCAAATTAACCGCCAACAAAGATGGCGGCTAATTTGCATACTGCAAGCAGGGCAGGACAGCGCAAGCCGCCATCCAGGCCCCCATGTGCGATCTGGGGACGGGGGCCACTCCCATGTGCAACCTGGGGGCGGGTGGGGGCTCAGGTGAGGCAATTGGCATCACTTGCCTTTGCCTGAGCCCCTGCCCACCCGCCGGGGACATTGGGCCCTCTCCGAGAGAGAGAGAGAGAGAGAGAGAGAGAGAGAGAGAGAGAGAGAGAAAGAGAGAGAGAGAGAGAGAGAGAGAGGTGGAATTTCACGCCCCGCATCCCTCCCTGATCGACCACTGCGATTCCAAGCCAGTGAGGGCTGCCTTCAGGCCACAGCTCCAGGTCCCTCACCCCCACCCCAGGCCTGAGAGCACAGTGCTGGGCAGGGGCACCCAGGGGTTCAGGAATGCAGTGCGAGGTGCAGGCACGACTTGGGGAGGGCTGTGTTTACACCACAAGTTCCTCACTTCTGCCCTGGCCCACGCATCCCTCCTCCTTCCCCTCAGAGGCCCAGCTTCTGCCTACATGCTTGCTGGTCAGGCCCAACTGCACCAGGTAGTGAGCCATGGCGATTGGGATGGCCACTTCCTGGGATGGGACGGCCGGACCATGGCGATTCATGAGGGCGATGAGGCCCATGGGGCATGCGCAGCCCTCGGGCGGCGGGGGTGGCTGGCTAAGCCGAGTCTGGCTTCAGTGGGGCCAGTGGGAGCCCGAGGCCACCCCAACCCCCACAGGTCCCGGGCGGACGGTGGCTCAGTGGAGAGCGGTGTCTCCATGCATGGTGCCCAGGGGCGACTGTGAGCTGCTGCAACCCGGCCCCATGCTTCAGGAAGGGGGAGAAGGCTAGCAGCCACCAGCACCCTAGGTTGCACCACTTGTGCCTCAGCCTGCCAGGTCAGCAGGATCCAGAGCAGGTGAACTGCTCCCTTCCCCCAGTGGTAGAACAGGGAGGAGAGCACTGGGTGCAGGGAGGGGACCTCAGCTGGGATCCTCCTGGTGTGGGGAAGGGGCCCAGCCTGGACCTGGTGGGGAACTTAGGAAGTCTGGCTAAGCAGGCGCTGGTTCATACCAACTCTTACTCTGCCATCTTCCTCCAGCTCTTCAAGCTAGCTGCCCTGCCCCACCTGTCCGGGGGAATGGGCTCTGGGTGACCTCCCTGAGCTCAGACTGTGGACCCAGAGACCTCAAGGAAGAGTGCCCAGCCATGCCCGGGCAGGGGCCAGTGCAGAACTACCAGGGCAGAGTTGCTTCAGTGTCTTGGTGAAGTTTGCAACTGACCCAAGGAGGAAACCCGAGAGGGGAAAGGCCGGGAGCCATGAATTGCCAGCACTTTAGCCACTTGAAAACAGCTCCACTTGGAATGTGAGGCGGTTCTATGTTCAGCTGAGAAGTGAGGGGGCTGAACTCCACCATCGCCGGGCTCCTGTCAGTCCGAGGCCCCAGCGTCCACCACGACAAGGAAAGAACAGAGTGAGGGGCCCGGAGGAAGGGAGGACAATGGAAGAAAACCGTGTCTAGACTTCCCCAGCCCTCTCCTATCTGCTGCCTACAAGAGCCCCAGGCCCGGCCACAGTTCTGTCTCCACCTTTTAGTCCCCTATTCTCCAGCCACAGAGGAAAGAAATAAGGAAGGAGTCTGTGCTGCCTTCAGAAAGTATCTATATACCTGATCGGCCAGTTGCCTTCCACAGAGGGTGGCCAGACTGCGGCTTAGGCCCGCTCCCCACAGGGACATCAGTAGGACATCCTGTGAGGGCTCCCAGACTGTTAGAGGGGGCAGGCTGGGCTGAGGGATGCCCCCTGAGTGCACAAATTTTTGTGCACAGGGCCTCTAGTGTTTATATATGTCTTAGTACATCAAGGTATCTGGTGTTGTCTGATTATTAAAAATGAGACAAATGAAAGGAAAATTATTTACTGAACTTGTAAGCAGATCAGTTCTGAAGCTTACATTACAGGTTGAGCTTCATGAACTCCAAGAACAAATCACTAATCGGTATGATGTCTACCATATAAAGAAAGGCTAATGAGCCCTAGTTGGTTTGGCTCAGCAGGCCTGTAGACCAAAGGGTCCCAGGTTTGATTCCAGTCAAGGACACATACCTTGGTTGCGGGCTGCTTCCAGGCCCATGCCCTGGTCAGGGTTCATGCAAGAGGCAACAAGTCGATGTGCTTCGCTCACATCAGTGTTTCTCTCTGTCTTTCCCTCTCTCTTCCACTCTTCCTAAAAATCAATGGGAAAGTATCCTCGGGTGAGGATTAACAAAAAAAAAAGAGAGGGGAAAAAAAGAAAAGCTAATGAGATCCCCCAATAATGAGTCAGCATTATCAATGTGTCAGAAGTTGGGCAAAGTTACTCCAACCTCGTGATCTTCTAAAAATAATCATTCAAACATCCCTGAGAATCAGTAGCTCCATTAGAATGATTTAGCTAGAACTTTGTTTTTATCATAATATTCTATTGATCAAGACTTACAAGATAGAATATTATCCTTCATTTCTAAAGAGAGACACAAGGTCCTTGGTTTTGTTAAAGAAGAGTGGAATTAACATTATGTTTATCCTTAACAAAGTATTATTACAAAGGCTTCTAATAAGGGATATTTACACTAGAAAACTTGGCCAGCATGCAACAGTGAAAGATCAAATTCTTCTGTTAAATAATTTTTAAAAGACAGAATATTTGCTTTGGTCAAATGTGTTGGCATACTCCTCTAATGGCCTCTCTACTACATATAACATTATGAATACTAACCCTGAAATAAATAATGAATGTATTTATTTCTTGAGAACTGGCAAATGTTGGTATATTGTATTATTCCAGGCGGTTCTACTGTACTACAAACAAAAACTAAATACCAAAGAAACATTAAAAATGTTATGTTCAGAGACCTATTATCATAATGGTCAGAAATTCTGAATTCTACATATAATTCAATGTGGAATTTCAATTAACATTTATTTATGTTGATAATATTCTCAGCTCAACCAATAACTCTCTAAAATTCAGTGTTCTCTGCTGTAAAGGAAAAAATTTACTTGACTCCCTGGGATGAAATGAGAATCGAGTGTTCCACAGATGAGTGGTCCCATTGGTGTGCTGGGCTCAAATAAGTTAGAAAACACTTAATTCTACACTTAATAAACAGTATACCATCCCCACACACACCCCAGGAGATTGGTAATAGGCATCAACATACTAAAGGCTCTGTGTCTTCTGCTGTAATGAAATCTATTAACTCCTATAACCAAGTGTTTCTCAAATGTATGTTTCCAAAACTGTTTTTGCTTTTTCCTGTTAATGCCTACTGGTACACTACAGAACACATCTGCAGGTGATACCTTAAGAGAACAAAAATATGAACTTTGATGACACCCAAAGTAAAACTCTTGAACTTGATGCAGTTATTCTTTCTGGTTATAACCAACACACAACTCTTGCCAAGTAAATGTACTGGAGAGTTAAAATACTAATAGAGTAACAACAATAACTCTGTAGGAGTGCAACATTTTATGCACCTTGTGATATTGTATAGGATGATGTAAAAGGTCTCTTGAGTGTGTGTTTTGAATTTTTTAAAATAGATATTTGCAGTCTATGAGTTAGCAAAGCTAACTAGTCAATACTGACCCTGCCTCAGTAGTGCCTGGCTCTGGCTGTGTTAGCTGATGGTAACAAAGGGAAGTAAGTTAAAAATCAAATGGTACTCTAGAAAAACTCTATATAAAGTAAATGAAGATTTGGACCATGTCAAAATAAAAGTAAACAATCTAAACAATTTTAAGAAGAAAGTCTTGCATAGCTTCTAATATAATAGCTTCCAGTGCAATGGATAATTCCTTATTCCACCATTTTTAAGAATGATTGTTGTTACATTTGACATCAAAGACACAGTCTAGGAAGTAAAAACAAGTAAATCAAATAGGGAAGGATTGAGTACACTTGACAGTAAAGAAACCAGGGCTTTGAGCGCACCCTAACTGAACATAAACCAGCAGCAGGTCACTTTTGAAGGGTGAAGGATGAAAACATAGCACTGGAATGACAGTGGTTTGTAATTTGCAGCTGGAGTCACAAATTTAAATGTTAGCCTGGGCAGCTAGTTAGATATTAATGAAAGAGAAGGGAACAAAACTAGGCTAAGCCTAACCCTGATTAAATCTAGAAGTTACAGCTAATCCCCAGTAGGGAGAAAGGACCAGCTTTCCAATTTCCCCAGGGGACAACTGGTCCATTCTCCCAGACTACACAGAGCATGATGGGGAAGTATCAGCATGTTCAGTAGGAGCCAAGATGGCAACAATAAGAGAAGGTGCCTAGCCTGGGGAAAGGATTGGATTGGGCAGGGACACAGATCCCTGGAAGATCCAGAAAAGGGCTGGATAAGGGAAGGAGGCCCCAGCACAAGCCTGCAAAGAGCTAGGAAAGAGATTGGATAGTTTAAAAGAAAGCTTACAACCTTCCCAAACTCAAAAAGATATGATCAAAGCTTAACAAAGGCCCAAGTTTGGTTTGTTCATTAGTTTATTTCTTTGTTCATTTGTTCATGCACCCAAGCACAATGCTGGTTCCACTAGGCCTTGGCAGCGGACGTGCAGATGGGGAAATGAGACATAGAGAAGTTCTGCATCTCTGCATCCTGGCCCTCCTGGGCCTGATAGGCCCGAGTGCAAGCTTGCTGCTCCAGAGGCTGGTCTTCTTTCACAGCTGGACAGAGCTAAGCCACCTGGTCCTGGATGAGACACCAGGCACCTGGGGACAGTCCTTTGGTTTTGTTCCAATAAACCTTGTCATAATTAATCACATCCTCCTATGCATGGGTCCCCGAAATGCTTTTCTCATGAATTTTTAAGGACCCATGACTCTGGGAGTATCCCATTTCCACCAGCAACAAAAATAGAATTTTCGTCAAAGCATAGCATGGAAAATATTTAGTTATTCTGCTTATAGGACTGCCCATTAACAGTAACAACTCAGGTCAGTAAAATGCCTTAAAGGAAAACACAGTTATAAATTGCTCCATTCCTACACTAATTCTGATATTTGCTGCTTATATCACATCATCCCCGAAATAACAACTATAGATGTAAGAGATTGGATAAACCACACCTAGTTTACATATAAGTCTACATTCCCCAACACCAGTATCATAGAATAATTTAAGTTAATAAAATTGGCTCCTGTTTCTCAAAATGTGGTCGGTGGACCACCTGTGTCCAGAACCCATGAGGAGTTTGTTAAAAGTGCTTCTTGTAGACCCCACCCAGACCTACTAAATCAGACCCTCTGGGGCTGGGCCTTCGGCTCCCTACTTGGAATAAACTCTCAGGTGACTTTTAGACCCAATAGAGAGTTAAAAGGATATTGTATTGATTTTTGATATCAATTATTCATATGGGGAACTTGGGTCTGAAAACCATGAAAAACTTTCCAAATTAAGGCTTAAAACAGTTCTTCTGGAAAAAGTATGCAAAAAAGTAAAACTTGACAACAACTTTTTGAAAATGTAATTTTAAAACATTCTTAGCTACAACTATATAAAGTTTGATGTTTCAGATTTTATAAAAGATAAGTTAAATGATTGATGTCCTGCCTTTAAGAAATCCAATGCCAGAGTAGATGTTGTGTGTGGCGTTCGTTGCTGGTTGTCTGCACTGCATCTCCCTTTCACTTCTTCCTCATTGGCAAGACCCTGCTCACACTGCCCCACTATCCATCTCAAGCTTGTTCCTCTTTATTATCAATTAGAGACCTGGTGCACAAAAATTCGTGCACTCGAGGGGTCCCTCAGCCCAGCCTGTGCCTCTTGCATCCTGGGACCCCTGGGGGGATGTCCACCTGTAGGCTTAGGCCTGCTCCCTGGGGGACTGGGCTTAAGCTGGCAGTCAGACATCCCTCTGGCAGCCTGGGAGCCCTTGGGGGATGTCTGACTGATAGCCTAGCTGCAGTCAGATATCCTTAGTGCTGCCGAGGAGGCAGGAGAGGCTCCCACCACGGCTGCTGCGCTCGCAGCCATCAGCCCAGATTGTGGCTGAGCGGAGTTCCCCCTGTGGAGTGCACTGACCACCAGGGGGCAGTTCCTGCGTTGAGTGTCTGTCCCTTGGTGGTCAGTGTGTGTAATAGCGACTGGTCATTCCCAGGGGTTAATTTGCATATTACCTTTTTATTATATAGGATGTAATGTGGGACATCTGATTGTGATGGCAGGTGTGTTTGTGGCCCTAGAAAGTACTACTATTCAACAAGAGTGTAACATCTTCCCTAGAGATGTTTAAGTCCAGGTCAAAGCTGGTTTAAGTAATGTATCATTCTGCCTAGCAGCAGAAGCTCAGACTGGCTGATTCCTAAGTGCCTTCCTGACCTAACCATTCTGCTTTTCCAAGATATACATGGTTTTTCAGAGTTGGACAAAGGCTGTCTTGGCTGGACTCTGTGGTCTGAGTGGTCTTCATGTCTTTCAGTTAGTAATTCCTTACTGAAAAGCCACTGCATGAAAACTACATAGAATACATTAAGGTCTTGTTTTAAGTTCTCCATCTAAAGAATCTTGTTTCTGGTAAAGGATAATAGTAAATGAAAGTATATATGTGTGTGTGTGTGTGTGTGTGTGTGTGTGTGTGTGTGTGTGTGTTGTGTGTATATATATATAGCATAATGCATATATTATAATTATAATACGTATAAAATATGTATTAAGAGAGAGAACTCCAGGAAAACAACTTTCTGTGACAAGAACAAGGAGAGATGGAATGGGTATGTGCTCAGACAATACTAAATTACAGAGGTGAGTCTTTTTATAGTCCAATTAGAGAGGTTTATATCAGATCATGATACATCTAAACTTTAAGTTCTGAAAGTAAACCATCTACCAGAGGTCACATTTTTAAAAACACGAAATGGTTAACTTAAAACAAGATTATTAAGATATGTTCTCAGAACCAGCATTATCTAGGAACTTATTAGAAATACAAATTATTAGTCCCCCACCAAACCTACTGAATCGGAAATTCCAGGGTGGACCCCAAAATCTGTGTTTTACAAAGTCCTATGGGTGATTCTGATGCATACTAAAATTTGAGAACCCCTGGCTTAGATCTCAAAACAACCTTAAGTTGTAGGTTACAGGGAGATGAATAAAATATCTTTAAGATGTACTTTAAAGTAAACCCTGAACTGGCCCAAGAAATGCCTGGCCTTCTTAAAATTAGAGCAACTCCAGTTAAGACACTGTCACTATAAAGCTACTATGCTCATTAATATGCCAACACTTATCATTTATATTGTTCCTCAGCTGTCACTTGACAAAGAACCTGGGTATGAAGGAAAGCAGACTGTGGCATATCATATGACAGGTCAGGTTTAAAGTGGAGTGAAGGAAGGGGAGTCCCAAGCCCTTATCCCAAAGGGGTGAAAGACAGGCCCAGGTGAAAGCCTGTAGTGAGGGAATACTAGAAAGGCAAGGATACTTTCAGCAGACAGAGAAAAGGCTGCTCAAAGAAACCCTTTGTCATCATTACTGTCTTGAGCAGCACTTCAGTATCAATTAATTGAGGAGATGGTCTCCCGTGGCCTGTGAGGACAGAACAATTTCTAAATTGGAAAGATAGTTGTTTGCTACTGATTAGCATTCTACACCATTTTATAAATATATGCGACTCACATTCAAACTAAATGTGGATTACTCCAAATCCGCATTACATACAGCACCAGAAGTTTCCTAAAATGAAATCTATAAATTCAGATACCAACATTTGCAAGAACTTAGTTAATATATCTTTATAATGTCCTTACATGTTTCATCTACAGAGCACATACTTTACTATCACTTACATTAAAAAGTTTGATGTTAACTTTTTAAAACTCTGTTATAGTACTTAATGACCACAGCAATATTTAAAAGCAAATAATTTTATATTCAACAAACAAATAAACATTAAAGCTTCTATTTTCTCATAGCACATTTCCACACGATGCAAATGTTAGCATTTTTGTTATCTTATATTTCTCAAAGGCTTTCTACATGCCTTTTAAAAACTCAATTAAGGCCCTGGCCAGTATGGCTTACTTGGTTGGGTGTCATCCTGTACACCAAAAGGTTGCCAGTTTGATTTCCAGTCAGGGCACATGCCCGGGTTGCAGGCTCAATCCCTAGTAGGGAGTGTGTCGGAGGCAGCCGGTTGATGTCTCACTCTCCCATCAATGTCTCTCTCTCTCCGCTCCCTCCTTCTCTCTCTAAAAATCATTTAAAAAAATCTTTTTAAAAAACCCAAAACACAACTCTTAAGGGTAAAACTGAATTCAGACTTGCTTTTGAAAATTATGACAAAAAAATGACTTCAAATATAAGATGGAGATGGTGGCAAAGTTTATGTTACCACAGGAAAAGCTGAAGTCATTGTCTTAGAAGTATTCCTCCTATAGGCAGCAAATGCCCATGTACAACAGTCTCTTTTTGTGTTGTTCTATCAGCCGACAGGTGACATTTTAACCTCTAATCAACCATAGCAAGATTATTCGAAATTAAGGTTGACATTTTGTCCTTTAACTAGTTCCAAAGTACTGCAGGGGTTTTATTGCCTGATGTTACACCATATGTGCAAACTCTCAACACAGCAGGCAGGGGTTAAGCAGGATGCCTCTGTACTTCACCATTCCGCTGCTTCCTGTGTTTTTGGAACAACCCTAAGTTTTGCTAAACATAACCCTCTTGGTGAACCATTTTTAGTAAGAGAATCCGCCTTATAGCAGAGTATGTTGACTATATTTCTGAAGTATTGCCATGTGTGGAACTCATAGAACTCACTGGTTTGGTATTTTGCATAAAGTAAAATTACTCACCACTTAAGTGTTTATGAATAAAAATCCAGACAATTATGAAATAAACAACAGGAGAAATTCTTTTTGAAGTATTTTTGCGTCTGTCAACTGGTTTACCATTAAATGATAGCAATCAATGGCAGATTTTCCCAAAGCCTTTTCCATAATTCAAGTTATTTTTTAATTCTAAATTTACTATTATTTGAGTAATAGGATGTATTTACCTACTTGTGCCCTGAAGGGTTTCAATTCAGAAAAACTCTCTTAGGTTTTACATTCAGAATTTTTTGCCAGATTATGAAAAATATATATGAAAAATGAGAGAATGCCAACTGCTAATAATAAACTATATCCTTAGCTTAATGTCAGTAACACTTATCAAGCCAGAGTTCATGAAAAGAAAATCTAAAGAGAAAAACCAGTACCTTTTAAATATATGTTTAACTTCCACAATGGTCTTTCTTGAGTTTTTCTGTTAAGTAAAACATTTAGCTCTATATAATCCAAAAAAATTTATACATAGTTTAGAGAGGGAAGCATAAAATCTCATGGGTCTTAGATTCACTTTCTGTTGCCTTCTTTCATTGTATGTTTAAAGATAATCAATAAAAAATGATTTCTCTTTGTAAGCATTTTCCTGTTCTGCCAGATATAATAGCAGTTCCTGCCCTAAAATGAAGGGGGGAGGGAGGAGAGTAATATTTACCATAAGAGGAGAAAAAGAAACTGCCTAAGCACTTTTCCTGAGCCAAGTGAAACAAAACATCAAATCAAGTTTATTCTTAACGAAAGATATTTAAATAGTCGTGGCATTAGTTTTATTCTTAAAATCCGTGGTATCACGTTTTCAAACTCTGGATTTATATTGCAACTTTCAACAATAATCTTTCTGTTTCCTAATAGTTTTACTTTATTTACTTTATTTCTGTATGAATACACATATCACATGCAAGACTTTGGTTAATGTTGAACACTGAAGCAATAAAGAAAGGAGAGTTAAGGCCCTCAAATTGCCTTCTAGAGCAGAGTGAGATGCAAAACCACAGAGAAAAAACAGATGAAAACAAAGTTATATCTGGAAAAGAAATAAAGAACTGCAACCAACTCTATCTCTTGTTTTAAAACACAAAACTTTTTGCCACTTGCATTTTTTAGCACAAGAATTTTCTTACTTAAACATTACTTGAAAGTTTTATATTAAATAATCTAAAATAATCTGTTGGGGTTTCTCCAGTAAGTAGACTCTATCTCAGAACTATCAATTTTTAATTGCTTTTTTTCTGGGATTTTTCACAAAACTCTGTAAGGAAACACCAAATGAAATAGTAACAGACTCTTACTTTATAATGAAGTTACAAATACATTTTACATATTTTCCTAGCTTTTCCCCTTCACTCTGCATTATCTATGATAGTTGTCATATTTACCAGGGTAGATTATAAATCAGACAAGTTCAGCCTTTCAGGTTGAAAAATGGAGGTGAAAGGCACAGCGGAAAATATGTAAAGTATAATTAAAACCATATGACCAGAGATATTGAAGCAGTACTTGTTGGAGGAAACCCAAGTAAAAATCAAACCTGTCCTGGTGTTAGTGACATTATCCAGTCCATTTGGGACAAGTAGACATCATTTGCTAAATGTTCTTTTTTTTTTTTCCTTAACAGCAAGAGTACCTAGGGAAATGAAATCCTAACAAGATAGTTATGGCTATAGCTATCTTTGTAGAATAGTGAAATTCATAGTTCTTAATGCAAAACTGGTATCTTATTTAAAACAGTAATCACTTATTTAAAAATATAGTTTAAGATTGGGTAAGGGTAGTTTTACCAAAGAGTATTAAAAGATCTATGATGACAATGCTGAATCAAAAACATTTCTACTTTTCTATGATGTCTTCTTGATTAAAGACCTGAGGATTCCAGTAAGACACAGATAATCTAATTGCTTACTGTTGAACATGAAGAGCGAGAAGTGATGGAATGCAAACTGTCTCCCCTACTACATTATAAATGACCTCACATGTTATTGCCTCACAGGCTAATGATGGATATAAGTGTAAGGATGTACAGAAATTTAAGAACTCTCCAAGTTGTAAAGCAATTCCACTAAAAACCTCTGACTTTGGTAATCTATCACCAAAGCCATTTCATGTCTATTTCTTCAGAGCATTCCAAGTGTCAATTATAATAATCTCAATAGACAACCAGAACATAATTTTCAATATTACTTTGGGATTCCAATAAACAACTCAAGTGTAGCAAGTCACTTACCCCCCAGAAACTGAATTCCTCCAGCCACTCTTCCCACTGTTCTGGAGATGAGCTCCGACACACAGCAACCCATGAGAGCAGTGAGAGCCACCAGGAGGAGGAGGCCACAACCTAAGCCTGTCACGATGGTACAGATCCTCCATTCTGCACTGGGGATGCCCTGGAAAGAGGCATAGCGCCCACATTCTTCCACCATCACCATCATCTGCCGGCTCTCATCATGCACAGGATATGAGCACCTCCGGAAAGTACCGAAGGACACAGGCTTGCCCAGCTGGGATCCCCAGAGCCAGTAAGGCATAAAGAACCCCACGCAAGAGGTAGCAGCACAAAGAAACGAGAGCAAAGCCCAGATCACCCCAGCACACGTCAGGCTGGATGCCATCTTTCTCCAGATGGGGCAATGAGGACCCAAAGTAACTGCTCTGGGGCTGCAAGAGTAAGTGAAGGTGTGAAACCACCAGGTGTTGGGACCACAGGTAATCCACAGTTCTGTAATGGGGAGTGTCTATGAACAGAACGGATCTTCAGCCTCACTGGGCCTCAACTTCCGGTCCTCCGTAGTAAGGGTGATGATCCCTGGTAAAACAATAAGAAATATTGACAGTTTAATGTTTTTAGTGAAGTAGATAACATCAATTCAGTTGATCGACAACTTTTAATTAATAAACACTCAAACTTGCTCAAGAGTTCAAAAGCGGGAAGTCTCTGCATGAGCCCAAACAAAATGATTAGAATAAATTTCACACTTCCAGAATACCATAAATTCACCAAACTTTATAGACTGTCTGGACACACAGAATGGATGGAGCTAATAGGCACTCCCAGTACTCATGCAATAGCATCTGTGAATCCCTTCAATCTTAACTATCCTCTCCTGGAGTAAGTGTTTCTTTCACAGTGTATGACTCATTTTCATCTCTGCAATTTTGATTCATTGGTTCCAATAAAATTTTTGGAACTATCTCTCCAGTTCAATGATTGTCAGTGTCTAATCTGAAAAGTAATCCATACTTTCCAGTACTCTACAGCCAACCCCAATTATTCAAATAGTTCCACAAGCATTTGATTACCATCCCTGCTTCTGTTTCAGAAAGAGTTCCTGAACCATTTCCCACACTTTCCATAAAGAAATAAATACAGAAGCCCAAAGCCCATGCACCCTGGAGTTCCGTTTCCAGAACTCTCAACTCGAGCGTTCTGAGTCCACAGCAAATGCCCCCTTCCCTCACCTCTCCTCTTTCCCAAGCCTCGCCCCGCGGCTTCCTCTCCACCTCGCAGCCCCCTGTACAGTCCAGTGTGTCACTCCAGGGGAGCTCCGGCTACTATTTTTTTTTAAACCTTGTCAACTGCGGCCAGCGCCAGCGTTAACGATTAAAGTTGTCTGTCTGGGCCATGAGGCTGGGGAAGGCGAGCGGGGGTGACATAGGGGACGGGGGGGCCATCATCTAGAGCTGGGGTAAGGAGCCCTGGGGTAAGGCCAAGGCAAGCCCATAATCAGCCCCAGCAATGTCCTCCCCCAGCCTCCCCCACCCTCGAAGACACATAAGATCCCTGAATCCAAAAAGAGGGAGCGAGGCATTTTCCAGCCGGCCTCTGAAGGGAGGGGACCAGGATGGGAAGGCAGCAACGCCCCGAGGCAGACGCCAACAGCCGACGCGGCCGGTCGGGAGAGCCCAGCCCGCAGCCCCGCGCAGGAAGTCGGAGCCCGGGAGCCGCGCGACTCCGGCGTCCGGGGACCGGGGGGCCGAGGAGAGAAAGCGGCGGAGCCCACGCCCCGGGGCGGCCGAGCTCCTCACTCACATGGCTGGCGGGCGGCGGCCACCTTCTCCCCGCGCCGGGGCGCACACACAACTTGCTGTCTTTCCCGGACGGAACATCCACAGCCGAGAAGACCGTTCTTCCTTTTTCGCTGCCGCCCCTGAAGCCACAGAGAGCCCGGGCCAGACTTGGGAGAAGGAGCAGGGCCCGGCACCGGAGGCTGCCCAAGAGGACGGGCTGCGCCGCCACCAGTGGAGCCCGCGCTCCCCGCGTGTCTCGGGCGGGGGCTCGCACGCAGATGCACAGACCTCTCTTTGGCAGGCGAGGCACGCACCGCCTCCTCCTCCGCTGCCCGGCCCTCCTCTTTCTGCTGTTCCCTCCCCTCGCGCCCCGCGGACCCGGAGCAGACAGACCCGGACGAGGCGCGGTCGGCGGGGACAAGGCGCGCGGGGCGCGGAGGGGCGCGCCCCTCTGTGCGCTGGGGTCCAAGCCCATCTCTTGGGGTGGCTTTCGCGGCTCCTCCAGCCCCGAGCCTCCTCCTGCTCTCCTCTCATTGTGACTCTTTCAAAAGGGAGAGCGGCGGAGGCAGACAGACCGAGAAGTCGGGGAGAAAGTTAATTGTCTTTTGGGGAGCTCGCTAGGGGCCTTGGAAGACGAGACACGTTTCCCGTTTGCTTTTGTAGGTCTGGTATTTGGGATTTAAGCTCCGGTTGTAGATGAGAATGGGGGCCGTAAAGACTGGGTGAATTGACCCTTTTGAGCTTTGAGGACGCTCTTGGGATGTGGTTACTTCGGAAGTGGGTGAACAATGTGGACTTGGGAATGAGAAATGAATAGTCTGGCGGCCGTCTTTCTAGGCTGACCAGGGAGAAGGCTAGGGGCGACTCCCAGCAAAAGGGAGCCTCTCCCAAGACACTTCCTTTGGGAACTTTCAAGGTTTAGCGTTCCAGCTCGCTCTCTCCCTCTCCTCCCCTCCTTTCACCTTCTCCCACTCCTTCCCTTCCCTTCCATCTCTCCAGTCAATCTTGAAATCAATACTGACATTGGATTTATTTTCTAAGAAACAACTGATTTTTATTTTCCTTCCAGACGAGGTTTGGGATTTTTGTTTGTTGTTACTTTTCATGAGCGCTATCCCTTTGGCAGTTTAGAGCTACATTCAGTAGAAGACTGTGAAAGTCATCCTGAGTCTGGGAATAGCAGTTTGTGAAGTAGATACTTTCCCAGATATAGTTTGTGAATTGCTTCTCCAAAGTAATTGAAAGAAATAAATGAGTATGTGTATAGTAAATTTTCAAATTGCACCATTTTATTTAGCTATGATGGTGTATTTTCCCCCACAATTACAGCTGGAAATGTGCACTCTTTCATTATTATTTTGAAAGGCTTTGAGTAAGAGTCTTTTTGAGGTCATAGACTCTTTTAAAAATATGATGAAACTGATAAGCCTCCCAGAAAAGAAGTGCACATACATAATAAGCTTTATTACAGTGGAACAAGGGTGGGGGGAGAGATTATGCTCCCCATGGCACATTTGGCAAGTTTAGGAAACATGATTTTTTTAAAGATTTTTTTTTATTGAGTTTTAGAGAGAGAGAAAGAGAAACAGGGATGTGAGAACGAAACATCCCACACAGCCCCAGCCAGAGCTTGGTACTCCTTTTTCATTACCATCATCAGGGAGGTGCTACTAGTGTCTAATGGTTAGAGGTAGGTGATGCTTCTAACCACACTGCTGTGTAAGGGACAGCTCCTCAGAATGATCCAGTCAGTAGTACCATGGTTGGAAAAACCCATTTCAATGAAATATTAGATGGGTCCCTGTTCCCCTGCAGCCCATCCACGAATCCCAGATTTAAGTGATTCAAATGGTCTTGTACAAAACACTGGATACTGAGCTCAATGACAGCATAGTGACTGGCTTCCAATTATGTACTACATCCTAACCTAGTACACAGAACCTTCAGATCTACATAATGTGAAGGTAAAAGATATGACTGTGTGAAGACAAAATAATGATCAAGAGATTCAGATTCACTCTTCACACTAACTGCTGTGGAAATTGGTCTACGACCTTTCTCACTCTTGGATGAGTTTTAAGCACTGAGATGGGTGGCTGGGATTAAGTACTTGCAGTGTCAGTCATACACTAACTTTTCTTAATAGGTTACTTCATCTAGTCCTCAAAAAAGAAGAAAACAACTATGGGAAAGGTACAATTATCATTTTATAGAGAGGTTAAGATCTTATAGCTGAAAAATAGGCTTTAAATTTTTTTATTGTATTATCCGCATTCTGTTAGAGTAAAGGCTAATGGAGAGATCCTGCCTAAGGTAAAAAAGAAGATAAAGGAAGAGCTGAATTTTTAAAAAATCTATGGAATACCAGTTATTTGTGAAATCATAGTGTGTTATATACTAAGACTCAAATTTCTAACTTAGATGAGTGAATTTGGACAAATGGTGATTTTTTTTAGCCTAAATGACCTCACTTGTAAAAAGAGGTTGGAATAGACGACTTTTAATATTCTTCTACCTCATGACTTCCAGCATGATAATTAGATAGGTACTCTTATATTTGAGAAGGAGTTTAGGGGTCATCTAACTTTGTTCAAATACATAATTTTACAAATGATGAAATAGAGCTTCAGAATCCTTCCAGTGTCTGAACCTAGAATCCCTAAGCTGAGCCTAGAATCCATGTACCCTAATTTCTCTTTTCATTCCACCATGTAATTATCTTCCCAAACTATAAAAATCTTCTGAATTACTCCTTGGGCTGTTGTATGTATAATTTATAGGCTAAATACATTATATCTTTAAAACCCTTGCATTAAATTTGCACCTTCAAAGGACCTTTAAATTACTTCCCAGCCAGAAGTTCCCACATAGCAGATACCATTTATACCTCTTATTCTAGGTTTGAGTTTCTGTATGTTTGGAAAGTAGTCTCATAAGATGAGATCATCAATGTGAAAGTGTGTGGAAAGCTATAAAGCATCTATGACATCACTTTTAGTTGGCTACCCAATATTCATTCATTCTCAACCCACTAGCCTTTGTTCACTGGATCCTTTTTGGTGCCACATGACCTTGTTCTAGCCAGTGAGTCTGCTGAGGAGGTCTCTGGGGAAGATTGAATTCTCCCATTCTCTGATAAAAGGAAGAGGCAAGAGAGAACAGTTCTCTCACCCTCCTGGCTGCCTTTGAACACATTCTTGCAGGATGAGATGTTTGGAAATGTGACTGCCTTCTTGTAACCATGAGAGGAATCACAGAGACATAACCCCAGTACCCTAATATTGTGGAGCTACAAACATCTTTTAGAATTTTTAAAAAGAAAGTTATAGAGTGATAATATGGTTTAAATCACAGTTTTTTGAATTTTCTGCTTTTAATATCTGAGAGCATTTTTATTTTTTTATTTTTTTAAAATATATTTTATTGACTTTTTACAGAGAGGAAGGGAGAGAGATAGAGAGTTAGAAACATCGATGAGAGAGAAACATTGATCAGCTGCCTCCTGCACATCTCCTACTGGGGATATGCCCGCAACCCAGGTACATGCCCTTGACCGGAATCGAACCTGGGACCTTTCAGTCCGCAGGCCGACGCTCTATCCACTAAGCCAAACCGGTTTCGGCTGAGAGCATTTTTTAATTGGTGAAGCACTGTGCAGCTAAGACATGGTCAATGACATGAAATACACATTAGTTAACATTGTGTCCCAGTGCTTGGCAATAAGAGATAGATACTTAATAATTTTACATTAGCTGAGGTAATTAATGAGCAAATTAACATCATTGTGATTATTACCCTTGTTCTAGTGCAGCTTACAGAGTAGTTATTTAATTTTAAAAAAATGGGGTATGCTATGTGAAATTAGGGAAGAAGTAGAATAGTGAACATACACCATGGGATCAACTACTTTTGACCATTGGAGAGAGTTTAGAATAGGACTTCTTTAGTTCACATTTGTGGCAAGCACTATGATTTGGCTGATACAATCTCCATTTCCAGCCCTCTTCTTCCATTTTCCAGTCTCCCTTGAAGTTTGAGTTGCTGTATGACAGTGCTAGTCAATAAAATGAAACTGGAGGGGTGTTGTACCATCACATCCAGTTCTTCTTTCTTCCAGCCTGAATTTAAAATGGATGTGATAGTGCCGTGAAGCACTGACGCCATCTTTCAATCATGAGGTGACATGGATGAAAACAAAAGCCAGCACACAGAGCATAATGAAGTAAAATGGTGGGCAGAGTCTGGACACTTGGTATCTTTGCTAGGCTGATGCATTATCTTCAGACATCTCTTGAATGAGAACAATAACCCTTAGCTCTTTAAATCATTGTTATTAGCAATTAAAATATGCCTGCTATACTATTCAAATTAACTGTGCACTTGCAGTCCAGGAGTCAGCACCACAGTAAAGTGGATTAGACACAAAATACAGAGGCACTAAGCAGAGCAAAAAGAGGATAGAATAGTGCCAAGAGAGGGCTGATTCTCCAGCAAATGGTGGCTGCAGTGGGTGTTCGTTGTCTCCAACACATATAAGAGAAGATGGGCTTTCTGAAAATCTGTCAATAGAAACAGGGATAGTTAAGAAAATAGCTTACAAAATGCCTCCCCTTAAGTCTTAACTTTGAGAAATTAAAAAAGACAGAAATTCTCAGTATTATAAAATGGCCTGATCCAAGAAGGGTCCCTTTGAATACAGACCAAGAAGAGAGAGATGCAGAAAGGTGAAGGTACAAGAGAACTAGAGGATAACAACAGAGACTCTAAATAGAGCAAGGGAAGAAAAATTTTTCTTAGCTGCTGCTGGCTGTGGAACTCTTCAGCTATCTACTAGAATATATCATTTGTTCCTCTATGGATACTGTGAGATACCCCAGAAAATGCTCCACTGGCTTAAACTGTCATCACAGTCTTCATTACAGAAAGATATAAAATAAGCAATTTGAGATATTGGTAAGTTTTCTATTTCCTCCTGTCCTTCCTTCCTAAACTACCCTTTCTTTTCATGAATCCCTTTTTAAGACAAATTTAAATGGAAATTGCTATGGTATTTTACTGCATTGTGTCCATCTCTTCAATATAGGGGGAGGGGGGGGAAGTCACAAGATAAGTGACCTCTTGGGTTTCCTGGTCTCCATTTCAAGTAGTCTCTGAGTGGGATCTTGCTTTTCGAATGTTCATTCTCCCATTTTTACACATACATTTATCATACATTTATCAACATTTATCATCCAACATCCTGTTATAAAAGGGTTGCCTATTTCTTTTTCTATGAACTTTATTTCATGTGTTTGATAAACTCAAGACCCCTCTTCCTTGTAGAAATTGTGTATACCTAGTTATGTACAGCTTCTAAACATAGTGATTTGTATGACTACACTCCTCCGGAATGCTGATGAAAATAAGGTGTATATAGTGTGTGGTCTGCTCCTAGGTGTCCTCATTATTCACTTAACATTTGAGACGGCTCTCCCTCTCAGAAGCACACATGCACTTTTCCTGTACCCTCTTTTTCCCCCTCAGGTGCATTGCCTTTACCCTTCTCTCTCCTAAGGGCCCTTCTTTTGCCTATGTAAGTTGTTTCCTGCACCCATTTCTTCTATAAATCACTTCTTCTACCTCTGTGATGTTATAAATAAACTTTCTCTTATAGTTTGAGTCTTGGCTCTGAATTCTTTCTCAGCTGAACTCAATTATCGAGGTTGCTGAATGGCGGTCTGGCCTGACACCTCCAGTCTAACATCTGGTGCCATTTTCATCATTGTCAAGAAGTATTTTGGGAGAAGGGTACAAGAGTGGGAAGGAACCAGTGAAGACAGAGTTAAGAATGAGCAATAAGGTGTCAGGCTGAGCCTGAGAGAAAATAAAACATCCAGTGAGAAATTGCTGTGGGGAATCACCAAAGATTTGGTAAGAATGGAAATATCTTCAATTCAATTTTAAGTTGCTTGTTACATCTCAGAATATATGCTTGTCCCTTGCACAAATTTTGTAAACTTATTTTAGAGAGCAAAATTATTAAGGTACAGTCTAGCATGGGCACAAATTGCACAGAAAAAGGACAACACACTTAGAAAAGTGAGATGATCTGGAAATTGAACAAATTCAATAGGAGCATGAATTCAGAGGCAGGGATGACTAAGAGAAACATAAGAAACACTAGAACACCTTGATCTATGGAAAATGAGTAATGGGACCCATGTATGAAGTTTTGAGTCAAGTTCATTCAAAATTAATGAAAACATTAACCACAACTGTTACAATTATATGTGCAAAAATTAGATGTAGTGATTTTAATAAATATATCTAAACTTACATAAGTAGTAAGAGTGGGTACTCACACTTAAACCCAGGTCTGTCTGATTCTATATCTCATTCCTGTTGCATGCTACCAGAATCTTCATAATATGGTAATTAGGTATACCATCTTATAAAGCCCTGTGGGTCCTTGTTCATTTCTGAGTTTCTTGTTTAAAGATTTAATCAGAAAATCCCAAATCACAATGGAAAAAATTAAGAAAACAGCTCAAGTGGTGTTTTAAATTAAAATAACTTGGAAACAAAAGAAATGAAAGCAAATTATGGTGGCTATATTATATTAGACAAAGTAGACAATAAAACAAAGAGACAAAGAAGGTCAGTACATAATGATAAATAGGTCAATCCAACGAAAGGATAAATCACTTGTAAATATTTATGTACCAAAATGTACAGAGAAAATATTAACAAATTTAACTGAAAATATACAGCAATACCCTAATTGTAGGAGACATTAGTACTCCACTTTCATCCATAAATAGATCATTCATGCCCTGACCAGTTTGGCTCAGTGGATAGAGCGTCTGCCTTCGGACTCAAGGGTACCAGGTTCAATTCCGGTCAAGGGCATGTACCTTGGTTGTGGGCACGTCCCCAGTGGGGAGTGTGCAGGAGGCAGCTGATCGATGTTTCTCTTTCATTGATGTTTCTAACTCTCTATCCCTCTCCCTTCCTCTCTGTCAAAAATCAATAAAATATATTTTTTTAAAAAATAGATCATTCATGCTAAATCAATAAAAAAACATTGGCCTTAATGAAACATTAGATCAGATGGACTTAAAGACATGTAGAGAGCATTTCATACAAGAGCAACAAAATACACATTCTTCTCAAGTAAACATGGGAACTTCTCCAGAAGAGATCATATCATAGGTCACAAAAATAATCTTAATAAATTTAAGAATATTGAAATAATATCAAATATCTTTTGGAAAACAATGATATAAAACTATAAATCAATTACAAGACGAAAACTCAAAAATTTATAAATGTGTAGAGATTAAATAACATGCAATTGAACCAACCAGTGGGCGAAAAAACAAAACAAAAGGGAAGTAGAAAAGAAACCTTGAGCCAAGTGAAAATGGGAGTACAACACATCAAGACATTTGCAATCCAGCAAAAACTGTCCTAAGAGGGAAGTTATAATGATAAATGTCTATATTAAGAAACAAGGAAGACCTCAATTAAGTAACCTAACTTTACAACTCAAGAAATTAGAAAAAGAAAAACAAACAAAGCTCGAAGTTAGTAGAAGGAAGGGAATAACAAAAATCAGAGCAGAATAAATGAAAAAGAAACTACAAAGACAATAGAAAAGATCTATAAAATTAAGAGCTGGTTCTTTGAAAATATAAACAAAATAGAGAAACCTTTAGCTAGATTCCCTAAGGAAAAATAAAAACAGAGGACTCAAATAAATAAAATCAGAAATAAAAGAGGAAATATTACAGCTGACACCACAGAAATACCAAAACATATAAAACAATTATATACCAACAAATTGAACAACACAGAAATGGATAAATACCTAGATACATATAACCTATCAAGACTGAATCATGAAGAAATAAAAAATCTGAGTAGATCAATTACTAGTAAGGATATTAAATCATTACTCAAAAAACTTCCAAAAAACAAAAGTCCAGGATTATAGGTCTTTACTAGTGAATTCTACTAAACATTTAAAGAAGAGTTAAGACCAGTTCTTCTGAAACATATCCAAAACATTGGAGAGGAGGAAATACTTCCAAACTCATTTGTGAGGCCAGCATTACCCCAATACCTACACCAGAAAAGGAAAACACAAAAAAGAAAATCATAAGTCACTATCTCTCAGTAACATACAGGCAAAAATTATTAACAAAATATTAGCAAACAAAACAAGAATAACTTAAAAGGATCATATGCCATGATGAACTCAGATTTATTCCAGGGATTCGAGGGTGGTTCAACACTGGCAAGTCAATCAATGTGATACACCATATCAACAAAGTAAAGGATAAAAATTATATAATCATCTTAATATATGCAGAAAAATAATTTGATAAAATTCAACATCAGCTTAGCCAGCATGGCTCAGTGGTTGAGCATTGACCTATGAACCAAGAGGTCAGGGTTCCATTCTGGTCAGGGCACATGCCTGGGTTGCTGGCTCAATCCCCAGTAGGAGGTGTGCAGGAGGCAGCTAATCAATGATTCTCTGTCATCATTGATGTTTCTATCTCTTTCTCTCTCCCTTCCTCTCTAAAATTGATAAAAATACAGTTTTTTAAAATTCAATATCCATTCATAACAAAACTCTCAACAAAGTGTATATAAAGGAAACATCCTTCAACATAGTAAAAGCTATATATAACAAGGCCACATCTAACAACATACTCAATGATAAAAAGCTGAAGGCTTCTTCTTTAGTTCAGAAACAACACAAGGATGCCCACTCTTCTTACTTTTACTCAATATAATATTGGAAGTCTAGCCAGTGCAATTAGGCAAGACAGATAAATAAAAGTCATTCAAATTGAAAATCAAGAAGTAAAACCATCTCTTTATAGATGACATGATTTTACATATATATTACTATTATTTGTTAATGATAAAGAGGTCAATCCAACAAAAGGATATAACATTTGCTAATATTTATGCACCCACCATAGTAGCACCTAAATATAAAAAGCAAATATTAAAGGGGAAAATATACAGCAGTATAATAATAACAAGGAACCTTACTATTCCACTTTCATCAATAAATAGATTGATAAGAAAATAAAAATAAAAAAAATAAATAGATTGATGAAATAGACGGAATCAATAAAAACATTGGCCTTAGTGATATATAAAGACTCCAGCAAAATCTGTTAGAACTAATAAATATACTCAGAAAAATTTCAGGATACAAAATCAATATACAAAAATCTGTATAACAATCAGAAAGAAAATTAAGAAACAATCTCAGTGATCAACCGAAGGACTTGTATGCATGCATATAAGCATAACCAATGGACATAAGACACTGGGGGGTAGGGGAGGCCAGGGGATTGTCAAGGGCGGGGGGAAAAAAAGGACACATATGTAATATTGTAATACTTAAAGCAATAAAACAATAAAAAAAGAAAGAAAAATATTAATAAAACAAAAGTTAAAAAAAAAAGAAAAGAAAAGAAACAATCTCAGAGAGTCCAAGATGGCGGCCCCATGGTGCAGCATGGGGTCCTCCTGGCGCATAAAGTGCCTCTGCCTCACCTCTCCCTGGCAGGTAAAAGGTGTCTGTTTTCTGCAGCATACGTGGACAGCCAGAAATGGGAAGCAAGAGAAAAAGAAGATTGTCACCTCGCTGATCTGGCATCTTTAATGGATAAAACATACGAGAAAAAGTTGCCTGTCAGTTCTTTAACAATATCATGGTTTGTGGACATTTCATCTAGAGAAGAGATAGATCATGCAGAATATTACCTTTACAAATTCCAGCACAGCCCCAATTGCTGGTACCTGAGAGACTGGACTGTCCACACCTAGATTAGGCAGTGTCTAAAATATGGTGCACAAGACAAGGCCTTATATACCCTTGCAAATAAGGCTCAATATGGAATTTTCCCAGATAACTTTACATTCAATTTACTGATAGATTATTTCATAAAGAAAGAAAATTACCAAGATGCTTTATCCGTGGTTTTTGAGGTCATGATGCAAGAAGCCTTTGAAGTACCTTCCACCCAGCTTCTCTCCCTCTATGGTTTGTACCACTGCCTGGCAAAGAAGACAGACTTCACTTGGGAAGAGGAGAGGAACTTCGGTGCATCCCTGTTACTCCCAGGCCTAAAGCAAAAGAACTCAGTGGGTTTGAGTTCCCAGCTGTATGGCTCTGCACTTCTGGGGAAGGTGGAATTGCAGCGAGGGCTGCGGGCTGTGTACCACAACATGCCTCTGCTGTGGCCACCAGGCTACCTTGACAGAGCCCTCCAGGTGATGGAGAAGGTGGCCTCCTCCCCAGAAGATGGAAAGCTATGTAGAGAAGCGCTCCACTTTCTGGACAGAGCACTGCAGGCTCTGATGGCTCCAGCCCAGGAGTCCTCAGAGGAACAGCCGCAAGGAGGGGAGGACAGCCAGGGCCCAGAAGAGCTGGTGGAGCAGTTGGACATGGAGGAAACTGAACAGTCCAAGCTTCCCAGCTAGCTGGAGCAATTTAAGGCCTTACATTCCCAGCTTCAGGCTCTGGGCAAAGTTGAGTCAGAGAGTCTTTTGACGCTAACCACCCAGGTCATCAAAGACCAGCTGCCCGCCTGTGAAGCAGAGGACATCGCCACCTATGAGCAGAAGTTGCAGCAATGGCATTGGGATTTGTTGTACTTGATTCAGCGGGAACAGGAGTTCAGGGAGAAGGCAAAGCAGGAGCACCTGGCTTGGGAAGCAGCAAAGGCGGCTGCCTAACAGGGCCCCACGGCCCAGCCCCACCACAGGGACTTCACCAGCCCCGTCATGGGATCACTGTGACCATCATGGGTTCACTGTGATCGTGATGGCAGCCTCAGCCTCCTCCATCCACCTTCTCCTTCTGTTAGCCATCCACCTGTGTGAGGAACGCCGAGATGTTCTACAGACAGAGGCCTTGTGTCTGCCCGTGCAGGCTGCCCACTCTTAGTTCCAGGGGCTGTGGAACTAGGAAAGCGGTCAGACTGCAACCACCAGCTACCTCGGAGCTCCTGATGGGGTGCCAGGGTTCAGGTATCCAATCTCAAGCACAGGCTTTTGAATGGTCTCTCTCCCCCAACCTGAGGCAAACTGCACGTCCTGGGACTTCAGTCCCTTCTCCTCTCTGGGGCCGTCTGCACATTCTCCTTCCCTGTGTCTCACCCAGACCTGAACTGGGAGGTCAGTCAATGGCTTTCAAATTGCAGGAACCTCTGTGGCATTTTATAATGTACAGACTCTTGAGGAGAAAGCTAGTCTTCTTGGCTGGGAGCTTCTCCATCATGTTGGGGTACCTTTTTCCAACCCATTGTCTCAGCTCCTTCATTAAGTAGGTCAGATGAGCCTTTTGTGCACACACACATACACCCACACACATGCACGCACACATACAGCTTGTGAACACACATCTCAGTCAGAGAAGTTGCAGAAAATCTGGGACAGCATGGGCTTCCAGTGCATGAAAGAATGGGTAATTATCAAATCCTCAGGAGGCCAACATTCCTGAAGTTTCTCTGTGAAAGGGGTTGGGGCAGCTCTTGCTTGCTGTGTAATTTTGCCTTTAAGTGCAGTGTACTTCTATTCTGGATTGTGGTCTTTTATCAAGAACCTGTGGAGCCCCAACCAGTTTGGCTCAGCGGATAGAGCGTCAGCTTGCGGACTGAAGGGTCCCGGGTTGGTTCCGGTCAAGGCATGTACCTGGGTTGCAGGCACATCCCCAGTAGGGGATGTGCAAGAGGCAGCTGAATCGATGTTTCTCTCTCATCAATGTTTCTAACTCTGTATCCCTCTCCCTCTCCCTTCCTCTCTGTAAAAAAAATCAATAAAATATATTTTTAAAAAAAGAACCTGTGGAAATAAATGTTCTTGGATTCTTTTGTTGGAAAAAAAAAGAAACAATCTCATTCAGAGTTGTATCAAAAAGGATACAAAATAAATGAGTCAAAAAGTTTGATAATTACTTTGGAAATATAAAGTGTGATATAATTTATCTATATTATTCTTTTATGAATTAAGTAGAGGCCCAGTGCACAAAATTCATGCATGGGTAGGGTCCCTAGGCCTGGCCAGCGATCAGGGCCGATCTGTGGGGTGACCAGCAAGGTGATCAGGGCCCCCCATTGGCACCCACCTTGGACAGCCTGGGGCTGCGGGCTGTGGGCAGCACCTGCATTGCACATCTGCCCCCTGGTGGTCAGTGTGCGTCATAGCTACTGGTCGTTCCACCGTTCAGTCGATTTGAATATTAGGCTTTTATTATATAGAATATGGCATACAAATTTAAATCAATAAGTTATTCATACAAAGAAAAAAATGTGGTGTTATAAAATATTTTACATTAAACAATCAAAATGGAAAATGTCTACAATACATTATATATATATATGTGTGTGTATATATATATATATCTTTTCTACATGACCCAGTATGCATTTTAAAGCTGTACATAATTATGTTTAATATTGAATCAGTGTTATGCTTTTGATCCTGTCAAATTCTTCTTTTTTTCCCTTCCAGTATCAAGACATCTCAGACTTTTTCAGTGTTATAAATATGTTTTCTATTTTCTAAAAAATTCCCTAACATATGTACAAAGATGAGTATAATGAGTTCTATAAAAAGATATACAATTCTTTATTGTGGACTAGAGGCTAGGTGCACAAAAATTTGTGCACTCTGTGGAGGGGGGGGAGGGTGTTCCTCAGCCCGGCCTGTGCCCTTTCACAGTCTGGGACCCCTCAGGGGATGACTACCTGCTGGTTTAGGCCCACTCCCTGGGGGATTGGGCCTAAGCTGGCAATCAGACATCCCTCTGGCAGCCCAGGAGCCCTCGGGGGATGTCCACTTGTCAGTGGGGAGCAGACATAAGCTGAAGTTGGACATCCTTAGTGCTGCTGAGGAGGCGGGAGAGGCTCCCACCACCATCACTGTACTGGCAGCCGTCAGCCTGGCTTGTGGCTGAGCAGAGCTCCCCCTATGGGAGCGCACTGACCACCAGGGGGCAGCTCCTGCATTGAGCGTCTGCCCCCTGGTGGTCAGTGTGTGTCATAGTGACCAGTCATTCCTAGTCGTTCTGCTGTTAGGGTCACTTTGCATATTACCCTTTTATCATATAGGATAGAGGCCTGGTGCACGGGTGGGGGCTAGCTGGTTTGCCCTGAAGTATGTCCCAGATCAGGGTGGGGGTCCCACTGGGGTGCCTGGCCAGCCTGGATAATGGGATGATGGCTGTTTGAAGGCTGGTCACACCTCCTTCAGGGTGGGGGTCCCCACTGGGGTGCCTGGGCAGCCTGGGTGAGGGGCTGATGGCTGTTTGCAGGCTGGCTGGCAACACCCCCTTTAGGGTGGGAGGGGTCCCTACTGTGGTGCCTGGCAAGTCTGGGTGAGGGGCTGAGGGCCGTTTTCAGGCTGGCCAAGCCCCCTCGGCAACGGAAGCTCCCAGCCTCTCCTTTTTTTTCTTTTTTCCTTTTTATTCTGGGATTTGTTTACCTTCTATAATTGAAACTTTGTAGCCTTGAGAGGAGCTCAGAGCCGGCCAGGGCAGGCAGGAGGGAAGCCTCCTGCTCACTCCAGCTCCGTAGCCACAGCCAGCTAAAAGCAGGTATCTGGGGTTTATTTACCTTCTATAATTGAAACTTTGTTGCTTTGAGTGGATCTCAGAGCTGGGCGGCGGCAGGCGGGAAGCTTGACTTCCTCCATCATTGGAGCAACCAAGCCTCCTGCTTGCTCCAGCTCCGTGGCTTCCGGCCGCCACCTTGGTTGGGTTAATTTGCATATAGTCGCTCTGATTGGCTGGTGGGCATGGCTTAAGGTATAGCAAAGGTACAGTCAATTTGCATGTTTGTCTTTTATTAGTGTAAATAATATTTGCCATCAACCACTCATAACTTATAAGAAAGTTCACAAAGACTTGTTTCTACAGTATTTTAAAATTATAAATTCTACCCTACCCCCATGAAAACAGGATGCATTGCAAGGACCAAATATACTAATAAAATGAACTAACAGAAGAAAGCCAAAACTTAAATACTTGATTTGGTATTATCACACTAATGGGACTTAGACACTGATTTTTCTAAAGTAAGTAATTTTTTATCACAGCCATTGTGAAATAGCAGAGGGCAAATGCTTCCTCCCCAGTTCTCTGATTTTCCTCAGGAGCAACTCCTTGTGAATGCACCTGGCCTCTGTCCACTCATCTGAGAACCTGGGGCAATTGGAAACTCCAGGAGGAACTGCACTTACATTCTTGATTGTCTGCTCTTCTGTGAATCTTCCTCACAAGGAGGAGCACCTCTGTAACTCTAGGGAGGACACATGCTGGGACAGAGCGTGGGCAAGTCTGCCTGCTCAGATGCTAGTTAGCATGCCCGTTGGCCTCTCATTAAGCCGCATCTTCCCCTCCACTTTAGCCTTTATCAGTAATCATAGTGATATTTTGATCTTCATCTGCCACTTTCCCCCTCAATTTGTTCAGTTGTGACTGTAGAGGAAAAGTACCACTTATCAGCTCCATCAGAGACCCCAATAGGAACTATCACAAACTGAAAGTAAGCACATTTAAATATTTATTAAATACTAGAGGCCCCATGCACGAAATTCATGCTCTGGGGGGGGTGGGAGGGGAGAGGGTCCCTCAGCCTGGCCTGTGCCCTCTCACAGTCCAGGACCCCTCGCTCCTTACCACTTGCCTGCTCGCTGTTCCTTATCTCTTGGCTCACTGCTCCTAGCGCTGCCACAGAGGTGGGAGAGGCTCCTGCCACTGCCACTGCGCTAGCCAGCTGTGAGCCCGGCTCCTGGCTGAGCTGCACTCCCCCTGTGGGAGCGCACTGACCAACAGGGGACAGCTCCTGTGTTGAGCGTCTGCCTCTTGGTGGTCAGTGTGCATCATATTGACCAGTCATTCGGCTGGTCCTTCCACAGTTTGGTTGATTTGCGTATTAGGCTTTTATTATATAGGATTTGTGTGAGCTCTTATATGTTAAAGATACTAAGTATTTATTAAATATTTGCTTCAAATACATTTTTCCCAGTTTGACTTTTAAAATCTAGGCTCATTAGCAATTTCCCCTGTAGCCACATGGATTCCTTTAGATGCCTGTTTTCTTTCTCATTGGAATTCTGTTATTTTTATTGCTATAATTTCTTTTTTTTAAGAGTCTGTTATTCTTTTTATTTTTTTTATTTTTTTTTTATTATTAGATAAGGTATTACAAATGTGTCCTCATCCCCCCCTTTAACCCCCAACCTCCCCCCCACACACAAACTCATGCTCCCATCCCCCCGTTGTCCATGTCCATTGGTTTGGCTTATATACATGTATACAAGTCCTTCTGTTGATCTCTTCCCCTTACCCCCGCCCTCCCCTACTTTCCTTCTGGGGATTGATAGCCTGATCACTGTTTCTCAGTCTTTGGGTCTGTCCTTTTTCATCAGTCTATGTTGTTCTCTATAATCCACAAATGAGTGAGATCATGTGGTATTTATCTTTCTCTGACTGGCTTATTTCACTTAGCATAATGCTCTCCAGTTCCATCCATGCTGTTGCAAAAGGCAAGAGTTCCTTTTTTTTTTACCGCAGCATAGTATTCCATTGTGTATATGTACCACAGTTTTCTAATCCACTCATCTGCTGATGGGCACTTAGGCTGTTCCCAAATCTTAGCTATGGTGAATTGTGCTGCTATGAACATAGGGGTGCATATATCCTTTCTAATTGGCATTTCTGGTTTCTTGGGATATATTCCTAGGAGTGGGATCACTGGGTCAAATGGGAGTTCCATTTTTAGTCTTCTGAGGTAGCTCCATACTGTTCTCCACAGTGGCTGCACCAGTCTGCATTCCCACCAGCAGTGCAGAAGGGTTCCTTTTTCTCCACATCCTCTCCAACACTTGTTGTTTGTTGATTTGTTGATGATAGCCATTCTGACAGGTGTGAGATGATAACGCATTGTCGTTTTGATTTGCATCTCTCATAAAATTAGTGACTTTGAGCAGGTTTTCATATGTCTTTCGGCCTTCTGTATGTCCTCTTTCGAAAAGTGTCTATCTAGGTCCGTTGCCCATTTTTTTATTGGATTGTTTATCTTCCTTTTGTTAAGTTTCATGAGATCCCTGTATATGTTGGAAATTAAACCCTTATCGGTGGTATCATTGGCAAATATGTTCTCCCATGTAGTGGGTCTTCTCGTTGTTTTTTTGATGGTTTCCTTTGCTGTGCAAAAGCTTTTTATTTTGATGTAGTCCCATTTGTTTATTTTCTCTTTAGTTTCCATTGCCCTAGGAGCATTATCAGAGAAGAAATTTCTTCGGCATATGTTTGCGATTTCGCTGCCTGTGGATTCCTCTAGTATTTTTATGGTTTCCCGTCTTACGTTTAAGTCTTTTATCCATTTTGAGTTTATTTTTGTGTATGGTGTGAGTTGGTGATCTAGTTTCATCCTTTTGCATGTATCTGTCCAATTTTCCCAACACCATTTATTGAAAAGACTGTCTTGACTCCATTGTATGCTCTTGCCTCCTTTGTCGAATATTAATTGGGCATAGTGGTTTGGGTTGATTTCTGGGGTCTCTATTCTATTCCATTGATCTATATGTCTGTTCTTGTGCCAGTACCAAGCTGTTTTAAGAACAGTGGCTTTGTAATACAGTTTGATATCTGGTATTGAGATCCCACCTACTTTGTTCTTTCTCAGGATTGCTGCAGCTATTCGGGGTCTTTTTTTATTCCAGATGAATTTTTGGAACGTTCGTTCTAGATCTGTGAAATATGCCGTTGGTAATTTAATGGGGATTGCATTGAATCTATAAATTGCTTTGGGTAGTATGGACATTTTGATGATGTTGATTCTACCAATCCATGAACACGGTATATTCTTCCATCTATTTATGTCTTCCTCTATCTCTTTTTTCAGTGTCCTGTATTTTCAGCATATAAGTCTTTTACCTCCTTAGTTAAGTTTATTCCTAGGTATTTTAATTTTTTTGGTGCAATGGTAAATGGGATTGCTTCTGTAGTTTCACTTTCTGTAAGTTCACTATTGGTGTAAAGAAATGCCATGGATTTCTTAGCATTAATTTTGTATCCTGCTACATTGCCGAATTCATTTATTAAGTCTAATAATTTTTTGATGGAGTCTTTAGGGTTCTGTATGTACAGTATCATGTCATCTGCAAATAAGGACAGTTTTACTTCTTCTTTTCCAATCTGGATGCCTTTTATTTCTTCTTCGTGTCTGATCGCAATGGCTAGTACTTCCAGTACTATGTTGAACAGGAGTGGTGAGAGGGGGCATCCCTGTCTTGTTCCTGTTTTTAGGGGGAATGGTTTTAGTTTTTGCCCATTGATTATGATGTTGGCTGTGGGTTTGTCATATATGGCTTTTATTATGTTGAGGTATGATCCCTCAATTCCTATCTTGCTGAGAGTTTTTATCAAGAAAGGGTGTTGGATTTTGTCAAATGCTTTTTCCGCATCAATTGATATGACTATGTGGTTTTTTTCTCTCAATTTGTTTATGTGATGTATCACGTTTATTGATTTGCGGATATTGTACCATCCTTGCATCCCTGGGATAAATCCTACTTGGTCATGGTGTATGATCTTTTTGATGTACTGCTGGATCCGATATGCTAGGATTTTGTTGAGGATTTTGGAATCTATGTTCATGAGGGATATTGGCCTATAATTCTCTTTCATTGTATTGTCTTTATCTGGTTTTGGGACTAGGGTGATGTTGGCTTCATAGAATGAGCTGGGAAGTGTTCCTTCCTCTTGGATCTTTCGACATAGTCTGAGGAGGATAGGTTTTAGGTCTTCCTTGAATGTTTGGTAAAACTCCCCTGTGAAGCCATCTGGCCCCGGGCTTTTGTTTGCTGGAAGCTTTTTGATTACTGCTTCGATTTCTTCCATAGTTATTGGCCTATTGAGATTTTTAGATTCTTCCTGGTTAAGTTTTGGAAGGTTGTATTTATCTAGGAATATGTCCATTTCCTCCAGGTTGTCTAGTGTGTTGGAGTAGAGTTGTTCATAGTATTTTCTATCAATCCTTTGTATTTCTATGGGGTCTGTTGTTATTTCTCCTCTTTCATTTCTGATTTTGTTTATTTGGGTCCTCTCTCTTTGTTTCTTGGTGAGCCTGGCTAGAGGTGTATCAATCTTGTTTATCCTTTCAAAGAACCAGCTCTTGGTTTTGTTGATCTTTTGTATTGTTTTTTTGGTCTCTATGTCCTTTATCTCCGCTCTGATCTTTGTTATTTCCTTCCTTCTGCTTACAGTGGGCTTTTTTTTGTTGCTCTCTTTCTAATTCTTTGAGTTGTAGAGTTAGGTCATTTATTCTCATTGTTTCTTGTTTCTTGCAGTAGGCTTGTAGAGCTATGAACTTCCCTCTCAAGACTGCTTTCGCTGTGTCCCATAGGTTTTTGATTGTTGTGTTTTCATTGTCATTCGTTGCCATGATGTTTTTTATTTCTTCTTTGATCTCACTGGTGACCCAGTCGTTGTTTAATAGCATGCTATTTAGTCTCCATGTGTTTGATTTTTTTGGATTGTTTTTGTTGTAGTTGATTTCCAGTTTTATGCCTTTGTGGTCTGAGAAGATACTTGATATGATTTCAATTTTCTTGAATTTGAAGAGACTTTGTCTGTGACCCAATATATGGTCTATCTTTGAAGATGACAAATGTGCACCTGAGGAGAATGTATATTCTGTGGCTTTGGGGTGAAATGTTCTGAAGATGTCAATTAATTCCATCTGATCTAGTGAGTCATTTAGGATTGATGTTTCTTTGCTGAGTTTCTCTTTAGAGGATTTGTCCAGTGGCGATAATGGGGTGTTAAGGTCCCCTACTATGATTGTATTGCTGTCAATCTCTTCCTTGATCTTCTCCAGAAGATTTCTGACGTATTTGGGTGCTCCTATATTGGGTGCATATATATTTACCAGAGTTATTTCTTCTTGTTGGACTGCTCCCTTTAGTATTACGAAGTGGCCTTTTTTATCTCTTTTTATGTCCTTCACTTTGAGATCTAATTTGTCAGATATAAGTATTGCTACCCCGGCTTTTTTTTCACTTCCATTGGCCTGAAAAACCTTTTCCATCCCTTCACCATCAGTCTGTGTGCGTCTTTTTTTCTGAGGTGGGTTTCCTGTAGACAGCAGATATATGGGTCATGTTTTCTTATCCACTCATTTACCCTATGCCTTTTGACTGGGGAATTTAATCCATTTACATTTAAAGTTATTATTGATAGAAACTTGTTAGTTGCCATTTTTGTTCTTTACCGCTGCGCTCCTTCTTTGTTTCCTGTTTTTTCTATTTACAGCAGACCCTTTAGCATTTCTTGCATTGCTGGTTTGGTTGTAATAAACTCCCGTAGACCATTTTTGTCTGTGAAGCTCCTGATTTAACCCTCAATTTTGATTGATAGCCTCACTGGGTATAGTATTCTTGGATTCAGACCCTTCCTTTGCATGACTTTGTATATTTCATTCCATTCCCTTCTTGCCTGATGTGTTTCTGTTGAGAAATCGGTCGCTAGTCTGATGGGGGATCCTTTGTAGGTAACTTTCTGTCTCTCTCTGGCTGCTTTTAAGATTCTTGCTTTGTCGTTGGTGTTTGCAAATTTAATTATTATGTGCCTTGGTGTCGGTCTTTTCAGGTTCATTTTGTTTGGGACTCTGTGAGCTTCTTGGATTTGTGTGAGTTTTTTCCTCCCTATATCAGGGAAATTTTCTGTTACTATTTTTTCAAACAGGTTTTCTATTCCTTGCTCAGTTTCCTCTCCTTCTGGCACCCCTATTATTCGGATGTTGTTTCGTTTAGCATTGTCCCAGAGTTCTCTTAGGCTCTCTTCCTGCTTTTTAATTTTTTTTTTCTAGAAGCTGTTCTGTTTGGGTATTTTTTTCTACCTTGTCTTCTAGCTCACTGATACGGTTCTCTGCTTCTTCTAGTCTACTGTTGATGCTTTCTATTGAGTTCTTTATGGCAGTGATGTCGTTTTTCATTTCTTCTTGGTTTCTCTTCATTTCCTCTTGGTTCTTCTTCATTTCCTCTTGGTTCCTACACATATTGTTGAATTGGTCTTCCATTCTTTTCATCCACCTTATGACCATTACTCTGAATTCTTTCTCTGACAGGTTGCTTGCCTCCATTGCCTCTATTTCGTTTACTTCCTTTTCTGATGATGCCTGTTTTTCTTTCATATTTGGGTTGGTTCTTTGTTTCACCATGATTTCTCTTCTCAAGGTATTTGGTTATGTAGATCTCTCTCTGTTGCGCTGATTCAAAGGCACAAAATACAACACAACAAGGCACAACGTACAAGGCACCGAACTAAATGCATTCACGATATTAATAACCCCAAATAAAGGTGACCCCCCCGAGCGAAGAGAGTTAGGGGATAAAGAAGAAAAAAGAGAAAAATATTAGAGAGAAAAATAAAAAACAAAAAGGAGTGCCAAAATGAGATTGGGAAAAGGCAGAGAAAAAAAAACCACAAAAAGACCAAAACAAAACAAAACAAAAAAAACCAACAACAACAAAAACAAAAAAAAAATTAAGAGAATGAAATAGAGGTGGGGAAGAGGCTATTTGTATGGGGAGAGCGAGGGATTGGAAATTAGATATATAAGTAGGGTGAAATTTAGACTGGGTAGAAAGAAGGAATAGGTAAAATCCAAAGCAGGAATAGGGTAAGAGAAACAGGACAACAAAAGGGGAAAAGTGAGGAAGAGAGTTTTGGCTTAAGGGTAAATGTGAGATAGAGAGAAATGATGCTAAAGGAACGATGAAAATAGAGTGTAGAACACTAATCCCAAAATAAAATAAAGAAAAATAAAAAAAAATAATAAAAAATAAAATTACCCTTGAAAAAATGGTAAATGGATAGCAATAATACTGGTTAAAAAATGTAGTAATTAAAAAGGTAAAATCAGGTGATGAAAAAAATAAAAAATAAAAAAATAAATAAAATAGGTTCTTAATGAAATGGTGAAAAAAGAATTAAAAAAAAATATATAAAAATATTCGGAAGTGAAGGTGCTTCAGATCTTCCACTCTTCTTTTTGGCATGCCTCAGTCCTGCCAGGCATTCAGGGGAGTGTTGAACTTCCCTGCGATACACTGTCCCTCCGTGCAGTAAACCACAGACCTGATTTTAAGGCAGGTTGTATTTTTTTACCAGACTGCCTTTATTTGTGATCGCAAAAGAGACAGTTCGTGGCTCTGCCTCTGGGTGGCAGTGTGTCTGGATTTACCTCCGAGGCTCTAAGACCTCTCTATCAGTAGGGTTTTGTCCTCTATGGTATTTGGAACTGATTCGGGAAAGACCACTGCCCAGAGCTGGTTCCTTGCCACTGTCCGCTGTTTCCCAGGCTCCCCAAAAAGAACTTTCCCCTACAGGCTCTGCGAATGACCCCAACTGGGGAATCCCATGCGCTGGGTTTAATAATCAAATGCACGGATCTAAGGGGAACTGTAACAAGAGCCTGATAGTTGTACGAATTCGCAAGCCTCCACCTTCCAGGTCTGCGCACAGTCTCTGCGCGCAGTCTCCGCACGCCCACTCGCCCCTGGCACCAAGCAGCCAGCAGATTGGCAAAGTCCAAGGCTGCTCCTTTACATCCAGTCCAGCTATGGGCTCATTTTTCGCGTTCCCTTCTGCCAGCAGCCCTGTGGGGCCCCTTCCCCACTCGCGGGTCACGCTGGTCCCAACGGCTGCGGACTCTGTGGGGCTCAGATTCCGCCCCGCGCGCGCGAGCTCGGTCCTCCCTCCAACCGGAACTGCAAACCGCACCTTTAGGGGATGTCCAACCTTTCCGTGAGAAGAAGCAGTGCTCGTCTGAGTTCAGGCAGTCACGCTGCTTGAGATCCCTTGTTTCCAGGTTAGTAGCTGGTCTCTGGATGCCGGCAACAACCACCCAAGATGGCGCAGTCTCCGCTGCTTAGCTGGCGCACCAGGAGAGGCTTCAGCCACAGTCTCCAACCGTCCTTTTTTTTCCCTGGGGGGTTCTCAGTCTTTCCTAGCTGCAGACAATCTCTCAGCTGAAAATCCTCTACCTATTCGGGCTGAATGTTACCCGTTTCAGCTGCTCACCCTTATCTGCTCCAGGACAAGGCACAGGACACGTCCGCTTATACCTCCGCCATTTTCCCCTGTTATTCTTGTTGAGTTATATTTTCTTCTAGTTTGCAGCCATAATGGCTTCACCTCTAACTTTATTTTTTAAAATATGTTTTCATTTATTTGAGAGAGAGAGGGAGGAAGAAAGAGAGAAAGAGAGAAAGATTGAGCCCACAATCTGGGCATGTGCCCCGACAGGGAACCTAACCAGCAACCTATTGGTGTACTGGACAGACATGCAGGCCCAAGCCTCAGGCTTCTTACTCTTTGTTGTTAATGCTTATAGGAGTCAAAAGGTCCTTCACAGGTGGTTTATTATGCTAATGAGCTCATAGTTTCTGAAAGAGGCTGAAGATTCTCATTCAGGGTTTTCACAGGACAGTGGCACCTCGTAGAACCCCTACTCCTAGGAGACTGACCTTTTAACAGTAATAACAGAACAGCTGGCACTGAATGGACACTAAAAACAGGCCCCATCACTCTTCTAAGTGCTTCACCTGGTGACCTGGTTTGATCCACAACCCCAGGAGGCGGCACTATTGTTCCCAGCTTTCCGATGAGAAAACAAAGGCGCTGAGTGATTAAGTGATTTGCCCAAGTGCAGGGCAGAGCTGGGAGGCACACGGAGTGGGGGCTGCTGGGGACCAGATGTGCACACTGATGACGCAGGGATTCCCAGCGTGAGTGACAACTGAGGCAGGACAGACAGTGCCGGGTATTGCCCCGGAAACCCAAGGAGCACGTGCTGGGACCCGGCTGGACTCCTGACCCTCAGGGGTTTTATATAGCAGAGCCACCTTGCCCGGGAATCCGGAATCCAAGTTCTCCCAGGGGCCCCAGGACACGGAGCATGCAATTTCCACACCTGGCTACATTGCCAGGTAAGCACTGGGGTTCGTAGGCCCAGTGAGGGCAGGGGGCAGATAATCACAGTGTCAACAGTGAGTGCTTAGCACCTGTCAAGCACCGGGCTGAGAGCCTTAGGTGCATAATCTTATGCACACTCTGTAACATTCCATTGAGGCTGGTACTATAATCATACCCATTTTACAGATGAAGAAACTGGGGCTCAGAGAGGTTACACAGGTCTAACTGGTAGAGTTTGTGTGACTCCAAAGTCACCATGTCCCTCTGCTACCCCCAACCCTCCGGGGGGTGGGGTTGCTAAGTCCAGCTTTTCTCTGCCTCTTGCTCTGGGACACTCCGAAGGACCCAACAGGGGACCTGGCCATTATTTCTCTAGAGCCCAGGATAAAGAATCAATAAGGAGAAAGACTTGCCGTTTCCAGACTGTTCTATTGTATCTTCTTCCCACTAATGGAAACTGGTCCAGTGGTTCTCAACTTTCCTAATGCTGTGACCCTTTCATACAGTTCCTCATGTTGTGGTGACCGCCCAACCATAAAATTATTTTTGTTGCTACTTCATAACTGTAATTTTGCTACTGTTATGAATCGTAATGTAAATATCTGCTATGCAGGATGTATTTTCATTGTTTGTGACCCACAGGTTGAGAACCACTGCTAGGCAATCAGAGCCTGGGGCTGGGGGGGGGGGGCGGGAGGCACCAAGAGGTTGGCGATTCCACCCCCCCACCCTTGCCTTTGGTGCTGGTCGACCTCTGTGTGTGGGGTGATGGGGAGCAGGGCCTTGGCTTGGTGCAGCACATGTCCTGCCACCACCCCTGGTTCCCCATTCGCCATTGGGGGATGGGAGCTGCCAGCTAGGAAAGGGACCGAGAGGAGAGTGGTTGTTCTCGCTGCCACGCCCCAGTGGCCCAGGGCCCACCCATCGCTCCTGCCGCCACACCCCACTGTTCGGTCATCCCAACGGTCCTGACGGCCCTAGGCTATTATTAGTATAGATTACTATGTTGTGACTAATATGCCAGCAACACCAGATTATTACAATGCAATGTAATTGTGTGATTGTGGATACGGACCCCAAGCCTGACTACTCTTTAAGAACTACCTTACTCAGTCTGCTAAGCATGTAGCAGGTGCTTACACTGTAAGGCTTAGCATTTCATGGGCTGCCTTGATGTCTTTGAGTCTCACAGGGCCTCCTCATCCAGAAAGAAAGGCTGATCTGCCTGTCTGCCTGGTCACCTCCAACTGCTCCCCCCTGCCTGGTCGCCCCCAACTGCCCCCCCACCAGCCTTCTCACCCCCAACTTGCCCCCCACTGCCGGCCTGCTCACCCTCAACTGCCCCCCCGGCCTTCTTGCCCCCGACTTACCCCACACACCAGCCTACTTGCCCCTAACCTTCCTCTGCCTCAGCCCCGCTACCATGGTTTTGTCTGGAAGGACATCCGGAAGGTCTCCTGGTCTATTATGCATATTATCCTTTTATTAGTATAGATGCATTAGAAATACTGCCATATAGCAAAAATTAAAAGTTTGAAATGTAAAATCCTTACATATTTAGAAATATATTAACTAAATCAGCTATTCCTTTATTGATGCAGTTAAAATTTTTACTAGGTAATTGAAATAAGCAATTACTTGAAAATTATTAAAATATGCTAATATTGAGCCCTGGCCAGTGTGGCTCAGTTGGTTGGAGCATCGCTCCATACACTGATGGGTGGCAGATTCAATTCCCAGGCGGGGCACATACCTAAGTCAGGGTGCATACAGGAGGCAATAGATCAATATTTCTCTCTCACATCAATGTTTCTCTCTCTCCTTCTTTCCCTTCCTCTCTCAAAAATCAATGGAAAACATATTCTTGGGAGAGGATTTTTTTTTAAAGTGATAATATTGAGAGATTTTTTTTCTTTTAGCTTATTCATATTTCTGAATCTCTCTTCAAATAACCTGGATTACTTATACTACTATAATTAAAATGCTTAATTAGATGTAGAAGCCAATTATCAATTGAACAAGACCTCTGAGACACAGAATAACTAAATCTAATCCACTGGACAGAACCATTTATGAAGAAGCATGTTTCAGATCAGACTAAAAATGGATAGAAGTTGTTCCTTAAGTGGAACACTGCGGGATGCCATCCATTGTCAATATTATCATGAAAGTGCAACAAGGAACTCGGAAGGCCGATGGACCTTGCATGATTAGTAGGGCTAATACCATGCACCAATTGTTCTTTTGAGAGAGTGATGGCACAAAGCAATTTCCCAACCTAATAGCCTCAAAGTAAATCTTTTACTGACCTTTGAGATAGTCTGTCTGCTACCAGTTTTCCGTGCTTAACTGAGGGCAAGATGTGTATCTAAAATGGAATAAAAGCTGACACATCCAGGGTTTCGGGGAGCTTCTCCACTAGAGGGAAGTTTCTGCCTGGCCCCCCATGCCTTCTAAATTCATATTGCTTGTCTAGTGTTTTCATTTGTGTGTGGCCCCGTCTTCAGATCCTGAACCCTAGCCATAAGTGGATGCAGCAGAACATGCCTTTCAAAAACTTGTGAGTCCTGGCCTGGTAGGTCAGTTTTTAGAGTGTCCTTCCGATATACCAAGTTTCAGGTTTGATCCCCAGTCAGCACACATAAAAAAATCAATGTGTGCATAAATAAGTGAGACAACAAAAATCTACTCTCTCTCTCTCTCTCTCTCTCTCTCTCTCTCTCTCTCTCTTCCTCTCTTTCTCATCAATAAATAAAAAATCTTGTGAACTCCAACACAGTAAGTGTTCTGTCAAAAAGCTGATGTGTATGTCAAGAATGTAGTAGACATTAAAATTTTTAATAAAAAAATATTTAAATGAACAATACCTAATAATAAAATAGGACAATTGTAACAATATCTTCCTATCTAATAAAAGAGAAAAATGGTAATTGGCGTACAACCACTACCCTTCCCATTGGCTAATCAGGGCAATATGCAAATTAACTGCCAGCCAAGATGGCGGCCGGCAGCCAGGCAGCTTGAAACTAACATGAGGCTTGCTTGCTTCAGTGACGGAGGACTCCAATGTTCCCCGCCTGCCGCTACAGGCCTCTGAACTGCAACTCTAAGCAACTATGTAACAAATATAGAAGCTAAACAAAACCCCAGAAACTTGCTTTAGTACCAGGCTTCAGCCAGCAGGATCGCAACACTGTAAGCAAAGGCCAGAAACCTACTTTCAGCAGCGGAGGCCTAAGAGCTGGAGCCAAGCCTCAAAGCTAAAGCTGGCCCAGAATAAAAAGAAAAAAAAAAGAAAAAAAGGAGCAGTTGGGAGCTTCAGTCACCCCCAGCCTGAAAACAGCTCTCAGCCCCTCACCCAGGCTGGCCAGGCACCCCAGTGGGGACCCCCACCCTGAAGGATGTGTGACCAGCTGCAAATAGTCATCATCCCCTCACCCAGGCTGGCCAGGCACCCCAGTGGGGACCCCCACCCTGATCCAGGACACCCTTCAGGGCAAACCAACCGGCACCCACCAGTGCAACAGGCCTCTACCCTATATAGTAAAAGGGTAATATGCCTCCCAGCACCAGGATCAGCATGACAGGGGGGCAGCGCCCAAACTCCCTGATCGCCCTGTGGCTCTGTGTGTGACAGGGGGCGGGGCCACAACCTCCCTATCCACCCTTCTCTGTTCATGACAGGGGAAGGCGCCCCAACCACCTGATCAGCCCTGCTCTGTGCCTGATAGGGGGGAGCTCCCCAACCCCCTGATTGCCCTGCGGCTCTGTGTGTGACAGGGTGTGGCACCCCAACCCCCTGATCGGCCCTGCTCTGTGTGTGACAGGGTGCGGCGCCCCAACCCCTCCCCCCCACGGGCCCTGCTCTGTGTGTGACGGGGTAGAGCCATAACCTCCCCATCGGCCCTGCCCTGAGTGTGGGAGTGGCGGCGCCAAAACCCCCTGATTGGCCGTGTTCTGTGGGTGATAGAGGGCGGTGCCCCAACCCCCTGATGGGCCCTGCTCTGTGCATGACAGGGGGCAGCGCCCCAACCCCCTGATTAACCCTGCTCTGTGAGTGACAGGGTACAGAGCCCCAACCCCCCTGATGGGCCCTGCTCTGTGAGTGACAGGGGGCAGTGCCCTAACCCCCGATTGGCCCTGCTCTGTGTGTAACAGGGTTGGCGCCGCAACCTCCCCATAGACCCTGCCTTGAGTGTGACAGGAGACGGTGCCCCAACACCGCAATCGGCCCTACCCTGAGCATGACTGAGGGTGGCATCACAACCTCCCGATCGCCCTACTCTGTGCATGACAGGGGGCGACGCCCCAACTCCCCAATTGGCCCCGCTCTGAGCCCGACCAGGGGCTGCACCTAGGGATTGGGCCTGCCCTCTGCCACCCTGGAGCAGGCCTAAGCCAGCAGGTCGTTATCTCCCGAGGGGTCCCAGACTTCTAGAGGGCACAGGCCGGGCTGAGGGACCCCCTCTCCTCCCCGAGTGCACAAATTTTTGTGCACTGGGCCTCTAGTATATTATAAAAGGCTAATATGCTAATCAATCAAACTATGGAATGACTGGTCGCTATGATGCACACTGACCACTAGGGGGCAGATGCTCAACACAGGAGCTATCTCCTGGTGGTCAGTGCACTCCCACAGGGGTACCGCTGCTCAGCCAGAAGCCCTGAGCCGGGCTCACAACTGGTGATCACAGTGGCGGTGGTGGGAGACTTTCCCGCCTCCACAGCAGAGCTAAGGATGTCTAACTGATGGCTTAGGCCTGCTGAGGCCTCCTGGACTGCAAAAGGGCACAGGCTGGGCTGAAGGACTCCCCCACCTCCCCCCAAAGTGCACAAATTTCATGCACTGGGCCTCTACTATGGTAATAAAAGTCATGTGAATGTGTTTAAAAAAATGAAAATCCAGATTTGGTCTAAAGTTCTACTAGATTCTTTTCTGTTCCCTCTAGTTTAGGGTTACCTTTCTCTTTAACACCGGCAAAACCACCTCTAATGAGGCCCCTGCATTTCTGTGAATTGCTTAGAGAAACTCTAGTCTCTTTCACTAAGCATCAAATCCCACATCATAGAGACTAGTAGGAAGGGTGGAGGCACGAAAGTGCTGGCTGGGCATCCACATATAGCAGCTCAAGTTCTGGAGGATATCTCAGTTGTGGGCGGTTGCCACTGAGAAGTCTGGGGTCCCCCAGCAGAGAGACCAGAACTTAGGAAGTTGTCTACCTAACATCTGGCTGTGAAAGGCAACAGGTTTGCTGTCTGCCAAGGAGAGACAGCTGGAAATGCAGGACCTCTCTTAAAGAGCCAACACACAAAATTTACTGTGCATCTACTCACCTTGGGCTCCAGCAGAGGGAGGGCAGAATGGACTGGAGCTCTGTGAGCAGAAGCCAGGGTTGGGGGCTCTGGGGTTAGAACTTGGAAGGCAGATACCCCAGCTTTCTGTGCTGAGACATTCCCTGACACTGCAGAAGTTATCATTCTCGGGCAGAACTTTGCTAAGCAGACAGGTTTTTGTCTGGAGGCAAGACAGTTGACCCACCCTATTGGAAAACATCATGCCATATGGTATGGCGTTTCTGAGGCCCATTAAGAGACTGAGAATAACAATTAGCCTCCAGAAATTTGTTACCTGCAAAGGAGCTCCCATAAGGCTGTCAGCTGATTTCCCATCAGAAACTCTACAGGCAGCAGCAATTGCACCATCCTGTTGAAAAACATTTCAACACACCTTTAGACAATTGCCTGAGGGCTACTAAAGATGGAATCCAATCAGTCTGCAGGCAAAGGTGGGTCTCTCAAGGCTTTGACTCTTTGCCTAATCTAATTAGTCAGAAACAGAGTTTGACACTGTCCTGCACTAGAGATTGGGAGGCATAACAGATCTATCAAATACATAGTAATAAACCCAAATGCACAGCCAAAATAGGGAGACAAAAAAACAACATCCAAATGAAAGAAGAAGAGAATTCTCCAGGAGAAGAGAGAAATAAAATGGAGATAAGAAATTTATCTGATATAGAGTTAAGAACAATGATGATAGAGATGCTCAACAGCATGAGAGAAGATAATGTAACCATGAAAAAAGAACAGTAGGAAATAAAGCATGACATAGCATAATAAAGAGCACATTGGAAGGAATACACAACAGATTAGGGGAAGCTGAGGATCAGATCAGTGAATTAGAAGACAAGGTAGAAAAAAACATTCAATCAGAGAACCAAAAAGAAAAAGACAATTAAAAAATAAGAGGACAGCTTAAGGAGGGTGTAGGACAACATGAAACTTAACAATATTTGTATGATAGATGCGCCAGATGGGGGAAAAAGTGAGCAAGGAAGGAAGGGGGATAGAGAGAGAAAAAAAAGGAAAGTTTCAGGAAATAATGGCAAAAAATTCCCTAACTTGGTGAAGGAAAAATTCACACAAGTTCCAGAGGCACAGAGATTCACAAGCAAGTAGAACCCAAACAGGCCCATGACCAGACATATCATAATTAAAATGCCTAAAAATTAAAGACAAAGAGAGAATCTTTTTTTAAAATATATATATATATATATATATATATATATATATATATATATATATATTATTGATTTTTTTTACAGAGAGGAAGGGAGAGGGATAGAGAGCCAGAAACATCAATGAGAGAGAAACAAAAATCAGCTGCCTCCCGCACACCCCCCACTGGGAATGTGCCGGCAACCAAGGTACATGCCCCTGACTGGAATCGAACCTGGGACCCTTGAGTCCGCAGGTTGACGCTCGATCCACTGAGCCAAACCAGTTAGGGCAAAGAGAGAATCTTAAAGGCAGCAAGAGAAAGAAAATGTGTTATCTGCAAAGGTGCTCCCATAAGGCTGTCAGCTGATTTCTCATCAGAAACTCTACAGGTATGAATGGCATGAAGTACTCAAGTTAATGAATAGTAAGGATTTGAAATCAAGATTACTATATCCAGCAGGACTATCATCAAAAATAGTAGTGAAATACAGAGCTTTCCAGCAAAAACCAAACAAACAAAAAAACAATAAAGAAGTGTATCACCATCAAGCCAGGATTACAAGAAATGGTAAATGGACTGCTATAATGAGAAGAAATACAGAAAGAAACCTAGGCATACAGAATTAAAATGGAAATAAATAAATACCTATTCTATATAATAAAAGAGAAACATGCAAATTAGCAGTCCCTCTGCTATGCTCAAGCCACGCCCACAAGCCATGCCCACAAGCCTATCCGAGTGACTATTCAAATTATCCGGCAAAGATGGCGATTAATTTGCATACACAGGTGTCAAGCTCCCCAGGAAGTGATGGTGGCTATGGCCACGGGCTCCTGGGACCTTTGCCAGCCCCAGGAGGTGCACCAAGCCACGCCCATGGGCTCCCAGGACCTTGCCAGTGGAGAGCGGGAGGTTTGGAGGACTTGGCAGAGCAGGGGACTGCTGGACATAGAGAAGAGCAAGAGAGAGGGCGGGTTGGAGGGCGTGGCTCCCTCTGTCATCCCAGCTTCCTGTGGAAACTGACAGCAGGAAGAAGGAAGTCCCACCTCCACAGAATCAGCCAGAATCAGCCATTGGTCAGACAGCTCCCAGCAACCTGATGGCCAGGACTCTCATTCACCTGCATCTCAGACCATGACAGCAGGGAGGTGGGACTATGTCTAAAGAACAACTGTTGATACAATATAGCTCTGCAGCTGAAAGATGTCGGCAGTATCAAAAGAAAGTGTCTGCAGAGCAGCGTATGTCTGACCTTGAATGAAGGCAGCACCTGCGACAGGATGTATTTGAACACCAGCTACTGGAAAAACGTTGCTCTGATGTCAAAAAACACCAGCGTTATCGACAGAAAATGTCTAAAGACCAACGTGCCTTTGAAGTTGAAAGAAGGCGGTGGTGACGACAGAATATGTTGAGAGAACAGTCATCAACAAGAACTACCAATACCGGTAGGAACTGCCTTCTAAGCGAAAATGGAGTACATGAGGATGCAATCCTCGAACATATTTGTGGTGGAATGACTGTTCGATGTGAATTTTGCCTATCACTAAATTTCTCTGATGAAAAACCATCCGATGGGAAATTCACCTGATGTTGTAACAAAGGGAAAGTCTGTCCAAATGATATACGTTTTCCAGATTACCCGGCATATTTAAAAAGATTAATGACAAATGAAGATTCTAACATTAAAAATTTCATGGAAAATATTCGTTCCATAAATAGTTCTTTTGCTTTTGCTTCCATGGGTGCAAATATTGCATCACCATCAGGATATGGACCATACTGTTTTGGAATACATGGACAAGTTTATCACCGTACTGGAACTTTACATCCTCCGGATGGTGTTTCTCAGAAGTTTGCTCAACTCTATATTTTGGATACAGCCAAAGATACAAGTAAAAGATTAGCAATGCCAGAAAACCAGGGCTGCTCAGAAAGACGCATGATCAACATCAACAACCTCATGCATGAAATCAATGAATTTACAAAATCGTACAAGATGCTACATGAGGTAGAAAAGGAAGCCCAATCTGAAGCAGCAGCAAAAGGTATTGCTCCCACAGAAATAACAATAGTGATTAAATATGATTGTAACAGTGACCCATGTAGATATAATTCTCCCAGTGTAACGAGGCGGCTGTCATATTCAGATACGAAGATGGAGAACCTCCTTTTGAAAGGGACTTGCTCATTCATTGTAAACCAGATCCAATAATGCAAATGCCACTAAAATGAAACAAATCAATATCCTGTTTCCTACATTAGATGCAATGACATATCCTATTCTTTTTCCACATGGTGAAAAAAGCTGGCGAATGGATATTGCATTAAGACTCAGAGACAACAATGCAATAGACAATAATACTAGACAAAATGTAAGGACATGAGTCACACAAATGCAGTATTATGGATTTCATCTTTCTGTGTAGGACACATTCAATCCTACATTAAACGCAGGAAAATTAACTCAACAGTTTATCTTGGATTCGTATTCAAAAATGGATGCCAATCGGATAAATTTCATCAAAGCAAACCAATCTAAGTTGAGAGTTGAAAAATATAGTGGTTTGGTGGATTATCTCAAATCTAGATCTGAAAAGGACAATGTGCCGACTGGTAAAATGATAATACTTCCACCATCTTCTGAGTATAGTCCCAGAAATATGCAGCAGCGATATCAGGATGCTATGGCAATTGTAATGAGGTATGGCAAGCCCAATTTATTCATAACCATGACATGCAACCCCAAATGGGCAGATATTGCAAACAATTTACAATGCTGGCAAAAAGTTGAAAACAGAACTGACTTGGTAGCCAGAGTTTTTAATATGAAGCTGAATGCTCTTTTAAATGATATCTGTAAATTCCATTTATTTGGCAAAGTAATAGCTAAAATTCATGTCATTGAATTTCAGAAATGCGGACTGCCTCATGCTCACATATTATTAATTATTATATAGTGAGTCCAATTATGTTCCTCTAATTAATTCCCTTTCAATGTGCACGAATTTCGTGCACTGGGCTATGAGTCAATAATAACCTTAAATGTAAATGGATTAAGTGATCTAATGAAAAAGCATAGGGTGGCTGAATAGATAAAAATAAAAAAAAAGACCCAATTATATGCTATCTGCAAGAGACCCACCTCAGAACAAAAGACTCACACAGGATGAGAGTGAAGGGATGGAAACATATTTTCCATGCAAATGGAAACAAAAATGAAACTGGGATAGCAATGTTCATACCTGACAAAATAGACTTCAAAATGAAGGCCATCCCAAGAGACAACAAAGGTCACTACATAATACTAAAGGGATCATTCCATCAAGAGGATATAACTCCGGTAAACATATATGCACCCAAATATTTAAAAGCTCCAGAGGACTTTAAGGGAGAGATATACAACAATACAGTCATAGCAGGGGAATTTAACACCTACTGACTTCACACCAGACAAAAAATTAACAAGGAACCAGTGACTCTAAAGGATAAACAGGATCAGATGGATTTAATTGATAGTTATAGAACATTTCATCCCAAAGCTGAGTAATATAGATAGGTCATTCTCAAAGATAGATATGTTAGGACACGAAACAAGTATCTACAAGTTCAAGAATATTGAAATTATATCAAGCATCTTCTCAGATCACAGTGAAAAGAATTAGAAATCACCTACAGTAAAAACACCACAAAACACTTAAAAAAATGCAGGCTAAATAGAATGTTATTAAAAAATGACTGGCTTACAAATGAGATTAAGAAATAAATAAAAACTATCTGGAAACAAATTTAAATGAACACACAACAACCAAAAATCTCTGGGACACAGCAAAAGAAATCCTGAGAGGGAAGTTCATAGCACTACAGGCCTACTAAAAAAAAAACAAGAAAAATTAAAAATAAACTATTTAAACTAAAACTTAAATAATTAGAAAGGGAACAACAAGAAAAGCCCAGAGTAAGTACAAGGAAGGAAATAACAAAGATTAGAGCAGAAATAAAGGATATAGAGACAAAAAAAAATACAAAGGATCAATGAAACCAAGAGCTGGATCTTTGAGAAGATAAGATTGATAAACCATTAAACAGACTTATCAAGAAACAAAGAGAGAGGACCTAAATAAATAAAATCAGAAATAAAAGTAGAGAAGTAACAACTGACACCACAAAAATACAAAGGATTATAAGAAAATACTAGGAACAACTCTGTTCCAACAAACTGATCTAGATGGCTTCCCAGGGCAGTATTATCAAACATCCAGAGATAACTAACACCTAAACTCCTCAAATTATTCCAAAAAATTTCAAGAGGAAGGAACATTTCCAAGCTCTTTTTATGAGGACAGCATTATGCTAATTGAAAAACCAGATAAAGACACTACAATGAAAGATAATTACAGGCCACTATCCCTGATATGCAGGTGCTAAAATGCTCAACAAAATATTACCAAATTGGATCCCACAATATATTAAAAAGATCATACACCATGACAAAGTGGGATTTATTCCAGGGATGCAAGGCTGGTACAATATTGGCAAATCAATAAATGTGATACATCACATAAATAAATTGAAAGACAAAAATCACATGAACATATTAACAGATGCAGAAGAAGCATTCGACAAAATCCAGCATTCATTTTTTATTTAAAAATCTCGCTTTTAAGAAAACCAAGATGGTGGCATAGGTTAACGCCGGAGATTGCTGCCTCCAACAACCACTTCAAAAAACAACTAAAAGGCGGAACAGACATCATCCAGAACCACAGGAAGGCTGGCTGAGTGGAAATTCTACAACTAGGAGGAAAGAGAATATCATACCCAGACTCAGAGGAGGCACAGTGCTGAAGTGAAATACTAAGGTGCGGAGTGCACACTGAGCGGGCTGGAGGCGGAGGGCACAGTTGTTGTTTTCAATTTGGAGGGAGTTTCAGACTCTGAGCTCCAGATCCGGGCGAGTCTCTAGGGACCCAGACTCAAACGGGAAAAGCGGGACTGTCTGGCTTCGGTCAGAACTCGAAGGCAGCTTTCTCTCCAAGGTTTGCAGCGGTTGCTGGGACTCTGTGAGTCAGAGCCCCTAGGGACGGAATTGAGAGCAGCCATAACTGCTCGCTCTGCCTGCCCTGTAGATCCCCTGGGACCCGCTCTGCCCAAGCCCTGCACAGAGCCATTTGCTGGATAGCCTCAGGCAAAGGCTAGATTAGCACCTCCCCAGAGGACAGAAGTTTTCCCACTGCAGACACAGCTGTCTCTCATAGCCAGTTGGTGTGGAGGTCAAATCCCCCCAGTATTAACTACAACAATCAAGGCTTAACTACAACAAGACTGCGCACAAAGACCACTAGGGGGTGTACCAAGAAAGCATAAAAAAAATGCGGAAACAAAGAAACAGGACAAAATTGTCAATGGAAGATATAGAGTTCAGAACCACACTTTTAAGGTCTCTCAAGAACTGTCTAGAAGCTGCCGATAAACTTAATGAGATCTACAAGAAATCTAATGAGACCCTCGATGTTATGATAAAGAACCAACTAGAAATTAAGCATACACTGACTGAAATAAAGAATACTATACAGACTCCCAACCACATACCAGAGGAGCGCAAGAATCAAGTCAAAGACTTGAAATGCGAAGAAGCAAAAAACACCCAACTGGAAAAGCAAAATGAAAAAAGAATCTGAAAATACGAAGATAGTGTAAGGAGCCTCTGGGACAGCTTCAAGTGTACCAACATCAGAATTATAGGGGTGCCAGAAGATTAGAGAGAGCAAGATATTGAAAACCTATTTGAAGAAATAATGACAGAAAACTTCCCCCACCTGGTGAAAGAAATAGACTTACAGGTCCAGGAAGCGCAGAGAAGCCCAAACAAAAGGAATCCAAAGAGGACCACACCAAGACACATCATAATTAAAATGCCAAGAGCAGGACAAACCCGGAGAACCAAGATGGCGGCATAGGTTAACGCCGGAGTTTGCTGCCTTGAACAACTACTTCAAAAGTGAAAACTAAAAGATGGAACGGACATCACCCAGAACCACAGGAACGCTAGCTGAGTGGAAGTCCTACAACTAGGAGGAAAGAGAAACGCATACGGACATTCAGAGGAGGCGCAGTGCTGAAGTCAAATTCTGAGGTGCGGAGTGCGCGGAGCTGGCTGGCGGCGGAGGGCGTGGTTGGCGTTTTCAATCGGGAGGGAGTCGCAGACTCTGAGCTCCAGATACGGGCAAGTCTTTAGGGACCCAGACTCAAACGGGAGAAGCGGGACTGTCTGGCTTCGGTCAGAGCGAGTGCAGCTTTCTCTCCAAGGTTTGCAGCAGTTTCTGGGACTCAGAGAGGCAGAGCCCCTGGGGACAGGACTGAGAGCCGCCATAACTGCTCTCTCCGGCCCACCCTGTTGATCCCGAGCCCCAGTGACCCACCTGCCCCGCCCAAACCCTGCGCAGAGCCATTTGCCAGATAGCCTCAGGCAAAGGCTAGATTAGCACCTCCCTAGAGGACAGAAGTTCTCTCACTGCAGACACAGCTGATTCTCACAGCCACTGGGCCTGGAGGTCAAACCCTCCCTGGTATTAGCTACAACAATCAAGGCTTAACTACAAGACTGCGCACAAAGACCACTAGGGGGTGCACCAAGAAAGCATAAAAAATGCGGAGACAAAGAAACAGGACAAAACTGTCAATGGAGGATATTGAGTTCAGAACCACACTTTTAAGGTCTCTCAAGAACTGTTTAGAAGCCGCCGATAAACTTAATGAGATTTACAATAAAACTAATGAGACCCTCGATGTTATGTTGGGGAACCAACTAGAAATTAAGCATACACGGACTGAAATAATGAATATTATACAGACTCCCGACAGCAGACCAGAGGAGCGCAAGAATCAAGTCAATGATTTGAAATGTGAGGAAGCAAAAAACACCCAAACGGAAAAGCAAAATGAAAAAAGAATCCAAAAATGCGAGGATAGTGTAAGGAGCCTCTGGGACAACTTCAAGCGTACCAACATCAGAATTATAGGGGTGCCAGAAGATGAGAGAGAGCAAGATATTAAAAACCTATTTGAAGAAATAATGACAGAAAACTTCCCCCACCTGGTGAAAGAAATGGATTTACAGGTCCAAGAAGCACGGAGAACCCCAAACAAAAGGAATCCAAAGAGGACCACACCAAGACACATCATAATTAAAATGCCAAGAGCAAAAGACAAAGAGAGAATCTTAAAAGCAGCAAGAGAAAGAAACTCAGTTACCTACAAGGGAATACCCATACGACTGTCAGCTGATTTCTCAACAGAAACTTTGCAGGCCAGAAGCGAATGGCAAGAAATATTCAAAGTGATGAATACCAAGAACCTACAACCAAGATTACTTTATCCAGCAAAGCTATCATTCAGAATTGAAGGTCAGATAAAGAGCTTCACAGATAAGGAAAAGCTAAAGGAGTTCATCACCACCAAACCAGGATTATATGAAATGCTGAAAGGTATCCTTTAAGAAGAGGCAGAGGAAGAAAAAGGTAAAGATACAAATTATGAACAACAAATATGCATCTATCAACAAGTGAATCTAAGAATCAAGTGAATAAATAATCTGATGAACAGAATGAACTGTTGATTATAATAGAATCAGGGACATAGAAAGGGAATGGACTGACTATTCTTGGGGGGGGGAAGGGGTGTGGGGGATGCGGGAAGAGACTGGACAAAAATCGTGCACCTATGGATGAGGACAGTGGGTGGGGAGTGAGGGCGGAGGGTGGGGCGGGAACTGGGAGGAGGGGAGTTATGGGGGGAAAAAAGAGGAACAAATGTAATAATCTGAACAATAAAGATTTAATTTAAAAAAATGAAGGAAAAAAAATCTCAGCAAAATGGGAATAGAGGGATCATATCTCAATATAGTAAAGGCCATATATGACAATTCTACAGCAAACATCACACTCAATGGGAAAAAATTAATACCATTCCCCTAAGAACAGGAACAAAACATGGATGTCCACTTTCACCACTCTTATTCAACATCCTACTGGAAGTCCTAATCACAGGGATAAGACAAGAAGAAAGAAAAAAGGCATCCAAATTGGGAAGTAAGAAATAAAACTCTATTTGCAGATGACGTGATATTGTACATAGAAAATCCTAAAGACTTCACTAAAAAACTACTAGATGTAATAAATAAATTTGGCAATGTAGCAGAATACAAAATTAACACCCAAAAATCAATGGCATTTTTATACACCAATAATGAATTCTCAGAAAGAGAAACAAAACTATCTCATTTACCATTGCAACAATAACAAAAATGAAGATACCGAGGAATAAACTTAACCAAGGAGGTAAAAGAATTGTACTTGGAAAACTACAGCATGTTGAAAAAAGAGATAGAGGAAGATGTAAACAAGTGGAAAAATATACTGTGTTCATGGATTGGTAGAATTAATATAATTAACACAATCTACAGATTCAATGGATCCCTTAAAATGCCAACAGCATATTTCACAGATCTAGAACAAATGCTCCAAAAATTTATATGGAAGCAAAAAAGACTCTGACTAACCACACCAATCTTGAGAAAGAAGAACAAAGTTGTAGGAATCACAATACCAGATATCAAGTTATACTACAAAGCCACTGTGCTCAAAACAGCCTGGTCCTGGCACAAGAACAGACATATAAATCAATAGAATAGAACAGAGACCCCATAAATCAGCCCAAGCTATTATGCTCAATTTATATATGACAAAGGAGGCAAGAGCATACAATGGAGCCTAGACAGTCTCTTCAATAAATGGTGTTGGGAAAATTAGACAGGTATATGCAAAAAAATGAAACTAGACCACCAACTTACACCACACACAAGAATAAAGTCAAAATGGATAAAATGTAAGTTTAAGCCATAAAAATCCAAGAAGAAATCATAGGCAGAAAAATCTAGACATCTCTTGTAGCAATATGTTTATCTCCTTAGGAAACTAAGGAGAAAATAAATAACTGGGACTACATCAAAATAAAAAGCTTCTGCACAGCAAAAGAAACCATAAAAAAAAGAAAAGGGAGCCCACTGTATGGGAGATCATATTTGGCAATGATACATCTGATAAAGGGTTAATATGTACAATATAATAAGGAACTCATACAACTTAACAAAAGAAAGACAAACAATCAGTTTTTAAAAATGGGTAAAGGACCTAAATAGACTCTTCTCCAAAGAAGACATACAGATGGCCAAGACACATATGAAAAAATGCTCAAAGTCACTGATTATCAGAGAAATGCAAATTAAAATGATACTGAGGTATCACCTCATACCTGTCAGAATGGCTACCATCAACAAATCAACAAATGACAAGTGCTGGTGAGGATGTGGAGAAAAGCGAACCCTTGTACACTGCTGTTGGGAATGCAGACTGTGTAGCCATTATGGAAAACTATGGAGTTTCCTAAAAAAAATTAAATATGGAACCTACTTTTGACCTAGTGATCTTACTTGTAGGAATATATCCTAAGAATCCCTAAATACCAATCAGAAAAAATATATATGCACCCTTATGTTCATAGCAGCACAATTTACAATAGCTAAGATCTGGAAACAGCCCGAGTGCCTATCAGTAGATGAGTGGATAAAAAAAAGCCTGTGGTACATTTACACCCATGGAATACTAAGCTTAGTGAAAAAGGATTACCCTTTGAGACAGCATAGATGGACCTGGAGAGTATTGTGCTAAGTGAAATAAACCAGTCAGGGAAATACAAGTATCACATGATCTCACTCATATATTTAATACTAGAGGCCTGATACATGAAATTCATACAAGGGACTAGGCCAGGGGTTGGCAAACTTTTTGACTCGAGGGCCACAATGGGTTCTTAAACTGGACTCAGAAGAAGGAGCTGCGGCCGTGTTTCCCGACGTTGCCATGTTAACACTGCTGCTGGTGAAGGAGTGGAGGGGAGAGCAAGAGAACCCTCTGCTCTTTCGGCTCCGCGGGCCAGATAGAACAGCCGAATGGGCCGGATCCGGCCCGCGGGCCGTAGTTTGCTCACGGCTGGACTAGGCCCTCGCTGGCACGGTGGCTTGCCTTGGCCCCTGCAGCCCTGGCTTCATCCAGAAGGTCATTCAGCTGTCCAGTCTAATTAGCATATTATGCTTTTATTATTATAGATTATGAACAAAATAAACTGATGAACAAAGTGGATCCAGAGCCACAGAAGCATGGAACAGACTGTCAAATATTAGAGGGAAGGTGGGGTGAGTGGGTGGGTAGGAAGAGATTAACCAAAGAACTTATATGCATATATACATAACACATGGACACAAACAATAGGGTGGTGAAGACCGGGGGTGGGCTAGAAGTGGTAAAAGGGGGGACATACGCAATACTTTCAATGATAAAGATTTAAAAATAAATAAAAAATAAGTAAAACTGACCAAGCAAATCCTCTTCTGGATATTACCCCTATGTTCATTGTAGCATTAATTATAGTAGCCAAGATATGAATGCTGGGCCATCTTTAACAATGGGACACAAAGATGACTTTAGTCAAATGGGACTTTCTTGGTTCCTCCCTGTGACACACTAGTTTATATTACACTGTGTTTATATATGATGACAGCTCCCATCCTTGAGAAGTTCCTCTGTCTAAATTCTTTTAGGCAGGTAGGGGGAATGTCAAAATTTTTCCTGACAGAACCAGGATGGTGGTTTAGGTAAATGCCTGTACTCACAGCTTACCACAACCACATCAAAATTACAACTAACATAGAGTACAACCATCATTCAGAACCACCTGAAAGCTGGCTGAATGGAAGTCTTACAACTAGAGAAGTAAAGAAGAAAACACATTGAGACTAATAGGAGGGGCAGAGGCAAGGAACAGGCTTGTCTGACACCCAAGTGTGCCATTTTTTAAATTAGGTGGGAGATCTTTGCTGCAGCCCCCCATGAGGAGCAACGGGTCCCAGACCCACAACAGCCCTCCAGCCTAGGGTTTCAGAGTTGGGAAGAGAAGTCCCCATAACTTTGGGCTGTAAAAACAAGCAGGGATTGTGGCTGAGTGACATGGAGGCCACTGGAGACTCAGGTGTTCCTTTTAAAGGTGCACAAACTTACTGGGACTTGATCCCTCTGAGCTCCAGCACTTGGCAGCTTTGGGTGACCCAGACTCATACTGGGAGGAACTGGATTGACTGGCATCAGGGCAAGAACTTGGGGGCAGCTTTCTCCCCAATGAGGGTGCTCGCAGGGGTCATTGTCCTGTGCTGGGACCTCCCCTGTTGCAGGGCTGACTGGTACCCATATCTGAGTTTCCATCAGCATGGCTCACACTGTTTGCTCCACCCTGGTGATTCCCTGAGACCCCAACCCATCCATTGTGCAGTCCCACCCAACCTGTTTACAGCAGCTTTTCCATATGAATGGCCTGTCCTGGCTTAGGCTTCAGACTTTGCTAAAATCTCTCAAACAAGCTGCAGCTGGTGTCAATGTTTCCCAAACCTATCAATAAAAGGTCAAAGACCTGGCACTAACAGCAGCCTGCCTTGCTTCACAGCTGGTTTTCACCTGAGCATCACCTGGGCACTTCCAAACCTAATACAAATAGCAGACATCTGCAGATCTCTCTATAGCTATTGCCAGGTGGCTCCAGGCAGTGGCTGACTTTGAGCATCCTGGAGGCCCTAGTGCCTGTGCACCCAGTGGACAGATTCAGATCATACCAGATTACAACTCTACACATCCACAAGTGACACACTCAAGAGGTAGACTCAATGAGCACCAAAGACCCACTGAAGCAAGTCCTGCTCCATAGGGGTGTTTCCTGTACAGCAGCTCTTCCACTTTAGTCACAGCTGGTCCTCACAACCAATTTGCCTAGAGGTCAATTCCTCCCAATGATGCCAAGAGCAATCAAGACTCAACTATAAGACTGTGCACACAGCCCACACAGGGACACACGTAGAGTGCCCAACTCAGGTGACTTGGGAGTCTGAGCCCCTGGACCCTACAGGACACCTACCATACAAGGCCACTCTACCAATTCCAGGAGACATAGTAACTCTACCTAATACATAGAAACAAACACAGGGAAGCAGCCGAAATGCGGAGACAAAGAAACATGTCACAGATGAAAGAAATGGGAAGCAAACAAACTACTGGATACAGAGTTCAAAACCATGGTTATAAGGTTACTCAAGTATCTTTATGAGAGCTTCAAGGTACTTAGAATGTCAAAGAAATGAAAAAGGACCAGTCAGAGAGTAAGCATAACCTAACTGAAATAAAGAATAATTTACAGGGATTCAACAGTAGAGCAGAGGATTCTGAGAATCAAATCAACGATTTGAAATGTGAGCAAGCAAAAAACACCCAATCAGAACAACAAAAGGAAAAAAGAATCCAAATATATGAACATAGTGTAAGGAACCTTTGGGCTAACTTCAAGCGTACCAACATTTGCATTATGGTGCCAGAAGAATAAGAGAGAGAGCAAGATATTGAAAACCTACTTGAAGAAATAATGACAGAAAATTTCCCCTACCTGGTGAAAGTAATAAACTTACAAGTCCAAGAAGCATGGAGATTCCAAAACAAGAGGAACCCAAAGAGGACCACACCAAGATACATCATAATTAAAATGCCAAGGGTTGAAGATAAAGAGAATCTTAAAAGTAGCAAGAGAAAGACAGTTAGTTACCTTCAAGATACCTCCCATAAGACTTTCAGCTGATTTCTCAACAGAAACTTTGCAGGCCAAAAGGGAGTGGCAAGAAATATTCAAAGAGATGAACAGCAAGGACCTATGGCCAAGATTACTCTACCCAGCAAAGATGTTATTTAGAATTGAGGGTCAAATAAAGAGCTTCCCACACAAGAAAAAGCTAAAGGAATTCATCACCATCAAACCAGTATTACATAAAATGTTGAAGGGCATTCATTAAGAAGAGGAAAAAGAAAAATGATAAAAATATGAATAATAAAATGGCAATAAATACATATCTATCAACAATTGAATATTAAAATCAAAATAAATGAACAATAAATCTAATGAACAAAATAAACTGGTGAATAAAATAGAATCAGAGGCATGGAAACATGGAACAGACTGACAAATCTCAGAGGGAAAGGGGGAGTGGGAAGAGATTAACCAAAGATCTTACCCATGGACACAGACAGTAGGGTGGTGAACGCCTGGGGTGAGGTGGGAACTGGTGGAGAGGAGCAATGGGGGAAAATAAGGGAGTCATCTATAATAATCTCTACAATAAAGATTTAAAAAATAAAAAAAGAAATACAAGACTTGTACTCTTGAAAACAATAGTGTATTCCTTATGTTGTACTTTATATCTGTGACTATTTTGTAACTGTCTATTTGTACTTCTTAGAATGGGTTTAACTGTCTATTGCTTAGAATAGTTGCTAATTGTATATTTACCTCAGATGAGGGATATAAACTCATCTTTCAATAATAAACTCATTTTTTTTTTGTATATTAAAGAAAGGGAATGGTTGCCAGAAGCTAAAGGAATTAGGTAAAGGGAAATTACTGTTTAATGGGAACAGAGTTGCAGTTTGAGAAGATGACAAAGTTCTGGAAATGAATGGTGGTGATAGTTGCACAATAATGTGGATGTATTTAATGTCATGGGACTAGTACACTTAAAGATGGTTAAAATGATAAACTTGTTGCTATATATATTTTACCACAATATAAACACATAAAATAAGGCATAATTTAAAAATTTCCTGAGTCTCATTTCCTGAAAGTGGGCAGTTTAAAAGAATCAATATCCCAAAAGGCATGCTTCAGGGTGGCAAATCCCCACCGCCCACTAGCTACATCTCTGCTGGACATCTAAGTGCTTAAAGAAATCTCTAATTGCTTCTATTTGGTAGACTTAAGGCATAATTAAGGCAACACCAACAAGGAGGGAACTGACCATGTCAAAGCATCTTGGGGGAAGCATTCTGATTTTTATTGGGAGGAGGCTTAAGACAATCAAACTTTATTTTCTCATAGATCTGGAGGTTAGATGTCTGAAGTCAAGGTGTCAGCAAGGCCATGCTCTTTCTTAAGGCTCCAGGAAGAATTGGTTCCATGCATCTCTCCCAGCTTCTGGTGGTTTCCAGTGTTCCTCAGCTTATAGACTCATTGTTCCAATCTCTGTCTTCATGTGGTGTGTGTCTTCATGTTGTCTTCCCTGTATGTGTGTCTGTGTGTCTTCCCCTCTTCTTTCAAGGACACCTATCAGAATCTATTTAAGGCTCACCCTCTAAATGGATGCCTACTTTGCTCTGCACCTAATTGGGGGGGGGGTATTCAAACATGTCCAAGTTTGTAAAAAACAAATATATCCACAAATTCTTCAACAGTATTTCTATCTGAGGTGGAATCCAATTCCTTTCCCCTTGTGTATGGGCGGGTCGCACTGATTTGCTTCTAATTCAATGCAGGAGGAGTAACACTGAGTGACTTCTAAGGCCAAGTCATAGAAGGTAATATAGCTTCTGTTAGACTCTGACATATGCCTTTGTGTGAATCCTCCCAGCCCAGGTGTCAGATATGAGTGAAGAATCCATCAAAAGGACACTAGTCCCAGCCACCATTGAATTAGTTTTGTCTTTTCAGAAGTCTTGTCTAATGTCTTCTTGGTTGGCCTCTCCATGTTGGCACTTCATTTGAAAGACTTCATCTTCTAATTGCACAATATTCCTTTCAATCTCGTAATTCTTACTGGCCAGTGATATCTAGTTTGACTTCAATTCTCTTAATTTAGATCCAGCTGTGAATTGAATGATTTTTTTGCTACCAATTTAAATATTTAACATGTTTCCTTAACTTCTGGAGCTCTTTCTGTGTGTTCAATCACATGAATTAGATTTTCATGATATACTTTCTAGGCATTGCATCCATGCTGTGACATTAGTCTCAGATTCTCAATTAGAACTGCTTGATGCTCTAACTGGGCCATAGAATTGTTTACACATTCTTATCATGTAATGGTTTCATTTTTCTGACCCAAGGAAGGAGCTGGAGGTTGATATTGTTTCATATAGAGCAATTCAATTGGTTGTCCAGAAGCCAGTCTTTTAAATTCCTTTCTTATTATTTCCTCCCTTCCTTCCTTCCTTCCTTCCTTCCTTCCTTCCTTCCTTCCTTCCTTCCTTTTTCTTTCTTTCTTTCTTTCTTTCTTTCTTTCTTTCTTTCTTTCTTTCTTTCTTTTCTTAATTGATTTAGAGAAAAAGAGAAAGGGAGAGAAAGAGAAACACTCATTTGTTGTTGCGCTTACTTATGTATTTATTGGTTGATTCTTGTATGTGCCCTGACCAGGGATGGAACCCTAAACCTTGACGCATCAGGATGACACTCTAACCAACTGAACTACCTGTCCAGGGCCTCATTATGTCCTTTTCAAAAGCAGAATAATCTGGGACTTTTAGGTAGCTCAAGTAGTTCTTAGTAGGTCGGTGTCTCTGAGTTGCCTCAATCACCAGCACCGCAGCTGCTTCAGGTACACCAGGTATTTCATAACCCTGGTCCATCCACCACAACCTCTCTAGACACCAAACCTGTGCCTGCCATTCTTAAATTTGCCTGAGTTTTTGTGATAGGATTATGATTTTAGAAAAAAAAAATTAAGTTTACATGTTCTTTGAATTACATGATCTGGATGTTTCTCTCAAGCGAATGTGTTTTTGGTATTGACAATGATTGGCTTCTCCCCTCTGTTTCATAGATAGTTTTTCATTTCTTCATTACATTCACTTGACATCTTTATTGTCCAATTAAATTCTCTTTTCCTTTCATTATTCTTCTTCTCTAGAATTTAATGGGAGTTCCTATTTTCTCACACAATTGCAATACTGGATATTATAATTACTTTACCATTCTGATAAGTAAAGAATATATATCAAAAATTTGTATTTATTTAGTAATGACATTTATTTTTTTAAATGGTTTTCATTTCAATTTCTTCTTTGGTGAATTGCTTGCTCTTAACTTTTTCTAATTTTTCTTCGTGGTGCCTTGGTTGTTTATAGAAGACATATTTTATAGGGCAAAGGGATAGTCTGGAAAAATAACTTAAGACTTATGTAAGAGGCATTAAAAGCCTGACTGAGCATTTAAAGCCAATATATTAAACAATAAGACTTTACATCAATTATCTGCATCAGGGAAGGGCCAATTGATTTTGAACCTTTTAAAACTATAAAATATATGTCTATAGAAAGTGTAAGATATACTTATACCTTTACTTATACCATGTCTCTGGCCCAGGTCTCTTCTACCAGCATCCTTGAAATAGTAACAGGCTAACTGATTAGCAAAGGGATAGTCTGGAAAAAAACAGTTTTTTTAGTTACTAACTCCCCCGTCCGGCAGGCTCAGCATGCACACCTTCTACTGCCCTACACACACCCGCTTGTAGAAGACCTCTTCTACACCAGCGCCAGGGGCCGCCATGTCACAATGGTTCTGAGGGTCGTGGAGTGTCAGACAGCTGCAGCCAGAGCCAGAGCTGAAGGTATAAGTAAAGATTAACAAAAAATTACAAAGCAGCTCTAAGCCAACAGACAGAATATTCTGGCATTCTAGAAATGGCTCCTCAGCCCTTTCTTGAAGAGAGGTTTTTCTCTCACCTCTGTAGGCATCACTATTCTAACAACATTGTTTAGTTCTGCCTGGTACTTTTTCTTAAACCTCATATAACACTATCATTTAAGGTCATTCTTTTGCTCAATGTATGTTTGTGAGATTAGTCTATGTTGTTAGGTGTCTTTTGCAGTTTGTTCATGTTCATTGCAATATGACATTTCTTTATATGAATATACTACAATTTTATTCAGAGTTTTATGGACTTTCAGGTAGTTTTCATTTCAAATAATGTTACTATTAATATTCCTTTTCATATATTATAGATATTCTCTTTGAATGTACTTTAGTAGAAGAATTGTTCTATCATATTTTTGTAAAGAAGTCCAAAATCTTTTTCAAAGTAGTTATACTAATTTATAGATGACTAGTATAATGTAATATTATGTTCTCCATCCTAACTCCACTTGGGTATTAGTGAGATTTTTATTGTGGTTTTAATTTGCATTTTTGAATTATTAATGATATTGAGCACCTTTCCCTATGCGTATTGACAATTAGATATTCTCTTATGTGAGTTGCCTGTCCATTTTTTTTTTTGGGGGGGGGGGCTGGTTCTACTAGCTTACATAGAGGTGATTGAACAAATAAGTAACTAATTTAGGGATAATGGAAGCCAAGTTTCCTATTGTTTAAGAAGGGAATTACAATCAGAAAGGAAGAAAATGAAAATGAATCCTGAGGTGTTGATAGGAAATAGAAGGATTGATGTGAACTCATGGTTTTCAGAATGTGTGGATGAATATGTAAGCACCAAAAGCATGAAATGAGCCTGGAATATGTTATTATGACAGAATGTAAGCAAATAATTGGTGAAATTGTTTAAAAAGGACACAGAAGCCACTTTGGATGGCCTCCTACTGGCAAAGTCTGGGACAATTTGAGCATAAAAATAAATAATAATAGTAATGAATTGTGACTCATTGAATAAAATGGGAAACTATAAGTCCTAAACAACTAAGTTTAAAGTTTGATGAGAAATGGGATATTTAAATAGTTTCAAATTACTTCCCATGAAACACATTAACTAGAAATAAAAAAAGTGCAACTTTACAGTGAAGAATCCTGGCAGACACCACCTTAATCAAATGACCAGGGTGAATATCATCAGAAATTAGACAAAATAAACTTCTGCACTGCCTGATAAGATGCAAAGAGAACCCAGGATCAATTACAGTGACATCCCTACCAATATTGCATACTGAATCTCATTATGAGGAAACAGCTCAGCAGTGAAATTGAGGGACATTCTATAAAATGGCTGACCTATACTCTTCAAAAGTGTCAGCCATAAAAGTTAGGAAAGGTTGAGAAATTGTTCAAGACTGAGAAGAATATAAAGAAGTGATAAGAAAGGCATCTGTGATTCTTGTCTTTAGGAAACTTGGACGGATCTGAGTACTTCTTTTTTCAAGACCATCAAATAATTTACTGTGACTCAACCTGTGTGGACAGGCCAGGAAAGGGCTGGGAGGAGAGTAAACAGATGGGGTGCTGGTAGCATCTGGGACAGGCTGTGCAAAGTATCTGTGGGAGAATCTGCGGCACCTGGATCCCCTGTCTCTGGGGGACCGGGCTTCCCGGGGATTTCCTTTCTTCGTTTGCTCCGCCCTCCTTCGTCTGAACCTCTGCCCTTCAAAGGCTCCCTTTCCCCCTCCCGCCTTGCGCCAGTGCCATGGAGGGGCACAAAGGTTCTATGGGGACTTCAGGGTGGATTTAGCAATGCCAGGAGAGCAGACACTGGCAGCTCACGCAGCCTGGGCTGCCCCCGTCCGGCAGGCTCAGGATGCACACCTTCTACTGCCCTACACACACCCACTTGTAGAAGACCTCCTCTACACCAGCGCCAGGGGCCGCCCTGTCACAATGGTTCTGAGGGTCCTGGAGTGTCAGACAGCTGCAGCCAGAGCCAGAGCCAGAGCCAGAGCAGCTACCCTGGTACATCCTGGCCAGCTGACCTATGATGAAAGGAATGCGTTAGGATGAAGGGAATGCAGTAGCCGCGGTAGCCCCAGCCAGATCACACCGTTTCCTAAAAGGCCCGTGGGCGACTCTTCGGGAAATTCATCACCCCCTTCCTTGTCTCACAGCTTGTGCTGGTGGCTGTCCTCAAAGGGTTTGGTGGTGTTGAGCCAGTCAATCTACACAGACAGTAATTTTTCAATGTTATTTCCCTGATTTTGATGTTTTTATTGTGGTTATATTTGTGGAAAATATACACTGAAGCATTTGGAGTGATGGGTGTGGAGTTGGGATTTTATTTCACTTTTATTACAAGCTAATCAGTTAGCCTGTTACTATTTCAAAGATGCTGGTAGAAGAGACCTGGGCCAGAGACAAAGTATTTTATTACTCCTGGCATAGGAAATAGTGTGAACAGTGGGAAATATGTCTATTCCCCATTTCCATTGGACACAACACAGAGAGCCCAGATGGCACCTGCATATGCAGTGGGTTGCAATACCAGGAGAAGAAACACTGAACTTGGGGAGCCTGCTGTTTTATAGGAAACAGTAAGCAAGCCTGATCTTTGTCCAGAATGTTACCTCACACATCAAGGTTGCTCAGTGCAAACAGAACCCTGATACATTCCCAAAGGAATAAAACATATGTCCAGTAAAAACATGTACAGGAATTTTTGCAGCAGTATTCGTATTATTTCTACTACCTTAATATTGGAAACAACAAAACTCCCATCAATGGTAGAGCATAAACTGAGTATTTGTGGCAATAAAAAGGAATGAACTACTGTTACATAAAACAACATGGATGAATCTTACAAACATAAGTTAAATTACCGAGCACAAATATATATAAAAAATGTCTATAGTGCATTGTTTCATTTATATAAAGTTGAAAAGTAATGGCACTAATCTGTGGAGATAGAGGTAAGAGAGATGAGATCCCGAGGGTACTGACTAGAAGGGACATGAGGGGGGCTTCTGAGATGACAGTAATTTTTTTTCATCAGTTTGGTGATAATATGGTTATGTTCACTCTGTGATACTTCATTGAGCTGAACACATGATCTATGCAATTTTCTGTTTTACTTCAACAAAAGATTTAAGTGTGAAAAAAAAATACTAGCATATGTTTATTGTATAAGTGAAATAATACAAAGAGGTGTAAAGGAAATGCTAAGAGCTTTCACAGCTTCCTCGTCCGCTGATTTATCCATTTTTAATAGGCCAGATGCATCCTTTTATATATCCTCCTAGTTAAACAAGCAAATATCATCATTTATACAAAAATATCTCCAGTGTCTCTTCTCTGTTTCAGTGTTTGTTTTCCATTATATAACAAACTTTATAGACTTAAAACTCTAATATTTTTGACAATTTGTCATGGACTTTTCTATAGTTGGAATGTCTATGTCTAATTCTTCTACCTTCACATGAAAATCCTATATAATAAAAGAATAATATGTAAATTGACCCTAAAGGCAGAACAACCGGGAATGACTGGTCGCTATGATGTGCACTGACCACCAGGGGGCAGATGCTCAATGCAGGAGCTGCTCCCTGCTGGTCAGTGTGCTTCCACAAGGGGAGTGCTGCTCATCCAGAAGCTGGCTCATGGCTGGCCAGTGCAGTGGCAGTGGCAGGAGCTTCTCCCACCTCTGCGACAGTGCTAAGGGTGTCCGACTAGCAGCTTAGGCCCACAACCTGTGTGGGGAGCAGGGCTAAGCTGTTAGTCAGACATCCCCTGAGGGCTCCCAGACTGCCCGAGGAATGTCTGACTGCCAGCTTACGTCTGCTGTCCTGGGGAGCAGGCCTAAGCCATTAGTTGAACATCCTCTGAGGGCTCCCAGGGTGCCAGAGGATGCAGGCCTGGCTGAGGGACCCCCACCCCCTGACGAAGTGCATGAATTTTTGTGCACTGGGCCTCTAGTCTTACCTAATAATAGACAAACATGCAAATTGACTATACCTTCACTACGCCCCAAGGCACGTGCACCAGCCAATCAGAGCGACTATATGCAAATTAACCCAACCAAGATGGCGGCCGGCAGCCACAGAGCTGGAGCAAGCAGGAGGCTTGGTTGCCCTGGCGATGGAAGAAGCCAAGCTTCCCGGCCAGCTGCTGCCTCCTCTCAAGGCAACAAAGTTTCAATTATAGAAGATAAATAAACCCCAGATACCTGCTTCCAGTCGCCATGGCCACGGAGCTGGAACGAATAAAAAAAAAAAAAAAAAAAAAAGGAAAGGCTAGGAGCTTCGGTCACCAGGGGGCTTGGTCAGTCTGAAAACAGCCATCAGCCCCTCACCCAGGCTGGCCAAACCTCCATGGGGTGAGGGTCCCCACTGGGGGGCTTGACCAGCCTGCAAACAGCCATCAGCCCATCATCCATGCTGGCCAGGCACCCCAGCAGGACCCCCACCCAGATCCAGGACACCCTTCAGGGCAAATCAGTCGGTCCCCACCCATGCACCAGGCCTCTATTCTATATAATAAAAGGGTAATATGCAAAGTGACCCTAACAACAGAACCACTGGGAATGACTGGTCACTATGACACACACTGACCACCAGGGGGCATATGCTCAATGCAGGAGCTGTCCCCTGGTGGTCAGTGCACTCCCACATGGGGAGCTCTGCTCAGCCACAAGCCAGGCTGATGGCTGCCACCACAGTGGTGGTGGTGGGAGCCTCTCCTGCCTCCTCAGCAGTGTTCAGGATATCTGACTGCAGCTTAGGTCTGCTCTCTGCTGGCAAGTGGACATCCCCTGAGGGCTGCCCGGCTGCCAGAGGGATGTCTGACTGCCAGCTTGGGCCCGACCCCCCAGGGAGCGGGCCTAAGCCAGCAGGTGGACATCCTCCGAGGGATCCCAGACTGCAAGAGGGCATAGGCCAGGCTGAGGGACCCCCCCGAGTGCAAAAATTTTTGTGCACCAGGCCTCTAGTGTTACATAAATAAGAACATATACTGTCATTTTTAATGAAGCCTTTTTTTTCTGTGTTCTCCCATATGATCTCTCTGACTTTTTGAAAATTTGGTATTTTTCTCCCTACTTATATTATTATTTATAAATGTATAGTTTGTCTATACAATCATTTATGTATATAAAATGAAAATTTACATAAAATGTATAAAAAATATTTGTATTAATATTCTCATACTTCCCTGGTCAGTGTGGTTCAGTTGGTTGGAGTGCCCTCCATGTGGATAGGAAATGGGTTCAATTCTCAGTCAGGGCATATACCCAGATTTTGGTTTTGATGCTTCTCTCTCTTTTTCTCTCTCTTGTTTCCTCTTCCTTCCTCTCTGTCTGAAAGCATGTCCTAGGGTGAAGATTAAAACAATTTTGTGAATATTCTCATACTTTTTAATTTTTTTACTATTTATACTCTCTTAATCCCAAAATAGACTTAATGTAGCACTTTCATACATTTAATAATCGAAACTCAATATAGTACATAGACATTCAAAATATTATACAAATATACATAGCTATTTTAAATACAGCATGCTAAATGTGGAAAAGTGTGAGTAGTTTTAGTTTTCATCCCAATTTAAATATTATTTAAGGCATTTTGGGTAAAAGTACTTTCTTTGAATTAAACATAAGACTTTACCAGGATATATTGTTTGCACCTACTGGAAGCAAATGGAAATGTTAGGCCTAATAATATGCATTCATTTTTCTGACTACTATCTCCATTTTATCTACTTCTCTCCAGTGGGGAAAAACCTCATTATTAAATCATTAATAGTAATTTTAATGTTGTTGCTTATAAGAAGTTATAGCTAGTTAACTAGGTATTCTTTTATTACACTTAATTTTAAATGATCTCTTACCTTTTGGAGGATATCATAATTTCAACAAATAATTAACTTTGCTTTCTACTTTTAAAGAAAATTACCCTGGCCTTTGATGGTTTTGCTCAGTGGATAGAGTGTTGTCCTGTGGACCAAAGGGTCCCAGGTTCGATTCCAGTCAAGAGCACATACCTTGGTTGCAAGCTCCTCCCTGGCCTGGGCCCTGGTCAGAGCTCATGCAGGAGGCAACTAATTGATGTGTTTCTCTCACATCGATGTTTCTCTTTGTCTTCCCCTCTCTCTTCCACTCTCCCTAAAAATCAATGGAAAAATGTCCTCAGGTGAGGATTAACAAAAAATAACAAATAAATAAAAGTACAGTTTTTTAAAAAAAGAAGAAAATTACCCTGTAACTTGACCTGAATTTCTTCAGAAATCATGGCTAATTAACATGTAGAACTAAAATAAACTCAACGGTATTTTATGGCTCTTTGGTTTTTAATTTTCACTGGATGATATTTTTTCCATTGATTTTCAGAGAGAGTGGGAGGGAGGGAAGGAAGGGGAGTGGGAAAGGGGGGAACAATGATGGAAAGAAAGACACATTGATTGGTTGCCTCCCACATGCACCCTGAACGGGGCCAAGAATAGAACCTGCAACCCAAGTATGTGACCTTGACTGAAAATCAAACCCACAATCCTTCAGTGTGCCAGCCAGAGCTCTAACCAATGAGGCACACCTACCAGAGCTATGGCTTTTTTTTTTTTTAAAGAAAAAAGTAATATTAGCATCATTAGAGTTTACAAAAAGTTTATATTCCTTTACTAGAGGCCTGGTGCATGAAATTCATGCACTGAAGGAGAAGGAGTTGTTCAGCCCAACCTGTGCCCTCTTGCAGTCTGGAATTCCTCACTCCTTACCACCTGCTGCTCGCTGTTCCTTACCACTTAGCTCGCTGCTCCTTAGTGCTGCTGCGGAGGCCGGAGAGGCTCTCGCCACTGCTGCTGTTCTTGCCAGCTGTGAGCCCAGCTTCTAGCTGAGTGGCACTCCCTCTGTGGGAGTGCACTGACCACCAGGGGGCAGCTCCTGCATTAAGCATCTGTCCCCTGGTCATCAGTGCACATCATATGGTCACTTAGGCTTTTATTATATAGATAAAGTTAAGCAGGAATAAGGAACATCAATTCAATGACCTTAAAAAATTCTTGATTTAAAAATTCATCATCATAAATTTGTGTCAGGTATGGAAAAATATGTAGAGATATACTTTATAAGTAATTTTTATTTGATGCTGACTTTCTATCTGAGGCAGGTGATTTATAAGTCAGAAGTAATAACAGTACCTATTCTTTATTTAAAAAAATAGGAAATAAATTTTAGAGACAGGACTCTGGGGAGCCAGCCTGAAGTTATGCAAGAGAAAGAGAGCATTTTTCCTTGTACACTGCAAGCATGTCAAACTCGCAGCCCATAGGCCACATGTGGCCCACAATGAATATTTTTTGACCCAGCCAATATAACGGTATGTAAGAAATGTTTTAATAAAAATATTGTAACTTAATTTTTACAATATCCTGTTATACATAATTATTAATAATGAACTACAATGTTCACTAATGACTGATTACAATAATCATGTTGCATTCATTTCTCTTACGCACCTTATGTGCAGGCACACCATCTCTCTCCACTAATACTAGCAGCAAATATTTTAGCAGCCGATTGCCATGTCATTAGTTTTGTAATGACTTGTTTGGTGTGCACAACAGGAAATATTTCACTTTTGTAGAACAAGAAAAATAGGTTTATTTGCATTACACTTAATAATTTATGCAGTTATTCAGTGTCTGGTAAGTTAATGTTCAAGAAAAAATATTAATTTTTATTAAAATGTTCTATTATTTTATGTTACTCATTTATTTCAGCCCTTTGTATTCAGCATGTCTCTATTGAAATAAACCTACGTTTCTATGAAAATGGAAGCTTTTGTGTTTTTGCGGCCCACATAAACTTAAACCTTGTTTATTTGGCCCGTGTTAGCCTTTGAGTTTGACATGCTTGTTGTACAGCATCACTCATCTGATATGTTTTTAAGTCTGAGATTGGGTCTGGATTGAGGATCATGCCAGGGTGACAGGATCTGGATACTTTTTTGTTTGCAGCATTTCTGTTCATTAGGCTTTGGGAATCATCTCATTTTTCTTTCCTTTTTTTGCTTTGTTTGTTTGTTAATCCTCATCTGAGGATATTTTTTTGATTTTAGAGAGAATGTGAAAGGGAGGAGGAGAGACAGAGAGAGAGAAACATCGATGTGAGAGAGACACATTGATTGGTTGCCTCCCACAGGGGCTGGGGATGGAGCCTACAACTGAGGTACGTGCCCTCGATCAGAATTGAACCTGAGACTCTTCAGTACTCAGGTTGACGCTCTAACCATTGAGCAATTGGCTAGGGCTGGAATCATCTCATCTTAATCAAATAGTCTTCCTCTTCTTTTCTCCTCTGAGATTACTACAAGACACTGTTTTCACTCTTTTAGACATAAGGAATAGAGCTGACCTCAATAATTCACAGTCCATATTTTATCAGGCCTCTCACACCAAGCTGGTGCTTCACAAAGGTGGCTCCCCAAGCTTTTCTCTCAGTTCTTCTCTCCATGGTACAAAGTGCCAGCTAGTGTTGAAGGCTCTGTTCCTTGGTCTCATGATTGAATTTCTTGTTCATAATGAATCACTTCATCTTTGACACCAGGCATCTCTTTGAACAGACTGGCTGAACACTGAAAACCAAATAACCCCAGGTGTCAGCTCTTCGTTATGAGGAATGTAATCAATCATAATCATACACCAATTGCTGGAAAGCAATTCAATTTTGCTAACCAGTTACTGTTGACAGCTTTGCTATCAAATCTCCTATGATAGAGTCTTACCTGACTTAGATCTTGCTGTTTCTGTGTACTTACTGCTTTAAGCTGAACCCCCAAATTCCATTGTATTAATATTTAAAATTAAAATTGACAATTACCCTAACACAGTGACAGAATGCTGCTGCTGAATGCCATGGAATTTCTCATTAATATTCACTTGTAGTTTGTAGAGAAATGGTTTAACAACTAAGCAACATACCTATAATTCAAATATTGATTAACTGATCCATAAATCTGTGTTCATAAAAAGAATTGCTTTTAACCATCTGTATTTGATTTTATGGTCTTAGCATTTTCAAAATTTATCATATTTCAGTAATAACACCTAATGTGCTTTTTCTAGTAGGTTGGTTATTAGAAAATATTTTCTAATTTTCTGATCAGCATAACTTTGCTTTAGGTTGCCAGGAATGACAACCTAATTTTCCAGTGAGATCTTTACCTAAAGGCTTAATAACCCTGAAATGCATATTATCATCATTAAACATGATTTACTGAATATATTTTAAGAACCTAAGACTGAACTAAGAATCTGATTTTCCTTACCCCAAATTAGTATGATACTTAGTTTGAATTATTTTGTTGATTGTGGCAATTTATTCCCTCTATGTTTAAACTATACACACATATGTCATGTTGTAACATTAGATGACCATGTGCCCACCAAAGAGTAAATAAACAACCACCATCCTAACTGGATGTCTTTGTAAATTAAAAAAAAACAAACCCAAAACCTTAATTTTTATATAAGAAAGTTTATTTATTTGTTCATCAACAAATATTTATTGAATGCATAAGGTATTATACTAATTTCTGCTGTGGGATATATAGATGAATAACACTGTTCTTTAAGGTATCTTATAAGCAAGTACACTGATGAGGAATGTATGCAAAAACCACATACAAATTCCACTTCTTACTTATTTTTCCACAAACTCTAGGTTTGTGAGAATGAAAGAGAGAGAGAGAGAGAGAGAGAGAGAGAGAGAGAGAGAGAGAACAAAATTATTGCAGAAATGAAGTTTCTCTTTGGGACCTGTCATATTTGGACATCACTGAAAAACACATGTGATGAAGCCAGAACAGAGGAACACAAAATTTTAGTGTCCTGGAGGACAGTTAGAATGTAGATTATTGGGCCTCACCCTAAAGGTTTCTCATGCAGTGGGTGTAGGGTGGGGCCTGAGAATTTGCTTTTTTGACAAGTTTCCAGGTGATGCTCATACAAGTTTTCCAGAAACCAGACTTAGAAAATAACACTGGATTTTTAGTAAAAATTACATAAAGGCATTTTCTTTCTTCCTTTTTTTAAAAAAAGAATTTGCCTTTATTGATTTTAGAGAGGGGAAGGTAGAGGGAAAGAGAGAGAAACATCCTATATAATAAAAGGGTATTATGCAATTAGACCAAACAGCAGAACAACCAAACAACCAATCAAAGCATAATATGCTAATGATATGCTAAGGCTGCTCAACTGGTGGCTATAACATGTACTGACCACCAATGGGCAGTCAACTGGTCTACCAGTCATTATGACACACACTGACCACTAGGGGCAGATGCTCTGACTGGTAGGTTAGCTTGCTGCTGGGGTCCGGCCGATCAGGACTGAGCTCGACGGGCCGGACATGCGCTGGAGCCCTCCTGCGGTCCCTCCCCTGTCTGGTCATGCACCGGTGGGGTCCCTCAGCCTGGCCTGTACCCTCTCGCAATCTGGGCCTTCTCTGGGGATGTCGGAGAGCCAGTTTCAGCCTGATCCCGCAGGCCACTCCCCTTGGGAGGGTGCCAGAGGCAGAGCTCATGGCTGACTAGAGCTGCTGCAGCAGCACAAGCCTCTCCCAAAGGGCACTAATTGGGTGCAAGCCTGTGGCAGGCACAGTGGGGCTGGGATGAGTGGGAGCCACAGGTAGGAGCTACAGGCAGCATTGGACTGTGGGTTTCAGCCTGATCCCTGTAGGCCACCCAGAGGGACTCCACCCGTGCACAAATTCGTGCACTGGGCCTCTAGTCAATGATAAAAGAGAACCATTGATTGGCTTGCATCCCAACTGGGAATTGCATCATGACCTACTGGCTCATAGGTCTATGCTCAACCACTGAGCAACACCAGCCAGGCCATTTCTTTTTAAAGCATTTCTTTCCTTCTTTTCCTCTCTGTTCCTCCTACAAAATTAATATCCAGAAATCTGTTGCACTTTTATAAACCAATAATGAACTATCTGAAAGATTAATTAATAAAACAATCCCATTTACAATTGTACTAGAAAAATAAAATACCTAGTAATAAATTTAACCAAGGAGGTAAAATACCTGTAAAAGACACTGAAGAAAGAAAGTGAAGATACAAATAAATGGAAGCATATATTGTGCTCATGGTTAGGAAGAACAATATTATTAAAATGTCTATACCATCCTAAACACTCTATAGACTTAATTCAATCTCTATTAAAATAGCAAAGACTTTTTTTACAGAAGTAGAACAAATAATTCCAAAATTTATATGGAACCACAAAAGACCCTGAATAGCCAAAGCAATATTGAGAAAGAAGAACCTGATATCAAGCTATACTATGAGGCTATATTAATTAAAACATCATGGTACTGGCATAAAAGCAGACACATGCATCACAAGAGGTTCAGAGACTTTATTCTGACCCCAATTTTAAAATACTTATTAAATATATATATATATATATATATATATATATATATATATATATATTTGTATTGATTTCAGAGAGGAAGAGAGAGTGAAAAAGTTATAGAAACATCAATGATGAGAGAGAATCATTGATCAGCTGCCTCCTGCATGCTTCCTACTAGGAACAGAGCTGGAAACCAGGGCATGCTCCCAGACCAGGAATCCAACTGTGATATTTTAATAGAGATTGTATTAAATCTATACAGTGTTTTGACCTATTACTAGGTTCATAGGTCAAGGCTCAAACACTGGAGCCACACCGGTGGGGTCTGACCCAAATTTTAATCAGTGAGAAAAGAAAGAATAGAAATAATGATGCTTGTCATCTAGACCTTCCTAGGAATATATTTCTCATATAGTTACTCATTTCTTTGTTATTTATTCTACAGCTACATTGGCTTTGGCCAATTTGTGGAACAATCAACTTCTTTCTTGGTTTGGGAACTGTGTATACTTTCTCCTGCGGGAATGATTTTACCCTATGTTTCACATTCTTTAAATCTGTTTAATGGGCAATTACTTTCCAGACCTTCCTGGGTGAAGTAGGCCTCTCTCTCCATTACTATTTCATTGAACAGCACTTCCTTTCCTTTAGCACTAATCATAGTCCAATAACATTTTTTTAAGTCCTTTGTCTCAGACACAAAATGTAGATCTTCCAATGCCTACCAGAGTATCTGGCTCATAAAATGCCTTCAATAAATACTTTTCAAACAAAAGAGGAGGAGGTGGTAGAGGGCATAGAGAGGAAAAATGGCGATGGAAATAAATAAATAAATAAATAAATAAATAAATAAATAAATAAATAAGAAAGAAAAGCATTCAGGGAAGGTGAATTTGATTTGAATTAACTTTTAGTGAATTTAAATGCCAGGCATAGGTTTCTGTGTGTTTTCCTAATACTTATGTCACAGGATTCCAAGTCAGAAGGAATAGGGAAACTAAGACAGGAAAATTAAATAAAGGCCAAACAGTGTGGAAATTTGCAGCCAGCTTGTAACCAACAAGCCATTATCTTCCCCAGCCAAGGACATGAGCAAATGGTTAAAAAAACCCCTCCCAACTAAGAGAATGCAGAAAGGGAGGGGTGAAGGGGAAAGCAAAAAAGGGCAGTTTTACTCCTTAAGCAGAGAAGCCAACAATTTTAAGGCTTGGCAAGATAAAGTTGTCAGGTGCTTCTCATGATTTCTGGAAAGGCCACAACAAAGTAAAAAAAGGAACTTTGAAAATTAATCTATGCCAAATATTCAACGAAGAAATTTTAAATCCTATAAACAAAAGGGTATATAAATACACTTTGGATCCCCACCCAACCTGCTCTTCAAATTAGCGGTAAGCCTGTCTGCATTGTCATAAATCAGATGTATCAGTTCGCTTGCTTTGCTTTTTCAATAAAGGTGCATGCTTTAATTGCTTTAATAAAGTGGCTTTTCACAATACAGTCAAGGTCCTTCATATAAACACATTTATATGAGAAGACAAGAATCGAGATTGGGAACAGCTCTCTCCCGCTGAGCTGTTCGGACAGGGGGCTGTCCTGTCCGTAACACCTCTCTGTTGTTGGGGAGAGGAGGCTGACTATAACATCAGTTTATACTTTCATAGATTCAGGATTATGAAATCCTTTTAATCCCATAAATATTAACCCAGAACGCTAAACCTGACTGCAATTCAGACCACGTTGGTCCCCTCCTCTCACGCTGAGGGCTTTGCTCCGCCTCCCTTTAGCTTCTCCAGCCTTATCACTTCCCTGGGCCTGGCAGAGCGGAGCGGTGCCTGCAGAGCCATCCCCGGCGCATGCGCGGCACACAGCGCACGCGCAGTACTCGGCTGCCGGTCTGCAGCGGCCACGGCTGAGCTGGGGGCGGACTCCTGCGCTATGGCCGAGGGGAGCGCGGAGGCAGTCGCAGTCCCCGCGTCCGGGGCTGCCAACGGCCTCAGCAATGGGGCAGGCGGGCCCTCGGCGCAACCCAACAACCCGCTGTCGCGGAAGCTGCATAAGATTTTGGAGACGCGGTTGGACAATGACAAGGTAACCGGAGCTGGCTGGACCTGGGACGCGCGTCGCCCGCGAGGCTGAACCGGGACCCTCTGTCCGATTCCCAGTCCCCCACCCGGAGGACACCCCGGACCCTCGCGGGGAGGGTGACGAGGGAGGCGAGGAGCCCTGGGAAAGGAAAGCGGTTTCCTGGGTATCCCTCCTATTTGAAAAGGTTCTTGATAACTTCGGATCTGGGAGGAGAAGCGTGGGGCCCCTTGCGAAACCTCGGGGTTGTTGGGGTCTGAATTGGGAGAGGGTAGGAGAAAAAACCGAAGCCAAAGCGCAGAATACAAGAGACACCGTGAGTCGGGGACACGAGGACCAGGAGGGCAGGGTCAGGTGTAACTGAGCATTTCCATTGACAAGTGAAAACAATTAAAGTATGACATTATTTTATTTCTTATTTATGTTATATTTTATGTAAAGCAACGCGAAAGAACTTGCTCGTGGCTAAGATGAAATAATATTTAATGGTCTAAGTACTTCCTGCGATTTGTGGGCTCAAGCTGTATTTCTGTACAAAATAGATTGTCCACATCCTCACCCAAGTATTTCCTGAAATTTAGATTGGACTTTCTAGCTCCTGTAATAGCTGGCGATCTCTTCTCTATCACCGAGTCTCTAGGTAAATTGGCCTCAGTGATAATATATCACTGAGCTTTATAAATTTGTAGGTTACTGAAAACAAGCTGTCGATAAGAATTTGTGTGTAAAAAATAACAGTATAATATAATGAGTAAGACTGTCTCTAGGCTACCACTTATTAGATAAAACCACCAAATTGGTGCATTATGATTTAAGTAAATCTGTTAACTTCTTTAAGCTTATGTTTTATTATTTCTAAATTGTGAATACTGCTAGTAACCTCAGGATTGTTGTGAGGGTTCAATGAAAGAATCCAGGTGCCGAAACCGGTTTGGCTCAGTGGATAGAGCGTCGGCCTGCGGACTGAAGGGTCCCAGGTTTGATTCCGGCCGGGGGCATGTACCTGGGTTGCGGGCACATCCCCAGTGGGAGATGTGCGGGAGGCAGCTGATCGATGTTTCTCTCTCATCGATATTTCTAACTCTCTATCTCTCTCCCTTCCTCTCTGTAAAAAATCAATAAAATATATTTAAAAAAAAAAAAAAAAAAAAAAAAAAAAAAAAAAGAATCCAGGTGAAGTGCTCAGACAAGTGCCAGGCACTTAACTGTTTGTTATTAAATGTTAATTTTATCATACAACTTATTAAGTGTTTAAAACAGTGTCAAATATTGATATTTATTATCTCATTTAATACAGCTACTCCAATAAATTGACATTATTTCCTTTTACCCATGAGAAAAAGAAGGTATGTAGAGAGTGTAAGTTACATCATATAACTAGTAATTGGTGGAGTTGTAATTTACACTCAAGTCTGTGTGATTTTGTTCATTCAGCATTTACTGACTACTTCTTTGTAGTCAGTAAATGCTGTAGCCAAGCCCTAACACATTCCAAGAGGGTAGTCTAAAGAGCCCATGGACAAAGACAACAGTGTGGTGAAAGCCTGGGGAGGGGGTGTGGCAAAGGGGAAAATGGGGGACGTTTGTAATAGTGTCAACAATGACAAAAAAGATATTTTTTCTCTCTCTTAAGTATTAAATTGAATTTAAATAGCTTTACTATTTTTGTCAATCTAGCCAGTATTTCAAAATAACATTGTAACTGAAACATGGAAGGGGAAGCCTGTTAGACTATATAGTGTGTTAGTTTGGTTGTAGGAATTCATATATGTAAGATTTAGGTTCCTGTTTTATATCTTGGGCCTGGTCCTCTGTCCTCTCTCCTCTATTCATCTCTCTATGGAAGAACTCTCTTATTTTCATAGTTTTAAATACCAAAAAGCATTATGACTCAGATTTATAATCCTATTTCTGACATCTCTACGGAGATCCAGATTTGTACAATCATTTGTCCATATGGCACCTCCAATTGGATACTTGATCGACATAATGAAAACTTAACATCACTAGAACTCTTTTTCTCCAAACTGGTTCTCTCCCCACTGTTAGTAAAGAACATAATCTTTTACCCATATAATCAAGAAGCATGTAAGTAGTGTTTGATACCTGTCATTTTTTTTTTCACATCCCACATCCAATCCATTAACAAGTCTTATAGGCTCTACCTTGAAAAAAATATTTTTTGCAATGTCACCTGCGGTACTACTACCATGTTGGTGTACGCTACTGTCAAATCTTGCTTGGATTGTTTTAGTTTTTCCCTACTTGCTGCTTTTCTTGCCCCCTTCTACCACCCATCCTCACAAAGTTGGAACAAACTTTTAAATATGTAAAGCATATTACATTACTCCTTTGCTTAAAACCTCTAGTAGTTTCCCTTAGCTTTAGTCACATTGGCCTTTCTGCTGCTTTAGGATCTTTGTATTCATTTCCTTTGTCTGTAGAAGGCTTTGCCCCCACTGATGCCTCTTTCCTATCACTGAGGCCTAAGTTCAAAAGTTACATCAAAGAGGCCTTCCTCTCCAAGTTTCTTTACATTTTGCTTCTATTTACTCAGTTCCTAGCCTGCAGGCTACCGTTGGTATTTATTTCTTTTATATATCCTTCCAGAAGAAGATTTATATAAGCATATAAGAATTTTCAGCTTTTTAAAAAATATATATATATTTTTATTGATTTCAGAGAGGAAGGGAGAGGGAGAGAGAGCTAGAAACATCAATGATGAGAGGGAATCATTGATCGGCTGCCTCCCGCACGCCCCCCACTGGTGATCGAGCCTACAACCCGGACAAGTGCCCCTGACCAGAATCGAACCCAGGACCCTTCAGATTGCAGGATAGTGCTCTATCCACTGAGCCAAACCAGCTAGGGCAAATTTTCACCTTTTTAAAATGGATGTATCATAATTTCTTTAACCAATCCCCTTTAAATAGACATTAAAGTCATTTCTAATCTTTGCAATTACAAACAGTTCTGAAGTAAATAACCTTGTATACATGCCACAATACACAGTAAGTATATCCTTATTATGTTTCAGAAATAATACTGGTACTGTTCAGTAATGTGAAGGTCATTCAACATTTTGGGGGTTGTTTAACGGGAAAAAATTATTTGAAAATGATTTTATTAATTTTTGACGCGAGACTTAGGAAAACATTTGAAAATTGTTCCCAATAATTTTCTTCTATCATCACTTGTTTAGGAAATGTTGGAAGCTCTCAAGGCACTTTCAACCTTTTTTGTTGAAAATAGTTTGCGGACTCGAAGAAATTTACGTGGAGATATTGAACGCAGAAGTTTAGCCATCAATGAAGAATTTGTGAGCATTTTCAAGGAAGTGAAGGAAGTATGTAAACTCTTTTCATTAAGCATTTATTGAAAATTTACTATATGCCTGACTCTGTACTAAGTATTTTTATTAATTAGGTTGACATATTTGCTATTCATGTATCATGTTCAAATAGAAAATTTAACTACTTACTCTAGAAGCATCTGGGCCTGTGGATTAGAGTGATTTCTGAATTTGTGACTTCCACTAATGCTGGTTCTTAAAAAGTTGTAACATTTTTTCTAGGATATTCTCTGTGGAATTTTAGCTTTTTAAACTATAATAATGATAATAAAAAATAACAATTCTCTGAATAGTTTTCCAGTAGAGATATTCCCTCATTGAATAAACCTCCCTTGGATAACCACTTCCCCGTTGGAGGTAATTAAGGTTGAATTCCTTTAAAACATTTTAAATTATGAAAATTTCAGATTAATTAAGATGAATACTTCAGTGTGTAAATAATGATTCATCATACTTGAGTGAGCAGTCTACTCATCAGGTAAAATGAATTTTATTTTTTATGGTCTATTTTCATTATATAATATATTGTTAGTTATGTTAATATGACATCATAATATTACATAGTTAATATTTCTGTGTGAGTTGTATGAGAGTGATACATGGTTTCAATGAGTACTTAATAAAAACATTTTAAACAGCTTAGTAGGTTTTCATTGAGTAAAGACTAGTAACCTAGAAGGTTAAATGGAAAGTAAAGTGGTGTTCACCAAAATAGGAAGAACCGGTAGCAATGAGCACATCCAGATTTGGCTCTCTAAACACCCTTTCCCACTGAAAGAAACAATGTTATCAGTACCAGAAAGTAAGAAAGCTGTCTATGATGATTGGGAAAGTATCAGAAAGACTGGAGCTACTTGAAAAGGCTTCTACTGACCAAACGTAGGACTATTTGAGCATCAGTAAGAATAACTCAGTGGACTGAAACACATCAAACATGTTTAGTCTGTGAATTCATAATGATATCGAAAACTGAACAAAACCCTCATTAGTTATCTTTGGTGGATATAAGAGAACCAACTTATTATTTTGAAAACTTTTAAATAAAAGGAAAGAATTAAACATTAATCCTACCTTTTATACCAATTATATAGGGTTGTTGAGGGCAAGCTTTTCTTTATAGAAATACTAGAGGCCCGGTGCACGACATTTGTGCACTGTGGGGGGAGAGGGGGCTCAGCCTAGCCTGTGCCCTGTCACAGTCCAGGACCCCTCACTGCTTACCGCCTGCCTGCTCGCTGCTCCTTAGCACTGCCACGGAGGCGGGAGAGGCTCCCACCACCACTGTGCTCTCCAGCCAGCTGTGAGCCTGGCTTCTGGCTGAGCAGCACTCCCCCTGTGGGAACGCACTGACCACCAGGGAGCAGCTTCTGCATTGAGCATCTGCCCCTTGGTAGTCAGTGCACATGATAGCAACCAGTCATTCCACCATTCAGTCGATTTGCATATTAGGCTTTTATTATATAGGATTCCAGCTAATAAATGAAGAAGAAATGGTAGAATTAGATTAGAAGTTGCAACCACTCTTGAATATGTGGGTCTAGCTCAGGGTTTTTCAACATTCTACATTTTATAATGTAGAATGTTTAGTAGCATCTCTAGCCTCTAAACACTAGATGCCAGTAACACCATTTCCCCCCAGTTATTTCAATCAAAAAATGTCTCTAGACAATGCCAAATGCCCTTTTGCAGGGCAAAACTGCCCCAGTTGAGAACCATTGATCAAGCCTTTAGTCATCACTCGCTGCTACCTTCACAAAAAGAGGAAAAACCATATATATGACTATTAATAAAGGTATACAACACCAGAATTCTTGCCAGAAAATGGAACCAGATATAATCAAGCTTCTAGATCTAACTGCTGCAGTTTATAGGAAATGCAGGCATCAGAGGAGTATATTAACAGCACAAAGACTGTCAGCAAAATCTGGAATGTTGGAAACTGTATGGGCAAATGAACTGGTTTCTTCAACAAATAAATTGTAAAAAAAAAAGAAGATAGATAGAGAAAGAAAGAAAAAAAGGAAGGAAGAAAGAAAAAGAGAGAGAGGGAGGGAGGGAGAGAGGGAGGGAGGGAGGGGGAGGGCCCTGGCTAGATAATCCAGTTGGTTAGAGAGCCTCCCTGATACGCCAAGGTTTCAGGTTTGATCCAGTTCACATATAAGAATCAACCAATGAGTGAGTAAATAAGTGGAACAAGAAATTGATCTTTCTCTTTCTCTCTCTCTAAGCAATAAAAAAAAAAGAAATATTCAATTAATTACTGTTTGTGAATCTTCTTTAGTTCCTGATGTGAACAAATTGGTAAAAAATTGAGACAATTGGGGAAATTTGAACACTGATTAGATATTTGTTATTAAGAGATTATTATTAAATGATTAGATATGTAAATAGCATTGTGTCTTTTTTTTTGAGTCCTCATAGAAATACATATGGATATGTTTATGGATGAAATTATATGATATCTGGAATTCAAAATGATTTTGTTTGTGGGGGAAGGAGAAAGTGGGTGGGGAGAGAGGAAGAAAGTGGGTAGAGATGAAACAAAGGTGGTCACAAGTTGGTAATTGTTGAACCAGATAATATGTACATGGGCATTCATAGTATCTCAACTTTTGGATATTTTTGAAAATTCTACATAACAAAAAAGATTTTAAAGAATTTATCATACTCTAGTTGTATTTCACAACCTATAATTTTATTTAATTAGGGAAAAAAGAAGACAGTTTACTCTAAGTTCAAAGACTACAGTGTAAAAAGCTCTTGAATTACAATTTAGCAAATCTCTAGATTTAAGTCATATATTAAGAGATGTAATTTCTATTATTTTACAAAGCAAACCCATTTAATATGGTAGCTAAAGTAAATATTAGAAGTAGTTATTATTGACCTAGCTGACTGATAATGTCATAGTACTATTCTTTTTATATTATACAGTAAAATTTAAGGGAATGGTGAGATGAGTTTGTGTATCTGCTATTGCTGATATCAATTGATACCTGCTTCTTTTATTATTTATATCAAAACAGTTTAGAACTTAGTTTAGTAATTTGAATTACATACTGTTTATAGGCAGATATAAAGAGTAGCATTTGAAAATATCTAAAACATCTGGTGCTATAATTTTTATAATATAAAGTACTTAATAGAGAGAAGGGAAAAAATCTTAATTCTAGAACTGAGATTTATGCTTGTATTCTTATAAGTGACTTCCTAATTCTGGTTCATCCTCATGTTTTATTTATAGCCCTGCTTGGCTGCTTTATTTTTATTTTTGTTGATTTTAGAGAGAGAGAGGAAGGGAAAGAGAGAGAGAGAGAGAGAGAGAGAGAGAGAGAGAGAGAGAGAGAAACATCAATTTTTATTGTTCTACTTATTTATGCATTCATTCTTTTGAAAAATTATTTATTATTTATTTATTTACATATTTTTATTGAATTTATTGGGGTGACATTGGTTAACATAAACATATAGGTTTTAGGTGTGGGTTTCTATGTTACAAAATGTGTATATTGCACTGTGCCCACCATGTAAAGTCAAATCTTCTCCTGTCACCTTATATTAGGACCGCTTTCTTCTTCCACCCCCTTCCCTCTGATATCCACCACACTGTTCTTTGTGTTCACGAGTTTCAGTTTTATATCCCACATATAAGTGAAATCATATGGTTCTTGTCTTTTTCTGACTGACTTGTTTCACTTAGAATAATGTTCTCAAGGTCAATCCATGTTGTTGCAAGTGGCAGTATTTTATCCTTTCTATGGCTGAGTCGTATTTCATTGTGTATATGTACCACATCTCCTTTATCCAGTTCTTTATCGCAGGGCACTTTGGTTGTTTCCATGTCTTGGTCACCATGAATAATGCCGCAGTGAACATAAGGTTGCATATATCTTTGTGAATACATGATTTCGAGATTTTTGGGTATATATCCAGAAGAGGGATTGCTGAGTCATACAGTAGTTCTATTCTCAATATTTTGAGGAATCACCAGACTTCCTAGTTTGTGTACCAGTCTACATTCCCACCAGCAGTGAATGAGGGTTCCCTTTTTTCCACATCATTGGTTGATTCTTGTATGTGCCCCGACCAGGGATGGAACTTGCAACCTTGTCATTTCAGGACAGTGCTCTAACCAGCTGAGCTACTTGGCTAGGGCTTGGCTGCTTGATGCCCCCAGTTGGCCCACCCCTTCATAAAACTGTCCAGTTTCTACTAGAACGTCTGTCTGGGCATTGTGTTGAAAGGGGCCAGACCGTAAGACCCAGTCTACCACTGAAACTTTCATTCTTCGCATATCTTTCTGTTATGAGACACTGAATTGAAGTAGGAAAAAGAAGGTAACAGTGAATTATGAAGCTAAATGTGATTTTGTGACATATTTTCATAGTAAGAGATTGGTTCAGTTAAGCATTTGCCATTGTTTTTTTCACTAGTTTGTTTTACACCTTTTCTAACACTAGATGTTATTCTTTTTAATCATTTCCAGTCTTAAATATGGGATATTTAGTTATGTTTTGGGGGAAAAAAATTCATGGGTTGAAAATCAGGATTTGGCTAAGAGAAGAAAAAAATTTTTAACAGTATATTTAATAGTGTTACTTTTCTCCTTTTAGGAACTTGAAAGCATAAATGAAGATGTTCAAGCAATGAGTAGCTGTTGTCAAGATATGACAAGTCGCTTACAGGTACTGTATAATGGTTAGATTTTAGCATAGTTTCTGGTGCAAAGTAACTGTTAGCTAGGTCTACAAAATGTATGGATATCTACTACATCATGCCCTATAGGAAGTTTGTAATATTGTTCAGTTAACTCCAGAAGCCTTTATATTTTGATCTGGCTGGTACAGAGCTAACTGTGTAGAATCTTGATAAACCTTTCAATCCCACATATATGCTGTAAGTCCAGCAGAAATAATTTCTTAATAGAAAGCCTTAGGAGTAAGTTCAAATTTAAGCTTAATTATGATGCATGCTCAGCCTAAAAAAAAAAAAAAAATCTCAGAAAAATATGTATAATTTTACTCTTAGTCTGTTTATTAAAACTGTTCTGAACCTCTGTTTTGGCTGTGGAGTTAGCATTTAATCTAATTACCCTCAGTCATGTGATTCTGGAATAGGTTCTTCCTAAGTTAAGATTCAGTCATCATTATTTCTACTACCTTCACATTTTTATTACAAACTTTTATCTATAAGCTTCTCTTGGACCTATTGTCAGCTACAATTATTATAGGAAGAATCATGAATCTATGCATATTCCATAGAATAATTGTAGGTACTTGTGTGATCTGTCTGCAGAACTAGTCAATTTCCTGTTTCTAAAATTTTAGCTTTTGTAGCATTTCTAATTTTTTTATTCTTAACTAACATATCAAATATTATTGCTATATTTATTTTCTAATTTTTAGATCTTTGTTAATTATACAATACCTAAATAATCATATAAACTTCTATATATTCTTTTCACTTTTTTGTACTTACTTTTGTTGCGTAGTAATTGATTTTGTTTGACTTTTCTTTCCAGCACTTGCAAGATTTCCTCATAGCTTTTTATATTGAACTAGAGGCCCAGTGCACCAAATTTGTGCACTCGGTGGGACGGGGGGGGGGGCTCAGCCCAGCCTGTTCCCTCTCACAGTGCAGTCCGGGAGCCCTGGGGAAATGTCCAACTGATGGTTTAGGCCAGCCGTGGGCAAACTATGGCCTGCGGGCCGGATCCGGCCCATTTGAAATGAATAAAACTATTGAAAAAAAAAGACCGTACCTTTTTATGTAATGATGTTTACTTTGAATTTATATTAGTTCACACAAACACTGCATCCATGCTTTTGTTCCGGCCCTCCAGTCCAGTTAAGAACCCATTGTGGCCCTCGAGTCAAAAAGTTTGCCCACCCCTGGTTTAGGCCTAAGCCAGCAGTCGGACATCCTTAGCGCTTCTGTGGAGGCAGGAGAGGCTCCCGCCACCGCTGCTGAGCTCACCAGCTATGACCCTGGCTTCTCGTACACTGACCACCTGGGGGCAGCACCTTCATTGAGCATCTACCCTCAATGGTCAGTGTGCATCATAGCATCCGGTTCAGTTGATTTGCATATTAGCCTTTTATTATCTACTTATATAAAAACCCTGGGTGGTGGTCATCACGACCACAACCACCGCGACCAAGCGGAAGGAAGTCAGTCCTGCAGGGGATGTCTTGGCAACGGCTGTGCCCTCCCCTGAGCTGTTTCCTGTAAGGGCGGGGTTTGAGGCAAGAACCCGCTCTGGGAATGTGGAGGCATATCTTTCTAAAGTGTGCCGCGCCAGCATGGCCAGGGGTGAACCTGAGTGGGGGCGGCTGAAAGGCTTAGAAAAGACAGACAAGAGAATGAAAGCCGAGTCTCGGTGGGACGCTGCTTCTCTGAGAGGCAGTGACCACGCCCACAGCCATGCCTTTATTTTATAGCAGATGCTACGAGGCAAAGTAAGGGCGTGACCAAGATGTTTACAACATTCTTGTGGGTTTCAATCCTACTCAACTACATGCACCTGAACTCTATCAAGCCTACATCACTCAGGCACGTGGGGCCACGTGTTTGGACCATAGGTTCAAGCTTACAACTATAGCTGTTGGCTATAATTGTGCTGGGAGGGCCCTGCCCTCCAAGCTGGGACTTGCACGTGGTGATGAGAGGACTGTACCCTCTCATCAGTCCAAGGCTTGAACCTATCCAAAACACTGTAGCGGCTCCCCACAATAAAGTTTTAATTATGTTTCTTTGTTACTGATGTTGTGGCCCCACTCCATAACAAAGAAACAATTTCCAGAGGATGAGGCCCAGGAATCAGGATTTTAAAAAGATTCCCCGGTGATTCTAATGTGCAGCCAAGGTTGAGAACCACTGCTGTAGATAATATTAAAAATATATCTAGCCGATACCGGTTTGGCTCAGTGGATGGAGCGTCGGCCTGCGGACTGAGGGGTCCCGGGTTCGATTCCGGTCAAGGGCATGTACCTGGGTTGCGGGCATATCCCCAGTAGGAGATGTGCAGGAGGCAGCTGATCGATGTTTCTGACTCTCTATCTCTCTCCCTTCCTCTCTGTAAAAAATCAATAAAATATATTTAAAAAAAATTATATATATCTAAACGTGCAATTCTTTGTCCAAAAAATGAGCATGTTCAAAAATTAAATGAAGAAAATTTGGATATACTCAATGGAGATTTTCACACATATTTGAGTGATGATTCCATTGATTCCACAGATGATGCTGAAAAGGAAAATTTTCCCATCGAATTTCTTAATAGTATTACTCCTTTGGGAATGCCGTGTCATAAATTAAAATTGAAAGTGGGTGCAATCATCATGCTATTAAGAAATCTCAATAGTAAATGGGGTCTTTGTAATGGTACCAGATTTATTATCAAAAGATTATGACCTAACATTATCAAAGCTGAAGTATTAACAGGATCTGCAGAGGGGAGAGGCTGTTCTGATTCCAAGAATTAATTTGTCCCCACCTGACACTGGCCTCCCATTTAAATTGATTCGATGACGGTTTCCCATGATGCCAGCATTTGTGATGACTATTAATAAATCACAAGGGCAAACTCTAGACAGAGTAGACATATTCCTACCTGGACCCGTTTTTGCACATGATCAGTTATATGTTGCTTTCTCTCGAGTTTGAAGAGCATGTGATGTTACAGTTAAAGTTCTAAGTACTTCATCACAAGGGAAATTAGTCAAGCACTCTGAAAGTGTTTTTACTCTTAATGTGGTGTACAGGGAGATATTAGAATAAGTTTAATCACTTTATCAGTCATTGTTTGCATCACTGTTGTTTTTATATCATGTTTTTGTTGTTTTCATATCATGTTTTTGTCGTTTTTATATCATGCCTCTTGTTATATCCTTTTGTTACTGTTTATTTATTAATAAATTTATATATTATTTTCATATACATTTTACTAATTTCCTTTCATCTTTCATACTTTTATTATAGAGAAAGGGCAAATAGCAATATTAAAATATCTCTGCTAATTAATTCCCTTTTTAAAAAAATATATTTTATTGATTTTTTACAGAGAGGAAGGGAGAGGGATAGAATGTTAGAAACATCAATGAGAGAAAAACATTGATCAGCTGCCTCCTGCACACTTCCCACTGGGGATGTGCCCGCAACCAAGGTACATGCCCTTGACCGGAATTGAACCCAGGACCCTTGAGTCTGAAGACCGATGCTCTATTCACTGAGCCAAACCGCTTAGGACAATGAATTCCCTCTTAGTGTGCAAGAATTTCGTGCACCAGGCTACTAGTATAGGATATTTAAAAATATTTCATACTACTTATTGTTTACATTCATTATTTTTTAATTTAATTTATTGGGGTTACTGTTGGTTAATAACATTTTATAGGCTTCGGGTGTACAATTGTATAATACATCATCTGTATGGCATTGTGTGTTCACCATCCTAAGTGCAATGTTAGGTGGAAAAGGACAAGAACCATTTGATTTCACTCATGTATGATACATTCATTTTTTATTCTCAGATTAGAAGGTGTTATTTTGCAAATCTTAATTATTGGCACTAATTTATTTAGATATAGTGTTAATAGTACCCACTTATACTATCAACTCTAGAATAATGTTTTCAATTCATTTATTTATAAATAGAAGTATATCCTCTCTCTTTTACATTATAGGGTGTTATAATGACTTATAGAGTATTATAATTTAATTAATTAATTTTTCTAAATGCTTTGGATTTAGGACATTTTAGAAATTAATATTATGAGATGCATTCAGAAATTTAATCAGAAATCTTTTGGTATGCTATGGTTTATCTCTTTGGCTGTGGTTGTACTTTAATAAATTACATTTGTAGTCGTTTTTATTATTTAATGAGAAATAATCATCTTTAACACTGAAGATAAATTGACTAAAATTATTTTAGGGTAATCTTTACTAGTATTATTAAACATTAACTTGGAATTATTACCACAATTTATAAATGAAGAGTCGGGAAATAATACAAAAATTCTAATTGCATAACATTTTACGCAAGTATCATATTTCAGTGATTAGTTGATGGTGGTGTTTGTAAGACATACCCTCTATTTAATAATTAATGAGGCTAAAAAGAAGCTAATAAGCATTTTATGATATTGATTTAGCAAAGCACTATTTTTCACACATATTAACATATGTTAATAAGTTTTAGAATTAAAATATAATGTTTTAAAAAATTGTACAAGGCAAGGTAAAGGGTGGAAGTGGATCTTTAAAGCAAAATGACATTAGGAAAGATAAACATTTGAAGAAGTTATTGGATTTGAAGAGTAATAATTTTAGAAGAGTATCGTGGAAGCTATCCTGTTTGACACCACTCATTAAAAGTTCATGATCTGCTGAATTATCTAGGTTTAAATCTATTTTCTTAAAAATATCTACTATTTCTTGGGCACTTAATCTGGTGCAAGGAAAACAGACTCAAAATAGCTTCCCTAGAGATGGGGGTGGGGCTCTGATAATGACTGAGGGGAGGTAGATAAATCCGTAAGAGAAAATGTCATTGACAATCTGGACTTGGCCTTTAAGAACCCAGAACTTGGTGGTGGTTGGGGGGTGTTTTTAAATCTAATGCAGCTCTAGAAACGTTAGCAGCAGAAGTTTTCTTTTGGACTGACCCAGCATGAAAATGACCCCTAACCACCTTCGTGTGTTTTTTTCTGGTATTCTCTCTTTAACAGACTGCCCTCCACTCTGTGTGTTTTTGTCTAAAGTTTTCATATGTCTCTTTTTTCCCCAATTAACACCCCCTCCCCCCCCAAAGCCATTCCCACCCCGGGCAAGCCCCCACTGGCCCAGTGTCTGTGTCCATTGGTTATGCTAATATGCATGCATACAAGTCCTTTGGTTGCTCTCTAACCACCTCCTCCCCTGCCATTTGTCTCTGGATCGATTCTTGTTCATCAAATTATGTTGATCATTATATCCCACATATGAGTGAGATCATGTGGTATTTATCTTTCTCCGACTGGCTTATTTCACATAGCATAATGCTCTCCAGTTCCATCTATGCTGTTGCACATGGTAAAAGTTCCTTCTTTTTTATAGCGGCACAGTATTCCATTGTGTAGATATACCACAGTTTTTAAATCTACTCATCTGCTGATGGGCATTTAGGTTGTTTCCAAATCTTAGCTATTGTAAATTGTGCTGCTATGAAAATAGGGGTGCATATATCCTTTCTGAGTGGTGTTTCTGTTTTTTTTTGGATAGAGTCCTAGTACTTTATAATTTTTATAATTTCTAGTTACTAGTGAATTTATGTATATACTAGAGGCCGTGTGCACAAAAATTTGTGCAATTGGGGGGTCCCTCAGCCTGGCCTATGTCCTTTTGCAGTCTGGGACCCCTCGGAGGATGTCCACCTGCTGGCTTAGGCCCGCTCCCTGGGGGATTGGGCCTAAACTGGCAGTCAGACATCCCTCTGGCAGCCCAGGAGCCCTCGGGGGATGTCCACTTGCCAGCGGGGAGCAGGTCTAAGCTTCAGTCGGACACCCTTAGCGCTGCTGAGGAGGCAGGAGAGGCTCCCACCACCACCGCTGTACTGGCACCTGTCAGCCTGGCTTGTGGCTGAGCAGAGTTTCCCCTGTGGGAGCACACTGACTACCAGGGGGCAGCTCCTGCATTGAGTATCTGCCCCCTGGTGGTCAGTGTGTGTCATAGTGACCAGTCATTCCCAGTGGTTCTGCTGTTAGGGTCAGTTTGCATATTACCCTTTTATTATATAGGATAGAGGCCTGGTGCATGGGTGGGGGCCGGCTGGTTTGCCCTGAAGTGTGTCCTGGATGAGGGTGGGGGTCCCACTGGGGTGCCTGGCCAGCCTGGGTGAGGGGCTGATGGCTGTTTGAAGACTGGTCAAGGCCCCCCCCCCCCCCACCATGGGCACCCTCACCCCATGGAGGTTTGGCCAGCCTAGGTAAGGGGCTGATGGCTGTATTCAGGCTGGCCAAGCCCCCTTTAGAGTGGAGGGTCCCCACTGGGGTTCTTGGCCAGTCTGGGTGAGGGGCTGAGGGCCGTTTTCAGGCTGGCCAAGCCCCCTGGTGACGGAAGCTCCCAGCCTCTCCTTTTTTCTTTTTTATTCTGGGATTTATTTACCTTCTATAATTGAAACTTTGTAGCCTTGAGAGGAGTTCAGAGCTGGCCAGGGCGGGCGGGAGGGAAGCCTCCTGCTCACTCCAGCTCCGTGGCCATGGCAAGCTGAAAGCAGGTATCTGGGGTTTATTTACCTTCTATAATGGAAACTTTGTTGCTTTGAGTGGAGCTCAGAGCCTCCGCAGCAAGCGGGAAGCTTGGCTTCCTCCGTCATTGGGGCAACCAAGCCTCCTGCTTGCTTTAACTCCGTGACTGCCGGCCGACATCTTGGTTGGGTTAATTTGCATATAGTCGCTCTGATTGGCTGGTGGGCATGGCTTAAGGCATAGTGAAGGTACGGTAAGTTTGCATGTTTGTCTTTTATTAGTGTAGATACTCTTGACTCAATATCCCCTCAAGGCTTAGACCCTCTGTCTCTTTTTGTCTTACAACCATTTATTTCTTCTCTCATTAATAACTGCCTTATTTCAGGTCTGTGAGAGAATCTGTCTTTTGTTTTAATCCACTTTATAAATATTTGCCTATTCTTGGATAGAACACCTTATTTTTCAGGATTTTGCTCCTGATTCTTTCAGCTCTGGCTTGTGGGAAGGGAGGACTGCTTGGTATGGAACTTGGTCAGGAGCAGCCTGTGTCTTTTAGGTAGGACTGCTTCTAGTCTTCACCAAAACTCTCTATGAGAGGTAGTTTTTATATCTCAACTCCCAAATTTTTATCTCTGCCTTGGCCATTTCTGATGAGTATTTCAGTGACTAAACTTACAACTCCATTTAGAGGTCTCATGGTGTCTCAACATGTGGATAACAAGTCATATTCTTCATCCTTAACTTGCTCTTCCAGTGCTTCTGTTTCACAAAAAGCATCACAAATTGTTAAATTCCTTAGTCAGCATCCTGATATCTTTTTCTTTCTTGTAAGCCTTCGTATGATGTATGTTTTGAGAACATTGAGTGAGTTCTTCTTGGTAAAGGTAGTATATGAGCCTTAAAACTTACGTTTTAATTACGACTCGAGTGTTTTTATAAACTTTTGAGTTCTGGAGTATGATCCCCTTTGCTGTAGGTCTAAACTCCAGTAAGTGGTAGTGTTAGTTTTATGAAGTATAATAAAGTTGAAATGTACTGATATTAGGTATGTTTATAATTTTAGGCAGCAAAAGAACAGACTCAAGATTTGATAGTAAAAACCACTAAGCTTCAAGCTGAAAGGTAAGTTCTTCTTATATATAATCACCCTTTCATTAATTTGGAGGTTAAATGGAAAGAAATTTATAGACAAAAACAACTCAAATTTAAAACAAAATATTAAAAAGCATGATTCAAAATTGTTATAACATATAAGGTTTAAGCTATTGTCCAACATTAAACTTGATATTGAGGTTAAGGGTAAATTTATTCCTTTTTTTGGAGTTGACGATGTGTTGTTTATTATTTGCTATAGGATTAAAAATGATTGCTATTTAAAATGTAGGTATATTTTAAATATATTTTTATTGATTTCAGAGAGGAAGGAAGAGGGAGAGAGAGATAAAAACATCAATGATGAGAGAGAATCATTGATCAGCTGCCTTCTGTATGCCCCCCACTGGGGATCGAACCCCAAACCCGGGCATGTGCCCTAACCAAGAATTCGAACCATGACCTCCTGGTTCATAGGTTGACACTCAACCACTGAACCACACCAGTCGGACAGTATTTTTAGATTAAAAAATTTTTTTTTTTACAATCATTGTCTATTTTGTTTTTAACTATGATTTATTTTCTCTGGTATATTCAAGAGGTAATTGTATAAATTCTTCTTGGAGTGGTTTACAAATAGGTATATTAATATTTGTTGACTCAATCAATACAATATGGAATCATGTATCGTAGTGTGCATTATATTCTCTTGTAATTTATTGTTGGTTTCATTGAATCTTTTCTGCTACTAAATTGTGAGTTCCTTGAGAACAGTGACAATTTCTTACTTTCCTTGCGTCTCCAGTGCCTAACATGTGGATTCAATTAAAAATTTTTGAGTGCATGGATGTGGAATGCAACTATTATAATGTCAGGGAAGGAACATAAAATAAAAAATGAAAAATAAGCATTATATTGGAGCTTATAACATACTAGAGGTCCGGTGCACAAAAATTTGTGCACTCGTGAGGGCGGGGGGTCCCTCAGCCCGGCCTGTGCCCTCTCGCAGTCTGGGACCCCCACGGGAGATAACGACCTGCTGGCTTAGGCCTGTTCCCGGGTGGCAGAGGGCAGGCCCAATCCCTAGGTGCAGCCCCTGGTTGGGCTCAGAGCAAGGCCGATTGGGGAGTTGGGGCACCGCCCCCTGACATGCACAGAGCAGGGCGGATTGGGAGATTGCGATGCCACCCTCAGTCACACTCAGGGTAGGGCCGATTGGGGGTTTGGGGCACCACCCCCAGTCACACTCAAGGCAGGGTCGATGGGGAGGTTGTGGCACCACCCCCTGTCACGCACAGAGCAGGGCCAATCAGGGGGTTGGGGCGCTGCCCCCTGTCACTCACAGAGCAGGGCCCATCAGGGGAGTTGGGGCTCTGTACCCTGTCATGCACAGAGCAGGGTTGATCAGGGGGTTGGGGAGCTTCCCCCTGTCATGCACAGAGCAGGGCCCATCAGGGGCTGGGGAGCTCCCCCCTGTCACGCACAGAGCAGGGCCGATAGGGGAGTTGGGGCACTGCCCCCTGTCACAAACAGAGCAGGGCAGATCAGGGGGTTGGGGCGCCGCACCCTGTCATACTCAGGGCAGGGCAGATGGGTAGGTTATGTCTCTACCCCATCACAAAAAAAGAGCAGGGCCGATCAGGGGGTTGGGGCGCCGCACCCTGTCATACAGCTGCAGGGTGATCAGGGGGTTGGGGAGCTCCCCACTATCAGGCACAGAGCAGGGCTGATCAGGGGGTTTTTGCGCCTTCCCCTGTCACGAACAGAGCAGGGTGGATAGGGAGGCTGTGGCCCCGCCCCCTGTCACACACAGAGCTGCAGGGCGATCAGGGGGTTTGGTGCTGCCCCCTGTCACGCTGATCCCGTTGCTGGGAGGCCTCGCGGCTCCGCTGATCCCAGTGCTGGGAGGCATATTACCCTTTTACTATATAGGATAGAGGCCTGGTGCACAGGTGGGGGCCAGCTGGTTTGCCCTGAAGGGTGTCCTGGATCAGGGTGGGAGTCCCCACTGGGGTGCCTGGCCAGCCTGGGTAAGGGGATGATGGCTGTTTGCAGCTGGTCACATACCCTTCAGGGTGGGGGGTTCCCACTGGGGTGCCTGGCCAGTCTGGGTGAGGGATGAGGGCTGTTTTCAGGCTGGCGGGTGACTGAAGCTCCCAACCGCTCCTTTTTTTCTTTTTTTCTTTTTTATTCTGGGCCAGCTTTAGCTCTGAGGCTTGGCTCCAGCTCTGAGGCCTCCGCTGCTGAAAGCAGGTATCTGGTTTGTTTGGGTTCTATAATCGAAACACTGTTTCAACTCCAGCTCTGAGATCCCGGCTGGCTGAAAGCAGGTTTCTGGGGTTTTGTTTAGCTTCTATATTTGTAACAATGTTTCAAACTGCAAGCTCAGAGGCCGGCAGCGGCAGGCGGGAAACGTTGGAGTCCTCCGACACTGAAGCAAGCAAGCCTCATGTTCGCTTCAAGCTGCCTGGCTGCCGGCCGCCATCTTGGCTGGCAGTTAATTTGCATATCGCCCTGATTAGCCAATGGGAAGGGTAGCAGATATACGGCTAATTACCATGTTTCTCTTTTACTAGATAGGATATGGGATTCTGATTAATGTCTACAGGAAGAAATATTAGAACATTGTTCTTCTGTTCATATTTTCTCAAAACTAAGTAAGGTTATGATCATTATTTTAATAAGCCTATCAGAGTATTTTGGCCTGGTATACTTTTAGCAAATGAAAATTTGTGACATTCTAGTATGCCAAGAGCTACAGAAATGTTGTACCAAGTGGATTTTGTGTGAATGTATCTAAGGAAAATTACATAGCAGAAATTATGATAACAGATTCCTGTGAGCTGTCAGAGAGGTGTTTTTTCCCCATTTTTAAATAAATTTTTAAATTTTTTTTACATGAAACTTTGTTAAACAATTAGCTTTAGAAATAGAAATTCACTGTGCTTATTTGGATAACATATTATCCTCATTCAGACAGTAAATGTATACAGGATATGAATATTTTTCTAACTGGTTTTGAAAAAGGTCAGTCATTGTGATAGCTGATGCTCTGACAGGTAAAGTTCAATGTTGAATTATCTTCATAGAACTGCACCTTAACATTTCCCTTAATATTTAGATCATTGATGGTCCAGAAAGACTAAATCTACATGATCATACTTCCATCTTTTTTAATACAATTGAAAAAATTATTTATTATATATATTATTTCTTGTAAAAGCCCACCCGCCATTTCTCTCTGAACTGAAAAAAAATCTCTGGTGAATGTTTGTTTCTTTTTGAGGTATACTATATTAACATGGAAAGAATATAGGCTTTGAGGACAAAAATCTGAGTTCTAATCTAAATCTCATTAGATTTTTTATTTTGTACAAGTTATTTTTTAATCTCCCACTGCCTCAGTTTCCACCTCTGATAAAAGAGAATAATGTGTGTGTGATGATTAACTAATTTATATAGGTGTAGAACACTCCTGACATATCAGGAAACTGTACTCCTCCATCCCCCTCCTCTTTTGTTAGATAAAGAAACCTGTTTAGCATAGCTTATTTCTAATAGGCTGTGGTGGCTAGCAAGCTGAGGCTCTTTTGTGCTTAATTGCAGTAGCTTTACTCAGCTATGTTATTTGCTTTCTCATTCTATCTGAATATTTCTTATTTTATTTTTTAGTAGTTTTTGTTGTTGTTGTTGTTGTTTTTAATCCTCACCTGAGGATGTTTTTTCATTGATTTCTAGAGAGAGTGGAAGGGTGGGAGACAGCGGGGGAGGGGGGGGGAAGGGGGATTGGAGGAACATATGTCATAAAATTAAAGAGTAGTATGATTTTATGATTAGAATTTATTCCATCAGTATTTTAAAAGTTGTGACCTGGAGATCCAAACCCTTGCTTTAGCAGTGTGGTCATTGTTAAGTATATTTTTAGGCCAAAACTTTTGTAGATTTAGAACGTATGGTTCAAAGTATTTATTTTAAAAGTCAACCGTGTTATTGGGAATTAACTTTAATGTTGTATAATCAAGATAAGTAATACTTAGGGGATGGGGGGATGGGAAGAGATTAAACAAAAATTTTATATGCATATATGCATTACCTATGGACACAGAAAATAGGGTGGCGACGGCCTGGAGCAGGGCAGGAACTGGGTGGAGGGGGGCAATGGGGGCAAAAAGAGGGACATATGTAATAATCTCAACAATAAAAACTAAAAATAAATAAATAAAAATGCCATTGCTTTCTCATACCATGTAATTTTAAAAAATAAATGCACAGTTTTAGAGACAATGTTAAACATTGAATTTGTATAAATATAAAATATATTTTTCAAACTTTTGGTAGAAATTTTAATAACCTTTTTTCATAACTTAATATAAAAATGTATACTTGAAAAGTGTAGTATCAATTGCTGATCAAGACATTTTAAGAATGAGCTCTTTGAATTCTTGATTGTAATCATCAAAGAAAACTTTGTTCACACAAGTAAATGAAAAAAAGTATAAATGTTTTTATAATCATTTTAAAGTTTACAAAAGTTGAAGACTAATAATTCTGCCTTTTCTTTAAATGGCAAATGTAATGTTCAAATTCTTGTGATAATATAAATAAATGAATTTTGAAACCAAAAAAAAAAAAAGGTAATACTTGATTTGGTAAAAATAAAATCTATGCTAATAAAAGGTAATATGCTAATGAGACTGGATGCCTTCTGAAAATCCTTCCTGACAAAGCCAGGGGTGTGGCTGACCTGCAAACAGCCCTGGCCCCTTTCCCAGGCCGGCCCTGGCCCCCAGCGGGGACCCCCAACCTGATTGCGAGCGTGGTCGGCCTGCAAACCGCTGGCGGCCCCTTGCCCAGGCCACCCCATCCTAGCAGGGACCCCCACCCTGATCAGGGGTGGGGCTGGCCTGCAAACCCCGTGGCCCCTGCCCCAGCGGCCCCATCCCCCAGCAGGGACCCCCCCACACCGATCCGGGGCCCCCTTCAGGGCAGGCCAGCTGGCCCCCACCCGTGCATCAGGCCTCTATCCTATATAATAAAAGGGTAATATGCAAATTGACCCTAATGACAGAATGACCAGAACGACCCCTGGACCATTCACTGTGAGGTGCACTGACCACCTCTTGGTTCCTTTCCCCGGCCAGCAGGCTCCAATCGCCTGAAGGCCACCCATTGCAGGGGCAGGGCTGGCAATCGGGCGGGAACAGCCGACCTCTTGGTCCCTTCCCCCGGCCGTCAGGCACCAATCATCCAATGGCAAGCGGGGAACTGGGGGTGGGTGGCAGCGGGGGTCGGGGCCGGCTGCAGGCAGCTGGGGAAGATGGCCCTGATCGCAGGCCGGGCCTGGGGACCGTACCTGCACAAGAATTTTGTGCTCCGGGCCTCTAGTGAACCTATAAAAAGATTAATTTTCTTTGTGCCTAACGAAGACTCTAAAGATTCAAAAGAAGCTCCAAAAATGTTTTAGTTGAAATAGTTCATTTGTATGGTCTTAAAGAATTTTATGAAGTTTTATAATTACTTTAATCCTCTATGATAATGATTGGAGGTTTATCTAAGAGTATTAAACAGCTACAGGTGGCATTGCAAGTCTCCAGACAGTGGTTCTCAACCTTTCTAATGCGGCGACCCTTTAATACAGTTCCTCATGTTGTGGTGACCCCCAATTTCATTGTTACAAATTGAACATAATTAAAGCATAGTGATTAATCACAAAAACAATATGTAATTATATATGTGTTTTCTGATGGTCTTAGGCGACCCCTGTGAAAGGATCGTTTGACCCCCAAAGGGGTCACGACCCACAGGTTGAGAACTGCTGCTCCAGAGGCTAAAGCCCCCACTGGAACCTATGAGTACTACTACCTGCCCCAGTGGGGTCTGTGTCTTTCCACTGCCTATCGCCAATGGAATGTGTCCCTGCTTCCTGGCTACCCCTACCCACCACCCCCACCTGAGTTCTATCTAAGACTTCCCATAATGGACAGGGCCAGGTGATATGTGCAGCTCCCACCACCACCCTACCCTGGGCTCAGGGAACCACAGGTCAGCAGCCCTGATGTCCTCTCCACTCCTGCAGCCGAGTCAAGGCTGCAGAAGCAGCTGCTAGTGCCTATTACAACCTGGGCAACCCACACAAACTCTACATGCCCACAAACCAGCCCCTACCCCCCACCGATTACCCCTCTTCTGGAAGATAAAAAAAATCCAGTAGACCCCTCACCTTCTTCCTCCTGCCTCTCATCCTCTTTCCTTTCCCTCCCCTAGGGGCCAAATCTGGAGTGAAGGGTGACCGGTGATGGGGGTGGGGGTAGGGGTAAGGGGCTTGTTCTTCCCTGTCTGATTGCAAAACACCAGGAACTGGCTTTAACAGAAGGGAGGCGCTGCTTGCCTGCAGCTTCCCGCACTAGCCCAGAACTGACACTTGCTCAGCGCCCTTCCTTCTCAGAATCTCTGGGGCTCTCCGTGGGGTCTCAGCGCCTCTCTGAGTTCCTGCCCTGTTCTAGTAGCTTTTACCCAAGGGGAGACTCTCTGGCCACCTCCGCCTCCACGTTCCAGCTCCCTCATTTTTTAGCCACTTTATCTTCAGCCTCAGGTCCTCCCGAGAACCCTGTCAGCCCTGATCACATTCTCTGCACTTGCACTCTGAGCTGTGACTAGCCATGGAGGCCATATTCCACAGGACTGTCAGCCCACATTCCCTTGCCAGCTAGCCTCCTGCCCCAGTCACACCTGCCTTCTCTGCCCTGACCTTGGTCATTCTGTTGCCACCACAGTGTGACTTTTGGAGCTTTAACATGAGCTTCCAGGGGCTGGGTGGCATCAGGAACAGGCCTCTGAGGCCTGGAGGTGAACCTTCTGCTTCCTGCTAGTGTTTCTGGAATTTGTTTCCCATTGCCTTCTCTCTTTCCCCTCTCAAAGGGGCTTCTGGAATTGGAGAAGCGTGTCTGCCCAGCATGCCATTTGGAATGTGCTGGGTGGCCTGGAACAAATGCCCCTGACCCCTGGGACCTAACAGGGGTATGTGCTGACCACAACCTCTGGCAGCCCCGTAGCCTGCTCTCTTCCCTTTAAGCTTCATGCCTGGTTGGCGGTGTGCCCCTGGATGCACTCAAATGTGCTCTTATTTGCTCTTGGACCGCCATGAAGTGAGGAGATGGTTAAAGAGAATTCCCTATTTATTTGATCAAAAAATCCAGTTAATACATTAATGTGAAATACAAAATCTTTTAAAAAAATATTAAAACCTGTTAAGGTAAATTTTCATAATAATATGATGATTAAGGACACATGCCATTTAAATCTATATCTTTAATAAGGTGATTTATGTTATCATTTGCTATAAATGGAACATTACTGCCACCTGGAAGAATTTTCCTTTTTAACTTTTAATGTTACTCAGCAGGAGTATTTGACTTTGTGAATTTAAAACCTCACAACTGAAGAGTACAAACCAAAGATGATAGATACATTGGACTATCTATACAAATAGTGTTAATACCTATCTTTGTTCATTTTTGGGGGGTATTATTAGATTATAGAATATTACTGCCTTGTGAATACTACTAAAGAAGCACTTAGAATTTTATTTATATATCTTCAAAGCTAAGATACAGAAGCCAGGAATGTTGAGGTTCTGCTCAGGTAGTTTGTATTCCTAACTTGCCTTTTGATGGTCACTCTGCTCAGCCCTTCAGGTCCTGGCAAGTTGCATTCCAGAATAGAGTTGGCCTTTTCCTAATTTTCAATTAGTCTAAATAGGTTGCAATCAGTTAATATATTTTAAAAGACTTTTTTATTACCATAGTGTACAGAAAAAGCCAGGAAGGCAAAAGTGAGAAGTGACTATAGGTTTATAAGGAAATTAGTAAATGAGTTTTGGAGTTCTAGCTCTAACTGAAAATTAAAAAACAAAAAAACAATATACCTGATTTTTGGTTGCTGTGTACTTCATGTGAAAACTTCAAAGCTTAGGAATTTTAATACTGAGAAGAAAATAGTTTGAACGTGGGCATATTTTTCTCCTGTAAGATAACCTTACTATTATTATAATGTGAACTATTTAAGTAGTTGTAAGGACCATATGTGAACTTTTTTCTTCTTTTTTATAATTGTTAACTCCTTTTACTATGTGCAAGTATCTGAGGTAGCATGATATCAGCTAATTTTATCACCTACATACCTGATGAGCTTCCAGTATTTGAGGTAGAAATTATACTTTTAGAGATGTTGAGAATCTTTCACACCTTTATTTTAAAAGGTTAGTATGTTAGACATAATTTGTTTTAAAGCTATGCAAATGCACAATGTATTTGATTTTTATTATGTTTTTGTTTTTTGTTACTACAGTCAAAGATTAGAAATAAGAGCACAAGTTGCCGATGCTTTCTTATCCAAGTTCCAACTAACTTCTGATGAAATGAGTGTTCTCCGAGGTACAAGAGAAGGACCTATTACTGAGGTATCTTGCTTTTGTTATATTCATTTAAAGTATTGCGGTTACAGATGTCATTTTCAAGGCTTTATTTTATCATTTAAAAATGTTTGATTTGAAAATATTTTTAAATTTGGAAATTAAGATGCATATTTTAAATTGTTTTATTTTTTTCAAAGCAATACATATTCTTTTTAAAGGGCACAAGGCTTATAAAGAAAAGCTACATCACCTCTTCCACTCCTCCTTATCTCTAAGTCTTTTGTCAACCATTTCAAACCTGTTAATTGCTGCTTTTGTAAATTCTATATTCTAGAGCTATTATTAAAAAGAATTTGCTTTTAATGTAGTGGGGATGGAAAGGCAGTAAGTTATCCAATCAAAAGCATTTAAAGATTACTATTAGTTAAGTGTACTAAATTTAGTGCCTGTTATTCCGGGGATGGGGGTGTGCAGAATATTAGATCAATTATAAAGAAGAAACTATATGTTCTTTCATTTAACAAATATGTTTTTTTAATTATCTCTGTTAACTATTTTTTATTGATTTCCTAACATGAAATATGAGGATTTAGCCTCTTCCCCTCAGCTCCACCCGCCCATACGCGCGCGCGCGCACACACACACACACACACACACACACACTCACACACTCTCTTTCCTTTGTACCTCACGGTACAGTAGCATGGCATTTTACATTTTCATTTCAATGACATTACAGTGATTACATATTCTTCATTTTACATTTTTTTGTCTTTTCTAGATTTGGAAATTCCTTATTTTTTTATCTAATTAATTTTTTAACCTATGCCATTCTTTTCAAAATGAAATCCTGTCTAATAAAAGAGAAACATGGTAATTAGCCGTATATCCGCTACCCTTCCCATTGTCTAATCAAGGCGATATGCAAATTAACTGCCAGCCAAGATGGCGGCCGGCAGCCAGGCAGCTTGAAGCGAACATGAGGCTTGCTTGCTTCAGTGTCGGAGGACTCCAACGTTTCCCGCCTGCCGCTGCCGGCCTCTGAGCTTGCAGTTTGAAACATTGTTACAAATATAGAAGCTAAACAAAACCCCAGAAACCTGCTTTCAGCCAGCCGGGATCTCAGAGCTGGAGTTGAAACAGTGTTTCGATTATAGAACCCAAACAAACCAGATACCTGCTTTCAGCAGCGGAGGCCTCAGAGCTGGAGTCAAAGCTAAAGCTGGCCCAGAATAAAAAAGAAAAAAAGAAAAAAAGAAAAAAAGGAGCGGTTGGGAGCTTCAGTCACCCGCCAGCCTGAAAACAGCCCTCATCCCTCACCCAGACTGGCCAGGCACCCCAGTGGGGACCCCCACCCTGAAGGGTGTGTGACCAGCTGAAAACAGCCATCATCCCCTTACCCAGGCTGGCCAGGCACCCCATTGGGGACCCCCACCCTGATCCAGAACACCCTTCAGGGCAAACCAGCTGGCCCCCACCCGTGCACCAGGCCTCTATCCTATATAGTAAAAGGGTAATATGCCTCCCAGCACTGGGATCAGCGGAGCCGCGAGGCCTCCTGGCACCGGGATCAGCGTGACAGGGGGCAGCGCCCAAACCCCCTGATCGCCCTGCAGCTCTGTGTGTGACAGGGGGTGGGGCCACAACCTCCCTATCCACCCTGCTCTGTTCGTGACAGGGGAAGGCGCAAAAACCCCCTGATCAGCCCTGCTCTGTGCCTGATAGGGGGGAGCTCCCCAACGCCCTGATCGCCCTGCGGCTGTGTGTGTGACAGGGTGCGGCGCCCCAACCCCCTGATTGGCCCTGCTCTGTCTGTGACAGGGTGTGGCGCCCTGGCGCCCCCCCCTTCCCCCGCCCCCCCAACCACAGGCCCTGCTCTGTGTGTGACGGGGTAGAGCCATAACCTTCCCATCGGCCCTGCCCTGAGTGTGACAGGGTGTGGTGCCCCAACCCCCTAATCCGCCCTGCTCTGTGTGTGACAGGGGGCGGTGCCCCAACCCCCTAATCCGCCCTGCTCTGTGTGTGACAGGGGGCGGTGCCCCAACTCCCCTATTGGTCCTACTCTGTGCGTGACGGGGCGGGTGGGGAGCTCCCCAACTCCCTGATCGACCCTGCTCTGTGCATGATGGGGTATGGAGCCCCAACCCTCCTGATGGGTCCTGCTCTGTGTGTGACAGGGGGCAGCACCCCAACCCCCTGATCGGCCCTGCTCGCTATGTGACAGAGGTGGCGCCCCAACCCCCTGATCAGCCCCGCACTGTGCGTGACAGGGGGTGGCGCCGCAACCTCCCCATCGACCCTGCCTTGAGTGTGACAGGGGGCGATGCCCCAACCCCCCAATCGGCCCTACCCTGAGCGCGACTGAGGGTGGCATCACAACCTCCCAATCTGCCCTGCTCTGTGCATGACGGGGCGGTGCCCCAACTCCCCAGTCAGCCCTGCTCTGAGCCCGACCAGGGACTGCACCTAGGGATTGGGCCTGCCCTCTGCCACCCAGGAGCAGGCCTAAGCCAGCAGGTCGTTATCTCCTGAGGGGTCCCAGACTGGGAGAGGGCACAGGCCGGGCTGAGGGACCCACCCTTCCCCCCCGAGTGCACAAATTTTTGTTCACCAGGCCTCTAGTATAATTATAAGACCTCTCAAAATGCTAAACAACAGAGAAACGTTTTCTTTCCTTTTTTTTTTTTTTTTTTTACTTGAAAACATTCAGTTTTTCCAGAAAGGAATTTTTCATTCTCCTAACTGGGAGGAACTACAAATGTACACTTGCTGTCATTATTCTGGGCTCTGAGGGCAGGAAGAGTTCTTAAAGTTTAGGTCGAGTCTCATGGAGTTGCTCTGATAGATGTCACTATTATCTTACAGTCCAGGCTGGAATGTAAGCAGTTATCTGTGGGTAGGGACATTATTTATTAGCCCTTGTAGTTTGAGGAACTTTGCACATTTTAAATATTTGACATCTCACCTTTTCTCTTCTTGGGAGAAATAATAAACTGTATTAGAGGGGATGTTTTTTATTTAAATTGAGTTCATCAAAGAAAAGTAACACATTTATTATTTTCATGTTTAGAACACTGTTTGCTTTTATAAACTAAGGCTCCAATATGTTTTTCTAAAATAAAAATACCTTGGAGTTCAGTATCTGTCAGCTTTTAATATTTAATGAGCATCTTTTATACATCTAACTTTGCAGTCTACTCTTAGATGTGGGGACAAGAATGGGTATATAAAAGATATATGAAACATCATGTTTAATGATAAGAAAGCCAAGCTTAACTAAGTCATAAGATGTGCACTCCATAGCACATTTTTCTTTGTGATAATCTTTAGGTTTGCATTTCTCTTCACTAGACTATACACTTCCTCTTTATAAATTTTTCATCGATGGCAGCAGACAATTGGCATATAGTAGACATTGAATTAGTATATGTTTTGAAATTTGAATAAATATATTACACTTTACATAAAAATTTAGAGAAAGTTGAGATCAGTATAGAAAGCATCAGACTAGGGAAAGTATTTGTTTTTCCTTTGTAGTAATATTTCAGAGTAATGTAATTTTACCTGAAAACATGGACATTTTAAGATTGCATTCTTAATTTTAAAGGATTTTTTCAAGGGATTGGGAAGAGTAAAACAGATTCATAATGATGTCAAAGTTCTCTTGCGTACAAATCAACAAACAGCAGGGTGAGTAACCTTTTCAGTTCATAATTTCATTGCCTCCTATATTTCCAAAATTAAAAAAAGTCTAGGTTCTTTTTGAAAAAGTTTAATCTTTATGTGTCCTTGGGTAAGGAGGGAGTTATATCCTGATGTGCTTAGAGTAAAACAGCAATTGGGTAGCAAAGTGATGGTAATAAAATTTGACATTTGTTTAACTATAAAAAAATTGAAAATCATTCCATAAAATGATAAAAAACTAACATGATGTAACCAAATCATTCTGTAATTAAACAATATTTAGGTGCTTAGATGTAGCTGTTGGCTAAAAGTTTAAATTGTAATGCATTTTTTATTTTTATTTTTTTTTTAGTTTAGAAATTATGGAACAAATGGCCTTGCTTCAAGAAACAGCTTATGAAAGACTTTATCGATGGGCTCAAAGTAAGTGATTTCTTTCATGTGGTCTGGATTTGTGAATATCAGTGTTACAATATTTTTTATCTCACTTGGTCATTATTTGATATATTTTGATTTTAGTTATCAAAAAGTACTTTTAAAAAGAAAAGAAACTTTACATCTGAACATATTTTCTTTATGTTTGTATTATGAACATTTAACATCAGTCAAGCAATATGTTGATTAAGCATGGAAATTAAAAAATAAAGTCAACATTTCTAGATTATTTTATCTAATTAGATTATTCTATCTAATCTAGATTACTTTATCTGATCTAGATTAGATTATTTTGTTTTTATTTGTGTAATATATTTTTATTGATTTCAGACAGGAAAGAAGAGAGAGGGAGAGATAGAAACATTAATGATGAGAGAGAATCATTGATCGGCTGCCTCCTGCACACCCCCCACTGGGGATGGAGCCTGCAATTAGGCATATGCCCTGACTGGAAATTGAACCCTGACCTCCTGGTTTATAGGTCAATGATCAACTACTGAGCCATGGTGGCCAGGCTAGATTAGATTATTTAATTTTTTTTAAAATTATTATTTTTTAAAATCTTTATTGTTGAAAGTATTACATATGTCTCTTTTTTCCCCCATTGACCTCTTCCAGCCCACCTCTGCCCCCTGCCCCAGGCCTTCACCATCCTATTGTCTGTGTCCATGGGTTATGCATATATGGATACAAGTTCTTTGGTTGATCTCTTCCCAGCCTCTCAACCTCCCCCAACTTTCCTCTGAGATTCTGCCATCTCGATTAGACATTTCTTGTTATTTACATAACTTTATTATAAATAGTGAATAATATTGTATTTCTGCTGTAACAAATTGCCACAAGCTAATGGCTTAAACCGATACAAATTTATTTGCTAGTAGTTCCACAAGTCAGGAATCATATATGGTTCTCACCACACTAAAATTAAACTGTTGCCCTAGCCGGTTTGGCTCAGTGGATAGAGCGTTGGCCTGCAGACTGAAGGGTCCCGGGTTCAATTCCGGTCAAGGGCATGTACCTTGGTTGCAGGCACATCTCCAGTAGTGGGTGTGCAGGAGGCAGCTGATCGATGTTTCTAACTCTCTGTCCCTCTCTCTTCCTCTCTGTAAAAATTCAATAAAATATATTAACAAAATAAAAAATAAAAATAAAAATAAATAAAATTAAACTGTTGGCAGGGTTCTATTCATTTCTGGAGGCTCTGAGGAATAATCTGTTTCCTCACTTATTCAGTTTGTTGGCATAATTTAATTCCTTGAGTCTGTAAGACTGAGGTTTGAGTTCCCTTGATGGCTGTCACTGAGGGTTTTTCCCAGTTTTTAGAGGCTGTTTGCATTCTTTGGCTTATGGCCTCCTCCTCCATCTTTAAAGCTAGCAGCGGAGGATGGAGTTACTCTCTTGTTTGAATATCTCCTGACTCTTCTATCTATATCTCTACTTCTTCTGCCAGCCTCTTCCACTTTTAGGTCCTATGTGATTACCTTGGACCCACTAAGAAAATCTGGGGAAATTTCCCTTTTTTAAGGTGTATCACCTTAATTCCATCTGCAGAGTGTCTTTGCTATGTAAGATAAACTATCACAAGTTACAGGGATTAGGGATCTTTGGACGACCATTATTTTGCCTACCACAAATGGTTTATTTGCTTTAGTTTTGTTTAAAAATCTTTCAATAAGTTCTCAAAATTTCCTGTTAAAACCAAAGAAGATAGTTAAGAGCAAGAATGGAATAGGAGAACAGTAATTTTAATAGGTGTTACCAACTGACTATTGGAGCAGTTGGGATTAAATCTCGTTAACTGGTAACACCTGTACTGTACTGTGAAAACCTGGTTCAGATGATTTATCTGGTTCAGATGATTTACTCCAAAATGTGTTTCATTTTCTGCCTTTCATTTTTGCACTGTTTACTCCTACTTTGAGTCTTGCCTCTTTCTCTCTTTATATACAAGTCCTACCTCAGTCTTCAAAGCTGAGTTTAGGTTTTACATCTTTCTGGAACTCTCCATGGCTACATTTAATCACAGTGACTTTTCCCCATTTCTGAACACTGTTGGGAAATATTTATTTGGCATTTAATACTTTACTACTTACTATTACTTTTTGTATATGTATATTTTCGCTCTCTAGTTTAGATTTCTTTTTCAAAGGCCTCAAATTTCTTTGTGCTCTCATGACATCTAACATAGTGGTTCCAAACTGTGGGCCTTTGGCTCCTAGGAACTTTAAGATATCTCTATTTTCATACATGCATATGTATGAAATATATATGGGTGCTAAAAATACAATGCTAGTGTGAGGTCTTCATATCTTAAAGGTTGGTATTTCTGAAACAAGTTTGAAGTTCTTTAAACATAGTGGACTCTTAATAGGTATTTAATGATAATACTAGAATATTAAAGTAAAGAAAATTTGGTGTAGGGATTTTTAAAATTTTAAAGTCTAAACTTTTAAAATGATATTCTTATTACTATACATTATCCATTTAAACATTTTCAGTATATGCTTAAAGATTACTCCCAAGGGAAGGAACTTTGTAATATATATGTATATATATTTTGTGTGTGTATCTGTGTGTATATTTTTAATACTCTTTCCCTCTTGCCTTGAACATTACTGTGTTATTCACTGAATATTTTTTCATTGATGCTTATTTTAGAAATATGGTTTTTTAAAATAATAATAAAATGTAAGTTTGGGGTGTACCAGGTAGCATATGTGGTCATTTAAAGTTATGTAAATACTTAAGCTTAAATTTTTAGTTTGGTTGACAGCATAAACCAGTTCTTGATAGACATATTCTCTAGGTTTTCCCAAGCATTTTAAAAATGCAATATTTGCTATAGAATTTAGACTATGATTGTACAACAGACATAATAAGACCTAACTTTAATTTAACAGAGGTTCTAATGTTAATTATTTTTCAGGTGAATGCAGAACATTGACACAAGAATCATGTGACATATCTCCAGTATTAACTCAGGCAATGGAAGCCCTGCAGGATAGACCTGTCTTATATAAGTAAGTGACTTTTTCCTAATTAAAAAAGAAAAGCCCTACTTTTGTTTTTATAATGCACCTTAACTTTTGGTATTATTAAATACAGAGTAGTTTGAGTGATACTTGTAATAACTTACAATGATATTTTCATCCCATATTATGTCTATATCAATGCTTAGCATCGGTGTATTTGCATATTATATGCTAAAGAATGAAAAATGGAGGGGAAAACTCAGGTGTTCCTATATCTAGACTACCTCTTATATTTATGTAGAGGCTAAGGGGCTTTTCCCCATTCTGTCATCTTATTGACTACCTTGGAATTGTGACTAAGACTCCTGTAGCAACACTATCTTGGAGAGAAAGAGGTCAAATAGAAGACTGAGAAATGAAAAAAAGGGTCCAGGTCTTTGATCCTGTAAGTTATGCCAGCCAAGAGATAAGTGATAATGTATAGAAAAGAACTTATGCATTATTAACTTGTTTACATATTTTTTAATAATCTTCATTTTAATTTTATTATTTTATTTCTCATCCTATGTAATAAAACTCTAATATGCAAATCGACTGAACAATGGAACAACCGGCAGAATGACTGGTCACTATGACATGCACTGACCATCAGGGGGCAGATGCTCAACGCAGAAGCTGCCTCCTGGTGGTCAGTGTGCTCCTACAGGGGGAGCACCACTCAGCCAGAAGCTGGGCTCATGAATGACGAGCGCAATGGTGGTGGCGGGAGCCTCTCCCCACTCCGCTGTAGGTGGGCGGTAAGGAGCAAGGGGTCCTGGACTGTGAGAGTCCCAGAAAGTGAGAGGGATGTCTGACTGCTGGCTTAGGCTCGATCCCCCCGGGGATCGGGCCTAAACTGGCAGGTGGACATCCCACAAGGGGTCCTGGATTGCGAGAGGGCACAGGCTGGGCTGGGGGGACCGCCCCCCCACCCCCCGCAAGTGCACGAATTTCATGCACTGGGCCTCTAGTATAAAATAAAAGGAAATACTTTTTATTTTTAATGACTGGAATAATATGAAAAAAGGGAGACCAAGTGAGGAGTTATAATTCAGGAGACAGAAAGGAAGTGGACTTGTACATACACATTGAATCTTACTCTGAATCATGCCTTTCAGATGCTAGTAATATTTTACAAGATTTCCCATTACTCTGCTTTCTGATTGGAGCATTACTTAGCTTGTAATAAGGTTCTAGAACACAAATGCTGGGACAGCTGTGTAAAAATATCATTCCACTCTTGTGTTAAGCAGAATTGTAAGTGTTAGAGATACAACATCAGTGAAACACTGCTCTCAATTTGCTTTAGTTTATGAAGCCAGATATAAACACATCCATTTTATGAATATACTAGTTACTGTTCTAGAGGTCATGTTTCAAGTATTCTGTGGTAAGAGATAGGGATGAACAGAAGGGAAAGTTTCCTCTGGAAACTAGGTAAAGTGAGTTCTGAAGGTTGAATAGGCATTTTCCAGGAAGAATGGGAGCAGAGAACATTCTAGGTTGAGAGAACAGCAGCTGCCAAGATGCAGATTAAGAAAGAACATGTAACTTTGAGCAGTCATTGCAAAAGCTTGCACTGGTCATTGGGTTAATAGTAAGAGCCGGACCATAATAGCCGTAAATCTTGTGCATGTACATATGATCAGCTAATGTTCACTGTGGGTCACCAGCTCTTTAGATTATATTTACTTTGAAATTTGTTTCCTAGCTTCTTCACTTTAAGGTATTGGTGTTTGGTTATAAGTCATTTAGTACCTAAGACATTTGATGTTTGATTTTAATAAGTGTTACATTGTCCACAGATTCATGTTTGTTCACAAAGTCAACCTTTTTTTAAACAAAAATGCCGTTGTATTTGGACATTTGAAAAGGTCAACTGACTTCTACTATAAATATATTTTCGCTAAATTTTGCTTTTTGATCAACATTTGGAAAGGAGCAATACTGTTTAATGGCTTAGAAGGTGTGTGTGTTCTGAGTTACATTTTTTGAGAAGACTTTGCTTGCACCTTTATAAGCTTCTGTTTCCTTAGCTGTAAAATGAGGATAATATTAGTACCTATCTTACAGGTTCTTGGGAAGATTAAATTATATTTTTCACTTAAGGTGTTTAGCATAATACTTTGCTCATCACTAAATATTAGCTATTATTTTTATTTTGAAAAGAGATAAACTGGAAAGTTGTCAACTAAAAAGGAATGTTTTTAGGGTCTCCATGACAGCCAGGCAGAAGCTTGAAGGACAAAGAATAGAGCTATAATCAAGAGGAAAGATGATTTTTCTCTGAAGGGCACATGCCAGGGAATAGGGGGACAATAGTGCAGATGAAGCACTTGGAAGATGAGTGAGAAGGGAGGATTTTAAGACCAGTTGATTACCATAAGATGAGTGCTGAAAAAGAAAATTGGCCTTTCATTAAGTAATCATGTATCTTCAAAGTGGTGGATTCTTTAAATTTAGCACAAACTTAATATATCATGTTAACCACCAGATGGCATTATATGAACTTTATTTAAGTAATGTACACTAGCTTTACTTTTCATTATTGTGTCTCAGATGTGTAGGTATCATGTATAAGAAAAATGTCAGTTATTGAAGTCCTTAGGGAAAGTTGCCATACTCAGTTTTTGTTAGTAATATATAACTGGAATGCTAATGCATTCTTAACTTTTGAAATTTCTTTAAAATACAAAAATTTCTTCAAAATGAAATTTATTATATGTGGAAATGAAAAAAAAAAGTCTTCTTTTCTTTGGTAAACCTTCAGAATATAAATATTAAGAATGTAATAAGTACAGTATTGATTTTTCTTCATTCTTTCTGTATTTGTTACATTTCTTAGGAGGCTTTTATACTGTTCTTTTATCCTTTAATTTGTTATTGAACAAAATTTTTCATCTTTTAATTTGCTTTTTGACCATAATTTTTCTTTTTCACTATAGCTAGATATTATAAAAAAATGGGCATTTTAATTTTACTAGAGGCATTTTAGAATATTTACATAATTTTACATTCACCTTTGTAAATGTGCATTTTGAATTTTTGGCCTTTGTTGGAAAAGAATCTGGTTTTGGTTAAAGAAGTTTTCTTCTATTTCTGGGAAGAGATGTTTCATGTCTACAGATATCATTGAAGGCTTATTGTAGCTTACATTATTCTTGCTTCAGATTATGTCTTTTATTGCAATTGGATTAACAATATTGTTTATTGATATTTTATAGAGTTATACAGATTAGATTCCATGGTTTGTGGGATTTGATAATTCCCCCCTTCTCTTTTAAAATGCCAATAGTTTCTAATATAACTTTTGATCAGATTGTTGGGTTCCGAGGGTGAGGATTAATTTTCTATATTTAAAAAGTTGAAAGTTTTTGAATTTTGTTTTGTGATAAGTAGTCATTTGATCAAAAGTCACTTAATGTAATTGGTGATTATTTAGAAGGGGTGGAGAATGTCCGGCCCTCGAGCCGTATAAGGCCCCTGAAATCATTTGGTCTGGTCCTGCAAAGGTATTAGGGGTGAGTTAATTAAATGTTTGACCAAATATAGCAGGCTAATTTTTAAGTTGATAATTTTGTATGGTGTGCAAATGATGTTCTAACTATCCAAATTGCCCTTGACAGAAAATAGGTTCCCTACCCCTGAGTTAAAAGAATGCAGTTTTTACACTAAAACATTGAGAATTTAAGAGCATGAGGGGAAAAATAGAAATTTTTGTTCTAATTTGTTTTATAAAATAGAAAGTGAATGCAAGGCAGTTGTACAGTTTAGCAAAACTGAGCTTGATATTGTTTCCATCTTGACATATTGCTAGTATCTCATTGCAGGGAATTGCAAAATCAGTTTAACAGAATGCAAACACATACAAAGAACCATGATCTGGTTACTGCTGAATGGTCTTTTAAAAGGTTCAGATTCCTAAAAATTTATAGTTATTGATCACTTCACTACACTTTCACTTTTATTTAAAAATATTTTTTCTTCCAGCTTGTGTTAAAAAAATGTATTCTATTGAAAAATCAGTAGCATATTTAAGAAAGCAGTATAGCTGAAGGAATTCTTTGGAAACCTTTGTGAAATCCTGGTAGCTTTAGTTTATATGTACAGTAATAAAATAATTCTTAATATTTAGTCTATTAGAACACTGCCTAGGCATTTATAAGTTAATGGATCTAGAATCTGTTGCCATTGGATTGTGAAAAAAATTTTGTTTTCTGTGTACTTTTAAAAAAGAAAGAACTTTCATTTGGGTGATGGGTGTAAGGAATAATGGTGATAATGGGAAACAAAGGGAGATTTTAATCAAAGAAGTGGGTACTTGCGGCAACTACAAGCCATCCTATAATTTCACCCCAAATTGTTTGCTCTCCCATTTCAAAGTTTTCCTTCTCTAAAATTTCCTCACCTTAGAAAGCGTCTTCCCCCTTTTTCAACTAGAATTGATGACATGTAAACATACGTAAACGAAAGTTATTTGCTATGTATGCTAAGGTGATCAGTAAATTTAAGAAACATATATTTACTAGTGGAGTCAAAATAAGCTTTTAAATGTGAATAGTATGTTTTGGACAAATTTGGTGGTAGGTTGTGATAATATGTATAAAGGAGAGGTTTTTAATGTAGAAGGAAAAAGCTTGTACTAGTAGTTTGGATTGCGGAGTTGTAATTGGCCCTGAGAATTAGATAATATGGCCTTATGTGAACAGTGGAGCATCATGTTTGGACTAGGAGGATAATGAAACCTGAATAGTCCAAGATTTCTACCTTAACCTTGATTTTTACTTTTACCTAATTCATTGCTTTTTTTGCTTTTAAAAAATATTTTTATTGATTTTTAGAGAGAGGGGGAGAGGGAGAAAGAAACATTAATGTCAGAGTGAGACATCAATCGGGTGCCTCCTGCATGTCCCCCCCAGGATTGAGACTGCAACCCAGGCATGTGCCCTGACCAGGAATCAAAGTGTCAGCCCTTCAGTGCACAGGACAAAGTCCAACCAGCTGAATCACATCAGCCGGGGCTCTACTGCCTTTTTCTTTCTTTTTTTTTTTTTTGCCACTGCCCCTGTGATTAATCCCAGATCCCAGCATTCTTTCTTAACAGTAGTGAAGTTGTATACTTTTAGATTGAATTTTCATTGTGATACCGTGTTTCCTATATTTTCCTTGTTTAAAAACAGTATTGCTTAAGAGAGTTGTGTAAAGAAGCTTTATAGATGTCTTGCTTATCTTAGAAATTGCATGAATAGTTTGATATAAACATTAGGAAGAAAACAATTATTTTTTATATTTCTTGTTTCTTCTAGGTATACCTTAGATGAATTTGGAACAGCCAGAAGAAGTACAGTTGTCCGTGGATTTATTGATGCTCTTACAAGAGGGGGCCCAGGAGGTACACCTAGACCCATTGAAATGCACTCCCATGACCCTTTAAGGTATGGTAATCTGACAATATTGGAATATTTGATGGTTTTCTGAAGGGAATCTTTACTAATATTTAGTTTTTTCATTAGATATGTAGGAGATATGTTGGCTTGGCTACATCAAGCTACTGCTTCTGAAAAAGAACACCTTGAAGCTCTCTTAAAGCATGTAACTACACAAGGTGGGCCCTCCAATGGTATTGCTAATGTCTAAATATATAAAATAACACAAGACTTCTCTGTTTCTATACTTACTGATGACTCCTTCACGGGGATAAGCGTTTCTCACCTACAAGGTACAATAAGCATCCTAATTAAATTTCCTCTTCCTGTTTTTCTTTTTCTGCTAATAAACTTTCTTCTCTATCCCCTTTATCCTTGTCACACAACTGTTCACACCTTTATGGTGGACCCTACCATATCAAACCTGGAGTCCTCTGCTTTTCTTTTAAGGCACTGCTTTAGCATACATTATCTCAGATCTTCCATGCCACATCACTTTAAAGGCAATTTAGGTGTGAGTAAGCTGACTAAGTGACTTGGTCATTAAGCTGCTAATTCTTTGACTCCTACTAACCAACCCTTCTTTTAATTCTCATGTGAGTTTTAAAGTTTTTTGCATAATTAACTATGTACTAAATGTACTTAAAATTTTGGTTTCAATTTCAAGGAAGAAAAATTACTATTTTTGAATTGCTAAAGTCTTTTGTTCACAGAAGTTCAGATCTTTGTTTTGACTACCTGAAGTTGAATGTCATAGAGGGGGCTAGTGGTTAATTAAGATATTCTGTTATTGATAGGCAGTGAAGAGAATTATTGTCACTGGAATCACTTTTGTTTTGCATAGCTTGGGCCCTCATCATTCTGGTTCAGCACATGATCTGCACAAGAGGCCATTATACAAATTGGTGATAAGACTTAACCTCCTCATTTTTAACTCTTTGGTATTCCAGCATATTTGTTAGATAGACACAAAGTCTGAACTATTTAAAGTTGGTTTCTGTTATCCTTTAGTACCTAGTTTAAGAAAATGTATTTCTTAAAAAATGTTTCAGAAAACTTAATATGAGAGACAGTGTTAAGACCTGAGAAGAAAATAGATTGGAGTTAGATGAAATAGGTTATTCTATGGGAATGGCTTAATTCTTCTAAGCCTCGGTTTTACCATCTGTAAAAATGAAGGTGGTTATAAGCAGTAAATGTCAAGTACCTAGTACAGAGCTTGATAAATAGTACTTAGTAAATTTTAGCTTTTCCATTAGATTGCAAGGTGTGGTTTCCATTTTTCTCACTGCCTAGAATAAGGCGGTTGGAGAACAAATGCTAATAAATCTTCACAGTGCTTCCTTCAATTAATATCTTTTACACTCTCCCTTGACTCATATATTTACTTTTTCACAAAAAAAAATGTGTTCACTTTATCAATCATTAAATTAATCAATTTGTTAGTCAAATGAATTAACTAGGCTCTAAACTCAGATATTAACATAATTAATAATGGCCTAAGGGATATTGAACTTAATAAATGCCGGGAGCCGGTCCATCCTTGCTGTTTCAAGGGACCTAGCATATATGGCATACTGTTCTTAATATGTTTGCTCACCTTCTTGGCACTATGTGTTTTAACCAAAGTCACCTCTCTGAGAAAGGTTGTTTCCCCAGGTAGGGATTTTTCCCCTGAAGTTAGGGAGGGAATAAAACCCCTTAACTAAGTGCCAGGCGGGTAATTAATCACTTTAACTACAAACAATCATGCTTAAGCTACATAATCTTTACTCCCTGGCTTTACTCCCTGGAATGGAGATAAGAAACACCCTAACCTTTGGAATAGAGATTGATAGGATTGGAATCAACTGGTATAAATACAGATGCAACAAGACAACAGGACACAGAACCTAGACACAGAACCTAGACACAGAACCTAGACACAGAACCTACACAGAACCTAGAGACAGAAGAACTTCGCTGGAGAGAACATGGCAAAAGATCCTGGACAGAAACTGGAGACAGAACCTAGACACAGAACCTAGCGAGAGAACATGGCAAAAGATCCTGGATAGAAACTGGCCACAGAACCTAGAGACAGAACCTGGCTACAGAACCTGGATAGAACATGGCAAGAGAACCTGACTAGAACCTGGTGACTGAACCTGGCTGGAGAACCTGGACAGAACCTGGCTGGAGAACCTAGCAAGAGAACATGACTACAGAACCTGGCTGGAGAACCTGGAGAACCTGGCTGGAGAACCTAGCAAGAGAACATGGACACAGAACCTGGCTGGAGATCCTGAACAGAACTTCGCTAGAGATCCTGAACAGAACTTTGCTGGAGATCCTGACCAGAACTTGGCTAGAGATCCTGGCTAGGCTGTTGATCAACTGAACACTGCTAGGTTCTTGTTGCATCTGTATTTATACCAGTTGATTCCAATCCTATCAATCTCTATTCCAAAGGTTAGGGCGTTTCTTATCTCCATTCCAGGGAGTAAAGCTTATGTAGCTTAAGCATGATTGTTCGTAGTTAAAGTGATTAATTACCCGCCTGGCACTTAGTTGAGGGGTTTTATTCCCTCCCTAACTTCAGGGGAAAATCCCTACCTGGGGAAACAACCTTTCTCAGAGAGGTGACTTTGGTTAAAACACATAGTGCCAAGAAGGTGAGAAAACATATTAAGAACAGTATGCCATATATGCCAGGTCCCTTGAAACAGCAAGGATGGACCAGCTCCCGGCAAATAAAATATGATTACATTTATTTCAAATGTTTGTTGTTAGTGCCATTAGTCATATGTAGTATTTTTTCAGTTTTTTGAAAGTGAAATGTAATATGGAAAAATTTTTGAGTTATGTTATAATTAATTGTAGGTGTTGAAGAAAATATTCAAGAAGTTGTTGGGCATATCACTGAGGGGGTGTGCAGGCCTCTAAAGGTAAAACATTTTGTTTTTATGTATGTTATATGGTATCTGGTTAAATTATGCCCTTATTCTTATGAGTTTAAACACACTGATAACAGCCTGAATTAAAGCTGTAATTTTGTCAAATTAACACAGTATTGTACATAATAATGTATATTTAAAAATAATTATTGGCCGAACCGGTTTGGCTCAGTGGATAGAGCGTCAGCCTGCGGACTCAGGGGTCCCGGGTTCGATTCCGGTCAAGGGCATGTACCGTGGTTGCGGGCACGTCCCCACTGGGGGGCGTGCAGGAGGCAGCTGATCGATCTCTCTCATTGATGTTTCTGATTTTCTATCCCTCTCCCTTCTTCTCTGTAAAAAATCAATAAAAATATATTTTTTTAAAAAAATAATAATTATTGTTAATTTTCTAAGAAAGAAAATTTGAGACATTCTTAGTTTGCATATGTTGATTTATTTTTACCTATTATGTTTCCAATAGTAATTTGTCAATCCCTTGAATTGAAGTAACTAATTTCTGAACACTTAACAGATTTACTAACAACTTTTCCATTTATTTTATTGCTTCAAGTATAGTAAACTTTTGTGATAGCAATAAATAATAAATCCAAGGATAAAATAATAAGTATGTGTTATTATCAATACTATTTGTAGTACAGGAAACAGAATTTGAAGTCAAAATTAGAATTCCCACTTTGCAACTTAGTTGTGTTCACTTGTTCAAATTGTCTAACTCTTCTGCACCTTAATTTTCTCACGTTAATAAACCTGTATATAAAAATATCTACCATCAAGGGGTGTAGGGATGAACTGAGAAAACTGTAGATGAAGTATGTAGTTCTTGGCTTCTATAAGGCCTGCAATAGATGTTGTTTTTCTTTATTAAAGAGTAATTTGCAATTGTTGGTTTATTTTTCCTTGTTGAATGACTTCAGTTTACTGTATAGACATTGAAATCCAGAAGTTTCATCATTTATTCTTACCAATAATCAAACCCTGACCTCAGTGGTTAAGGTTGATGCTTAACCAATGAGCCACTTTGGCTGGGCTCATTATTCTATTGATTATTTCTGGTAGCAACTGCTTTAAGCCAAATTCTGTAGATAAGCAATTATTTTTTTGTAGAGTATATCTGTTAAAGTATTTTTGTTATTTTTCCATCCTCTATCATTTAATATTCTGAAATCCTTTATTTAGAAGGGATTTTATGATTTCTGTCACAATAAAGTTTTATTATTTTTAATGCTTTCTTTAACATAATGATTAGTGAAGAAAAGTTATGCTTTTAAGAAATGTTTAATATTTTTCTCACATGTTTTAATAGGTTCGAATTGAACAAGTAATAGTCGCTGAACCTGGAGCGGTTTTATTATATAAAATTTCTAACCTCCTAAAATTTTATCATCATACAATCAGGTAAGTGGAATGGTTAAATGTGCTTGTTAAATCCTGTGATGCCTCAGTTCAGTTAGAACAGTGTAAGATTTCTTTTTTTTTAAATTTTCATTGTTTGCATGACTAAGTATAACTGGTAGAACTTCCACATGAATGAATGAACCATATGCATAATTATCTGTGTCATTTTTTCAGGTCTATTGTTCCTTTTGCTTTTATTCTTCAAACAAAATTATATACATGCTTACATACATCCACAACATAGATAACATTGTAAATGCACTAGTAAAATAGATTTATAGCACCCAGAGCACTATATATTATACTCAGAATAAGGCATAATAAGTTAAATATCCTATTCTGGATGTAAATAACATAAATTTTTTTTTACCATTTAGTTTTCTATTAGTGACAAAACAAAACCATAGCTTTATCTTCTCTAAATAAAGCTACTTTAGCATCTCTAAATAAAAGCTGCTTTAGTGTCTCTAAATAAAACCTACTTTTATCTGATTAAGGGCCATTTGTCTTACCCTATATAATAAAAGCCTAATATACTAAGTGTCCGGTTAACCAGTCTGCTGTTCAACCAATCAAAGTTTAATATGCTAAGGCCGCTCAACTGCTCGCTATGATGTGCACTGACCACCAAGGGGCAGACAGTCGACCGGTCCACCAGTCACTGTGGTGTGCACTGACCACCAGGGGGCAGATGCTCTGACTGGTAAGTTAGTTTGCTGCTGGGGTCCAGCCCATCAGGACTGAGTGAGACAGATTGGGGATGCCCTGGAGCCCTCGTGTGGTCCCTCCCCAGCTGGCCAACCTCTCCTATCCCTCCCCTGCTCTGATGGTGCACTGGTGTGGTCCCTCAGCCTGGCCTGCACCGTCTTGCAATCTGGGACCCCTCGGGGTATGTCGGAGAGCCGGTTTCGGCCCAATTTCGCAGACCAGACTGAGGGGCCCCACTGGTGCACGAATTTATGCATTGGGCCTCTAGTTTAAAATATAATCTTTGACTCCAAAGTTTGCATTCATTTTAGCTTTGCATATATATATGTTGATGGTATTCACCTACACTGGAGCTTTATTATAAATGTCACCTTAAGACTATATTATATATGTTGTTATGTTAAAACACTGTCTTTTCAAACTTTATTTTTGATAGTTTCCATATTAGTTCATTAAAAATGATTTAAAAAATAATTTTTATCCAGTATGACAGTATGAGGAATAGAATGTCCATTGTTAAAATTGAAGATAATTATTATAACTAATAGTTCCTGGAGAGTGTTATGCTCAGATTTCGAGATCCCCAAGAGACCACACAGGGAGCCAGCTGAGTCCGATGCAAAAGCAGAGAGTCTTTTATTCAAATCCAGGCTTGGCTCCCCTACCTTCCTTACTGGTACAGCAGTAAGTGGCAGAGAGAGCGCTAGCCCGGTGGGAAGAGGAGTTTTATAGGGGGGTGGAGTAAGGGGAGGAGAGGGGACTGTGGGCCCTGCCGATTGGCCAGGTGCAAGTTGGTGTCTCGTTACACAGGATGTGAGAATATCTATGGCGCGCACTTCCCTTGATTGTCATTGGTTAGTTTAAAGAAGTCCTGGGGGTGGCTAGCAGAGGCTTGGGCTTCCGGGAAGAAGCCTTGCTGAACACATGGCTGCCCAAAGATGGAGGATATGGGGCAAGATGGAGGGCGTAGCCCTCGCCCCTTCAGAGAGGTGTAAGGATCACTAGTTTGCAAATCACCAAAAGACTATGGCAATGATGTTACCTAGATTCTAATGACTGAGATTAAACATTCAAAACTTCACAGCTAAGAGATTGATTTCCTGTCCTACTGGTAGATTTTCAAATAAAACTAACCATGCAACTGATCAGAGATAGGACTTGGGTTCTCTAAAATTTTAGATATAAATTTATCACTTGCCATGACTCAAAAGCAATAAATTAATTTCAATTATAAGGTATAGGCTTCCTAAAATAAGAGAATGATACATACTTAAGAGCTGAAAGCAGCTAACACATAGTTTATGCTGTATTATGCAACAACAGTGGTAAAATAATTAAGTTATCTATGTAGTAATGCCGATATGGAAGTGAATGAAATTTATTATTTGAAGATAATGATAACTCAATTCTAATGCAGAGAATCCTATCTAATAAAGAGGTAATATGCAAATTGACCATCACCCCAACACGCAAGATGACTGTCCCCATGTGGTCAAAGATGGCTGCCACAAGATGGCTGGCAGGGAAGGGCAGTTGAGGGCTATCAGGCCAGCAGGAGAGGGCAGTGGGGGGGGACCAGCCCTGCAGAGGAGGGCAGTTGAGGGTGACCAGGCCTGCAGGAGAGGGCAGTTGGGAGGGACCAGCCCTGCAGAGGAGGGCAGTTGGGGGTGACCAGGCCTGCAGGGGAGGGCAGTTGTGAGGGACCAGCACTGCAGAGGAGGGCAGTTGGGGGTGACCAGGCCTGCAGGGGAGAGCAGTTAGGGGTGACCAGGCCTGAAAGGGAGGAAGTTGGGAGTGATCAGGCCTGCAGGGGAGGGCAGTTGGGGGCATCCAGGCCTGCAGGGGAGAGCAGTTAGAGGCGACCAGGCTAGCAAGGGAGGGAAGTTAGGGGTGACTGGTGCAGCAGGGGAGGGCAGTTGGGGGCAACTAGGCTTGCAGGGGAGGACAGTTAGGGGCGACCAGGCCTGCGGGGGAGGGCAGTTGGGGGCAATCGGGCTGACAGGGGAGCAGTTAGGCATCGATCAGGCTGGCAGGGGAGTGGTTAGGGGGTGATCAGGCTGTCAGGCAGAATCAGTTAGGGGCAATCAGGCAGGCAGGCAGCCAGGGATCGGGCCTAAACCGGCAGTCGGACATCCCCTGAGGGGTCTCAGATTGGAGAGTGTGCAGGCTGGGCTGAGGGACACCCTCCCCCCCCCCCATGCACGAATTTCGTTCATCGGGCCTCTAGTGTTAAGAATAAAATAATTTGGATTCTGAATACAGTAGTAACTTTTAAGGCTTTGACAATTATAATTTTTCTACCTTTGAAGATAATTTTGAAGATGACAGTTAAGATATTTTGATAGTTTTACATGTACTCTTCTACTTGTATACACATTTTATCATTTAGTCAATTTGAAAAGTTGACTATAAATGTCATTCTTCTAGGTTCTAATAAAATGGCAATGAACAAAGTTTAAACTTACATTCTAATGGCAGAGACAAGTATAAAATAATTTTCAGTAGTGTGAAAGGACACTAAGGAGAAATAAAGCAGGACAAAGAAAGTAGAAAGTATAAGGAGTGGCCATGAATGAGTAGGTGTATATATGTGTGACTGTTTTTGAAGGTCTTTTGGTGGAGGATATTTAAATAGAGATCTGAATAATGTAAAGGTGTTGGGATTGAAAATATCTTGGAGAAGAGTGCTCTATGTAGGTTCATACTCTGGCCTTAAAGCCATGAAAAGTTTGCATTGTAGAGGAGAAGGAAGGCCAGTGGTTGGAGTGGAATGAATTAGGGGGCAATGAAATCACAGAGGTAGGCAGAGGCCAGATGATATAGGACTTTGTAGGACACGGTGAGAGTTTAGATTAAAAAAAAAATCTTTATTGTTGAAAGTATTATGTAGGTCCTCTTTTTTCCCCCCATTAACCTCTTCCTGCCTGCTCCCATCCTTCTCCCTCCCTAAAATTTTATTGAGGATTTTAGTGTCTATATTCATCAGAGATATTGGCCTGAAGTTCTCTTTCTTTGTCATGGCTTTATGTGGTTTTGGAATTAGGGTAATGCTGGCCTCATAGAAAGAGTTTGGAAGTGTTCCTTCTTCTTGAATTTTTTAGAATAGTTTCAGTAGAGGTATTACTTGTTTAAATATTTGGTAAAACTCTCCTGTGAGTCCCTCTGAACCAGGGCTTTTGTTTGCTGGGAGTTTTTTTATTTTATTTTATTTATTTTTATTACTGCTTCAATTTCATTAGCAGTCATTGGTATATTCAGATTTTCTGATTCTTCCTGAATGAGTTTTGGAAGGTTGTATTTTTCTAGGAATATGTCCATTTTGTCAAACTTGTCCCATTTGTTGGAATAAAGTCTTTCATAGTATTTTATTACAATCCTTTGTTTTTCTCTGTGGGGTTACTTGTAACTTTACCTCTTTCGTTTCTGATTTTGTTTATTTGGGTCCTCTCTTTTTGTTTCTTGTTGAGCCTGGCTAGAGGACCATCAATTTTGTTTATCCTTTTGAAGAAGCAGCTCTTGGTTTTATTGATCTTTTGTATTTTTTTTTGGTCTCTATGTCATTTATTTCTGCTCTGATCTTTATTATCTCCTTCCTTCTGCTCGTTCTGGGCTTTTCTTATTGCTCTCTTTCTAGTTCTTTAAGTTTCAGGGTGAGATAACTTATGACCAGTTTTTTATGAGGTAGGCCTGTAGTGCCATGAACTTCCTTCTCAGGATTGCTTTCACTGTTTCCCATAGGTTTTGGATTGTTGTGTGTTCATTTTCATTTGTTTCCAGGATGTTTTTTATTTCTTCTTTGATCTCTTTGGTAACCCACTCATTGTTTAATAGCATGCTACTGAGACTCCATGTATTTGATTGTTTTTGAGTGTTTTTATTGCAGCTGATTTCTAATTTCATGCCATTTTTGTCTAAGAAGATGCTTGGTATGATTTCAATCTTCTTGAATTTGTAAAGACTTAGCTTGTGTCCTAACATGTGGTCTATTTTTGAAAATGTTCCATGTGTACTTGAGAATAATGTATTTTCTGTAGCTTTGGGGTGGAATGTTCTGAAGATGTTAATTATTTCCAACTGTTCTAGAGTGTCATTTAGGATTGCTGTTTCCTTGTTGATTTTTTTTGTCTAGAAGATTTATCCAGTGATGTCAACGGGCTATTACAGTCCGCTACTCTGATTGTATTTCTGTCAATCGCTCCTTTGATATCCTTCAGGAGTTTTTATATATATTAAGATGCTCCTGTATTGGGTGCATATATGTTTATGAGAGTTAGAGGCTCTTATTGTATTGATTCCTTTAGTATTATGAAGTGACCTTCCTTATATCTTGTTATGGCCTTCAATTTGAGGCCTATTTTCTCAGATACAAGTATTGCTACTCCAGCATTTTTTTCATTTCTACTTGCCTGGAAAATTGTTTTCTATCCATTCACTTTCAGTCTGTGTGTGTCCTTTGTTGTAAGGTGTATTTCTTGTAGACAACATATATATGGGTAATGTTTTCTTATCATTCAGCTACCCTATGTCTTTTGATTGGAGCATTGAATCCATTTACGTTTAAGGTTATTGTTTACTAGACGCCTGGTGCACGAAATTCATGCACTCGGGGGAGGAGGGTCCCTCAGCCTGGCCTGTGCCCTCTGGCAGTCCTGGAGCCATTGGGGGATGTCTGACTGATGGCTTAGGCCCTGTGGAGCAAGCCTAAGCCAGCAGTTGGACATCCTTAACACTGCCGCAGAGGCGGGAAAGGCTCCTGCCACTGCGCTCACCAGCTGTGAGCCGGCTTCTGGCTGTGTGGTGCTCCCCCTGTGTGAGGGTACTGACCACCAGGGAGCAGCTCCTGCATTGAGTATCTGCCCCCTGGTAGTCAGTGCGCATCATAGCAACCGGTTATTCCACTGTTTGGTCGATTTGCATATTAGCCTTTTATTATATAGGATAGGTTCATGTTTGTTGCCATTTTTATTCTTTACTAGGGGCCCGGTGCATGAAATTCGTGCACTGGGTGGGGGGGGGGGAGAGTGTCCCTCAGCCCAGCCTGCCCCCTCTCACATACTGGGAGCCCTCAGGCGTTGACCCCCATCACCCTCCGATCGCCTAATCGGCCCCTTGCCCAGGCCTGACGCCTCCGCCAGAGGTGTCAGGCTTGGACAGGGGACCCCCATCTCCCCCGGATCACTGGCTCTGGCCCCCGCCCAGGACTGAGGCCTCTGGCCCAGGAATCATGCCTGGGCAGGGGACCCCCATCTCCCTCTGATCGCTTGCTCCACCCCCCGCCCAAGCCTGACGCCTCTGACCCAGGCTTCAGGCCTGGGCAAGGGGACCATCATATCCCCCCAATCCCCGGCTCCGCCCCCCACCCAGGCCTGATGCCTCAGCCAGAGGAGTTGACCCTGATCATCCTCTGATCACCAATCACCGGATTGGCCCCTAGACCAGGACTGAGGCCTCCGGCAGAGGTGTCAGGCCTGGGCAGGGGACCCCCAGCTCCCCACGGGGCCGCCTTTGCCCTGCCCCCCAGCTCTTAGCTCCCCCCTGGGTTTCCGATCACTGTCAGTGGCAGGGGGCTTCTTCCTGCTTTCCCTTTCGCCTCCCTGCATTGTGCCTACATATGCAAATTAGCCGCCATCTTGTTGGCAGTTAACTGCCAATCTTAGTTGGCAGTTAACTGCCAATCTTAGTTGGCAGTTAACTGCCAATCTTAGTTGGCAGTTAATTTGCATATCGCCCTGATTAGCCAATGAAAACGGTATCACCGTACACCAATTACCATTTTTCTCTTTTATTAGTGTAGATGCCTGTATTTCTTCTTCCCTTTCTATTTCTTCTTTTTACAACAGTTCCTTTAGCATTTCTTGCATTGCTGGCTCAGTGGTAATAAACCTCCTTAGCCTTTTATTTCTGTGAAGCTCCTGATTTCCCCTTCAATTTTGAATGATAGCCTTGCTGGGTATAGTATTCTTGGATTCAGGCCCTTGCTTTGCATCACTTTGTATACTTCATTCTATTCCCTTTTGGCCTGGTGTGTTTCTGTTGAGAAGTCACTTGATAGTCTAATGTGAAATCCCTTGTAGGTAATTTTCTGTCTCGCTTTGGCAGCCTTTAAGATTCTTACTTTCTCATTGACATTTGCCAGTTCAATTACAATGTGTCTTGGTGTCAGTTGTTTTGGGTTCATCTTGTTTGGGATTCTCTGTGCTTCTTGGACTTCTGTGATTCTTTTTCTTCCCAAAGTCAGGGAATTTTTCTGTTATTATTTCTTCAAATAGGTTTTCTATTCCTTGCTCAGCTTCCTCTCCTTCTGACACTCCTATTATGTGGGTGTTGTTTTGTATTGTCCCAAAGCTCCTTTAGACTCTCCTCCTGATGTTTAATTATTTTTTCCAGTTGCTGTTCTGCTTAGGTGTTCTTCCAACTTCTAACTTGCTGATTTGGTCCTCAGCTTCTTCTAGTCTACTGTTGAAACCTTCCATTGTGTTCTTTATTGCAGCTATGTCATTCTTCATTTCCCTTTGATTTTTACACATGCTGGTGAATTTCTTATCCAGATGTTTGAGCATCCTTATAATCATTATTCTGAATCTTTCTCTGACAAATTGCTTGCCTCCATTTCATTTAGTTCCCTTTCTGGTGATTCCTCCTTTTCTTTCACTTGGGCATTGTTTCTTTGTCTCCCTCTTTTTTGCTGTTCCTTTGTAATTACTTCTATGTACTAAATCAGATTGCTATGCCACTCAGATTTTTAAAATGGGTATTATGTAGCAAATTTTTGTGGGACCCAGTGGCCCAGTATCTCAGGTCTCCTGGGCTGGATGTTCTAGGGAGGTCCCTTATTTGAGATATTTGGGTTCTCCTGATGTAGTTGGGTCTTTAATGTTATTGTCCCTTTCTTGGATGAAGTCTCCTCTCAGGGTGTCGGATTATGTGGAACAGTCCCTACCATGTCATGCCAAGCTTACAGAGCAGCACAAAATACAACATTAAAAGACACAACACAGATGGAACAGAACACGAATGTACACAAGACACCTATGACCCCAATAAAAGTGACCACCAGAGAGAAGAGAATGAGGAAAGTGAGCAAGAATAATAGCGGGAAATTAAAAAAAAAAAGAAATGTGGGGAGAAAACACAACAAAACAAACAAATAAACCTAAAAGCACTAACAAAAAACACCCAGAGAAAAGGGCGGGGCAGAATCTGTTTATGCAGAGCTTAAATAAAGAAAATTAGGTTAAGGATTTGGATGAGTAGAGGAAGGATCATGGTTTAGAATAGAGGAAGGAGAAATGAGAAGTAAAGATGAAAAGATTTAAAAAAATTTTTTAAAGGAGAATAGAGGAGAGAGAAGATAGGACTAAATTTAGGAAGTGAAACAAGTTAAAAAAATAGAAGAAGAAAAGAACAAGAGAAAAGAAAAAATTGTGTAGTTAAGAAATAGCTAAGAGAAGCGCAAATGGAGTAGGAGCAGGGAAGAGGCAATTAGATATATGACTAAATCAACAGAGATTAGAATAATGACACATCAATAAAGCAAATAAAGAAGATCAATGTTTTTAAATGGGAAAAAAGAAAGAGAAATAGTAAAACAGGAAAAGGAGAAGCAAAATGGGAGTAAAGAATGAGAGAAGAGAGGAAGAAAGAGGTGCAAAAAATAATATTAAAAAAGTAATAAAAAATAAAAATAAATAAAAAATACAAAGTGAAGTGTTGTTCACTTCAGCTGAGTTTTAATGCTCCCTGGGAACTGGTTTAGGACCACACTCTTCTGTTCTGTCTGCTAATTCTGGACTTTCTGTTAGGTACTTAGGTGCTGGCTGGCCACTGTCAGGCTTTTAGCACCTTACTTGAAGCTCCAAGTGGTCCGCAGGTCCTCTGCTTATGTCAGTCTCTGTAGACCTTGGCTATAAGCAGGTAGGGCCATTCTGCCCTCTTTTCCTATGTGCCAGCTGTCAGTTTTAATCACTCAAGCATCTGTTTCTGACTGGGTTTTAGGTGTAGTTGGTGCTGTTTCGCTTTCAGGGTTTAAGATAGGTATTTTTTCCTGACCCAGAGCTACTCCTTCGTGAGTGGCCCAAAATATTACCCTGCCCTTGGTTGGTCAGGAATCATTGGTTGGTAAGGAGACCACTGGGGTTGGCTGGAAACCTGGAGTTTTTATCGGTCTGGTTCCCAGAGTAGCAGGGCTGAAGGCTCCTCTTCCAATGCAGTCACTAAGGGCTCCTATTCAGACCTGTAGACTTGGCTTTTGCCTTTGTTTCCTTCTCTAAAGCTTGGAATGAAGGGTGTGGCAGGCTATGTCACCTGAGGCTACTGGGAGGGGCCAGCTTCTCTGGGGGAAAATGGCTGCTTAAGTTTGGATGCTTAAGACCAGATGCAGGGCCCCTGGCCAATGTCTCCCTGCCCTGCTTCCCTCCTCAGCCTCCCCACAGGCACCTCGAGTCTGTGCCTGCCTCTGTGAGCTCCAACCTCAGGTGAGTGTTTGCAATTGAAAAGTCCTATGTTCTTGGATTAGAGAGGAAAAACAAGACAAAACAAACCAAAAACAAGAAGGAAACCACGGTTTTCTCTCCACAGCACCGTGCTGTTTCCCCTCATGGCATCATGGTAGCAAGCAACTCTGTTGCTTCTTTACACAGTTGACTGTTAAGCCTGTTGCCAAGGGATGCAGGTGTGGTGCTTAGCCTGGGCAGGGCTTCTATTTTCCTGAGGGAGCTGGCACTCCCGTAATGCAGCTTCTTCCTCTACCTCTCGGCCTGCCAGCCCTCTCAAACCCATGTCCTGTTCTTCCTACTGGTCTCTAGGTGTTTTCTGCCCTTCCTTTTTGGCTTGTCTCCTCAGCTGTGCTTAGTTTGTTAATTCCAGTTGGTTTTTTTCTGATTTAGTTATATTTCCGCCTGTCCCCTGGATGAGGTGCATGACATGTCTGCCTATTTGGTCGCCATTTTTTCTCCAAGGGTTTTAGATTTTTATACTGAGTGGGTTGGGGAAGATGTGGGAGAGTTTTGAAAGATTTGAGCTGATTTATGATTAATTTGACTCTGGGTACTCTGTGGATAATGTAATGTGGTGGGGCAAAAGGGGAACAAAGAAGGCATTTAGGAAGCAGTTTGTGATAGTCTTGGAGATGGTGAAAAGTAGTTGGTTTTGGAGATAGCCAGTTATACCCAGTAGGACACATCTGTGAATTAGATGAGATCAGCTCTGAATAGTTACATGCTTATAATGTTTATTTATTTAGTGGTTAAGAAGAGAAGAAACCCCCAAAGAAAACTGGGAAGGAATAGGCACTAAAGTTGGGGGAAAATAGGAGATAATGCAAGTTCCAAAATTTTTTTTCTCCTGTACATTAAAACTACTGAAGGATATAGATTCCATCACAATGTAGGGAAGATTTGGAATCCAGGAAACAGGGAATCCAGAATACTTTGATTGCATTTTCTTTCTGGTAAAACTTTTTCTTTCTGTAGTTAATAATTGCTTGGTTTTATACTTGCTTTTCTATGTCCTTATCACTATTTTAGACCTAAACTATTAAGTAGACTGCATTTTCTACCATATATTCAAGAACACCCAATTTACCTCCTCTCTTCTCTTCCCCACATCCCTTTCAGAGCCCCCATTCTACTTCTCCAGTCTAAACTAGTTGCTCTTTAGGCTACTGCATGGATATTACCCTGGGATTTGTCTTGTCACAAGCCTGCTCGTTCTCTTGTTTTGGATTCCCTGATTCCTTGTGTTATGGGTTAGCTCAGCGAGGTAGACCACCGACTCAGAATTTAAATTTTAAGAGCCTTTATTAAGCTGGTCAGCTGACTGCCAGCCGTGCCCTTCCCGTAAGAGCCCCACAGCTTGCAGTGCCGACTGAGAGTACAGCAAGACCTTTTATCTGCAACACTACAAAGTATTTTTTTTAAAAAAAGAAAAAACAAACTGCAAAGCGGTTCATTAGCCGTTCCTGGTACTGGCAGGGTAAAAAGTTTACATAAAATTTACGAGCAGGGTCACACCTGGCTGGGTTCAATCATAACACATTTCTTTTCTAGCGAGATAGTTAGCAATTTTCTCTCCCATGGTCCCTGCCCCTCAGCCGACTTAGTATTCTTTTTTGTCAGGCCCCTGCCCCTAGCACACTTGGTCAGCTCTGAATAGTATTTACATGCTTGTAATAATGAAACATTGAATATTTATTTACTAGAGTGCTATGATATAACAATTAGGAAGCCTGGAAAAGATGAAGTTTGATGTATTGAGGTGGAGGAGGAGCAGTGTATAAAAGAATTTAGTTCTCGTCTTCTATATCAGGGAATTTGTATGTAATACCTAACAATGAAAAATTAAATAATAGGAGTATGAGCAAATTGGGTAGAAATATGAAGTGGAATACCAGAAGATAAGGTATATAAATGCTGAATCCCTATATTGTACCCCTGAAACTAATATAATATTATAGGTCAACTGTACTTTTAAAATAAGGAAAAAGGAAAAGGGAAGGGAGGGAGGGAGAAAGGGAGGAAGGAAATAAAAAAAGAAAAGAGAAAAAGAGAGTGGTTAGAAACCATGAATTGGTATTCAGAATATGACAAGCTAGCCGCTAGATAATGATTGAGAGGTCATGATAATAAGGATTAGCCTTTGTATTTATGGCTTTAAAGAAACCAGAGTAGGCTCAATGGAAAGTGGCCTCTGAATCCAAATAAATTGAGGCAGGGAGCCTAAAGGAAAAACAAAAACAGAAAAGCATCTACAAGTAGCTGGTCTGGTTACTGATGTCTAGTGATTACTTAGTAAACGTTAGTTAATTCTAGATCTGAATAACTGCAAAATATGGCTGATAACTCAAGTTTTTTTAAAATAAATGATGTAAATATATCTTGTTCTCGCTCTAAATTTTTCACTAAAATGTCAGTTTCTTTTTGTATCCATTTAGTTTTCTTTCCTCTTCACTTGATGTATTATACTTTTAAGAGGCATACTTATTTTTTTCATATGGATAGGCATATGTGGGAATTCCAGTTTATTTTGGTGTTTAGCTTATATTTTTAACTGAGATACTTTAATTTTCAAAAAGTACTACTATTATGCTTCCCTGTTTAGGAATCTGCTTTTACTTTTCTGATTATATATTTTAAATTGATAATTTGCTTTGTCTCCATTAACTGTATAGGAATTTGTCCCAATATATTTTCATTTCAGAATATATTAAAATATATAGTATTAGTGTTTACTCTTATAGCATATGCAGTATGTCAGTTCTCAGTCAATTTGCTGTATTTTTTGCTTATTATTTACTGTCATTAATACCATTATATGTATTTTTAGCAATCTAAAACATTTTTTAGTATAGTAAGTAATATGTTATTTTGCCTGTGGAAATTATTTCCTTCGGGATTACAGTATATTTTTGCATCAACAAAACCCTTTTCCCCTAAAAACACATTTTAAAATCACTTTCAGTACACGAATTAGGAAAATCAAATTGGGAATTTTCTTATACACATGATTGTCTTATATCCTGGGAAAAATGGGAAACCCCTTTGGATAGGTCTAAAGAAATATCCTTGTAATGGCAAATTGAGAATTACAGATGGGCTGATTATTTCAAAATATCACATTACTCATAATTAGTCTAAATATATATCTGCTACTTAGGTAGCTTTATAAATTTTGAAAAAAAATGTATAATTTATAGGTGTATTACTGATATGGTATAACAATTTTAATTCAAGGAAAACTCAGTATTAATAAAATTTAAATGTTCTATCAATAGAGCTATTGATGGAATGGTTTTCCTACAATTAAAATTATATATTCTTAGATAAATAAGACATGCATTTATTTTAGTAGTGGAAAAATAGAAATACAGGTTTGCATATTATGAGTCAGTTCTAACCCACTGTTTTTTTTGAAAGAGATTGTGAAGTATTAAAAATATAGTACTTTGTTTTCATTTCTTCATTATCTAACTCAAAATGAAAAACACACACACCAAACTGTCATTTTTATGTGATACCAGAGTAATTGGTTTTAATTCACAGTTAGTGATGTAAATTTTTACATCATTATGAATCTTCTGTATAAAAACTTGTATTTTTTTCTACTTGACTTTGGGTGGTGGGCACACAATGCAATATACACTTCATGTATTATAGAAATGTACATTTGCAACCTGTATAATCCTGTTATCCAGTGTCTCCCCAATAAATGCAATAAAAGAAACTTTTATTTAAATCTAGATCTTTCTAAATAATTCAATTAAATAACTGAATTGTTTTAGTCTGTTTTGCAACCTGAAATGTTCTTTGCTTTTAGTGGCATTGTTGGAAATAGTGCTACCACATTGTTGACTACCATTGAAGAAATGCATTTGCTAAGCAAAAAAATATTCTTCAGTAGCTTGAGTCTTCATGCAAGTAAATTAATGGACAAGGTATGTTTGAAAAATGCAATTCTTAAACTATTTGAATGTATATCTTTCACATTTAATGTTTTGCTGTTTTTACACTGGTGATTTTTTTTTCATTCCATAAAATGTTTTTTTGGGTTCTTCCTATGAATAACAAAATTCATTTTGAGATGGCTTACTGGATCTGGTTTATAGCCTGTGTTCCTGGAACAGCATATCATTGAGTCATAATTGGAGATAGGATCTTAAGCCCTAGTTTCACTACCGTTTTTCTATAACCAAAATTTTGTAACTAAATCAGACTTACTGTATTTAGGTCAGGGCTAAAATGACATACAAATTACAAAACTGGAACTCTTACTTAATGTTTTTTCTAAACAGCTTATTGTATTTTTACTCTCTGATGGTCCAGCTTTGTCTTTATGAAATGTATGCTCCTTTGAGTTTAGTACTATAATTAATTATGGAAATAAACATCATAATAACCCCTCTCCCGGGAAATAAACCAAGTAAATAACAACAACAGAAACCTGAAAGAATCCTATGAGAACTTATTTTAAATTGAGCAGTGTGTTGTGATAGGACCAAAGGGAATGGGTTTATAGTGATCAATTTTTTTTTTTTTTACTTATAATTATTAAAGACTAAAATTTTTCAAGGATGCATCACAGTCACTACTGGCTCCTTCTTCTCCTTTTTTAACTATGCTGTTGTATCTAATAGCCTGGTTATATTAGGCACAGGTTTTATAACATAGTGTATGACAGTCAGTAGCAATCCAGTCTAGAGTATCTTGTCAATTTTTACATTCCTGAACGCAGAGAAACCTTAATAGGTGTTTTCTTTCTGACCCCCATGCATGACTCAAATTCTTTTGGAAAAGCAACATGAATTTGTAGAGCTGGCGTATTTATCTTACACTTTTTCCTGTTTATGTATTTCTGTTTGCACAAGAAGTTTACTAACAATTCTGGTTATGTATCTATGTTTATAGGCATTTTTATTTAGATACAATTTTAAGAAATTACTTGTATATGATAACTTTTAACATGAATAAATGTGCTAGCTGATGAGAATTCAAAATCAAACAATCAAGGTCTATTGGCATCAAATTGCTTCTCCTTTAGCAGAAAATAGTCCAATAAATTAGTGATTACTACAGAATCACATGTTTTTTTAAAGGTGTGTGTTCAAGGCCTTTTAACACATTAAGAGGAATATACCTTCATTTACTCCTTTGCAGAGAGGAGCTTTTCTGACATGTAAGAACTGAACTTTGAAGGACATGGGGGATTTAGATAGATGAAAAGGGGACTGGGTAGAGATCATCCTGAGTAGAGGAAATAAGTAGAACATGCAAGAACACAAGCTGTGAGTCACCAATAAAATTTTTTTTTCATTTAGTAAAAAAAATCACTTGGAAAATAGTATGGCATATAAATAGAAGACCAGGTTGCAAATAGGACAATTAGGGCAGTAATGAAGTAATTTTAATGGAAGTGTGTGCTCTAAGGCTTCTAGGAAGAGCCATGAAGGGATAGATTCTTGAAGGGTAAAGATAAATTTTCCAAGCTTGGTGACTGACTGAATATTAGTAAATTACAGGGAGGGGTCTAAAATAATTCCTAAGTTATTCACTTGGGAATATTGATATTAATCATAAGTATCTAGAATACAGAGGGTAAGAAAACAGTGTATGAGCATATTGGAAATATCAGAGTTAGAGAACCTAAAAAGAAAACAAAAACAATGGGAAAGAAAAAGATTTGAGCAGTTAGAAGAAAGACTTAATGAACTTGAAGATAGTTCAATGGAAATTTCAAGTCTGAGGAATGAAAAGAAAATACAGAGCCTAAGTGACCTGTGGAATACTATTTATCAGACCACCATGAGTATTGTGGAAATTCTAGAAAAAGAAGAGAGAAAGGTGAAGAGAGAATATCTGAAGAAATAATAGCTAAAAATTCCCATGTTTGATGAAAGACATGAGTAAAAATATCCAAAAGCTCAAGGAACTCTAAATAAGATGAGCTCAAAGAGACCCATCTATTTATATATATAGAAGGCTAAGTGTCCATCTGTCCAACCAGTAACTATGACATGCACTGACCACCAGGGGGCAGACCCTCAATGTAGGAGCTGCCATGACACGCATTGGCCACTTAAAAATAAATGGCACCATGCACCTGGCACCGACAAACCAACACCCGGCTTCCCCCAAGTGGGACACAGGCCCCGCCACCACACCAAAGTGACACACCACCAAATTGCAGCCAACTCTGCCAAGACCCCATTGTGCAAAATGCGGCCCACAGCCCAGCTCAGCCCAGAAACAGTGGCTGTGGGTGCCGGGGGTAATGATGTCATGTAGCATCGCCTGGCTTCCTCTCCCTAGTGACTAGCCTTCTTGCAGTTTCTTCAGCGTAAGAACCTGACTTGCTTTATAGCCAGGTGCAAACATTTTACAGTTTTACCAAATGTTTGTGAAGCGTTTTCCCGTGGCTCATCTCATTTGATCCTCACGGAAGTCCTGGAATAGGTAAATAGGAGACTCGGTAGAATCCTATTTTCTTTTCTTTTCTTTTTAAATATATATATTTTTTATTAATTTCAGAGAGGAAGAGAGGGAGAGAGAGAGAGAAACATCAATGATGAGAGAGAATTATTGATTGGCTGCCTCCTGCACACCCCCCATAGGGATTGAGCCGCACCCAGACATGTGCCCTTGACCAGAATTGAACCTGGGACCTTTCAGTCCATAGGCTGATGCTCTATCCACTGAGCCAAGCCAGCTAGGGCCCTATTTTCTTTTCATTAGCAAGATGCGAATAGTGATATTAAAATATTTATTCTAATTAATTTCCTTTCAATGTGCATGAATCTGTGCACTAGGACACTAGTATAATCATCTATATATATATAAAAAGCCAGAGACCATAACACCGTCACAACCATAATGACCTAACGACTGGTTTCTATGACACCCGCTGCGGCCAGCAAACCAGCCTGATCTGGGCTGGATCACCCCCAACACCCTGATCAGGGCGGGACCAGCCGGCCAACGCCTTGGCTGGCAGAAATTTGGGGTCCAGGGACCTTGGAGTTGCTTGGTCTCAGTCTCGGGCAGCGGCGTGGGCAAAGCTCTCCTTTGGCGGAAGTGGACCCGGGATCAGGGTGCTGGAGTTGGGGAAGAGATGAGGAGGCTTTCCTGGTGGCCACAGCAGTCCCCATGAACCACGCACAGCACTTGGGTATCTGGCCCCGGTCAGAACAGCGGCAGGAATAGGGGCCGCGGGGCACAGGGGACAGCAGCACACAGGAGCCAGGAGGTGCGAGGCCCAACGTGGGCTCTTACCCCACCCGCTGGGCCCAGCAGCACCAGCTGGTGGGCCATGAAGTGCAGCAAGGCACTGGGCCGCAGATGGGAGGGAAAGCAAGCCAGGAGGGCAAGGCCTGCGCCAGACAGAGCCCCGAGCGGCATGGGTGGGGCCGGAGCTGGAAACCCTGGAGAGGTGGGTAGGGCTGCAGCCCCACGCCTTTTCGGCCTTGGCCTTGGAATTCAGAGGTCAGCCCCACTTCAAGAGAGAGGATATGGCGGAAAGTGGTAAGGCTACAGGAGGGATAGGAAATGTTGTAGCCATCTTCGTGAAACATAGCTGCCACGGTCTTCAGTAACTATGAACAGAAAATCTTTGGTCTTGGTTCTACAGAATAGGAAGCTGAGACTAAAAGAAGGGAGCCTTCCACAACACCTCACCCACTTCTCAGACCTGACCCTGTGCAGCATTGTTTTTGTTGAAAGTGGAGGATCCAAAATGTTTTTAGATCATTGCTATTTTAGGCAGGAAAGAATTTAGCACAGGGGATTGGTGCTTGGGGAATCATCGGGAAGCTGGAGGAGTGGGTATTAGGCTGGACCTCCAGGAAAGACTCCCTGCCCAGTGGGAGGAGCTGACCCCTCAGCCACAACTGAATTCTAGGACACTCTGGCACAGCTGTGCCCGGGAAATCGGGAAACTGCTGCCCCCGCAAATGTTCTCCAGCTCCCACAAAACAGGTCACTGGGCACTGCCTCTGCCTCAACTGCCTGTACACAGCCTGGATTCCGCTGCAGAAAACCTCCACATCTCTGCAAACATGATCACCAGCAGCACACAACCCAAACTGCAGGAAGATGCCTCTGCCCCACTTCTGCTTTCAAAATATTGTGGCACGCATCCAGTCGGCAGAAATGAATTCATATCCAGAAACCTAGCTGCAAAGAAGTTTGGGCAATTTCAGACTTTCATCTAGGAATGAGATCTTGCCAATGTACCTTATGTGCCTGGTATTGATAAAAATGAGGCATGCCTGGTGGGACTCAGTGGTTGAGCATCGATCTATGAGCCAGGAGGTCACGATATGATTCCTAGTCAAATTTTGGGCTTGATCCTCAGTAGGGGCGTGCAACAGGCAGCTGATTAATGATTCTTATCATTGATGTTTCAATCTCTCCTCCCTTCCTCTGAAATAAATATATATATATTTTTAAAAATGGGGTCATGCTGTATATGTTTGTTACAATGAGTTTTTCACTTCATAGATCACTAATGTCTTTCCTGTTAAAACCATACTTAGAGAACATTATTTATGTATCATTCATTTTAATTGATCTCAGAGAGAAGAAGGGAGAGAGAGAAACATTGTTCTGTTGTTCCTGCATTCACTGGACTGGGTATTGAATCTGCAATCTGTGCATGTGCCCTGACTGGCAATTGATCCACCACTTTCTGGTGTATGGTATGATGCTATGCTGGTACCCTGACCCCAAATTCCAGCCTCCAGAACTGTGAGAAAAATACATCTCTGTTGTTTAAGCCACTCAAATTTATATTTTGTTACTTCTGTCTGAGCTGACTAATCTATCCTATCTAATAAAAGAGAAACATGGTAATTAGCATACGACCGCTACCCTTTTCATTGGCTAATCAGGGCGATATGCAAATTAACTGCCAGCCAAGATGGCGGTTAATTTGCATACTGCAGGCAGGGCGGGACAGTGCCAATGCCAGCTCACCTCTATCAGGGGCTGGCGGCAGAGGTCCCTGCCCTCATCCGGCCCTCCCATGGGGGACTCGGGCGGGCGGGTGGGACTGTGGTGATCGGCACCCGCCCGCTCTCTTCCGGGCCTCCCGCGGTGGACCTGGGGTTGGCGGGTGGGACCCTGGCAATCAGGCACCGCCCCACCCTCATCCGGCCCTCCCAGGGGGCACCCAGGGCTGGCAGGTGGGACCGCGCCCTCATCAGGCCCTCCCGCGGGGGACCCGGGGTTGGCGGGTGGGACCGTGGTGATCGGGTACCCGCCCCGGTATCCCCTGTGTGAAGGGACACAGGACGGCAGTAGCGATCGGCCGGCCAGTGCATCCTATGTGCCACCCAACCCGGGGTGGGTAGGTCGCCAGCAGCCTCCGTCAGTGCCTCAAGCCCCAGCAGCAGCAGCAGCAGCAGCAGCAGTGGCAGTAGCGGTGGCGGCAGTGCCCTTGACCTGCCCGCCCAGGTGTGAGCGGCCAGAAGCGGGCAGTGCGTTCCATCAGCCACTGCCCGCGCGTACATGCATGCAGTTGAAGTCACCGGCGCCTGGTTTCCCACAGGCCTGAGAGTCTCAGGCCTGTGGGAAAGCAGGCGCTGTGAGCTGGTGATCCCAAAGGCCTGATAGCCCGGCAGTGGAGGCGGTGTTGGGACTGGGGAGTGGTGAGTGGGCAGAACATGGCCCTGATTGGGCCAGTCGCTATGACACCCACTGTAGCCAGCACACGGCCTGATCAGGTGGTGGGGCCAGCAGCCAACTTCGCAGCCCCTCCCCGCTGCAGGCCTTCCCCTGATCAGACTCTCCCATCTACATCAAGAGCAGGGTGAACAGAGCCTGGACCCTTCCTGGCAGCCCTGAGTCCCTGGGGTTGAGAATTCTGATGGCCCTGCCCAGAGAGTAGAGGTGCCTGAGGGGCAGGGACAGGGACCACAGGCCTCCAGGGAGCACTGCAGAGTTGGTGATGAGAGGAGAGGGCCTGTGAAGGGGGAGAAGGTGAAGCCAGTGGACATCAGCCCAGAATCCAGTCCTTCCCCTCCAGAGGCAGCAGGATCTAAACCCAGAACCCCAGCCCAAATTTGAAGAGCCTGAGGAAGCTTCAGGAAGCTCTATGCAAAGCTGCACATTGAGAACGAGAGACTTCGTGAGGCCCTGACCCAGACCACGCTGCGGCTGGAGCAGCTCAAGGTAGAGCTGGAGCGTACCATGCAGAGGCAAGAGCGCTTTGCAGAGAGGCTGGCCATCCTGGAGCTGGAGAGATTTGAGTGCAGGGCCCTGGAGTGCAAGGCCGCTGAACTGGAAGAGGAGCTAAAGGGCCTGTCCAGTCTCCGAGCTGACAACCAGCGCCTCAAGGATGAGAATGTGGCCCTGATCTGCGCCATCAGCAAACTGTCCGAGTGACCCCAGAGGACTTGCCCCTGCACTCGCATTTATACAGCTGCTTTTGCCACATGCACCCCTTCCCTGTGTGAACATGAGTGACAGGGCTGTCGAGGAGTCTCTGAGAAGCCATAACCTTCCTTGAGATCTCCAGGTTAGGAGGGGAGGACAGAGCCCCCAGGAGCCAAGGGGGCCATCTGAGTCCAGGATGGAGACAGGAGGCTGAGCCAGGTAGGGGGACCAGGGCTGCAGGCAGGACCAGAAAGGAACTGGGGACCAGGAAGTGCCAAGACCAGTAGCCAGGACCAGAGTGGTCACCCAGAGGTCCCCTCTCACATGTGCTGCCACCAGTCACCCCTCCAGCCCCTGAGCAGGGATCCTAGAATGTGCCAAGCATCCTGCCGGCCTGGGCCAGGTGAGCCTGTATATAGGGTCCTTGTGCAATAGGAAGGGATGTCTTCTATTTTTTGCTGCCCCCTTCCCATCGTTGTCCCGGGCAGGGGGAGAAGGTATTTTTCAGACATAGCACAGGCACCACAAGTAAAAGTTGTGAAGTTGCAAAAAAAAAAAAAAAAGAGCAGGCCAGCTGGCCAAATACCCCCTCTCTTCCTACCACCCCCCCTCACCAGCCCCGCCCTTGATCAACCTGCCCCACCACAATAGGCCCACAGCCCCTCCCTGTGGCTGTCTGCCCCTGATTGCACCCCCCCACCCCAAGAGGGGGCAGGGCTGGGCGGCCAACGTCCTGCAGCCCCTCCCCAGGCCAGCCCCACCCCTTATCCCCCCACCCCAAGAGGGGGCAGGGCTGGCCAGCCAATCTCCTGCAGCCTCTCCCCTTGCCCAGCCCGACCCCAGATTGCCCCCCCCCCACACACCGCAATCAGGGGCAGGGCTGGCTGGCCAACCACCCATGGCTCCTCCCCCAGGCCACTGCCCTCGATCGCCACCCCCCAACCCATTTGGGGGGGTAGCTGCCCAGCCCACCAACCACAGCCCCTCCCCATGGCCAGCCCCTCCCCCAATCGGCCCCCCAACCCCAATCAGGCTGGCGAGGGGAGGCAGTTGGGAGCAATCAGGCCGGTGGCAGGGGGTAGTTGGGGGCAAACAGGCTGGCAGGGGAGGCAGTTGGGGGGATCAGGGCAGCAGTTAGGGGTGGTGAGGCTGGCAAACAGAGTGGTTAGGGGCAATCAGGCAGGCAGGCAGGCAGGTGAGTGGTTGAGAGCCAGTGGTCCTGAATTGCGACTACTGGTGCAGGATCAGGCCTAAACCGGCAGTCTGACATCCCCCAAGGAGTGCCAGATTGAAGAGGGTGCAGGCCAGGCTGAGGGACCCCCTCCCCCCAGTGCACGAATTTTGTGCACCGGGCCTCTAGTCTATACTAATAAAAGGGTAATATGCTAATTAGACCAGGTCAACCAGACATCTTCCAGTTGACCTACTGGACAAAGCCATGGTGGCGGGGGCCGAGGTAGAGGCGGTTAGGGTCGATCAGGTCAGCAGGGGAGCAGTTAGGGGTGATCAGGCCATCAGGGGAGAGCAGTTAGGGCAATCAGGCAGGCAGGCAGGTGAGCAGTTAGGAGCCAGCAGTCCCAGATTGCGAGAGGAATGTCCGACTGCCGGTTTACGCCCAATCCCACAGGGATCAGGCCTAAACCAGCAGTCGGACATCCCCCCAGGGGTCCTGGATTGGAGAGGGTGCAGGCTGGGCTGAGGGAACCCCCCCCCCCCCTGCATGAATTTCGTACACTGGGCCACTAGTAATCACTTAATTTGAAAGCCAAAGATAAAGAATCTTGCAAGCAGCAAGAGAGAAATGATTTGTCATATAAAATTATCAGAAGGTTTCTCTTCAAACTTAGGAGGCCAAAAAACAATGGCAGATATATTCAGAGTGCTCAAGGGGGTTGGGGGAAACACATGTCAACCAAGAATTCTGTATCTGGCAAAACTGTCCTTCAGGAGTGGAAAAAAATTATGACATTTCCAGACAGGCAAATGCTGAGAGAGTACATTGCTTCAAGGCCTGCCATGCAATAACTGTGAAAGGATGGTAGACAACAACTCAAGCTAAATGAAGAAATAAACATCTCAATAAAGGGAAATACACAGGCAATTAAAAGATAGTATTGTATTAAAGATTTGTAACTCCACTTTTTGTTTTCTATGTGATTTAAAAGACTGATATATAATTTTAAAAATATTAGTCTGAAAGCTAGTATTGTTGTAACTGGTTTGTAATTTCATATTTTGTCTTCTACAGAATTTAACAGATTAATGCATTTAAAAGTATTAGTTCATATTTGTGGACACACAGTGTAAAAAGATGCAATTTTGTGACATCAGCAACCAACAATGGCAGGGACATAGCTATAAAGGAGCAGAGTTTTTGTATGTTATCGAAGTTAACATACCATTAAAACATTTATAAATTCTAATTAGAGTGTTATGACTTTACGATGTTAATGAAATCCCCATAATAACCACAAATAGCTAAAGGATATAGATAAAAGGAAATGAGAAAAGAATTTAATTTAGTACAAAAAATCAACTTAGAAGATAGTAATGCAAGAAGTTAGGGACAGGCCCTGACCGGTTTGGCTCAGTGGATAGAGCGTCGGCCTGTGAACTCAAGGGTCCCAAGTTCGATTCTGGTCAAGGCCATGTACCTTGGTTGCGGGCACATACCCAGTGGGGAGTGTGCAGAAGGCAGCTGATCGATGTTTCTCTCTCATTGATGTTTCTAACTCTCTATCCCTCTCCCTTCCTCTCTATATAATATCAATAAAAATATATTTAAAAAAGGAAGTTAGGGACAGAAAAGACTATGAAGTATACAGAAGATAAATAGTAAATGACAAAGTAAGGCTCTCCTTATCAGTACTTATTTTAAATGTAAATGGATTAAACTCTCCTATAAAAAACAGATTTCTATACAGCAAGAAGATACAATAATTAAAACATTTATATGCCTTTAACAGACCAGAAAAATATGTGAAGCAAGAATTGACAAAATTGAAGGGAAACTAGATCTAAAATAAGAGTTAGAGACCTCAGTACCCCTTTTGCAATAACAGACACAACAACTAGTCAGAAGATACTTAATAGAGGAATTAATACAATAAACCAATAAGATCGAACAGAAATGCACAGAACATTATATCCAACAACAGCATACATATTCTTTTCAAGTGCACATGGGTCATTTATCAGGATAGACTATATGTTAAGCCACATATTATCTCCTCTGGCCACAACGGGGTGAAGTTTGAATCTATAACAAGGAAAACTGGAAAATCTGCAAATTTGTATAAATTTAACAACATTTTTAAACAACCAACCAATCAGTGGAGACATCACAACAAAAATTAGAAACTACTTAGAGATGAATGAAAATGAAAACAACAACCCAAAACTTACGGAGTGCAGTGAAAGCAGTGTCAAGGGAAAATGTATAGCTATAAATGCTTACATTAAAAAACAAGAAAAGCTCAGATCAAAAACCTAACTTTGTAATTTAACTAGAAGGAGAACACACTAAACCCAAATCTAGCAGAAGGAAGGAAATAAAGATTAGAGCAGAGATTGATTAATAGAAAAACAATGCAGAAAATTAATAAAGTTAAACTGTGGTTCTTTGAAAATATCAATGAAATTGACAAACCTTTAGCTATATGGAGTAAGAATAAAAAGAAGACTCAAGTTACTAAAGTCAGAAAAGAAAGTGTGGACATTACTACCAATCTGTGGAAATAAAAAGGATTTTAAGAGGGTATTATTGAATAACTGTATACCAACAAATTGAATAATCTAGATAAAATTGACAAATTTCAGGAAATACAAAAGCTACCAAAAACAAATCATGAAAAATGAGATTTGGATTGACTTATAACTAGTCAAGAGATTAAGTCAGTTAATAAAAAATCTCTTTAAACTAAAAGTTCCAGACCTCATGGCTTCACTGATGAGTTCTACCAAACATTTGAAGAAAAACTAATATTAGTTCTTAAACCTTTTCAAAAAATTAAATAGGCAACACTTCCTAACTCATTCTATGAGGCCAGCACTTCTCTGATACCAAAGCCTGAAAAAGACACTTTAAGAAATGGAAACTACAGATCAGTATTCTTTTTTTTTTTAATATATTGTATTGATTTTTTTACAGAGAGGAAGGAAGAGGGATAGAGAGTTAGAAACATCAATGAGAGAGAAACATTGATCAACTCCCTCTTGCATACTCCCTGCTGGGGATATGCCTGCAACCAAGGTACATGCCCTTGACCGGAATCGAACCTGGGACCCATGAGTCCGCAGGCCGACGCTCTATCCACCGAGCCAAACCAGTTTGGGCAGATCAGTATTCTTTATGAATATTGATGCAAAAATCATCAGCAAAATATTAGCAAACCAAGTTAAGAAGCATATTAAAAGATTATAGATCATGACCTATTGGTATTTATTCATGGAATGCTAGGATTGTTCAGCATATGAAAGTTAATGTAATTATCACTTTAACAGAACAAAAAAAAGAACCACATAATCATCTCAGTTGATACAGAATAAGCATTTGACAAAATTCAGCACCCTTTCATTATAATAATAACTCAACAAACTAGCAACAGAAGGAAATTATCTCAGCATAATAAATACCATATATGAAAAACCCACAGCTAACCTTATACCTAATTATATAAGATTGAATACTTTTGCTTTAAGTTTGGGAATAAGGCCAGGATGCTTACTTTCATCACTTCTGTTTAACAGTACTGGAAGTTCTAACCAGAGCAATTAAGAAAGAGAAATAGCCCAAGTGTCCATAAGTAGATGAGTGCTTAAAATAGCTGTTCAGGGAATACTGTACAGCAGTAAAAAAAAGAAGGATTCTTACCCTTTAAGACAGCATGGAGGGACCTGGAGAATATTATGCTAAGTGAAATAAGCCAGTCAGAGAAAGACAAGTATCACATGATCCCACTCATATGTGGAATCTAATGAACAAAATAGATACAGAGACAGAAGCATGGAACAGACTGTGGAATCTCAGAGGGAAGGCAGGGAAGAGATGAACCAAATAACTTGTATGCATATGTGGATAATCCATGAACCCAGACAATAGGGTGGTGAAGGCCTGGGGTGGGGGGTGGAGGCAGGTTAGAAGAGGTCAATGGGAGAAAAAAGGGGGCAGAAGGGACTGATAGTTATTTTTTTGTGCTTTCATTAAATGTACATGCACCAGGGAGCCAGGCAGTGATTTAAGAGTGTAGGGGGCCGATCAGGGGCTGGGCCGGTTTGGGGGAGGGCTGCGGGAGGTTGGCCAGCCAGCACCACCTCCTAGTTGAACCCCTGGTTGAACTCCCAGTTGAACTCCTGGTCAAGGGAATAATTTGCATATTAGCTTTTTATTATATAGGATGGTTATAGAGTTTCAGTTTATAAGATGAAAGCTATGGAGATAGATAGTGGTAAATGGTTGCACATTATGAATATATTTGATACCATTGAACTGTACACTTAAAAATGGTTAAGGTGATTAAATACATTTCCTATAATCCAATTCACAAGGGACTCAGTAAATACTAGTTACATGAATAACTGGTTAACTTCATTTTCTGTTAGTCTGTGATCTATCATTATCTTGCTATTAACTTTCAATCTCAGTTACCCTTGTTAGTTTATCACACTTACTTTGCAAAACTACCCTTTATTAATTTAACTTTTCAATTTCTTCTTTGTGTACTGTGACTGCTGAGCACTGTTAAAGAAAATCATATAACCACACAAACTGAAGTCACTAAAATTCAGTCTCTAGCATTAGTGAAGTGTTAAGGACATGTAAGTCCAGCAGTCTTACATGTCATTAGGTTTATACTTATATTTACTTCCTTTCACCCATTTCCTCAAATCTACCATACTACCTCCTGTGAAAACCACCAATATCATCAAAACTTGTATCTCATTGTTTTTTTGTTTTCATTTGGATTTCGGTGCTTCTTGTGAGAAGGAATGTTTTTAAATTGTTTATTAACTTTATGAATTACTTGTTCCATGTTCTTTGCCATTTTTTTCTACTAAGTTAAATATCTTCTTCTTATTTTCCGTTATTCTTTATACATTAAGAATATTAACTGTCATATATATTACAGGTATTTTATCATTTGCCTCTAAATTTACCAGTTGTATTATCTGACATGTCACTTTTAATTTTTACATAGTAAAATGTAATGTGCTTTTTATTTATTTTCTTTTTATTGTTTCTCCCTTGGGAGCATGCCATACTTGAAAACTTCCTGACAATAAGAATATATATTTAGAATTTAATATCTGCTAAAGTTAGCACCTATCAGTGGGAAAATATTAAATTATTTAATAAATTCATTTAAATTATGTTCTTTGATCTTTCTATGGTTTCACTTTTATATCAAATTTACTAGAAGCCCAAAATTTTGTGCACAAAAATTTGTGCACTCAAGTCGGAGGGGGGAGGTCCCTCAGCACGGCCTGTGCCCTCTCGCAGTCTGGGACCCCTCGGAGGATGTCCATCTGCTGGCCTATGTGCTTTCACTCCCTCAAACATGAAATTGAGATTGGAGTATGATACTGCTTATAGCTTTTATGTTGCTTATATCTACAACCATTTCAGGTTTCTTCAAATAATTATTAAATTTTAATGTTCCATATTTTATATTACTTATATCTTACTCTGTAAGCTGGCAGACAGACATCCCTCTGGCAGCCCAGGAGTCCTTGGGGGATGTCCATTTGCCAGCGGGGAGTGAGCCTAAGTTGCAGTCGGACATCCTTAGCGCTGCTGAAGAGGCGGAAGAGGCTTCTGCCACCATCGCTGTGCTGACAGCCTGGCTTGTGGCTGAGTGACGTTCCCCCTGTGGGAGCGCACTGACCACCAGGGGGCAGCTCCTGCATTGAGCGTCTGCCCCCTGGTGGTCAGTGTGTGTCAGAATGACCAGTCATTCCCAGTCATTCTGCTGTTAGGGTCAGTTTGCATATTACCCTTTTATTATATAGGATAACCTGCCTGATGTTTATTTTTGTCCATGCTGAGAAGGGAGGATCTTATTTATTTTTCCCAAATGGTTATCTATTTATTTTATTTTATATAAGAAAATCACCAGGTCCTTATATATTTTATTTCTCTTGTACAGTTTAAAATGAAAGTTGCAAGAAAATTGGAAAACATAATGAATAGTAACAGGCAAGTTTTCAAGATGGCATCTTCCAGTTAACACCTAAAATAAAATAGGGTTATAACAGGGAAAGAAAGTAATTGCAATTTGAACATATGAAGTACCAATTATTACTGTATTCTATGTGAGTTTATAGCAGTGAATGGGTTATGACTATTTTTATTGTTTACTATTGTCATTATTATCAACTAGAGGCCTGGTGCATGAAATTTGTGCACGGGTGGGGGATGTCCCTCAGCCCTGCCTACACCCTCTCCAATCTGGGACCCTTTGGGGGCTGTCCAACTTCCGGCAGTCGGACATCCCTCTTACAATCCAGGACTGCTGACTCCTAACTGCTCAACTGCCTGCCTGCCTGATCACCCCCTAACTGATCCCCTGCTGACCTGATTGACACCTAACTGCTCCCCCCCACCTGCTCTTTCCTGCAGGTCTGGTCACCCCCAACTGCCCTCCCCTGCCAGCCTGATCACTTCTAACTGCCCTCCCCGGCCAGCCATCTTGTGGTGGCCATCATGTGGCGGCCATCTTGTGATGACGTGGGGGTGGCCATCTTGTGACGAAGTGGGGTGGCCATCTTGTGGCGGCCATCTTGTGACGATGCGGGGCGGCCGTCTTGTGACGACGTGGGGGTGGCCATCTTGTGACGATGTGGGGTGGCCATCTTGTGACGACGTGGGGTGGCCATCTTGTGACGATGTGGGGCGGCCATCTTGTGACGATGTGGGGTGGCCATCTTGTGACGATGCGGGGCGGCCATCTTGTGACAACGTGGGGGTGGCCATCTTGTGACAATGTGGGGTGGCCATCTTGTGACGATGCGGGGCGGCCATCTTGTGACGACGTGGGGGTGGCCATCTTGTGACGATGCGGGGCGGCCATCTTGTGACGACGTGGGGCGGCCATCTTGTGACAATGTGGGGTGGCCATCTTGTGACGACGTGGGGCGGCCATCTTGTGACGACGTGGGGGTGGCCATCTTGTGATGGCGCCAGGCGATGCCACTTAGGCTTTTATTATATAGGGTAATTGTGCCCTGAAATGTTTTCCTCAGATGTGAATTGGACCATTCAGGTATTTTTTTTAAATATGAAATTGAAATTGGAGTATGATACTGTTTATAGCTTTTATGTTGCTTATATCTACAACTATTTTAGGTTTCTTCCAATAATTATTAAATTTTATTGTTCCATATTTTATATTACTTATATCTTACTCTGCATATTATAAACTATTCACTTCTAAAAACATTCTAGCCTTTTAAAGAAAATAACATTTGTTCCAGGTTTGTTTTCATTATTGGCAAAGCTCACAAATGGAAATTTCTGTTAATATAATTTTAAGTGGATAGTAATATTGCTAATTACAATAGCTTTTAATTTTTTTAATCCTCACCTGAGGATATTTTTTTCTAGTGATTTTTAAACAGAGTGGAAGGCAGGAAGGAAGCGGAGGGAGGAAGAGAGAGAGAGAGACAGAGACAGAGAGACAGACTCAGACCGACCTTGACATGAGAGAAATACATCGATAGGATGCCTCCCGCTGGAGATTGAACCTGCACCCAGAATCAAACCTGAGGTTCTTTGGTCCACGGGCTAATGCTCTATCCACTCTAACCAGCCAGGTCAAGAACAATAGCTTTTAAAATAAAGGTATAGCCAAAGGTGAATTCTTTTCATGTAATTCCTTCTGTGCTTTTAAAAAGACCTATTTGGGACCTAATTCTTTATCATTAAAAAAAAAGAAAATTCAAGAATATCAATTTGTTGGAAGATGTGCCTTTTCCCTAACAAAGCATTTTTAAGCCCTTGAGTATTAAAGTATATGTACTTCCTTCCTGGCTCTCCTAAAACATTCTGCAAATGTTTCATAACTGCAAATCTGGCCAAGTCTAAGGAAAATATATATCTATACTGCAAAAGACAACACCATATCAATATAAGCTAGACAACATTTTCTACACTTCTTTTTACTATAGTAATAGTATAATTCTAATTTAAAAGGATACAGTATGTCTTAAATGAAATCTATATCAAATTAACAGTAGTTAGGATTAATTTGCCCAGACCTCTGGAATAAAAACCCAAATGGTCCTTTAAACAAATTGTGATTTAAATTCTAGGATATAGTTACTGTTTAGAATTTCTTTTTACTGTTTAAAGTATTGTACATGGGCCAGCAGCTTGGGAGCTTATTAGACATGCAAAAATCTCAAGTTCCAGCCCTAAAGCAGAATATGAATTTAACAAGATTCCTTGGCTATTTATATGCAAGTTAGGGTTTGAGAAGTGCTATTCTAACTTTGAGTTAAACATTATGCTATACAGATTATTCTTCCAGGAAAACAAACAAAAATATTGTGTGCTTGGCATGTGTGGACAGCTTCAGGTTAACCTCTAGCTAAGATTTCTGAGAGTTAAAGGAAAATCATGACAAAAGTAGAGGTAAAGGTCAAACAAAGAAAGAAGGAGCTATTTATTTGTAGGGCAAAAGTTTAGATTTTATTCAACATTATTTCCCACCAGTGTGTAAAATTTTTATCATTAGCTGGAGTCCTGGCACAAGTAGCAGTGATAGTATTAACACCTCTTTCTCCCTCACGTCACTCTGCGGATGCATCTGCCACTTATTTGCTGCATCCAGTGCTGACTGGTTTTCAAGGATGTAGAGTGTAAAGAACTTGGTATTTGCTGCACACCTTAAAACTGCTAAGAATTTCTGTATTGTGATTATTGTCATACATGAAGCTCATAGAATTTGTTTGTTTTTAACAGTTGCTATAACTTCCTATAGTTCTCTAAATCACAAAGTCTACTTAATTCTAGTGTTTGATCTCCACAGCGCTATATGTAGATACACAAGGTCAGTATGAAGTAAACACAGGAATGGGAGGGATATCAAAGAAATAGACTTGTGTTGTATAAAGATTAACCATTAGAAATTAATTTCATTTAATGAAATTACATTGAAGTGATGGAAGGATAGCAATATATATGTATTGTTTCCTTTTTATTGAATTTATTGAGGTGACACTGGTTAACAAAAGTAGAAAGGTTTCAGGTGCACAATTCCACAACACATCATCTGTACACAGTATTATTTGTTCACCACCACAAGTCAAATTTTTCCCATCACCATTTATCCCCCCCTATAACCTCCTCTACCTACCCCCACCCTGGCAATCACCACACTATTGCCCATGTTTTTTCTCTTTTTCTCCTCTTTCTGTTATTTCTACACAAGAATTATAAAGTCATAGATCTTGTTTATCTAATAACTGCAATACTTTTCACTTTGTTTAAAAGTATGATTCTGGGAGGCCAGGGGTAGGTCAATGGGGGAAAAAGGAGACATATGTACTACTATTTGTAATACTTTAAACAATAAACATTTTTTTTAACTGAAAAAAAGTTGCTATTAAGAAACAGGAAATGGTAAACATCAGAGCACAGTTTAAAGTGTTAATTAGAAAAAATAAAACTTAACACTCTACTGAAAAAATGAAGTATGATTCTGACCTGTTGCTGATCTGAGGGATGTGTGTATAGCATCTTATAGAATGGCAGTTGTTGAATGAAGTGAGTTCAAGTAGTACCCATTTGTATTATTTACCACTAGGGGCCCAGTGCATGAATTCATACACCTTGAAAGGAACTGTGGGCCACGAGGCTGTGGTGGGCACAGGGGTGGGTCTCGGCCCATCCTCCACGTCCCCGCCCAGCCCCTCCTGCTGTGGCCCCCAGTCTCCTGTCTGCCGGCAGCCCTGCTCCCACCGCCACTCCCATGTACTGACGGCACTGGCCCCGCTCGCACCCGCTGACGGTGCAGAGTGATTGGGGCTGGCTCCAGCAGCGAGTGCTAGCGGTGGCTGCTGCCCCAATCACCCCTCAGGAGCAGGGGGAGGTGGAGAAGCCCTCAGGGGTGATCGGGGCCGGCAGCTGCCGCTCGCACCCGCTGATAGTGCTGAGCGATTGGGACCGGTGCCAAGTGCTGGCAGAGGTTGCAAATGGAGGCTCCAGTACTGGCTGCGGGTGTGAGTGGGGCCAGTGCCCGCAGTGGGTGCAAGCAGCATCTCTGGTGCTGGCAACAGGTGTGAGCAGGGCTGGCGCCGGCATCATGTGTGAGTGCCGGGCGGGACAGCAGCACGGGAGCAAAGAATTTCCAGTAACTACCAGAGGCTCACCCCTATGACAGTGACTGGTGCCCCACTTTGATCTGGCGCCCCCACTCACCTGCTCCACCATCCCGCCACGGCTGATGGCCGCCAGTTCTGTGCTCTGCTGCCTGCTGCCAACACCTGCCATGTTCTGCGTGCACCCACTGGTGGTTAGCACACGTCATAGCGACCAGTTATTTAGTTGTTCTGCCATTTGGTCTATTTGCATATTAGGGTTTTATATGTATAGATTAGGTCTAATTATGACAGGGTATGACTTTTGCTTAAATTTGCACAGCTTTTAAAGACCTTAATTCTAGGGGATGCAAAGAAGATTTTCAGCTTTCCTGCATCTGTGCGTAAGATTTCTATCATTGGTCTTGTTTTGAATGGCAATTTAAAAACTTTCAAATAATTTTTGAAAGATATTCTCTAAGTTCTTTTGTTTCTAAAAGCCACTGTGTTGTCATTTATAATTAAAAAGAGAAAATTATACATTAAACATCTAGGATAATTAATGATGTAGTATTTGTAGTTATACTAAAGGTCTACAACCCAACCTACCTTTCCTGGAGGATTTAGTAAATTCTTGGTTATTATTTTTTCTATTTATGAAAGGTATTTTGAAACTGAGACACACACATTTCTCTTATGTATGTGGCTCCCTCTTCTAAATTAAAGCTGTTAGACTTCTGGTGAATCTTATGATTTGGAGAGATTTCACCAAATAATTTTTATATGAGTAACTTCTGTTCATTTTACATTACTTAGGAATATATATGAATTAATATGTTATAACTGCATATTTTAATTAAATTTATAAACTTATGAATATACTTATTTTATTAAATAAATGTTTAATTTTATTTTAAAACATATGAAAACACAAAGAAGAGAATAACAATCACCCATACCTTGTCATTCGGAATTAACTGTTACTAACAGGTTGGCATGTCTTATTCTATTCTGGGAACAGGGATCACAATTTTTGTAAAATTGATATGCATTTACTCATATTCACACCATGCAGAAAGGCACAACGGTGAAAGTTTCTAAAATCTTTCAACTTGGAAATAACAGTTAACCATTGTTACCATCAGTTTAACAACATTCTAGATACTCTTTAAAAATGGATGAATGGCCCTGGCTGGTGTGGCTCAGTTGGTTAAGAGTCTCCCATACACCAGAAGTTCCCCATTTTGATTCCCAGTCAGGACATATGCCCAGGTTGCAGGCTGGATCCCAGTGCTGGGGAGTGCTGGAAGCAACCAATTGATGTTTCTCTCTCACATTGTTGTTTCTCCCTCTCTCTTCCTCTTTCTCTAAGACCAATAAAAACATTGGTTTTTTTAAAGCCCAAATGGGGAAAAAATATCCTTGGGTGATAATTAAAAAAAAGGGGGGGAGGGGTAAATGGATAAAATTACTTTTATAAAGGTGACTTTATATTCTGAAATTTTTCTTAGGTCAAATTTATTTGCATTTAATAGAAAAGGGGAACTAAAACTGAAGGAGGTATGAAACTTGAAATAAATATTTCCTTTATGGGAGATATTTTTCCTTCAGTTTTTTTAGTTTTGGCTTTATGTATTTTGGGGCTCAATTATTAGGTACACATCTATCTTTATAAAACCCTAATATGCAAATTGACTGAATGGCAGAATGACCAGTGGAACAACCAGTTTCTATGACATCCACTGACCACCAGGGGGAAGACGCTCAACGCAGGAGCTTCCCCCAGCCTTCAGGCCCCTACTGGCGGCGGTGGTGGGTGGTGGGGCTGGCGAGCGGGCAGTGACAGGCCAGCCAAGGCAGGTGCGAACGGGGGCCCCGATTACCCCACAGATCAGCCCTGATCGCCAGCCAGGCCTAGGGACCCTAACCCTACCCGTGTATGAATTTTGTGCACCGGGCCTCTAGTATTTTTATAATTGTCATATCTTTATGATAATAAACATTATAAAAATGTCCTTTTGTTTCTAGTAGTAGTTTTTGTCTTTTGTCTGAAATTACTATAGCCACTTTGGCTCTTTTGATTATTGTCTGCAAAGTATATATTTTTTTCCATATTTTTACTTTTAAGCTTTTTGTGTCCTTAAATCTAAAGTGTGTTTCTTGAAGACAGCATATAGTTGGGTCAATGTTGTTGTTTTTTAATCCATCTGCCAGTCTCTGCTTTTTGATTGGCACGTTTAATCCTTTAACATTTAATGTAATTTCTGATAAAGTAGCATTTATATATGCCATTTTGTTACTTGTTCTTGTATTTCTTAATTTTTTTTGTTCCTCAGTCCCACCATTACTGCCTTCTTTTGTGTTTAGTAAATATTTTCTAGTATGCTACTTTAATTCCCTTATTGTTTATTTAAATATGTGTGTGTGAATAGTTTGTCATTTTCTTAGTGGTGGCCTGTGAACTACAATTAAATATCTTAATTTTTAACTCTTTAATTGTGATTAATACCAAGTTATTTTCAATAATATACAAAAGTTTTACTCCTATGTAGACCTATTATCCTCTTCCTTCATGGTATTATTGTTTTGAAGTATGTCTTTTTACATTGTGTGTTCACCAACATAGATTTATAATTATTGCTTCATGCAATTGTCTTTTAATTAAGATTGGAGAAAAAAAATGGGAGTTTCAAACAGAAAGTACATTGGTATTGTCTTCTATATTTACTTATGTCAGAATCTTTAATGGTGTTCTTTATTTCTTCATGAGAATTTGAGTTACTGTTTAGTGTCCCTTCATTTTAGCCTGAAGCATTGATTCCCTTTAACGTCTTGTAGAGCAGGCTTGCTAATGAAGAATTTTTGTGTTTTTTGGGAATTCCTCTTTCATTCTTAAAGAATAATTTTGCTGAATGTCAAATTTTTGGTTGACAGTCTGTTTCTTTCGACCTTTGCATGTTTCATCCACTGTCTTCAGGTCTTCATGTTTTCTGATAAGGAACCAGTTGTTAATCTTATTGACAATCCTTTGTTCATAATGAGTTATTTCTCTTAATGCTTTTATATTCTCTCTTTGTCTTTTGACAGTTTGATTATGATGTATCTCAGAGCAGATCATTTTAAGTTTATTGTACTTGGAGTTCATGAATTTGGATGTTTAGATAGATTTTTAAAAATCAAATTTGTGAAGTCTTCTGCCATTATTTTTTCAAATATTCTTTTGGCATCTCTTCCTTCTTCTGAGATCACCCATTTTACTTATGTTGTTAATGGTGTACCAGCAGTCTCTGGGGTGCAGTTAATTTTTTTTGTTGATGTTCTTTTTTCTTTGTGTTTCTCAGACTGGATAATTTTAATTGACCTATCTTTGAGTACACTGATTATTTTTTCTGCCTGCTCAAATCTGCTGTTGGTTCCTTGTAGTGAATTTTTAAAAATTCAGTTATTGTGCTTTATCATCTCTATTTTTCTGTTGATATTCTTTATTTGGTGAGACATTGTTCTCATACTTAGGTTTATTAACATGGCTTCCTTTAGTTCTTTGAATATATTTAAAAAATTGGTTTAAAGTTTTTGGCTTCCAGCATTTAAACTTTCTCAGGGAACTTTCCTATTGACATTTTTTTTTTTCTATGCATGGACCATAATTTTTTGTTCATTTGCATGTCTGATAATTTTTTGTTTTAGTTGTTTTTATGAAGAAGAGAGTATTTTTAGAGATCATACTTTATCATTTCTGCTGATATCACTTATGTATTAGCTTTTATACATAAAATATTCTTAATATAAATCTGATATTTTAAAATTCTTATGCCTTTCTGTCTTCCTGACACAAGACTATATAGTCTGCCCAGCTGGTGTGGCTCAGTGGATGAGTGTGTGTCCATGAATCAGGAGGTCTTGTTCGATTCCTTGTCAGGGCACATTGCCTGGGTTGCAGGCTCAATCCCCAATAGAGGGTGTGGAGGAGGCAGCCGATCAATGAATCTCTCCCTTGATGCTTCTATCTCTCTCTCCCTCTTCCTTCCTCTCTCTGAAATCAATAAAAACATATATTTTTTAAAAAATACAAGCATGCTGCATGGACTTCTAAGGATGGGATTTTGTTTCACTTACAAATCTATGTTAATACAAGTACTATGAAAAATGTTTGCTTTTTAAAATTCATAGGCACCTCTTTTTGGCTATCATGATCCCAGCAAGTAGGGATAATGAAGTTGGCATACCTTTCAGTTAGTAAATGTCAAATACTCTATTCAGTAGTTTAGATGCAACAATCCCATTTAATCCTACAGAATCCCTCTGAAACTCTGAGAAGTTAAATAATTTTTACTAGGACACACTACTAGTAAGTGGTAGATCCAAAATGTAAAATTAATCTCCTTAACTCCAGAGCTTAAGATTTTAGTGGCTGTGTTACACTTTTTCTGTGAAGTGTATATGTAGCCTTATGGACAAGTCTCCTGACAATTGCCTGGGGCACTTGTTGAAAGATGAGTTCCTAGACCCCAAACCTATACATATTGAACCAAAATCTTTGAGATTTGGTGTCTCTGGATTGCTTTCTTCTTGTAACTTTGGCTAAAAAACAAAACAGTAGGCCACTTCAAATTTGTATGAAAATATTATTCTACAATTCAAAGAACACTAAATTTTCTCACAATTTTTTGAATTTAGATGTACAAATTCTTTACTTCTAACTGTGATATATTAGTTCTGAGATAATTAACAAACTTTTTGTTTCACTTTCTGTGTTGATTGGGATAATATAAGCTATTGAAAAATTAATTGATTTTCTAATGTGCCAGCCAATGCTTTATAACTTTTGCATGTATTATTTTACTGTGAACTCTCATTTATTTATACATTAAAATTTAGTTGAAAAATTAAAGCAGTGGATAAACTACACCTTATTTTAGGTTGAACTCCCACCACCTGATCTTGGACCAAGTTCTGCATTAAATCAGACACTCATGTTGTTGCGTGAAGTTTTGGCATCTCATGATTCTTCAGTTGTACCATTAGATGCCCGTCAAGCTGATTTTGTGCAGGTGTGTTGTAACTTTGTTTTTAATTATTGCTTATTATTGTAAATTCTGTTGAAATTCTGGTATTTTATGATCCATATATTTTGACAAACCTTTTCATTGGTTTTTCTTTCAAATATTAAATTAATCCTCTTTAATTTAAAAAATATTAATTCCGTTATGCCCATTTAAAAAAGTATTCTGATTATTATGCCATTTAATCTTTTCTTATGTGATTCTGTAAGTTGGCACCCTTCAAATTAGTTTGGCTTTCATTCTGAAGTGCCATTAACCCAGGCATGTGTCACTGATTGGGAATTAAATAATACATTTTATTTTATATTTCATTTACAGGTTTTATCGTGTATCTTGGATCCTCTCCTTCAGATGTGTACTGTGTCAGCGAGCAATTTAGGCACAGCTGACATGGCAACTTTCATGGTCAATTCACTATATATGATGAAGACAACATTAGCTCTATTTGAATTTACTGACCAACGTCTGGAAATGCTACAGTTTCAGGTTAATTTTGCCATAAAATGACTTCACTGTTATGGAATCATTTTTCCATACATGATCTCAGTTATTAGCTTTATGCCCTAATTCCTATAAACTCTTCGTTATAGTCTGATGGAAGGCTGCTCTCTCTCTCTCTCTCTCTCTCTCTCTCTCTCTCTCTCTCTCACACACACACACACACACACACACACACACACACACACACACACACATATTCAGTCTTTTAGTTTTGCTTTGGAGAAGTCAAAATATGTAATGGGTAAGATAGTATATTCAAGCCAAAGTATGTGGTGGTAGAATGAAGCTTTTCTGATTAATTTGAACATTCTGTATGCAGATTTCAGCTTCTGAACTGTAAGTAATAATATGCAGGGTGGGCAAACTTTTTGACTCGAGGGCCACAATGGGTTCTTAAACTGGACCGGAGGGTTAGAACAAAAGCATGTATGGAGTGTTTGTGTGAACTAATATAAATTCAAAGTAAACATCATTACATAAAAGGGTACGGTCTTTTTTTTTTAGTTTTATTCATTTCAAACTGGCCGGATCCGGCCCGCAGGCCGTAGTTTGCCCACGGCTGTGGTGTGGCTAGTGCAGAAGATGTTATAGATGACAATTATATTTTTATCTGTGTGTAAACCAATGTTAGGCAAAACATTACAATTTGTTATACCAGTCACTCTCTTCCTTAAACCAAATGGTATCCCTTAGGATTTTATAAAATGGCTAAAACAAAGCCTTGTAGAAAATTTACCAGATACTTGAATTCTGATTTTGAAATAGTGATTTTTGGTAGATATAATTTTTTAAAACTCTGAATGTTGTGTTACCACAAGTACATAAACAGTTTGTCAGTGGCTATAGTAAACATTCATTTGTAAAGTTTTAGGGTTTTCTGAGGAATGAGTGTGCTCCATCTAAATTTGTGATATTTTCTATTTAAAAAGAAATATAATGAAGTGTGATTAATTTTCCTTTCTTGCATAATGTTTTTATATAGAATTAGTAAATTTCTTTTTAAAATATTAGTTTTTACTCTATCACTAATTCAATTTCAAATTCTTTCATTTGTCTAAATCTTTTTCTAGGTATTTAAGTATATCAGGTATTCATCAATATGTTTTATCACCAATTACCTGCATTTCTTAAATATTCATAGACTTTTTTTTTTTTGCATTTCAAGAGAGCAGGCCCCACTATGTAAGTGCTTAAGTGTGCACTTGCATTCTTCTTCTTTCTTTTTTTTAAATATATTTTATTGATTTTTTACAGAGAGGAAGGGAGAGAGGGATAGAGAGTTAGAAACATCGATGAGAGAGAAACATCGATCAGCTGCCTCCTGCACATCTCCCACTGGGGATATGCCCGCAACCCAGGTACATGCCCCTGACCGGAATCGAACCTGGGACCCTTCAGTCCGCAGGCCGACGCTCCATCCACCGAGCCAAACCGGTTTCGGCACTTGCATTCTTCTTGTTGATAGGCTGTTGGCTGGTCCCAGTGGCATGGACCAGCCCATAGTGTGCGAACAGATTATACAAGGATGTGGATACTGGAAGACGTGGTTTTTTAGGCCCCGCAAAGTAGCAGTTTACCTTGTTGAGTAAAAACTCCTTGATTTTCAGACCTTTTCTATTAATTCTATTAATTTTCTTCTACTCTGACTCAGCTTCACTTAGTCTTTCAAGTAAAAAGTCCAGGCTAGTCTTTTTCTCTTGTTTGTGGCAATCTGTTTTATCCATCTGGAAACTTGTGAGGCTGTTCCTTTGAGTTCAGATATTTCCTCAGAATATTTTTTGGTCTATCTCTTTTTCCCTTATTTTTATTTTGGACTTTTCAGAGCCATTTGAGTTTGAAGATTTAACCCTTTCTTTTTCTCAATAAAATTTGTATTATCTTTAATTAATTACTACTTGTCCATCTGTTACTTTTTATATTCTGAAGCTCCAGTACTTATTTGACTTTATCTCTTGAGTCTGTCTTCTAATTTCTTTTTAAACCTCTTCACTGTAATCTCTTTCTTTGATGTTTATTCCGTGTTACTTTTCTTCCATTTTTCTTTCAGATAATGATTTGGTTCTTATCAGTAACTTTAATTAAATGTTTACATTTGCACATTTCATTTTTCTTTGATTCTCAGTAACTCTAGTAAATAAGGACTCATTTTACTTTCTTGGGCATTCACTTAAAAAAAATAAAAGTACTCTGTGTCTTTCAGTAATGTTACCTCAAGAAGAGATACCTGTTCCGATTATTCAGCTGTGTTTCCTCTTAGAAGCTATTCACCTCTTTTAAATTAGTTGTAAGTTTTTTTTAGGGGGAGAGGTCCAGCTATTGGAGTTACTTAGTCAGTGGCAAGCATTACGATGATAATAACACAGTTAGTAGTGTACTGTGTTACTGGCAAACTGGTAAAACTGAGGGAACTTCCTGGTGAGGAATAGAAGGAAGACCTCCAGACTCTCAGGCCTGTACCAGTAAAAATAAGGGAACAGCACATTTCTTCCCACTAGGGAATACTTCAACCCAATAGGTAGTTCCCTTCTGTGGCTTCTGCCTCTGGCTTCCCAAAGACAGGTTTGACCAGAATTGAATCTGGGACCCTTCAGTCCGCAGGCTGACGCTCTAGCCACTGAGCCAAACCGGCTAGTGCTTATTACCAGCTTTTAAAAGAGCTGAGAAGCAACTCAAAATTTTGAACTAGTGGCTAGTCTTGGAATCCTCTTTGATTATCATCTTTATAATTTGTCTTTCTCTCCTTTTTGTAGAAGCACTTCCTCTTTAGGGGAAGGAAGTTCCTTTGTTATAGAAGCAGTCCCTGTGCCCTACAGTCTGGTATCATAGCCACTTCAAGAAACAGCCCCTTGGTGAAGAACTAAGACTGCAGGATAGTCTACTTCTACTCTCATCAGTCTTATAAGTCTTTTTTTTTAAAAAATATGTTTTATTTATTTTTTACAGAGAGGAAGGGAGAAGGATAGAGAGTTAGAAACATTGATGAGAGAGAAACATTGATTCAGTTGCCTCCTGCACACTCCCTACTAGGGATGTGCCTGCAACCAAGGTACATGCCCTTGACCAGAATCGAACCTGGGACCCTTTAGTCCGCAGGCTGACGCTCTATCCACTGAGCCAAACCAGTTAGGGCAATCTTTTAAAATATTTTTTTATTGTGTTTTATTTTAGATTGAAGCACATTTGGACACACTTATAAATGAGCAAGCTTCTTATGTTTTAACTAGATCAGGATTGAGTTACATCTATAACACCATACAGCAACATAAACCTCAACAGGTAAGCATGTGGATGTACCTAATTAGAGAAATACCTCAGGTTAGAATATGGGTTCTAGAGCTAGACTTTGATTTGAATCTTGGCTATGCCACTTACTAGCTGTTTTTCACTAAGAAAATGACGTATCTCCATTTCTTCTTTTGTAGATTGGGGGTAATAATATGTGCTTCAAGGGGTTGGTCTCAGATTAAATGAGGTAATACATGTATAGTTCTGTGAATTATCTTTTATTACAGACAGTTTGGGTTAAAAGTAATGAAAATATTCAAAAATTAGTATAAAACATATAAAGAATATTCTGGAAAATATTATTTATATTTTTAACTATATATTAATTATATCATTATCAGTCAATTGAACTCATGCATTACTATATGAATAGCAGTCATCCCTTCTTTAATTTAGAAAATCATGGTATATTACTTTGGAAAGGTAAATACTTCTGGGGCCAGCATATGATCTTATTAAGTTATAGAATTCCAATAGAAATAGATAATGGAGTGGTAGAAACCCTTGAAAATTAGGTAAGCATCCTTCTTTAAAAAGCAGAAAACTCTTTTAAATGATGTCAACATGAAAACTATTTTATAATGGGGGAATAAGTACACATATGTAATAACTTAATCAATAAAGAAAAAAAAAAGAATATTTTATATCCCAGGAATTCTTAAATGAAGCTGTCAAAAATCATGTTATAAATTTTTTCTTTTGATAAAGCAGTAAGCGAATTTCTTCCAGAAGGAACCAGTGCTGTTGTGTTTTTATACTATATAAAATTGTCAAAGTTTAATGCTTAAAGCCTCTATGTCTCATTGCCATTCTCTAACTGATTGCATTTTTTCTTTTTTTGCTTATCTGAGATATCCTGATTTTTCTGTTGTTAATAAACATGTGCTTTTTACTATCTCCAACAAATATTATTGAGTGCCTTTCTGCTACTTATATAAAAATGAACATATCATGATCCCTGTTATAATTAAGGTTGAAGAGATGATACTTGAGTTCTTTGGAAATAAGCTAAATTTCCAAATGTGGGCAATTCACTAATGGACTATCTATACTAACAAAAGGGTAATATGCTAATTAGACTGGGTCGACCAGCCATCTTCTGGTCATCCTGCCTTCCTTTTGGAAAAAGCTACAGTGGCGGGGGCCGAGGCAGAGGCAGTTAGAGGCGATCAGGCCGGTAGGGGAGAGCAGTTAGGGGCAATCAGGCCAGCAGGGGAGGGCAGTTAGGGTTGATCAGGCTGGCAGGGGAGGGCAGTTGGCAATCAGGCCAGCTGGGGAGGGCAGTTAGGGGTGATCAGGCAGGCAGGCAGAGGGGTTAGGGGCGATTAGGCAGGCAGGTGAGCAGTTAGAAGCCAGCAGTCCCAGATTGTGAGAAGGATGTCTGGAGGGGTCCCGGATTGGAGAGGGTACAGGCCGGGCTGACGGACCCCCCCTCCTGTGCATGAATTTTGTGCACTGGGCCTCAAGTCTGTATTATAAAAAGCCAGCAACCGGAACGCCGTAATACCAGAAACAACCAGTTGCTATGACACCCACTGTAGTCAGTGAACCAGTCCGATTTGGGGGTGGGGCCAGCTGGCCAGTCCCCACCGCAGCCCTTCCCCCTGGCCGGTCCTGTACCTGATAGTGCCCCCCCCCACATCCCAGTAGGAGGTGGGGCCAGCCGGCCAACCTCCTACAGCCCCTCTCCACTGCCAGCCCCACCCCTGATGGGTCCCCAGCACCCTGATCAGCCTGCAGCCCCTCCCCCCAGCCAGCTCCACCCCCAGTTGGCACCACCCACACCAATCGGGTAGGGCTGGCCAGCCAACCTCCCACAGCAGCTCCCCTGGCTGCTGACCCCTGATCGGCCCCCACACCCCAATCAGGGGTGCAGCCTGCCAGCCAATCACCCTCGGCCCCTCTCCCCAGCCAGCCTGGCTCTGATTGGGCCCTGATCAGGGTGGCTGGCCGGCTAACCTCCTACCATCTCCTCCTCCCGACAGGCCCAGCCCTGATTCACCCTGATCGGGGTTGGGCTGGCTGGACTCCACCCATGCAGGAATTCATGCCCTGGGCCTCTAGTATTTTATAAATGAACTGAAATGCATAGCATGTTTTTTGTACTTTGTTTCCTTTTCTTTTTTGTTTGTTTATTCATTTATTTATTTATTTATTTATTTTAGGGTTCTTTAGCTAATTTTCCCAACCTAGATTCTGTGGCACTGAAGGCTGCAATGGTAAGTCCATAATAAGGCATTTCAATATAGGTTTCCTTATGGAACATTATTCTTTTTAAAAATTTATTATAATTTTCAATTACAGTTTACATTCATTGTTATTTTGTATTAGTTTCAGGTGTACTGTATAGCGATTAGACAATCATATACTTTACAAAGTGATCCACCTGCTATTTCAAGTACCTGCTTGCATGATAAATAGTTATTACAATATGCTGTACTTTACATCCCCATGACTGTTTTGTTACTAACAGTTTGTACTTCTTTATTCCTTCACCTTCTTCAACTAGCCCTTCAGTTCCCCTCCCCTCTGGCAACCATCAGTCCGTTTTCTGTGTCTATGAGTCTGTTCCTATTTTGTTTGTTCATTTATTTTGTTCTTTAGATTCCATGTATGAGTGAAATCATATAGTATTTTTTGTTTTCTGTCTGACTTATTTCACTTAGCATAATATCCTTGAAATTCACCCATTTTGCAAATGGTAAGATTTCATTCTTTTTTATGGCCAAGTAATATACCATTGTATATATCTACCACAACTGTTTTATCCATTCATCTTTTGATGGGCACTTGGGTTGCTTCTGTAGCTTGGCTCTTATAAATAATGCTGAAATGAACATATGGGTGCATGTATTCTTTTGAATTAGTGTTTTGGGTTTCTTCCAGTATATACCAGAAGTGGAATTGCTGTGTCATAAGGCAGTTTCATTTTTTAATTTTTTGAGGAACTTCCATACTGTCTTCCTTAGTGGTTGAACCCATCTGCATTCCCACCAACAATGCATGAGGGTTCCTTTTTCTCCACATCCTCACCAATACTTTTTTTGTTGATTTATTTATGAGAGCCATTCTGACGGGAGTGAGGTAATATCTCATTGTGGTTTTAATTTGCATTTCTCTAATGATTAGTGAAATTGAGCATTTGCTTCTCTATGTTGTTGTTTTTGGAGAAGTGTCTATTCAGGTCTTCTGCCTATTTTTTAATTGGATTGCATGGGGCTTTTGATTTTTATTTTTTGGTGTTGAGTAGTATGAGTTCTTTATAAATTTTGATATTAACCCCTTATCAGAAATAGAATTGGCAAATATCTCCTCCCATTCATTAGGTTCTCTTTTCATTTTGTTGATGGTTTCCTATTCTGTGCAAAACCCTTTTAATTTGATGTAGTTCCATTTGCTTAATTTTTTTTTTGTTTCCCTTCCTGGTGCAGATATGACAGAAAAAATAACGCTAAGAGAGATGTCAGAGATTTTGCTCTTTGTTTTTTCTTCTAGGAGTTTTATGGTTTTGATTCTTACATTTAAGTCTTTAATGCATTTTGATTTTTTTTTCAGTATATGGTTTAAGAGTGAGTCTAGCTTCATTTTATGTTTTACATGTATCTGTCTAGTTTTCCCAGCACCATTTACTGAGTAGACTACCTTTAACCCATTGTATGTTCTTGTCTCCCTTTTCATATGTTAACTAGAGGCCCGATGCACGAAATTCGTGCACTCGGGGGTGGGGGGTGTCCCTCAGCCTGGCCTGCACCCTCTCGCAGTCTGGGAGCCCTTGGGGGATGTCTGACTGATGGCTTAGCACTGCTGTGGAGGCAGGAGAGGCTCCCACCACTGCCGCGGTGCTCGCCAGCCATGAGCCTGGCTTCTGGCTGAGCAGAGATCCCCCTGTGGGAGCGCACTGACCCCCAGGAGGCAGCTCCTGTGTTGAGCATCTGCCCCCTGGTGGTCATTGCATGTTATAGGTACCAGTCATTCTGCCATTTAGTCAATTTGCATATTAGCCTTTTATTATATAGGATTGGTTATATACATGTAGGTTTATTTCTGGCTCTATTCTCTTCCATTTATCTGTGGTTCTGTTTTTATGCCAGTACTATACTCTTGATTACAATAGTCTTTATATAGTTGGATATCAGGTAGCATATAAATTTTAGGATTATTTGTTCTAGTTCTATGAAAAAACGCCATTGATTTTTTGATAGAGATTGCACTGAATCTGTAGATTCCTTGGGTAGTATGGACATTTTAGTAATATTAATTCTTCCCATCCATGAGCACAGTGTACATATGCTTACATTTGTTTGTGTCTTTTTCAGTTTCTTTAATGTCATAATTTTTTGAGTACAGGTTTCTTACTCTCTTTGTTAGATTTATTCCTAGGTTTTTTAAAAAAATGAAATTATAAATGGTATTGTTTTCTTACTTTCCCTTTCTTATAGCTCATTATTGGTATATAAAATTTCAACCAATTTTTGAGTATTTATTTAGTACATTGCTACTTGACTGAACTTATTTATGAGTTCTAATAATTTTTTGGTAGAATTTTTAGGGTTCTCTATATACAGTATCATGTTATTTTCAAATAATGACAGTTTTACTTATTCCTTTCCAATTTGGGTGCCTTTTATTTCTTCTTGTCTGATTGCTGTGGCTAAAACTTCCAATACTACCTATCCTATATCATAAAAGTGTAATATGCAAATCGACCAAACGGCAGAGCGACCAGTCACTATGATGCACACTCAATGCAGGAGTTGCCCTCTGGTGGTCAGTGTGCCCCCACAGGGAAAGTACTGCTCAGCTACAAGGCAGACTGACGGCTGGCGAGAGCAGCGGCCCACTTTTGCAGCAGCGCTAAAGATGTCCAACTGTAGCTTAGGCCCGCTTCCTATGGGGAACGGGCTTAAGCCGTCAGTTGGACATCCCCCTAGGGCTCCTGGTTTGCGAAAGGGTGCAGGCTGGGCTGAGGGATCCCCTCCCCCGCAGTGCACGAATGTCGTGCACCGGGCCTCTAGTATACTATCTAATAATAGAGAAACATGGTAATTAGCCGTACCTCCGCTACCCTTCCCATTGGCTAATCAGCAGGATATGCAAATTAACTGCCAACCAAGATGGCGGCCGGCAGCCAGGCAGCTTGAAGCGAACAGGAGGCTTGTTTGCTTCAGTGATGGAGGAAGCTAACGTTCCCCACCTGCCTTGCCTGCCTCTGAGCTTGCATTTTAAGAAACATTGTTACAAATATAGAAGCTAAACAAAACCCCAGAAACCTTTCAGCCAGCCGGGCTTCAGCCAGCAGGACCACAACATTGTTTCAATTATAGAACAAACGCAGACTCCTGCTTTCAGCCAGGATCTCAGAGCTGGAGTGAGAAGGACCGCAACAGTGTTACAATTATAGAACCTAAACAAACCAGATACCTGCTTTCAGCAGCCAAGGCCTCAGAGCTGGAGCCAAGCCTCAGAGCTAAAGCTGGCCCAGAATAAAAAGAAAAAGAAAAAAAGGAGCAGTTGGGAGCTTCAGTCACCCGCCAGCCTGAAAACGGCCCGCAGCCCCTCACCCAGGCTGGCCATGCACCCCAGTGGATACCCCCACCCTGAAGGGGGTGTGACCAGCTGCAAACAGCCATCATCCTCTCATCCAGGCTGGCCAGGCACCAAGGTGGGGACCCCCACCCTGATCCAGGACACCCTTCAGGGCTAACCAGCCGGCCCCCACCCGTGCACCAGGCCTCTATCCTATATAGTAAAAGGGTAATATGCCACCCAGCACCGGGATCAGCGGAGCTGTGAGGCCTCCCGGAACCGGGATCAGCATGACAGGGGCAGCGCCCAAACCCCCTGATCGCCCTGCGGCTCTGTGTGTGAAAGGGGGCTTGGCCTCAACTTCCCTATCCACCCTGCTCTGTTTGTGACAGGAGAAGGCGCCCCAACCCCCTGATCAGCCCTGCTCTGTGCCTGATAGGGGGGAGCTCCCCAAACCCCTGATCGCCCTGCGGCTCTGTGTGTGACAGGGTGCGGCGCCCCAAACCCCCCCATGGGCCCTGCTCTGTGTGTGACGGGGTAGAGCCATAACCTCCCCATCGGCCCTGCCCTGAGTGTGATAGTGGTGGCGCCCCAACCCCCTGATCGGCCCTGCTCTGTGGGTGATAGAGGGCAGCGCCCAACCCCCTGATCTGCCCTGCTCTGTGTGTGACAGGGGGCGGTGCCCCAACTCCCCTATCGGCCCTACTCTGTGAGTGACAGGGGGGAGCTCCTCAACCCCCTGATCGGCCCTGCTCTATGCGTGACAGGGGGGGGGCTCCTAAACCCCCTGATCGGCCCTGCTCTGTGCGTGACGGGGGGGGGCTCCCCAATCCCCTGATGGGCCCTACTCTGTGCGTGACAGGGGGGAGCTCCTCAACCCCCTGATCGGCCCTGCTCTGTGTGTGACAGGGTACGGAGCCACAACCCCCCTGATCGGCCCTGCTCTATGTGTGACAGGGGGCAGCGCCCCACCTCTCTGATGGGCCCTGCTCTGTGTGTGATAGGTTATGGAGCCCCAAACCCCTGATCAGCCCTGCTCTGTGCATGACAGGGGGCAGTGCCCCACCCCCCTGATGGGCCCTGCTCATAGTGTGACAGGGTACGGAGCCCCAACCCCCCTGATCAGCCCCGTTCTGTGTGTGACGGGGTGGCACCGCAACCTCCCTATCGACCCTGCCTTGAGTGTTGCAGGAGGCGGTGCCCCAGCTCCCAATCGGCCCTACCCTGAGCGTGACTAGGGGTCCCATCACAACCTCCCGATCCGCCCTGCTCTGTGCATGACAGAGGGCGACGCCCCAACTCCCCAATCAGCCCTGCTCTGAGCCCAACCAGGGGCTGCACCTAGGGATTGGGCCTGCCCTCTGCCACCTGGGAGCAGGCCTAAGCCAGCAGGTCATCTCCCGATGGGTCCCAGACTGCGAGAGGGCACAGGCTGGGCTGAGGGACCCCCTCTCCCCCGCAAGTGCACAAATTTTTGTGCACCGGGCCTCTAGTATATATATAAAAGCTTAAGCGACCATTATGAACTAATAACTGTTACGACCAGTCGACCAGTCACTATGATGCACACTGACCACCAGGGGGCAGACGCTCAATGCAGGAGCTGCCCCCTGGTGGCCAATATGCTCCTGTAGCCCACCTCCCACGGACCCCTCCCTCCACTGGCTAACCTCCTATGGCCCCTTCCACCACTTCCTGACCAGCTGGCCAACCTCCTGTGACACTCCCACCTTCCCTGGCCAGCCAACCTCCCAAAGCCCCTCTGCCTCCCCAACCTGGCCAACCTCCCATGGCCCCTCCCCCCCAGTCAGCCAACCTCCCACAGCCCCTTCCCCCGTCCAGCCCCCCACATTGGCCTCGATCAGGGGACTGGCTGGCCAACTTGCTGTGGTCCCTCCCCCTGGGCCCTGATTGAGGGGGCCGGCAGCCCAACCTCCTGTGGTTCCTCCCCCAGGCCGTCTGCCCGCCCCCCCCCCCCATAGGCCTCGATCGCCGGCCAGGCCAAGGGACCCCACCCATGCATGAATTCATGCACTAGGCCTCTAGTGTTGAATAAAAGTGGTGAAAGTGGACATCCCTGTCTTGTAACTTATCTTACAGGGAAACATTTTTAGTTTTTCCTTATTTAGTATGATGTTATCTTGCGGGCTTGTCATTAATGGCCTTTATAATATGGAGGTATGTTTTCTATATTTCCATTTTGCTGAGAGTTATTCCCATAAATGGGTGCTGGATATTCTTAGATGCTCTTTCTGCGTATAATCCTGTGATTTTTATCCTTTGCTTTGTTTATGTAGTGTGTCACATTAATTGATTTGTGGATATTGAACCAATCTGGCATCCCTGGAATAAATCCTATTTGATCATGGTGGGATCATCTTTAGTGTATTGTTGGATTTGATGTGCTAGTATTTTGTTGAAGACTTTTGCATCTATGTTCATCAGAGATATTGACCTATAATTTTTTTTTTTTGGTAGTGCTATCTAGTTTTGGAATTAGGATAGTGCTGGCCTTGTAAAATGAGCTTGGTAGTCTTCCTTCCCTCAAAATACTTTTTGGAATAGTTTGAGAAAGGTAGATGTTAGTTTTTCTTTGGAACCATTCATTCCAGGACTTTTGTTTATTGAAAGGTGTTTTTATAAATCATATTTTGCTGGTCATTATCAGTCTGTTCAGATTTTCTATTTCTTCTTGATTAATCTTGGAAGAGTGTATCTTTCTAGGAATTTACCCATTTTTCCAGATAGTCTGATTTTTGACAGATAATTGTTCACATTATGTTTTTTATAATCCTTGTATTTCTGTGGTGTCAATTGTCACTTGTATTTCATTTCTGATTTTATTTATTCTGCTGTTCTCTCTTTTTTTTTATTAGTCTGGTTAAAGGGTTTTTTTAATCTTGTTTATCTTTTCAAAGAATCAGTCTTTGGTTTCATATATATAATAATAAAAGCGTAATATGCTAATTAGACCAGAAGTCCTTCTGGACGACCTTCCAGACAATGCCGGGGATGCGAGTGCCAAGGCAGCAGCTGCGGTTGCGAGGGCCAAGGCCCTTGCACAAATTTTGTGCATCAGGACCTCTAGTATGTGTGTGTGTGTGTGTGTGTGTATATATACCATATATATATATATGGTATATTTGTTAGACTCTGTTTTGTTTATTATTATTCTGAATTTTATTATTTCTTTCTTTCTATTCACTTGGTCTTTGTTTGTTGTTCTTTTTCTAGTTTCGTTAGATGTAAATTTATATTGTTTATTTGAGATTTTTCTTGTTTCTTGAGATGGGAGTCCTCCTAGGACTGCTTTTGTCATGTTCCATAGATTTTGGGTTGTTGAGTTTTTCTTTTCATTTGTCTCAAGGCATCTTTGGATTTCTTCCTTGATTTCCTTGTTAACACAGTCCTTGTTAGTAACATGTTATTTAGCCTCTATGAATTTGTGTGTGTGTTTTCAGTTTTTTTCTTGTAATTTATTTCTACATTCATTGTGTTGGAGAAGATACTTGATATGATTTCAATCTTTTTAAATTTATTGAAACTTGTATTGTGGCTTAACATGTGTTCTGTCCTGAAAAATGTTCCATTTGCACTTGAAAAGAATGTATATTCTATTTTCTTGTGAAATGCTCTGAGAATATAAAGTAAATTCATCTGGCCTAAGGTGACATTCAAGGCCCTCCTTTCTTTGTTGATTTTCTGTTTGGAAGCTTTATCCATTGATGTCAATGGGATGTTAAAGTACCCTACTATAACTGTATTAATATTGTTCTCTCTCTTTATGTCCATCAAATTTTCTTTTATATAGTTAGATGCTATATTGTGTCTTTTAATGTTTAAATGTTATATTCTCTTGTTGGGTTGATCCCTTTATCCTCCTTTGTCCCTTATTATAACCTTTGTTTTAAAGTCTGTTTTGTCTCATGTAAGTATTACTAAGTGAGCTTCCTTTGTTTTCACTTGCATGAAATAACTTTTTCTATGTCTTTACTTTCAGTCTGAGTCTTTCGATCTGAGGTGGGTCTCTTGTAGAAAGCATATATATTGGTCTTGTTTTCTTATTCAGCTACCCAATGTCTCTTGATTGGAGCATTTAATCCATTTATATTTATTTTATTTTATTTTTAAACTAGAGGCCCAATGCACGAAATTCATGCAATGGGCTTGGTCCTCACAGCCATGGCGGCTGCCTCAGCCCTTGCAGCCGTGGTGACTGCCTTGGCCCCACGGATTTGTCTGGAAGTTTGTCCGGAAGGTCTTTTGGCTGTCCAGTCTAATTAGCATATTATGCTTTTATTATTATAGATCCTCACCCAAGGATATGTTTTTATTGACTTTAGAGAGAGGAAGGGAGGAAGAGACAGAGAGAGGAGGGAGAGAGAGCGAGAGAGTGAGAAGAGAGAAGGGAGAAGAGAGAGATAGAGATGAGAAACATCAATCAGTTGACTCCCATATGTGTCCTGACCAGAGATCGGACCCACAACCTAGGTATGTACCTTGGCCATGAATCAAACCCACAGTCTTTTGGTGTACTGGACGACACTCCAACCAACTAAGCCACCCAACTGGGGGTAATACATTTACATTTAATGTAATTATTGATAGGTACATATTTATTGCCATTTTATTATTTACATTTACTGTATGTTCTTATTTTCTTCTTCTTAAAGAAGTTTCTTTATCACTTCTTATAATACTGGTTTGTTACTGATAAACTCCTTTAACTTTTTCTTGTCTCAGAAGCCCTTTATTTCTTCTTCAATTTTAAATGATATCATTGCTGGGTACAGTAGTCTTGGTTGTAGGTCCTTGCTTTAATCATTTTGAATATTTTGTGCCGATTCTTTCTGACCTGAACAAATTTCTATTGAGAAATCACATGACAGTCTTATGGGAGCTCCCTTATAGTTAATTAATAGTATTTCTTATGCTGCTTTTTGAACATTATTCTTAATTTTTTCCTGTGTAAGTATTTTGTATTTGGTGATATATATATATTTTTTTATCTCTGTATTCACACTGGCTCTAATAATAATGATTGTACGTGGATTCCTTCTACTAAGGAAGTCTGATGAAGGCATACATTTGTAGTAATATTCTACCATACCATAGTAGACTTTTTATTTATGTTTAGTTTTTGGGTTTTTTTCATTTTCAGAATTTTACTCTTAACCTAATGGAGAAACAGAAATGATAGACACGAAATAGTTAGGCTGTAACATTCTAGACTTTCTACTTATTGTCAGTGATCTTTGGCTTATGGTTTTTGACTTCTTTCTTAGATGATACCTGAAATTTGATTCCAGTCTTAAAGTACTATATTACCCTTCATTGTTGGACTCAACCAAATCTCCACATTATTGCTTTTCAAGTGAAGACCTTGCTTGCACATCCCTTTCTATATGAGCACCACTTTTTATAGCATGTCCATGTTTGTGTATATTTTTTGTATGCATATATATTCTTTGCATCCAATTCCTCTATTGGACTATACTCATTTAGCTCACAAAATGATCCCTTTTGGAAGATTTATGATAATAACACTAATAATAATAATACCAAGTATGAATAATAACAGCCATTAACTTTATTGAGCCTGCTAAACATTTTTCAGATGTGAACTCTCTATTCCTTCTAACAACCCCATTCAACCCAGTACTTATGCTCTTAACTACTGTACTATATTGCCTATCCTAAGTGTTTAAATACTCACATATACTCACTACCACAGTAGTTTGACTTTAATAAATAATTCTCTTAGATTTTTTTTAATTTTTTATTTCCAGGGCTTTTCTTTCTATCACCTTACAGAGATAATTTAACAGAAAATAAAGGGATAGGCTCAGTATACCTAGCAAATGCTAAGAATGCATAGCTGATAATATTAATATTAGACAAAGTAGATTTTAAAAAGAATAAATCAGATGAATAGGAACATTATGCCATGATAAAAAAAAAAAAAAAAACACATATAGAAGTAACAGTTATAACCTCTATATGTGAAACATAAAGTAAAAATTTAGAAATGCAAAAATTTTTATTACAAAACATTCAAATAAAAATAAATGAAAATGAATACATTTTAGATTTATTTATTTATTTTATTTTTTAAAATATATTTTATTGATTTTTTACAGAGAGGAAGGGAGAGAGATAGTCAGAAACATCGATGAGAGAGAAACATCGATCAGCTGCCTCCTGCACATCTCCCACTGGGGATGTGCCCGCAACCCAGGCACATGCCCTTGACCGGAATCGAACCTGGGACCTCCCAGTCCACAGACCGACGCTCTATCCACTGAGCCAAACTGGTTTCGGCAAGAAACAAAGTCTTGATTGAGTTTGGTTTGTGATCTATCATTTTATATATAACTTTCTGTTGCCTTCACTTGGATGCTTCAATTCAGCATCTCTAAAACTGAACTCTTCTGACTCTTCCCTAGCCCCACCCTCAATCCCAGGTTCTTCCAAGTGTTCTTAACCCACAATGGTAAGAGCATCTATCCATTTATTATATCAACAGTTATTGACCAAGTATCTGCAGTTTTCTAGGCAACATATTAAGAATTGGGATGAAAAGAGACATGATCTAGTAAAGGATGCAGCTATTACACAACTAAATAAATGTCTAAATTATACAGTTATAATTTGTGGTAATACTGTGAATTAAATTATACAGATCCAAAATTTGAGAGCCAATCCCTTCATCCTATCTCTAACCAAATCTTGATAATTTTACTTTGTAATTCTCTCAAATTTTTCCTCTTCACCTTTATTGCCCTATAGACTAAGATGCTATAGTAGTTCTCTATTTATTGTCCTTGCAACTACCATTACAAACTTCCAATCCATTCTTCTTGTTATAGCCAGATTATTCCCTTACTTAAGTGGTTTCCTCGTGCTTTTACAGTCAGAATTGAAATCCTTTGAAAAAGGATCCAAGTTGAACATTAACTATAAGCCATTCTCTTTCTGTCCTTAAGCCTCCATGCATGCTATCCCTACACCCTGAATCCCCCACCACACACACACACTTACTTAATGTCTATTCTTAAGATCTTACTTAAAATGTCAAACATACAGAATAGGTCTGTCCTTCTGATTTATGCTTTTATAGTACTTTGGTTTCTTCCTTACTAGCATTTAACACAGTTTGTAAATATATATTTATTTACATTATTATTTACTACCTCTCTTATTAGGCCATTAGCTCTGTGAGGGTAGGGACTGTCCTCTTTCACTCACCATTATATTTACATTACCTAATATAATATGTTTCTAATGGTAGATGTTTGATAAATATTAGTTGAGTGAATAAATAACAAATACAATGGATTTAAGAAAGTAAGGTAGATTTGAAATCCGATGACTTTACTTCTTGCTAATATTACTGCTCAAAAGCTTGGTGAGGGAGATGAAAATTAATGGCTAAGGTTCAGAATTTTAAAAGTAGGCATTGCTGGTTATTGACTACTTTAAAAAGTTGACATTTTTAGGGAGTTTAGTTAGAATATTTAAGGAAGTAACTCATTTTGATCACAAAGAACTTGTTATTTGGAATATGGAATTTTTCTTAATATTTAACCCTTAAAAGATACGGTAATATATTTTGAGTTGTCTGTTAGGAAATATACATACTTTATTTTACATTTCTCTGTTTCATTTAGGTTCAGTTTGATCGTTACCTATCAGCTCCAGACAACCTGTTAATGCCACAGTTGAACTTCCTTCTAAGTGCCACAGTGAAGTAAGTATATCTTGGTTCCAATTAGTTGGTAAAGATTCACATATTTTTAAATTTTAAGCACATTTCTTTGAAACAAAATTATTTTCATTAAGAGGAAAGTTACTATTGAAGATCTATAGTTCTCAATCATTTTTTATGCCTCAACACCTCTAAGAGAGCAGACCTTACCCTGTTTGTATTTATTTCTTGTATGCATAAAACTCCAAAATCTCTATTTAGTGAGTTATTTTTTAAATCAACATGAATATAATTGGAGCTATGTAAACATAATACCAAATTCCCATATATTAACAAACATGTCAGAGTGACATGGAATATGTCATGGAATATTCATTGTGTCATGCAGATAAGCTACTTTATAGACTGTTTTTGACCTATACAGTTTGTGTAGATATATTATAAAATTGTTCAGTATTATATATTTATCAGGAATGTGTTCAGGACAAAGAATTGTAAACATTAAAACATTATGTTATTACTAGAGTCCCAGTGCACGAATTCGTGCATGGGTGGGGTCCAGCCGGCCCAGCCCCAATTGGCAGATCCGGGCCGGGCCTGTCGGGAGGAGAGACAGCTGGAGGTTGGCCAGCCAGCCACACCCTTGATTAGTGTGGGGAGGGGCAATCAGGGGTGGAGCTGGCTGGGGGGAAGGGCCATGGGCTGATCAGGGGTGGGGCCAGCCATGGGGGGGGCTGTGGGTGGTGGGCTGGCTGGCCCCACCCTTGAATGGGGTGGGGGGGTCGATTGGGGGCCAGTGGCCTGGGGGAGGGGCTCTGGGTGGTTGGCTGGCCAGCCCTGCCCCTGATCAGAGTATGGGGGGCTGATTGGGGGCGGAGCTGGCTGGGGGGAGGGGCCAGAGTGGTTGCACGAGTGGTTGGCTGGCCGGCCCTGCCCTTGATCAAGGTGGTGGGGCCTATCTTGGGTGGGGCTGGCCAAGGGGAAGGGCTTCAAGAGGTTGGCTGGCCAGCCCCAACCCCTGTTGGGGTTGGGGGGTGGCGATCAGAGGCAGGGCCAGTTGAGGGGGAGGTGCTGTGGGCCAATCTGGGTGGTGGGGGCCCACTGGGGGCAGGGCCTTCCAGGGGGAAGGGCTGCGGGAGGTTGGCCGGTCTGCCCCATCCCCTGATCAGGCCAGTTCGCTGGCCGCAGTGGGTGTCATAGCGACTGGTTGTTCTGGTTCTTACGGCATTCCAGTTACTGGCTTTTTATATATAGATAGATAGTTAGAAGAAAGTAAGAGATTATATTGTCTGAGTTTCTTAATTTTATGAAAAATATTAAGCCCTAAGTGGTTTGACTCAGTGGATAGGGTGTTGGCCTGCAGACTGAAGGCTCCCGGGTTTGAGTCCAGTCAAGGGCACATGCCCCGGTTGTGGGCTTGGTCCCCAGTAGGGGGCATGCAGGAGGTAGCTGATCAATGATTCTCTCTTATCATTGATGTTTATATTTCTCTTCCTCTCCCTTCTCTCTGAAATCAATAAAAATATATATTTTTTAAAAAAGACCTGATTCTTAGAAGGGTTATATAAGCCTTTGGCCTCTTTCTTGTCTGCATCTCTGTTCTGCAGCGCTCAGATTGAAGTTCTTCCCCTGGGCTTGAGCCAGTCTTCATGTTATCTTTTGAAAATTTGTTCACATTTCTTTGTCCTTGAGGGGTCCCGGATTGGAAAGGGTGAAGGCAGAGCTAGGGAAACCCCCCGCCCATGCATGAAGTTCATGCCCCGGGCCTCTAGTCTATCCTATATAATAAAAGAGAAACATGCAATTTAACCATTCCTCTACTATGCTCAAGCCACGCCCACCATCCAATCAGGAGCGAGTATGCAAATTAACCCAACTAAGATGGTGGTGGCCACGGAGCTGGAGCGAGCAGGAGGCTTAGGTTGTCCCCGGCGATGGAGGAAGCCAAGCTTCCCACCTGCCCTGGCTGGCCCTGGGCTCCACTCAAGGCTACAAAGTTTCAATTATAGAAGATAAATAAATCCCAGAAAAAAAAAAAAAAAAGAAGAAAAGGAGAGACTGGGAGCTTGGGTTGCCGGGGGGCGCGGCCAGCCTGAAAACAGCCCTTGGCCCCTCACCCAGGCTGGCCAGGCACCCCAGTAGGGATCTCCACCCTGAAGGGGGTGTGGCCAGCCTGAAAACAACCCTCAGCCCCTCACCCAGGCTGGCCACACCCCCATGGGGTGAAGGTCCCTGCTGGGGGGCTTGGCCATCCTGCAAATAGCCATCAGCCCCTCACCCAGGCTGGCCAGGCACCCCAGTGGGACCCCCACCCTGATCTGGGACACCCTTCAGGGCAAACCAGCCAGCCCCCACCCATTCACCAGGCCTCTATCTACACTAATAAAAGAGAAACATGGTAATTGGTGTACTACCACTACCCTTTTCATTGGCTAATCAGCGAGATATGCAAATTAACTGTCAGCCAAGATGGCGGCCGGCAGCCAGGCAGCTTGAAACTAACATGAGGCTTGGTTGCCTCAGTGACGGAGGAAACCAACGTTCCTCGCCTGCGGCTGCAGGCCTCTGAGCGGGCAGTTTAAGAAACATTGTAACAAATACCGCAGGACTTCAGCCAGCAGATTTGCAACATTGTAAGCAAAGGCCAGAAACCTACTTTCAGCCGCGGAGGCCTAAGAGCTGGAGCCAAGCCTCAAGGTAAAGCTGGCCCAGAATAAATAAAAGAAAAAAAGGAGCGGTTGGGAACTTCAGTCACTCCCAGCCTGAAAACAGCCCTCAGCCCCTCACCCAGACTGGCCAGGCACCCCAGTGGGGACCCCACCCTGATCCAGGATACCCTTCAGGGCAAACCAGCCGGCCCCACCCATGCACCAGGCCTCTACCCTATATAGTAAAAGGGTAATATGCCTCCCGGCACCGGGATCAGCGTGACAGGGGGCAGCGCCCAAACCCCCTGATCGCCCTGCGGCTCTGTGTGTGACAGGGGGCAGGGCCCCAACCCCCTGAGCAGCCCTGCTCTGTGCCTGATGGGGGGGAGCTCCCCCAACCCCCCCCACACACACACACACACACAGGCCCTGCTCTGTGTGTGATGGGGTAGAGCCATAACCTCCCCATCGGCCCTGCCCTGAGTGAGACAGTGGCGGCGCCCCAACCCCCTGATCGGCCCTGCTCTGTGGGTGATAGAGGGCAGTGCCCCAACCCCCTGATGGGCCCTGCTCTGTGTGTGATGGGGGCAGCGCCCCAACCCCCTGATTGGCCCTGCTCTGTGTGTGACAGGGGGTGGTGCCGCAACCTCCCCATCGACCCTGCCTTGAGTGTGACAGGGGATGGTGCCCCAACCCCCCAATTGGCCCTACCCTGAGCGCGACTGAGGGTGGCATCACAACCTCCCAATCAGCCCTGCTCTGTGCATGACGGGGCGGTGCCCCAACTCCCCAATCGGCTCTGCTCTGAGCCCGACCAGGGGCTGCACCTAGGGATTGGGCCTGCCCTCTGCCACCCGGGAGCAGGCCTAAGCCAGCAGGTCGTTATCTCCTGAGGGGTCCCAGACTGCGAGAGGGCACAGGCCAGGCTGAGGGACCTCCCCTCCCCCCCGAGTGCACAAATTTTTGTGCACCAGGCCTCTAGTCCTATATTATAAAAGGGTAATATGCAAATTGACCCTAACAGCAGAACGACTGGGAATGACTGGTCACTATGACACACACTGACCACCAGGGGGCAGACGCTCAATGCAGGAGCTGCCCCCGGTGGTCAGTGTGCTCCCACAGGGGGAGTTCTGTTCAGCCACAAGCTAGGCTGACGGCTGCCAGCATAGCGGTGGTGGCGGGAGCCTCTCCCACCTCCTCTGCAGTGCTAAGGATGTCCGACTGCAGCTTAGGCCTGCTCCCGCTGGCAAGTGGACATCCCCCAAGGGCTTCCAGGCTGCCAGAGGGATGTCTGACTGCCAGCTTAGGCTGGATCCCCTGGGGAGCGGGCCTAAGCCAGCAGGTGGTCATCCCCTGAGGGGTCCCAGACTGCGAGAGGGCACAGGCCCGGCTGAGGGGACCCCCCCCCAAGTGCACAAATTTTTGTGCACTGGGCCTCTAGTATATATATAAAAGCCCAGTGACCGAACGTCGGAACATCTGGTGCCTATGACGTGCACTGCGGCAGCCAACTGGCCTGATCTGGCCCCAATTTCCACCCCCACTCCCACCGGCCTTGCCCCCAATTGGCCCCCAACACCCTGATCGGGGGGTGAGGCTGGCCAGCCAACTGCCCATGGCCCCTCCCCAGCCGGCCCTGTCCCCGATTGGCCCACAACATCCCAATTGTGGGCAGAGCCAGCCAGCTAGTCCCCCGCTGCCCCTCCCCCCCACTAGCCCAGCCCCGATTGGCTCCCGTCCGGTCCCCACCCGTGCACCGTGCCTGTTCAGAAATACAGTGGGGCCTTGACTTACGAGTTTAATTTGTTCCAAGACCGAGCTCGTTAAGGAGCTCGTTAACTCAAATTACTCTGTCAACTCAATGCAAAAAATCAGCCGATAGACAGCTGGTATCTTAAAAAACTCGTTAGTTGGGATACCCCTAAGTCAAGGCCCCACTGTATAAAACCCTACCCTGCCACCAATCAAACCCAACCTGCCAGAGGCTCCTGAAATCACAAAATTAGATCACTGATTCAGGCTAGCAGTTCAATGTATAAAGCCTCATTCACACGAGGAATTCACACCTCTCTCCTTCCCCTTGGACTCCACTTCTCAGAGGAGGCATGCACGGTATGGACGTGCAAATGAAAGCTCAGAAAAGTCACTTGTTTCGGGTCCTGTGGTGCATCTAGGCAGACAAACTGATCACCAAAAGCCAAGCACCAGACTCTGTCCCTTCCTGATCCTGTGGCCTCAGCTCCAGACAGGCACTCCCCATGGCAGGATACAAGGAGAGCCCTGTCTCGAATCTTTGCAGAGACAGAAATGCTCAGGAGGCAAGATATAGAAACCTAAGGATCCAAATGCTGGGGACCATGCTACCAGGGCCCGCTCAGCACAAGGCCAAGGGGAGGTCAGACCAAGTTCTGGTGCAATTCCTAACCCGTTTTCAACCTGTCATCCCAGGGCTGCAGTGCATGCTGGAGTGTGTAATCTAGTGGGGCGGGGGGTAAGGGGGGCGCTCTGGAGGCAGAGGGCTCACCCCCAACCCCTGGGTCCCAGGGGTTCTCCACCTACACACCCTTCTCCCAGACATTCAGCCCCAGCTGTGCCAGCAAAGCCCCTTTGCTGGGGCGGGATCGCAGGGGGCAGGCCAGGGGAGGGGTTGCCCGCCCTCGGCCTCCCTGCAGCTGTTTGCACACTTGTAATTAGCTCTAATTATCCCGGGCTTTCAGTTCGCCAACTCTGGACCTGGAAGCTGCGCCCGGGGTGAACATGCCTGTAGAGCCGCTGCTCCACCTAATGAGTCCTCTTGCCGGGGCTGAGAAGCTCCATTCCTGTTCACAGCACCCTGTGTCGTGTGTCTGTGTTTGCCCAGCTGTCTACACAGCCACCACATGCTTGCTTGGGTATATCTTTGTGTGTCCTTGGTCGTGTGTCTACAATGGCCGGTGGGAAGGTTCTCCAGGCACCGTTGAGGAGAGGAGGGTTCGCGGGGTGGGCGGAGGGGGATGATAAACTGGTTCTCAGCTGCAAAGGAAAGAAGCGCTAACACCCAGCTCTCCCAACTGCGCAAGTCCTACATAAACGTGAGCAGCGGCCAAGGCCGAAAATTCCTGGGATTTCGGATGTAACTGCCAAACCGAGGTGTCCTAGACTGAGCTCTGTCTACTCGGCCCCTGCGTCATTTCAAACCTCAGCCCCCCGCGCTCCTCTCCTGTAGGTGGCATTGCCAGGGCTCAGAGAGGTTAGGGCACTCACCCTAGCCTAGGTGGCACAGCAGGCCAGGGCCACCACTCTCCAGAGCCGCAGCACAGGATTTGGGATTCAGGTTTCGCTCAAAAACAGAAGGTGTGGGGGACCTGGGAGGGAACGCCTCCAGGTCCTCCTCTCTCTGATCTCAGATCCCTAGCCCTTGGCGATCGTGGTCCTGCATACTCAGTCCATTGTCCACCACATCCTTCCAGCCCTTTCCCTGAGGCCAGTTCAGTCATGTCTACCCTGATCAGAATCAGAGCTCAGAGGAGAGCAAGCTCAGCCCCTTCCCTGAGGCCAGTTCAGTCATGTCTACGCTGATCAGAATCAGAGCTCAGAGGAGAGCAAGCTCAGCCCCAGGGGCCTTAGTTGGAGGTGGAGGTATCAGCCTTCTGGAAGCAGGATTTCTCAGCACTGCTTGCTCTGCCCTTAGGGCTGAGTCCCTCCCTTAGCCTTCCTCGGTTCTCCTTGCCTGACTGTCTCGCTCTGTGTGTCTCTCTCCCTGTTCCTTGCTCTCTGATCCTGTTTACTCATTCCCTATATCTCTCTGGGGCTTTAGTCTCTGTCTCTCATCGGATCTCTGCCCATGGGGAACACCCCTGCCGCCCCCGCAAAGCGACACACACCAGCGGAATCCACCTTTTCTATAAAAAATGACAAGTGGGAAACAGTGAATTAAAAACCATTAACTTAAAAACAATCCATGTGTCTGCAAATGTGTTCCAAATGGCAGCACTTCGGGGGGGGGGGGGGGGGATGGGGGGGGTGGCAGGGGCAGAGGCGTGTTGTCCACATGTTCTGAAACCTCAGACACAAAGTGTAGGGGGCTCAGCGCCTCACTATGGACCCCTCCCACTAGCCACCTGGGATGGCAGGGTCTGGGGAGGGGACTGGTCGATACTCACCCTCTTGGACCCCTACCTGATTCTGTAGACCCTTCCCCTGTTCTGGCATCTGTTGGTCCCTCTTATTCCCCCAGTACCTCCAAACCTTCCTATGCTGACCCCAACTCTCCTGCACCAGCCCTCCCCGCCGCCCCCCCCCCCCAGACACACACAGATTTCACCCTCTCCCTCCCGTACCTCCTAGTCTTCTACTCCGTACTTCTAACTGCCCTGCCTTGCCCTGCCCCACCTCCATTCTTCCCTCCTGCCCCAGACCACCCATCAGCCCTGGCTCCGGGAGAAATGGTTAGAACAAAGCTTTCCTTGGCCAGAAGAGACTCTCCAGGGAGCTGAATGCAGAAAGGTGCTCCCAGTCCTATACCTGCAACTGCTTTGTCCTGCCACATGCCAATCAGAAATTGTGTCTCTGGAGACAGAAGGTAGCATAAGTAGGCTGCTGTCCTTTGAAGCCCCTTATCAGAAGAAAAATCGTCTCCCGGAAGAAAAAGACAAGTTCACCCTGCTGCCTCCCTTATCACTTTCAGCAACCCTCCCTGGAAGTGGAAGGATTGGAGAACATCTATCCTATATCAGCGGTTCTCAACCTGTGGGTCGCGACCACTTTGGGGGTTGAACGACCCTTTCACAGGGGTCGCCTAAGACCATCGGAAAACATATATAATTGCATATTGTTTTTGTGATTAATCACTATGCTTTAATTATGTTCAATTTGTAACAATGAAAATGCATCCTGCATATCAGATATTTACATTACGATTCATAACAGCAAAATTACAGTTATGAAGTAGCAAAGAAAATAATTTTATGGTTTGGGGTCACCATAACATGAGGAATTGTATTAAAGGGTCGTGGCATTAGGAAGGTTGAGAACCACTGATCCTATATAATAAAAGCCTAATTTGCAAATTGACCAAACGGTGGAATGACCAGCGGAATGACCGGTCGCTATGATGTGCACTGACCACCAGGGGGCAGACGCTTAATGTAGGAGCTGCCCCCTCGTGGTCAGTGTGCTCCCACAGGGGGAGTGCCACTTAGCCAGAAGCCAGGCTCATGGCTGGCATGCGCAGCAGTGGTGGTGGGAGCCTCTCCTACCTCTGCAGCATCACTAAGGAGCAGCGAGCCTGCAGTAAGGACCAGCGAGCAGGCAGGTGGTAAGGAGTGAGGGGTCCTGGACTGTGAGAGGGATGTCCAACAACCGGGCCTCTAGTATACATAAAAAAGAAATTAGATTAAAAAAAAAAGAAAAGAGAAATGTTAAGAAATCGTAAGTGTCCACAAGTAGTAAATTAGGCCACAGCTGTCCTTTTTCTTCTTTTTATTGTTTTATTTCCATTCAACCAGCTGTGTATTAAGTGCTTTCTGTGTAACAGGCACTCATGATTAAGACTTAAAAGACAGTTGCACTGTCTTCATAAAGATTATAATATAACTAGAGGCCCGGTATATGAAATTCATGCTCTCGGGGCAGAGGGGGGTGTCCCTCAGCCTGGCCTGCACCCTCTTGCAGTCTGGGAGCCCTTGGGGGATGTCGTACTGCCATGGAGGTAGGAGAGCACCGCCGCTGTGCTCGCCAGCCATGAGCCCAGCTCAGGGCTTCTGGCTGAGTGGCGCTCCCCCTGTGGGAGCACACTGACCACCAGGGGGCAGCTGCTGCATCGAGCATCTGCCCCCTGGTGGTCAGTGGGCGTCATACCGACCGGTTGTTCCACTGTTCGGTCTATTTGCATATTAGCCTTTTATTATATAGGATGGGTCAGTTAGACATGTGAACAAATATTTTTATTAAAAAGTACACTAAGGAAAGAACTGTTGAACTTGAAAATACTTCAAATATCTAAAAGGATGTAGTGGTGCACCTGTTTTATGTTGTTCTAGAGCAGCCGTGGGCAAACTACGGCCCGCGGGCCGGATCCAGCCCGTTTGAAATGAATAAAACTAAAAAAAAAAAAGACCGTACCCTTTTATGTAATGATGTTTACTTTGAATTTATATTAGTTCACACAAACACTCCATCCATGCTTTTGTTCCGGCCCTCTGGTCCAGTTTAAGAACCCATTGTGGCCCTCGAGTCAAAAAGTTTGCCTATCCCTGTTCTAGAGAGTAGGCCTATAGCAGTAAATAAAGTAAGTTGACAGATTTTGGCTCAATATGCAGAAGAATTTAATACTGATTAGAATTGGCTGAAAATGTGATGTTCCATTTTTCTCTCAGACATAGCAAAGTCCCATATTAGGTGTGGTTAGAGTAAATGCTTTTAATATTTGTAATTTGTATTTATTATTCTAAAATATGTCATACTTTGTACATAGGCAGAATTCTGAGGACCTGAGAAATTATAAAAGTAATTCTGCTTTGCTATGGCTCAAATTGTGTCTTTCTTAAATTATTTAATTTTTAAGCAAAATACAGGTAATTATTATAAATTTAGCCATATTTCAATATGTAGTATGTGAATGTTGAGTGGTTTGAAGCATCACTAAATATAAAAGATACCATTATTCTTTTTATAGTATAACTAGAGGCCCGATGCACAAAATTTGTGCATGGGTAGAGTCCCTAGGCCTGGCCAGCGATCAGGGCTGATCTGCTGGGTGACCAGTGGGGCAATCAGCGGTGGGGGGGTGGGGAGGGGAGGAAACGGAGTGGGAGGTCCCGCTGGCACCTGCCTTGGAGGGCCTGGGGCCCGTGGGCTGGGGGCAGCTCCTGTGTTGAGTGTCTGCCCCGTGGTGGTCAGTGCACATCATAGCAACCGGTTGTTTCACAGGTTTTTCCACCATTCGGTCGATTTGCATATTAGGCTTTTATTATATAGGATGATTGAGTGGAGATTTTAATGTGTTTTAAAGAATGGCATGTAGCCCATAAAGGAAAAAATGTACAAATTTGACTACATAACATTTTAAACCTTTTTATGGAAAAAGACAATATAAACTAAGTTAAAATACAATCATGTAGAAAAATATTTGCAAGTTACATAACAGTTATCCTTAGTGCAGAACAAGATCCCACCAACCACTACAAACACAGTAGCAAAACAGGTAGTGTATGTTTGGACAATTCATAGAAGAAAAGTAAATGTCAAATAAATATATGAGATGATAGTAATTATCCAGAAAAAGCCAATTAAGCTAGCCTTTCTGATTACCGACAATAAAATGTTTCTTATTTTATGTTAATGGACAGGGTCTGGGGAAATAGACATTTGCATACTCTGTTGATGACAGTATAAAGAAGTACAATCATTTTAGACTGCAATTTGGCAATATATCATATATCAACATTTTAAAAGTACATATCCTTATGCTCAGGGATATCTCTTTTTTAAAATTTATTGTTCAATTACAGTTGGCATACAATACTATATTAGTTTCAATGAACAACATAGTGATTACGCATTTATATACCTTATGAAATGATATTTCCTGTAAGTCTTGTACCCATCTGACATCATACATAGTTAGAGTACTTTTGACACTGTTACCTATATGATATGTTGTACTTTACCTTTCCATGATTATTTTTATAGCTGGCAATTTGTCCTTAATCCCTTTCACATTTTTCACCCATTTCTACACCTCTCCTTCCATCAGGTGACCATCAGTTTGTTCCCTGTATCTATGAGTTTGTTTGTTTTGTTTGTTCACTTGTTTTTTAGATTCCACATATAAGTGTGTTGGGGTCCAGCCCCAGCAGGTCCAGGGGTTCCCAAAGGTGTGGACAGAGTCGGCGAAGAATGAATTAAATGAGGCAGCATTCAGATGATCAGCATAGCCAGGTTCTCCAGCCAAGTTCTCTAGCCAGGTTCTCCCTTTATTCTCCTGTTACATCTGTATTTATACCATTTGATTTTAATCCTATCCATTCTATTCCAAAGGTTAGGGCATTTGTTATCTCCATTCCAAGGTCACTACTCTACTGTTCTGTTAAGCTACAAGGAAGTAACTGAAGGAGATTATCTTAAGTAAAGATTATGTAGCTAAAGCGTGATTGTTTATAGTTAAGTTGATTAACTACCCGCCTGGCACTTAGTTAAGGGGTTTTACTGATTTATTCCCTTCTTTAGTCCTGTTAATCTGCAACTCCAGGGAAAAATCCCCACCTGGGGAAACAACCTTTCTCAGAGAGGTGACCCTGGTTAGAACACATAGCGCTAAGAAGGGGAGCAAACATATTAAGAACAGTATGCCATATACGCCAGGTCCCTTGAAACATATGCTGTGCAGATGTTTCTTCCCTGCAGCAACTGTGTCAAGCAGCAAGGATGGACCGGCTTCCGGCAAAGTGAAATCATATGATGTTTGGGGTTTTTGTGGGTTTTTTTTTACTATATTGTTGCACACATGGCAATATTTCATTCTTCTTTATGGCTGATATTCCATTGTATTTATTTGCCACTTAGTCTGTATTCAGTCATCTATCAATGGACACTTAGGTTGCGTCCATATCTTGGCTATTGTAAATAATGCTGCAAAGAATATAGGGATGCAAATGTATTTTTGAATTAGTGTTTTGGGTTTCTTCGGATAAATACCCAGAAGTGGAATTGCTGGGTCATATAGTAGTTCAACTTTTAAAATTTCAATGAACCTCCATACTATTTTTTATCATGCCTGCATCAATTACAGTCCTACCAACAGTGCACGAGGGTTCCCTTTTCTCCACATTCTTGCCAACATTCGTTTGTTGATTTATTGACGATGGCCATTCTCCCAAGTATGAGGAGATATCTCATTGTGGTTTTAATTTGCATTTCTTTCATGATTAGTGATGTTGATCATCTTTTCATGTCTTTTGGCCACCTGTATACCCTCTTTGGAAAAATGTCTATTAAGGTCGTTTGCCCTGTTGTATGAGTTGCTTATATATTTTGGATATTAACCCCTTGTCAGATGTATCATTGGCGAGTATCTTCTTCCATTGAGTAGGTGTTCTTTAGGTTTTGTTGATTTCCTTCACTGTACAAAAACTCTTTAGTTTAATGTAGTACCGTTTGTTTTTTTCTTTCTCTTTTGTTTCTCTTGCCCAAGGACACATATCCAAAAAAATATTATTATTAAGAGTTCTGTCAAAGAGTTTACTGCCTATGTTTTCTTCTAGGAGTTTTATGGTTTCGGGTTTTACAATTAAGTTTTTAATCCATTTTGAGTTTTATCTTGTCTATGGTATAAGAAAGTGATCCAGTTTATACTTTTGCATGTGTCTGTGCATTTTTTCCAACACCATTTATTGAAGAAACGATTTGCCTCCTTTGTCAAAGATTAATTGACTATATAGGTATGGTCTTATTTCTGACTTCTCTATCCTGTTCCATTGATCTTTGTATCTCTTTTTATGCCAGTACCATGCTGCTTTGATTACTATAGCCTACCTTGATATCAGGTAGTATGATACCTCCAACTTTGTTCTTCTTTTTCAAGATTGCTTTGATTGTTTGGGGTCTTTTGTGATTTCATATAAGTTTTAGGATTATTTGCTCTAGTTCTGTGAAAAATGATATTTGATATTTTGATTGGATTGAATCTGTAGATTACTTTGAACAGTATGGACATTTTACCAATGCTAATTCTTCCTATCCATCAGCACAGTATACCCTTTCCTTTATTTGTATCTTCTTCAATTTCTTTCTTCAATGTCTTATAGTTTTGCAGGTGCAGGTCTTTTACCTCCTTGCTTAAATTTATTCCTAGGTATTTTTTTATGCAGTTGTAGATGGGATTGTTTTCTTAATTTCTCTTTCTGATAGTTTGTTATTGGTGTATAAAAGTGCAACTGTTTTCTGAATATTAATTTTATACATCACTAATCATGATCCAAATTCATTTATCATTCTAATAGTTTTGTGGTAGAGTCTTTAGAGTTCTTTATATGTAGTATCATGTCACCTGCAAATAATGACAATTTTATTTCTTCCTTTCCAAATTGGATGCCTATAACTTATTTTTCTGATCTGATTACTGTGGCTAAGACTTCCAACTGTGTTGAATAAGGTTGGTGAAAGTGGACATCTTGTCTTATTTCTGATCTTAAGGAAAATGCTTTTAGCTTTTCATTTTTGAATATGATGTTGGCTGTGGGTTTGTAATATATGGCCTTTATTATGTAGAGGGTATATTCTTTTTTTATTCTCACTTTGCTAAGAGTTTTATAATAAATGGATGCCAGATTTTATCAAATGCTTTTCTTCATCTATTGATATAAGCATTTGATTATTATCTTTTATTTTGTTTATGTGGTATATTGTGTTAATTTGTTGATATTGAACTATTCTTGCATCCTAGGAATAAGTTCCACCTAATTATGGTATATTATCTTTTGAATGTATTGCACAATTCAGTTTGTTAACATTTTGTTGAGGAATTTTGCATATATGTTCATCAGGGATATTAGCCTGTAATTTTCTTGTTTTTTGTAATGGCTTTGTCTGGTCTTGGAATCAGGCTAATGCTGGCTGGCCTCATTAAATGAGCTGGAGAGCCTTCTCTCTTCTTGAATTTTTTATAATAGTTTGAGAAGGATAGGTGATAGTTCTTTGAATTTATGGTAAAATTAACCTGTGATGCCATTCACTCCAGAACTTTGTTGGGAATTTTTTTCATGTAGTGTTTTGATTTTGTTAGTAGTAATTAGTCTGTTCATATTTTTGGTTTCTTCCAGACACAACCTTGAAAATTTGTATGTCTCTAAGAATTTCTCCATTTTGGGGGGGTTGTCCAATTTGCTGACATATGATTGTTCATAGTATTTCCATCTAATCCTCTGTATTTTTGTTGTGTCAGTTATCACTTCTCTTTCATTTCTGATTTTATTTATTTTGGCTTTTTTTTTTTCTTGATAAGTCTGGCTAAAGGTTTATCAATTTTATTTATCTTTTCAAAGAACAAGATCTTGGTTTATTTTATTTTGGTCTCTAATTTGTTTAATTCCACTTTTACCTGTATTATGTCTTACTTCTACTCATTCTGGGCTTTCTTTGTCTTTTCTTCTTAGTTCCTTTTGGTATAAGGTTAGACTTTTTTATTTGAGAATTTTCTTGTTTCTTGAAACCGAGGCCTCCTGCTATGAATTTTTCTCTTAGAACTGCTTTGGCTGTGTCTAATAGATTTGGAGTCATTGTGTTTTTACTTTTATTTGTCTCAAGGTATTTTTTGATGATCTTGTTAACCCATTTACTTTTTATTAACATGTTATTTATTTAGTCTACACATGTTTGTGTGATTTTCAGTTGTTTTCTTCTAATTGATTTTTGGTTTGATATCATTGTGATCAGAAAAGATGCTTGATATGATTTCAGTCTTTTTAAATTCATTGAGACTTGATTTGTGGCCAAATATGTGGTCTCTCCTAGAAAATATACCAAGTGCTCTTGAAAAGAATATATACTCTGCTTAACTAGGGAGAAATATTTTAAAATATCAGTTAAGGCCATCTGGTCTAATGTATCATCTGATGCCACTGTTTCCCTTTTTGTTTTGTCTGGATGATCTATTCATTGATTTCAATGGGATGTTAAAGTCTCCTACTACTATTGTTGTATTAATGTCACCTATTGTTGTTGATCTTTCCCTTTATTTCTGTCAATATATTTATATACTTATTTTCCTCTCTGTTAGGTATATAGATGTTTCCATGAGTTATATTCTTTTGTTGGATTGATCCTTTTATCATTATAAAATGCCCTTATTTGTCTCTTATTACAGCCTTTGCTTTAAAATCTATTTATCTAACTATTTCTACCCCAGCCTTTTTTGTATCTATTTGCATGAGATATCTTCTTTCAAGGAATACCTCTTAATAGAATATTTTCTTCCTTAATGTTCATAAAAATTAAAAATAAAATCTTTAACTAGCAGGAGTATTTAGCATATATGGTTTATCTGAGAACTCAGATTTTTAAAACTTCAAATCAAATATTTGTCTTTTTTACTGAAGATATATTTTAGCCTTATGTTTACTTTTATTGTCCCATTGTTTAATATTGGTAATGTGAATTTTGTTATTAAAAAAGTTAAATGAATATAGATTTTAGTACATTATTTAAAAAAGTACTTGGTGGCTTTGTAAACTGAGGAGCAGAGTGAAGAAGCCCCGTACCATCAAATAGCAACATTTAAAATTATATTAATACTTGTTTGTATTACCTATATTTAATTATTTGTTCTTTAGCAGTATTGTTTTATTCTGGTTTTTCCCAATTGCAGATCTACAGTGGGTTTTTTTAGCTGCATTTTACTTTACAGACATTTGTAATCTAGTTTAATGTTTTTGAGTGTTTTTACTGTAATTGATTTTTAATTTCATTCCATTCTGGTAGGAGAAGATGCTTGATGTGATTTCAGTCTTCTTGAACTTGTAGAGACTTGTTTTGTGTTCTGACATGTGGTCTGTCTTTGAGAATGACCCATGTGCACTTGAGAAGAACGTATAATCTGCAGCAATGGGGTGAAATGTTTTTTAAATAGTAATTAAATCCATCTGATCCAGTGTGTCATTTAGAGTCACTGTTTCCTTGTTAAGTTTTATCTGGAAGATCTATCCAGTGAAGTAAGTGGGGTGCTAAAGTCCCCTACTATGACTGTATTGCTGTTGATCTCTCCCAGAAGGTCCTCTATAAGTTTTTTAATATATTTAGGTGTTCCTATATTGGGTGCATATATGTTTCCTATATTGGGTGCATATATGTTGTTAGATTGATCTCTTTAGAAATATGTAGTGACCTTTGTTGTTTCATGTGATGGCCTTCTTTTTGAAGTCTATTTTGTCAGATATGAATATTGCTATCCTAGCTTTTTTTTGTTTACATTTGCATGGAAAAATTTTTTCCACCCCTTCATTCTCATCCTGTGTGAGTCTTTTGTTCTGAGGTGGGATTCTTGTAGACAGCATATAATTGGGTTATGTTTTTATATCCATTCAGTCACCCTTTGTCTTTTGATTGGAGCATTTAATACGTTTACATTTAAGGTTATTATTGATAGGTACTTATTACCATTTTAATTCCTTATGCTTATGTTTCTCTCTCTCTATTCTCATTACAACAGTTCCTTTAGCATTTCTGGTAGTGTTGGTTTGGTGGTGGTAAACTCCTTTACCCTTTCTTTGTCTGGAAGCTCTTTATTTAACCATCTATTTTGAATGATAGCCTTGCTGGATATAGTAATCTTGGTTTCAGATCCTTGCTATTCATTACCTTGAGTATTTCATGCCATTCCCTTCTGGCCTGTAGAGTTTCTGATGAGAAATCAGCTGACAGCCTCATGGGAACTCCTCTGTAGGTAACAAGTTGCTTTTTTTTTGTTGCCTTTAAGATTCTCTCTTTGTCTTTAATGTTTGGCATTTTAATTATGATGTGTCTGGGCGTGGGCCTTTTTGGGTTCTTCTTGCTTGGAACTCCATGCCTCCTGGACTTGTGTGACTTTTTCCTTCACTAGGTTAGGCAAGTTTTCTGCCATTATTTCTTCAAATACATTCTCTATCCCTTGCTCTTTCTCTTCTCCTTCTGGCTTTTCCATTATGCGAACATTGTTACATTTCATATTGGTTCACAGCTCCCTTAAGCTGTCCTTCTGTTTTTTAATTGTTTTTCCTTTTAGTTCTCTGAGTGATTTTTTTCTTCTACCCTGTCTTCTAATTCACTGATCTGATCTTGACTTCCCCTAATCTGCTGTGTATTCCTTCCAATGTGTTCTTTATTATGCTGTTTCATTCTTTCTTTATTATGCTTTTCATTCTTTATTTCCAACTGTTCTTTTTTAATAGTTGCTATATCTTTTCTCATGCTGTTGAGCATCTTTACCATCATAATTCTGAACTCAATATTGGTTAATTTCTTATCTCCATTTTGTTTTGCTCTTCTTCTAGAGAATTCTCTTGTACTTTCATTGGGGCTTTTTTTTTTTTTTTTTTGTCTCCCCATTTTGGCTGCCTCTTTGGATTTGTTTCTATGTATTAAGTAGATCTGCTATGACTTCCAATCTCTAGTGTAGGACAATGTCTGACACTATTTCTTACTGGCCCTGAGTACCCTGTTTGGGGTTGTCAGCAATCCACAGCTTATGCCTCCCTCTGCTGGGGCTGGGTGCCTTTGGAAAGGACCAAGTTGTGCACCTGGACTGCTTCTTTTTAGCCTGGAGCTTAGAAGGAGATCAGGCAAAGACTCAAAGCCTCCAGAGATCCTCTTCTGCCGGCAGTCTGATTGTTATCAGCATAGATTCACCTTAGACTATCAACCACAGGGTGGGGTTAGAGGTCTTCCAACAGGGTATGGCCATTGCCTTTTCCCCAGGCCAAAACCATCTTCGTAGCATAGGTCCCTGGGAGAAACATGTCTGCTGCAGCAGCATGAATGAATGAATCCACCCAGGAAACCAGGGTGGCTGCCCTCCAACCTCCAACCCTAGAGCCCTGAACCCTGTACAGGGCTTACAAGTGTCCCAACTAATGAGTTTTTTCGAGATACGAGCCGTCTCTCAGCCGATTTTTTGCTTTGAGTTGCGAGCTAAAATTCGGGTTTCAAGCCAGCTTCAGATACCCCACCGCTAGTTGGCACAGCGAACGTCACAGTGAACGCCACAACATCAACCCAGCATCACGTGTCTCACTCGTTCACTTTAAGCTGTTAGCTCTTAGTTGAAGCATCAGTGTTGTGCTTGCATTTGTGCTTGCAGTTATTTTGCAAAACTTCGTTTTTTCAACCATGGATCTGAAGAAAGTAAGTGCGAAGGACAGTGCTGAGAAGAAGCAGATGATGTGCATTGAATTAAAGAAAGAAATTATCAAAAAACATGACCAAGGTGTGCGTGTAATTGACTTGGCAAAGCAGTATGAGCGTAGCACCTCTAAGATCTGCACCATACTGAAGCAGAAGGAGTCTATACAGGCTACAACTCCAGCCAAGGGCGTTAAAATAATTTCTAAATAGCGGACATCTATCCATGAAAATATGGAGAAGCTGCTAATGGTGTGGTTAATGGAGAGGCAGCTCACAGGAGATACCGTGATGAAGGCTACAATCTGCGAGAAGGCACGAGCTATTTATGCTATTTGCTGCAACAGACCCCAGGCACTTCAGTGGACGGGACATCAGGCGAGCCGTTGAAAGCCAGTCGGGGCTGGTTCGAAAATTTTTAAAAGAGGACCAGCATTCAGTCTGTTGTCAGACATGGTGAGGCAGCAAGCACGGGTATAAAGGAAGGTGACATCAACGAGCTCATCGAGGAACACTCCGAGGAACTGACAACGCAGGAGCTAAAGGAGCTACAGACACGGCAGCACACGGAGGTTTTGCTGGAAATAGATGACACGGAGGAGGAGGAGGAGGTTATCTCTATAAGTGAAATAAAGGAAATGTTAGGAATGTGGGAGAAACTTTCAGACTTTTTTTTTTTAAAATATTTATTGGTTTCAGAGAGGAAGGGAGAAGGAGAGAGAGATAGAAACATCAATGATGAGAGAGAATCATTGATCGGCTGCCTCCTGCACACCCCCACTGGGGATTGAGCCCACAACCCAGGTATGTGCCCTTGGCCAGAATCGAACCTGGGACCCTTCAGTCCACAGCCCGACGCTCTATCCACTGAGCCAAGCCAGCTAGGGCAAAACTTTCAGACTTTATTCAAAAGAAACACCCAGATAAAATTGCAACTGGGCGTGCGATGGAGCTATTTAATGACACTTGCCTAACTCATTTCAGAAATATTCTGAAAGGGAGGATGAAACAGATCTCATTGGACAGGTTTTTATTGAAAACTCCTGTAGATGAAAGTGATGAAAGCGTGGCAAAAAGGGCAGAAATCAGCAAATAAGATTCAGTTATTCAGTTATTCAGTTCAGCCTTTCTCCTCCAACTCCATCAGCATCTTTAAGTCATTTGATCTCCAAGGTAAATGCTGTACATTAAACTTAATAAAACAAGTTTATTGCACTACATTCTATTGTTCGGTATTGTGTTTTTATACAATACAAGAGGCCCAGTGCACAAAAATTTGTGCACTCGGGGAGAAGGGGGGGCCCCTCAGCCAGGCCTGTGCCCTCTCACAGCCTGGGACCCCTGAGGGGATGACCACCTGCTGGCTTAGGCCCTCTGCCCAGGGGATTGGGCCTAAGATGGCAATCAGACATCCCTCTGGCAGCCTGGCAGCCCTCGGGGGATGTCCACTTGCCAGCGGGGAGCAGGCCTAAACTGCAGTCGGACATCCTTAGTGCTGCTAAGGAGGCAGGAGAGGCTCCCACCACCACCACCACTATGCTGGCAGCCGTCAGCCTGGCTTGTGGCTGAGCAGAGCTCCTCCCATATGAGAGCGCCCTGACCACCAGAGGGTAGCTCCTGCATTGAGTGTCTGCTCCCTGGTGGTCAGTGTGTGTCATAGTGACCAGTCATACCCAGTCTTTCTGCTGTTAGGGTCAGTTTGCATGTTACCCTTTTACTATATAGGATATAGGCCTGATGCACGGGGTGGGGGCCGGCTGGTTTGCCCTGAAGAGTGTCCTGGATCAGGGTGGGGGTCCCGCTTGGGTGCCTGGCCAGCCTGGATGAGGAAATGATGGCTGTTTGCAGCTGGTCATACCCCCTTCAGGGTGGGGGTCCCCACTGGGGTGCCTGGCCAGCCTGGGTGAGGGGCTGAGGGCCGTTTTCAGGCTGGCGAGTGACTGAAGCTCCCAACCTCTCCTTTTTTTATTTTTTTTTTATTCTGGGATTTATTTACCTTCTATGGCTGTTACTGGAACTGAGAGCCAGCTTTAGCTCTGATGCTCAGCTCCAGCTCTGAGACCTCGGCTGCTGAAAGCAGGTATCTGGGTTTGTTTGGCTTCTATAATTGAAACACTGTTGCAGCTCCAGCTCTGAAGCCCGGCTGGCTGAAAGCAGGTTTCTGGGGTTTGTTTACCTTCTATAATTGCAACATTGTTTCTTAGAGTGCAGCTCAAAGGCCGGCAGTGGCAGGCAGGGAACCTTGGCTTCCTCCATCACTGGAGCAAGCAAGCCTCCTGTTCGCTTCAGCTGCATGGCTGCCGGCCACCATCTTGGTTGGCAGTTAATTTGAATATCGCCCTGATTAGCCAATGGGAAGCGTGTGGGAGGTACGGTTAATTACCGTGTTTGTCTATTATTAGATAGTATTCGTTATTTTTAAATACATTTTTCTTATTTAAAAACATTTAATAAAACAATTGCAGTGTTTTTTGGGTGTCTGGAACAGATTAATGGCATTTCAATTCATTATAATGGTGAAAATTGATTTGACATACGAGTAATTTGAGTTATGAGCTCCGTTGCAGAACGAATTAAACTCGTAAGTCAAGGCCCCACTGTACTCTCCTCACACAGCTTCAGCCCACTCTGCCCTCCCTCTGCCAGAGTCCAAGGTGAGTGGCTGCACATGAAATTTTGTTTGTTGGTCCTTTAAGAGGGTGCCTGCATTTCCAGCCATCTCTCCCTGGCAGGAAGCAACCCTGCTGCTTTTCACAACCAGATGTTAATGTGCTTTGGGCTAGGGAGCCCCGCTTGGGGTTAGACCCCAGAGTTCTCAGTGGGATGCCCCCACAGCTGAGATATCTCTCCTGAACCTCAGCTGCTGTCTAGCCCAGCCACCCCTTTCACATCTCCACATTTCCTGCAGTCTCTATGCCATCTCCACTTTCTGTCCTTGGTTATCAGGGTTCTGTCCAGTTAGTCTTCAGTTGATTTTTCAGGGTGGTTTTTCTGTATTTTAATTGTATTTCCATTTTGGTCCTGGTAGATTGTTAGTGTAGCTTCCACTTACTTTGCTGCCATTTTTAATCTCTATGTAATCCAGTTTCATTTATAAATAGGTACCCTGAGTTATAAGTAAACTTAAAATTTTTCATCATTTGGACTTGAAGGTAAAATTTAAAATTTATCACTTCAAAATATTCAATAATTTATTCTACATTTACCAGTTACTTGGATTTTTTATGATAGTATTTTTATTCATTATTGTACCTTATTCTGATTATAGACTGGTGAGAAGGAATAGCCTTGTTTTTATGTATATGTTTAAATATACACTATATTTAGATTGAGTATAGATTTTAGAGTATGAAGTGAAAGTAACAAATGCTTTATATATCCCCTAAAGTTTGTCCTAATTGCTTTAAGTAAAGAACTAAATGCTATATCTAAAATATCTTCTTTGACTTGCTGCAGAATGGATATCAAATATATCTCATATTTCGCACATTTAAAAAATACCAGCTTACAGTGTTTCTCAGCTATTTCATTTTTGGAAAAAACATTTTGCATTTTCTTAATGCACTCATTGTTAAGCTCAATCAGTTACAGGAATGATCACCAATTGATAGATTAAAAAATATTTTAAAGCCTCATCCGGTTAAGCAAATTTCCAAACCAGTTTCCACCATCTTTCCTTCCAACAAAGGTTAGTATAACTAGTGGCATTACTCCACTCTGCTCAGAGAATTCTCAGTGTATTTTCATTTTTCCTACTCTCCTTTTGGAAGTTTTACCAATTTGTGGGAAATATCAGTTTGCTTCAACTCACCAAGTGTCTTACAAATGTATTCTTTTGGTTATGGACATTCCAAAAACAGAGTAATTATTTCTAGTTCTGGGGATCAGAGAAGACTTTGTAGAGAATATATTATTACTGAGAATTAAGGACATTTAAAGGTGGTTGAGAGGTAGGCATTTCAGGCAAATGAAGGAACATGAGCAAAGGAATTGAAGTCAGCAAGAACAGGGCAGAGAGGACATTCAGGAATTTCTTTGAACTGCAGAATTACAGTAGTGATATAGAAGGTATTTTAAGGATTTTGAATGATAGGGTAAGAAATTTTGACTTCTCTGAAACCAGAAGAAGCTGTTAAAGTTTTGTGAAGGAAGGCCCTGGGTAAGGAGAGCCATGATAAAAGATACACTTTAGAAAAATTGACAGAAATGCTTGTGATAAATTTAATGTGGGAAATACTAGAAGGGGAAAGACCAGATAGGAGTTTTTTGTGTACTCTAGGCGAGAGTTCATTGAAGTCTGAACTGAGGTGATGGAACATGGCTCTGCCATTGACAGAAATAAGAAACATAGCAAAAAAAAGTAGGCTTCAGAGTAAAGCTTGAAAGATACATTTTAATTTAGTTATTATAAAAATCAGGAAAAAGTGTCAGTAGTTTTCATAAAATGTTACATAAATAGAAGTAGCTGGGGATGACAAGAAGTAAATGCCATGAAAACATGGAGAGAGTTGATATAGATTTAATGAGCCAAATAGTATTTTTTCCTGGCCAGATATATTTTTCAAAATATTTGCTTTAGTTTATTTAAAACTATTTCTATTATTTTTATGTGCTTATGTAGAAATGCATATTTATGAACATGCTGTGATTTGTTATAGGCAAGTGTCAGATTATTTTAGCCTAGTAATATAAACAGAGAGATGAGAAATCTAGATATAGTTATTGGTGTAGGACAGTGATGGCGAACCTATGACACATGTGTCAGAGGTGACACGTGAACTCATTTTTTTGGTTGATTTTTCTTTGTTAAATGGCATTTAAATATAAAAAATACACATCTTTGTTTTACTATGGTTGCAAATATCAAAAAATTTCTATATGTGACACGGCACCAGAGTTAAGTTAGCGTTTTTCAAAATGCTGACACGCCGAGCTCAAAAGGTTCACCATCACTGGTGTAGGAGCTACAGGCAAACCTCAGAGATATTGTGAGTTCAGTTCCAGACTACTGCAATGAAAAGAGTATCACAATAAAGTGAGTTGATTTTGCCTTCATTTTATAAAAAAATGCAACATCTATGAAGCACAGTGAAGCAAAACACTATAAAACAAGGTTTGTTAGTGTAAGTGAAAAGGCAGATTATTGTAAGTTATTCTGAGATTTGAAGTAGTAATCAGTTTGAATAATTATAAGCCTTTCTTTAATGTGTTATCAGTTGTGTTTGCAAAATCAATACATTGATGGTGGGTCACAGTTTCTGTTTCTTGTTTATATATCAGGCACTGTTCCAGCCCAAAAGATATATAGCAGTGAACAAAATACAGCCCCTGCCTTCCTGAAACCTACATACTAATCAGAAAAATTTAACAAAGAAATACTAAATATAAAACAATTTTTTATCCCAAAACCAAGATAGGTAACTTGTAGCAGTATACTGATTTTTTATTGATATCATAATTATGAAAATGAAATGCATTTTAGTCTGTTAATCTTTACTTTGAAATTTGATAGTTACAGTTTTCTATGTGTCATAAGATTGTAAGTAAAGCTTTCTTACAATTCTTAGTATTTTTAAATTATCTTTTCATATTTTGTTTGTTTGTCAATAGAGAGCAGATCATCAAACAGTCTACTGAATTAGTCTGCAGAGCCTATGGCGAAGTGTATACTGCCGTGATGAATCCAGTCAATGAATACAAAGATCCAGAGAGCATTCTACACCGATCGCCGGAGCAAGTGCAGACACTTCTCTCCTGATTATATTATTTGAATGTTAGCAAAGTATTGCATCCCTAGAACACTGAAGGTTTTCTTGGTATTTAGTCTGTTAATCTTTACTTTGAAATTTGATAGTTACAGTTTTCTATGTGTCATAAGATTGTAAGTCCCCATAATTACTTTCTTTGGTCACAATATTGTGGAATTAAGTAACATACTAGTATGTTGACCTGAATTAGTGTTGCTCCATTTCTACTCTCTATGTAGAGATGCTCTGTTAGCTGTTAGCTACCTCTCCAGCTCTGTAGTGTCCCCTCTATTCTGGAATATGATTGTATGTAGTAGATGAAGTTAGAGGGATTTTTTTTTACAAGATTAGTTTTAAATTAACTATATGTAAAAAATTAGATTTAAGAGTTAGTATGAGGATATGACCTAACAAATGTCTCTTTACCTAAAGATTTGTTTGCTTTCTCATTAGTTATGTGAGTAGGTGCACTTAAACTGAGGAGCAGAAATATACACTCAGCAAAAAGGGGGAAAAGAGAGGGAAATAAATAATTTAAACTGTGGATTCCACTCTGTGTATCCTTGGGCTTAATTCAACGTGAAGTTTAGCACTTAGAATGGGGTTTAGGTGTGTAGCATTCTGTGCTGCATGTAACTCTAGTATTTAAAGATAGATATTTCTTATACAATGTGAACTATAAATTCAACCAGGCACAAATTTTGTCTGATGTTCAAACCAAAGAAATAATGACCTACTCTTAACAGTGGAAGAAAAATGCCAGAGTAGCTATTGCTAATTGACATTAATTGATATCTATCTCCATGGTGGCCCCTTACCAAGAATGATTTGGGTTCTCACTTTATAACTTTATCTATGAGTAATATTCAAAATCACTGTGTATTTTTAAAAAATAAATTTCAGTGTTTCATGTGACCTTGCTTTGTTGGTAAGATTTTGAGAATACTTCTTATTAGCAAAATATCTTAATTTCTGGTAAATCAACCAAAAGAAGTCTTAAATTATAAATTAAAAAACCAAAGCATAGGAAAGTTGACTATGTTAATATATTTTGAAAAATAGTAAGATAAAATTAACACTTATATTAAAATATACATAACAAATTAGTATTTGCAGGACATAGTCTATTCATCTCTCTGAAATTTATAATTATTTATATTAAATGATTCTCTTGGAGCAAGAAGATTATATATGATCTCTTTTGTATATTTTTAAACTTTTTCCTTCAATAACTTTGTGTAATATATAAAACATAGAAAATAAAGTATGATGTAAATCAAGAGCTTTAATTTTATGTAATTTATTTTTACTGAGAAAAAGATTGCTGCCTTATCATTAGTGAATTCCTTTGTTTTCTAAGAAAAAAAGCATATTTTGACCTTTTACCTAGTTTTCTCAAATAAAATACTAAACTATTTCTAGATCAGTTATCTGCTGTATTTTTATACATTTTATTAAAGTATTTTTAGAAAGTATACTAATAGAAAGGGAAGTACAGTATAGGGTCAAATTGAGATAACCAATGGAAGGCTGATGTGGTGAATGTGGTATTAATATGATCTTGAGATCTAAGTCAAAAAAGGAGATTAAAAGTGTTAATCCATTAGTGTAACACTTTTATTTTCCAGATACTTCATAGTTTGGATTTTGAACTGCTCTGATGTGGCATAAGTATAACCTTAGATAATGCCAGCCTTTCCTTCAGAGAGAGAGGTATTTCCCTGGCAAAAAAACTCTGTTTGAACTTTGCTGTATTTTTTCCTCTGGGCCTTTACGGAAACAAGTGAAGATTCAAGTTGAAAATTATAACCGAAATTTTAAAAATTAACTATAGGAGCTCAACAAAAGATTTGTGAAGGCAAGAAAAAGAATCAATAAACTTGAAGGTAGATAATTGAGACTGTCTAGTCTGAGGAACAGGAAGAAAAACTAATGGAAAAAAACAACGGATCCTCTGGGACCTGTGGGATATCATCAACAGTATACAAACAATGGGAGTCTCCAAAGGAAAAGAGAGGAAGAAAGGGGCCAAAACTTTCCAAATTTCATTAAAAAAACATTTATATATATACACTAGAGGCCTGGTGCACAAAAATTTGTGCACTCGGGGGGAAGGGGAGGTCCCTCAGCCCGGCCTGTGCCCTCTCACAGTCTGGGACACCTCAGGAGATAACGACCTGCTGGTTTAGGCCTGCTCCCGGGTGGCAGAGGGCAGGCCCAATCCCTAGGTGCAGCCCCTGGTCGGGCTCAGAGCAGGGCTGATTGGGGAGTTGGGGCACCGCCCCCTGTCATGCACAGAGCAGGGCAGATGGAGAGGTTGCGATGCCACCCTCAGTCACGCTCAGGATAGGGCCGATTGGGGGGTTGTGGCACCACCCCCTGTCACGCACAGAGCAGGGCCAATCAGGGGCTTGGGGCACTGCCCCGTCACGCACACAGTAGAGCCCATCAGGGGGGTTGGGGCTCTGTACCCTGTCATGCACAGAGCAGGGTCGATCAGGGGGTTGGGGAGCTCCTCCCTGTCACGCACAGAGCAGGGCCCTTCAGGGGGTTGGGGAGCTCCCCCCTGTCACGCACAGAGCAGGGCTGATCAGGGGGTTGAGGAGCTCCCCCTGTCACTCACAGAGTAGGGCCAATAGGGGAGTTGGGGCACCGTCCCCTGTCACACACAGAGCAGGGCGGATCAGGGGGTTGGGGAGCCGCACCCTGTCACACTCAGGCCAGGGCTGATGGGGAGGTTATGGCTCTACCCCATCACACACAGAGCAGGGCCCGTGGGGGGCAGTTGGGGCGCTGCCCTCTATCACCTTCAGAGCAGGGCCGATCAGGGGGTTGGGGCGCCACCACTGTCACACTCAGGGCAGGGCCGATGGGGAGGTTATGGCTCTACCCCGTCACAGAGCAGGGCCCGTGGGGGGCGGGGGGGCACGCCACACCCTGTCACACACAGAGCCACAGGGCGATCAGGGGGTTGGGGAGCTCCCCCCTATCAGGCACAGAGCAGGGCTGATCAGGGGGTTGGGGTGCCTTCCCCTGTCACGAACAGAGCAGGGCGGATAGGGAGGTTATGGCCCCGCCCCCTGTCACACACAGAGCCACAGGGCGATCAGGGGGTTTGGGCGCTGCCTCCTGTCACGCTTATCCCGGTGTCGGGAGGTCTCGTGGCTCCGCTGATCCCGGTGCTGGGAGGCATATTACCCTTTTACTATATAGGATAGAGGCCTGGTGCATGGGTGGGGACCGGCTGGTTTGCCCTGAAGGGTGTCCTGGATCAGGGTGGGGGTCCTCACTGGGATGCCTGGCCAGTCTGGGTGAGGGGCTGAGGGCTGTTTTCAGGCTGGCGGGTGACTGAAGCTCTCAATCACTCCATTTGTTCTTTTTTTTTTTATTCTGGGCCAGCTTTAGCTCTGAGGCTTTGCTCCAGCTCTTAGGCCCCCGCTGCTGAAAGCAGGTATCTGGTTTGTTTGGGTTCTATAATCGAAACACTGTTTCAACTCCAGCTCTGAGATCTCAGCTGGCTGAAAGCAGGTTTCTGGAGTTTTGTTTAGCTTCTATATTTGTAACAATGTTTCAAACTGCAAGCTCAGAGGCCTGCAGCGGCAGGCGGGGAACGTTGGAGTCCTCTGTCACTGAAGCAAGCAAGCCTCATGTTCGCTTCAAGCTGCCTGGCTGCTGGCCGCCATCTTGGCTGGAAGTTAATTTGCATATCACCCTGATTAGCCAATGGGAAGGGTAGTCGAGGTACGGCTAATTACCATGTTTCTCTTTTATTATATAGGATATTTTTTTTTTTCAGAAAGTTCACCAAACTCCAAGTAAAATAACTCAAAGAGATACACAGATATAAACTGCTATCAAAAGCCAAAAAATAAGAGGGAATCTTGAAAACAACAAGCGATTTAACTATCATGTGTGATTCTCAATAAGATTAACACCTGGTTTACCACCAGAAACCATGGAGGCCAGAAGGCATTCATTGGATGATACATTCAAAGTGTTTGAAAAACAAAACTGTTAACTTAGAATTCTATATCCAGTAAAACTGCCTATAAAATTATAGGTGAAACCAAGACATTCCCAGATAAAAACTATTAGACCTTCCCTATATGAATGTTAAAGGGAGTCCTTGAGGCTGAAATGAATTTATATTAGACAATAATTAGAATAAACAAAACAAAGAATAGCAAGAGAACAGAAGACTTCAGTGACACTGTAAAATATCTAGAACTAATAGATGTCTGTAGAACATTCTACCCAACAATAGCAGAGTACACATTCCTCTCAAGTATGCATGCTACATTCTCCAAGATCATATTAGGCCCTAATCTAATTCTCAATAAAATTTAAAAGATTAAAATTATACCAAGTATGTTCTCCAACTACAGTGTCATGCAATGAAAGCTCAATAGCAAAGAGAAAATTTGAGAATGCATAAATGTGTAAAAATTAAGACACTCTTTAATAGCCAGTGGGTCAAAGAGGAAATCACAGAGGAAATTAGAGAAAACTTTGAGATGAATGAAACTTGGTGTAAAACAGCATACCAATTCTTGTAGGAAGCAGCAAAAATAGTGCTCAGAAGGAAATGTGTAGCCTATGTTAAAGAAAAATAAATAAGTTAACATAATCTTACACCATATAAAAGGGTAATATGCAAATTGACCCTAACAGTGGAACAACCAGGAACGACCAGTTGCCATGACACACACTGACCACCAGGGGGCAGATGCTCCATGCAGGAGCTGCCCCATGGTGGTCGGTGCGTTCCCACAGGAGGAGCTTCGCTCAGTCACAAGTTGAGCTGATGGCTGTGAGCGCAGCAGTGGTGACGGGAGCCTCTCCCACCCCTCAGCAATTGGACATCCCCTGGGGCCTCCTGGGCTGTCAGAGGGATGTCTGACTGCCAGTTTAGGCCTGATCCCCTGGGGAGCGGGCCTAAGCTGGCAGGTGGACAGCCCCTGAGGCATCCCGGACTGCTAGAGGGCACAGGGAGGGCTGAGGGTCCCCCCCTAGTGCACAAATTTTTATGCACTGGGCCTCTAGTCTTACACCATGAAAAACTAGAAAGAGAAGAGCAAAAGAAACGGAAAGAAAAAAGGAAATAATAAAATTACAACAGACAGAAAATATAGAATGGAAAAATATTTTAGCGAGTGAATGTGCTAACCATTCTGCAACACATGTGGAGATGTGCTTGAATACAGATGTTTGAACCCATAAAAAAGTTGTTTAAAAAATTTTCTTACACAGCCTATTGAGAAGAATGTTATTTTTGAGACTTTATAGCCTGGACTGACCATTATGTCTGTATGCATACAGACAAGTGTCTAAAGACACATGTAAGACAATGTTTCTAGGAGTGCTTCCTGCTCAGTCAGTTTGAGAATAATGTTATTTCAGTTATTGGGTGTGCTTACCATTAAGTATTGCATGTAGAAAGTTGTTTAAATATATATGTAAAAATATAGAATAGGAAAGTTGTTTTTTTTTTTTAAAGATTGAAAAAATTGTCTATTCTTTTGCTAGGAAATATCAGAGAAGACTCAAATTATTAAAATCTGGTGTGAAAGAGGAGACATTACTCTGAAAATAAATAGGATAACAGAATTATGCATAATTACATGTCAACAATTAGATGATTCAGATGAAATGGACAAATACCTATACAAACTCAAACTAGATTGACTCAAGGAGAAATAGACTCTACTAGTAAATTATAGCGAAGAGATTCAATCAGTAATCTATACACTTTGAACAACAGCAAGAAGCTCAGGACCAGATGGCTCCATTGGTGAATTCTACAAAATGATTAAAGAATTCATAATACTAATCCTTATCAAATCTTCTAATATTAAGTCTTTCAATCCACAACAATATAATGTCTTTCCATTTATTTATTCACCTCTAATTTCTTTCAACAGTGTTTTGTAGGTTTCAGCGAATAAGTATTTCACTTCCTTGTTTAAATCTATTCCTAACTTATTCTTTGTGGTGCTACTGTAAATGGAATTGTTTTATTAATAAACCCATATAGCTATTGTCAGTTGATTTTTCACAAGGATGCCATGGATTAATGGGAGGGAAATAGTCATTTTAGTAAATGGCACTGAAACAACTGGAAATTCACAAACAAAAGATTCAAATTGGCACCCGACCAGCATGGCTCAGTGATTGAGCATTGACCTATTAACCAGGAGGTCACTCTTCAATTCCTGGTCAGGGCACATGCCTGGGTTGTGGGTTAGGTCCTCAGTGGAGGGCGTGCAGGAGGCAGCCGATCAGTGGTGCTCTCTCATCTTTGATGTATCTCTCTCTCCTTCTCCCTTCCTCTCGAAAATCAATAAAATTATATTTCAAAAAAAACATTCAAGTTGGACCCATATCTCATACCATATACAAAAATTGAAATGGATAAAATATTTAAATATAAGTTTTTATAAAAATTATAAAACAGTAGGAAACAGATGTAAATCTTTTGGTCTTGTGTGAGGCAATCAATTTTCATCTTTTATATAATATGAAATTAAAATAAATATATAAGTAAAAAGCAGAGTTACATAATAATGCTAAAAACTTGGCAACAAGTCAGTTTTCATATTTAGTTAAATATGCTATTTAAAATATGATAGGCCTTCATATGGTTATTTGGAGGCTACAACTGTTTTTAAGCACAACTAGCTTGAAAATACATATTTATAGCTCCTCAAAGAGAATGTGCTTTTGGAGATACTATAATTACGTATTTTTACAGATCTAAATATAAAATTACTATAAATTAGTTAGTAAGTTAACATAATAACCATATTCATAACAGCATGCTAGTCCATTAAATTCAACTAACATTAATGCCAATGAATGTTAAAAGTAAAAATTTTCCTAGCACTGATAATTTAATCAGTAAAAATAACTGATACTAAGCTTATAAAAATGAGCTGTATTGGGGAAAATTTTTGATAGGGCCAAAGGTTTTCATATGAAATACTTGTGCTTGCTTTATGTCATTTTTGACAAAGTGTTTTGTCATTGTGTATTTTAAACAGTGAAAGTCCAAGCCAATGTAGGATTTTCAAAGTTTATAGCTTTGCTACCAGGAAATTTATTTAAATTCTATTTCCCTTATGTCAGGACCTGAAATTCCAGTGGAGTAAGCATTAGATTTTGGCCTGCAAAAAGCAAAATGACAAGAAACAAGAATGGTTTTTCTTGTGCAAGCCAGCATCAAGAGTTGCGTCTCCTGTGTTGAAATGCTATGAGCCTTTCTATGGGTATCACGTGTATGAGCATAATTTGCAGGATTCAGACAAGAAAGAGCTGGCTGCTGTTTGCTAGTCATGCCTCAAATGGAATGTAAAATGGCAATGAGGACTGAACTGAAGTAGAAAAATGCATTTGCCTTAGGAGCCAAATCTTAAAAAGGAAACCAAATATTTAATTAATATTCCACAGACTTGCAATGCGTATTTAATAGCAGACCAGGAATTGTTTTGCTTAAAAACTGTATTAGTTCCTTTTCATGGAGATGTAAGCAAAACAAGCATTCAAAGGCAAAAAGCTGTTGTTAAAAAACAAAAATAAAAATAAAAACAGCATATCAAAGTACCCTGTCTTTATTCTGAATCTTCAAAAGAGGAAAATTACTTATCCACTGAGTATTAACAAGTTACTAATGTAATAAATCATTTAATAATAAACCATAATAGATTATGCAGGTACCAAAAAATGTACAAATACACTCTTATGATTCACTGAAAGACTCTCTTTGCAAGTGGTAAGTCATTAGCCATGGTGTGGCTCTTGGTAACTGCAGATCTTTGGGAATGGTGAAGAATTAATATTGTTACCTACCTTCTGTGTGTGATAACTGTGGGCAATCTAGTGCCATCTCTGTCATAAATCAAATTTCCAAAGATGTGGATACATTTCTGGATCTTTTTTTGCATTCTTCTCATAGGTTTATTTATTCCTGCACCAATAACAAATGTCTTAATTATTATAGCTTTAAAGTAAGTCTTGGTATCTAGTAGGATGTTCCATTTTATTTTCATCTAGACTTCCTCAAGCATTCTTGGCTTTTTGTTATTCCACTTAGGTTTAAGTATCACTTATATTTCTCAAATAGCAATTGGGAATATGGTCAGGATGATTTTGAATCTGTATATCTATTTATGTAGAATTAATTTCTTTATAATATTAAATAATTCAGATCATTAACATGTTAAATGTTCCCTGTTAAATTAAGGTAGTAATGTCCATTAAATTTTTTTATAATTTTCTCCATAGAAATCTAACAAAATTTTGGTATATTTATTTCTAAGGAACTTATTTGTTCATAGTGTAAATAGTATCTATTTTTAATTACATTTTAAAATCATTTCTTGCTGTATATAGGAATGGAATCGACTTTTATATATTTATTATATTAGATCCAAGAATTGTTCTAACATAACTTCTAATGAATTTGCTTTGGGTTTCCTGTAAAGACATTTATATTTTTGAGACTGAATAACATTATTCCTATCTTTGCTATTTGTATGCCCTTTATTTCTTTTTCTTGTCTTAATATACTGGCTAGCACCTCTAGCAAAATGTTAACTAATAGCAGTGATAATGGACAATTTTCTTAATTCAGATTTTAAAGGTAATGTTCCCAATATCTCATCATTAAAAATTATGTTTCCTGTAGGTTTTTAGTATATTACCAGAGGGAAGTTTTTTTATTCTTATATGCTCTTAATTATTAATTATAAATAAGTGTTGTTTTATTAAATGACTTTCAGAATCTATTGAGATGATCATGTGGTTTTTTTTTTATATATATATATTTTATTGATTTTTTTACAGAGAGGAAGGGAGAGAGATAGAGAGTTAGAAACATCGATGAGAGAGAAACATCGATCAGCTGCCTCCTGCACATCTCCCACTGGGGATATGCCCGCAACCCAGGTACATGCCCTCGACCGGAATCGAACCTGGGACCTTTCAGTCCGCAAGCCGACGCTCTATCCACTGAGCCAAACCGGTTTCGGCTGGTTTTTTTTCTTTTATATGTTAACTAGAGGCCCGGTGCATGAAATTCGTGCACTGCGGGGGGAGGGGGGGCGCCTCCCTCAGCCCAGCCTGCACACTCTCCAATCTGAGACCCCTCAGGGAATGTCCGACTGTCGGTTTAGGCCCGATCCCTGGCTGCCTGCCTGCCTGATTGCCCCTAACTGATTCTGCCTGCCAGCCTGATCACCCCCTAACCATTCCCCTGCCGGCCTGATTGTCCCCAACTGCCCTCCCCTGCCGGCCCGATCACCCCCAACTGACCTCCCCTGTTGGCCTGGTTACCCCTAACTGCCCTCCTCTGCAGGCCTGGTTGCCCCCAAACTGTCCTCCCCTACAGGTCTGGTTGTTCCCAACTGCCCTCCCCTGCAGGCCCGGTTCCCCCAGCTGTCCTCCCCTGCCTGCCCAGTCACCCCCAACTGCCCTCCCTTACCAGCCTGATTGCCCCCAACTACCCTCCCTGGTTGGCCCAGTCGCCCCTAACTGCCCTCCCCTGCCAGCCTGATTGTCCCTAACTGACCTCCCCTGCAGGCCTGGTTCCCCCCAACTGCCCTCCCCTGCGGGCCCGTTCGCCCCCAACTGCCCTCCCCTGCCAGCATGGTCACCCTCAACTGCCCTTCCCTGCCAACCATCTTGTGGTGACCATCTTGTGACCCCATGGGGGCAGCTATCTTGTGTGAGGGTGTGATTGTCAATTTGCATATTACCTGTTTATTATATAGGATGTGATAAATGTCATTTGTAGTTTTTTTGATGATAAACCACTCTTGTATTCCTCAGATAATCTTAAATTGATCATATTATTTTCTTCTTTTTGCATGACTCAATGGATTTAGTATTGTTTTGGTTCATCACTAATGACTTTGCCAAATTTACTTATTAGTTCTAAACATTACATGTAGAGTTTTTTATAATCTTTACTAGGGACCCAGTGCACGAATTCGAGCACCTTGAAAGGAACTGTGGGCCTCAAAGCTGTGGTGGGCACAGGGTCAGTTCTCGGCTCATCCTCCGCGCCCCCGCCTGGCCCCTTACGCCATGGCCATTGGTCCTCTGTCTGCCAGAAGCCCCACTCCCATGCGCTTATGGCACCAGCCCCACTTGCATCGCTGACAGTGCAGAGCAATTGGGGCCAGTGCTGTCTGTGGGTGCGAGCAGGGCCGGCACCAGCAGTGTGTGTGAGAGGCAGCTGCTGGCCCCGATTGCCCCTCAGGAGCAGGTGGACGTGGAAAAACCCTGAGGGGCAATCGTGGTTGGCAGCTACTGCTTGCATCTGCTGACAGCAAGAAGTGATTGGGACCAGTGCTGGGTGCCAGCATCAGGTGCGAGTGCCAGGAGGGACTGCAGCTTGGGGGAGCAAAGAATTTTCAGTAACCACCAGAGGCTTGCCCCAATGACAGCGACTGCCACCCTGCCTTGGTCTGGCATCCCCACTCACCTGCTCCACCATCCTGCAACAGCGTACACCCACCATGTTCCGCGTTCTGCCGCATGCTGCCGATGCCTGCCATGTTTCATGCGTGCCCCCTGGTGGTCAGTGCATATCATAGCAACCAGGTATTTGTTCAGTTTTTTCGCCAGTCAGTCTATTTGCATATTAGGGTTTTATTTATATAGGTAGATTCAATGACAATAGTCTGTGAGTAATGACAGTTTTGTTTCTTTTATCCTTTTCTGGGTTTATGACTGTAATGTTCAACTAGTAAAATAGTAGTGTTAGAGAGAAGTGGTAATAGTGGTCATTCTTATATTTTTCCAAAATGCGGGGAAGAGGGAAAACATTTAGGTAAGATTGTTTGTAGATAAACCTTATCAAATTCAGAAAGTTCCCTTCTGTTCCTTGTTTGTTATGATTACTTTAAATCAGAGGTGGGAAACCTTTTTTTTGTAAATGGCCATTTGAATATTTATAACATCATTCACAGGCCATACAAAATTATCAACTTAAAAATTAGCCTACTATATTTGGTCAAACATTTAATTAACTCACCCCTACCTAACACCTTAGCAGGGCCAGACCAAATAATTTTGCAGGCTTTGTATGGTCTGCTGGCTGGAAACTCCCCACCTCTGCTTTAAATTATGAATGAGTATTGAATTTCATCAAAATTATTTTCTATATCTATTTAGATAACCATATAGTCTCCCTCCCTCTTATTTCCTTAATATGGAAAATTTCAAATGTCAAAACAACCTTGCATTCTTGAAATAAATTTTATATGTCTCATGATATGATTTACTAATATTTTATTCAGAATTTCATCTATATTCATGAGAGAGATTGCCCTGTAATTTTCCTTTCTTTTAATGCCCCTGTCAGGTATTGGTAACAAGGTTACACTAGCCTCATGGGTCATATTCTCTACTTTTCGGTTATCTGAGTTTCATGTAAGATTGTTGTTACTTCTTCCTTAAATATTTGGAAGAATTCCAGGTGAAGCCAATTTACCTAGAGATGACTGTGGGAAAGATTTAAATTACAAATTCAAATTTTAAACTATATATAGGCCTATTCATATGCTCCATTTCTTTATCTGTCAGTTTTTTCCCACTTATCATGTCACTTTTTTCCTTTAAGTTTTATTGATATATTATTGACATATAACATATTAGTTTAAGGTGTAAAACATAATTATTTGACATATATTTACTCACTAAGTTTAGTTAATATCCATTACCTTGCAAAGTTAAACTTTTTTTCCTAGCATGATTCTTTTTTCTTTATTGATTTTATTGGGATGACTGGTACACAGAACCATACAGGTTTCAAATGTACAACTCAATAAAACATCATCTGCATAGTGCATCATGCACCCATTTCCCCAAGCAAAGTCTCTTCCATCCTCAATTCCCCCATCTTTGCCCACCTCCACCTAGCCCTTATCCACATTTCCCTGTTGCTATCACCACAAGGTTTTGTGTGTCTATGTGTTAAGTATATATGTTTTTTGGCTAATCCCTTTACTTTTTATCCAGTAGTCCCTCCCATCTGACAGTTGTTAGTCTGTTCCATATATCCATACCTCTGTTTCTATTTTGTCACTTTATTTTGTTCATTGGATCCCACATATAAGTGAAATAAAATGGTATTTGTCTTTCTCTGACTGGCTTATTTCACTTAGCATAATAATCTCTAAGGTCCATCCATACTGTCACAAAAGGTAAGCTTGCTTTCTTTTTAATGGCCGTATAATATTACATTGTGTAAATGTACCACAGTTTTTTAATTGTTAATAATGTTAAAGATGCCCCCACCCCTCCTTGCCCCTTTCCACCTACCCTGCACCACACACTATTGTCTGTGTTCATGAGTTATGCATATATGCATATATGTTCTTTGTGTACCACAACTATTTATTCCACTCATCTATTGATGGCAGATCTTGGTTATTGTAAATAACATTGCTGTGAACATAGGAGTGCATATATTCTTTCAAATTAGTGTTTTGGGGTTATTAAGATATATTCCCATAAGTGGGATCACTGGGTCATAAGGCAGTTCTATTTTTAATTTTTTTGAGAAATCTCCATAGTGTTTTCCTCAGTGGCTGCACCAGTCTACATTCTCACCAACAATGCACAAGGATTCCCTTTTCTCCACATCTTCGCCAGTACTTGTATGTTTATTTTTTGATGATAGCCATTCAGGTAGGTGGTTTTAATTTGCATCTCTCTGATGATTAGTGACCTTGAGCATTTTTTCATATGTCTATTTGCCATCTGTATGTCATTTTTGGAAAAATATATATTCTGGCCCTGTGCCCATTTTTTAATTGGATTGTCTTCTGGTTTTATATAAATTCTTTGTATATTTTAGTAATTAACTAAAATATCAGATGTATCATTGACTAATGTGTTCTACCACACAGTGGGGTTTCTCTTCATTTTGTTGATGGTTTCTTTTGCTGTGCAGAAGCTTTTTAGTTTGATGAGTACCATTTGCTTATTTTTTCTTTTGTTTGCCTTGCTCGAGGAGATATATCAGCAAAAATATTGCTACAAGAGATGGTTCTCTGATTCTTCCTGATTCAGTTTTGGAAGATTGTATTTTTCTAGGAATTTATCCATTTCTCTCTGGTTGTCCAATTTGTTGGCATATACTTGTTCATAATATACTAGAGGCCCAGTGCATGGATTAATGCATGGGTGGGCTCCCTCAGCCTGGCCTGTGCCCTCTTGAAATCTGGGACCCTTCAGGGGATGTCAGACTGCCAGTTTCGGCCTGATCCCTGCAGGCCAGGCCGACATCCTCTGAGGGATGTAGCAGTGCTGAAGCAGTGAAGCTACTGAGCCCTGGGGAGGCGCCTGAGCCAGGGCCAGCCGCTGTGCCACAGCTCATCCCTGCTCTGCTGCTCCTGCTGCAGTAGCACTGCTCCCACCACCACAGCTGCACTCGCCAGCCATGAGCCCAGCTTCTGGCTGATCAGTGCTCCCTCTGGGGGAGCGCACTGACCACCAGGGAGCAGCTCCTGCACTGAGCATCTGCCCCCTGGTGGTCAGTGCAAGTCATAGCGACTGGTTGACCAGTTGTTCCAGTCATTCAGGTTATAACAGTTGCTTAGGCTTTTATTTACATAGATTATTTTTTATGATCCTTTGTATTTCTGTATTGTCAGTTGTTACTTCTTTTTCATTTCTGATTTCATTTATTTGAGTCTTTTTTTCTTGATGAGTCTGATTAAAGGTTGTCAATCTTGATTATCCTTTCAAAGAACCAGCTTTTGGTGTTATTGATCTTTTATATTGTTTTGTTAGTCTTTATGTCATTATTTCCACTCTGATATTTATTATTTCCTTCCTTCTACTTAGTTTGGGCTGTGTGTGTGTGTGTGTGTGTGTGTGTGTGTGTCTTTTTCTAGTTCTTTTAGGTGTAGGTTTAGCTTGTTTATTTGATATTTTTCTTGCTTCTTGAGGTTGGTCAGTAATATTATAAACTTTCCTCTCAGGACTGCTTTCATTGTGTCCCATAGGTTTGGAGTTGTGTGTTCATTTTCATTTGTTTTCAGGTAATTTTTATTTTTTCCTTAATCTCATTGTTAACCCATTAATTGTTTACTACCATGCTATTTAGCCTCTATGTGTTTGAATGTTTTTCAGTTTTTTTATTCTAGTTGATTTCTAGTTTCATATCACTGTGGTCAGAAAAGATACTTGATATGATTTCAATCCTCTTTAATTTGTTAAGCCTTATTTTGTGTCCTAACATGTGGTCTATTCTTGAGAATGTATCATGTGTACTTGAGAAGACTATGTATTCTGCTGCTTTGGGATCAAAGTTTCTGTAAATATCAGTTAAATCCATCCCATACAGTGTGTCATTTAAGGTTGCTGTTGCCTTGTTGATATTGGTCTGAAAGACCTATCCATTGATGACAGCCAGGTATTAAAATTTCCTATTATGACTGTATTGCTGTCAGTCTGACCCTCAATGTGCTCCAAGACTTTCTTTATGTATTTGGGTGTTCCTTTGTCGGGTGCATATATATTTTTAAAGGGCATTATCCTCTTATTAGATCAATCCCTTTAGTATTATCTTCTTGTCTCTTGTTACAGTCTTTATTTTGAACCCTATTTTGTCAGATATAAGTATTGCTACTCCGGCTTTTTTGTTTTGTTTTCTTTTCATTGGCATGGAATATTTTTTCTATTTCTTCACTTTTAGTCTGTTTGTATCTTTTGTTTTGAGGTAGGTCTCTTGTAGACAGTATATACGGGTCCTGTTTTCTTATCCATTCAGCTACCTTAGATCTTTTCTTTTGATTGGAACATTTAATCCATTTATGTTTAAGTTTATTCTTGATAGGTATGCATTTATTGCCATTTTATTCTTTTTATATATACACCCCCCCTTTATTTCTTCTTCTTAAAGCAGGCCCTTTAACATTTTTTGCAATATTTGTTTGATGGTAATGAACTCCCTTAGCTTTTTTTTTTTTTTTTTGTCTGGGAAGCTGTTTCACCTTCAATTTTAAATGATAGCTAGTTAGAGTAGTCTTTGTTGCAGGTCCTTGCTTTTCATCCTTTTGCGCATTTCATGCCAATCCATTCTGCCCTGAAGTGTTTCTGTTGAGAAATCAGCTGACAGCCTTCTGGTAACTCTGTTGTGGGTAACTGTCTCTCTTGCTGCCTTGAAGATTCTCCCTTTGTCTTTAACATTTTCCATTTTAATTGTGATGTATCTTGGTGTGGGTCTCTTTGGTTTCATCTTGATTGGGACTCTCTGTGCTTTCTGAACTTGTGTGATATTTTCTTTCACCAGGTTAGGGAAGTTTTATCCTATTATTTCTTCAAACACACTCTCTTTCCCTTGCTCACTCTCTTCTCCTTCTGGTACCCTTATGATGTGGATGTTGTTAGGCTTGATGTTGTCCCAGAGGTCCCTTACCAGTGGTTCTCAACCTTCTGGTCCTTTAAATACAGTTCCTCATGTTGTGACCCAACCATAAAATTATTTTTGTTGCTACTTCATAAATGTAATGTTGCTACTGTTATGAATCGTAATGTAAATATCTGATATGCAGGATGGTCTTAGGCAACCCCTGTGAAAGGGTCGTTTGACCACCAAAGGGGTTGCGACCCACAGGTTGAGAACTGCTGCCTTAGACTTTCCTCATTTAAAAAAAAATTCTCTTTTTCTTTAGATGCTCGGCTTAAGTGCTTACTGTTATCATGTCCTTTAGATTCCTGATTTGATCCTCTGCTTCATGTAACCTGATGTTGATTTCTTCTAGTGTATTCCTCATTTCACATATTGTATTCTACATTTCTGACTGTTTTTTTATGATTTCTATTTTTTTAATGCAAACTATCTTTTTATTTATAAAAAGTTCTTACTGAGATCATCCATTTTTACCCTCCCCTGTCCATCCCTCCCAGATGCTGGCTGCCTGTCCATCTATCCCAGGCCCAGGTGACGCCTCAGAGCTTTGGGTCATTGTCAGGATGGGTGGGAATGGCCCTGCCTGCTCAGTGACACTGAGGATCAGGGCCTGAAGCCTCTGTGTGGTTGGGGAGCAGGCATCAGTGTGAACCAAGGACAGTGACAAACAAAAAGTAACTACAGGGAGAGATGCTGCGGTATTGCCCTGAATGGCAGGTGTGTCCTCTGGAACCTCTTTGCCTTTTGAATGTCCCCACCTGCAGGGGCAGGCTAGCCCCAGCCCCAAGGAGGCTCTGTGGTCACCTGGCCATGGTCCACCTCTCGCCTCCCTTGCCCACCCTCCTACACCCATGCTCAGGTTGGCTGCTGTCAGGTGGTGGTGTGTGCATCCTGAGGGCGCATCTCCAGGGCCCTCTGGGAGGCACTGGGATGTGACCAGGTGAAAAGTGGCTCTGGAAGACCCTGCCAGTCCACAGTGCCATGGGACACTCTTTCCTGCTCATTTCCCCCTTTTTTTTTTTTAAGATGAATTTTTTTTAATTGATTTCAGAGAGGAAGGAGAGGGAGAGATAGAAACATCAATCATTGATTGGCTGCCTCCTGCATGCCCCCTACGGGGGATTCAGTCAGCAACCTGGGCATATGTCCTGACTGGGAATTGAACCGTGACCTCCTGGTTCATAGGACCATGCTCAACCACTGAGCCACACCACCGGTCCCTGATCATTTATTTTAGGAGAGAGAACATTGTTGGTCTCTCTTCCTCTGAGTGCCTTTGCTCCGGTCAGTGGATGGGGTGAGGCAGCATGGCTGGGGGCTGTTTCCCCTGTCTTCCTTTTTGCACCCTGCCAGGCAGTGGCCAAGGGACGGACTTGCACACTTACGTCTCCAGAGGCTGGTCTTGACTCCAAGTCAGCTCCTGGAAGAGTTAGATACCTGTGTCAGGCTGTTGAGTCCGGATGGGGCAGGCCCGGGCACTGCCCACACACTCGGCCCCACGCCTGGGTCTCCTCGTCAGACCTGTCACCTGTGAGCTGTTACTACTGTTAGGAAAAAAAGTCCCCAATGGAAAACAGATCTGGCTCAGACAGAAAACAATTCTGATCAGATTCCTGATTCTTCGCCCACACACCTCCACCCAACCCAGAAGTCTCAGCACCCTTTGTTCTATTGGGACCGGTACATGCAGTCCCTGGGGGCACTCCCTGTCCCCAAGCTGGCAGATGCCGTGGCCTTGGACAGTGTGGGTGCTGGGAGCAGAGGCGGCTTCCCCCCTCCCCCACCTCCCAGGTGAGCTATGTTTATAGGACACCGTGTGCCAAAGTGAGTTCCTGTGGTGGCGTTATTTTGTAGCCATGGGGCCTGTCTTCCCTGCCACTCCTCCCACCCCATGTTTACAAACAAAGATTCTTTCCCAGAGCACCTTGAGCAAAGCGAGGCGATGCTCCCCGTCTTCCCTGTGGTGGTCTCTCCTATGTCTCCATCAGAGATCCAGTGATGGTATCTGTGAGTCTGTTTTGCAAATTCAAAATATAGTTTGGTAATTTTTTTCCAGTTGATTTTTTAAAATAACTGCTGTACAGAGCTTGTGCTTTGTCCAATATATAGATGGAAACCATCCTTGAAAATTGTTTAACTTAAATAAAGAGACGATGCTTTATTAAAAAAAAAAAGAAAAGAAAAAGAAAAAAAAGACTCATAGTTGAGTCTTGAATGCTGTTGGTCCTTTCATGGGTGGAGTCAACCCTTCAGGCTGGCTGACTATAAACATAAATCTTAATCACCATTTATGAGACACTGTGTAGTGCTTGTTCTCCCCTCTAGGGGCAGAGTTGTTTCTTGCAGGTTCTGGTGTCTGCTGGAATCGCCCTTTGGGTGTGATGTTTGTGTGGCTAGTTGGGTCAAGCTCTGGTGTGTTCTGAAACCCACCACTGCTTGTTTTGGCTATGGGTCTACTTGGCGGGAGGCGGTTTAGGTATAAATCAATCTCAGATGTTATTTGTAACTGGTCTTGGTCTATCTGTCTTTAGCTACCATGCTGTTCACTGTGGCTATATCTACTGGACCTGGGTGTGCATGAGAGGGACCAAACTGGGCATAAGGGTTGGCTTTCCCCAGCTTCCAGCTGGGGTCAGATCTATAAAAGAACTAAGGCACCCTGTGGTCCGCCTCCACCTGTCTTCTATTCCCCCCCACCCCCTAAACTTACCTGATCTTCCTCCAGAGACTTCTGAAGAAAGATTTCAGAGTGGACCTTTGCTGGCCGTGAACCACAGTTACTTCTACAGGTTGTGAGCTTGGTAGGGCAGGACAACTTGCATGAAGAGGACAGGGCTAATTGGTCCCTTTCTTAGGCACTCATCCTTGAAGGAAAAGTTGCCCCTATTCCAAAGCCAAACCACTCATTCTCTGCCAGAGTCTCCAACTCTAGTTCTCCCAAGGAGATTTAGGTTGGGTGCAGCCAGCCATCCCTTCTGCAGGAGAGCAAGCTCAGCTACCCCAGGTTCAGGGGGACAGATTAAAAGAATCTCTTATTGGAGGCAGTGCCAGTCCAGTCTGCAGAAGAAGCTAAGAACTTCATCCCAGTCCCAGACAATAGCCTCTGAGGGAGTCACACTTTGAATGTCTTATTTCTGAGCTGCTCTCTCTTCCTCCCATGGAACTGAGCCCAGTGGAACGAGATATCTGGAACTTGGCAGGGTTGATCCAAACAGTCAATCTCCCATTGGTGGAGGTGCCCATAAGCCTGTAGGAGGAGTTTGGACACTCCTTCCCCTTACCGGTGTAGCTTGGGCTGAGCTCACCAGGGAGATAGGAGTGCCCCTAACATATACGCACCCCCACCTCCCCCATGATTTAGCCTCAAACCCTGGCACCAGCCTGTCTGGTTTCTGAACAAAAGCTTTCTTGAGAAACATGTTCCCAATATCGTAGCTCTGTGTGTGTGGCACTCTGTCATCCTTGGGGTTTAACTCAGTTCAGGGCCAGTCAAGTGACTCAACAGATGGGGGGAATGCCAGCTGTGTGTGTGTTCAAGGTGGGAGAGACTGTCCCTCTTTCCAATGCCACACAGCTTAGTCACTGTCCGAATCTCTGCCAAGAGCCTCCCCCAGAAAAAGAGGGCCTCCAAATTCACTGCTATGTGCAGACAACAGACGCCTTCACAGGACCCTAGAATGACAGAGGGACCTTGCCAGCAGTCGGAGACGAGGCATTGTGCTCCCCAGGGTGGTGCTATAACAACAAGAATGCTCATCTTTAGGAAGGTGGCATGAGGGTCTCCCATGGGGACTGAATGAATCCTTACTGATTTTCTTTTTTTATTTTTATTGTTTAAAGTATTACTTATGGCTCCTTTTTCCCCCAATTGACTGCCCCCCCAGCCACTCCCACCCCCAAGGGCAAGCCCCCACTGCCCCAGTGTCTGTGCCCATTGGTTATGCTAATATGCATGCATACAAGTCCTTTGGTTGATTTCTAACCCCTCCTCTCCTGCCTTCTCACTGAGGTTGGACAGTCTGTTCAGTGCTACCTTGTCTCTGGATCTATTTTTGTTCATCAGTTTATGTTTATCATTATATCCCACATGTGAATGAGATCATGTGATAGTTATCTTTCTCTGACTGGATTATTTCGCTTAGCATAATGCTCTCCAGTCTATCCATGCTGTTACAAATGGTAAAAGTTCATTCTTTTTTGTAGCAGCATAGTATTCGGTTGTGTAGATGTACCACCGTTTTTTAATCCATTCATCTGTTGATGGGTACTTAGGCTGTTTCCAAATCTTAGCTATGGAGAATTGTGCTGCTATGAACATAGGGGTGCATATATTCTTTCTGATTGGTGTTTCTGGTTTCTTGGGATATATTCCTAGAAGTGGGACTACTGGGTCAAATGGGAGTTCCAATTTTAATTTTTTGAGGAAACTCCATACTGTTCTCCACAGTGGCTGCACCAGTCTGCATTCCCACCTGCAGTGCAAGAGGGTTCCTTTTTCTCCACATCCTTGCCAGCACTTGTTGTTTGTTGATTTGTTGATGATAGCCATTTGTCATTGACAGGTGTGAGATGGTACCTCATTGTTGTTTTGATTTGCATCTCTCGGATGATTAGTGACTTTGAGCATGTTTTCATGTGTCTCTCGGCTTTCTGTATGTCCACTTTTGAAAAGTGTCTATTTAGGTCCTTTGCCCATTTTTTTTATTGGGTTGTTTATCTTCCTTTTGTTAAGTTGTATGAGGTCCCTGTAAATTTTGGAGGTTAAACCATTATCTGAAATAGCATTGGCAAATATGTTCTCCCATGCAGTGGGCTTTCTTGTTGTTTTGTAATGGTTTCTTCTGCTATGCAGAAGCATTTTATTTGGATGTAGTCCCTTTTGTTTATTTTCTCTATAGTTTCCATTGCCCTAGGACAGTGATGGTGAACCTATGACACGCATGTCAGAGCTGACACGCGAACTCATTTTTTTGGTTGATTTTTCTTTGTTAAATGGCATTTAAATATATAAAATAAATATTAAAAATATAAGTCTTTGTTTTACTATGGTTGTAAATATCAAAAAAAATTCAATATGTGACACAGCACCAGAGTTAGGTTAGGGTTTTTCAAAATGCTGACACGCCGAGCTCAAAAGGTTCACCATCACTGCCCTATGCCGGGAGCCAGTCCATCCTTGCTGTTTCAAGGGACCTGGCATATATGGCATACTGTTCTTAATATGTTTGCTCACCTTCTTGGCACTATGTGTTTTAACCAAGGTCGCCTCTCTGAGAAAGGTTGTTTCCCCAAGTAGGGATTTTCCCCTGAAGTTAGGGAGGGAATAAAATTCCTTAACTAAGTGCCAGGCGGGTAATTAATCACTTTAACTACGAATAATCATGCTTAAGCTACATAATCTTTACTCCCTGGAATGGAGATAAGAAACGCCCTAACCTTTGGAATAGAGATTGATAGGATTGGAATCAACTGGTATAAATACAGATGTAACAAGACAGCAAGAGACAGAAGAGAGACAGAAATTGGCACAGAACCTACACAGAACGTTCTCTAGAGACAGAAGAACTTCGCTGGAGAGAACATGGCAAAAGATCCTGGACAGAAACTGGCCTCAGAACCTAGAGACAGAACCTAGCACGAGAACATGGCAAAAGATCCTGGACTGAACCTGACTACAGAAATTGGCAAGAGAACCTAACTAGAACCTGGTGACTGAACCTGGCTGGAGAACCTGGACAGAACCTGGCTGGAGAACCTAGCGAGGGAACATGGCTACAGAACCTGGCTGTAGAACCTGGAGAACCTGGCTGGAGAACCTAGCAAGAGACCATGGACACAGAACCTGGCTGGAGATCCTAAACAGAACTTCGCTGGAGATCCAGACCAGAACTTGGCTGGAGATCCTGGCTAGGCTGCTGATCAACTGAACGCTGTCTCCGTGTCATTCCTTCTTCGCCGACTCCGTCCACACCTTTGGGGACCCCTGGACCTGCTGGGGTTGGACCCCAGCAGCCCTAGGAGCTGTATCGGTAAAGCTATTGCTACAACATATTTCTAATATTTTGCTGCCTATAGAATCTTCTAAGATTTTTATGGTTTCCCATCTTACATTTAAGTCCTTTAACCATTTTGAGTTTGTTTTTGTGTATGTATGGTGTAAGTTGGTGATCTAGTTTCATTTTTTTGCATGTATCTGACCAAATTTCCCAGCACCACTTATTGAAGAGACTCTCTTGACTCCATTGTATGTTCTTGCCTCCTTTGTCAAATATTAATTGAGCATAATGGCTTGGGTTGATTTCTGGGTTCTCTGTTCTGTCCCACTGGTTTATATGTCTGTTCTTGTGCCAGTACCAGGAAGGTTTGCGAACCGTGGCTTTGTAATATAGCTTGATATCTGGTATTGTGATCCTTCCAACTTTGTTCTTTTTTTTTAGGAATGCTGTGGTTATCTGGGGACTTTTTTATTCCAAATGAATTTTTGGAGAGTTTGTTCTAGGTCTGTGAAATATGCCATTGGTATTTTAATGGGGATTGCATTGCATCTATAAATTGCTTTGGGTAGTATGGACATTTTAATGATGTTGATTCTACCGATCCATGAACATGGTATGTTCTTCCATTTGTTTATGTCTTCCTCTATCTTTTTTTTATGTCCTGTAGTTTTTTGAGTACAGGACCTTTACCCCTAAGTTAAGTTTATTCCTAGGTATCTTAATTTTTTTGGTGCAATGGTAAATGGGATTGGGTTTTTTTTAGTTTCTCTTTCTGTGAGTTCATTGTTGGTGTATACAAAGCCATAGATTTCTGGGTGTTAATTTTGTATCCTGCTACATTGCCGAATTTATTTAAGTGTACTAGTTTTTTTTTATGGATTCTTTGGGGTTTTCTATGTACAGTATCATGTCATCTGATAATAATGACAGTTTTACTTCTTTTCCAATCTGGATGACTTTTATTTCTTCTTCTTTTATGATTGCTATGGCTAGCACTTCCAGTACTATATTGAACAGGAGTGGTGGAAGTGGGCATCTCTATCTGATTCCTGTTCTTAGGGGAGTTAGTTTTTGTCCATTGAGTATGATGGTGGCTGTAGGTTTGTCATATAAGGCTTTTATTATGTTGCGGTATGATCCATCTAATCCCACTTTGCTGAGAGTTTTTATCAAGAAAGGGTGTTGGATTTTGTCCAATGCTTTTTCTGCATCAATTGATATGATTATGTGATTTTTGTCTCTCAATTTGTTTATGTGATCTATCACATCTATTGATTTGCAGATGTTGTACCATCCTTGCATTCCCGAAATAAATCCCACTTGTTCATGGTGTATGATCTCTCTAATGTAATGCTGGATCTGATTTGGTAGAATTTTGTTGAGGGTTTTAGCATCTATGTTCATCAAGGATATTGGCCTGTAGTTCTCTTTCTTTCAGGTGTCTTTATCTGGTTTTGGTATTAGGGTAATGCTGGCTTCATAGAAAGAGCTTTGAAGAGTGCCTTCCTCTTGATTTTTTTTTTTTTTTGTCATAGTCTGAGGAGGATAGGTTTTAGTTCTTCTTTGAATGCTTGGTAGAACTCCTATGTAAAGCCGTCTGGACTAGGGCTTTTGTTTGCTGGAAGATTTTTTATTACTGCTTCAATTTCTTTAGTAGTTACCGGCCTAGTCAGGTTTTTTGATTCTTCCTGATTGAATTTTGGAAGCTTGTATTTTTCTAAGAATATGTCCATTTTGTCTAGGTTGTCCAGTTTTTTGGAACAGAGTTTTTCATAATATTTTTTCATAATCATTTGTATTTCTGTGGGATCAGTTGTTACTTCACCTCTTTCAGTTCTGATTTTATTTATTTGGATCCTCTCTGCTTCTTGGTGAGCTGGCTAGAGGTTCATCAATCTTGTTTATCCTTTCAAAGAAGCAGCTCTTGATTTTATTGATCCTTTGTATTGTGTGTGTGTGTGTGGTTTTTTTTTTGGTCTCTATGTCATTTATTTCTGCTCTGATCTTTATTATTTCCTTCCTCTGTTTACTCTGGGCTTTTCTTGTTGCTCTCTTTCTAACTCTTTGAGTTGTAGAGTTAGATAATTTATTACCATTTTTCTTGTTTTTTGAGGTAGGCCTGTATAGCTATGAACTTCTATCTGAAGACTGTTTTTACTGTGTACCATAGATTATGGATTATTGATTTTTTGTTGTCATTTGTTACCAGGATGCTATTTATTTCTTCTTTGGTCTCTTTGGTAATCCAATCATTGTTTAATAGCATGCTATTTAACCTCCAAGTGTTTGATTTTTTTCATTGTTTTTACTGTCATTGATTTCTAATTTTAGGCCATTGTGATCTGAGAAGATGCTTGATATGATTTCTATCTTCTTGAATTTGAAGAGACTTTGCCTGTGTCCCAATATGTGGTCTATCTTTGAAAATGTCCCATGTGTACTTGAAAAGAATGTATATTCTGTGGCTTTGGGGTGAAATCTCAATTAATTGAAGTCAATTAAGTGAAGATGTCAATTAATTCCATCTGATCTAGTGAGTCATTTAGGATTGATGTTTCTTTGCTGATTTTTTGTTTAGAGCAGCGGTTCTCAACCTGTGGGTTGCAACCCCTTTGGTGGTGGAACAACCCTTTCACAGGGTTCACCTAAGACCATCCTGCATATCAGATATTTACATTATGATTCATAACAGTAGCAACATTAAAGTTATGAAGTAGCAATGAAAATAATTTTATGGTTGGGTCACAACATGAGGAACTGTATTTAAAGGGCCATAAGGTTGAGAACCACTGGTTTAGAGGATCTATCCAATGGTGTCAATGGGGTATTAAAGTCCCCTACTATGACTGTATTGTTGTCAATCTCTCCCTTGATATCTCCCAGAGTTTTTTATGTATTTGGGTGCTCCTGTATTGGGTGCATATGTGTTTACCAGACTTATATCCTCTTGTTGAATTGCTCCCTTTAGTATTATGAAGTGGCCTTCCTTATCTCTTGTCATGGTCTTCACTTTGAGGTCTAAGTTTTCAGGTATAAGTATTGCTACCTCAGCTTTTTTTTTCATTTCCATTCGCCTGAAATTTTTTTTCCATCCCTTCACTATCAGTCTGTGTGGATTCTTTGTTCTGAGGTGGGTCTCTTGTAGACATCAGATATATGGGTCATATTTTCTTATCCACTCAGCAACACTATGTTTTTTGATTGGAGCATTTAATCCGTTTACATTGAAGGTTATTATTGATAGGTAGTTGTTTGTCACCATTTTTATTCTTTATGCCTGTGTTCCTTCTTCCCTTCCTATCTATTCTTTTTACAGCAGTCCCTTTTGCATTTCTTGCATTGGTGGTTTGGTTGTAATAAACTCCCTTAGCCCTTTTTTGTCTGTGAAGCTCCTGATTTCACCTCAATTTTGATTGATAGCCTTGCTTGGTATACTATTCTTGGATTCAATCTCTTGCTTTGCATCACTTTGTCTATTTCATTCCAATTCCTTCTGGCCTGATGTGCTTCTGTTGAGAAATCAGTTGATAGTCTAATGGGAGATCCCTTATAGGTAACTTCCTGTCTCTCTCTGGCAGCCTTTTAGATTCTTACTTTGTCACTAGTGTTTGCCAATTTAATTATGATGTGTGTTGGTGTCAGTCTTTTTGGGTTCATCTTGTTTGGAACTCTGAGTTTCTTGGACTTATATGAGTTTTTTCTTCCCAATATCAGGGACGTTTTCTGTCATAATTTCTTCAAACAGGTTTTCTATTCCTTGCTCTGTTTTCTCTCCTTCTGGCACCCCTATTATGTTGATGTTGTTTCGTTTCGTGTTGTCCCATAGCTCCCTTAGGCTCTCTTCCTATTTTTTGCGTTTGTTTTCCAGTTGTTGTTCTGCTTGGTTGTTTTTTTTTCTACCTGGTCTTCTAGCTCACTGATGCAGTCCTCAGCTACTTCTAGTCTACTGTTGATGTTTTCTGTTATGTTCTTTATTGCAGCTATGTCATTATTCATTTCTTCTTGGATCTTCTTCATTTCCTCTTTGTTCTTGAATTTGTCTTCCATCCTTTTCAGGATCCTTATGATCATTGCTCTGAATTCTTTCTCTGATAAATTGCTTGCCTCCATTTTGCTTACTTCCTTTTCCAGTGATTCCTCCTTTTCTTTTGCATGTGGCCTATTTCTTTGTCTCCTCATTTTCACTCCTCTCAGGGTGTTTGGTTATGTGGCTCACTCTCTACCAGGTTGACCAAAAGGCAAAAAATATAACTCGACAAGACACGACACAGAGGGAACAAAACACGAATTTATTCATGACACTGATAACCCCAAATAAAGGTGACCACCAGAGGTAAGAAAATTATTGGAGAGAAAAGAGTGCAAAAATGATATTGAGAAACGAAAAAAAGGTAAGAGAGAAAAGAAAAGAAGAAAATAAAGGGGGAAATATACATATATAGGGAGAATATTCTACAAAACCAACAACTAAACCAAATAATGCAAACAACAAACACCCAGAAAAAAGCAGGGGGGCTGAATCTGAAGAGACAGAGCTGATTTCCAGAAAGTAAGGTAAAGGAATTGAACGAATGGAGGAATGGCCACGATTCAGTATAGAGGAGGTAGAAAGAGAATGAGTACATAAGAAGAAACGTAAAAAACAAAATACTCAATAAAATAAGGAAATAATAATAATAAATAATAATTAAATATATATTATATATATATAAATAATTTTTTCCCTTTTCTTTAATCTGTCTATCTATATATTCATCTATTTTTGGAAAAGGAGAATAGAGTAGTGAGCAGATAGGCCTGAGTTTGGTGAGTGAAACTAATTAAGCTATTAGTAGAAGAAGAGAACACGCGAGGAGAGGAAAAAGAAAAGCATAAAATAAAAAACAAAAATAAAAACAAACTAATAAACAATCAAACAAACAACAACAACAGCAAAAAAATTGGCTAGCAAAGAAAGAGAAAAGAGAAGGGTGCATGTACTTGGAGCAGGGGACAGGAAATTAGATATATGAGTAAGCCAACAGAGACTACTATAATAGTAATGCGTCAATAAAGCAGATAAAGAAGATCAATTTTTAACAAGGAGTAAAAAGAAAGGAGAGAGAAAAACAAAACCAGGAACAGAAGAGAAACAGGATGAAAAAGGGGGAAGTGAGGAAGAAAGGGTTGGCATAAAGGAAAAAATGAGATAGAATAAAATAATGATAAAATAATAATAGAATGTAGAACACTAATCCAAAAAAAAAAATGAAAGGTTAAGTAATAATAATAATAAATAAAAATAATTTTAAAAAGAAAAGAGAAAAAAATTAGTTTCTTAAGTAAAAGAGAAAAAGTGAAGTAGTGAGGTTTGTTAGCTTCAGCTGAGTTTTTTCTTTTTTAATATATTTTATTGATTTTTTACAGAGAGGAAGGGAGAGAGATAGAGAGTTAGAAACATGGATGAGAGAGAAACATCGATCAGCTGCCTCCTGCACACTCCCCACTGGAGATGTGCCGCAACCCAGGTACATGCCCTTGACCGGAATCGAACCTGGGACCCTTAAGTCCGCAGGCCGACGCTCTATCCACTGAGCCAAACCGGTTATGTTTTAATGTCCCATGGAGGCTGGTTTAAGACCCCTCTCTACTGTTCTGTCTGCCCGCCACATCTCCGTTTCCTGTTAGATAGCACCGTGTTTAGTTCCCAGCGATCCACTGCTCCTCTGTATCAGACGCCACAGCCTTGGTTTCAGGCAGGCGGGATCAATCTGCCTGCTTTGTTTTCCTGCCTGCTTTCAGTCCTATTTACACAAGCATTTATTTCTGACATGGCCTCTAGGTGGCGGTGTTTCTGTATTAGTTTCTGGGACCAAGTGGCCCCTCCCCCAGGGCTCCCTGAGCGTATTTAGAATCTTTGTTTCCCTGCTGAGCTCAAGGCTGGTGCAGCTGGGCTGCTAGGAGGGGTCTGATCTTCAGGAGAAAAATGTCTGTTCAGGGTTGGTGGGATCTGACTGTCCCAGAGCTGGCCTCCTGATCACCTCTCCTTATTTTTCTCCCCAGCTTCCACAAAGCCACCTTCCCCTGCATTGCAGCCTTGGTGAGTGTTTGCAATTGAAAGATCCTATGCACTGAGTTTAGCAAGTAAAAGCAAGGAAATTATAAGACAGAGCAACCGTGCCGCTGTAGTCTCTCGTCTCCCACCGCCCCCCCCCCCACCCCCCCTTCTCCAGCACTGCACAACTTTAGGCTGCCTTTCTGGGCGCAGCCTCCCACGGCTGTGGACTTAGATCTAGAGTCGAGCACTGCATGTGTCCCCAAGGGATGTGGAGTTGGTGCAGCACAGTCTCCCTCTGACACTCTAGTCATGGCTGCACATGTTTCTCCCTCCAGCCCAGGACCCTGATCCCACCTCTCTCCAGGCGACCTCTGACCTTTCCGTCCACGGATTGTCTCACCAACTGTGTTTAATTCACCAATTCCAGGGAGATGCTATTCGATTCAGCTGTTTCTTCTGTCTGCTCTGTGAGAAGGCACCAGACCTGTCTACCTATTCGGCTGCCATTTTGTCTCTCCCTGGACAAACTTTTTAGGATCCCGTGGCCGGGGAGGCTGGAGTCTCCGTGTTCGTGGGTTCACAGCCAGGTCAGCAGGTCCCTGGCAGGTGTGGCTGTAGGGTCCCGGGTGGTGTCCGAGGTCTCCCTGGGTGGAGGTGAGGCTGGGCTCCCAGTCACAGCCGCTCTCCCCTTCAAGATGGCGGGGTCTCTGTGGCAGAACTAGCCACTTTGGGAGAGATTTCAGTGGTAGTAGAGGTTGCCCGACTTGGGGGAGCCTGATCCACCAGCCCCCAACAGTCCCACGGAATAGCTGTCCTTTACTCACACATACACACATGCCCCACATGTCCACGCACTCCCCTTTCACTCTCTCACTCACTCTCTCTTTTGCACTGCCGTCCTGTTGGCTGCTATCTTGGATCTCTCCCTACTGATTTTCACCACCAGATGCTATGCCAGCTCCTCTTCCCATCTTGGTTGCTCTGGGTTGGGGCTCTCTGTGTGGGGTTGGGGTTGATGCCCATGTTCCTGGCGGGAGGGAATTTTGCAGTGGTGATATCCCTCTGACTTCTCAGCTGCTACTCCTGCATGCAGAGGCTAATCCTTCCCGTGTTTCCACCCTTCTTACCAGTTTTTATGTGGCTTCTATAAATCCTTGGTCATGATATTTCAGTTCAGCTAGTTTCAGTTGGTTATTCAGGTTGATTGCTCTATAATTTAGCTGTAAATCTGTTTTGGGCGGGGAGCAGGTGTGTGTAGCTTTTACCTACTCTGCAGCCATATTGGAATTTCTATGTGTCAGTTTTGGTGAACTATATTTTTCAAGGTTTATGTCCATTTCATCTAAATTTATTGTCATAATGTTTTTCTTACTATCTCCTTATCTTTTTGAATGTCTGTTGACCTGTATTAGTAATTTGTGTTTTCTTTCTTTTTTCTTGATTAGTCTTGCTAAGAGTTAGAGACTCTGTTAGTTTTATCAAAAGTCCTGGTTTTTATCTGGTTTATTATCTTTATTTTATGCTTATTTTCTATTTCATTGATTTTTGCTCTATGTTTATTTCTTTCTTTCTAGTTTTCTTGGTATTTACTCTTTTTTTCTACCTTCTTGAAGTGGAAGCTTATATCATCAGTTTTCAGATTTTTTTTGTAATATATTCATTCATTTAATTTCTATCTGTATTCATATCTAAACACAGACTTAGCTATATCCATAAGTTTTTATATGTCACTAGAGGCCCAGTGCACAGGTGGGGTCTGGCCGGCCTGGCTCCAATCAGGGCTGTCAGGAGGAGGAGACAGTGGGAGATTGGCTGGCCAGCCCACCCCAATCAGGGCCCTGATCAGGGCTGGGCCAGCTAGGGGGAGGGGCCTCGGGTGATTGGCCAGTGGGCCCTGCCCCCGATTGGGGTGGTGGACTGGTTGGGGGCGGGGATGACCGTGGGGACAGGATGTTGGCAGTGGGCCAGCCAGCCCACCCCTGAATGGGGGGTGTTGATCAGGGGTCAGTGGCTGGGGGAGGGGATGGGGGAGGTTAGCCAGCCAGCCCCAACCCCAATTGATGTGTGGGGGGGGGGCGATTGGGGTGGAGCTGGCTGGGGAGAAGGACCACTGGCTTATTGGGGTGGTGGGGGCTGATTGGGGTTGGGGCCGACCATGGGGAGGGGCTTTGGGTGGTGGGCCAGCCGGCTCTGCCCCCAAATGGGTGGGGGGCTGATTGAGGTCCAGTGGCCTGGGGGAGGGGCCATGGGTGGTTTGCTGGCTAGCCCTGCCCCTGATCAGAGTGGGGGAGCCACTTGGGGGCGGAGCTGGCCAAGAGGAGGGGCCGCAGGCTGTTGGCCCTGCCCCTGATCGGGGTGGAGGGGCCGATCTGGGGTGGGGTCAGGCGGAGGGGAAAGGCCGCGAGGGGGTTGGCCAGTTGACCCCACCCCCCCGATCGGCTGGTTTGCTGGCCACAGTGGGCATCATGGCGACTGGTTGTTCTGGTTGTTACAGCATTTAGGTAACTGGCTTTTTATTTTATTTTTATTTTATTTTATTTTATTATTTATTTTATTTTATTTTTTATTTTATTTTATTACTAGTGGCCCGTTGCACAAAGATTCGCGCAATAGGCCTTCCTTCCCCTGGTTGCCGGCACCCGGGACCCAGGCCTTTGGTCTGGCCGCAACAGTGAGGCTTGGCTTCTCCACTCTGACTGCTCCCATCCCCTCCTTTTTTTTTCACAGCTCCTTTAGCGGAGCCCAGGCCCCCAGACCTTCCTTGAGTGGAGTCCAGGGCTGGGGGGAAGCTTGGCTTCCTCCATCACCAGGAGCAACCCAAGCCTCCTGCTTGCTCTAGCTCCGTGGCCACTGCCATCTTCAGTCATCTTCAGTCTTCACTATGTGCCTGCATATGCAAATTAACCATCATCTTTGTTGGGTTAGTTTGCATAGTTGTTCTGATTGGCTGGTGGGTGTAGCGGAGTGGCAGAGTGATGGAGTGATGGTTAATTTGCATGTTTCTCTTTTATTAGTGTAGATTTTTAAAAATATATTTTATTGATTTCAGAGAGGAAGGGAGAGAGATACAGAGTTAGAAACATCAATGATGAGAGAGAACCATTGGTTGGCTGCCTCCTGCACGCCCCCTACTGGGGATCGAGCCCGCAGCCCAGGTGTGTGCCCTTGACTGGAATTAAACCTGGGACCCTTCAGTCCGCAGGCCAACGCTCTATCCACTGAGCATATATATAGATAGATATATATAATCTATCTATCTATCTATCTATCTATCTATCTATCTATCTATCTATATAATATATATATAGATACTTTCATTATCTTTCACTTTAAAGTAATTTCTAATTTCCTTTGTGATTTCTTCTTGGTATGTGGATTATTTAGAAATGTATGTCCAAACATATGAAGATTTTTTTAGTTATCTTTTATTATTGACTTCAAGCTACCAATCCTTTTACAATTGTTCATAATTACTTTATATTCCAGTGTATGATCTATTTTAATAAATGATTTCCTCTTTATACTTGAAAATAATGTGTTCTGTACTTATTGGGTACAGTATTCTACATATGTTAAGAGGATAAATTTTATTAATCTTGTTCCAATAATCTACATAGCCCTTATGAAATTTGGTCTGCATGCTGGATCAGCTACTGAGATATACAATGAGTGTCCAGATTATTATGACCACCTTACATTTGTAGGCAAATTAGCTATAATTTCACGCTGAAGTTGCCAGAGGGCCAGACCATTATAAATAGGGAAGCAGGTTGTTTACCACAACAGTAGAAGTGATTTTTTTCTGAAGATATGGGTAAACAACATGATCTAACAGACTTTGAACGTGGGATATATATATATATATATATATATATATATATATATATATATATATATATAATCTGGCCACTCAGTAAATATATACTGAATGGCCAGATTATTATGACCACCTGATGTTTGTAGGCAAATTAGCCATACACTGCATCGTATGGGATATGGAAGCCAAAGGCCTGTTTGAACACCTTTGCTGTCTGCAGTTACCAAGATAAAACGTCTCCAATTCGTACAGGAACACAAGGATTGGACAGTGGAGCATTGGGAAAAAGTCATGGGGTCCGATGAATCACATTTCCAGTTGCATCATGCAGATGGCAGAGTGAGAATTGGGTGGAAACAGCATGAAAGCATGCACCCCACATGCATGAGTACAACCCTTCAAACTTGTGGGGGCAGTGTTATGGTTTGGGTATATTTTCCTGGAATGATTTGGGACCTTTAATTCGTGTGGAACAACATCTGAATAGCACAACATACCTAAGTATTGTTGCTGATCAAGTTCATCCTATCATGTTGATGGCATATCCCAATGGAGATGGCTTCTTCCAACAAGATAATGTGCCATGCCATGGAGCTTGTATTGTGCAGGAGTGGTTTCAAGAACATGAGGGAGACTTTACCTTGCTTAGGTGGCCCCCACAATCACCAGATCTCAATTCAATTGAGCATTTGTGGGATGAAGTTAAAAGAGCCATCAGGCAGCTGGTTCCACAACCATCAAATCTCACAGAACTGGACAGTGCTATTCATCAGGCATGGTGTCAGATTCCTTGCATCACCTTTCAACATCTCGTGGAGTCAATGCCAAGAAGAATCGCTGCAGTATTGAAGACAAAAGGTGGCCCAACCAAGTACTGATGGGGTGGTCATAATAATCTGGCCACTCATGTTCAAATATATCCCATGTTCAAAAGCTGTTAAATTGCATTGTTTACCCATATCTTCAGAAAAAAATTGCTTCTACTGGCGTGGTAAACAACCTGCTTCCCTATTTATAATGGTCTGACCCTCTAGCAACTTCAGCGCAAAATTATAGCTAATTTGCCTACAAATGTCAGGTGATCATAATAATCTGGACACTCGGTGTATATTAACATTTTTTTTTAAAATTAAATCTTTATTGTTCAGATTATTACATTTGTTCCTCTTTTTTCCCCCCATAACTCCCCTCCTCCCATTTTCCACCCCAACCTCCGCCCTCACTCCCCACCCACTGTACTCATCCATAGGTGCATGATTTTTGTCCAGTCTCTTCCCGCATCTCCCACACCCCTATCCCCCCCAAGAAGAGTCAGTCCATTCCCTTTCTATGTCCCTGATTCTATTATGATCACCAGATTATTTATTCACTTGATTCTTAGATTCACTTGTTGATAGATGCATGTATGTTGTTCATAATTTGTATCTTTACCTTTTTCTTCCTCTTCCTCTTCTTAAAGGATACCTTTCAGCATTTCATATAATCCTGGTTTGGTGGTGATGAACTCCTTTAGCTTTTCCTTATCTGTGAAGCTCTTTATCTGACCTTCAATTCTGAATGATAGCTTTGCTGGATAAAGTAATCTTGGTTGTAGGTTCTTGGTATTCATCACTTTGAATATTTCTTGCCATTCCCTTCTGTCCTGCCAAGTTTCTGTTGAGAAATCAGCTGACAGTCGTATGGGTATTCCCTTGTAGGTAACTGAGTTTCTTTCTCTTGCTGCTTTTAGGATTTTCTCTTTGTCTTTTGCCCTTGGCATTTTAATGATGATGTGTCTTGGTGTGGTCCTCTTTGGATTCCTTTTGTTTGGGCTTCTCTGTGCTTCCTGGACCTGTAAGTCTATTTCTTTCACCAGGTGGGGGAAGTTTTCTGTCATTATTTCTTCAAATAGGTTTTCAATATCTTGCTCTCTCTAATCTTCTGGCACCCCTATAATTCTGATGTTGGTACGCTTGAAGCTGTCCCAGAGGCTCCTTACACTATCTTCGTATTTTCGGATTCTTTTTTCATTTTGCTTTTCCAGTTGGGTGTTTTTTGCTTCTTCGCATTTCAAGTCTTTGACTTGATTCTTGCGCTCCTCTGGTCTGCTGTTGGGAGTCGGTATAGTATTCTTTATTTCAGTCAGTGTATGCTTAATTTCTAGTTGGTTCTTTATCATAACATCGAGGGTCTCATTAGATTTCTTGTAGATCTCATTAAGTTTATCGGCAGCTTCTAGACAGTTCTTGAGAGACCTTAAAAGTGTGGTTCTGAACTCTATATCTTCCATTGACAATTTTGTCCTGTTTCTTTGTCTCCGCATTTTTTTTATGCTTTCTTGGTGCACCCCCTAGTGGTCTTTGTGCGCAGTCATGTTGTAGTTAAGCCTTGATTGTTGTAGTTAATGCTGGGGGGATTTGACCTCCATGCCAACTGGCTATGAGAGTCAGCTGTGTCTGCAGTGGGAAAACTTCTGTCCTCTGGGGAGGTGCTAATCTAGCCTTTGCCTGAGGCTATCCAGCAAATGCCTCTGTGCAGGGCTTGGGCGGGGCGGGTCCCAGGGGATCTACAGGGCGGGCGGAGCAAGCAGTTATGGCTGCTCTCAATTCCGTCCCTAGGTGCTCTGCCTCACAGAGTCCCAGCAACCGCTGCAAACCTTGGAGAGAAAGCTGCCTTTGAGTTCTGACCGAAGCCAGACAGTCCCAATTCTCCCGTTTGAGTCTGGGTCCCTAGAGACTCGCCCGGATCTGGAGCTCAGAGTCTGAAACTCCCTCCTGATTGAAAACAACAACCGCACCCTCCGCCGCCAGCCTGCTCTGTGCGCACTCTGCACCTGAGTATTTCACTTCAGCACTGCGCCTCCTCTGAGTCTGGGTATGATATTCTCTTTCCTCCTAGTTGTAGAATTTCCACTCAGCCAGCCTTCCTGTGGTTCTGGATGATGTTCATTCCGACTTTTAGGTGTACCCTTGAATTGGTTGTTCGAGGCAGCAATCTCCGGCGTTAACCTCTGAGTATAATTTTTTTATTGATTTATTTAGAGAGAGGAAAAAACATTGATGTGAAATACATTCACTGACTCCTGACATGCTACATCCGGGGATCAAACCTACAACCTAGATATGTGCCCTGACTGAGAATCAAACCTGCCACTTTTCTTATACAGGATTATATTCCAACCAACTGAGCCACATAGCCAGGACTGGTTGGGGATTTTTAATATTTATTTTTAGCTTTGTCAGTCTTTGTTTTACATATTTTAAGGCTATATTTAGATATTTAAATTTTTTGTCTGTTTTTTTTTTGAGTATTTTGTGTTGTTTTTATTGTAGTTTATTTCTAATATTATGCCATCATGGTCTGAGAAGATGCTTGGTATGATTTCAATCTTCTTGAATTTGGGGAGACTTTGTTTGTGACCCAATATGTGGTCTATTTTTGAATATGTCCCATGAACCCTTGAGAAGAATGTATAGTCCGTGGCTTTGGGGTGAAGTGTTCTGAAGATGTCAATTAAGTCCATCTGATTTAGTGTGTCATTTAAGATTGCTGTTTCTTTGCTGATTGTTTGTCTAGAGGATTTATCATGTGATGTCAGTGGTGTATTAAAGTCCCCTACTATGATTGTATTGTTGTCGACCTCTGCTTTGATATCTTCCAGGAGTTTTTTTTTTTATGTATTTGGGTGCTCCTGCATTGGGTGCATATATGTTTATCAGGGTTATATCCTATTGTTGTATTGCTCCCTTTAGTATTGTGAAGTGGCCTTCCTTATCTCTTGTTATGGCCTTCACTTTGAGATCTATTTTGTCAGATGTAAGTATTGCTACCCCAGCTTTTTTTTTCATTTCCATTTGCCTGAAAGATACTTTTCCATCCCTTCACTTTCAGTCTGTGTGAGTCCCTTCTTCTGAGGTGGGTCTCTTGTAGACAGCAAATGTATGGGTCATGTTTTTTTATCCATTCAGACACTCGATGTCTTTTGGTTGGAGCATTTAGTCCATTTACGTTTAAAGTTATTATTGAAAGGTACTTGTTTGTAGCCATTTCTTTTTTTGTGTGCCTGTTTTCTTTCTGAGCTTTTTATTTCTTCTTTTTACAGCAGTCCCTTTAGCATTTCTTGCATTGCTGGCTTGGTGGTAATAAACTCCCTTAGCCTTTTTTTGTCTGTGAAACTTCTTATTTCCCCTTCAATTTTGAATGATAGCCTTGCTGGATAGAGTATTCTTGGATTCAGTCCTTTGCTTTGCATCACTTTGTAAATTTCTGTCCATACTTTTCTGGCCTGATGTGTTTCTGTTGAGAAATCATTTGACAATCTAATGGGAGATCCCTTGAATGTAACTTTCTGTCTCTCTCTTGCAGCCTTTAAGATTCTTTCTTTGTCCTGAACATTTGCCATGGTAATTATGATGTGTCTTGGTGTGGATCTTTTCGGGTTCACCTTGTTTGGGACTCTCTGTGCTTGTGTGATTTTTTTCTTCCCCACCTCTGGGAAGTTTTCTGATATTATTTCTTCAAATAGGTTTTCTAACCCTTATTCCTCTTTCTGTTGTTCTGGCACCCCTATTATTCGTATGTTGTTTTGTTTCATGTTGTCCCATAGCTCCCTTAGGCTCTCCTCCTGTCTTTTAATTTTTTTCTCCAATTGCTGTTCAGTTTGGGTGTGTTTTGTTTCCCTGTCTTCTAATTTGCTAATTCGGTCCTTCACTTCTAGTCTACTGTTGAAACTTTCAATCATGTTTTTTATTGCAGCTATATCACTCTTCATTTCTTCTTGGTTCTTATATAATTTATTGATTTTTTTCATCTGTTTTTTCTTGCTTCTTGCATAAGTTGTTGGTTTTTTCCTGCATCTGGTTTATGCACTCTAGGACCCTTAATCTGAATTCTTTTTCTGTCATGTTGCATGCCTCTGTATCACTTAGCTGCTTTTCTGACGAGTCCTCCTTTTCTTTCCTTTGGGGTTTTCTTCGTCTACCCATGTTTGATCGTACCACCATATCTAGATGTTGAGTCGTTCAGTGGCTGCTCCTTGGGTGGCAGTGGCTCCTCAGGCTGCGGTTGCTCCTCAGGCGGTTGTGGTAGCAGCTGCTCCTCAGTTGGTAGCAGCTCCTCTGATGGGTGCTGTTCACAGTTGTGGTGGCTCCTCTGGCTGGTGGGGGGAGGCTTCACACACAGCTGCTGTTCCTCAGACAGAGTGTGTGGTGATCAGGAGGGTGCTGTTCCTTGGATGGGGGCAGGCTACACAAGCCTAGATATTTAAATTTTATTAATTGTGACATTTTATTTGAAGCATTATCTATTCATAAGTATATTATTTCCTATTAAGGTTTTTTTTTTTCTCTATTAAGGTTTTAGCAAGGGAGTAAGGCAATACAGATTTTTTTAAAACAGATTACTCAGCGATAAGGGTAGATTTCCTTCTGCCATGCATGCCCCTTTAATGTCTCTTTCCCTGTGTCCTACTCTAGAGTTATAAAAATAAACCATAGACTTACCAATTAATCTAGTCACTGATATTTGAGCTATTGGCAGCACTGATTGCTTTGGTCCCATGATAAATTAAACTAACTCCTCACATCATATTGAGATAGCATTCACATTCTTCACTTCTATCACTTCTAGCCTCTCTCAAGTTCTGGGTGGGGTGATTTGGATTCTGTTAGCTCTGACTGTTTTTGTTTTTGTTATTAATGCTTTAATGACTTTAATCTCTAGGAGATGTTGGTATTTTAGGTACTAGAGATAATCTCATTTCATTAACTGAAATGGCCTTATCACAAAGTGAGTTATGTACATAATCAGGATAATGAGCATTAGCAAGTATGTCACATTGATTTCCAGCTTCCAGTTTCTGAGGCAGAAAAATATGAATCCTTTCTATCACTGAATGTTGCAACATTCCTTCAAGATGGTTTCTTGAAAAAAATAAGGAGGCAGTTTCTTGTTTATGGTTATTGTGCTGTTTATAAAACTATCCATAACCTAAAGTATAAACTTTAAAAAACTCAGTTTGGTTTATACTCAATAGCTTCTGAGAAGTTTTCATAGAATTTTGGTGGTCAAATTATTAGAATAAAAATATCACAGTTTCTGGGCTGCGTGCAGATACTTACTGAATGTGATGAAGGAATTACTCTCTCTAACGAAGCAATTAGGCCAAGTGCCAAAACCATTATGGCTCAAATGCCAAGTGCCTGTAGGGAGGATTCTGTTACAGGATTTAGCCACTAGCCCCTGGCTCACTTACCAGAGAGTGGCACTATAGGCTTCCTGACATGCCTGCCAGCCTGGCCGAGTCTCAGCAGCTGCCACCTGGTCACTGCTAGCTTAGATACTCTCCCCAGAGCTGCCTCTGCCCCCACCCTTCTTGCCCATCTGTCCTCCATCTGCCTGCCACTTGAGCAATGGGTGCACAGTTGGGTGCACCACACAGGCTGAGTCATGACATCCATCTGACACATTGAATTCACCTTTACAGTGATGCCCTCTCCCCCACGACACTCCTCCCCAACTCCCTCCTCCCCCTCCCCCCCTGCACACATAACCCCTTCTCCAGCTTGGCAGTTTGAAAGGAAAGTGTTGCCAATACCTGTTTCATAACATTTCAGGGGCTCCATTCAGAGGCTTCTGGAATATCCTGGCACTCAAGAAAACGGGGCATGAGGGTGGGATAGGGAGATCCACTCAGGGGATTATGGACATCCAGGCTCCCCAGACCTGCACCTAAAAATATCTGGGGAAACAAGAGTAGCCTTTATAATGCCAAAGTTTCATCAAGATGAGCTGAAGCCGAAACCGGTTTGGCTCCGTGGATAGAGCGTCGGCCTGCGGACTGAAAGGTCCCAGGTTCGATTCCGGTCAAGGGCATGTACCTGGGTTGCGGGCACATCCCTGGTGGGGGATGTGCAGGAGGCGACTGATCGATGGTTCTCTTTCATCGATGTTTCTGACTCTCTATCTCTCTCCTTTCCTCTCTGTAAAAAATCAATAAAACATAAAAAAAAAAGATTTAAAAAAAAAAAAGATGAGCTGAAGTCTGGTTCTGCCATTTGCCCATCTCCCCCTGGTCCCACAACCTGCCCGCCCCCCCCCCCCCCCTACAAAACACTAGAGAAGTGGAATGTCTTAACAGCTCTTGTCCAGAACTGAGGCTCTTTATTTGTTACAACTAAGAATTTGGTCCAAGATTTTCTAATTCTGTGGGAACTTGAATCAGCACCCCCTCCAATCCCACAGAAGAAGCAGATGGGGATCTTGGCAAGGTTCAAAAGTCCAGGACTTGGACAGGTTGAGAGTTCTGTTTGCCAGGCTGAACTGCTTGTAATTAAAAAGCTTATCCTCCTCCTTTTTTCACTTCTGAACTTATCTGAGGAATCAAGAGGATATTTAATCATAAAAACAAATCTGTCCATGGAAGTGAATCTGCATTTAAATTCAGGAGAGTGCGTCATACAGGCTGGTGAAGGCTATAGGGCATCGTGTTCTGCACACAGGTGAGGGCTGAGGTTTGAACCCATTTATCTATCCTCTTCCTCCTCTATTTCCTTTCTCCACCTCTGCCTGAGTTGTGCCTACAGGAAACACTCCTAGACTTGGAGGTTCTCACACAGGTTTTGAGTCTTGTTAGTGACAGGGACACCAGATTATTGACGTTTATCTACTTTCTAATACTGGAAAGGAAATACCTCATTAGTCTTGACATTTTAATGTGTGAGGGTTCTGAGACAAAACTTAACTTTGTTTCTTTCAGACTATGTTATGCTAATCGCCAGATTGAGTGCATGCTAGAAACTGAGAACAAAGTGAGGCATGACCACCTGTGGCTCTTGGGGGTAATAAGAGCTCAGTTATTTTTAGGAGAATTTTTTTCTTAAAACTGGGATTTTCTCCCTTTAGAGCTCTTATATGGGGATTGGTAATTTGGGGGTGGCAGTAGCAGGAAGCATTGTAGTTGATGCACACCTGTGAGAAAAGAAGAGATTATTTCACTGTGTGTTAATGGTGGGAGACTTCATTGAATCTAACGGAAGCCAGGTTGTGTGTATACTTCCAGCCCAGGTGAGCAGCAGGAGATGTCACTTGAATGGGCTCCCTTACAGATTGTCAAGGACTTATGCTGTTGTTTGGGACTGTTCCCCCTATAGTCATTCTCTGATTTTTAGGCATCTCCAATTGCAACTCTGAATTCTGCTATGAGAGCAACCAGACATGTCAGCTTGCTTGGGGAGTCTATGCCAGGGTTAACTATGGAGACAGTGAAGAGACAGAAAAGATCCTTCTGATACAAGACTAGAGTTTTCTCTTCCAAAATGGAGATTCCCCAGCAGGAGATGAGACCTGGTTACCATTAGCCCCAACTCTGAGCCATCATTGTGCGAGAGCAGCCAAAAGTGGTGGGATCCACAAGTCATTCAGAAGACTCCTTCAGTCACCAAGGTATCCTCCACCATGGTGGTGCAGCAGGGAGCTCTCAGATCACTCCCATTTACACTCATGTATGCAATTTTGTTCTCTTGAAATTTAACACACATCTCTATCTCTTTCACACTCACATACAATGAGATTTAGTAACCCACTTTAATGAGGCAATTACATTTTAACTCTATTATATGCAATTATCCACTCACGTAAATTGCCTCAGCTGGAGTGCCTGGTGTTGATGTCTCACTGGCACTCACATGCTGGCCCCTGGGGCAGCTGGGCGCCAGGCCTGGACACTGAACCACTGGCACCCTTGCCCCTGCTGCTCTCCCTAGGTGGCTTAGTGTTGCCACAGGCCAGGGAGAATTGCAATCTCTGGCTCATGTAATGAAGCTCTTGATTGCTGTGTAGGCAACCTAGATCTTTCTCATCTGCTTTGCTGTATGGCTTGTTTATTTGGGCCCCAGAGCCCTGGGTATCTCTGTAACATGGAGGGGCCAGAAAGACAAGCTGGGATAATCAGAGCCATAGCAGTATGTTTATGGATACATCTCCTAGGGCAAAGGAAACTAAGGAGAAAATAAACAAATGGGGCTACATCAAAATAAAAAGCTTCTGAACAGCAAAATAAACCACCATTAAATTGAAAAGGGAACCCACTATATGGGAGAACATATTTGCCAATGATACATATGATAAGGGCTTAATATCCAAAATATATAAAGTACTCATAAACCTCAACAAAAAGAAGACAAATAATCCATTTAAGAAATGGGCAGAAGACCTGAATAGACACTTCTCCAAAGAGAAAAACAAATGGCTAAGAAACACATGAAAAAAATGCTCAAAGTCACTAATCATCAGAGAAATGCAAATTAACACCACAATGAGATATCACCTCACACCTGTCAGAATGGCTATCATCAAAAAATCAATAGACAAGAAGAGCTAGGTTAGGTGTGGAGAAAAGGGAGCCCTAGTTCACTGCTGGTGGAAATGCAAATGTTGGTGGAAATGCTGGTGGTCGGTGGGGCGGACTGGGCAAGATGAGTCAAGCACTCCCTGGAGCCAACCTCCCGCAGTCCCTCCCCGGTGTCTGCAGATTGAGTGAGGCCCCTCTGGCAGGTGGGGTCCCTCAGCCTGGCCTGCAGAGATAGAGCCAAAACTGGCTCTCTGATATCTCCTGAGGGGTCCTGGAGTGGGAGAGGGCACTCTGCAAAGTTGTCGTACAGGGTGTGGAATGCAAATGCAAGTGTGCAGTAAACCAGATTCGGGGCCAACTGTGCCCCAGCAACAACATAACCCACAGCCGAAGGTAGAAGTGCTCAACCCATAAGGAATCAGGCTTTCTCCTCTCAGTTTTTGGGGTGCGTCACCTGAGAACCACTGCTGCCAAGTCACTGCAGCTTGGCATTGAGTGTCTGCCCCCTGGTGGTCAGTGCACATCATAGTGACCAGTCAGACAGTTGGACATTTAGCATATTAGCGTTTTACATATATAGATATACATAGCCCATGGACATGGGCACTAGGGTGTTGATGGCCTGAGGGAATGGATAGGGGCTTGGATGGGGGAGGGATGAGGGAGAGAAAATGGGAGATATCTGTAATACTATCAATAATGAAAAAATATTTAAAAAATAAAGAATAAAAAGTAAAAAATGGGTGAGAATGCAGACTGGTGCAGCCATTATGGAAAACAGTATGGAGTTTCCTCAAAAAATTGAATATGGAACTGCCATTTGACCCAGTGATCCCACTTCTAGGAACATATACAGGTGGTGAAGGCCCAGGGTGGGAAGTTGGGGAGATCTAGAAGGGTCAATGGGTGATAAAGGGGGACATATGTAATCCTTTCAACATTAAAGATTTAATGTTTTAAAAAAGAACTTATGCAACTCAACACCAGGAAGACAAACAATCCATTAAAAAATGGCTTAGAACCTGAATTTATACTTCTCCAAAGAGGAGATATTGATGACCAATAGACATGTGAAAAAGATGCCCAATGTCACTAATCATCAGAGAGATGCAAATTAAAATAACTATGAAGTATCCCTCACACCTGTCAGAATGGTTACTGTCAATAAATCAACAAAGAACAAATGATGGTGAGGAGGTGGAGAAAAGGAATCCCCTGTGCACTGTTGGTTGGAGTGCAGTCTGGTTCACCTATTGTGGAAAACTTCACGGAGTTTCCTCAAAAAATTACAAATGGAACTGCCTTTTGACCCAGATATTCCACTTCTTGGAATATATACAAAGAATCCTGAAACACCAATCGGAAAGAATGTATGCATTCCTATGTTTATAGCAGCATTATTTACAATAGCCAAGATCTGGAAACAGCCCAAGTGCCCATCAGCTGATGAGTGGATAAAAAAGCTGTGGTACATTTACACCATGGAATACTATGCACCAGTAAAAAAGAAGAATCTCTTACCCTTTGAGACAGTATGGAAGGACTTAGAGAGTATTATGCTAAGTGAAATAAGTCAGTCAGAGAAAGACAAGTATGATATTATTTTACTAATATGTGGAATTTAATAAAATAAACTGATGAACAAAATGGAACTAGAAGCTTGGATACATGGAGCAGACTGGCTGGTGGCTGAGAGGAGTAGGTTGGGAGTGACTGGATAAAGAAGGTGAAGGGATTAGTGAAAGAATATATATGCATACCCCATGGACACAGACAATAGTTTGGTGAAGACCAAGGATCGGGAGGTGGGGGTGAATGGAGGTGGACCAAGAATGGGAAAATGCAGACATCTGCAAGTATGTCAACACTAGAGAGCTCAGTGCATAAATTTGTGCACCAGTGGGGTCCCTCGGCCTGGCCTTCAAGATTGGGCCGAAACTGGCTCTCTGACATCCCCCGAGGGGTCCTGGATTGGAGGCCTCAGGTCAGGCTGAGGGACCCCGCTGGTGCACGATCAGGGCCATGGAGGGACTGCGGGAGGGCTCTAGGCCATGTCTGGTCCCTTCTCGCCCAGTCTTGATCGGACAATCAGGGCCTTCTCACCAAGTCCCGATCGGGGCCAATTGGGGCCAGCTGGCTGGGGAGGGATGTGGGAGTTTGGCCAGCTGGGGAGGAACCACAGGAGGGCTCCAGGACGTGTCTGGCCCATCTTGCTCCATCCTGCTCAGCTGGACCCCAGCAGCAAGCTAACCTACTGGTTGGAGCATCTGCCCCCTGGTGGTCAGTGCACATCATAGTGACTGGTCGACCGGTCACCTGTCTGCCCCTTTGTGGTCAGTGCCATCATAGTGAGCGGTTAAGTGGCCTTAGCATATCATTAGCATAGTATAATTTGATTGGTTGAATGAATGACCAGATGACCGGATACTTAGCATATTAGGCTTTTATTATATGGTATTAAAACTTTTTAATTAAAAAAATGTAATAGAAATTAAAAAGTAATAAAAGATAAAATGAAATTCATTTGTGTCTCCAGAGGTGACTATAGCCATTAGACATGATACTGTATAAAGTTCACTGTCATATTTGCTTTAAGAGGAACAGTTCAAGAATTAATTGTATTTTTGGATTGTTTTTATTGTAGTTTATTTCTAATATTATGCCATTGTAGTCTGAGAAGATGCTTGGTATGATTTCAATCTTCTTGAATTTGGGGAGACTTTGTTTGTGACCCAATATGTGGTCTGTTTTTGAAAATGTCCCATGTGCACTTGAGAAGAACATATATTCCGTGGCTTTGGGGTGAAATGTTCTGAAGATGTCAATTAAGTCCATCTGATCTAGTGCGTCATTTAGGATTGCTGTTTCTTTGCTGATTTTTTGTCTAGAGGATTTATCAAGTGATGTCAGTGGTGTGTTTAAGTCCCCTACTATGATTGTATTGTTGTTGATCTCTCCCTTGATATCTTCCAGGAGTTTTTTTTTTATGTATTTGGGTGCTCCTGCATTGGGTGCATATATGTTTATCAGGGTTATATCCTATTGTTGTATTGCTCCCTTTAGTATTGTGAAGTGGCCTTTCTTATCTCTTGTTATGGCCTTCACCTTGAGGTCTATTTTGTCTGATATAAGTATTGCCACCCCAGCTTTTTTTTTCATTTCCATTTTCCTGAAAGATATTTTTCCATCCCTTCACTTTCAGTCTGTGTGAGTTCCTTCTGAGGTGGGCCTCTTGTAGACAGCATATATATGGGTCATGTCTTTTTATCGATTCAGCCACTCAATGTCTTTTGATTGGAGCATTTAGTCCATTTACGTTTAAAGTTATTATTGAAAGGTACTTGTTTGTAGCCATTTCTTTTTTGTGTGGCTGTTTTCTTTCTGAGCTTTTTATTTCTTCTTTTTACAGCATCCCCTTTATCTTTTCTAAACACTTGAAAGCTGAATAGCAAGCTACTAAATAATGATTGGGTTACCAATGAGACCAAAGAAGAAATTAAAAACACCCTGGACTCTAATGACGATAACAAAACAACAATCCAAAGTCTATGGGACACAATGAAAGCAGTCCTGAGAGGGAAGTTTATAGCTCTACAGGCCTACCTCAAAAAACAAGAAAAAATTATAGTAAATCATCTAACTCTACAACTCAAAGAATTAGTAAGAGAGCAACAAGAAAAGCCCAGAGTGAGCAGAAGGAAGGCGATAATAAAGATCAGAGCAGAAATAAATGACATAGAGACCAAAAAAAAAAATAAATAAATACAAAAGATCAATGAAACCAAGAGCTGGTTCTTTGAAAGGATAAACAAGATTGATGAGCCTCTAGCCAGGCTCACCAAGAAGCAAAGAGAGAGGACCCAAATAAACAAAATCAGAAATGAAAGAGGCAAAATAACAACAGACCCCACAGAAATTCAAAGAATTGTTAAAAAATACTATGAACAACTCTACTCCAACAAACTAGACAACCTGGAGGAAATAGACATATTCCTAGAAAAATACAACATTCCAAAACTCAATCAGGAAGATTCTAAAAATCTCAATAGGCCAATTACTATGGAAGAAATTGAAGCAGTCATCAAAAAGCTCCCAGCAAACAAAAGCCCGGGGCCAGATGGCTTCACAGGGGAGTTTTACCAAACATTCAAGGAAGAACTAAAACCTATCCTCCTCAGACTATTCCAAAAAATTCAAGAGGAAGGAACACTTCCCAGCTCATTCTATGAAGGCAGCATCACCCTAATACCAAAACCAGATAAAGACAACACAATGAAAGAGAATTATAGGCCAATATCCCTCATGAACATAGATGCCAAAATAATCAACAAAATTCTAGCAAATCGGATCCAGCAATACATCAGAAAGATCATACACCATGACCAATTAGGATTTATCCCAGGGATGCAAAGATGGTATAATATCCTCAAATCAATAAACATGATATATCACATAAACAAATTAAGAGATAAAAATCACATAGTCATATCAACGCAGAACAGGCATTTGACAAAATCCAACACCCTTTCTTGATAAAAACTCTCAGCAAGGTAGGAATAGAAGGATCATACTTCAACATAATAAAAGCCATATATGACAAACCCACAGCCAACATCATACTCAATGGTCATAAACTAAAACCATTTCCCCTAAAGACAGGAACAAGACAGGGATGTCCCCTCTCACCACTCCTGTTCAACATGGTACTGGAAGTACTAGCCATTGCAATCAGACAAGAAGAAGAAATAAAAGTCATCCAAATTGGAAAAGAAGAAGTAAAACTGTCCTTATGTGCAGATGACATGATACTGGACATAGAAAACCCTAAAGATTCCATCAAAAAATTATTAGACTTAATAAATGAATTCGGCAATGAGGCAGGATACAAAATTAATGCCAAGAAATCTAAGGCATTTCTTTACACCAATAGTGAACTTACAGAAAGGGAGACTAAAACAGCAATCCCATTTACCATTGCATCAAAAAAATTAAGATACCTAGGAATAAACTTAATTAAGGAGGTAAAAGAATTACATGCGAAAAACTACAGGACACTGAAAAAAGAGATAGAGGAAGACATAAACAGATAGAACATACCATGTTCATGGATTGGTAGAATCAACATCATCAAAATGTCCATACTACCCAAAGCAATCTATAGATTCAATGCAATCCCCATTAAAATACCAACGGCATATTTCACAGATCTAGAGCAAACGTTCTAAAAATTCATCTGGAATAAAAAAAGACCTCAAATTGCTGCAGCAATCCTGAGAAAGAAGAACAAAGTAGGTGGGATCTCAATACCACATATCAAGCTGTATGACAAAGCCACTGTTCTTAAAACAGCTTGGTACTGGCACAAGAACAGACATATAGATCAATGGAATAGAATAGAGAACCCAAAAATCAACCCAAACAACAATGCCCAATTAATATTCGACAAAGGAGGCAAGAGCATACAATGGAGTCAGGACAGTCTCTTCAATAAATGGTGTTGGGAAAATTAGACAGATACATGCAAAAAGATGAAACTTGACCACCAACTGACACCATATACAAAAATAAACTCAAAATGGATAAAAGACTTAAATGTAAGACGGGAAACCATAAACATACTAAAGGAATCCACAGGCAGCGAAGTTGCAAACATATGCCGAAGGAATTTCTTCTATGATACTGCTCCTAGGGAAATGGAAACTAAAGAGAAAATAAACAAATGGGACTACATCAAAATAAAAAGCTTTTTCACAGCAAAGGAAACCATCAACAAAATAACAAGAAAGCCCACTGCATGGGAGAACATATTTGCCAATGATATCACCAATAAGGGTTTAATCTCCAACATTTACAGGGAGCTCATACAACTTAACAAAAGGAAGATAAACAATACAATCAAAAAATGGGAAAGGGACCTAAATAGACACTTTTCGAAAGAGGACATACAGAAGGCCAAAAGACATATGAAAACATGCTCAGAGTCACTAATTATACGAGAGATGCAAATCAAAATGACAATGCGGTATCATCTCACACCTGTCAGAATGACTATCATCAACAAATCAACAAACAACGAGTGCTGGCGAGGATGTGGAGAAAAAGGAACACTTGTGCACTGCTGGTGGGAATGCAGACTGGTGCAGCCAATGTGGAGAACAGTATGGAGTTTCCTCAAAAATATAAAAATGGAACTCCCATTTGACCCAGTGATCCCCCTTCTAAGAATATATCCCAAGAAGCCAGAAACACCAATCAGAAAGGATATATGCACCCCTATGTTTATAGCAGCACAATTCACCATAGCTAAGATTTAGAAACAGCCTAAGTGCCCATCAGCAGATGAGTGGATTAAAAAACTGGTACATCTACACAGTGGAATACTACGCTGCGGTAAAAAAGAAGGAATTCTTGCCCTTTGCAACAGCATGGATGGAACTGGAGAGCGTTATGCTAAGTGAAATAAGCCAGTCAGAGAAAGATAAATACCACATGATCTCACTCATTTGTAGAATATAGAGAACAACATAGACTGATGAACAGGGACAGATCCAGAGACGGATCAGTGATCAGACTGTCAATCCCTGGAGGGAAAGTAGGGGAGGGTGGGGGTAAGGTGAAGAGATCAACCAAAGGACTTGTATGCATACATATAAGCCAAACCAGTGGACACAGACAACAGGGGAATGAGAGCATGAGTGTGGGGAGAGAGGTTGAGGGTTAATGGAGGGGATGAGGACACATTTGTAATACCTTAACCAATAAAGAAATTAAAGATAAAAAAATTAATTGTAGGGAGGAGAACCAAGATGGCGGCATAGGTTAACGCCGGAGTTTGCTGCTTTGAACAACTACTTCAAAAGTGAAACTAAAAGACTGAATGGACATCACCCAGAACCACTGGAACGCTGGCTGAGTGGAAGTCCTACAACTAGGAGGAAAGAGAAACGCATACCGACACTCAGAGGAGGCGCAGTGCTGAAGTCAAATTCTAAGGTGCGGAGGGCGCGGAGCGGGCTGGCGGCGGAGGGCGCGGTTGGCGTTTTCAATCCGGAGGGAGTCGCAGACTCTGAGCTCCAGATCCGGGCGAGTCTTTAGGGACCCAGACTCAAACGGGAGAAGCGGGACTGTCTGGCTTCAGTCAGAGCGAGTGCAGCTTTCTCTCCGAGCTTTGCAGCAGGTGCTGGGACTCAGAGAGGCAGAGCCCCTGGGGACAGGACTGAGAGCCGCCATAACTGCTCTCTCCGGCCCACCCTGTTGATCCTGTGTGACCCACCCCGCCCAAGCCCTGCACACAGGCATTTGCCGGATAGCCTCAGGCAAACGCCAGATTAGCACCTCCCTAGAGGACAGAAGTTCTCTCACTGCCGACACAGCTGATTTTCATAGCTACTTGGCCTGGAGGTCAAACCCTCCCTGGAATTAGCTACAACAATCAAGATTTAACTATAAGACCAGGAACAAAGACCACTAGGGGATGCACCAAGGAAGCATAACAAAATGTGGAGACAAAGAAACAGGACAAAATTGTCAATGGAAGATATAGAGTTCAGAACCACACTTTTAAGGTCTCTTACGAACTCTCTAGAAGCCGCCGATAAATGTAGTGAGATCCTCAAGAAAACTAATGAGACCCTCGATGTTATGATAAAGAACCAACTAGAAATTAAGCATACACGGACTGAAATAACGAATATTATACAGACTCCCGACAGCAGACCAGAGGAGCGCAAGAATCAAGTCAATGATTTGAAATGCGAGGAAGCAAAAAACACCCAGCCGGAAAAGCAAAATGAAAAAAGAATCCAAAAATGTGAGGATAGTGTAAGGAGCCTCTGGGACAGCTTCAAGCGTACCAACATCAGAATTATAGGGGTGCCAGAAGATGAGAGAGAGCAAGATATTGAAAACCTATTTGAAGAAATAATGACAGAAAACTTCCCCCACCTGGTGAAAGAAATGGACTTACAGGTCCAAGAAGCACAGAGAAGCCCAAACAAAAGGAATCCAAAGAGGACCACACCAAGACACATCATAATTAAAATGCCAAGAGCAAAAGATAAAGAGAGAATCTTAAAAACAGCAAGAGAAAGAAACTCAGTTACCTACAAGGGAATACCCATACGACTGTCAGCTGATTTCTCAACAGAAACTTTGCAGGACAGAAGGGAGTGGCAAGAAATATTCAAAGTGATGAATACCAAGAACCTACAACCAAGATTACTTTATCCAGCAAAGCTATCATTCAGAATTGAAGGTCAGATAAAGAGCTTCACAGATAAGGAAAAGCTAAAGGAGTTCATCACCACCAAACCAGGATTATATGAAATGCTGAAAGGTATCCTTTAAGAAGAGGAAGAGGAAGAAAAAGGTAAAGATACAAATTATGAACAACAAATATGCATCTATCAACAAGTGAATCTAAGAATCAAGTGAATAAATAATCTGATGAACAGAATGAACTGTTGATTATAATAGAATCAGGGACATAGAAAGGGAATGGACTGACTATTCTTGGGGGGGAAAGGGGTGTGGGAGATGCGGGAAGAGACTGGACAACAATCGTGCACCTATGGATAAGGACAGTGGGTGGGGAGTGAGGGCGGAGGGTGGGGCGGGAACTGGGAGGAGGGGAGTTATGGGGGGGGAAAAAAAGAGGAACAAATGTAATAATCTGAACAATAAAGATTTAATTAAAAAATAAATAAATAAATAAATAAATAAATACAGTTCCTAAAAAAAAAAAAAAATTAATTGTAAAAGACTTATTTGTAATGAAAAATGCTTACCACCCTGGGCTTTTATTTCTGCCAATCAAATTTAATTACTGAAATTTTAGTAACAACTGAAGTGAGTAGTTGTTGCCCTCTGTATTGCTTGGAGGCTTTTTCACAAGACCTTCCACGGCCTACAAGACCTCACTTGATAATATTAATTGTCTTTTTAGTGTTCACTGTTACTAAAAAAAATTCTGCTTTCTCTGGGATTCAAGCATTAGATGCTCCTCATTAACTGCTCCCATGTCAAGTAGTGGCAGGTGTGGCTCTGCCGCACCACCCACACAGGCAAGCAAGGAGGAAGTGCTGCCACTGTTTGCAGGTGTCCTCAAACTACGGCCTGCAGGCCACATGCAAATACAAATATTGTATTTGTTCCTGTTTTGTTTTTTTACTTCAAAATAAGATATGTGCAATGTGCATAGGAATTTGTTTATAGTGTTTTTTTAAACTATAGTCCGGCCCTCCAACGGTCTGAGGGACAGTGAACTGGCCCCCTGTTTAAAAAGTTTGAGGACCCCTGGTTTAGGGTCATTCCACACAAGTCTAATGGGTGAGAACCACTCTACTACCAACAACTCCAAGCCCACCCTTTCAATATCATTCAGCAGGTAACAGATCCAACAGTTTTTTTGGGCTTATTTCCCATAAATACCATAAGGCACTAAAGTCATACTCCAAGATTTCCAAACACTCCTTTGTAACTCTGTATTGATTCAGATAAGATCAGCCAGGCATGTTTGTTCCAGAGGTGCCGAGGTGGCGTGATAGTGTGAGGATGAGCCCCAGTCTTTCTCCAGGTCTCCCCAGTGAGAGCCTGTCCTGCTGCGCTGTCCTTTCACTTGGCTATCACAGTGAGCTTGTGGCTGGACCCTGCTGGCCTGATTGCCCCCAACTGCCCTCCCCTGCTGGCCTGATTGCCCACAACTGCCCTCCCCTGCCGGCCATCTGTGGCAGTCATCTTGTGGCAGCTATCTTGTGATGATGTGAGGTCAGCCATCTTGTGATGATATGGGGGTGGCCATCTTGTGATGACATGAGGGTGTCATGCAAGGGCCACCTAGGCTTTTATTAGTATAGATTTTTTTCACTTCTTATCTTGATTCCTTTGTAAATCTTCTTGTTTATAATTATTTTACTTTTATCAATGGTCTGGTGTAAAAATTTTAATATTTTTACATCTAGGTAGTTTACAAAGATGTGAAATTTGTAAAGTTCATATTTTCACATTATTGCAAAATCAATGTGATTATATTCAGAAAATGCTGAGGGAGATTGTTAATTTATTATTAATGATTATGTGGAATAGGGGCTATTAAAATGCAAAGCAGAAAAATGATATTGATATCAATGAAAAATCAAACTCAGACAGAGGAATAGGTATCTCCATTGCTTTCCCACCCCTGGAAGAAGTCTACTTTTCTGAAAGGCCATTGGGTGTAATGGGCTTCCCAGCCTTGAGTCCCATCTTGCCTCTGTCATATGTTAGCTAAAGTTGGTTACCTTGGGAAAGTAGCAAAGTCTTTTTGTGCTTCAAGCACCTGTAAGGTGGGGATAATGATTTTGAGACTCACAATTAAGAAACATAAAATGCATAGAATAATGCAGGACATAAAATAAGCATTCATTAGATGTTAGCTGTACTTATTTTTATTAGAGTTATATTGCTGAAATTTAGATTGGAGAAAAAGAAGAAGAAGATACAAATCAATTGTCACTACTCAATTAATCTGGTTATAATGGGAAAAGTTCTAGACAAAGAAGGAGGACATCTGGGTTCTGTCCTGGATTTGACTCACTAGCTTTGTGACCCTACTGTACATCTGGGGACTAGGTTTCCTCATCACTAAAATGAGAGTGCTGTGTTGGACACTCCCTGTTTCCATTCACCTCTAATATCCTAAGATCATGCTAAAGTGTCTCAAAACCCTAATAACTGAGATATTTGTAATGCAGCATTACATTGTAATATTTCTAAACAAGACAAAGCATCCAAATGCCAGCTAAAGTGAAACCTGGAAATAATCTAAAACAATCTTTTAGAGATACTTCTGAAAGGTGTTTTTTCAGCAAAATTCTGATCAGCAAAGAACTGGAAAAATATGACCATATTTCAAAAGCTAAAGAAAACAAACATGAAAGAATAATAATATCAGTACTTTATCCTGGTGTCTGGCTTTGTTTCTAGGAACTATTAGATTAAAAAGAAGGGCAGAGGAAGAGGCAGGAAGAAGAGGAGATAGTGAGGGAGCAAGAGAAATAAAGTACAACTTGTATGTCTGCATGGCTGTTATTTTAAGAAAATGTATTCTGATTAATTTTACTCAAATAATAAATAAATAAAACATCCAGTAGCAATCTGCCACAAGAACTTTTTTCTAACATAGACCTAATCAAAATAATCAGGTTGTGTTAAAAAAAAGTTTACAGTAAAATGCTGGTCTTTATCTTTTCCAGTGTTATTTTATTTTGTTAAATATTAACTACTCTGAGCTTGCACAGTCTACTTGCTTGGTAATGTCAACTAAGTAAATATTAATAACTGTGCACTTTTCCCTCAGAAAAATGAAGGCCAACAAATGGGGGAAAATATAACTAATGTTGTGCAGCCATCTATGAATATTTTATGAATCAGATAAATTAAAGATGAAAAAAAGCAATAACCCAGCCAGTACCCTGTCTACTGATGTACACTATTAAGTGGTGTGTCTGGTCTAGTATTTTTTAATTTTTTTTACCAATTTATTTGATGCTCTCTCAAAAAAAAAGTAAGTTGCACTGGTTGACCTTTAAAGTAAGTTTAACTTTATGTTAGGGATAGAATGTTATTTAACTGGAAGATAGAGAATGAAAGTCAAGACAAATAATAAAATATCATGGGTTTTTTCCCACTTAGAAAATTATAACGAACAACTATTCCTAAAAGGAAATTTTAAAATCCCCAACTGTTGAAAGTATGTAGATTTCCTAGCTTACAGCATCCATTCTGCAAAGATAAATCAGTGCAACAGGGTAAGATTAAAAACTGGCAAAATGCTGACTTTAATGGCTATCAGTTAAATTGCCAAATGATGACCTAAATTTAATAAATTGCTTATTAACTGAATTTCCATTGAGGCTTAGCAGTAGTAGATATATAGAAATAGAAGTATTTATCACTTCAGAGTATTTCAGGGCAAGGAAAATATACAAAACTTGTTTCTTTGCAATATAATGTAAGTCCTCAGAAATAAATTCTACCATAATAAAAACACCTAAACCATGAAAACATGTTACCAAAAAATGTAGACACCATAGCCTGAATTTCTGCATTTTTCTCTTTATTAGTCCAAACTCCCTAGGTCATATGTGCAACCCCTTCACATATACACCAGGAGCTCCAGACATTTGCCATACAAAGAAAACAGCAGAGTGAGCAGAGAATCAGCAGAGCCACCAGACCAAAAACAAAGCATTTAGTTATAAGACTTTTCTATAAAAAGAACTTCAATGTCTCAATAGATCCCAAATTGTTAAAAAGATGTTTGCTTCTATTTCAGGAGGTTCAATTAAATTATACACTCTGAAACATAAGTGGGAAGCAATTCTGTTTTAGGGAAAAATGCCTATTGTAAACCAGGGTGAAAATTTTCACCAAAAAAGTCTGACTACCTAAATGATCTCCCCCACCTTTCCCTAATTCATAGAAATGGAGTATATCTGACTTTCCTCTCAAAGCAAGCTGAAAATGTTTAAATGAAGAATTTTAAAATGGTCTTCATAAAATAATATTATTGTCTTTTCTAATATAAAGTCTACAGATGACACACACAAATATGTATAGCATAGAAAAACTCAACCTGTGACTGAAGACAGTTCGGTATGCTACCGGCTACAACATGGTCACAAATGGCAGATTGCTGTAGCCACCTAGCCATCATCAGTCAGACTCACTGGCTACATGTTCCCTTTTCAACATAGTACTAGTAGTTCTTTCTCTGTGAGTGATGACGCACGAGGACAATCACTTCCCTCTGACTTCCAAGTAAAAACACATGCACACAGATTTGTGCTATTTGATTCTGATAGTCAAAAGTGAACCTGCCATTTCTTCCCCAATGCCAAAGAAAAAATTACTTGGAAAAAAAAAGACTTTCTATGAATTACTCTGTATTTCAGGTTTCTTTTCATGCAAAACATTTCATGTATACTGAATAACAATTAATCTTTGATTAAGGGTTTTAGTTAGAAGGTATCATACCAGCACAAAAATACCCACACTGGATTAGTAAAATTGTAAGACTACTTTTAAACTCATAAAAATGCAATTGCACTCAGTAACTACAGTTTTAGTCTTCTGGGTACCCCATGCTACACGGAATCAGGGAAATGAACATTGCTGGAGGGAGCCATTTTCCTAATTTGCTACTATTTAAAAATTGTTGAGATGCCACATGTTGGGGGCTAAAATCCTTTAAAGTGCTGTTGAGAATATCAGTTAAAATTTTGACCAGTTACTATCAGCCTCTATTCCATATTACCATGTCCACAGTGCAGGTTTGGTGTTCACACTACATTGACTTCCCTCCTTCCCTGCAGTCCCTATTAGCAACAGTGCACCAGCAGCGGTGGACACAAGGCTCCTGCGGAGGCCCAGGTTGGCAGGTGGCACGCACCTGGCAATCAAGGTCTGGGGCTTACTCAGCTCTGTGGTGGGAAGTTCAGGGCATCCTGTCTGGGTAATTTTCTGTTGTTTTTGTTTCTTCCTCTTCAGTTTTGATACTGTTGTATTTAACTTAGTTATTAAAAACAGGAAAGAAAGGGAAGGTAGATGCATGCTCAGTAAATTTGGGGGGACTAGCAAAGATGCTTACTGTCAATCACACCTGGGAATAGGTTATCGGTTAGAATGGGTGTGGCCACTGCAAGGGGGTGACATTTGAGATATTTAATTCCTTAACCCGTGGTTGACAAACCGCGGCTCGAGAGCCACATGCGGCTCTTTGGCCCCTTGAGTGTGGCTCTTCTACAAAATACCAAGTGCAGGAGCGCACATACAGTGAGATTGAAACTTCATGGCCCATGCGCAGAAGTTAGTATTTTGTGGAAGAGCCGGTATTTTGTGTATATGAGCAGAACTATGTTGACATCCAATGTGGTTGTTCACGTCTGTAAAAGTGAAACTGTTATTGAGAAAAGTGTGGTCTTTCCTGGTTTGCCAGTGGGAGTGGAGTCCTTGGGGTACCACTGGGATAGGCACACTTTTCTCAATAACAGTTTCACTTTTACAGACGTGAACAACCACATTGGATGTCAACCTAGTTCTGCTCGTATTTCTCTCTTGGTGCCAATTTGGAAAGAGCACAGAGTATATAATCCTATATAATAACAGCCTAATATGCTAAGTGTCCGACCGTTCAACCATTTGACCAGTCATTATGATGCGCACTGACCACCAGGGGGCAGATGCTCCAACTGGTAGGTTAGCTTGCTGCTGGAGTCTGCTGATCGGGACTGGGTGAGACCGGCTGGATATGCCCTGGAGCCCTCCCGTGTTCCCTCCCCAGCCCCAATTGTGCACTGGTGGGGTGTCCCTCAGCCTGGCCCACAATCTGGGATACTTCAGGGGGTATCAGAGAGCTGGTTTTGGCCCAAACCCCATAGACCAGGCCGAGGGACCCCACCAGTGCACGAATCCATGTACTGGACCTCTAGTAGTTTATAACAAGCATTGCATCTTCATCCTGCTTTCACACCCCTGAGGAGATGCTGGGGGGGGAGATACGATCTGTCTGTTTCACTGGACATATATACCTTTGCAAATATGGCTTATGCTTTTTCCCATTGAGGTCTGTTTCATGGTGTTCTTTTTTTTTTTTTTTTGCTATTTTAGAGGAGATGGTTTCTTTCTTTTTTTCGGTGTTTGTTTTTTTTAATTCAAGAAAAATGATTTTAAATATCATAATGTTAAATGCAATAAACACCAATTATTCAAGAAAAATGATCTTACATATGATAGTATTACATGCAATAAACATTGATATTTCAAGAATAAAATGATTTTAAGTACAATAATATTACCAAAACTGTACTAACATGGTATGATATCACAAAAGTTGTAGGAAATATTAAAAATCTACAAATAACAGGATTACTTCTATTATATTCTAGTATATTTTTCCCCTCTGGCTCTATTTTTGTTCAGCTTATGTTGTTCATTATATTCTATAAATGAGTTAGATCATATGATATTTATCTTTCCCCAACTGGGTTATTTCGCTTAGCATGATGCTTTTAAAGTCTATTTTGTCAGATATGAGTATTGTGACTCCAGGTTTTTTTTTCTTTTCCATTTACATGGAAAAATTTTTTTCTATCCCTTCACTTTCATTCTGTATGTGTCTTTTGTTTTGAGGTGGGTCTCTTGTAGACAGCATATACTTGGGTCTTGTTTTTGTATCCATTCATCTACCCTACACCTTTTGATTAGAGCATTTAATCCATTTACATTTAGGGTTATTATTGAGAGGTACTTATTTATAGCCATTTTAATTCTGGATGGCTAGGTTTCTCTCAATGTTTCTTTTTATCACCAATCCCTTTAGCATTTCTTCTAATGCTGGCTTGGTGGTGATGAACTCCTTTAGCCTTTTTTTTTTGTCTGGGAAGCTCTTTATTTTACTATTTTGAATGATAGCCTTGCTGGATATAGTAATCTTGATCTCAGATCCTTGCTTTCCATTACCTTGAGTACTTCATGCCATTCCCTTCTGGCCTGTAGATTTTCTGATGAGAAATCAGGTGTCAGCCTTATGGGAACTCCTTTGTAGGTAACAATTTTCTTTTCTCTTGCTGCCTTTAAGATTTTCTCATTGTCTTTAATTATGATGTGTCTGGGTATGGGTCTGTTTGGGTTCTTATTGTTTGGGGTTTTCTGTGCCTTCTGAACTTGTGTGACATTTTCCTTTAACAGGTTAGGGAAGTTTTCTACCATCATTTCTTCAAACACCTTCTCTATTCCTTTCTCCCTTTCTACCTCTTCTGGCACACCTCCTATTTTAATATTGTTACATTTCACATTATCTCACAGCTCCCTTAAGCTGTCCTCCTGTTTTTAATTTTTTTTTTCTTTTTGGTTCTCTAATTGAGTGATATTTTCAACTCTGTCTTCTAGTTCACTGATTTGATTCTCAGCTTCCCCTAATCTGCTGTGTATTTCTTCCAATGTGTTCTTTATTTGCGTTATGTCATTCTTTATCTCAGACTGTTCTTTTTTCATAGTTACTATATCCTTTTTTATACTGTTGAGTATTTTTAACATCACTACTCTGAATTCTGTTTCAGATAAATTTCTTATCTCTGCTTCATTTACCTCTTCTTCTGGAGAATTTGCTAGTTCTTTCATTTGGGGGTTGTTCCTTTGTTTCCTCATTTTTATTGTCTGGGTTTGTGACTATTATCTAGGTAGATCCTCTATACTTCTCAATCTCTAGTGCAGAACAGTGTTAAAGGCTGTTTCTGACTAATTGGATCAGGCAAAGACTCAAATCCTCCAGAGACCACCTGCTTACAGACTAATAATATTCAACTTGAATTGCCCCCAGACAATCATCCTCAGGTGTGATGAGAGTTTTTTTCAACAGGGTGGGGCAGTTGCTTCTGCCTGGAGGCTAATTGTTACTTTTAATCCCTTAAGTGGCCTCAGGGCAAGGTGTTTTCCATTAGGGTGTGTCAACTGTCTTCCCCCCAGGCAAGGCAGATGTATATGTGAGAAAGATGTCCTCTGCTGTGTGAGGGAATGACTTAGCCCAGGAAACTTGGGGTGTCTGTCTTCTGAGCTCTATCCCCCAAGTCACCAGTCTTGAGTTCTGCTCTCACAGTTCCAGTTCACTTCACTGTCCCTCTGCCAAAGCACAAAGTGGGTGACTCCACAGGGAATTTTTATGCATTGGCCTTTTAATAGGGTGCCTGAATTTTCAGCTGCCACTCCCTGGCAGACAGCATCCCACTGCTTTTCACAACTAGATGTTATGTGGGTATCCTCCTCAGTTTGGTGCTCTCTGCTGGGAATCCTAGTGCCAGGACTAGATCACAGAGTTCTTAGTGGCACCCCCCACAGCTGAGATATCTCTCCAGGACTTCAGTTGCCATCTGTGGATGCTTGGCCTGCCCTTTCTTGCCTCTGCCCCTCCTACCAGTCTCTATGACGTCTCCGCCTTCTGTCCTTGGGTATCAGGGTTCTCTCCTGTGAATTTTCCATTGATTATTCAGGAAGCCTTTCTGCATTTCAGTTGTAATTCCAGCTTATTCCTGGGAGCATGTCCATGCAGCATCCTCCTACTCTGCTGCCATTTTTTAATCTCCTTGTTTCATGGTGTTCTATTCATGCTTTTGCTTCTGCTTCAGGCTTGTTGAAATGCATTATGACTCTTCTAAAGCTTTTAAACAACTGAAATATAACCTGGTTATCATAGATACTGAAAAGTGCTTCAAATCTTTCTTGTTCTTGCACCTCAAACACTGCTTCATGGATCCTGCAAGCAAAAAGTGAGGTAGGCAGTTTACTTAAATCCATCATTTCTTACAAATCATCTTAATTTTTACCTCAAATTATTCCTTTTCCTCTTTTTGGTCACTGCTATAGAGATCTGACTGGCTATTATTCCAAGATTTCATTGTGTACTCAGCATTATCCTCTAAAAGCAGGTCTGTTCCATTTTTAAAGTTCTAAGATGACCACCAGGCGTCTCCTGCATTCTTGGCCACTGCAGGAAGGCAGGCAAGCAGGGGAGAGGCCAGTGCAGCCCCAAGGGCAGAGTTGGTGCTGGGCAGCCTTGCCACCACTCTCCCTGAGTCTGTTCCAGTTTTTAGTGACTCAGGCTATAGAGAATTTACCATTTCCCTCAAAGCCATTTTCCTAGTAAAGACTATCTAGCCCTCTAGGAAAATTTGTCAAGTATCCATTGCTTTAATTTTCTTTTTTTAAAAAATATATTTTATTGAGTTTTTGCAGAGAGGAAGGGAGAGGGAAAGAGAGCTAGAAACATCAATGAGAGAGAAACATTGATCAGCTGCCTCCTGCACATCCCCTGCTAGGGCTGTGCCCGCAACCAAGGTACATGCCCTTGACCGGAATCGAACCCGGGACCCTTCAGTCTGCAGGCCGACACTCTATCCACTGAGCCAAACCAGTCAGGGCTAATTTTCTAATTAATCTCATTTGATTTAGTTTATTTAATTGCTTGTTTTTAGTGTATTTAGAATCTTCATTGTTTTCTATGTGTATTTTTTTCTTTCCTTCCCTTCCCTTCCCTTTACTTCCCTTCCTTTCCCTTCCCCTTCCTTTTCTTTCATTGAACCTTCCTCTCTTTAGTTTTTGCCAGGAAGAAAGCAAACAAATTTTTGCTTGTAGATATGTGAGCTGTGATCATTGAGTTCATTAACAAATTAACAATAACAACATGAATGGATCACTAACTATGTAAGGTGTTGAGCTGCATGCTTTGTATACATTTCCTCTTTTATTAAGCATCTACTATTTTACAGTTATCAGGAATGCAAAGTTAAATATGATCCTGCAGATGTTGTCAAAGACCTTATGAGACAAGCATTTGAATAATGTCAACATAGCATACTGAGTGCATGTAGGATAAGGGTCCACTCCAGCAGTGGGGAGAAAGGCTCAAGGGCAGAGGTCAGGTGGAGTGGGTGGATGATATCCTAGATGAGATAAACTCTAGCCTAAGACTTGAAGGAGATATAAACGGGTTGCAGTTAGGATGGTTGCTCAAGAAATTCTATAAAGTTCAGTGTTATTAAGTTGAAAAGCATGAGGATTGTTGGGAAATAAGGTAGGCCAAGATCAGATTGTGGAAAGTTCTATTGTGGTGGGAAACTTGGGTTTTGTAATGGGTATTAAGCAGAGGATTGATGTGGTTGCTTTGTAGAAAACATACAGGAATAGTGGCAGAGAGATTGTAATTGTGGCACTTCTCCAAATGAGAGACAATGAGTATTGAGATTCCTGAGTCAGATTAGCACTTCTTGTTTGGAATATCTTTAAGGCCATCTCTCTCCCTTGATTCTAAATAATTATTAAATTCTTTACCAAGTATCTTCCTGAATATCTGAATGGATGTTCTAGGTACCTTGGTACTGAAAAGTGGGGAACACATGTTTACCACAGCCTGTGGGGTTATGTCATGATGGTTATTTAGACAAATATCTAATAATTTATGAGGAAGACTAACTTTCTCTTAATAATATATGGGGGGAGTGATGGAAAAGAGACAAGAATCACCAATGAGCATCCACTCTGTGCAAAGCCCAATGCTATGGACATTAACATTTTATTGTATCAACAAGGTGGCAGCAGAGAGTCAACCTTCTGAGGGTTAAGCAGTCCTAATCAACACATAATCAGAAATAGCCACTTGCAGAAATGAGTTTATCTAAATGTTTATGTTTTCCTCCCAGACCAAAAGTACTAGGTTATTAAAAAGGGTTAATACACAATAGGCCAATAGATGTGATACAGATCCAATTTGGTTGAGGTGGTTATGGTGTATTCTCAGAATAGAAATGTCATTAAAGAAAGCTGTAATTTGATTAATGATATTGTAACAGGCTTGTCTGAAGTAATGTGCTAATAGAAAGGTATTGTCTGCCTGGAGTCTAGTAAAATTAGGATAGGGCCAAAGACCTTGACCAGCATTCATTCATTCAGAACATCCAAGGAAAGGAGTGATTGTATGCTAATGTCTACATTGCCATCATTGGATTTTTAAGTGTCTAAAAACACCTTAGAATTTTCTGCAGCTTGAATGAAATAGTCCTTCCAATTATTGAACACTTCTTTAAAAAAAGAATCTGAGCTCATCAAATATATCCTTTTTATTAATAGAGGCAGAATTATATAGTGGAAAATTTGGCTCTGACTTCAGACCCCACGATTGGTATCTTGGCTCTGACACTTAAAAGCTATGTGAATTAGTCTTCTATTGATACATAACAAATTACCCTAAACCTCGCAGTTCAGAACAATAAACATTTATCTCACTAAGTGGCCCAGTGCACGGATTTGTGCACATTGAAATTAATTAGAAGAAATATTTTAATATTGCTATTCACTCTTTCTCTATAATAGAAGTGTCAGCCAAATTCATGATCAACAATGACAGATCGAAACACGCGCATGTGATTGGCGCCAGTGAGAGCTTTATATGTATAGCATATGCGTGAGTCAACTTAGCCTTTTATAGATATAGAATAAACTTGTTTAATTAGATCTGCTTTCTGATTTAGCTAAACTTTTTCCAGCCCAGGGAAGCACCCCAACTTCTCTTTCAGGTAATTGTCAGCAACACAGCAGTAAATATCAACAAGAAGCAGATTATTATTGTAGATCATGCAGGGAGAACAAAAGGTAAAATATTTAACTGCAGCAGTGTTTGACTATATTCTGCGCATTGAGAAAACCTGAGTCATTTTCAAGGTCCACCATTTCTTACTTCTTTTCAGTTGGGTCAAGTTTCTAAACTTTCTAAATCTCCATTTTCCAGCTAATGAAAAAAAAAAATAGGATTCCACCGAGTCTCCTATCTACCTACTCCAGGACTTTTGTGAGGATCAAATGAGGCACAGGAAAACACTTCACAGACATTTGGTTAAAGTGTGAAATATTTGCACCTGGATAGAAAGCAAGTCATGTTTCTGGGCTGAAGAAACTGCAAGTCATCGCTAGGGAGAGAAAGCCGGGTGTTGCTATGTGACATCATTACCTGGTGCCCACAGTGACCATTTCCAGGCTGGACTGGGCTGTGGGCTGCATTTTGCGCCAAGGGGTCTCAGCAGCATTGGCTGTGATTTAGTGGGGCATTGCTCCAGGGTGGTGGCAGGGCCTGTGTCCCACTTGGGGGAAGCCGAGTGTTGCTTTGTGGGTGCAAGGTCCGTGGTGCCGTTTCTCTGTAAATGGCCAATGTGTGTCACGGCAGCTCCTGTGTTGAGTGTCTGCCCCCTGGTAATCAGTGTGTGTCATAGCAACTGGTCAGATGGTTGGATACTTAGCATGTTAGCCTTTTATATATATAGACTAGAGGCCTGGTGCATGAAATTCGTGCACGGGGGTGTGTGTCCCTCAGCCCAGCCTGCACCCTCTCCAATCTGCAACCCCCTGAGGGATGTCTGACTGCCCATTCAGGATTAGGCCTAAATGGGCAGTTGGACATCCCTTTCACAATCCAGGACTGCTGGCTCCCAACCACTTGCCTGACTGCCTGATTGCCCTAACCACTTCTGCCTGCCTGCCTGATCATCCCTAACCAATCCCCTGCCAGCCTGATCCACACCTAACTGCTCCCCTGCTGGCCCGATTGCCCCTAACTGCCCTCCCCTGCAGGCCTGACCCCCTCCAACTGCCCTCCCCTGCAGTCCTGGCCCCTCCCAACTGCCCTCCCCTGATGGCCATCTTGTGTCCACATGGGGGTGGCCATCTTGTGTGTGGGAGTGATGGTTGATTTGCATATTACCTCTTTATTATATAGGACAGTTTCAGCAGGTCAGAGATTTAGAAGTGGCTTAGCTAGCTCAGGGTCTATCATGAGGATGCCTTCATCTGCAGGCTTGACTGGGGCAGGAGGACCCATTTCCAGGATGGCTGACTTACCTGGGGGCACATGGTGCTAGCTGTTGGTTCTCCTATGTGGGCCTCTCTACAAGCTGCCTGAGAGTCCTTATGACATAATGACTGGCTTCCCCCAGAGCAAGCAATCCAAGAGAGATCCAGGAAGAAGGAGCAACATATTTTATCCCAGTGGAGGAAGCTTATGCTATCACTTACATTCTATTCATCAGACTTGAGTCTCTAAGTCTGATTCAAATCAAGGAAGGAGGAGGTTTGTACTCAACTTTTTGAAGAGAAGAGTTTCAATGAATTGTGCATACAATTTTATACCATTTCACTGTGTAAACCTTGGGCAATTTATTTAAAATATCTGTGCTCCAGTTTCTTCATCAGCAACATAGAAAGATTAGTATCTGCCTTATAGATCTGTTATAATAATAAAATGAATTATTAAAAAGACTTTAAAACAGTGCAGGATATATGATGAGTGCTCAAGAATTATTAGCAATTATTATGCTGATTACTAAGTCTATAGCAGACCTCTTGGCCTGTGATGGAACTAATATGGAGGCAAGAAGAATATATGCTGGCAGCAGTTCATGGCTCCCCTGTAGTTGATCATTCCTATAGACAACGGAGTTAACTCCACATCTCCCTGTTGGGCCTTGATGAACCTAGTCACTGTTCTTGCCTAGGCTGGGAATCCAGCACAGGCAGCATGTTTTCTTCTTTGTTATAAAAGTCCTTATTCGTTTTTCACAAGGGGAAGTAGTTTACAAAGGTGCCAGCCAGACTATGTGACTTCTCAGGTCCAATGCCATGGAGACGAGGAAGCTCAAAAGTGTCAAGGCTCCTGTTGAAATCAGAGGTTTAAATCTCAGCTGAGCCAGCAGGAGCCAGCCAAGAACCATTGAATAGATTATTTTAGCTTCTAAGGGTGGCTTCACAGAGCAAAGGTCTCTCCAGGGCTCTGTCCTGAAGTCACCTCAGAAAGCTATGTCTCTGATATCATAGGAAAGGGATCCAGGCCCAGAAATCATTCAAAATCACCCACCTCAGTTTCACCTCTGAGAATTGAATATCAGGGACAAGTATTGCAGGAATGTTCATGAATCTGGGTACCAAATAGATCTTGGAGATATTATATCAGGTTAAGTAAAATTTATAAATATTTATTAGGTACCCACTATTAGCAACTTATAATAGTTCTTGAATTAGAAGAAACTTTCTGAGGAATGAATAGATGGGTAACCCATGTAGGATTGTAGATTAATTGCTATCTGCTGCAGTCAAAATTCACAGTTCTATTTAAAGAACATATGTCAGGAAGTTAAATAAGGAGTTTTGAATTTTTTACTTACAAATGTATTGAGTTTAAACTAGAAGCCAATATTACTACCCATTCCTCACAGTTACAGCCTTTATATTAGCAAAAAGAGAAAGACCAAAAGGAGAAAAGAAGAAATTTGATAGGGTGTCCAAATATGCAATTCCTGAAATCTAACCGAATTACGTTAACAGTTCAGTACTTTGCTTTTAAATGTATAAAGCAACATGCTGACTGGCTCCATGGAAGGCAAGACCACCAGGAAGCATAAGACCCCTCAGGCTAACATGGCCTACGGGCTGACCCTTCCTGGAAAGAAAGGCCTCTTCTATTCAAAGGCAGTATCCAGGGAGAAATAATTTATAAGTTTTATTTTATTTTATTTAGATTTTAATACAACAAGTGAAAATTACTGTTTCTGGTCAGGGGTTCATATTACTCCCAAATAAATGAAAAAAAGTAGATTCTGTGGTTTCTCAAGGTATTATACTTTCAGCTAATTTGATAGAACACTCAGCTTCCAGATCAATATTTGCATATTTTATATACACTCAGTTACGTAGGGAGGTCTGAGGATATTTAGATATAGAATATTATAATCAAATTACAGCACATAATTTTCTCTCGAAATTTACTTTTTAAAGTGGTTTGCAAACCATCTAATTTCCCTTTGTGTTATTCCTATGAAAGAATGCCGCACCAGGAGCCAGACAGAAAAACAAAGATGAGTCTTTTCCCTGCACAAAAGCCTACACAGGAAAAAATGGATGGCTCTCAGCACCATATACAGATGTGTAGCTGTAAACCACACACCCTTCTTTTCTTCTTGGAAAATGATCTTCAATTAGACTGGAACACTAGATGAACTGCTGCTAAGTAAAATGTTCATTGCTTTCTGCAACACTGAGTGCTATTGAGTTTTATCAGCCACTCTGAATTCATTTTCCTCCAAGGGCCCCATTTGGCCTCTAAGTCTCTTTCACAACCCCTCCTCCCTTCTCAAAAATGTTTCCTATTCACTGTGAGGCTCTTATCCAAGGAAAATAGATGGCAGTGAAGGACCTGGGGGTGGGGATAGGGACACAGAGAGGAGCTGTTTTGGAGAAGGGAAGGAGAGATGAGGGCTGCTCCCACATAATGTGTGGACACCTATTAGAGGGTTGGTGGACTTATGGCAAACATAAAATTAGGTCCAAACATTCACCCCAATTCACTGGAACATGTAAATTTACTTGAGGTTAGAGAAGAGAGGTTTTAGAAAAATTATTTCCCCTCTAAAAGTATGAAATGAAGTTGTACCATAGAAAAAAAGTGGTAGCGCCCTGACTGGTTTGGCTCAGTGGATAGAGTGTCGGCCTGCAGACTGAAAGGTCTCAGGTTCGATTCCAGTCAAGGGCATGTACCTTGGTTGCGGGCACATCCCCAGTCGGGGGTGTGTAGGAGGCAGCTGATCGATGTTTCTCTCTCATCGATGTTTCTAACTCTCTATTCCTCTCCCTTCCTCTCTGTAAAAAATCAATAAAACATATTTTTTTAAAAAAGTGGTAGCTAATGAGGAGGACTGTTTTTGTAGTGTGAGAAGCTAAACAGCTGGAATAGAACTATTTCATATTTCAGATGCAGACTGCAATAACTGAATAACCTTCTTATTTGGACCCACAGCTTCATACAATGGAGGCATTCATCACATGAAGAGCCATAGCAGAATTTTGGGCTATTTTCTCCTTTTATTCATTCTCTGAACCCCATCCTACCCCTGCTTCCCTTCCCCCATTTCCTCTGTGTGGTTTGAATAGCTGAAATGTGCTCATAATGTGTTTGTACTAGACACATTGTTACTTCCCTTTTACCAAAGGCACCTGGCAGGGTCAGCAGGCAACCTCAGCCCCACCCCCATCCCCATGGAGTCTGGTTTAACTCTTTAGTGACAAATGTTCAAATACATTTTTACAGTGATTTTAGCAAATATTAGAAACTAGAGGCCCAGTGTACAAAATTCTTTCACTGGGTGGGGGGCGGTCCCTCAGCTCGGCCTATGCCCTCTCACAGTCCGGGAGCCCTCGGAGGATGTTGGACTGATGGCTTAGACCCGCTCCCTGCAGACATCCTTAGCACTGCCGTAGAGGGGGGAGAGGCTCCTGCCAATGCCGTCAGGCTAGCCAGCTGTGAGCCCAGCATCTAACTGAGTGGCACTCCTCCTGTAGGAGCGCACTGACCACCAGGGGGCAGCTCCTGCATTGAGCATCTGCTCCCTGGTGGTCAGTGTGTGTCATAGTGACAGGTCGTTCTGTGGTTCAGTCGATTTGCATATTCGCCTTTTGTTATATAGGATAGTCCAACAAACTATTTGAACATATACTTTAAAGAGTAGAAGGAAAATAGAGCCTGTTCTATTTTGTTAAGTTTCATAATTTCTTTTCTTTCTATTTCTCCTCTCTTCTTGTCTCCTTTTCCCTTGAGTTCTTAACATTAAGATGTGAATTTGTTCTTCCCAGCTGAATCACTGGGAGATGGGTTGTTAATTGCTTTAAATCTAAGTCTGAATATAACCATAAACTTTGTGGTTATAAAACAAGCAACCACATATACTTGGTAAAGAAAAATTAGAACCCATTATATAGCAAAGCATAAGAATAATCAAATGCTTTGTATTTCTAGAAATAGAAACCTCCAGAGGACTATCAGCATGTAAGTTTTTAGATTTCTGCTTCTAGCCTTGATAGACTAACAGGGACTGGATGTACTTTCCTATTTGAAACAGCTCAACTAAAAAAAAAAAAAAAAAAAAAAAATCTAAACTTAAAAAACCTATACAAAATAATAGTTTTAAGACACTGAGCAATAGGAAGGTTAGGATGCAGCCTTATTTTAGTTAGAAGTTGTGGTTTGGGCCATATGTAATTTCTTACATGGTGTGGGTGTAGAATGTTGGACACGCCGATTGTGTAACCTGTGGTTACCCCCACTCTTATCTGGATCAGATCAAATAAGAGTCCTCTCTAAATACTACGTTTTGTAAGAACTACACAAGAAAAAGGTTTGGTGAGGCCAAACCTCAATCTGCTTTATTTTCATCTGGATTGAGCCTTATGATAGAACTAGAGGCCCAGGGCAAGAAATTCGTGCACTGGGAGTGGGGGGGGGTGTCCCTCAGCCTGGCCTATGCCCTCTCAGTCCGGGAGCCCCACAATTGATTACCCCAAAGAGGTAGGCCTTGCCCACCTGGCCGGGACTCCACAATGGATCGCCCCCCACAGAGGGAGGCCCAGGCTACCCACTGCAGTGCTGCTAGCGGGTAACTTGGGCCTCTCTCTTTGGGGCGATTGATCATGGGGCTCTGCCATTGATTGTGCCCCGCAGAGGGAGACCCTGCCCACCCACCATAGCCCACTGGTTGGTGGCCTGGGCCTCCCTCTTTGGAGCGATCGTGGAGCCCCCTTATTGATCAGTCGCCTCACCAGCCTGTGGCCTGGGCCTTCCTCTGCAGGGTGATCATGGGGCGATGGCCAGGCCCCGACCAATCGCATCACACCCGTGTTGGCTGGCCTGGAGCCAGTGGGTGTCAGCCAGTGGGTATCATAGCATGGTTGTCCAGAAGGTTATCTGGATGGTCGTTCTGCTGTTTGGTCATTTGGTTGATTTGCATATATGCTTTTATTATTATATATCTTAGTTTAATGAAGATGAGTGCTAGATCTATCCTTGAACATGAACATGAGCTGATCATATTTGCAGCCCTGGTAAGAGACAGGAGCCATAGAAAGTCAGGGAGATGCTGCCCACTCTCCATTATAGCATGGCTGGCAATGGCCTTTGCGGGGCAGCTCCTGGGTCAGGATGCTTACAGGGCAAGCATCTGTCTGCAGCCTGTGGCTTCCTTTCTTTTTCTTTTTCTGTTTTTTTAAATCCTGACCCAAGGATATTTTTCCATTGATTTTGAGAGAGAGAGGGAAAGACAAACAGAAACATCCATGTGAGAGAAACGCATCGATTGGTTGCCTCTTGCACATGCCCTGACCAGGGCCCGGGCTTGGGGAGGAGTCTGCCACCGAGGTACGCACCCTTGACCAGAATTGAACCTGGGGTCCTTCAATCTGTATGTCAACACTCTACCTACTGAGCCAAACCGGCTAGGGCTTCTTTTCTGTTTTGGGATGTACTGATGGATAGATAAAAGACTAAGGTTTGAATCCAGGTTTTAAAAATATGTGCAATTTGTGAGGAAGCTTCTAGGGTGCTGCCAGTGTCTTGTTTCTTGATATGGATGATGGTTCCCAGTGTGTTTATTTTATTGTATTTTTTAAAAAAATATTTTTATTGATTTCAGAGAGGAAGGGAGAGGGAGAGAGAGAGATAGAAACATCAATGATGAGAGAGAATCATTGATTGGCTGCCTCCTGCACACACCCCACTGGAGATCGAGCCCACAACCCAGGCATATGCCCTTGACCAGAATCAAACCTGCGACCCTTCAGTCCGCAGGCCGACGCTCTATCATTGAACCAAGCCAGCTAGGGCCCAGTGTGTTTATTTTGTGATAGTTATATCAAGATGTAAATAAATAATTGTGACATTTTCTATTATATATGTTGTTCAATAAGGAGTTAAAAAAATTAACATATCTTTTAATCAAAATCAACATTGTTTTTATTCAATTATTACTTTATTATAGAAGAATATGTAGTAAAGCTTGAATACTGATTATACTTAATATCTTTAGTGGTGATACTAGAAGCCTTACATATTTTCAAATAACAAGAAAGAATTCAGTCTCTTCATTCCTGCAGGTGGAGACAAAGCTTTATCATTGAAATCTATGTCCATTATTAGGAAACTTTTACTCCTACATTAGAAATAAATATTCTCATTGACAAAAGCATGGTGTTTACTAAATTAGTAGGGTGGCATTTTGAAATAAATTTACTTATGCTCAGCAATATAAAAACCTGGCTTTTTCAATTATTGTATAAATAATATTTATTTATTTTTAAATTTTAGTTTTCTTTTTTTTCACTCCTAATGTCATAAGTGAACACAATAACTTATTTTTAAAACTGTTTTACTCTCTTCTCTGTTTCCTGTGAAATTCTTAGAGTCAGAAACTATCTTTTCTGTTTTAAAATGATACAGTTGGCAGTGCTATGCATGTGCTTGTGATATTGAAAGAACAATACTTTCCAGAGGTCTTCTTAGACTACAGACCAACTCAAACTATGCTAACTGACCAGATGTCTGATATTATGTGTTAACATAAGAAACTTTCATAAGAAAAATTCTGTGAAGAATTTTTGTGAGTTTATATGAGTCAAACTGTTGACAAATGCTGGGAAGCAGAATCTCAATGGATTGGGATAATGCTCTGGAGAATGGCAGTTTTGCACCTTGTTTTATACATTCAATCAAAAGAGGAGATTTAAGTGGGTTACATGAAATCCAGTGGTGACAGATTAGGGAGGTGGGAGAAAGAAAAGCAGGAAAACCTCTGGGATTGGATAAAAAGTAAAATGATAGACACAAACTTCTTTTACACAGATGGATGCAGTATAGTTAACATTCAACAATCTACATTAGTAAAAGACAAAGATGTAAATTGACCGTACCTTTGCTACATCCACAAGCCCATCAGGAGTGAGTATACAGATTAATCCAACGAAGATGGTGAGTTAATTTGCATATGCAGGCACTAAACGGCCGGGGGCGGGGTGGGGCTGGGGCCTCTGGGCAGCGTGGGAAGGCGGAAAGGCAGCTCCGGGCCAGAAGAAAGGCAGAAAGGTGGCTCCGGGCCGGAGCGAAGGTGGTGCCGGCAGTCAGGGGAAGGAAGGCCATTCTTGCACAAATCTTCATGCATCGGGGCCTCTAGTTAATTCAATAACAATGAGGGGATTTGCAGTCTCTGCAGAGCGGTGCCTGTGCTTTCTGGGGTCTTGGAAAAAGAAAAATTACTTTGACATTCAAAGATATGTTATTGTAGATGCAAAAAGACAATGGAGTTAAAGATTGATTTTTGTCAGGGAAGTTATTGGCCTAGGACATGACTACCCACCATAAACTGATTTTTAGTTTAAAAAGTTTTAATTGCAGACCATCGTATGTGGTTACTTTTAGACCTCTGAGTTTGCAAGGCTGTCATTGCAGGCCTTCCCTGAGCTAGTTTGGTTAGCATGTTCCCTTTTCATCCACATATGAAATATGGTTCCCAATTGGGACTCTGACTTCATACCAACAAATGACCCAGTATCTATCTCAGCTTAATTCCAGGACATCTGACCACTGTTTATCTGTTAACCCATGTCTCCCTTGACCTAGGAGTAGCCACACACAATAGTAATACAATTTTCATATATAAGATCAACTTCTGAGTTTATTGAGAGGAATTTTTCATTCCTATTTTGTTGAAGATCTTTGTAAATAAAGGTCAAAGAGCCAAGTGAGATCATTTTTCTTACTAGCCTGGAGGAAGTGGAAGGTGGGCTGGAGGTGGCCCCAAACAGCATGGAGTCTGAGGAATGACACTGGTGGTCAGGGAGCCAGCTGGCTTCAGTGGCTTCACTTAGGGCTGGTGCAATTTGTTTCATTTCAGCTAGAGCTTCTAGCATGAAGAAGGGGTGGTGAGCAGGCTGTGTGTGGAAGCTGCCAGTACCTTCACGGTCAGCCAGGAGCTTGTATTCATGGAATTCTTAGGAGATACCTGTAAGCATCCCTCTGCCTTGGCCAGAGTAGAGCCCAGCTGACTTCACCTGCAAAGAATGATGCAGATGCAGGACCTTCAGGGAAACATGCTTTGAAAGGGAAGGTGCTGCTTAGAACAGCTGTAAAAAATGAATTTTTGAATCCAAAGAAGTAGAGGCATGGATTAGCTGGGAGACTCTAACAGAGCGCTGGAGGCGAGCACAGCCACCTGGAAGGAGAGCTGGCCTCTGGGCACCACAGCCAACCAACTAGTATTTACTGAACATGTATTTTGCTGTAGGGTCTGTAAGCATTGCACATAGAAGTCAAGAAGACTGCTTTCAGGGAGTGCACAGTATAGGACACAATTGGCTCTTCACTAAATTGGAATTAGTCAAAACTTTAAATAGTAAGAACTTTAAGTTTACTGTGAGAGAGTGAATCATTTATAAAGCAGTTGTCCACGTGCCTACAAGATTTCCAACTCCTTTTCTTTCAAAGATTCAAAGTTAAAGAAACCTGTCTGAATGAAGATGGTATCCTTAACCACAGCCCAGGGACAGGAGGGAACAGTGAGTTTTTCCAAATAAATTTTCCAAAAAGGTAGAAATAGAGAAACCTGTGGGCTTCCTTCTACCCTAAACTGGCTGTTGAAGGAGGGATGGTGCTTTGGGAGCCCCCAGAGTGTGAGTGGTGGAGTGTACCCCTGGGGGCAGTCTGATGGCTTCAGGAAGTGCCTGCGAAAATGAGTGTGAACGTGCTAACATGTTGTACTCAAGTCTCATTTGGTTGTGGGCACCCCTATACAAGCATCATATTGTGAAGAAGGAGTTGAACTTGATGAACTGCCATGGACTGGGGAGAACTTGGAGTGAAGGCCCAGTCTCAGGCCACACACAGCTTTGGTCATGACCAGCTGCAATATGCTTCAGCCTCCTGGCCATTCCTGGCCACCAGAGGACCTCTTTGAATCATCTGGTGGCAGCATGGTTGCTTGCAGCAGCACTAAAGGTGACCTGAAAGGGTGCACCTGAGTTCTGGTCCCGTGGTAAGGCTGGGAAGCTGAGAAATTCTTTTGAATTCTAGTAAGCACCTCAGAATCCTGGGCTATATCAAGATATATGGTAGGGAGCAGGGTGGGGACTGGAAGTGGGATGGTAGGAACTAAAGGGACTGGATTTCTTGCTATTGGACCATCTGATAAATTTAGTATTTTATTTTGGGTCTCCACTGGTAAATGTTACCTTCTCAGATTTAAAATGGACTTTTCTCTATAGTCATTTTCTAGTTCCTGTTTGGAAGTTTTATCATATATGCAATATATACCTCAAATTGTTATAATTGTCTACTTACACTCCTCCACCAGAAACAAAAAGGATTAGAGAGTGGTCCTAATCGGTTATATGTACGAATCCTTTTATTTTCAAATTGTTTAATGTTTTAAATATTAAGTATGCTCAGAAGAGATTTCAGCTGGAATATTATATCTCATGCAACATTTTGCTAGTTATTGAGTTATCCTTAATATTTATTAAATTCTTCAGCATAGGGATTGGGGCAAAAAGACCACCCTCAAATTAAATCAGGGAGAGAATAGGGGCTCTTGTACTGGAGGATGAAGGATGTTCCATTTTGCTCAGCTTTGGGGAATGAAGGAAATAATATATCAAAGTAGGGACTGCCCTCAGTGCCCTGGGTTATAAATACAATGTGTTGTACAGAGAGTAGGGTGATCCCTGTGAGGTGTGGTCAGATTAGGGCCCAGCAGTGCCTAAACTCTGTTTACATCCCTGGCTCAGGAAATCCTGCACTCTGACAGCAGGAAAAAGAGAAGCAGGCTGAAATCCTGGGGCTTAGAGAGACTGCTTACCGTTGGAGGAGGGTTAGCAGGCTGAGCAAAGGAAGCTATATGAACTCCTGTTAGAACAGAGGAGGAAATCACTTACCCAAAACAGCTAGGCTCAGAAGGGAGACATTTTTCCTTCCCAGATTACAGGAAACTGGTCCAGACCTCTGCAGTGGCGTGATAGCAGAGGAAGGATTGTGAAGGCCGATAAAGAGGGTGGCTGGAACACTGGCTCTGCCTGTTTTAATGTGCCTGACATGGAGTGGGAGAATAGTGGGGGTGAAAAAGGCATGTGGCACTGATGATGACAGTGGCCGCCTGCAGTGTTTGATGGGGAAGGGCGGAAGTGGGAGGGGGGCACAGTTGTCAGGACTGGACAGTTTAAAAATCACATCTCTAGATAACAACCACCTCAATAGGGTGATATTGAAAGAGGTTTTGCAAAGAGAATATTGTACTCACTTATACTTGCACTTTTATTTATTTATTTTTAAAAAAATATATTTGTATTGATTTCAGAGAAGAAGGGAGAGGGAGAGAGAGATAGAAACATCAACGATGAGGAAGAACCATTGATCAGCTGCCTCCTGTACACCCCCAATTGGGGATCGAGCCCGCAACCCAGGCTTATGCCCTTGACTGGAATCGAACCTGGGACCCTCCAGTCCACTGAGCCAAACCAGCTAGGGCTATACTTGCACTTTTAAAATTCAGCTTCACTGCTACAGAATTTCGGACAAATGTGAAACTGAGTCATGTTTTAAAGTGCTCCCAGGAAAAGCCACTCTGTGATGCCCACCCTCTTTAAGCCTGCTGAATTGAAACCTCCTGATTTCAGAGGTAGCACTGGATTTTACCTATAACAGCACTGTTCATTCATTGCTGGATTCAGGCAAAAGTGATATGTCCTTAATGACCAATTGATTCCTGTCATCCCTCTGAGATTCTAGCATGCAGATGAATATAAAGAAGGCAGATCACTCTGCCTCCTTCCCATTCGTAATTCAACTACTGTTTATTCTTAAGATACTATTTTATCTGAAATACTAAAGGCTACTGAGACACTTAATATTATTAATCACTTTATGGGCCCTAGAAGATTGCTTACAGGAAACTATTTTGAGAAATTTACAGATGGGAAATGAAAGGCACCACGAGTCTGCTGGTTCTCTGCCCATATTTTCAAAGGTAGGAAATGTTCCTTTCGTTGTGAGATTGGCTTACCAGGCTATGACCTTTAGTGAGTAGTTTGGGTCAAGGGTCAGGGGAGTGGAGTGAACAAAAAGGTGTGGGTGGTCACTGAACAAAAGGCCAGTTTTAGGCACGATGTTCAAGTTTGGCTCCAGCAAAGTGCTCTTGAATCGCCTGCCAAGAAGATGGGGTTAATTGGGTAGGAAAGTGTAGAAGGAAACTGATGTTAGTGGAACATTTAACTGGATGTTTTAGCATTTAACTGGATTCTATATCAAGTGGACTGTATGTGTGTCCATATTTAATTTTACCAACAACCCTATGAGATGGGAATTAGTAGCTCCATTGTAGAGAAGAGGAAGCAAACTCAGTTTACGTAACTTGCCTGGTGGCACAGACTTATTAAGAGGTATATGAAAGTTTAGAACAAATATCTGACACTAACTTCTGTGCTTTTCTTCTTTTAAAATAACTCACTCTTCTATTTAGTGCTAGCTTTCTCTCTACATATTTATTTATATATTTATACATGCATTATTTACATTGAAAAAGTGAAGTTTTCTCAGAAGACAGCAATGCTTCCTTGTGGAATTTCAGGCACTTAGGACAGAGGTGTGTAGAAAAGATACTGTGGAGTAAGATTTTCACAAAATGCCATACTTAAAGCGTTCCCCGTGTGACAACTGTCACCACTGTGCAATAATCAGCTCTAAGCAGACTGTCCAGTTGCCCTGTTTATTTTCACAAGTCCATCACCACATTATGCACAGTAGATGATCCTGGATAAATCTTTATAGTAGCCCTCCCTGTGAATGCTCAGGAATGTGGAGCATTCAAAGCAGGAAACTACACCATCAGCACCATTGTCTTTGAATGTTGACACTTGCTCAAGGTCAGACCACCCCAGGGGCCATTATCATCATCATCATCATCATCATCATCATCATCATCATCTTGTGACCTGTGCAGGACCTTGTGCTCTGGATTTCAGGTGTGGGAGGTCATGATGCCTCAGAAAACTCTGCCTGGCTTATAGAAACATGGACAGATGGTTTTGTCATCTGCCCTTGTGTACACTATACTCTATAACTCTTTGTTTAATGGAAATGTGAGTATGCACCAAATGGAAACTCAGATTTACTCGTTGGAAAAATACAGACAATAATACTTACATAGAGCACGCAAGATTGCTGTAAGTGTTAAACTAATAAATATACTCACAGCACTGAAAACAGTGTCTGACAAACTGTAAGCACCACTGTGTTAGCTATTGTTGTTGTGGTTGGTATTATTATTCATGTTCTTGTTTTAAATGTGTGTTTTCTAAATGACTTTAGTTTTTGGAGATTGTCTAAAGATAGAATGACCTGAAGAAAATGAAACCCTAAAGACCCATTTATTGAACCACGTTTTTTCTTGCCAAGTTCCTTTTCTCTTAAATTTTACAGTTCCCCCTTGTGTTTTCACAGAAGTTGCTTATTTCAATGAACAGTGATAGTATTATGCAGATATTGATTGAAATATCCTCACTCGTGTTGTTGGTTTTAAATTTTATTTGTGAATAGGTGATAGCATGTACACTGTAAAAACTCCAAAGGGTACAAGAGAGCATATAGTGAAAACTTAATCTTCTTATCACCCTGGACCTTAGTCCTCCCATTTTTCTTCCCAGGAGGCAATCCTGTTACTTGGTGTTTGTGCATGCTTCAGACAGAATCCATGCCTATGCACTCAGACCACTCACACGCACGCTGAAAAGAAACTATAGCATACTCTTTACAGTGCTCTGTTCCTTCCTTTCTATACTCAACGATATGTAATATTCCATAGCTGAGTGTATAATAATGTCCAATATTTTAAATGACTGTATAGTATTCCATAGTATGGATTTACTCTAATTTATAGTCCAGTCCTTAATTAACAGATATTTTGATTTTGTTGTCACAAATAATGCTACAATGATATACTTGTTCTTTACTTTTAGTTTTTGGTTATTTAAATATTAAATATTTTATCCACCTGGTATTGATATTTTTAATGGATATGAGGCAGGGACCCAACCTTATTTTATAACCAGATATGATGTGTTGAATAATGTAATTTTCTCCAATGATTTGAAATATATTATCATATACTCAATTATCCCATGTATTCAGACAGTAAACCATATATTTTAGGGTGTGGACTCTGCAATCTGTCTGGATTTGAAATTTAGCTCCTCCACTAACTAATGATTTCCACTCGAACACAATTTTTAATCTCTTTGCTTCAATTTTCTCATCTAATAAGTAAGAATAAAGATAGTAACAATTCCATTATATCATTGATAACATAATGAAAGGCAAATATTGTACAAGGCTTAACATATTGCCTGATACAGTAATCCTTGGTATTCTCAGGAGATTGGTTTTAGGACCCCCTGGATAACAAAACTTATGAATGCTCAAGTGCCTTATATAAAAGTGCCACTGTTTTTGCTTATAATGTGTGCACATCCTCCCATATACTTTATTTATTTTCATTTATTTTTTAAATACATTTTTAGTGATTTCAGAGATGGCGGGAGAGAGATAGAAACATCAGTAATGAGAAAGAATCATTGATAGGCTGCCTCCTGCATGCCCCACGCTGGGGATTGAGCAAACTGGGCATGTTACCTGACCAGGAATAGAACTGTGACCTCCTGTTTCGTAGGTCGGTGCTCAATCACTGCCCCACACCAGCCAAGCTTCTCCCATATACTTTAAATCATCTTTATTATTATAGATTACTTATAATATCTGATACAATGTAAGTGCTATCTAAATAGTTCTTACACTGTACTGTTGAAGGAATAATGACCAAAAAGGGCTGTGTGTGTTCAATACAGACACAACAAACCTAGACTTAACTACATAGTACACATCAGCAACAATGTAACTTTTAAAAATAGTATTTTTGATCCCCAGTTGGTTGAATTTGCTGATATGGAACCTTCAGATATGGAGGGCTGACTGTATATAATAAAGTCTAAATAACATTAGCTATGATTGTTTCTCTATTTATTAGTATTCCTGGCCTTTGCAATATTTTCCCCTTGCTTTTTCTACTCTTCATGTGTCATGAATCTAGTATTCATGAATTAATTAATGTAGTGTTTTAATATGTTTTAATATCTGCAAGGTTCTGTCTTTCTTCACTACTTATCTCTTTCAGTACTTTCTCATGAACTAAAAAATCAGCTTATATAGTTAAAATATTGTTTGTATTTTTGTTGGGAATAAATTAAATTAGAATATATTGACTTAGGGAGAGCTGACATCTTTATAATATTGAATCTTCCCATTCAAGATTTGATTGTATGCATGTTTTAGCATTTGTTTATGCACCTCAGCAGCATTTTAAAGTTTTTGTAATAGGCTTATTTCTATTCTTCAATAATACATCTACCTGGTTGTTGCTTGTATCTATTTTTACTGAATTCTCTTATTATTTACTTTCTCTTTTTTCAGATGATTCTCTTGGGTTTTTCATGGAAAATTATTTTCAGAGAAACAATCATATCACTTGCAGAAATAATATTCCCTCTTTAAGTTTTATGCCTTTATTATTATTATTATTATTATTATTATTATTATTTTTAATCCTCACCTGAAGATATTTTTTCCACTGATTTTAATTGAGAGTGAAAGGGGAAGAGGAAGGAAGAGAAAGAGAAAAAGAGAGAAAGAGAAAGAGAGAGAGTGAGAGAGAGAGGAAGAGAGAGAAATATTGATGTGTCACACATCAACTGGTTGCCTCCCCTACATGCCCTGAACAAACCTGCAACTAAGGCACATGCGCTTGGCCCAGGAATCAAACCCGTGATCCTCTGGTCTAACAGCCAATGCTCTAATCACTGAGCCAAAACTGCCAAGGCATCTCTATTTTTTTTTTTCTATTGTCTAATTGAAGTGACTGATAGCTATGGAACAATATAACAAAACTAGAGGCCCGGTGCACTAAAATTTGTGCATTTAGGGGGATCCCTCAGCCTGGTCTGTGCCCTCTCACAGTCCGGGAGCCCTTGGGGGATGTCTGACTGACGGCTTAGGATGTCCAAGGGGGAGCGGGCCTAAGCTGCAGTCTGGCTGCCCTCTGTGGGAGGCGACTGGCGGGCTGATCAGGGGATGGCGCCTGCTGGCGAGCAGCCTCCCTCTGCCTGCTGGCACCTGCCTTGGCTAGCCTGATGCTGCCTGCCCACCAACCCTGCCCCCCACTGAATGGTTGTTCTGCCCTTCAGTCGACTTGCATATTAGGCTTTTATTATATAGGGTTGCTGACAAAGAACCTGCTTTCTTGTTCCAAACTTTAAAAGATAATTCTTTAGCAAGAAGCTGGTATCCATCCATTGATACATACATCCCATATAATAAAAGTCTAGATGGCGTCATGCTCTCGCGTGATGTCATCACAGGATGGCCGCCACAAGATGGCTGCCCTCATGTCATCACAAGATAGCTGCCACAAGATGGCCGGCAGGGGATGGCAGTTGTAGGTGAACAGGCCAGCAGAGGAGGGCAGTTGTGGGTGATCAGGCCTGCAGGGGAGGGCAGTTGGGGGTGAACAGGCCAGCAGAGGGGGGCAGTTGGGGGTGATTGGGCTGGCAGGGGAGGGCAGCTGGGGGCAACCAGGCCTGCAGGAGAGGGCAGTTGGGGGCCATCAGGCCAGCAGGGGAGGGTAGTTGTGTGTGATCAGGCCTGCAGGGGAGGGCAGTTGGGGGCCATCAGGCTGGCAAGGGAGCAGTTAGGCATCAATCAAGCTTGCAGGGGAGTGGTTAGGGGGCAATCAGGCTGGCAAGGGAGTGGTTAAGGGGTGATCAGGCTGGCAGGCAGGCGAGTGGTTAGGAGCCAGCGGTCCCGGATTGTGAGCGATCCCTGCGGGATCAGACCTAAACTGACAGTCGGACATCCCTCAAGGGGTCCCAGATTGGAGAGGGTGCAGGCCGGGCTGAGGGACACCCCCCACCCCTGTGCACAAATTTTGTGCACTGGACCTCTAATATATATATATATATATATATCTCCACCATCCCTTCCTTTCTTTTTCTCTTTCTATATCTCTGTATCTAAATATATACTAGTTAGATAGTATATTTTTGGTGTAATTCATGTGAAGAAGTAGATATTTTTAGTATTTAACTTTTTTATCTGAATAGATATTATAATTTATTGAAGGTCTTAGAACATCTGTGAAGATGATAATATGTTTTCTCTTTTAACTAATATGCTGATCTATAGTAATATAATAATAGATTTTCTAAATATTGAATGATTTGGGCATTATTGGAGGAGTCTGCTGATATTTCATTTAAGATTTTTACATCGATCTTCATAAATTAGCAAAGTCCACAGTTTTTCTTTTTTCATATGTTATCTATGTGAAATTTTCATAGTTTAACTTTGTAAGAAACTTTTACAGGCTTTTACTTATGAAAATATGGTAGATTATATCTCTGAAAATATCTTTGCATTACAGAATACATAAAAATGTTGAGTAAAATAATAGAAACATTTAAAAATTCATTGTTTTCTGTCTCTTCTGGTGTTATTTATAGAAATTTTTATTTTAATAAAAAAATCATACATTACATCTCAGTTTCCAGATTTATTTCAGGGAATTGAAATAATATATGATCCTATGGAAGCCTTTGTATATATACTCATTTTCTATCATATTTTTATTTTGTATATTTCTTCTTAATACTTATTTTCTTTATTAAATTAGGCAATTATGTGTATACTTCATTATTTTTTAATATGTAGCTCTTGAATTTGTTAACTTTATTATTTTCCTGTTTTGAAATGATCAATTTCAATATAATACTTACCACATTTTCTTATTGCTTTACTTTTGTCACCTACTTTCTAGCTTCTTGAGAAACATTTTTCCACCATTCTATTGTGGTAAATGTTAAACATAGAACACAGTTGAAACAATTTTACAGGGAACACATAGATTTACTCATCTCATAGAGTCTACCAATACCATTTGTTACTCTCATTTTATGACATATCTACTACTCTACCCATCCAGCAAGCCATCTGACTTTGTTGACTCATTTCAATGTAAATTGCAGAAATCAGTTCACTTTCCCTATTTCATATACATACCATAAAATAGTTAAAATTTGCTATAATTTTCCCTTTTGATATAAGATTTGCAGACAATTGAATATACACATCTTAAGTGTACATTTGTTGTATTTTGACAAATATATTCATGTGTATGGCTGAAACCCTATCAAGATGTAAAACATTAACATAACCCCAGAATGTTAATTCTTGCCCCTCTAAATCAATCACCATCTCACACCCCTTCAGAGACTTTCACTATTGTGGTTTTCCCACTATTGATTAGTTTGGCCTATTTTAGAAACACATATAAATGTAATAATACAGTATATACACGTTTGTTTAATGTTTCTTTTACAAAGCATATTCTTGAGATTCTTAAATGCTGGCACATAGACCAGTAGTTCTTTCACTATTATTGCTTAGTAGTATTCAAGGTGCCTGGAACTGAACATGCAAAAACTTGGAGGTATGTTTGTATGCCTTTTTGGTAAGGTATATGTTCAAGGTCTTTGTTACATTTTTATTTTCTCTCATCAATTTTTTTTATAGTATTCATTGTAGATGTATTGCATGTCTTTTGTTAAATTTATCCCTAAGTATTTAATGGATATATTTGGGGGTTTGTATAAATGGAATTTTATATCATATATTCCCTGGCAAAAATAATTTTTTGGGGGGGCAATTCATTGGTTTTTAATGTTTTTTTTTGTTTGTTTGTTTTTTATGTGCAGTTTTTTTTTATCTTTTTTTTATTGCTTAAAGTATTACAAAGGGTATTACATATGTGTCCCTCCCCTCCCCCCCACCCTTGACAGTCCCCTAGTCTCCCCTATCCCCCAGTGTCTTATGTCCATTGGTTATGCTTATATGCATGCATACAAGCGCTTTGGTTGATCTCTTACACCCCTCCCTCCTGCCCACCAACCCTCCCCGGCCTTCCCGCTGCAGTTTGACAATCTGTTTGAGGCGGCTCTGCCTCTGTATCTATTATTGTTCAAAAGTTTATAATGGTCTCTATTATCCATGAATGAGTGAGATCATGTGCTATTTTTCCTTCATTGACTGGCTTATTTCACTTAGCATAATGCTCTCCAGTTCCATCCATGCCTTTGCAAATGGTAAGAGTTCCTTCCTTTTTACAGCAGCATAGTATTCCATCATGTAGATGTACCACAGTTTTCTAATCCATTCATCTACTGATGGGCACTTAGGCTGTTTCCAGATCTTAGCTATGGTGAATTGTGCTGCTATGAACATAGGGGTGCATATATCCTTTCTGATTGGTGTTTCTGGTTTCTTGGGATATATTCCTAGAAGTGAGATCACAGGGTCAAATGGGAGTTCCATTTTCAGTTTTTTGAGGAAACTCCATACTGTCTTCCATAGTGGCTGCACCAGTCTGCATTCCCACCAGCAGTGCACAAGTGTTCCTTTTTATCCACATCCTCTCCAGCACTTGTCGTTTGTTGATTTGTTGATGATAGCCAATCTGACAGGTGTGAGATGGTACCTCATTGTTGTTTTGATTTGCATCTCTCAGATGATTAGAGACTTTGAGCATGTTTTCATATGTCTGTTGGCTTTCTGAATGTCCTCTTTTGAAAGGTGTCTAGTTAGGTCCTTTGCCCATTTTTTGATTGGATTGTTTATCTTCCTTTTGTTAAGTTGTATGAGTTCCCTATAAATTTTGGAGATTAGGCCCTTATCAGATATGACATTGGCAAATATGTTTTCCCACACAGTGGGTTTTCTCGTTGTTTTGTTGATGGTTTCTTTTGCTGTGCAGAAGCTTTTTATTTTGATGTAGTCCCATTTCTATTTAGTTCATTTTCTCTTTAGTTTCAAGTGCCCTAGGAGCTGTATCAGTGAAGAAATTGCTTTGGCATATGTCTGAGAATTTGTTGCCTTTGGATTCTTCTAGAATTTTTATGGTTTCATGTCGTACATTTAAGTCCTTTATTCATTTTGAGTTTATTTTTGTGTATGGTGTAAGTTGGTGGTCTAGTTTCATTTTCTTGCCTATATCTGTCCAATTTTCCCAACACCATTTATTGAAGAGACTATCTTGGCTCCATTGTATGTTCTTGCCTCCTTTGTCAAATATTAATTGAGCATATTGGTTCGGGCCGATTTCTGGGCTCTCTATTCTATTCCATTGATCTATATGCCTGTCCTTGTGCCAGTACCAGGCAGTTTTGAGAACAGTGGCTTTGTAATATATCTTGATATCTGGTATTGAGATCCCACCTACTTTGTTCTTTTTCAGGATTGCTGCAGCTATTCTGGGTCTTTTTTTATTCCAGATGAATTTTTGGAGAGTTCGTTCTAGATCTGTGAAGTATGCCGTTGGTATTTTAATGGGGAGTGCGTTGAATTTATAGATTGCTTTGGGTAGTATGGACATTTTAATGATGTTGATTCTACCAATCCATGAACACGGTATGTTCTTCCATCTGTTTATGTCTTCCTCTATATCTTTTTTCAATGTCCTGTAGTTTTCTGAGTAGAGGTCTTTTACCTCTTTAGTTAAGTTTATTCCTAGGTAGCTTAATTTTTTTGGTGTGATGGTAAATGGGATTGTTTTTTTTTAGTCTCTCTTTCTGTAAGTTCACTATTGGTGTATAGAAATGCCTCAGATTTCTTGGGGTTAATTTTGTATCCTGCTACATTTCCAAATTCATGTATTAAGTCTAGTAGCTTGCAAAAATAATTTTTAATCTTGTTATTTTTAGTAATAGTTTTATAGGTTTTAAAGCATTTTAATACAAACAATGTCATCTGGAAATACAGAAAACCTTTTCTGATATTATGCCTTTATTTGTTGTACTAGAGGCCCAGTGCATGAAATTCGTGCATGGGAGGGCCCCCTCAGCCCAGCCTACACCCTCTCCAATCTGGGACCCCTTGGGGGAGGTCTGACTGCCTGCAGGGATTGAACCTAAACCGGCAGTCGGACATCCCTCTCACAATCCTGGACTGCTAGCTCCTAATCACTCACCTGCCTGCCTGCCTAACTGCCACCCCCCGCGGGCCTGATTGCCCCTCACTGCCTCTACGAGTCGGCCTGATTGCCCCTAACGGTCCTACCTGTGACTGGGTCACCCCTAACTGCCCCCCCTGCCAGCCTAATCACCCCCAACTACCCCACTGCTTGCCTCGTCACCCCTAACTGCACCCTCACCCCCGCGCTGGCCTGGTCACCCCTACCTGCCCCCCCTGTAAGTCTGATCACCCCTACCTGCCCCCCATGCTGGCCTGGTCACCCCTACCTGCCCCCCCTGCTGGCCTGGTCGCCCCTCACGGACTCCCCGCCAGCCTGGTCGTCCCACACAGCCTGCTTGTTCAGTTGTTTGGTCGTCCCTCACTAACCCCCTGCAGGCCTGGTCGCCCTAACTGCCCCCACCGCCAGCCTGGTCGCCTCTTACTGCCTGCCCTGCTGGCCTGGTCACCCCCAACTGCCTCCCCTGCTGGTCTGGTTGCCCTTAACTGCCCCCACTGCCCCCCCCCCCACTGGCCTAATTGCCTCCAACTGCCTCCCCTGCTGGCCTGGTCACCCCCAACTGCGACCCTCCCCCCGCCCCCGCCCCCCCCCCTCCCCCCCGCTGGCCTGGTCGCCTCATGCAGCCTAGTTGTTCAGTCGTTTGGTCATCCCTCACTAACCCCACTGCCGGCCTGGTCGTAGGCAGCCATATTGTGAGGGTGTGAGGGTTAATTTGCATATCACCTCTTTATTATATAGAATTATAAAAGTTTGGCAGGACCACTAGTACAATGTTTAATCCAAGTGGTAAGAATTGACATCCTTTCCTTATTTGCAGTATTATGGGGAAAAATGTTTTGAAACTTTCTATTAAGTGTGATATTAACTGTTGATTTTTTGTAAGTGTCCTTTATCAGAATAAGGAATTGAAGATGTTACCTTCTAAGGTGTTACTTTGCTGAGAGATTTTTTTTAAAAAACATATTTTTATTGATTTCAGAGAGGAAGGGAGAGGGAGAAAGAGATAGAAACATCAATGATGAGAAAGAATCATTGATTGGTTGCCTCCTGCACATCACCTACTGGGGATCAAGCCCACAACCCAAGCTTGTGCCCTGACCAGAAATCAAACCATGACCTTTGGGTTCATAGGTCAATGCTCAACAACTGAGCCACACCAGTGGGCGCTGAGAAATATTTTTGTTTGTTTAACCTTGAATGGGTGTTGAATTTTGTTCAATGCTATTGTTTTTGTGTGTGTGATTTTAAAATGATCATGTGTTGATTGATTTTTAAATCTTAAACCAATTTTATAATCCTAAAATAAATTCTACTTAATTTTGATATATCATTATTGTATATGTTATAAAACTCCATCTGCTAATATCTTATGAAATGTTTTTGCATCTATTTTCATGAGGGATATTAAATTATTATTTTTTAACCTTCTACTTTTTAATTTTACATTTTTTTAAGATCACAAATCTTGGTTACCAAGTACTACTTTACCTATAAGCTATAGGTTCTCTATGTGGTGCTTTCTGTCCTTATTTCTATATACTAGTATTCTGCAATTCATATTTTGGATTTTCCTCTTTTAAATTGGCAGGTGATAGGTGATAGAAGTTTTTCTATTTTTTTAGTTTTCATATTAATGTCTAGATTTATTTTATGTAATCATGTATTTATATTATTTCTACATATTGGAATTAATGGATTTTCTCATTATGACCTAATGTACATTATAATAAGTGTTGTATGGACATTTGAAACAGAGGTTTGCCTGGGACTGAGAGGGTTTCTAAAATGTAGGACCTACAGTGAAAAACAAAACAAAAAACACACAAAAAAAACTGGGACTTACCCTGAAAAAGCCAGGATAGGTTGGTTACTTCCTTTCATTGAAGACTTTGTAGTCCTTGCTTACTGTTCTTTTACAGCTAATAGCATGAGTTTTTTTCCTCCACTTTTTTTAAAATATATTTTTATTGATTTTTTACAGAGAGGAAGGGAGAGAGATAGAGAGTCAGAAACATCGATGAGAGAGAAACATCAATCAGCCGCCTCCTGCACATCCCCCACCAGGGATGTGCCCGCAACCCAGGTACATGCCCTTGACCGGAATCGAACCTGGGACCTTTCAGTCCGCAGGCCAACGCTCTATCCACTGAGCCAAACCGGTTTCGGCTTTTCCTCCACTTTTTGGTGATTTGATATTTTATCTTTGAAATCAGTAACTTTACTAGGCTGTCTCAGCATTTGTTCTTGTATGTCAATTCTTCCTAGGGAATTTTAATTTATAGAAAGAAATCTTCACTTAAGTCTTGAAAGTTTAAAAAAATTATATTTATCTATTTTATATATATATTTTTTCTAATCTTTATAAAATCCATTTTAATTTCATTTTACTTGATTTTCTCAATTATCTTTTCTATAATCATTGTGTTTTTCATTTGTTTGCTTTGAGTTTAGCTTTTGTTTATGGGAGAATTTTAGTTTTTAATTTTTTTTTTTCTGAGTTATATGAGCTCATGTTTTATCTCCTTCTATTGTCCTATTTCAACTTCTCTGAGCTCTTACATTTCTGATCTATGCTCTTGATTTAGAGAAGTGGTTGCTTCCTAAAGACTTAACAGTTTTGCAGTGATATGTTTAGTTATGATTCTTATTTGTTAAATGCAACCTTTTTTTTTCAGTATAAGGACTTTCTATATAGCTTAAATTTTTACTTATTTCCTTTCTCCTTTTTGTGGTATCTTTGAAGGAGATAAATTCTTTGTAGAGTAGCTATTTGTAAAGGTTTAGAAAACTAATCAGTGCCATGTTTCAGGTTAGTGGAAACTCTTCTTAATATTCAGGGTTGTTTGTGTGAGTGAGTCACTAAACCTTTACATCTTTCTATCTAACTGAGTTCAGTATATTACCTCCTAGTTTAATTGGTAGACTGTTTCCTGCAGAGTGGCTTGTCTCTGTGATTACTCATTCAATCTTACCTGCCATGCTTCCTAAAGCTACTAAGAGTACCTATACTTCTTATTTTGAACAAGAGATAGTTGGTTTTATCCTCCTAAGGGACAGAACTTATAAAACTGTACCCTGTTAATTCTCTGGATCTGTATCTGTGATAATTCTCTCTTACTATCTTGATTGTTACTGCTTTTGTCAGATATTATACACTGTGTATCATGATTACATATATCTCCTGGTTTGCCATAGATGGAGTTTCATTTCTATTTCTTCTCCTTGTTGTTTTACTCTGCCATTTTTCTACAATTCCAATGGTATTCTAGATGCTCGATTTTGAAAGACCCTAGTGAATTAACATTAATAATTTAAAAATTATTTTCTTCTCTCAGATATCTCCTCAGCAAAAAATGTAAAAATTTTTGTTGTTAAGTGGCTAAATGATGAGTGCAGAAAATTTAGATAAAACATATTAAAGAATCAATTTTCATGTAGGAGTGGTAGGGAAAAATAAACAAGGGGTGGTACCTACCCCAGAGCTGATAGTGAGTGGGTACACTTAGGTATTTATTTACAGATAACACTGGATCTAATTGGACTAGAGCTGTTCTGATTGTCAGTCTGTACTCTACCATACTTATTATGCTACTAGGGGCCCAGTGCATGAATTCGTGCACCTTAAAAGGAACTGTGGGCCGTGAGGCTGCAGTGGGCACAGCAGTGGGTCTCGGCCCATTCTCTGTGCCCCCGCCTGGCCCCTCCCACCATGGCCCCTGGTTCCCTGTCTGCTGGCAGCCCTGCTCCCACTGCTGCCGCTCCCATGTGCTGACAGCACTGGCCCTGCTTGCACCCGCTGATGGCACAGAGCGATCAGGACCAGGCACCAGCTGTGGATGCAAGTGGGACTGGCAGTGGCAGTGGGTGTGAGTGGTGGCTCCAGCACCAGCAGCAGGTGAGAGAGGTGGCTGCCAGCCCCGATTGCCCCTCAGGAGCAGGGGGAGGTGAAGAAGCCCTGAGGGCGATTGGGGCTGGCAGTTGCCGCTCACACCCGCTGATGACGTCGAGCAATTGGCGCCGGGTGCCAGCAGTGGATGCAATTGGTGGCTCTGGCACCAGCAGCAGGTGCAAGGAGGCTGGCGCTGACAGCAGGTGTGAGTGCCCAGTGAGACCATGGCACACAGGAGCAAAGAATTTTCAGTAACCACCAGAGGCTTGCCCCAATGACAGCGACAGCGCCCCACCTTGGTCTGGTGCCCCTGCTCACCTGCTCCACCATCCTTCCATGGCAATGCCTGCCATGTTCCGTGCTCTGCCGCCTGCTGCCAATGCCTGTCATGTTCTTTGCGTGCCCCCTGGTGGTCAGCGCACGTCATAGCGATCAGTTGTTCAGTTGTTCCACCGTTCAGTTTATTTGCATATTAGGGATACATATATATACTAGAGGCCCGGTGCACAAAAATTTGTGCACTCGGGGTGGGGGGGGGGTCCCTCAGCCCGGCCTGTGCCCTCTTGCAGTCTGGGACCCCTCGGGAGATAACGACCCACTGGCTTAGGCCTGCTCCCGGGTGGCAGAGGGCAGGCCCAATCCCTAGGTGCAGCCCCTGGTCGGGCTCAGAGCAGGGCCGATTGGGGAGTTGGGGCACCGCCCCTGTCATGCACGGAGCAGGGCGGATCGGGAGGTTGCGATGCCACCCTCAGTCACACTCAGGGTAGGGCTGATTGGGGGGTTGGGGCACCGCCCCCTGTCACACTCAAGGCAGGGTTGATGGGGAAGTTGTGGCGCCACCCCCTGTCACACACACAGCAGGGCCCATCAGGGGGGTTGGGGCTCAGTACTCTGTCATGCACAGAGCAGGGCCCATCAGGGGGTTGGGGAGCTCTCCCCCTGTCACTCACAGAGTAGGGCCGATAGGGGAGTTGGGGCACCGCCCCCTGTCACACACAGAGCAGGACGGATCAGGGGGTTGGGGCACCGCCACTCTCACACTCAGGGCAGGGCCGATGGGGAGGTTATGGCTCTACCCTGTCACACACAGAGCAGGGCCCGTGGGGGGGGGGCAGGGGGGTGTTGGGGCACTGCCCTCTATCACCCACAGAGCAGGGCCGATCAGGCGGTTTGGGTGCTGCCCCCTGTCACGCTGATCCCAGTGCCAGGAGGCCTCGCGGCTCCGCTGATCCCGGTGCTGGGAGGCATATTACCCTTTTACTATATAGCATAGAGACCTGGTGCATGGGTGAGTGCCAGCTGGTTTGCCCTGAAGGGTGTCCTGGATCAGGGTGGGGGTCCCCACTGGGGTGCCTGGCCAGCCTGGGTGAGGGGATGATGGCTATTTGTAGCTGGTAACACACCCTTCAGGGTGGGGGTCCCCACTGGGGTGCCTGGCCAGTCTGGGTGAGGGGCTGAGGGCTGTTTTCATGCTGGGGGTGACTGAAGCTCCCAACCGCTCCTTTTTTCCTTTTTTTTTTTTTTTATTCTGTGCCAGCTTTAGCTTGAGGCTTGGCTCCAGCTCTTAGGCCTCCTTGGCTGAAAGTAGGTTTCTGGCCTTTGCTTACAATGTTGCGATTCTGCTGGCTGAAGTCCGGCAGTATTCGTTACAATGTTCCTTAAACTGCCGGCTCAGAGGCCTGCAGCTGCAGGCGGGGAACGTTGGTTTCCTCCGTCACTGAGGCAAGCAAGCCTCATGTTAGTTTCAAGCTGCCTGGCCTCCGGCCGCCATCTTGGCTGACAGTTAATTTGCATATCTCGCTGATTAGCCAATGAAAAGGGTAGCGGTCGTACGCCAATTACCATGTTTTTCTTTTATTAGTGTAGATACATATATATCATATATATATATATGGCCCAGTGCACGAAATTCGTGTGTGTGTGTGTGGGGGGGCCCTCAGCCTGGCCTGCACCCTCTTGCAATCTGAGTCCCCTCGGGGGATGTCAGGCCTAAACCAGCAGTCAGACATCCCTCTCACAATCTGGGATGCTGCATGCACCAGAGGCCATACTTTTCATACTGGTGAAAGGCACCTTGCTGTTTTATGGGCAGCTACATTTTTTTACCCTGATTATAAAAAGTAGTACATAGCCCTAATCGGTTTGGCTCAGTGGATAGTGCATCGGCCTGCGGACTGAAATGTCCCAGGTTTGATTTCGGTCAAGGGCATGTACCTTGGTTGTGGGCACATCCCCAGTTTGGGGTGTGCAGGAGGCAGCTGATCGATGTTTCTCCCATCCAAGTACTAACCAGGCCCGACCCTGCTTAGCTTCCGAGATCAGGTGTGTTCAGGGTGGTATGGCCGTAGACCGATGTTTCTCTCTCATCGATGTTTCTAACTCTCTATCCCTCTCCCTTCCTCTCTGTAAAAAAATCAATAAAAATGTGTATTTTTTTTAAAAAAGTAGTACATAACATGATCCTTCTGAGGCAGTAGTACCGTTTTCCCCATCTTATGGGTAGAAAAACTGAAGCAGAGAGAAGTTAAGTAATTGGCTTTGTCACACAATTATAAGTGTCAGCATCAGGGCTGACAAAATATGCAAACCAGAGTCCATGCATATCATCGCTGCATCATCCTGTTTTTTCAGTGTTAGAGTAGCCTTGCCAGGTTTTAATTTTTAAATCTAAGAGACTGTTCCCAATATATAGGAATGCATGTTCATCCCCATGTAGAATAAAGAGGATGTGGACAGTTTGGAGAGTCTTCTGATGAATTAGGATTAAGCATCCACAGATCTCTTTTTCAAATATTGCATAAGCCACCTTCCTTGTTTAACTGTGTGTGGGATGTAGCAGTTTATAAGCCACGGCATAGAGCCTCACAATCCAGGACCCCTTGGGGGATGTCAGGGTCCATAGTGGGGGGGCCCAATTGGGGGCTGGGCTGGCAGGGGGGAGGAACTGTGGGAGATTGGGGAGCTGACTGACTGCTGGTGAGCTCAGGGCGGGGTGGATGGGGCGCAGGAGGAGTTATGAGCGGAAGGCTGTGGGGGTGCACTTCCATCTTTGTGACTCGCCATTTGGGTTGGTGGCTCACTCGCTGGCCACTGCTGGCTTTGCAGTCAGGGAAATGGGCCCCAAGACAGAGGGAAGTGGGGAGGGCCCGTGGCCCTGGTGGTGGCACGGGGAGGAAGAGTCCACTCCTCGGCTTGCCCATCCCTGGGTTGTGGCCCCTGGTCATGGCAGCGTCTGCTGGAAAACCTGAGGACGCACATGAGGCTGGCACTCAAGTCCCTCTATCCAGCTGGAAAGGCACTTGCTCCCCGCTGCCGTGATCTTACAAATGCTGTGATTGAACTGGAATATAAAAGTAGAAAGGCCAGTGTGGCCAAGATGAATAAACCACAGATTTGTAGCCTCAATATTCTAATCTGTCCAGCTAATGGTAGTATTAGGATTAAATTTTATGGTTCTGCTAATTTAAGGGCATACTTTCCTATGGATATTCCCCCATCCTAACATCAGATTGGGGAGCCTCGCCCACTCCCCCATGGCTGTTGCCGGTCGCCTTCCTCTTGAAGGGCAGATGCTCAATGCAGGAGCTGCCCCCAGCAGCAGCTCCTGCATTGAGCGTCTGCCCCCTGGTGGTCAATGGGTGTCATAGTGACTGGTGCTTCCACCGTTAGGTCGATTTGCATTTTAGGCTTTTATTATATAGGATACCATTTTAAAGCATATTTTGAACATTACCCATTTACCCAACACAATGTAGAGATATGTTAATTGTTTAAATACTTTAGTTATTGTGGATAGACAATTTAAAAGAGTTGAATTTTTCCTCACTGACTAAATTAACCGGGTAATTGCCATATATCCAAAGTATTACTGGATGCTGACACCAGTTTTTCTATTTATTCCTCTTGTTTCTTTTGACTTTACTGACAAATTAACTCTGTGGTGGCTTTGCCTCTTAACCAAGTATTTTATTTATGAGTAGGACCCTCTTATTCATATTTGCTATATTAATGCCAAAGCAATGTTTATATACTAACAGTAAACTGGACTGTGTATGCAGTATAGCAAGCCTGGCTTGTCATGGTTTCAGGGGAGCCCTTTATCAGGACATAAAAGCTCTAGTGTTTGAAATCAATAAACCCTTTCAGAATCCATCAACAGTGGCCAAAAACCCCTTTGTTCCAGCCAAATCTACTGGTGTAGTTACTTTCTCCATCAAGGATTAAAGAAAGAAAACCAAAAACTCCCTATTGAATCATACCCCTGAACTGTATTAAGCGAATTTATGTTGGGGAAATAGTGAGAGTTGTAATTGCCTTCTAATTAATTTTGTCTTCCTCTGATGTTCATATAAAATATTTCCACACAACATCTAATCCTGCAAGACTTGCTTAATTCACATCTTACTGTAAGATTCTTCAGGGCAATCATAATGCTAAGATTTAATGAACATTTATCATATTCCAGGAGCTATACTTTCCATGCCTTACTTTATTTAGTTCTCAGAACAACTCTGTTGAAATGGAATCATTACTAACCGAATTTATGGGCTGTAAATTTTCAATGTAAGGAAATTGAAGGTGAGAGAAGATAAACACATTTTATAATATGGTACACCTAGTTAGCATTAATACCAAGAGTTTAACCTGGGCCATCTGGCACCACTAAGCAATGTTGCCTTATGTGCACACTTCTACTTTGGGCTCCTGTTATTTCCAGCCTGCCTTCTTAATCCAATGGGTTTCCATCCTGGCTACACATTCAAATCACCTGTTGAACTTTTAAAACAATATTAATTTTCAGAGATACTAATTGAATTGATTTGGATGGGGCTTATATTGGTATTTTAAACAGTTCCCAGGATTAAGAACCATGGTGTAAACTATATAATTCTTAAATTAAGGTTATTGGGGTGACAATGGTTGATAAAAGTATGTAGGTTTAATGTGTACAATTCTGATACGTGATCTGTATATTGCATTGTGTGTTTACCACCCAAAATCAGATTTCCTTCCATCACCATATAGTTGACCCCCTTTACCCTTTATTACCCTCTACCCCCTTTCCTTTGGGGACCACCATACTGTTGTCTGTGTCTATGAGGTTTTTGGATCTTGAGGATATCATGCTAAGCAAAATAAGTCAGGCAGAAAAAAGACAAGAACTATTTGATTTCACTCCTGTGGAATATAAAACTGAAAGTAACAAATGAACCATAACATATTTAAAATTTAAAATTTATTTATTAAATTTATTGGGGTGACATTGATCAACATGAACATATAGGTTTCAGGTGTGGGTTATAAGATCTGTATATTACACCATGTGCCCATCACCCAGAGTCAAATCTCCTGTCACCATATATTAGGACTCCTTTCTCCCCGACCCTCTTCCCTCTGACAATCACCCCACTGTTGTTTCTATTCATGAGTTTCAGTTTTATATCCTACATACAAGTGAAATCACATAGTTCTTAGCTTTTTCTGACTTATTTTACTTGGAATAATGTTCTCTAGGTCCATCCATGTTGTTGCAAATGGTGCTATTTCATCCTTTCTTATGGCTGAATAGTATCACATTGTGTATATATACCAGATCTTCTCTATCCAGTCCTCTATAATCACTTTCTGATACGTGATCTGTACATTGCATTGTGTGTTTACCAAATATAGGTACCAAACTTATGGACCTTGGTCATAGAGAACATTTTATGAATTTGACCCCAAAGGCAAGGGGAGTAAAGGCAAAAATAAACGAATGGGACTATATAAAACTAAAAAGCTTCTAAACCTTATATTTTTAATGAGAGGGCCTAAGTATCTAACATGCTGGTTTATGTATGGTCAGGCCCTCTGAAAGTGCATCTTTAAGTAAATTAGAAGATTATATGTAGATTGTTATCTGAGTTATTTAGCAGAATTTGTAGTATAGCTGTGTACACTGAAAAGTAAATGTCTTAAAATCAGCAGTTTATTCATCCTATCTAATAATAGGCAAACATGGTAATTAACCATACCTCCGACACTCTTCCCATTGGATAATCAGGGTGGTATGCAAATTAACTGCCAACCAAGATGGCGGTTAACTGCCAACAAAGATGGTGGCTAATTTGCATACTACAGGCAGGGCGGGAGAGCACCATCCTGCCTGCCTTGCTGCCATCTGGGCCTGCTATCTGTGACCCGGGTGGCAGGTAGCCCCTATGGGACCTGACCCAGGGCTGCCCAGTGGGACCACAGCGATCCGCCACCAGACATGCCTACAAAAGGCCCTTCAGCAGGGATCCCTGGCTGGCGGGTGCTAATGCACCCATCCGCCACTGACCACGCCCACCACCGGCCCTCCCTTGGGGGTCCCGGGTTGGCGGGTGCTAATGCACAGATCAGCTACCAGCTATGCTCACAAACAGCCCTCCCCCAGGGATCCTAGGTTGGCGGGTGCTAATGCACCAATCAGCCACCGGCTATGCCCACAAACGGCCCGCCTGTGGGAATCCCGGGTTGGCGGGTGCTAATGCACCAATCAGCCACTGGCTACGCCCACAAACGGCCCTCCCACAGGGATCCCGAGTTGGCGGGTGCTAATGCACCAATCAGCCACTGGCTGCACCCACAAACGGCCCTCCCGCAGGAATCCCGGGTTGGTGGGTGCTAATGCACTGATCAGCCACCAGCTGTGCCCACAAACGGCCTTCCCGCGGGGATCCCGGGTTGGCGGGTGCTAATGCACAGATCTGCCAACACGCACACCCAGGCCGCCTTTGCCCTGGGCAAACTATGCAGCTGGGATAGGGGAGTGGGTCCCCTGGGAGCAGGGCGGGAACTTCCCGGGGTTTGCGTCAGGCAGCCCAGAGTGGAGTGTGAACTATCCTGACCAGTAGCTGCTTGCTCATTCACTTACTTGCTCATTCATTCACTCATTCACTCACTCATTATTCACTCACTCATGTCCCTGGCACCAGGCCAGGCACTGAAGTTGAAGCAGAATAAGACAGAGCTATGTCCTCAAGATGTTAGTAATTCAGTAGGGCGAAGCAGGCACATGAACGAGGCAGTTGTATGCACAGATGCAGTGTACTGGGTTCAGTGAGAGCTGTAACTATCGCCGACTTTGTTCTCTTGATAAAATGGGGCCTCGGGAGCCAGCCCACCCCAAGCCTGTAGGCCTGTGCCTAGGCCAGGAGTGGCCGGGGTCCCGGAACATGACAGAAGATGCAGGTCAGACTGAGGGGTCTGGCCCCAGCCCTCACCCTCACCCCCGAGTGCACAAATTTTTGTGCACCGGGCTACTAGTCCTATCTAATAGTAGAGAAACATGGTAATTAACTGTAACTTCGCTACCCTTCCCATTGGCTAATCAGGGCGATATGCAAATTAACTGCCAACCAAGATGGTGGCCAGCAGCCAGGCAGATGAAGGGAACAGGAGGCTTGCTTGCTCCAGTGAAGGAGGAGGCCAAGGTTCCCCGCCTGCTGCTGCTGGCCTCTGAGCTGCACTCTAAGAAACAATGTTGCAAATATAGAAGATAAACAAACCCCAGAAACCTGCTTTCAGCCAGCTGGCCTCAGAGCTGGAGCTGAAACAGTGTTTCAATTATAGAAGCCAAACAAAAGCAGATACCTGCTTTCAGCAGCCGAGGTCTCAGAGCTGGAGCTGAGCCTCAGAGCTAAAGCCAGCTCTCAGTTCCAGTGACAGCCATAGAAGGTAAATAAATCCCAGAATTAAAAAGAAAAAGAAAAAAAGGAGAGGCAGGGAGCTTCAGTCACCTGCCAGCCTGAAAACAGCCCTCAGCCCCTCACCCAGACTGGCCAGGCACTCCAGTGGGGACCCCCACCCTGAAGGGGGTATGACCAGCTGCAAACAGCCATCATCCCCTCATCCAGGCTAGCCAGGCACCCAAGCGGGACCCCCACCCTGATCCGGGACACCCTTCAGGGCAAACCAGCGAGTCTCCACCCTTGCACCAGGCCTCTATCTTATATAGTAAAAGGGCAATATGCAAACTGACCCTAACAGCAGAAGGACTGGGAATGACTGGTCACTGTGACACACACTGACCACCAGGGGGCAGATGCTCAATGCAGGAGCTGCCCTCTGGTGGTCAGGGTGCTCTCACATGGGAGGAGCTCTGCTCAGCCACAAGCCAGGCTGATGGTTGCCAGTACAGCAGTGGTGGTGGGAGCCTCTCCTGCCTCCTCAGCAGCGCTAAGGATGTTGGACTGCAGTTTAGGTCTGCTCCCCGCTGGCAAGTGGACATCTCCCGAGGGCTGCCAGGCTGCCAGAGGGATGTCTGATTGCCATCTTAGGCCCATTCCCCCGGGGAGTGTGCCTAAGCCAGCAGGTGGTCATCCCCTGAGGGGTCCCAGACTGCGAGAGGGTACAGGCCGGGCTGAGGGTCCCCCTTCTGCCCCCCAAGTGTACAAATTTTTGTGCACCGGGCCTCTAGTATATATATAAAGCAACTGTTATGACTGAATGACTGAAATGACCAGAACGACCAGACAACCGGCTGGTAGCTATGATGTGCACTGACCCATACCTTGCTGCTGTGGCCCTGACAGCCCTGAATCTGGTTCACCTGCACCCCGGACCCAGACAGGAGGGAGGAGAAAGCCTGATAACTTGTGGAATCAGCCACGCCTTAGCTTGTTGTGGGGGCCCTGACAGTCCTGAATCTGGATCACCTGCACTCCAGACCCAGACAGGAGGGAGGAGGGAGCCTGATTCCTCGTGGAATTGGCTGTTGTTTAGCTTGCTGCTGGGGCCAACCTCCCATGGTCCCTTCCCCTGTCCAGCCACCCTCCCACGGTCCTACCCCCTGTCAGGCCAGCCCCCTCGATCAGCCCCGATCACCGGCCAGGCTGAGGGACCCCACTTGTGCATGAATTCATGCACCCAGTCTCTAGTTTTATAATAATAATAAAACATTATTTGATTTTTCATTCCCATTTTCTGATGAGCACATAGTGGAGTTTTCCTGAGGCTTCAAGATGTGGAATGATGTTCTATTATGACAGATAATAGGATATATGCTGATGTATTCTTCTGTTTTAAAATTTTCTCAAATTTATTTTTAAATATGGCAAATACAAATAGAGATGAACACTTTTTTGTTCCACAATAATTTTTAAGATGATAAAAGGGATTCTAAGACCAAAACGTTTGAGAACTGCCACCTTAAATGATGCTTTAGTGCTTTGATAAGTAAATACCCATTGAAAAATTGTGAAAATTATAACTGTACTCACAGTGGGGCTTGAAATTACTAAGATTCTTACTATTCAAAATATAGTTCATGTAGCAGGAGTATCAGCGTAACTAGAAACTTGTGAGAAATACAGAAACTTGGGGTCAGCGCAGACTGTCTGAATTTAAATATTTTAAAAAGATCCCCACATTATTTATATGGACATTATAATCTGAGAAGCACTGACTTAGATAATTAGCCTTTTTTATTATGTTTGTATTTGCCCTACATCATTTTGATGTTATGTAACAGAACACAAACTTGTTTTTTCCCCTTTCACTTTGAGCATTATACCATTGTTTCATTTACCCTTGTAGAGAAGTTCATAACAGGTATAGCATCTCAAGTTACAGGTGGAAAAACTGAGAAACAAAAAGTTGGAGAGGTCTGACTGTGTCTCAAAGTTAAGTCAAATGTCAAATTGGGAAGAAAATGCAGAGCAGCTGACTCATCACTGATACTAGTACACCTCCCACTAAAGGACAGGAGTAGAATAGGCTCAAGCTCACAATGTGGAAATACATTTAAACAGGATCTCAGGATTTTGTAATTGTAAAGGACTTAAGTAGTATTCCATTAAGAACATCTCCAAACATTAAGTAGATCCATTCATTCAATGATAAACATATTTAAAGGCTCCCTTCTCTGTACTCCCATGGTGCTCTATGTTTTAGTCTACTGAAATATTGATCATTTTATATTGAAATTTTGGTTTATGTGTCTATTGCACAAGCTGGATTCTGATTCTTTTAAAAAATATATATTTTATTGATTTTTAGAGAGAGGAAGAGAGAGGGATCGAGAGATAAAAACATCAGTGAGAGAGAAACATCATCTTTTTGGCTGCTTCCTACATGTCCTCTACTGGAGATCCAGCCTGAAACCTGGGCATGTGCCTTGACTGAGAATCCAACCAGTGACCTCTTGATTCATGGGTCAATGCTCAACCACGGCTCCACACTGGCCAGTTTGGACTCTGATTCTTAAGATCAAAGACTATGTCTTACTTTTCTTTCACCCGTACTCCTTACCCCAGTATTGTACACATAGAAAGTGCTTAATAAATACTATAAATTTAACAATTTATAGTTAAATGCTATAAACTGGTTGGCGTAAACAACATAAATTCATTTTCTCACAGTTCTAAAGGCTGTAAATCTAAGATCAAGATGCCAGTATGGTTGGTTTCTGATGAGGATTTCCTTCCTGGCCTGTAGATGGCCTCCTTTTCATTGTGACCTTACATGGCAGAGAGGGAAAATGTTCTCTGTCGTTTCTTCTTATAAGGGCCCTAATCCCATCATAAGGTCACTACCCTCATGACCTCATTTAAACCTAATTATCTCCCAAGGTTTCAGCTTTAAATACCATTATACTGGGGTTTAGGACTGCAACATGTGAATTTGGGGGGATACAACAACCTGTAACAAGTATATATTAAATAAATGAGGTCAAATGGATAAAAAGATTTCAAGAAAATGGAGTAAAAAAGTTAAGAAACACTAACTAAATTGTAATTGAAAAACTATGCAACTTTCTGGAAAAATAGGTGCTGCAAAACTAAGCTCTACCACTTTGGTTTGAGCACAGATAGACTGTTGAGGTTCACCTAATTTTAACCTTTCAAAATTTTTCTTCTTCCTGATTCTGATCTCCAAAGTTCCAAATTCAGTAGTTTACCAAAGTATTAGTGAACAACTAAATACCCCAAATAACTTTACTTTTACTTAGAAAAGTAAATTGAACCATGACCTCCTGATTCATAGGAACTGTGGTCACACCCCAGCCTCTGCCGAGGCTCCTAGACTGCACTGCCCCCTGTCCTCTCCCTGCCTCTGCAGAGGCATGGCCCCTGGACCGCCGGCCTGCGCTGCTGCCTCTGTAGCTGCCTCTGCAGAAGGGGCAGGACCCCGCAGCCCTCTCTCCCCAGCACTGGGACCTCCAGGACCACACCGCCCCCTCTCCTGCCGCCTCTGCAGAAGGGGCGGGGCCCTGCAGCCCCCTCTCCCTCCACCTCTGCGGAAAGGGCCACAGATCTGGGACCTACGGGCAGCTTTGCCCGGGCCCCAGCTTTGTCAGGAAGGACATCCAGAATGTCATCCAGAAGACATCTGGTCTATCTGGTCTAATTAGCATATTGCACAGATAGCAGCTGAAGTTTCAGAGGGATATCTCAGGTGAGGGGAGTTCCAACTGAGAATGCTGGGGTCTAAACCCCAAGCTGGAATCTCCAAACCAGAGCACCAGAACTGAGAAAGGTGCCCGCATAACATCTGGCTGTGAAAATCAGCAGGGTTGCTGCCTGCCAGGGAGAAAGGCTGGAAAGGCAGGTACCCCCTAAATGGCCAATGCACAAAATTTCATGAGCAGCCACTTAGCTAGGGCTCCGGCAGAAGGAGGGCACAGTGGACTAGAGCTGTGTGAGGAAAATCCAGGGTTGCGGGAGGTGGGGTGAGAGCTCGGAAGGCAACCACCTTGGTTTAATGTGCTGAGTCATTCGCTCATACTGCAGAGGACATCTTTCTACTGCAGACCTTCACCACCCAAGCAGCTTTTGCCTGGGGAGGGGGAGGGAAGCAATTATCCCACCCTCTTGAAAAACCTATCCCCCATCCTGGGGAGTCTAATCAAGACTGAATAATAATCTGACTGCAGGCAGAAGAGGATCTCTGGAGGCTTTGAGTCTTGCCTGATCTTCTGGGTCCAGGACTAGGAAAAGCAGACCTTCTTGGTGCACATCTTGGTCATTTTCAAAAGCACCCAGTCCCAGCATAGGAAGCCACAAGCTGTGGATTGCTGATAGCCCCAAAGAGGGTATTTAGGGCTTGTCACAAACAGTGTCTGACATTGTCCTGCACTGGAGCCTGAGAGACATAGCCGATCTACCTAATACATAGACACAAACCCAAACAGGCAGCCAAAATGGGGAGACGAAAAACAACCCCAAATGAAAGAACAAGAGAATTCTTCAGAAGAAGAGACAAACAAAATGGAGAATAGAGATTTATCTGACATAGAGTCCAGAATAATGATGGCAAAGATTAGATGAGAAATCTAATCTTCAACAGCATGAGAAAAGATATAGTAACTAGGAAAAAAGACCATCTATACTAATAATAGACTAGGGCCATCACGACCAGACAGACAAGTGGTCACCATAAAGGAATCCCACCTGGATCAGGGGCGTGGCCGGCCTTCAAACCACCGGTGGCCTCTAGCTCAGGCTGGCCCAGTGCCCCAGAGGGGATCCCTGCCACAATCGGGAGCACTGCAAACCGCTGGCGGCCCCTCGCCCAGGCTGGGGTGGCGCTGGGAGCTGGGCATGTGTGGTGTTTTAAAAATAAAGAGCCCTGACCAGTTTGGCTCAGTGGATAGAGTGTCAGCCTGCGGACTCAAGGGTCCCAGGTTCGATTCTGGTCAGGGGCACGTACCTTGGTTGCAGGCACATCCCCAGTGGTGGGTGTGCAGAAGGCAGCTGATCGATGTTTCTCTCTCGTAGGTGTTTCTAACTCTCTATCCCTCTCCCTTCCTCTCTGTAAAAAAATCAATAAAATATATTTTAAAAAATAAAGTAAAATAAAAATAAAGAGCAGCTTCTTGAAGTGCAGTCACCAAGGCTCAGCTCCGCACAGGCACACTGGGCCCACTGACAGGCGCGGGAAAGTGGAGTCGGGGCGGGAGCTCCACACAGGCACACTGGGCCCAGCGCGTGTGACTGGGCGGCCTCAGGGCTTGTGCAGATGGATGGATCGCGCTGGACAGACTGTGCTGGACAGCGCTGGTGGGCTGCGTGGAGGGCCACAGAGGTACGGAGCTATTAGGGCAGTGGCCCGGGGGGTCAGCGAGGCTAGGGTGCCAGGTAGGCCCCAGGTCCTTGGGTGCTGCTGGGGAAGTGTGACCATCAAGAGAGGGAGAAAAAGCCTTTCTTTCTGGAAGAACATGGATGGTTTAATGGTGCTCGACTGCAGGCTTCACTGTGGGGCTTTAGGCCCAGACGTGGGCCAGGACGTGGCCTTGGCAGCTGGACTCACCCCCAGCATCGCCTCTTCATGACTTCACAACATCACCTGCAAGTGACCATTGCTGCTGGTCTGTGGGCCCCGGTGAGTCGGCACCATGCGTGCTCAGGGCAGGGCTCTCTGTGTTTCCATTGAAAGGACACTGTATGTGATGGGTGCTGTTGGTTCCTTAAGGTTGAAATGGGGCAGCCTGAACTTGCTTACAATGAGATCTTCTCAGGCTCAGGGAACCAGCAGCCACTGGAGTGCCAGCTTGGCCATCCCACATAGCCAGACACCACCAGGAAGCACAGAAATGCCAAAACCCCAATGGAACCCACTGAAAAACAGACCCCAGTTCACATACTGGAGCAGAAACAAGAAAACAGTGGCACTTGTTGGACCTCAGCTGGGACTGTGCCCGTGGGTCTGTCTGCAGGGTCCCTGCACCCTGGCAGTGGCCCCATGGCCAAGGAAGCTCTACAAGCCTTGATTCTGGAGTTACAGATCTTACAGGTGCACAAAGGTGGAGTCGAAAATAGCAAGGTTAGACTGTGTGTGAGTGTGCGCATTTATACACATATGTCCATTTCCACCAGTCTTTTTCTGAGCTGTTTGAGAGCATGCTCTATACATGACAGGATGCCTGGATACTCCCCTGTGTATTTCCCCAAAGCAGACACTCCTACATAACAATTCTCCACCCAAACATGTGAGGAAATCTCCATTCAAATGGTATTAAGGTTCAATCCACAGACCCCGTTTGAATTCAGACAACTGTGTCAACAATGTTTCCCACTCTCCAACCCCAGGATCCCATCCACCTACGATAAATCCTCTGTCATTCCTGTCCCTGACAGTTTTTCAGTTTTAATTAAAAATCATAGACTTTTGCCCTAAAAAATTAAAGAAATAAAAATAAAGATCCACTGGTGCTACGAGTTAGGAGCCAGCAGTCCCAGATTGTGAGAGGGAAGTCTGACTGCCGGTTTAGGCCCGATCATGCAGGGATCGGGCCTAAACCGGCAGTCAGACATCCCCTGAGGGGTCCCAGATTGGAGACTCCTGGGCTGAGGGACAACCCCCTCCCCATGCATGAATTTCATGCACCAGGCCACTAGTTTGGAAATAAAGAATGACATAACACTAATAACACATTGGAAGGAATACACAGCAGATTAGGGAAAGCTGAGGATCAGATCAGTGAGTTAGAAGACAGAGTAGGAAAAATATCGCTCTATCTGAGAACAAAAAAGAAAAAAAAAAGCCCTAACCGGTTTGGCTCAGTGGATAGAGTGGTGGCCTGCAGACTCAAGGGTCCCAGGTTTGATTCCAGTCAAAGGCATATACCTTGGTTGTGGGCACATACACAGTAGGGAGTGTGCAGGAGGCAGCTGATTGATGTTTCTCTCTCATCAATGTTTCTAACTCTCTATCCCTCTTCCTTCTTTTCTGTAAAAAATCAATAAAATATATTTAAAAAAAGAAAAAAAGAACAATTAAAAAACTGGAGGGCAGCTTAAGGGAGCTGTGGGACAACATGAAACATAACAATATCCACATCATAGAAGTACCAGAAGTGAAGACAGTGTGCTAGGGATAGAGAACCTATTTGAAAAAATACTAGCAGAAAATGTGCCTAACCTGGTGAAGGAAAAAGTCATACAAGTTCAGGAGGCACAGAGAGCCCCAAGCAAGAAGAACCCAAGTAGGTCCACACCTAGACACATTATAATTAAAATTCCAAAAATTAAAGACAAAGAGAGAATCTTAAAGGCAGCAAGAGAAAAGCAATTTGTTACCTAAAAAGGAGCTTCCATAAAATTGTCAGCTGATTTCTCATCAGAAACTCTACAGGCCAGAAGGAAATGGTATGAAGTACTTAAGGTAATGGAAAGCCAGGATCTGAAACCAAGATTACTATATACAGTGAGGCTATCATTCAAAATAGCTGGTGAGATAAAGAGATTCCCAAACAAAAAAGAGTTAATATGCGAGGTTTGTGGCTATAGACGCACATGGTGTGTGGGGGAGGTCCTCTGCTTGCGTCTATAGCTGCTTATAGTGTACAAAGAGTTAAAAGGAAGGAAATTCTGCCTGGCCTGTGTTTCTCAGTGGTTGAGCATCAACCCAGGAGCCAAGAAGTCACTGGTTTGATTCCCTGTCAGGGCACATGCTCTGGTTAAGGGCTAAATCCCCAGTAGGGGGTGTCCAGCAGGCAGCCTATAGCTGATGTTTCTCTATTACCATTGTTTCTATCTCTCTATCCCTCTTCTTTTCCCTCTCTCTAAAAAGAAATAAAACCATATATATTTTTTAAAAGGAAGGAAATTCTGACACATGCTACAACTTGGATGAATCTGAAAGCTGTTATGCTAAGTAAAATAAGCTGGACCCAAATGGACAAATATTCTATGATCATACTTATATGTTGTTCTGGAATATTCAAAATCCTAGAGACAGAAAGTAGAATTGTAGTTACCTTGGACTGAGAGGAAAGGAATGGGGAATTAGTGTTTAATGGGGTAGAAAGTTTCAGTTGGAGAAGATGAAAAAGTTTTGGAGACTTATGGTAATTGGTGGCTGCACAACACGGAGGTTCTTAATGCCACAGAACTGTGCACTTAACAATAATTAAAATGCTACATTTATGCTATGTATATTTTACCACAAAAATAATAGTGTCAATAATGAGTCAAATCTTTAAAAAATGGTTTAAGTTATGTGACCCACCAATGTCCTCTTTTTTCATGAAATCTTGCCCCTGGGTCCCCCTTCCTCTTCTCTAATGTGGCTGTACTGATCTCCAGAGACCCAGTGTCATCCAAGGATTTCCCTTTCCAGCGCTATTGTTAGAGCCACTCCTTTCTTAATGTATTTATTGAGTTACTCCCTTGTTTTGGTGGGTAATATTATTTATGAAAGGATACATGAGTATTAAATCTTATGAATCCTTGCATGTTCCAAAATGTCTTTATTTTGCCCTTTGCTGAATTGCACTTTAGTTTTCCTCAGGATATTTAAGGCATTTCTCCATTTGCTTCTGACATCCATCCAAGTCAATGCTTTCTAGTTAATTTATCACATCTCAGCCTCTATATATGATCTCTGTCTCTCAGGTTTTATTGATTTCTAACTTGAAGATTGTTTCCATATGCATATACAGTCCTCATTTCTCAAACCTCTCCCATCTGGAACAATCCTGTCATACTGATACCGCAGCATGACAAAAAGCATCTCTCAGGCAACAAACAAAGGAGAGAATACTTTTGTTGCTGGAGAAATCAATGATTAGCATAATTTTGAAACATAACGGGGACATCAAGAGTGCTAATGTTGCTAAAGGTGTAAAAGAAACAATGATCACAGGCAGTTGAAGAGGTAGAAAAACTTGTTGATTTGGATAAATGAAAAACAACCAGTGGCAGCATTTCAGAGGCATTGATTTATGACTAAGCAAAGATGCTGTATGCTGACTGGAAAGGTACCCCTGGAATGAGTGCTGAAAGTGATTCCTTTAAGGACAGTAGGTGGTGGTTTGATAACTTTAAGAAAATAATTGTTTATTTGTAGATTAAACACTACATTAGACATTCATTGTATATAAGAAAAGTTAAAACAGGGAATCATTTGGGGGTATGAAACAGATTAATTCAGTTTACATGATTTCTAATAGGAAGAAATGATTCAGTTTTCAAACAAATCACTTCTGGAACAGCCTTCCAGAATGAAATTAAGTCTGTATTTGTAAAATTAATAATACCATTGTTGAATACCATCCACTGATGCTTTTGCCCTTGTTTACCTACTAGTTTGATCCTTTGCTTTTTGCTGTTCCCAGGAAATTGTTGGAACTCCATAACTATAATCCGACTGTATAAAAAGGGCTTAGGAAATTGTCCATTATCTTTAGTTTTCCCTGTTTTTTTTTTAAGCTTCATTTCAAAATTGCTTTGGAATTGGATTCATTATTTTTGTTCTTAGAAAATAAAATGTACATCCCCAGAAGAGCAAAACATCAAGTAAATAAAAACTCCTATTTGTTTGAAAACTTAATTTGTTAGCTATTTTATGTATTACTTTCAAGTTTCCATTGTAAACTGTTATTATTAACCAAAAGTTAAGTCTTTGAAGAGACTACATGATTGTGTCTCTCACAGCCTGACACTGAGAATTAATAAAACATATTTCATTTAACTTTTTTGTTTTGTTTGTTCACTTTGTGCCTTTATATGTATTCCCATGTAAGTGTTTTCAGTTTTTAAATAAATATTTATTACCCAGATCTATATTTGGATGCATGCATAATTAACATCACCTTCAGTTAAACCTTCGCATTTTGCAAAAAATGGCAGAAATTGACCTTGATATTTTTCAGGAGGACAAATTCATAAATATGAAAACAGAAAAGAGAATCCTGTACAAGAGAGCAAATGACTCAGTGCAGCTTCTACAGTGAAATGAAGATAATCTACAAGGCCGGCACATTTCTGAAAAGTACAGTAAATTATACAATACCACAAATAAGCACAGATTAATATGAGCCTCTAGGTTTTTTCTTGATGCTGGCAATTTGTATATATCTAAGCCCTCATGTGCCTTGCCGTCAGTAGGTTTTTTCCATAAGAGCTAAACATTAGAGAGACCTCCCTGGTGCAATTGTCATTTAAAATTCTACTTCTGCTGTATTACCCATGCTTTGTGTGGAAAGAAGTAAAACTGATCTTTATTATTTTTCTTGTAAAGGGAGAGTTAGAGAAAACATTGATGAAGGAAATCTATAACTAACTTCAAAAAAAGGCCACTATTTGATCTTCCTGACTGAGGAAAACTTTTCAACAGAGCAGTTAGCCATTAGACCAGTAGGTTGGTTGCAGTTGCATCATGCTTTTTTTTCTAACTTATCTTTTGACAAGCAGAGAAAGGCTACATGGTTAAGAAAGGAAGACCTAAGAAGTTAAAGAAAGTACTGGATAACATGTAAATAAAGACAGAGGTGTGATCTCAGCATGCTCTGGGTTTGTCCCAGGAGAATACTCTGTGATTCGCAGGGCCCTTTCTCAGTGGGCTCAGCCTCCTCTTTTCCTTGCAGCAGCCCCCGCAGGCTCAGTTTGTCTTCACCCATGTGTAGGTACCTCCACCACTCAATTCATCCCAGGAATTCGCACCCTCCTTCTTCTCCCTCCTCAAAACTTAGTGTAGAGAGGACCCAAAACATCAGCTGCCCTAGTATAGGCTACTCCCAATAAACAGCCCCTTTTAAGACAGGTTTATTGCATAAAGGGAAAATGCATGTGAAGAACCATATAATCAGCATGGGATGTCACCACATGATAAGCATGATACAGCGGCTGTATGTCCATGTCAAATTTTATCCTTCTGAATAACTCTGAGGCAGACATTATTATCTCTTGGTGAGGTTAGAGATTTCTCTTCAGGTGACCTGAATGCCTACAATCTTTATACTATACCATGTCCCTCTGGCCCAAGTGACAGTGCCTAACAAAGCCCAGACTTTCCGGCTTCCAACCAGAGCTCTCTATTGCCTCTGCTTCTTACACAGCACTCCCTGCTGCTCAGCAGTCACCACCAAGAAGGACATGCTGTGCTCGTTGTTACCTGAGAAGATTTCAGTTTCAGGTGATAATCTCCTGGGAGCACCCACAGGCCTTGCTGGTCTTGGCCTGTGCCAGGAGAGAGTGGATAGCATTTTCCTCCACTATTCCTCAGCATATGTCATCCCTAATTTGCACTCCCCCACCTCTAGTGGCTAATGACTTTGGGGCTTTTAAGGTAATTAGGTTAAGAGTCCTCAAAAGCAGAATTGGATATGTCTTTTCCATTCAAATGCTGATTCTTTGAAATGAAGGTTGACTGGCAAAGAACATCTTAATGATGGTTATAAGACCCTGGTAGGCATGTATTCTTATTCTTCCAATAATCTCAAGTTATTTGTTGAATGTAAACTAGTGTATTTTTGTATGACAGAGATGATTATGCAGTTGTGAGTTACAGCACAAAACCAACCCCCCCACTCATCACCACAGGAGTCATTTGTCATTTTGCTTAAGAGCAATGAGGCAATGAGTATAAGTGAAAAGAACTATGTCACAACAATTTGAGTGGGGGCGGGAAGGGAGGCACTAATACCTCGACTTTTGTGTTCATGTAACAAAATGTCACTCAGGGGAGACAGACAATTCCCACTTTTGTATTCATCTGCCACGTGAACTTACCTTTTTTTTTTTAATTAAACCTTTATTGTTCAGATTATTACAGTTGTTCCTCTGTTTTCCCCCCATAGCTCCCCTCCACCTGGTTCCCACCCCACCCTCTTCCCTTACCCCACCCCCACTGTCCTCATCTATAGGTGTACAATTTTTGTCCAGTCTCTTCCCTCACGCCCCACACCACTTTCCCCCCTAGAATAGTCAGTCCACTCCCTTTCTATGCCCCTGATTCTATTATATTCACTAGTTTATTCTGTTCATCAGATTATTTATTCACTTGATTTTTAGATTCACTTGTTGATAGATGTGTATTTGTTGTTCATAATTTGTATCTTTACCTTTTTCTTCTTCTTCCTCTTCTTAAAGGATACCTTTCAGCATTTCATATAATACTGGTTTGGTAATGATGAACTCCTTTTGCTTTTTCTTATCTGTGAAGCTCTTTATCTGAACTTCAATTCTGAATGATAGCTTTGCTGGGTAATGTAATCTTGGTTGTAGGTTCCTGCTGTTCATCACTTTGAATATTTCTTGCCACTCTCTTCTGGCCTGCATAGTTTCTGTTGAGAAATCAGCTGACAGTCGTATGGGTACTCCCTTGTAGGTAACTGACTATTTTTCTCTTGCTGCTTTTAAGATTCTCTCTTTGTCTTTTGCTCTTGGCATTTTAATTATGATGTGTCTTGGTGTGGTCCTCTTTGGATTCCTTTTGTTTGGGGTTCTCTGTGCCTCCTGGACTTGTAAGTCTATTTCTTTCACCAGGTAGGAGAAGTTTTCTGTCATTATTTCTTCAAATAGGTTTTCAATATCTTACTCTCTCTCTTCTTCTGGCACCCCTATAATTCGGATGTTGGTACGCTTGAAGTTGTCCCAGAGGTTCCTTACACTATCTTCATATTTTTGGATTCTTTTTTCTTTTTGTTTTTCCAGTTGGGTGTTTTTTCTTCTTCGCATTTCAAATCTTTGACTTGATTCTTGCGATCCTCTAGTCTGCTGTTGGAACTCTGTATAATATTCTTTATTTCAGTCAGTGTATGCTTAATTTCTAGTTGGTTCTTTTTCATAACCTCAAGGGTCTCACTAGATTTCTTGAGGGTCTCACTAAATTTATCGGCAGTTTCTAGAAAAATTCTTGAAAAACCTTAGAAGTGTGGTTTTGAACTCTATATCCAGTAGTTTGCTTTCCTCCATTTCTGTCATTTGTGACCTGTTTCTTTGTCTCTGCATTTTTTATGCTTCCCTGTGTTGCTAGAGTGGCTTTCTGTGCTAAGTGTCCTATAGGCCCAGTGGCTCAGCCTCCCCAATTACCTGAGGTGGTCACTGTGGGTGCACCCCTTTGTGGGATTTGTGCACAGTCTTGTTGTAGTTAAGCCTTGATTGTTGTAGGTATCAGTGGGAGGAATTAACCTCCAGGCCAATTTGCTGTGAGAATCAGCTGTGTCTGCAGAGCTGTGGGAGAACTTCTATGCTGGAGACACCCTTCTGGGGCAAGACTTGCTTCAGTGGGGCGTTGGTGCTCACTGAGTTTGCCCCCTGAGTGTGTCCCTTATGGATCTGAGGAGTTGTAATCTGGATGGTCCCACTCTGACCACTGGGTACATTGGCTGTTGAATCTCTACAGAGGTGCTAATTTAGCCTCTACCTGAGGCTACCCAGCAGGAGCTATGGAGAGATCTGCAGGTTCCTCTTCTTTGTTTGAGGTTTGGAGGTGCCCAGATGAGGCCCAGCTGTGAAGCAATGCAAGCTGCTGTGGGACCTTGGGCCTTCTTTTGGGAGTTCTGGGTCTCTCTGGCCCAGCTGCAGTTTGTTAGGTATTTTTCAGATTGTAAAGGGCCAGACCTTTCACATGCAAAAGCCTCTGCACACAGCTTGGGTGGGGCAGGGTCTCAGGGGATCAACAGGGTGGAGCAAGCAGCTATGGCTGCTCCTCAGTCCTACCCTAAGAGGTCCCGTGTCTCAGTGTCCAGCGGTAATCGCTGCAAGCACCTCTGAGAGAAAGCCTCCCTCAAGTTCCGCCTGATGCCAGACAGACTAGTTTCTCCCCGTTTGAGTCTGGGTCCCCAGGGACTCGCCCGGAACTGGAGTTCAGAGCAGTCGGGAGCTTGAGACTCCCTCCTGATGGAAAAAGACAACCGCATCCTCAGTTGCCAGTCCTTTCCACGTGCGTCTCCGTACCTCTGCACTTTACTTCCACACCTCCTCTGAGTCTCAGTGTCCTTTTCTCTTTCCTTCTAGTTGTAGAATTTCCACTCAGCCAGCCTTCCTGTGGTTCTGGATGATGTCCATTTTGTCTTTTAGTTGTATTTTTGAAGTGGTTGTGCAAGGCAGCAATTTCCGGTGTTTCCCTATGCCGCCATCTTGGTTTCTTGAACTTATCTTTTGAGGGTCCCAAAGAACATGGTTCCAATGTGCCGGCTGTAGCGGGTAGAGGCAGGAAAGTGGCATCTTTGTCAGCTTGGGCTGTTGTAGCAAAATACCACAGACTGGGTGGCTTAAACAAGAGAAACTTAAACCTCACAATTCTGGAGGCTAGAAGCCCAAGATCAGACTGCTGGTGGATTCGGCTCCTGGTGGAGAGAGAGAGGAAGTGAGCTCTCTGGTCTCTTCTTATAAGGACACTGATCCCATCACAGGGCCTCTACCCTCATAGCCTAATTATCCAAAACCCCAATTCCATGTGCCATCACACTGTGGATTAGGGTTTCAACATATGAACTTGAGAGAGACACAGACAAATATTGAATAGCAGGTGGGGTAGCACTGGAAGAGGCTCCGGTGATGGGTGGTGGTAGAGACTGCAGGGACCCTCAGAGCCACAGTGGAAACAACTCAGCAGTGGGTACCACTGTAGATGGTTCTAATAGGAACTCTGGTGATGGAGGAAACACAACTGCTGTGAACCCCATGGAGGAACCAGCGGAGTGTCCTGGTGATCCCCATATATAATTAATGAACAAGTAGGGGGGGGGGGTTACACAATCATGAGTGTTAACATAAACAAGCAAAATAAAGATTATTAACATAAACATGACTCCTTTTAAACTATCTTGCTGGTGTTGAAAAACACTGTTTACAACTATCAGAAAGAAATGTGGATGTAATTGATCTCCACCACCATTTAAATGGGAGAGATAATTATTCCTGTTCCTATGAATCAGAGTTTGTGGTAGAAACGGTCACAGTGATCCTCTGTGGGTTTAATCCCAAGCTGAGCATCTGCATTAGTGTTTGAGCCCCAATTCATATGTGTAATATTTACCTTTATTGATTTGCCAGTGCCTTTGCACTAGCAAACACTAATCCTAGTCACCAAAACCATTATAAAGAGCAATTGCATAAATGCCGTCACATAGCTGTCTGCTTTCCATCACTCCCAGGTCCTCAGCAGGCAGCCTCACTCCACAATTGTCTGTTCCAGCCCCACCTCTCTGAGTCTTTTGAACCTCCATATGTTGTTGGCATCTCTCCCTTGGTCCCTTGTGCACCAAAGCCCTTTGCTCATATAATGTTAATTGTGAACATGGCACTTTTTCAAAAGATTCTCAGATCAAGTTTTAGCTCAAGTCTCTCTCCTTGGGTCTTCAAATTGTCACAGTTTCAATCTGGCTATCCTGAGATTAGCAATGCTAGCTGTGGACTGCAGCATCCTGGGTGATTCCCTCCCTCCTCAGGGCCTCTGCTTTTGTTCACACTAACTTTTCCCCAGACTCTGTTAATGACATAGTCCTACCTGGAAAAAGGTAAATTTACTTGTGTTTTCCCAAAGGACTGAAAAACACCTGAGTGTTTTGGGGTTGAACTTCCTCTCCTATGGCACAAGGTAAGTGGGGCTCAAGCTGTAAATACACTCCATTCATTGCCAGAACACCTTTTAATTTTACTAAAAATATGCTTATCAGCAGACAAGTATTTAGTGCCTGGTATCATAGTGGGGTAAAAGTATCAGACATGCTCCCCAAGGTCGAAGATTTGACAATCTGGCCAAACCTGAGAAAAATGAGAACTGACAATAAAGTGTTTCAAAAGCTGCCTCTTCTTTCTCTTTCCATCTCAGACTAACACCTTAAATATAGTTGTCTCTGCAAAATTTTCTCCTTTTTGTTCTTGTCTCCTGTCTCTTAACTCTCTAACCCTGTATTGTCACTACATAATCTAGGTAATTCTCATTTTGCCTCCAAACCTTTTCTCTGTGTAACCTTCAACACGTTACTTAATCTTGTTGTGACCTCATTCTTTTATACAGTGCAGTAGTCCTCCTTTATCCACAGGTTCCTCCCACCACGGTTTAGGTTACTTGAGATCAACTGTGATCTAAAAATATTAAATGAAAAATTCCAGGACTATATAAATCATAAGTTTAAATTTCTCACCAGTCTGAGCAACATGATAAAATCTCTCACTGTCCCTCTCCATCCTGCCCAGCATGTGATTCATCATTTTGTCCAGCTTACCCACAGTGTATATGCTTCCTGCCCATTAGTCATTTAATAGACAACTCTGTTATCAGATCAACTGTCATGGTATTGATATTGTTGTATTTAACCCAGTTATTAATAAACTGGAAAGGAACAAAGGGAAGGCCAAATAATATAGGCATGCCCAGTGAGGTCTGGGTTACCTATCAGTCACACCTGAGAGCAGGTCATTGGCCAGAATAGGCATAGCCACTGCAAGGGCACGAAATCTAAGATACAGAAGCTCCTGAACAAAGGAGTTTCCTCTCTTGCCTCTCTTGCTCTCTGGGCTCCTGGCTCTGTGTGGCAGGGAGCCCACTCTCTGCCTTTGCCCCCACGGCCCTCAGCGATGTTTACCCCACACACAATGGACTGATGGACTGGAACTAGCCTGATATTCTGTCAGACACAACTCCACCATGGAATGAAACTCTGGCCACTGGCTTTGCTTCTAGCTCTACTGAAGCCCCAGCTGTACCTCTTTCAGGACTAGATTAAGGAAAATGGGACTTTTGAAACCCAGCCTGTAATTCCATGCAAATAAAACTGAACCACATCTTATTCTCCCATGGGGTCTACAAAAATTCTTATTCCAGAAGCAACCCCAGAACCCCACTCCCAGTAGCAAAGGAGAAGGGCAATCCAGGCAATCTACAATAAAAGTATCAGTACTTAGGTTTAAGGAACCCATATTTTACTTAATAATGGCCCTGATATTTTCCATAATGTTTATTACAGTATATTGTTATACTTGTTCTATTTTATTCTTGTTGTTTAGTCTCTTACTACATCTAATTTTTAAATTAAGCTTTATCATAGGAAAGTATGCATAGGAACAAACAGTATATATATAGTTCTCTTATATCTATGATTTCAGGCATCCATTGCGGGTCTTGGAACATATCCCCTACAGATGGGGGGGGGGGGATGTATGTAATGGGAATAATAATTAAAACTTTCTTATAAATTTGATGTGAACATTAAATGAGAAAATCAATGCAAAGAAATTAGCTTGGTTCCTGATACTTGTTAACAGCCAATACATATTAGCTATTGTTTTAAAGTTAGAATTATCATTAATTACCATCATCACCACTTTATTTGGCCACAGAAGAGATAATGGCAATAGCTCTCTTTTCCATAGTTCACAGAGTGGTGCACCATACATTCTTACCTAATAATAGACAAACATGTAAATTGACCATACCTTTGCTACGCTAACCAGCCAATCAGGAGGGTATGCAAATTAATCTAACAAAGATGGCAGTTAATTTGCATACATGGCTCCAAGCGGTGGAGCGAAGCCTGAGCAGCAAAGCCTCACGGCTCTGGGGCTGGCTCTGGCCGGAGCCCGGCCAGAGCGAAGGCCTGGGTGCCAGGTGCCAGAGTAAAACCGGTTCCAGCAGCCAGGGGAAAGGAAGGCCTATTGCACAAATCTCTTCATGCAACAGGCCTCTAGTAAGCATATAAATTGGAACAGCTACTGACATGATGGAACTCATCTGTTTGGGTACCTTTTAGCTTATGATTGATTGATTGGAGTGATTCAGAATCACAAGGGAAGGGAGCAGAGAGGGATCAGTTCCCTGGCACAAATTCTGGTAGAAACCCCAGTTTTATCGATGATACTAAGTGGCCATTCATCATCACAGGTATGCCTTTAAAAGTGAGGGTGTTGCCCTAACCAGTTTGGCTCAGTGGATAGAGCGTCGGCCTGTGGACTGAAGGGTCCCAGGTTCAATTCTGGTCAAGGGCATGTACCTTGTTTGCGGGCACATCCCCAGTAGGGAGTGTGCAGGAGGCAGCTGATCGATGTTTCTAACTCTCTATCCCTCCCCCTTCCTCTCTGTAAAAAATCAATAAAATATATATATTTTTTAAAAAAGTGAGGGTGTCACTGCTAGACGAATTTCCTTTTAGCACGTTAATATTAAATTATCTGTGTGTTGCTTTTCGGCACTTTCACATATATTTAGTCATCCCATATTACAGGTAAGAAGATTGAGACTACAAGATATGGCTGGCCCCCCTTCTTTTCTTTAATATCTCCCACTGGCCCTGGCCAGTGTGGGTCAGTTGGTTGGGTGTTGTCCCATGCACCAAGAGGTCACCACTTTGATTCCCAGTCAGAGCACATGCTGGGGTTGTGGGCCTAATCTCTAGTTAGGAGATGTGCAGGAAGCATCCCATTGATGTTTTTCTTTCTCTCTCTCTCTTGCCTTCCTCTCTCTCTAAAAAATAACAAATATGTCCCACCATATGTCATTCTTTTCTCACAGCTATTTCTTTTCACCTTAAGTATTTTCTCTTTTTCTTTTGGGCAGAGTTACCTCATTTATTATTGATACTGATTAGAGGAGACTTGTCAGTAATTTGAGACTTGATTACTTATATTATCTTCTTTTAATTCTTGGAAAATGAAAAATATATTATTTAAAGATCAATACTTTAGCATGAAAATATGTAATGTTAACTAAAAAAAGACTTTTTTCTTTTAAGGTATGTGGTAAGCAAAGTCTGGAGTGCATTGTTCAGCTTCTGTCAACCCTTAGAACACTTGTTAGGTACTCATTTTTGTAATGTCCTCTACTACACATTTTACAGTTATGTTGATGATAAGACTAAACATATCAATTAATAACCAAAAGTTTTAATAAGCATATGTATAAGTTTAAACACACACACACACATATTCACAAACATACATTTATATGTAAGAACAATATAAATGGATAGAAAAAGACTGATAAAACTCTAAATTAATCTTTTTTTGCTGTTTTAGACGAATGTTTGCTTTTTATTACACTTGTATAGCTAATTTATTTTATACTTTATAGGGTCATTTCTATGGTTTCCTGCTCAGCATAATAATTTCCATTGGTATGAGATTATTCTGATGGCTACCTACAAGGCTCTGTGATTTCAATTGTTTGAGAGACATGGTGCCATTTAGAGAATGTTAAAAAATGTAGATATTCATAGTAGGAATAGCCACAAAAGACAGTTTCCCACATTATATTGAAGAAAAAATAGACGCATAAGAATGATAATAGCAAGTTGGCATAGAAGAACCAAATCACTGTGAAGGTGGCAGCTAAAAGTTAAAATGAAGATGGTAAGTTAGTGCTCTTGTTGAGAGTTCTTACAAATCAGTGGTATAAACTTGACTGCCTCCTACCCTGATATTCACAGAAAATCAAAATAACAAAGGAATTTTTATCAAATTTTCAGATTTTACTTGGACCATTTTTAGTATATTCTCCCTTATGTTTATTCAAATATCTACCTCTTGATACCCTTTGAGGCAGGTTATTTTTAAGCAGCTCCACAGATTTTTGCTTCAGCAAGCTTTAAGACGTCTGATTTCTGTGTGTCAAAGCACACTGACAACTGTTTAAATCATAGATAGGAGAGAGCTGGTTCAATTGCTAGGGGAGATTGAGCCTTTAGGAGTTGTTGTAGTTAAAACGACAAAGAGTGAAGGAGAGAACACAGGGACTGGACTCTTGGTGTCTGTCTCCATAAGACCAGCTCCTGAGCAGGTGACTCCTCTGGAGTTGAAGCAACCCATTTGAGGGATTGTGAGGGCAATTCCTAATGAGTCAGTCTCATATCTCTCTCTCTCTCTCTCTCTCTCTCTCTCTCTCTCTCTCTCTCTCTCTCTCTCTCTCTCATTTGTCTCTGAAAAAAATACAGCAGGATTTCTCAACTTTGGCACTATTGGCATTTGGGACCAAATCATTCTTTGTTGGTGGGGGGCGGGGGAGGGCGCTATCCTCTGCATTAGACAATTTTTAGCAGCGCCCTGGCCTCTACCCACTAGATGTCAGTAGTGCCCCCCTAGTTGTGATAAAAAAAATGTCTCCAGACCTTGCCAAATGTTCACTGGGGTGAGTGCACAGAGCAAAATTGCTTCTGGCAGAGAACCACTGATATAGAACGTTGTTGGGTGTACTTATTTATTAAGAAAATTTTTCCTAAATTACTGGCTCCTAATTTTTTTTTCTTGCCTTCATAAGGGAAGTGATAAAAGTTTACAATTATATGTAACATGTATTACACATTTTTATTGCTAAATAGTTTATATAACCGTAGTGACCACCTTAAGACAACCAATTCTTTAAAAGAATCAGTCTGTAGATTACCACAGGATTCTTATTCCCATTATTTTTCTTTTGCCCTTCTTCTCCCTTACCGCAATTCTTCCAGAACCTTCCTAGAAAGTCAAAGGAAAGGAGGCAGCTATTGCTTCTGTAAGGTTGAAGATATGACACTGCATTTTTGGGAGATTGCTAAATATAAGAGAAAATATGGAAAGCAATGTGAAGAGTTATAATGTTAGACTAAAGTGTAACTAAAAATAAAGAGGAGGTAGGTGATTTGTAATATTAGACATTTTGGAAGAGAGTGACTATGTCTTCTTTATATTTGTTCTGGAGAAGAATGCATTCAAGAATGTGGATATGTGCCCTAGACCTTGGACTGCCTCAGTACACCTCTACAATTTTTCAGGAGATGACTCTCATTGAGGAATAAGAGAGGAACCATCTAAAGAAAAAATGTGAAATTACTGAGAGAAAAAAAAGAACAACAACAAAAAACAGAACCCCCAAACACTGATTTTAAATTCTTCTTTATCTTATACCTTATTCCTTAACCACTCTTAATATTATGCAGACTATGCATCAATTTTTGAGATACAATAGACATGATTGAATCTGTTTTTAGAAATCTTCAAAAGGAACAACCCAGCCTAATGCTTTTCAGTCTTATATTGTGGTTTGGGCTCCAAACTTAGTAGTAATAAAAAGTATTCTGTGGTTGTAGTCCTCCATGTCTGTATTTCCCTTGGGCAATGAGAAAAAGAAGTGACTGGATTTGGGTATTGGTAGTATCCTCTGCACTATATTTTTAATTTCACCCATTATTTTCCTTTTTAACGTAGTTTCCTTCATCTTGTTCATTAGTTGAATCTTTATTGCACAAATAACAATAAAGACCTTTTCAGAAGTCTTTATGTATCTTCTTGCTTCCTTATATGTTTTCACACCTCTGAAGCCTTTAGAAATATTAAAATTTGAAACACACTTGAAATTGAAAAAAATTTTTCGATTGGGGCAAAATCTCTATATACTTATGAAGGTTTTTTAATCCAACATGTTATTTTCTTAAAATATATTTTATTGATTTTTTACAGAGAGGGACAGAGAGTCAGAAACATCAATGAGAGAGAAACATTGATTAGCTGCCTCCTGCACACCCCCTACTGGGGATATGCCCGCAACCAAGGTACGTGCCCTTGATCGAAATCAAACCCGGGACCCTTCAGTCCCCAGGCCGACGCTCTATCCACTGAGCCAAACCAATCAGGGCCCAACATGTTATTTTAAGTGAGTATGTTCATTTCATCCCATCAACATCTTCACTCAAATCACCAAGAAATTCTGAGTTTAGGGTATGTATTTTATAGAATAATTTCCACAATTTATTACTGGATCAAATTTGACTCTAGATAACAGATTTCAACGGAGGGACTTTAATTCTTTTACATATTTTTGTTTTAGCAGGGAAAGTTGTCCAAGGGCTTGGATCTTATTTGTCCCTAATTGATGTTGACTAGAGATAAAAATATAACCAGAATAGATTTTTATAGTAACTCTATATGCATAAAACTTTAAAAAAACTTTATGATATGCCATATATTACATGGATACATGAAAAAAAGGTATCTTGAAGTTTTAGGGGGTTTCTCCTTCTAATTGTAACATAGAACATGTACTTTCCTTAATAACTTTTATTTTAAAAGATAAAGGTTTCGAAATTCTTATCCCTTTCTAACCTTTAAAATCCTGAGGTCAGTATGTAACTGCTCGCCAATGTGAGCTTGATACGATACAGTCTCTGAAAACAGAACACCGTGTGCTTGAAAATACTCTGATTCAAGTACTTACGTAGCTCATAACTCCTTTTGAGAAACTGAAAGTCGTCTATGCCAGAGACCAGAGGTTAATGGAAGAAGGATTGAATATCTTTTAATATTGTAATCACAAAGTTCCCATCAAGGCAGGCTACAAAATTTTTCTAGGCCAGACTAAAATGAACATTTAGGACCCCTAGTTAAAAATTTATTAAGAATTTCAGGAGAGTGACGGCAATCATTAAACTAAGTTAGGGACTCTTTTAAGAATGGCAATTTTCAAGAGAGATATTTTTTCCTTGTAGTTGTCTAGTCCCTCTTTCTGGTTCAGCTGGGTACTTTGTAACTCAGTGAATGTCTTTAGTTGTTTAGAACAGTCCAGGGTGATTCATTCCATGGCTTATCTTGCAGTAACAAGAAAACAAGTGACTTCTGAATAATAACATTAACCTGCAAAACACTTTTGATCCAGACCACATTTTATTAAATTTAGAAAGCATCAGCTCTAAGAAACACCATTGTTTTACCAGTATGTACTATTAAGAAAGAAAAGATGTTAGTAAATATGAAACATCGTCCATTGAAAATGAACTGTAAATTTAGAGACAGTAAACTGTTAAAGATCTTAGAATTGATGAAAGTGTGGATCTCAATAGAGAGCTCTTGCAACACGGAGCTACCTACCATTAGACCCTACCAAATGAAGCTGAGAAGCTCTTTCGTTCATAGAAATGAGGCATGGAGGGTTAAGGAGATGTACTAAGGTCACCGTGTCTCATGGGTAGAGTAATAGGGTAGACCACTGGTGCTGAACTGAAAGCTTTCCCCCTACAACTCAGCTGCTGTCTCAACAGGGTTAGAGAAGGTCAATTGTAAAGAAAGAAGAATTGACAAAAACTAGATGAGAAAAGAATAAACATGCACATGAACATTAATGTATTTTACTATATATAGTATATGTATATTATATATAGTAAATATATATGTGTGCATATGTGGTATATGTGGTGTATATATTATACACATATGTATATATTTTAATACATATACGTGTATTTTAAATGGCATTTGGGAAGCAATATTTTTGTGTGAAGTTTAATCAATTTATGCCTCATTTAAATTAATTTTGATCTGTTGATTACATATATATTTTTTCAGGCTGTTGATTTACATATGCATACACACATGCAATATATCTTTTTTGAATGAGTAGTATGGTGTATAAACATCATAAAAGTTTAATGTAAGCCACCAATCAACATCATAAATGTTTAATGTAAGCTACAGAGCCACTGATGACTATCTGCAACAAGAGTTAAGTTTCTGATTTTCCACTTGGAGCATCTTGTGCCTTTGCTGTGGTAAGAATTCTGTCCAAGCACCCCGAAGGACAGGTGCTGGTGATGGTCTTTGGCACTTACCCTGGCAGACTGAGCTTCTTTTCCTTGAGTACTTGTGTGATTACAAGTAGAAGAAGCCCCAGTAGAGGCTGGACAATGCTACCACCCCAGCAATGAGGTCAAAGAAGCCCTCACAGTAGAAGTGCCAGGCACAGTTGACGAGGTAGAGCTCCTGGTAGATGCCCAGGAAGAAGAGGTAGTGGGCGGTGATGGTCTTCGCCTCCCCAGTCTTGCTGATCATGAAGAGCTGCAGAAGGATGGCCACCGATTCCTGGTAGATAGAGAAGGTCCACAGAATCTTAAGAGGAGAGAAATCACGATTGACTAGAAATGAGCGGTCCTCCCACAGGGACCACCAGAAACTCCACTCAGAAGGTATCATGGTTTCCATCATAAGTTGCCTTAAACTTCATGTAGATCAGGTACACTGTTACATAGGAGCAGGCAATGCAGATACGCTTCCTAGATGTACTATGCACTGAGTGGCCAGATTATTATGACCACCCCAATCAGTACTTCACTGACACTTCCAAAAATATGAACATTGAAAACTTCCTAAGCAAATACCCTCAAGGTTTTATTATTATTTGCATAACTAGTTCACTTCATTGTACTGATGGGGTGGTCATAATGATCTGGCCACTCAGTGTATAATGAAATAAATGAAGTAAAAAGATCCAGGTATGGAGTTGTGAAGACCAGTGCAAAGAGAAGCTGGCTTTTTCCAGAAATACTGGTGCGGGAGCGTGTCTTCCAGCTCTTCAGCAGCAGGATGAGGATGGCTAGGTGGGACAGGTTCAGGTCAGCAGGGAGATGCTCACGGTGGCACCAGGGGCCCCTGGGAGGAAGCTGCGAAGATGGCGAGAGCGGGCGACGTGGCCAGGGACATGGCCAAACTCCCCCTTTTCTTTTTCATTTTGCTTTTCTTTTGCTTCATATTTGGAGAGGAAGAAAAGACATCCATTCTATTATACCTTAATTTTCATCTTGTAGCTGTCACCTGATTGTCATTGGCACCAATGTTATGCCAACAGGAACTCCCAATTTGGGGTGCAGTAAAGAAGGAAACATTTTATTCAGTGCAAACAGCTCAGTTGTGATGTTGCATGCTGTAAGGAGGCCCTGGGGTGAAGTACCTCTCAGTCCAGACAGCTCTGCTCTGCTCTACCCCACCTGCTCCAGGTCTTCCTGCCCTGTGCCAGTTGGCTCCAGGGAGATGTCTTTGGTGTTTTAGCTGCAGTGAGAAACACAGTCTTCAGTCTTTGGTGGAAGAGTAAGTGCAATGTCCCAGCCAGAGGGAAGCCGTTTTAGACAGAGACAGACAGAAGTCCCTGCCCCTGGTGTCTGACTAGCCCATTTTCATGCAAATGAAGTCTCCAAATGCTCACAGTTTGATTGGTCCAAAAAGCACTATCCTGATTGGTCACAGTAGAACTGCTTTGATTAGTGAAGAAACTGACAGAAATATAGCTGCACAGCTCTAATGGAAAAAGAAAGTCTTAGTCCCATTGGTTGAAATAGGATTCTAGGAACCCCTTTATAAGGGCTGGCTCAGAGGGCAGGAACACAGTACAGACAGGCAGTTCAGTGCAGAAGGCAGGTTGTTCAGTGCAGACTTCTCCCTGAAATGCAGTTTATGTGAAAGGTCCCTGTGTAGAAATGACGGCTATGCTCTATTTTCTTTTTTAATTGATCCCAGTTAGCCACCAGGAGCTCTTCTTAGTAAGTATTTTATTTCTTAGGTTCCACACAGCTTATTATCTTAATCAACACGTCACAGCTAAGTGCATTAATTTCTGAGGAAAATTCTAGCAGGTTCTTGTAACTGTTCATGAGCCGTGGCTATTTACTGCAATTAAAATTTTCTGTCATGACCTGAAACGAACTTTATGTGTTCAATTGGCAGGAAGGTTAAAAAAATAGCATTCATAAGTGACTGTATCCTTTCTTGGCTCTTGGGGATCTGGGATAAAAGGAAGGAGGTCAGGGATCATGAAACAGTAACCACCCAAAACCAGTTAAAATTTTATCTGAGCCCAAATGAGGCTCCAGCACAATAGTGTGCATTGAAAGAGAGGCTGCCAGGGCTTTGGAATGCAGAAGCTTCTGGGGAGAGAGGTAGAAAAACCTGGTCTACAAAGGGAAGGTTCCCGTCAAGAATGCAACCAGACATTATGAGCCACTCGCTGTATTGTTAGTCACTGGGGCTCCATGGAAAACTTGGAACATTGAAGGAAGGGAGCTGACTCCCTGGAAGCAACTAAACAAGGACTAGGAGTTTGAGTCACTACTAACCTCTAGTTTGGTGCTCTATACCCAATCCCTCTCCACTTTCCGACTCCCCATCTGTAAAATAAAAGAAACAGATGCTAATTTACCTCCTAGGGTGTTTTTGTAGCATAATGTCTAAAACAGGCTTGGAAGGAATAAATGGAGTAATCTGAGGCCACAGTTAAGATCAGTTAAGTGGAGAATTAAAGTTCATGATGCTTGAAAGAAAGAATGCAAAACCCCAGATCTACAGTGTCCTGTCCCTAAAGAAACAAGGAAAATATAAAAAAGAAAGAAAAAGGAAAACTGAAAGAAGAGCCCAAGGGGCATGATTTGCTTCAGAGGTGAGATATGGTCAAATGGAGTCTGTAGATCAATGGCAGGCATGCACTGAGAACCTCGAGGGGTGGCAGTAAGTTTATAAATTATAAAATTTACAAGATTAGGAAACAGTTATGATTGTAGGTGGCAATGGTAATTGAGAGAAACAAAAGAAAAAATTTATGTCAGTCTGTATACAGAAGGCAACAGAATCAGATAAGAGGAAAAGAAGCAAAAAAGATAAAGGAAGTGGAATATATAGGATATATGCAAATTCAGCATAAAATCGTGCGCGCGCACACACACACAAACTTAGTTTGTTTAGAGTAAAAAACAACAACAACTAAACTAAAAGAAACAAAAAAGCCTCAGTCCTCCTTCCCCAACAAAATAGATTGCTTGAATTAAATAGACAAATTGGTTATCTGGTTGCTTTTGGTCTTGGAGATTCTGAGGAGGACCAAGTAAAACAAAATGAGTCATGGATCAGAACCATCTAATTTGTCTGCAGCGTAAAGCAGAACAAAGCAGATGTTTATTCCCTCTGGCTGAAGCCACAGACATGGAGGGAAAATGATTGCATTGTGGGAAATTAAGCAGGATAGGTTAGGGGCGGATGGTTCTCTAGTAGAGTTGGCAGCAGACTGTGAAAAGTAGACTGTGCCAAACAGAGCAAAGGGACCAATGCTGCCTTCCTCTGCCAATGATAGTGCCCAAATCCCCAATGCTGAGATATGTACAGGGGAGCAAAGCCTAATAAAGTACTGATTTGGAAACCAACCCAGATACAATCTTATTTTTCAGGCAATATGAATGAAAAATAAGCTTTCAGGATCAAGTCTGACAGTTGACACACCCATTTTTTTTTCATTTCAGCATATGATTAGATGGCCAAGGCAAAGGCACATGAAATCGAAGTCACTAGCATCCTGGTTAGATATCAGAAAATGCTTTCATAGCATGATCATCTTCCACGGAATTTCAAAACCGGGGTGTTTCTCTGTCGCACTTGAATAATTTGTGGCTTCCAGGAAGTCATAAGGCTTGTTTGAACTACACATGTACTGGATACTGAATGTTTTTCTTTGAAACTCAAGAGAAAAGGTTCAGCAGAAAGTAACAGTCCCACACACTTCCTGCCCCTGTGCCTTTTCTACACTGATAACATCACATTCCTAAGTAGGCACAGCAGGTAGACAGTCCTGTGAAGATGGGCAAAATTCTCCCAGATCTCTGTGTCTTCAACACATTTTCTTTCTTTGAACCCTTTTCCAAAAAGAAGAAAATTTTCCTAGCAATAAGGCTTTGGGATAGATGAATTAGACATAGAAAATGCCCTGGCTTGATTGCAGTCTTATCTCAGATGAAAGTGAAGAAGAGAGGCGGGAAGTGGGGTAAGTGGAGGGAGCCCTGCCTCAGCAACTGGCAGCACTCGTGGTTCAATTCTCCTCAGGGATGGATCACTCTTAAATTAAGACGTTAGGCAGTGGGCCATGAAAAAGTAGTTTTGGGACATATCTTAGTACCTTTCACCAAAGGCTAATATCTTCTATGACATATAACCATTTTAAGGTCTACAAATTAATATACTATTCAATAAAAGAGCTGTCTATAAGCTCAGAGCAGCAAATGGAAAATTCTGGGGGATTTTTCAAAGTTCTCACATTAAAGGAGATGGGGACACATCATATTTTCTTAGTTTGAGAAAAAAAAAGAACAAATATCATTTCCTAGGAAAATGGTGTTAACCTCATAATTGGTACGCCCTTGATTCCCTAACCACCCCTACCCTGCCCTTTTGTTTTTCTATGAAATATAAATGAATACAATTTTCCCTGGAAGTGAGCCCTAAGGCTAAATTTTATGCTGCTTATTTGAAATAATTTAAAACAAATATTTTTGTGAACTTTGGATCCTCAAATTGGGAAGTAATGTTTATAAACAGACACTAACATGGTTGATGACATAGTTGTCTAAAAAACATAAGCCTTCCTTCCATCTGGCCCCATGAAATAGTATTTGTAAATGATGAATTTGTGTGTAAAGGAACAATTTCCTGTAAATCAATGTACCTTACTTTAGATTTCAGTTTAATACCTAAAACCCTCCCCTTGGAAAACAAACGGCATACAAGTTACGTATGATCTTCCTAGAAAAAAAGCCATGTTATATGGGTGATTTAACTAGATTTTCAATGCTGTCTCATTGGACACCTGCATTTCTCAATAAAGTTCCAATTAAACCAAGATAGTAGAATAAATTTGGAATACCTATGTTGATAATAAATGGACACAGACAGATTCTTTGGGCATTTTCATTGTAGGCTGCACCCTAATAAACAAATAACAAATGCTTTTGATGACACCATTGCTATGAAATGGCTTTTGGTTTTCTAGTTTCATACCTTCTCAGAGCTGTTTAAGTTATTAAACAGAAGAAAAATAAACAAGGGCTGCTCACCATGATTGAGGGCAAGCTTGATGGAGCCAATCCACAGGAAAATCCTTCTTGATTTTCAGTCATACTATCCCTGGCTGGGAGCTGAAGCTAGTCTCACATTTTAGTTGTGTGAGAATAGCAGATTTCAGGGGGTGGGGGTGTATTTGCCAAACTGTTGTATGATTCTGGTTGTCTGTTAAAAGAGAACAGAGCAAAAATCATTCTCTTATATTCAGAAATCAAATTCCTCACTCCAGAAAATTTAGATATTAAGTAAGTACATTGTTGTTTCATGCCACTCAGGAATCTTTGCACCAATTGGGAGAGAGATAAATACACCAAAGGGCATTTTGACTTTGGAGCATGTAGTTACATCCTAGAAGCTGCAGTCTTTTGCACAGTTCCTGGGAGCATGAAGAGCTGTACAGATCACGGAATCAGTAGAGGGAGGCCACAAACTAAGTTTAGTGGCACTTTCCATTTGTTAGGAGAAAACAAGAGAAGGTGAACAATGAAATTCAGTGAGCTATTCCTCAACTCCCTGTTTCTTTCAGAAGCATTGACTCATGGGTCATTTCCTGGGAATTTTTATAGTTCAAAACTCCTTTCTTCTATAATATAAATAGGATTACAACCTGGGCTAGGATTTTGAAACTGGTTTCTATAATATCAGATATTAGCAGTAGGTCTTGTTCCATGACTATTTAGGTATAATTTGGCAAGTAATTTTATTCAGTCCTCATTTTTGCCTCCAATAAAGTGATGACAAATAACCTGCAAAGGGTCTTATAAAAAGAAATATGGACATTTATATAAATTATTTTTCTCCTTATATTAAAATAAACACAAAATACTTTGTAGGGTTATTATTTTTATTTTCAGTAACATTAATCCCAAGACAAGCATGATTGTAGTATCTTATATTCCTGTAGTGCTCTATGGTTTATAAAGCATTTTTCACATGAACTAACTCATCAGATGTTTATGAAAATACTAGAAGACAAACTAGATAGATCTTATTTTTCCATTTCATAAATAAAAAAATGAAGAACTAGAAAGGTTAAATGATTTACTTTAGGCCACACAGTCTTGAAAAAGGACTTAGCCCGTCTGGAGTGGCTCAGTGGTTGAATATCAATCCATGAACCAGGAGGTCCCTGGTTCAATTCCAGGTCAGGACACATGCTTGAGTTGCGGGCTATATTCCCAGTGAGGGGAGTTCAGGGTGCCTATTGATGTTTCTCTCTCATTGATGTTTCCATCTCTCTATCTCTCTCCCTTCCTCTCTCTCTAAAAAATCAATAAAAACATATATATATACACTAATATATATATATATATATATATATATATATATATATATATTAAAAAACCCTGGTTTATGATAATTGTCAATTAGTCTTTCACTCCTCTTGGGTGTCAAAGTTTTATCAGGTCGCTAAATTTGTCTGTACTTCCTGAGCCAAGTTGCTTAAAATCCTAATATTCTGATTTTTCAAGTGTTGCAATTTTAGTACAGAAATAAAACTGTGACCAGTCTTCTGGGTTGTGAACCTAGGTGTGAAAGACCTGGCAGCATGGTAAAATTCAAACTTGATGTCTCATAAACAAACTGACTTGATAGATAGGGGATTTTAAACTCTGAGCATATAATAGAAAGAAGTAATAATATGCAACGATTTATTCTGTGCAAAACTTATTGAATTTTTCCACAGCTTGCCCTTTAATAGTTCTTCAGAGTCTTCTTGTAGAATAAGTTCCCACTCCTCTGGCCTTACTTTTTGGTCTTAGGGTAGACCTCTAATAAAACAAGACCATTCAAAAATCTCTTTCCAGAGAGTAGTGGGCCTGTAATGGGTATATTTCTGGAGCGATGGTTCTCATCGCATGTATTCCAGAGCAGAAGAACGAGAGAGAGAGAGAGAGAGAGAGAGAGAGAGAGAGAGAGAGAGAGAGAGAGAGAGAGAGAGATATCTTGGGAGAAGAGATGAGAATTAGAGGGAGTACTGACAAGATTTCCAAATCCTAGACAAGATTTCTAAATCCTAGTTCTACTGCCTTCCTAGGGACTTGTGAAATTCCTGCCATTGGGTTCTGGGATACAGGTCTGAAGCCTTACTAATATATGAATCTACCTGTATTCAAAGTGCATAAGATAACCTTTCAATCCAACTAAAACAATTGTTCAAAGTAAGTGCCTTCTCAGACAGAATATTTCACATTCAGCTCTTTAATCCATGCCATGTGTCATAAACACAGTGAAGCATTTATGTAATTACGTGAAGGATAATGGAAATTAAAAGGAGGAAATGTGGTCTAGTGGTTAAATTTGCAGACCAAATGTCAGGAGTTTTGTTTCTGTGTTTTATGTGACTCTTAGGACATATACTTAGCTCTCTGCTGTCAGCCCTAAAGTTACAATAAGTTTGTCTCCTACTTAGCTGAACATAGATAGACTTTGATACTCTGGGACCTCTTGGATAGTAGAAGATGCCCTTGCAATTGGAGAAGTCTTAAAGCCTGTGCAGAGTGAAGGGCTAATTTCACAGTTGGCCCATGCTTCATTATTCCCAAAACAGAGGACAGTATAAATCATGCTTGATGGGTCCAGCTTCAATTATGGGAATCAAAGCCAACCCACTTTTTATCATGTGACATAGTTACCAGCTCAACACAGAAAAAAAATTGTGTTGCGGAACTGACAGATTTTTGTATATATGTGAAAAGAGACAAGTGCTCTTTTTAAACGCTACCCCTCTGCTTTCATAGAACATTTATTTGTCTTTCAAAATCATTACATGACAGCACTCTTTAGTAGAAAATCCTTTAAATTTCCAATTATGATTTTCTGATTTGCTTAGAAAGGGCACCAAAAGTTCCCACTTACAGATGACATAATTGTTTATGAAGAAAATCCCTGCCCAGAGTGAGCAGAAGGAAGGAGATAATAAAGATTAGAGCAGAAATAAATGACATAGAGACCAAAAAAAAAAATACATTAAATCAATGAAACCAAGAGCTGGTTCTTTGAAAGGATAAACAAGAATGATGAACCTCAAGCCAGGCTCACCAAGAAGCAAAGAGAGAGGACCCAAATAAACAAAATCAGAAACAATAGAGGTGAAATAACAACAGACCCCACAGAAATACAAATGATTGTTAAAAAATACTATGGACAGCTCTACTCCAACAAACTAGACAACCTGGAGGAAATGGAAGAATTCCTAGAAAAATACAACATTCCAAAACTCAACCAGGAAGAATCCAAAACTCTCAATAGGCCAATAACTATGGAAGAAATTGAAGCAGTCATCAAAAAGCTTCCAGCAAACAAAAGCCCAGGACCAGACGGCTTCACAGGGGAGTTTTACCAAACATTCAAGGAAGAACTAAAACCTATCCTCCTCAGACTACTACAAAAAATCCAAGAGGAAGGAACACTTCCAAGCTCATTCTATGAAGCCAGCAGCACCCTAATACCAAAACCGGGTAAAGACAACACAATGAAAGAGAATTATAAGCCAATATCCCTCATGAACATAGATGCCAAAATCCTCAACAAAATCTTAGCAAATCGGATCCAGCATTACATCAGAAAGATCATACACCATGACCAAGTAGGATTTATCCCAGGGATGCAAGGATGGTACAATATCTGCAAATCAATAAACGTGATACATTACATAAAGAAATTGAAAGAAAAAAACCACATAATCATATCAATTGATGCAGAAAAAGCATTTGACAAAATCCAACACCCATTTTTGATAAAAACTCTCAGCAAGGTGGGAATAGAAGGATCATACCTCAACATAATAAAAGCCATATATGACAGGCCCACAGCCAACATCATACTCAATGGACAAAAGCTAACACCATTTCCCCTAAGGACAGGAACAAGACAGAGATGCCCACTCTCACCACTCCTGTTCAACATAGTCCTGGAAGTATTCGCCATTGCAATTAGACAAGAAGAAGAAATAAAAGGCATCCAAATTGGAAAAGAGGAAGTAAAACTCTCTTTATTTGCAGATGACATGATATTATAAAAATATACCTAAAGACTCCATCAAAAACTATTAGACTTAATAAAAGAATTCAGCAATGTAGAAGGATACAAAATTAATGCCAAGAAATCTATGGCATTTCTATACACCAATAGTGAACTTACAGAAAGAGAGACCAAAAAAAAAACAATCCCATTTACCATCGCACCAAAAAAATTAAGCTACCTAGGAATAAACTTAACTAAAGAGATAAAAGATCTCTACTCAAAAAACTACAGGACATTGAAAAAAGAGATAGAGGAAGACATAAACAGATGAAGAACATAAAATGTTCTTGGATTGGTAGAATCAACATCATTAAAATGTCCATACTACCCAAAGCAATCTTTAAATTCAATGCACTTCCCATTAAAATACAAATGGCATATTTCACAGACCTAGAATGAACTCTCCAAAAATTCATCTGGAATAAAAAAAGACCCTGAATAGCTACAGCAATCGCAAGAAAGAACAAAGTAGTAGGTGGGATCTCAATACCAGATATCAAGATGTATTACAAAGCCACTGTTCTCAAAACTGCCTGGTACTGGCACCAGAACAGACATATAGATCAATGGAATAGAATAGAGAGCCCAGAAATGGACCCGAAACAATATGCTCAATTAATATTTGACAAAGGAGGCAAGAACATACAACAGAGTCAAGATAGTCTCTTCAATAAATGGTGTTAGGAAAATTGGACAGATACATGCAAAAAAATGAAACTAGACCACCAACTTACACCATAAACAAAAATAAAGTCAAAATGGATAAAGGACTTAAATATACGATGGGAAACCATAAAAATACTGGAAGAATCCAAGGGCAACAAAATCTCAGACATATGCCGAAGCAATTTCTTCACCGATACAGCTCCTAGAGCAGGGGTGGGCAAACTTTTTCACTCGAGGGCCACAATGGGTTCTTAAACTGGACCGGAGGGCCGGAACAAAAGCATGGATGGAGTGTTTGTGTGAACTAATATAAATTCAAAGTAAACATCATTACATAAAGGGGTACGGTCTTTTTTTTCAATAGTTTTATTCATTTCAAACGGGCCGGATCCGGCCCGCGGGCCATAGTTTGCCCACGGCTGTCCTAGGGCATTGGAAACTAAAGAGAAAATAAACAAATGGGACTACATCAAAATAATAAGCTTCTGCACAGCAAAAGAAACCATCAACAAAACAACAAGAAAGCCCACTGCATGGGAGAACATATTTGCCAATGTTATCACCGATAAGGGTTTAAAGTCCAACATTTATAGGGAACTCATACAACTTAATAAAAGGAAGATAAACAATCCACTCAAGAAATGGGCAAAGGACCTAAATAGACACCTTTCAAAAGCGGACATTCAGAAAACCAAGACACATATGAAAACATGCTCAAAGTCTCTAATCATCCAAGAAATGCAAATCAAAACAACAATGAGGTACCATCTCACACCTGTCAGAATAACTATCCTCAACAAATCAACAGACAACAAGTGCTGGAGAGGATGTGGAGAAAAAGGAACACTTGTGCACTGCTGGTGGGAATGCAGACTGGTGCAGCCACTATAGAAGACAATATGGAGTTTCCTCAAAAAACTAAAAAAGGAACTCCCATTTGACCCTGTGATCTCACTTCTAGGAAAATATCCCAAGAAAACAGAAACACCAATCAGAAAGGATATATGCACCCCTATGTTCATAGCAGCACAATTCCCCATAGCTAAGATCTGGAAACAGCCTAAGTGCCCATCAGTAGATGAATGGATTAGAAAACCGTGGTACATCTACACGATGGAATACTATGCTGCTGTGAAAAAGAAGGAATTCTTGCCATTTGCAACGGCATGGATGGAACTGGAGAGCATTATGCTAAGTGAAATAAGCCAGTCAATGAAGGAAAAATACCACATGATCTCACTCATTTATGGATAATAGAGACCATTATAAACTTATGAACAAAAATAGATACAGAGGCAGAGCAGCTTCGAACAGACTGTCAAACTACAGTGGGAAGGCCAGGGAGGGTTGTGGGGCAGGAGGGGAGGGTAAGAGATCAACCGAAGGACTTGTATGCATGCATTTAAGCATAACCAATGGACATAAGACACTGGGGGGTAGGGGAGGCCAGGGGATTGTCAAGGGTGGGAAAAAAAGGAGACATATGTAATACTCTTTGTAATACTTTAAGCAATAAAGCAATTTAAAAAAAAGGATAATCCCCTAAAATAATACTTAGGTATCTTGTTAAACAAAAATAAAATATGTACTGGATCTGTATACTGAAAGTTTTCAAATGCTGATAAAGAAATCAAAGAATATCTACATAAATGGAGAGACATACTGTGCTCATTGGTGGGAAAATTTAAGATAGTAAATATATCAATTCTCCCTAAATTGATTTATAGGTTTAAGGTTATTCTTATAAAAATTAGAGGCCCAGTGCATGAAATTCATGCATGAGGCAGGGGGGTTGTCCCTCAGCCTGTCCTGCACCCTCTCCAATCTGGGTCATCCCTCTCACAATCCAGGACTCTTGGCTCCTAACCACTCACCTGCCTGCCTGCCTGATTGCCACTAACTGCTTCTGCCTGCCAGCCTGATTGATGCCTAACTGCTCCCCTGACAGCCTGATCACCCCAAACTTCCCACCACTGCCGGCCTGATTGCCCCCAACGACCCTCCCCTGCCAGCCTGGTCTCTCCCATCTGCCCTCCCCTGCTGGCCTGGTTTCCCCCATCTGCCCTCCTTTGCTGGTCTGGTCACCCCTAACTGCCCTATCCTGTCGGCCTGGTGGCCCCCAACTGCCCTCCCCTGCTGGCCTGATTGCCCAGAACTGCCCTCCCCTTCCGGCCATCTTGTGGCAGCCATCTTGTGGCAGCCATCTTGTGGCAGCCATCTTGGCTGTCATCTTTGGCGGCCATCTTGTGATGTTGTGAGGTCATTGTGCAAGGGTGGGAGGACCACCTAGGCTTTTATTAGTAGAGACTAGAAGCCCGTTGCACGAATATTCACGCAATAGGCCTTCCTTCCCCTGGCTGCTGGCACCAGTTTTCCTCCAGCACCCGGCACCCAGGCCTTTGGTTCGGCCGCAGCAGAGAAGCCAAGCCTCGAGGCTAGGCTTCTCCATTGCAGCTGCAGTGAGGCTTGGTTTCTCCACTGCAGCCAAGTCTCTCCAGTCTTCAGTCTTCAGTATTCAATCTTCAATCCAGCCAGAGCCTTCAGTCTTTGCTCTGTGCCTGTGTCTGAAAATTAACTGCCATCTTTGTTGGGTTAATTTGCATACTCATCTGATTGGCTGGTGGGCGTAGCGGAGTGACACCAATTTGCATGTTTCTCTTTTATTAGTATAGATACTGGCAAAGCTTTTTGGTATACATAGACAATCTTATTCTAAAATCTACACTAATAAAAGAAAAAGATGAAAATTGACCATACCTTTGTGACACCCACCAGCCAATCAGGAGTGAGTATGCAAATTAACCTAACAAAGATATTGGGTTAATTTGCATACACAGGCACCAAGCGGCTAGGGGCAGGGTGACTGCTTACATGTATGCTGGCGCCAAGTGGCCTGGGTCGCAGGGATGTGTGTCCTTGGGACCCAGGCTGCTCTGAACCTGTAGGCCCATGCAGAGGCCCCAAGCAGCTGGGGTCCCCGAACGAGCCCTGGGAACTCCGGGCCTACATGCACAGGCACTGAGCAGCCAGGGGCGGGGCAGGAACACCCTCCGCATTGCCATGGCGGGCCTGTGGGCAGTGCTCATGTGCCGAGCAGCTGGGGCACTCCCACTGCCCTGGCCGCTCCTGGCCTACCCACATAGGTGGCGAGCGGCCTGGGTCCCAGGGATGCCACTGGAGTGTCCAATCCTGTCAGCCCAGCTGGAGGCTGGGGGCTGAAGTTCCCAGTCCTTTGCGTTTCTGCAGCCCCTGGACCTGAAGCGAAAGCCAAGAGCGCAGGGAGCACCAGGAATGCTGGGAATCGTAGTTCTGGTGGCAGATGCATTGTGTGATCTCCTAGACACTAGAGCAAAGTGAGCCTGGAGCAAGTTACTGTTGCAGGTGGGGGATGGAGGGAAAGCAAAGGTGAGAGACAAGTAAAGTCAGAGTGTCAAGGAAAAATTAAAAGGAAGATATCCTGCAACTTCTATGAAATCTCTACCAATGAAGCAAATAAAAAAAATTAAAAAAGACCTCTACTATTCTGTGAGTACCAGACCAAACTGGGTTGGAGTCTCAGACAATTCGCTCATAGGATTGCAAAGACAGACAGAAGCTTCCGGATTGGAGAGGGCTCCCCTGAGGGCTCCCAGATTGGAGAGGGTGCAGGTCGGGCTGAGGGACCCACCCCCCATGCACGAATCTTCATGCACTGGCCCCCTAGTGTATATATAATAGCTAAATTAACCTTGATAAAAATAAAAAAGAGAGAAGAACCACTCTGCCTGCTCTTGAGGCTCACTGTAGAGCTCTAGTAATCAAGACAGGTGGTGGTATTGGCATAAGGATAGGCATATACAGCAATGAAACAGCAATGAAACAGAATAGAGAACCCAGATGTAGACCCATACAAATGTGCTCCTTTGATTTTTTTGGGAAAAATGCAAAAGCAATTAAGTGAATAGCTTTTTCAACAAGTGATAATGAAGCAATTGGAGTATCTATAAGTAAAAACAACAACAATCAAAAAAGTAATCCTCAACCTAAACATCAGGCATTATACACAAATTAATTAAAAATGGATCACTAACTTAAAAATAAAGTGTGAAAATATAAAACTTTTAGAAAAAAACTTAGAAGAAAATATTCAAGATATATATATTCAATATATCATTGTCAAGATAGGCAGAAAGGCCTTAGACTTGATTTCAAAAGTGTGATCCACAAAAGGAAAAACGGATCAAATAGACTTCATAAAAATTTAAAAAGTTTTACTATGCAAAAGACCCTGCTAACAGGATGCAAAGACAAGCTGCAGACCAAGAAAGAATATTTGCAAACCACATATTGACAAAGAACTAGTATCTGGACTGTATAAAGTTATCTGAAAATTCAATGGTAAAAAAAAAACACCCCAGAAATAATCTAATTAGAAAATAAGCACTATAGGTGATTTATAGGCAAATACATATATGAAAAGATGCTCAGCATCAATAGCTATTAGGGAAACGAAAGTTAAAACAAATGAAATTCCACTCACACCTATCAGAATGGCTAAAATTAAAAAGGAAAAAGAATGGTGAAAGTACCAAATGTAGTAGATAAAGCTGGGTTACTCATACATTGCTGGTAGAATTTAAAATGATACAGCCACTCTGGAAATAACTGGACAGTTTCTTATAAAATGAAATACTCAATTACCACATGTTCCAACAATTTCAATTTTTTGGTATTTGTCCCAGAGAAATGAAAATATACACTCATACCAAAATGCATACTAGTACATAAATGTTTATAGTAGTTTTATTTGTAATAGATCCAAAATGGGAAGAATCAAATGTTCTTTAATAGGTAAATGGTTAAACAAATTGTGGTACATCCATACCATGGAATATTATCTATAATAATAAAAGTGTAATATGCTAATTAGACCAGATGTCCTTCTGGACATCCTTCCAGATGACCTTCCATATGAAGCCGGGGCTGCAAGGGAAGCCCAGGTCTTGAGTGCCTGCTGCTGGCCAGAGGGAAGCCCAGATCCCAGGTGCCAGAGGGAAGCTGGTGCTGGGGTAAGAAAAGCCTACTCTTGCACTAATTTTGTGCATTGGGCCTCTAGTTAGACTAGTGGTTCTCAACCTTGGCTGCACATTAGAATCACCTGGGAATCTTTTAAAAATCCTGATTTCTGGGCCTCATCCTCCAGAAATTCTGTTTCTTTGTTACTAATGTTGTGGCCTCACCTCATAACAAAGAAACAGAATTTCCGGAGGATGAGGCCTAGAAATCAGGATTTTAAAAAGATTCCCAGGTGATTCTAATGTGCAACCAAGGTTGAGAATCACTGAGTTAGACAATAAAAAGGAATAGACTGTTAATTCACACAATAGCTTGGATAAATATCAAGTGAATTATACTGAGGGAGAAACAACAATATCAGAAATGGTTACATACTGTATTAATTTTCTGTTACTCCAGTGATGAATTACCACAAACCTAGTGGCTTAAATAACACAAATTTATTATCTTACAGTCTGGATGTTAGAAATCCAAAATCAGTCTCTAAAGCCTTAAAAATTAATGATGTGTACAGGGTTGCTTCCCTCTTGGAGACTCTGAGAAATTCAATTTCCTTGATTTTTTTAGCTTCTAAGAATGTTGACATTCTTTGCCTTGTGACCTCTTCCTGGTGTCCCTCCAACCTCTGTCTCTGTCATGGCATCCCTGCTTTCATAACTCTGATCTCTTGTCTCAGTCTTATCAGGTCTTTTATGATTATACTAGAGGCCTGGTGCACAAAATTTCCCTCTCACAGTCCAGGACCCCTCGTTCCTTACCGCCTGCCTGCTCGCTGCTCCTTACCACTCAGCTTTCTGCTCCTTAGCGCTTCCACAGAGGCTGGAGAGGCTCCCACCACCACTGCTGCACTTGCCAACCATGAGCCCTGCTTCTGGCTGAGTGGTGCTCCCCCTGTGGGAGCGCACTGACCATGAGGGGGCAGCTCCTGTGTTGAGCATCTGCTCCCTGGTGGTCAATGCACATCATAGTGACTGGTCATTCTGGTCATTCAGCCTTAATGGTCACTTGGGCTTTTATTATATAGACTAGAGGCCCGGTGTACAAAATTCATGCATGAGAAGGTGGGGGGGGGCCCCTCAGCCCGGCCTGCACCCTTTTGTAATGTGGGACCCCTCAGGGCATGTCCGACTGTCGATCAGGCCTAAACCCGCAGTCAGACATCCCTCTTGCACTCCGGGACTGCTGGCTTCTAACCGCTTGCCTGCCTGCCTGCCTGATCACCCCTAACCACCTCTGCATGCCTGCTTGATGCCCCTAACTGCTCGCCTGACTGCCTGATCACCCCTAACCACCTCTGCCTTGGCACCAGGTCTAATTAGCATATTATGTTTTTATTATTATAGATTACTAGAGGCCCGGTGCACAAAAATTTGTGCACTTAGGAGGGGTGTCCCTCAGCCTGGCCTGTGCCTTCTTGCAGTCTGGGACCCCTCAGAGGATGACCAACTGCTGGCTTAGGCCTGCTCCCCGGGGGATTGGGCCTAAGCTGGCAATCAGACATCCCTCTGGCAGCCAGGCAGTCCTCGGGGGATGTCCACTTGCCAGCGGGGAGCAGACCTAAGCTGCAATCGGACATCCTTAGTGCTGCTGAGGAGGCAGGAGAGGCTCCCACCACCACTGCTATACTGGCAGCCATCAGCCTGGCTTGTGGCTGAACAGAGCTCCCCCATGTGGGAGTGCACTGACCATCAGAGGGCAGCTCCTGCATTGAGTGTCTGCCCCCTGGTGGTCAGTATGTGTCTAGTGTCCAGTAATTCCCAGTCTTTCTGCTGTTAGGGTCAGTTTGCATATTACCATTTTACTATATAGGATAGAGGCCTGGTGCACAGGTGGGTGCCGGCTGGTTTGCCCTGAAGGGTGTCCTGGATCAGGGTGGGTGTCCCCCTTGGGTGCCTGGCCAGCCTGGGTGAGGGAATGATGGCTGTTTGCAGCCGGTCACACCCCCTTCAGGGTTGGGGTCCCTACTGGGGTGCCTGGTCAGCCTGGATGAGGGGCTGAGGGCCATTTTCAGGCTGGCCGGCGACTGAAGCTCCCAGCCTCGCCTTTTTTTCTTTTTTTTATTCTGGGATTTATTTACCTTCTATAATTGAAACTTTGTTGCCATCACTGGAGCTGAGAGCTGGCTCCTACTCGCTCCAGCTCTGTGGCCACAGCCTGCTGAAAGCAGGTATCTGGGTTTTTTTTAGCTTCTATAATTGAAACTTTGTTACTTTTGGAGCTGTTGCTTTCAGAGCTTAGAGCCGGGCCACGGCAGTCAGGGAACCTTGGCTTCCTCCATCACTGGAGCAAGCAAGCCTCCTGCTCGCTTCAGCTGCGTGGCTGCCGGCCACCATCTTGGTTGGGTTAATTTGCATATCATGCTGATTAGCCAATGGGAGACATAGCGAAGTTATGGTCAATTACCTTGTTGTCTATTATTAGATAGGATTATAGATTGGCCCCATCCAGATAATCAGGAGATTATCTCAAGATCCTTAGCATAATCAAATCTGTAAAGTATCTTCTACTATGGAAGGTAATGTGTTTACAGGTTCAAGGGATTAGGATGTGAACATCTTTGGGAGGCCATTTTTCAGTCTGTCACCTAGACTGCTTGATTCAATTTATATAATATCGCTGAAATCTCAACATTATAGTACTGGAGAACAGAGTAGTGGTTGCCAGGGTGAGGGAGAATGGGTAGGTGTAGCTATAAAAGGGCAACATAAGGGCCCCCTGTGGTGTTGAAACTGCTCTGCATCTTGATTGTGGTGGTGTGCACATACACACACACACACACACACACGAGCATAAGTCAAACTGGACAAATTTGAACAAGTTTAGTGAATTGTATCAGTGTTAATATCCTGATTTTGATACTTGAACTATGGTTTTGTGAGATGTTATTTTTTATTAAGGGAAACAAGGTAAAAGGTAAATGTAATCTTTATTTCTTACAACTGCAAGTTAATCTATGATCATCTGGAAATAGGAAGTTTAAAAAACAAAATAAAACAAAAAAACTCAGAAAGTCATACTTACTATTGTAGAAATATAATAATACCTTTGGTTGGATTCCAAACCCATCTGGTCATCAGAATTATTTGGGGAAATTGTAAGAATACAGGTTCCCTGACCTCCATCTTTAACACAAGTGATTAGAATATGATAGAATAAAGGCCAGGAATCCCCTCCTTTAAAAACTTTCCAAGTGATTTATTATCAATGAGGTTTAGAAATCACTATATTATATGATTTGCTGCTTTTCTCAAAACAGTTTTCATGTGGTATTTTTAGTTTACATAAAATTTCAAGAAGCACATAGGTCCATCTTACCAAGATGACAGTAGAAGAATAGATAATCCCTCCCCACATAGTCTTCAGATGAAGTTATGAATAAGACTAGGGAAAAACTGAGTAAGAATGGAGAAACATGAGATATTGGGTATACAAAATTGTCAGGTTGACAATTCATGTCTGAATTAACCTACTAGAAAGATGGCTGTTCTGAGGTTCTCCCTAGCAGGTGGTAGAGGGGAGCTGTTGCTTGAAGGAGAACCCTAGCAAGGCAGAGGTAATAAGTGTGGATATTAAAAGGGACACATTGATTAAAGATGCTCAGGGTTCTGCTCTGAATGTGCAATGTACTTATGTTATTGTGCATAATTATTTGAAGGCTCTATTTATAGCTGTGAGAGTCAGGGTATAATGAGAACTTCCATTTTAAGATGCCAAATAGGTGAGAAAACCAAAATAGCCAGATACAAGAGCTGGAGAGGAGAACTGATATAATGACAAAGGTAACTTGAAATTTTATGAGTGAAAAATTTTAGAGTACTTGGGTGGGAGCCAATAGAAATGTCCGTTAAAAGATAATGTGGGTCTATTGTGCCTGCTGACATAAAATAGGTATTGTATGAATAAAGTGAGAACCCTATAATTTATGAGCTGACACTAACTCATTTCAGTTAATTTGGAAACTTCCCCTAAAAAGCAGGACCTGTGTCCTATCCACAAAGTTAATAAAAAAAAAACAACAAAAAAAAACCCTGATTGGGGTAAATTAAGATAAATAGGCAATTAAAATTAGATGAAAGGACAGTGTACCATATTTCTACACAAGTTTGAGTATTAATAATAACCAGATACATGCTAATTGTTACTTTCCTGATTGCTGCTCATTTATCTTAACACTAGAGAGGTCTAAGATCCAGCTGATATTTGAAACTTCATCAGAAAACCCGGTGAGGTGGGATTACCTATCCTATTACCCACCTTAGGCTGCATTTGCCCAATGTTCCTAAGGGTGGAGGGAATAGGTCTTATTATTCCCTGCTCCTGCCTATATCCCTCCATTGGAAAGGCAGCCAGCTGGAGCTATAAGAGATGCTCCCCTATTCCCACCAGATGCCCATCACTTAATAAAGGGACACCCTTCTCTGGTATCATTTCCCTAGAACCATGGTCTCTGCAAGTATAGCTGTAGTCACTGACCATATATGGAGAGAAATTAAGACTTCTGCCAGCAATATCTATTAAGAAATTAAGTGACAGTAGATAATATTCATTGTGGGAATTTAATGGATTCTGAACCACAATCTACTGTAATGTACCAGCCTCAGAGTATGTAATATTTGTTAATGTTCCTTTTATTAATAACACTAGAGGCCCAGTGCACAAAAAATTGCAAGAAGGCACTCAGCCTGGCCTGTGCCTTCTTGCAGTCTAGGACCCCTCAGGGGATGACCAACTGCTGGCTTAGGCCCGCTCCCCAGGGGATTGGGTCTAAGCTGGCAGTCAGACATCCCTCTGGCAGCCCGGGAGCCCTCGGGGGATGTCTACTTGCCAACGGGGAGCAGGCCTAAGCTGCAATTGGACATCCTTAGCACTGCTGAGGAAGCAAGAGAGACTCCCGCCACCACTGCTGTGCTGGCAGCCATCAGCTTGGCTTGTGGCTGAGCAGAGCTCCCCCTGTGAGAGCGCACTGACTACCAGGGGGCAGCTCCTGCATTGAGCGACTGCCCTCTGGTGGTCAGTGTGTGTCATAGTGACCAGCCATTCCAGTTGTTCTGCTGTTAGGGTCAATTTGCATATTACCCTTTTATTATATAGGATAGAGGCCTGGTGCATGGATGGGGGCTGGCTGGTTTCCCCTGAAGGGTGTCCTGGATCAGGGTGGGGGTCCCCACTGGGGTGCCTAGCGAGCCTGGGTGAGCAGCTGATGGCTGTTTTCAGGCTGGCAACATCCCCTTCAGGGTTGGTGTCCCCACTGGGGTGCTTGGCCAGCCTGGGTGAGGGGCTGATGGCTGTTTTCAGACTAGTCAAGCCCCCCAGCGTGGACCCTCACCCCATGGCGGTGTGGCCAGCTTGGGTGAGGAGCTGAGGTCTGTTTTTAGGCTGGCCACACACCCTTCAAGGTGGGGTTCCCTACTGGGGTTCCTGGCCAGCCTGGGTGAGGGGTTGAGGGCTGTTTTCAGGCTGGCCAAGCCCCCCAGCAGGACCCTCACCCCATGGGGGTGTGGCCAGCCTGGGTGCAGGGCTGAGGTCTGTTTTTAGGCTGGCCACACACCCCCGGTGACCGAAGCTCCCAGCCTCTCCTTTTTTTTCCCCCCCTGGGATTTATCTTCTATAATTGAAACTTTGTAGCCTTGAGCGGAGCTCAGTGCTCATTGGGGCATGTGGGAAGCTTGGCTTCCTCCATTGCCGGAGGCAATCAAGCCTCCTGCTTGTTCCAGCTCTGTGGCCGCCGCCATCTTAGTTGGATTAATTTGCATACTCGCTCCTGATTGGCTTGTGGGTGGCTTCAGCATAGCGGAGGGACTGTTAATTTGCATGTTTCTCTTTTGTTATATAGGATTTTCTTTAAATATGTTATAGTCAAAGTTCTTGAGAAGGGAGCTGTTGCTATTTTATTGAGCTATTGAGAAAAATTGACTATTTGGTGGGGGCGGGGAGCAGAAGTGCATGACTTTGGGAAGATAATCTAAGTCTATTGTGTAACTCAAATGGAATGGGAGTTGCATGAATGGGAGTGAGCAATCTAGAGCCCATCAGCAGGCCCCATTAATATACAACTGGGGAGGTGTCTCAGTTCTGCTTTCTGGTCCTCACAGGGTGGGGAGGAAACAGTTTTCTCCCAGTGAATACTGGGCTTGGATAAAGGGCATTTTAGAGAGCAATTGTCTCTGTGGTTAAATCCTTGATATTAAATCCACACTTCATGGAAAGAGATATGACTTATTTGGTGAGGATCTTCTCACTGTCAACCCCCATCCTATTCTAAACCCTTTCCTATACCTCCTTATTACTCTTATTTAAACCAAATCACTGGTCTGGTCTGAAAGACTACAAGAATCCAGCATCTCACATCTTAAGATCTAATCCTTAATGACTGGCAGTTTTTTTAGTGTTTCTTCATTTAATTCTGTGGATCAGACCTTCCAGATCTTTGGGGCATGTACTTTATGTACACTACACATTGGCATGCCCATGTCATAACACACTAGAGTGGAATGCCAAACCATTAGTCAGCCAGCTGAAAGGTGTAAAGAATTTAGGTTATTGCTGGATATGCCTACAATTTCCTACAGGTGAGCAATTCATACAATACTGTACTTAAAATTCCAATACCATTGTGTTCAGGAGTTCAGTAAACCTTTTGGGATCTAAGCCAACCTAACTCTCTCATACCTGCCCTTTCATATCAAAAGGATAAAGGCCAACACAGTCCTTCTATAGTCTTAGTGTTAGTTTTTCTTTTCGTGGGTCAGGGACTTTCCCTTGGCCTAAGAAGCTCAACCCAACACCATCACCCCAATCTCACCCAACATCTGTACCAAGTGCCTTGGATGTGAGATAACATTTAATTAAATCAGTAAAAACTTGGCTGTGATCTGAAACACGTACGAATACAAGGATTGTGTCTCATCCACCTGGATACTATAGGATTAATGTGTTGAAATAAGAAGGGAGATTCTGTGACAAAGATCAGATAAACCATAAACACCACAATTTATTCCTCCCTGGGGATGTTTAATAGACCAGACCAATTATTCTGTTGCTCTGGTGTTTTAATTCCATGTCAGTAACAGAGGCAGAGAATTAAATGGGTTTTCAGTGACACCTCAAGTCCCTGGCTAGTTCCCCACATCTAACTCCATTTTCTAGTAAATGGCTGGTTTATATATCACCACAGTTGCCAGGAGCTACTTTTTTTATGTCATTTCCTGATTATAGGTACTTGCATTCTGTAGAGCTTTCCAAATGTGTGTTGTTGTTGTTGTTGTTTTCAGATAGTTGTATATCCATTATAGAATAGCCCTGTCAAGGGTATAAAAAATACCTCTTTTGAATGTATAGAATATCATCTTTTAGGTGCGAAATGTTTAATAGTATGTGTAATAGTATGCACTTGAGGGCACATGCTTTTGAAAATTGATCATGGAATTCTCTCTGGGACTTGTCAATCTAGTTTATAAGAGGTCCAAGTTGATGCAACCTATGTAGGGCTTACAGTAACTGACCAGAGAGGGTGGACACTAGGCAACAGCAAGGCCCACTACACCTGGCCTACTTCTCTCAGACTACCACCATACTGTCCTTCACCAAATATTTTTTGTGTCAGTCTGCTCCCAATGACCTCACACATATAGCACTGTCCCACTTATCTTCTCTTATATTATTTCATCTTCAAAATTGTCCATTTGCTAACATCTACACTAATAAAAGACAAAGATGCTAATTGACCGTACCTTCACTATGCCCCAAGCCATGCCCACCAGCCAATCAGAGTGACTATATGCAAATTAACCCAACCAAGATGGCAGCCGGCAGCCACAGAGCTGAAGCAAGCAGGAGGCTTGGTTGCCCTGGTGATGGAGGAAGCCAAGCTTCCCACCTACCCTGGTGGGCTGTGGAACTCCGCTCAAGGCAACAAAGTTTCAATTATATAAGATAAATAAATCCCAGATACCAGCTTCCAGCGAGCCTCCACTGGGAGCTTGGGTCGCTGGGGGGCTTGGCCACCCTGCAAACAGCCATCAGCCCCTCACCCAGGCTGGCCAGGCACCCCAGCAGGACCCCGCACCCTGAAGGGGCTGTGGCCAGCCTGCGAACAGCCCTTAGCCCCTCACCCAGGCTGGCCAGGTACCCCAGTGGGGACCCCCACATTGAAGGGGCTGTGGCCAGCCTGCAAACAGCCATTAGCCCCTCACCCAGGCTATCCAGGCAACCCAGGGGGAACCCCCACCCTGAAGTAGCTGTGGCCAACCTGAAAACGGCCATCAGCCTCTCACCCAGGCTGGCCAGGCACCCCAGTGGAGACTTCCACCCTAAAGGGGCTGTGGCCAGCCTGCAAACAGCCATCAGCCCCTCACCCAGGCTGGCCACACCCTCATGGGGTGAGGGTCCCCGCTGGGGGGCTTGGGCAGCCTGCAAACAGCCATCAGCCCCTAACCCAGACTGGCCAGGTACCCCAGCAGGACCCCTCACCTTGAAGGAGGTGTGGCAAGCCTGAAAACAGCCCTCAGCCCCTCACCAGGCTGGCCAGCCACCCCAGTGGGATCCCCCACCCTGAAGGGGTTGTGGCCAGCCTGTAAACGGCCATCAGCCCCTCACCCTGGCTGTCCAGGAATCCCAGCGGGACCCCCACCCTGATCCGGGACACCCTTCAGGGCAAACCAGCCAGCCCCTACCCATGCACCAGGCCTCTATCCTATATAATAAAAGGGTAATATGCAAATTGACCCTAACAGCAGAACTACTGGGAATGACTGGTCACTATAACACATACTGACAACCAGGGGGCAGATGCTCAATGCAGGAGCTGCCTCCTGGTAGTCAGTGCGCTCCCACAGGGGGAACTCTGCTCAGCCACAATCCAAGCTGACGGCTACCAGTACAGCGGTGGTGGTGGGAGCCTCTCCCACCTCAGCAGCGCTAAGGATGTCCGACTGTAGCTTAGGCCTGCTCCATGCTGGCAAGTGGACATCCCCCAAGGGCTCCCAAGCTGCCAGGGGAATGTCTGACTGCCAGCTTAGGCCCAATTCCCCGGGGAGCGGGCCTAAGCCAGCAGGTGGTTATTCCCCAAGGGGTCCCAGACTGCGAGAGGGCACAGGCCAGGCTGAGTGACCCCCCCCCCCCGAGTACACAAATTTTTGTGCACTGGGCCTCTAGTGCTTTATAATACTGTAACTTCCAAATGCCTGCTCCTTTCTACCATCAACACCCAATTCAAGTTCCTCTTCCTCATTCATTTAATTAATATTCAATTGACATGCTAGAGTTTAGGTGCCTACTGATGAATAAACAAGCATGCTCTCTGCCCTGTGGAACTTATAGCCTATTGAGGAAGTCAAACAATTAACTGGAATACAACCAAATAAGAAATAAAGACTGAACAATGAGAAGAATAATAGGTAGAACTTACTTAGAGTGGGTGGTGACATTTAAGCTAAGACATGAACATTGAAAAGAAGTCATGTGTACTTTGGTAGAGAGAGTAGGGACAGAACATCTGGCAGACAGAACAGCATATGATGTGATTTGATGTACACTTTAGAAAGCTACCTGTGGACAACAGATGGGAGAAGGACAGAAGATTAAGTGGAGAGACCAGTAGGTGACCGTAAAAGTAGTCTGAAAGAAAAGTGATGGATGAGAGGGTAGCAGTGAAAATGGAGAGAATTGACAATGTTGGATTGGATATAAGGTGTGAAGGATGGGGAGGAGCCAAAAATAGATAATTCCCAATCAATTTAAGCCTCTATCTACTCTTTTAGCCTAGTACTCAGTAAAGATTAAAACATATTTGTTCCTTTTCTATTTTCTCTGAAGACATAGCAATTCTATACACTGCTTGTTTGTCAGTAACTCAGGTTATAACCTGTGACATCTCTTTCACTGTTTTTTAATCAAAGATACTGGAAAATATAATCAGATAAACACAAAAAAAGTATATAACATTTCATCCTAGGAAACAGCCCACATTGCTCTTTGAAGAGATGATAATTTCTTTCTGGGACAGCAAGTTCATAATCACTATAAGGAAGCATCAATTATAATATCTATTTTTTTAAATTTTATTTGGCATTATTTTCTTGATTAATTATATACTTACATTCTAAGGTGATATTGTTTTTTGGTGCTTTTTCCAAAGGCTCAAGGCATATTTCATTCATGACCCTTACTTATGATTATAGACCAGAAAGTAAATAGTAGAATTGCACTGGTGGGGAATATAAAGAGGCTAAGCTAGAACTGTGTGTCTGGAATGGATGAGCACATTGCAAGGGTTCAGTCAAATATTGTCACAGTCTGACTAGTTCACACAGCAGAAGCAGAGGAGTCTGTTGGAGGTTGCAGAGAGGGAAAAAGGTAGATGAGCTGCTAAAGGAGGAAGCCAAGTGAATATTGTTCCGCTTCATCTGAGGGTCAGTTTGCTTAGCTAGAGATCTCAGGTCAGACTATACTAGCCTGTGGTTTCCTGCACAACTCCTGGAGGCCTGAGAGCCTAAAGATGTCAGGTGGACTTGTAAATGGCTCAGCTAGAGAGTGTTCTGAGTAAGGCCTCTCAGAAACAAGTCTTGGGCCTGGGGATTTTTCAGCAGGAAGGTTTGGAAAAACCATGTGTAACATGCTGGTGATGTTAGGGTGAGACATTCAGCTGAAAAAATGTGAGAAAGTTCCAGCTATCAGTCATCAATATTAAGGGTAAATCTTTTAGTAAGAAAAAGACTCTTCATGTAAATGCTTCTTTTGTAGTGATTTTCAACGTTTTCATCTCATGGCACCACACATAAACTAAGTACTAACATTCTGTGGCACACCAAAAAATATATTTTTACTTATCTGACCAAAAAATAGGGTATAATTTTGATTCACTCATACTGGATGGCTATTGTTGTGTTGGCTATTGTCATTTTTTTTTTATTTGACAATCTAAGGCTGTGGTCGGGAAACCACATCTCGCTAGCCACATGCGGTTCTTTGGCCCCTTGAGTGTGGCTCTTCCACAAAATACCACGTGTGGGCGTGCACATACAGTGCAGTGCGATTGAAACTTTGTGGCCCATGCGCAGAAGTCGGTATTTTGTGGAAGAGCCACACTCAAGGGGCCAAAGAGCCGCATGTGGCTCGCGAGCCGCAGTTTGCCAAGCCGCAGTGTGCTGACCACTGATCTAAGGGAAAAGAGGTCAGTGCCCCTGATTAAGTAGTCAGGTATTGCTTTTAAATAGTCTTGTGGCACACCATTTCACTGTTCTATTGTCTAAACATGTTCAAAAAGTTATGATATCAACTTAGCATTATACATTCTCTTGTACCTAAAAAAGCAAAACAAACATAGGTTATTCAGTTTTTCCACTTTGGAAAAAAGAAAAACTGTATCAATTCAACCCATAATTTTAAGCCTGTAATCACAGCTCTTTCTATATGAGAGGAGTGGTCTGAATGAGTAGCTTTGCTACTGACCATTTCAGCCATTTAGAAAGAGCTAGGCTGGTCCCTGCTCTGGGAAAAAACCATGTCTAAACAACTGCAGCTGAATCAACTGACTGAAAATTTTGGTGAACCCAATTAGCTGTGACATGGCTGTTTGAGTAAACCACACAGTTGAGGACATAAGCTTTGGCTCTGCCACTGGTCTAGAACTGGCAAATGCTTAACCAATTACAGTGAGTGCATTTTGCTGCCCTTATTTAGTTCACCCACAGGGCAGGCATATGTTCCTTTATTTTTCAAGTACTAAAGTGAAAATAAACACTACCAGTCAAAAGAGTACAAACTGATAATGTGAAATGGGGAATGGGCAAGGAATCATTGCCTAGTGATGATGGCATGGAAAAGCAAAATTTTGAAGCTAGGTACTTTCACTTTTCAATGATATGGGTTTATTGTGCTTTCCCTTTCCCAGAAATGCACTGCTTTTTTTTTTTTCTTCCAGTTCTGTGCTTAGATCACCTTGGTTCCAAAAGATATACACACAGGCCATTATTTTCCTCTACTATTAGAAAGAAAACAAAGTGGTTAGGAGACCTTCCTGAATCAGGAGTTTTATAATGATAACACATATTTACAATAATAAAATGACTTTTTGCCAATTTATTTGTATGGTTCTTTCTCTTATTGTGTTGATGTATTTTTAAATGAATACTATCAAAATATTCATTATTATAATCAAATCTATATTCTAAAGAATTATTTAAGGTGTTTGGGGGCTTTTCTTACATATATGTTTTGCTGACAAACTAACCAAATATTTATCACTTACATACTTTAAGTTACACAATTTTAAGTTCTCTCATCACCTCTGTGTAAAGTGATAGCATCACAGCTGCTCAGACCAGATTTTTGTTTGAGTAACTGTTTTCCTCTCCAGATGAGTTTTCTGAATTGGCATTTCTCTTAAGTTTTTCATGGAAGTCATCTAATCAAGGTGGTATTTGGACTGCAGTTGTACAAGACTGAAAACATACCCCAGATCATCGACCTGGGCAGGTGAGACTGCTTTTATAAAAGAAGGAAACAATGCTTTTGATTCCTATGTTAGGGGCCTCCCACATTTTATTCCCCATAAGGACTAGGTGAGGGTCCTAAGTCCCTGATCAGAATGTTACTCTCCACAACGTGCACCTATAATATCAGGCATGCATCTATATGATAGCATTCTTTTACTTAATTGTAGAAGTTGAGGCAATGTAGTAGAAGGACAGGGTTGGGTTCAAATTAATCTATACCACATTTTAGTCTTGAAACACAGATTAAATTACATGACCTCCACAAGTTTTTGTTTTATTACTTGGTAAAAACAAAATAATGATTTCTATGTTACACGTTAAATAAAGAACAAATATGTACGTACTTGCTATATATGTTACTCAATAAGTGAAAATATCTACACCTAATTTTTAGAGTGCTTTTTATCTTTAGTAATCAATACTTATCTTGTACGTATTGAAGAGTGGAAAAAAAAAGAGACATCAAGATTTTTAAGAAGAAAGTTTATCTGGAAGACAACAATTCTTTTTGTCCCAGTCAGCATCCCTTATCCAAATTCCTAACACTTTGTACACAGACCCAGGGGTTTATGTAGTGTTAGCATGGTGGTGGTGGTGGAAGGGAATAGCTGTTGTTCTAGCCTTCCACTGCCTACTTTTGAGTTAGTTAGCGAATTTGTTGAGTTAGTTAGGGACCACTATTCTATATGCAAGCCTAAGTTCACCAAAATGGGGACAATTTTTTATTGCTCAAAATTCTTGCTAATAGGTATGAAGAAAAGTTTACAGCATTATACATGTCCCCAGATAGCCCACTGGTGGTGGCCCTTGATTCTGTGTTCTGGCAAGGTTCCAGGGGACCAGAGAAAGGTGGATATTAACTGTCTACTCACCATTTTGTAATACCCAGTACTATCCATAAGCATTTCCTTCAGCTGGAAAATAAATTTACAATCCATCAGTATAATTAGTTCCTCCTTCAAAATAATCTATTTCTTTCTCTGTGTCTTCACCTGTTATCCTGAAAGCAGAAGGTGATAAAAAGGAAGCCTCCCCAAAGAAGATTAAAACATTACTTGTTATGAAACACTTCATTTTCTATGGTTAAATACTATTCAGACTACAGGTAAAGCTATGTGTAATTTCCCTGGTGTTTGCCAAGCCCAAAGCCGCAGACAGTTGGGAGACACAGAACATGAGCAATGAGGGAATGTGGGCTAAGGGATTCCATGTTTAGACAGATGGCTTCAAGCAGTGTGGCTAGCCAGAGAAAGCAAGAGTCCATGTCTGGAGCACCAGGCCCCAAGGGAGCAACTGGAGACATTTGTACCAACCATGTGAGGTCATGGGAAGAGCTAAATATGAAGACAACATTGTCAGTCATCATCATCCACAGTGTCACCAAGAAAGGAACATGCTTTAGTCGTAAACTGGAAAAATTGGTTATTTTTCTTGAAGAAGAGTTTTTATGAGAATGAAATGATGTGATATCAAAATAAAGACAGTCAAAATAAGAAGCAGTAGTGACAGACTTCGGTGGGTGAGTGGTGAGGGTGGTATTCCTTCCTCTTTCTTACGTCCTGACCAGCTTGTAGTCTTGGTCTACACCTGGTTTATTGAATAGGTTTTGTTTCATGTGTCCATATAGATCTGTTGATAATGCCTTCCTAAAATGTAGGGAAATAATTTAATGATTGATTGCTGATCTCTGCCACAGGAAAGGAAAGAAGAGTAGTTGTACTAATGCCATTTACTAGCCATACCTGGTCTAGAACCTAATTTTCTTAGGCTTTACTGTCTCCATCTCAAAAACAATGGCAACCAGGGTTATGTGAATTATTCTAAGCATAAAGTGTAACTAATGAGAGTATGGTTCAAAGGTTACTGTGATTATGTTAAATTCACTTGTGTATAACATCATTTTCAGCATTCAAGTAAATGAAAGTATTCAACCTTTAGCATTATTCATGTGCATGGGTATCTGGAATTATAACAGTCCTGGTATTATGTTTCATTTACATAATGCCGTGGTACCTGATACAACCTTATGGATTATAGGCTTTTGTTGGCTCGAGTTTTATAGTATAATGCCAAATATTGAAACATTGAAATTTATTAAAGAAAAGGATGGGACACTTGAAACTGTCTTGGATATCTATATCTATCTGTTTGCTATTTATTTATTTATTTATTTATTTATTTATTTATTTTCAAAATATGGGAGATGGAGCATAAGAGACAAGTAATATCAACTTATATTTTAAAAAATTGTCTCAGAGCAAAAGGCTTTTTGATTGCAAGACCTGGAAAAGGTAGTCTTATATCAAGGGTCTGGAAGAGTCTTTGAGAATTCACTGAACTTAACCACCCCTTGCATTCAGGCAGGACTTCATATGAAGGGCTTCCAGATTTACTTTGCACAATCTCTTCTTTAAAGTTCCTAAAGCAGATTTGACAGTCTCCTTGAATTACCTATTACATGGCATATCCAAGTTTCATGGGTCCTGGAACTCATACAAATTTGAGGGTTCCTTTTAGAGAAAGTGGACACAAAAATCTCTTTTACAAATTTTACACAAACATAAGACATGTAAATGCATCACCAAGTCCTCTGCTGGAGTTTTGGAAGGGGTATGTAGCCTTATCTTTATCAGCCCTGAAGTGTTAACTATATAAACTTCTTATTCTTTGTATTATTATTATTATTATTATTATTATTATTATTATTATTTTAATTGATTTCAGAGAGGAAGGGAGAGAGAGAGATAGAAACATCAATGATGAGAGAGAATCATTGATCGGCTGCCTCGTGCATGCCCCCTAGATCGAGCCTGAAACCTTAGTCCGTGCCCTTGACTGGAATCAAACCCAGGACCCTTCAGTCTGCAGACTGATGCTCTATCTACTGAACCAAACTGGCTAGGGCTGTCTTATTCTTAGTAGTAAGTAATTTTGGCTAACTTCTTAATCCTGCTTTTGAAAAAAATAATTTATTCAAGAATATAAACAATGTAATAGATATACTTAATTATCTATACTAATAATAGCCTAGGTGGTGTCACGCCCTCATGTCATCACAAGATGGCCGTCACAAGATGGCTGTGTGCACAGCGGAGACAGGGCCCAGCGGCTGCTCTGTGCGGTGAGGCCTGTGGGTCCCTCAGCTCTGCGTGGCATGGAGGAGGCTGGTCCTGGTGGAGGAGGTGGGTCACAGCAGGGGAGGGCAGTTGGGGGTGATCAGGCTGGCAGGGAAGGGCAGTTAGGGGTGATCAGGTCAGCAGGGGAGGACAGTTGGGGGCGATCAGGCTGGCAGGGGAGAAGTTAGGTGTCAATCAGGCCAGCAGGGGAGAGGTTAGGGGGCGATCAGGCTGGCAGGCAGAAGCAGTTAGGGACAATCAGGCAGACAGGCAGGTGAGTGGTTAGAAGCCAGTGGTCCCGGATTGTGAGAGGGATGTTCAACTGCCGGATTAGGCCTGATCCCATAGGGGTTGGACATCCCCAGAGGGGTCCCAGATTGGAGAGGGTGTAGGCTGGGCTGAGGGATACCCCCCACCCCGTGCATGAATTTCATGCACTGGGCCTCTCGTTTAATAATAATAATTTAAAGTATGTCATACTGATTCACATTTTATGTTTTTCTTTTTCAATTACATCCAGAGCAGCAACACAGTCAAAACCCAAAGTAATTATTCTATGTAAAAGCACAAGAATAAAATGACAAGACTCCAAATAGTAAAAGAAGGGAGGATGTAAAGTAATTTTATTAGAAACTTGTGTGAACAAACTTTTATATAAGCATCTTAACAGCTAAGATGATAAAGGAAATAAGGAAATACCAATATCTTACCTAAAAATAGTGGGTAAACACTTACCTGGACTATATTCATTAGCTATGTTTGCTAACAGAGCATTTTTGTAGATATTTTAATGGAATACAGGACTCTGCAGAAGTTTGCTAAAGCACCATGGATGATTTACATGTCGAATTAAACTTTCAAACACCCCTAACTCAGATCCAAACTGGCCCTTGGAAAATGGTCTCCAGTGAGGCCATGTGCTTGTGGGGGTTGCCTGTAATTGTTTTTTAGAAATTATTTATTTTTTACAAAAACACTTTGGTCTGATTTGTTACTATAAACAATACTTTCTTTTTTGTTTTGTGTTGTTGCTTTTTTTTACTGACAAATCTAAGGATTTATACACAGTTGAAAGGTCTAACAAGAAGCCATTATTGTCCCTTGGTAGTAAGTGACAATAGAACAGAGCTGACATGGAGGCTCTGGAGACCCACTGGGTGGAAAGGTAGGTACAGGAGGAGGGGAGGAGCTGAGTCTCAGAACTGCCAGAACAATAGTCACAGACTGGGAAAAAAGCCAAGTCAGTGTTAGGGATGAAAAAAGATGCCAAACCAGGAAATGGAAATCCTAATACAACATCTAAACAATGGTAGGTACTGGGAACAGAATGAGTCAAGACACATGGGGAAGTGCAGGCTCAGTCATCTAGAGCTGAGCAGAACCCGAGAGAGGCAATGGGAATCTTTAACTGGCATCTACCATGTAATCTGTACTGCCAGGTGCTCTGCACATCCATTTTCTCCAATCCTCCAGCTGTCTGGATAGTAGGTATTATTATCCTCATTGTATCATATCACTTCATCATAGCATGATACAGTGCATCACTTGCTTAAAAGACAATGAAAAGAAATTCAATAACATTAAAATCAATTTTTTAATTAAACTCTAAATGCAGAGTAATAAAACAACTTATTTGAGGACACAATTAACACTGTATATTCAACAAAGGAGTTGCCACTGTATTTAGTGGAAAGGTTGAAAGCAACAAAACTGAGGGATGTAATTTACCACCGTTGCTTATCTTAGTGTGGATGTACTGTTAATAACTACTAGTATAGAAAAGAAAATGGTGAATACAAAAAAACAACAATCCTTTTTACAAAGGATGTAATTGTATACTTAGACAATTCAAGGATGGTAACTAAAAATTATGCAAAAGAAAGAAAAAGAAATCTGTTACCTTTATATGTGGATTTGTTACTTTTTAGTCATTGCATAGCATAACATATATGGAATGTGATACTGAAGAAATTAAATTACAGTAGAAATAATAAGCCAGATACAGTCAAAAGGTCACAGTTTTTCAAATGAGTTAACTAATCATTCCATTCATTTACTCATTTACTCATTAATGAATTCTTTTATTAATCAATTTTGTAAATAAAAACACAGGCTGTGTGCGAAGGGAGTGAGACAGTTTCCAGGGTCCCTGCCCTCATGAAGTTTCTAGTCTGTTTGATTGACATAGATGATACACATAGGCTGATTAGTACTATCATGGGTGAGATGCTGCCATTGCCCCCAAAATTGGCACAGAGCAGGTTTCAGAAATAATTTTTGTGTCATATGTTATGCCCAGAGTTCGGGGTCCCCAATAATCCACCACCAGGGAGCCTCTTCCGATGCAAAAGCAAGGAGTCTTTATTAATCAGTCCTAGGATTGGCTCCCAGCCTCTGTCCGATGCAGCAGTTAAGGCGGGAGACCGTGTTCCAGGAGAACAAAGGTTATATAGGGCTAGTTATTTGGGTGGGCTTAGGGGGTGACGTGGGTTACAGAGACTGGTCATTTAGGTCAGGGCTTTTCATCAGGGTCTTACAGCACAAAGGTCAGGAAGTGACCAGCACATTCTGAGGCTTGGGCCGTCCCCCACTATAGCCTTATCAGGACCTTAGCTTCATTCCTGGAGCTTCATTGGTCCACTCAGGTGGTGGTTGGGGAAGTTAGGTCAATACCAGCATTCTTGTGGTCACTCAGAAAAGGAGGGGGCTTGGGCTGAGGGCCCAGCCCTACAAGGCAAGATAGGGGAGAGGGAGGGGAGTATGTTTCTGCTTTGTCCTTTCATCATACAAGCAAGCCAGTTTTGTTACTTTAAGGGTCTGGGTCATTGTATCAAACAAAAAACATCCTTTGATGCTCAGGAGGCAATACTCTTTTGCCAGGGTGTTTTATTTACCTGACTAGGTTTCAGGTAACATTCAGATATTTTAAAAGAGCAAAAGGTTGTCATCATTGAGAATATGTGAAGAAGTGCTTTAAGTTTTGAAAGTACTCTCTTAAGAAGGGTGACAGTGCTCTGAGTGAGGCAGCATCTTTGTAATAAATGTCAAATACCCCAAAGGGGCTGCTATGAAGGAGGCAGTACTCTTTTGCCAGGGTTTTTGTTTCAGCATCTGGAAGGGTTCAGCAATCTGGAGAAGGGCTGTGTGTAACTTGATAAAGAGTCCAGAGATGAAGCATAATTTTGAAAGGCATATTGGGGGTCAAAGGAGCCTAGCTAAAGAAACTAAGATTCCCCTGTCTCAGGACCCCATGCTTTTTATTAACACAAATTATCCTGAGGAGAGGCAAAGATAAACACATCAAAGGGTCAGGTTTCATTTACAGCGTCCATTGTCAGATTGGAAGAATTAGCCTACGGCTGTTCAGGTGTTTGGCCAGTAGGAGGCAATAACATGTAGATTAAGATGCCCTGAGCTGTCTGGCAGCAAGCAATAATCCGTTTTCAGGTTTGGGGAAAATGCCTTTAGCCATTCCCAACAGGAGATAACATATGTGATTCAGCCCTTGTTGAGTCCCCAAATTCCATCAACCTTTCCATTAAACTCTTGCAATTATGACATGCTGGAATTGGCTTCCGGCACTCTGAGATGAATTAATGTGGGATTTAAAATGCAGTCTTCTTACTTAAATAGTCATTCTTTTTATTGTAGAAAAATGGTTTTACAGATCTTTTGTTGAACCAGAATTTAGTACTTATCTGCACTACTACCTTCCTTTGAACACTAAACAATAAAGATTTTCTTAAACATTCCTGTGAGGCGTGGGAACTGGGATCAGATGAACTGTATTTGAGTCTCAGACTGTAACCTGAAGGCAGGTTTAATCTCTCTAAGCCTTCATTCTTTTCCTCAAGACATTTTATTATGAAGAATTTCAAATGAAAGGCAAAGCTGGAAGACTTTTACAGTGAACATTCATAATTACATCACTTAGAATTTACCATTAACACTTTGCTTTCTTTCTTAAATATCTATTCATATATCCATCCTGCTATTCAGCCATTAATCCATCTTAATTTTTATGGATTTTAAAGTAAATTTGCATAGATTACTATCTTTCTCCTAAATACTTAAGTATGTTTATTATTAACTAGAGTTAAATATTGCTTACAAGTTTTTCTTTTGATATAAAATGAACATACATTAAAATACATAAATCTGAAGTATATTTTTGTTTAATTTTGACAAATGTATGCACCTTTGTAACCCTAGCCCCTTCTCCGCTTGAACCTCCATTTTATATTTTAGTTATAACATGAAATCAAGAGAATGGTTTCAAAGAGTTGTTGTGAGGATAACATTAATAAAAAGTGCTATGTAAGTTATAAGGTGAGATATAAGTGTGAGGCACTATTTTTATAACTGTTAATTAATATAATTATTATCTCTTTGATGAGTATGGCTAGTAGATGTGAAGAAACACTGAGAGGGTGACAATTTCAGTTAGCCTTGTAAACTTAATCACTATAAAAGCTATCATTGCCCCAATGTTAATTATTAAGCAATTTGCACACAGTGCTCTCACACAATCCCAACAGCCACTTAATATGGCATCTATTCCAGTAGTCTGGCTAATGTCTCTGTGCACTGGCTGGCATATGACTGGCAAAACAGTGATGGCAACATTGCCTCCTCTTGATTCAATTACCATTACTTCATTGTGTGGGAAGCCACTGCTTGCCAATACTGTCAGTGCGCCAAGGAACGGGGAAGGCCGATGGACCTTGGGTGTTAGCAGGGCTGATGCTAAGCACCGATTGTTGATATAGTGGTGGCTCAAGGCAATTCCCTAACCTGATAATTCTTTTCCTGTTTACTAAACTTTACCTTTGATACGCCTGTATATTATGGGGAAAATAAGACATTTTTTGGGGGATAGCAACCTGAATCAGTGCCAGTAACCAATGTACATTCTTGATAGTCTATAATTAAGTCACTGCCCCTTTCTCCACAATCTGGTCTTGCAATACCTGTTTACCTAAGTACTCCCATTTTACAGAGGCCATAAACCATGAACAATACATAACCCCCGGAGGGGGTTATCAGTGCTGGCACGGGGCCAGGCCTTTAGGTGTGGTATCACTGCCCCCATCCCAACACACGGGTTTTTTTGCAAAGCCCACGAAAGGTCCGGAAGTCCCATCCATATTTAGGGGACAAAGAAACCAAAGGGTATAAAGGGAGAGCTTCCTCCATATTGGTTTGCTCAGGATTTGGAGAGAAACGGTTTTTCCTGAGTCACTGTACCGGTACATGCAAAACATCTGAAAGTAAATTTTTTTCCTGTGTCTCCAAGTACTCCTGTGTATTTTTCAGTTGCCTGGTAAATTCTGTAACATATGCATTGCTAGTGGGCAAGATGTGTCTCTAAAACTGCATAAAAAGCAGATAGGACCCAGTCTCAGCTATGTCTCTTCAAGAAAGAGGTACCCCTGACCCCCAATACCTTCTAAATTCATATTTCTTATATAGTATTTTCATTTGTGGATCGGTCCCTCCTTCAGATCCTGAACCCTGCCACGAAGGTTGTGGCATCTGGCACCCAAATAGAAATCTGGAGGAGAAGGTTCACCTGAGCAAAAAACAAAGTGAAAAAGGAAAAGTGGGAATTCACCAGAAAGGTGGGAAGTTCACTGCACACAAAGCCCATGCCAGCTTCGGAGTCACAACCGTAAGTGGATGGGAACATTTTTGGAATCAGCCAGGTTAGAATGGGGAAGAATTCGAGTAAAAGACTGAAAGGGCGAGGACTACGCCCTCCACCTTGCCCCAGGGTAAGGGCTATGCCCTCCATCTTACCTTGGCCATGTGCTCAGCAAGCTTCTTCCTGGAAGATAGTCAAGGGAAGTGCACGCCATCACTATGACCACATCCTGTGTAATGAGACACCGACTCGCGCCTAGCCAATCGGCAGGGTCCACAGTCCTTTCTCCTCCCCTTACCCCAACCCCCTATAAAACCTCTCTCCGCACAGAGTTCTCTCTCTCTCGGCCACTTACCGTTGCATCGGTGAGTGTGGCAGGGGAGCCAAACCTAGGTTTGAAATGAATGACTCTTTGCTTTTGCATCGGACTCGCTGGCTCCCTGTGGGTTCTTGGGAATCATGAAATCTGGGCACAACAAAGACAAAGGCATCATTGTAAATTTTTAGCTTGCATGCTCAAGGATAAAGGATTTAAGGTGTCAAAAGGTACTCTCTTAAATCAGGCTCAAGAATAATGAGTGCTCTTGTCATCTTTAACTATATGGGCTCTTGTTCGAACTGCATTATGCCCACTTCATATTGGGATCAAAAGTCTGTAAAACCTGAGGCCCCGAATTCTTCAACTCTAGTGTGGAAAGGCTCATCAACTAGAGAAAATGGGGCTTTTACAAAAGGACTTTTGCAAAAGGACTCTTTAATGCTTTGTCTGAAAATTACCATATGACACCTTGGGACAGGCAGATGTTAGCTAAAACAACTTTAGATGCCATCAATGGTATGGAGAGCAGAATATGATAAGTTCTGTGAACAACAGGCTGAGATCTAGGCTGCATCTGGCTGTAAGTCCCAGGCAATGTAAAACATCTAAAAGATCCATGAAAAAAACTCGCCATTTATTAAATCCTGTCTATGTGTTTTGCACGCTTGTAATTATCATATATATGAGTGTCTACTGATTGTTGTTTTATCTGTCTTTTTTGTTTGGTTTAATTTGTTTATTGTTAGTCTATTAAACATGCCTTTAATTTATCTTCATAGAAAAGAAACAGTAGGTGGCCAGGCAATTACTAAATTTCCCCAGAGCAAACAGGATTTAGGGGTGGGGAGAGAGAATATGAGCAATACATGTGGCTGATAGAACAAGTCCTAGAAAGATTCCCCTAGATAAAGAAAGTAGAGGTAACCAAAAAAGGCCTCAGCCCATTAATTACTAGGTCTCTTGGTGATCCTGCAAAATGAATGCCCACTCTCAGGAGTGTTATTAAAAGTCTCATTTCGCCATGTTTTTGTTTCCTAGTCTGTAGTTTGAAATGTAAATAAATAAGCCATTTCCCATAAATTGGAAACGCATCAGTGAAAGGGAAAAGGCTAGTTTAAGAAAAGGTGGCCTCTTGGCCTAAGCCCCATCTCTTCACGGATGCTATAGAACAGGCAAAAAATTTAATTAATTTAATTAAGCCTCTGTGTTTTTTTTTGTGTGTTTTTGTTTTGTTTTTGTTGTTTTTTAGAAGATGGTGAAAATGACACAAGGAAAATATACAGGCTGTGTTTGGGCAATAAGGTTAGTGTTTCCATAATAATGGGCAGTTCTTGACTAATAATGGACCATATTCCAAGATTGCCTCCCACGTCCCATGGGCACTCCTGTTTTTATAAAGAAAAATAAAATAAAATAATACTTTAACATTAAAGACACTGACAGTCAGTAAGTTATCTCTGTTACAGAATTTTCCAAAGAAAATGCTTTGGATAATAATAATTGGCTTTAAAATCTCAAAGTTGTTAAGGCAAACTATACATAACTAAAACAAAAGGTATATGCTAAATCTTTTTCAGTGATAATTATATGATTAAACATAGTTTTCCAAAGTCTCTGGTAACTTAAAACTTTGGAATTTGCTGAATTAAATAATAAAAATTATTAAATATCTAGGTATTTTAAAATGACAAAATACTGAAATATTAATCTGAGTTTGCCTCATATGAAACATCTTAGAGGATAGATTTGAATCTATTAATTGAATATGTCTTGTATTTTATTTGAAATATATCCTTAAAAATATAAATATATTACTAATCTGAGAAATGCTAAGTATTTAACTTGCCATCTAAAATTTTAGGCTTCTAAAAGTTAAAAGTTCAGATTAAGTTGGGAGAAATTATATGGTTCTAATAATAAAATGCATAAAGTATAGAAATTCATTTTTGAGAAAAATAATTATTGCATTTTCTCTGGAGAACTTACTAGTTCAAAATATATTGTAGTCCTTATGTGTACTATATGTGGTAAAATTCCAACCTAGGATATAATATTTTATTGGCCTGATTATAAAAGAGGATTAATTCTATGGTCCAAGCCAAATTTTTAATATTAGAACCAGTTTAAATTTAATTGATGTTTTTTAGAATAATTAAAAAAAGTATATAATATAATCTTTGGGTTATGTTTATTTGATAGTCTTTCTAAGTTAAATTTCAAAACTTTAACCAAGAGATAGCTTTGGGACATTTCAAGGGCCCTGGAATGATTCAAGGATTTAGTCTCTCTTCTTAAAGGAAATATTATTGAACTAAATTAGACTGATATAATACACTTGAAATCATGTGGAAAGCCTTGTCAAATAAAAAAATTAATAACTGTGTTCTACTACATATATATATACATATATTTTAAATGTTATAAAAGTTTCAGCCTCTAAGCTTTGCAGGACAAGTTTGCTGTATACTTCTTAAGCAAAGCCAGAATATTCAGCAGAATTTCAAAACAGGAGCATAAATAATGCCACAGATTCCCACCCAGCCTGATCTACAGATTGGCTGGGGGGTGGGGCAGCATCTGTACTTCATAGGTCAAATGTATAAGTTGGCTTACTTTGCTTTTTAAATAAAGATGCCTACTTTAATTACTTAATAAGTTAGCTTTTCTCAATATAATCAAGGTATCATATAAACTCATTTATATGAGAAGCCAATATTTAATGAGCAATTGGTTCTAATAAAGTCCAAAGTAAAATTTGCATACATAGGCAAATAAGCACCAGCCAAAAAGAATGCAGTTAGAAGTAAACTTAAGCTTAAAAAGGAGAAATTTTAAAATCTCTTCTGCTACTATTTACAAAGTAAACTAAAAGTTACTATTCAAGCATTAAATCTCACCATTAATGAGACAACATAAATAAAAAGAAAGTTACTTTTGCAGTATGGGCCAGCGTGTTTCTCTCCTACCTGTTTTTCTGAAAAGCAACCAAGTTGGTTGTTCTGTTTAAATGAAAGTAAAAGTCTTTAATGTAGCAATTTATGGCAAGCCCACAGGAAAAGCAAACTTTAGCAATGTTTACCCAACTAAAATGAAACTCCCTCAATGAGGCTTAAAAATTGCTCCAAGAAAGGTACAGAAAGAAACGTCCTTCAAATATCTAGGAACCATAATTGAAAATCAATGTATTAGGCCTCAAAAGATAGAAATACAGCAGAATTGTCTTAAGACCTTAAATGACTTTTAGAAATTATTAGAGGACATTAATTAGTTAAGGCCTTATCTAAAAATCTCTATGGGAGAAATGACAAATTTTTTCAATATACTTAGGGGTGACTCTAATCTTTCCTCGAACATTAACAGATGAAGCTAGGGAGGAGTTACTAAGAATTGAGCAGGCAATCTCCTCAGCCCAAGTAGCACTGGTACAGCCTGAATTGCCTTTATTAGGACAGGTTAATCCTACTGCAAATAGTCCCACTGGAGTCATTTTACAAAATAAAAACTCTCCTACTATTATTGAGTGGGTCCACCTAGGGCATCAATCTTCTAAAACTGTGGTTACATATATAGAACTCATGGCTCAATTAATAATTCAGAAAGCACTGCAAGCAGCTTAGAGGAGAAGAACCCCAATACATCCATCTTCCCCTCACTGGGAAGTAATTAGAAATGTTATTTCAGACTGATTTGAATTGGCAGATTGGACTAAGTGGATATTCAGGGGAACTTAGTTGTCACCTACTAAAAGACAAATTATTACAAATTTTATATTATACTAGAGGCCTGGTGCACAAAAATTTGTGCACTCAGGGGGTGGGGGGCGGGTCCCTCAGCCTGGCCTGTGCCCTCTCGCAGTCTGGGACCCCTCGGGAGATAACGACCTGCTGGTTTAGGCCTGCTCCCGGGTAGCAGAGGGTAGGCCCAATCCCTAGGTGCAGCCCCTGGTCGGGCTCAGAGCAGGGCTGATTGGGGAGTTGGGGCGCCGCCCCCTGTCATGCACAGAGCAGGGCCGATCAGGGGGGTTGGGGAGCTCCCCCCTGTCATGCACAGAGCAGGGCAGATTGGGAGGTTGCGATGCCACCCTCAGTCACGCTCAGGGTAGGGCCGATTGGGGGTTTGGGGCACCGCGCCCTGTCACACTCAAGGCAAGGTCGATGGGGAGGTTGCTGCGCCACCCCCTGTCACGCACAGAGCAGGGCCAATCAGGGGGTTGGGGCGCTGCCCTGTCACGCACACAGCAGGGCCCATCAGGGGGGTTGGGGAGCTCCCCCTGTCACACACAGAGCAGGGCCCATCAGGGGGTTGGGGAGCTTCCCCTTTCATGCACAGAGCAGGGCCCATCAGGGGGTTGAGGAACTCCCCCCTGTCACTCACAGAGTAGGACCGATAGGGGAGTTGGGGCACCGTCCTCTGTCACACACAGAGCAGGGCGGATCAGCGGGTTGGGGCGCCGCCCTCTATCACTCACAGAGCAGGGCCAATCAGGGGGTTGGGGCGCTGCCCTGTCACGCACACAGTAGGGCCCATCAGGAGGGTTGGGGCTCTGTACCCTGTCATGCACAGAGCAGGGCCCATCAGGGGGTTGAGGAGCTCCCCCCTGTCACTCACAGAGTAGGGCCTATAGCGGAGTTGGGGCACAGTCCCCTGTCACTCACTGGGCAGGACCCGTGGGGGGGGGCGGGGGAGGGGGAGCTGGGGCACCACCCTCTATCACCCACAGAGCAGGGCCAATCAGGGGGTTGGGGCGCCACCACTCTCACACTCAGGCAGGGCCGATAGGGAGGTTATGGCTCTACCCTGTCACACACAGAGCAGGGCCTGTGTGTGTGGGGGGGGGTTGGGGTGCCGCACCCTGTCACACACAGAGCTGCAGGCCGATCAGGCGGTTTGGGTGCTGCCCCCTGTCACGCTGATTCCAGTGCCGGGAGGCCTCGCGGCTCCGCTGATCCCAGTGCTGGGAGGCATATTACCCTTTTACTGTATAGCATAGAGGCCTGGTGCATGGGTGGGGGCTGGCTGGTTTGCCCTGAAGAGTGTCCTGGATCAGGGTGGGGGTCCCCACTGGGGTGCCTGGCCAGCCTGGGTGATGGGATGATGGCTGTTTGCAGCTGGTCACACACCCTTCAGGGTTGGGGTCCCCACTGGGGTTCCTGGCCAGTCTGGGTGAGGGGCTGAGGGCTGTTTTCAGGCTGGGGGTGACTGAAGCTCCCAACCGCTCCTTTTTTCCTTTTTTTTTTTTTTTTTTTTTTTTTATTCTGGGCCAGCTTTAGCTTGAGGCTTGGCTCCAGCTCTTAGGCCTCCGCTGCTGAAAGTAGGTTTCTGGCCTTTGCTTACAATGTTGCAATCCTGGTGGCTGAAGTCTGGCAGTATTTGTTACATAGTTTCTTAAACTGCAGGCTCAGAGGCCTGCAGCCGCAGGCGGAGAATGTTGGAGTCCTCCGTCACTGAAGCAAGCAAGCCTCATGTTAGTTTCAAGCTGCCTGTCTGGCGGCCGCCATCTTGGCTGTCAGTTAATTTGCATATCTCACTGATTAGCCAATGGGAAGGGTAGCGGTCGTACGCCAATTACCATGTTTCTCTTTTATTAGTGTAGATTCCTGATTAAATGAAAACAATACCAATATTTGAAGAAAAAAAGCAATATTTATATAATCTTGGGGTGAGGAAGTACTTTCTAAGAATAATACCAAAATCAGATAAAATTTTTTATCTGAACAGATTTTATCTGTTCATCTTTACAGAGGAAAAATTGGCAATATTTATTTAACATCTTTAACATTTATTAAAAATATTCCCTTTGTTGCTGTAATTCCTACTGTAAGAATGAGGATAAAGGCATTTTTTTTAAATGCCTTTTTAAAAGGTCAGTAGTTTTTATCATTTTTAGCATAAATGTCCTAAATAACCTTTTAAAGTTTAGAGCACTGGAAAAAAATATATGTTGCATCACATTAAATTAAAAGTCAAGATCCTTAATATATAATGAGCTCTTAGAAATCAATAAATAGATGAATACAACAAAAAGAAAATGGCAAAGGACATTAGTGGGGACTGACAAGAGAAGAAATACAGATGATTAATGCATTTTCGACACAATGTTCACTCTTACTACAATTGCAAAAGTGTCAAATAAAAGCAAGAATAAGATACTATCCCTCCTCTATCAATTGATAATGATTATTTTTAAAATCCTCACCTGAGGACATATTTATTTATTTTAGAGAGATGAATGGAGAGAGAGAGAGAGAGAGAGAGAGAGAGAGAGAGAGAGAGAGAGAGAGAGAGAGAGAAATATCCATGTGAGAGAGGAACATCAATCAGCTGCCTCCTGTATGTGTCCTGACTGGGGATCAAACCCCCAACCTAGGTAGGTGTACTGCCTGGGAAACAAACCTGCAATTTTCTGGTGTATGGAACAATGCTCTAACCAACTGAATCACCCAGCCAGGGCAGTTGATGAAGACTAAAAATAATAATATTCATTGTTGGCTAGGGTTCAGGGAAACAAGCAAATAACAGTGGTGTAAATATAGGTTCATCTTTACAGAGGAAAAATTGGCAATATTTATTTAACATCTTTAACATTTATTAAAAATATTCCCTTTGTTGCTGTAATTCCTACTGTAAGAATGAGGATAAAGGCATAAAAATAATTTATCTCAGGATTTTTAATATTAATAAAGTAGGAACACCTGAGCTTCTGAACAGGTTTTTCAACAGAATTAAGACCTGAGTTGAATAAAGTATACACCTTATATGTCATTAAAATTACATTACAAAAGAATATCAATTAACATAGGAAAATATTCAGGCTATGTTGTTTAAAGTCAAAACAGCAGATTTCAGAACTGCATTTATTATATGATCTTATTGATGTAAAAAATGTTATGTACACATAGAGAAGATATGGAAGAAGAAACAATAAAATATTGAAAACTATCTTTTTATGTTAGGATTATAAGCAGCTGGATTGTAAAGTCCTCATGTGTTACCCAACAAAACCTGTTTTTATTATACTTAGTTTGAATTGGTAATAGAATTTTGAGTCAGTGTTGTCACGTTGACAGAAATTGAATCAAGGACAAAACTTAGGCTGGACTTCTAGCATGATAGATGGCTACTAAATGGCAAAATGATTTATTGATGGGATGGCTTTAAATATTCTGTGTGATTTAAAGTGAGGATTTTGGAACAACTGGAATTTGGATGATCTTATTTGGTAGACTTCTTAGGACTCTGTTTTTATAAAGTCCTGAGCAGCCATCTGGGAAAGATCATCTCAGGATAAGCTTGGCCTCATAGCAAAGCCTCACAACAAGAAGCTAACTGGTTCTGTTATCATAGTGCCTTCACTCACATGTGTCTCAGTGCAATTCTCTTAGATTTCCTGAATCCTGGAAAGGGACCTGGTTGAGTTAAACCAGGGGAGGGAACCTTTTTTCTGCCAAGGACCATTTGGATATTTATAACATCCTTCACTTAATATAAATTTATGTTGCTATGAAAAAGCTCCTAGATTTATTGAAGTTTTGAGTCAGGTCTGTGGTTGCCTTGACAGGGTCAGACCCAATGATTTCAAGGGACTTATAGGGCCTGTAGGCCTGACATTCCCCAACCCTGAGTTAAACAAACAAACAAACAAACAAAACCACAAAGAAACATCTTTGGCAGTTTGGCAGGAAACATTCTTTGGTGCCATTCTTTTTTTAAAAAAAGATATTTTATTGATTTTTTACAGAGAGGAAGGGAGAGGGATAGAGAGTTAGAAACATCGATGAGAGAGAAACATCTACCAGCTGCCTCCTGCACACTCCCTACTGGGGATGTGCCTGCAACCAAGGTACATGCCCTTGACGGGAATCGAACCTGGGACCTTTCAGTCCACAGGCTGACACTCTATCCACTGAGCCAAATCAGTTAGGGCTTTAGTGCCATTCTTATAGAAAGTAACCCAAAAGGAGAGAAAGGCATTCTGTCAACTGGCTCATCTTGCAGCTTGTGGAATTGCACCGTCCTTTGCACAAGCAGGGTAGCGTCCGTGTATCATGCCACCCAACTCCACCTCTTGGATGGATCTTGCCCTGGCACTTATGCCCTGACAGGTCCTTAGTACTGTTGGCTGTAGCAAACCAGTTTTGACCAACTCTTAGTGGGGATGCCAAGAAGAAGGGAATTGGAGTCTGAGATATTACTGAGCTCCAAATTATGTTGATATGGACTAGGTATTTCTTTTTGGTCCAGTGGTTGTTAACCTTTACTCTTTTAACAGTAAGACACATTTTTGTATTAATTAAATATTATGTGTAATTCAAAACATAAAATTGGTAAGTCAGAGATGATTTACGTGGGAATGGGCAGGTGTGGTTAGAAACCCAATTACTCCATGTTACCTTTTCTCTAACCTAGGTGGGGTACTTCTTGGAACAACTTCTTGAAAACCATGGATACATCTGATTTTCAGAGACATGCAATGACTTGGTCAATATATGTAGCAGCAGAGTCAAGGTTGGAATCCAGAACTACTTATCCTGGGGGATGTCCCCACCACATTGTGTGTTGTGTTCCTCTCTAGCACGTCATCCTTAGAAACCCTCCACATCTGTGAGGTGAAGGATGTGTTAACTAACCTTCTTGTGTTAATCACTTCAAAATATAGATGTGTATCGTATCATCACATCACACTTTACAGTTGCTCAATTATATCTCAGTAAAACTGAAAAAATAAATAAATAAAAAGGAAACCCTCCATGGTGCTTCTTTTAGAGAAACAGACTGTGTCTTGTGGTTAGGGAGGAAGAGGAGCACAGTAGGTGTCACATGATGGAAATGTGAGAAACTATAAGAGCCTCAATGGGAAAGCCACACAGTGCCTCCACACACTGAGGCCCTTGACAATGAAGCCAAAACCTCCTTCAGGCTGTGTTTTCTGGAGGACATGAAGGGGCTTCTCTGCAGGCGTTCCCTCCTGCTGTTCTGTGTGGCTTGAATCTGCGGGCCTTTCAAGGTCACAGTGGGCCCTCTGAAAGAACCTTTGATTTAACGTGTACGGGAATTCCCACTGGCATATTAAATGTTTTTCTATTTTATCATTTTCCTGCAGCTAGCAGCTTTTGGCATGCAGGCTGTTTTTATGAACATTATAAGTAAATATTCTAGGGTGAGTTACAGTGATGAATATGGACATGAAAGCCTAAGGCTGGAAGATATTAGGCTTCCTTGAAAAAAAGTGGGAATGGAAAAAGTAAATATCAAGGATTTTAAAGTACTTGTCAAAGCTTTGCAACTCTGCACTGTGCATCCAAAATCCAAATTTAATAGAATTAGACCAATAAAACCAAGTTGGTTTAAAGAGATATATAGCTAGATATCCAAAAAATTTAATGGGTTTTACTTTGAGCTTGGGGTTTTTATTAAAAGAAAGAGAGTAAGCAAAGTTAGATTTTCACATCAATAACCATTAATTTTTTTTTCCAGACGGAACTAGTCCCTTCCAGACTTTTCTACAAAGCATGACAGACAGATTCCTAAGATATCAAGCTACTACCCAGAGTTTCCAGGGGCCATGGGCCACTTTTGGTCCAAATGGCCCTTTGAAAAATATCCCCCCAAATAAATTAGATGTGGACTGTGGTATTAGGCTTCAGTGCCCTCTTGAGTTGGACAGTCTTGGTGAGCTGCTTGAAAGCTGAGGTCAGGAAAACTTTTCTGGACACTGAGTTATTCACTGGTTATGCCTGTTTTATAGTCACAGGCCTGGAAATCCCCAGAGAAACTATGCATAGTATATTGGTCAACAGTTCCAAAGTGATATCTGCCTCAAGATGCCCCCCCCCCCCCATACAAGCATCTTTTCTACTTTCTCTTCCTTCTCATAGTCCCTGGCACGGGTCAGAATGATTGAAGATGGGGAGCTCAACAAATACAGTTGATTTATTTTTTAAAAAATATATATTTTTATTGATTTCAGAGAGGGAGGGAGAGGGAAAGAGAGATAAAAAATACCAATTATAAGAAAGAATTATTGTTTGGCTGCCTCCTGCATGCCACTGGGGATCCAGCCCACAACCCAGGCATGTGCCCTGATTGGGAATCAAATTGTGACCTCCTGGTTCATAGGTTGACGCTTAACCACTGAGCCACAATGGCTGGGGTAGAGTTGATTCACTTTGCTACACTAATTTTGCCCTATCAATCTATTCGACCCATTCCTCAATTGAATTTGCCCCTCTGCTACCTTGAGTCTAAACTTATTTGAATCTAAATCATTTCACAGTTTTCTAATTAGCTTGAGTGCATTTATTCAATAAATCCATAAATTTTCTTCCCTTTCAAGGTGTTAGCAACCTAATATTATTTGCTGTCATCTTCAAATTTAAGAGCCTAGTCTAAACCCAGATAAATTACAAAGTCAGCATCAACCATATAACAGGAAGTCAAATATATTGTCAAGAGGACCTTAGAGGGCCTGCAGGGAGGGAGGGAGGAAGGAAGAAAAAGAAAGGGATAGAAGGGAGGAAGGAAGGGAGAGAGTGAGGGAGGGAGGGAGGAAGATAGTATGTTGTTTCATCTCCATGTATTTGTAGGCTTGTTTACTTCCTTTTAGCAATTGATTTCTAATTTCAAGGCATTGTGGTCAGAGAATATGCTGGGTATAATTTCAATCTTCTTGAATTTGTTGATGCTAGTTTTGTGACCCAACATATGGTCTATCCTTGAGAATGTTCCATGGGCACTGGAGAAGAATGTATAATCTGATGTTCTAGGATGAAAGGTTCTGTAATGTCAATTGTGTCCATTTGGTCTAGTGTTTCATTTAAGGCTGATATTTCATATATATATATACACATACATATATACACTAGTGGCCCGGTGCACAAAAATTTGTGCACTTGGGGGGGTCCCTCAGCCCGGCCTGTGCCCTCTCGCAGTTTGGGACCCCTCGGGGGATGCCCACCTGTTGGCCAGCACAAACGGGGGCATAGGATCAAGTCCCCCTGCGCCAGAAGACCCAGAGTCAAGTCCCCACCCACTTGTGTGTGCCTCCTGGATGTAGCATTCAGCCTCATGGAGGGGCTGACAGGCCAGGACACTGCAGCGGAGGGTGTGGTGGCCGCAGAGCGGCAAGGCTGCATTGGCTAGTCAGAGTGGGTAGGTCGTGCCTCGCTGCTCACCCCCGTGGCCTGGACACTGCAACAGCGGGACTGAAGGGACTGGGTGCTGCCATCTTGTGGCTATGGGCGCCACCATCTTTGTGACAGAGTGATGATTAATTTGCATATTACTCTTTTATTAGATAGGATATATATATATTTCAGAGAGGAAGGGACGAAAAGATAGAAACATGAACAATGAGAGAGAATCATTGATCGGCTGCCTTATGCATGCCCTACACTCGGGATGGAGCCTCCAACCCGGGCATGTATGTGCCCTGACCAGGAATCGAACCATGACTTCCTGGTTCATAGGTTGACGCTCAACCACTGAGCCACATCAGCTAGGCAAGACTAATATTTCATTATTGATTTTCTGTTTGGTTGATCTTAGAGCTGTCAATGGAGTATTAGGGTTTCCAATTATGATTGTGTTTTGATCTATTTTTAATTTTTTTATTGCTTAAAGTATTATAAAGAGTAGTGCATATGTTTCCTTTTTTTCCCCATTGACCTCCCTGTGCCTCTCCTACCTCCCAGTATCTTGCTTCCATTGGTTATGCTTATATACATGCATACAAGTCCTTCAGTTGATCTCTTACCTCTCCCCCACTGCAACCCTACCCAGCCTTCCTGCTGTATTTGACAGTCTGTTCCATGCTGCTCTGCCTCTGTGTCTATTTTTGTTCATCAGCTTATAATGTTCTTTATTATCCATAAATGAGTGAGATCATGTGCTATTTTTCTTTCATTGACTGGCTTATTTCACTAAGCATAATGCTCTCCAGTTCCATCCATGCTGTGGCAAATGGTAAGAATTCCTTCTTTTTTTTTACAGCAGCATAGTATTCCATTGTGTAGATGTACCACTGTTTTCTAATCCATTCATCTGCTGGTGGGCATTTAGGATGTTTTCAAATCTTAGCTATGGTAAATTGTGCCGCTATGAACATAGAGGTGCATATATCCTTTCTGATTGGTGTTTCTGGTTTCTTGGGATTACTGGGTCAAATGGGAGTTCCATTTTTAACTTTTGGGGAAATGCCATACTGTTTTCCACAGTGGCTGCACCAATCTGCATTCCCACCAGCATTGCAGGAGGATTCCTTTTTCTCCACATCCTCTCCAGCACTTGTCATTTGTGGATTTGTTAATGATAGCCATTCTTACAGGTGTGAGTTGGTACCTCATTGTTGTTTTGATTTGCATCTCTCAGATGATTAGTGACTTTGGACATGTTTTCATATGTCTCTTGGCCTTCTGAATGTCCTCTTTTGAAAAGTGTCTATTTAGGTTCTTCACTCATTTTTTTATTGGATTGTTTATCTTCCTTTTGTTAAGTTGTATGAGTTCCCTGTAGATGTTTGAGATTAAACCCTTTTAAGAGATAACATTGGCAAATATGTTCCCCCATGCAGTGGGATTTCTTGTTTTGTTGATGGTTTCTTTTGCTGTGCAGAGCTTTTTGTTTTGATGTAGTCCCATTTGTTTATTTTCTCTTTAGTTTCCAATGCCCTAGGAGCTGTATCAGTAACAATATTGCTACGACAAATGTCTGCTATTTTGCTGCCTATAGCTTCTTCAAAGATTTTTATGGTTTCCCATCTTACATTTAAGTCCTTTATCCATTTTGAGTTTATTTTTGTGTATGGTGTAAGTTGGTGGTCTAGTTTCATTTTTTTGCAAGTATCTGTCTAGTTTTCCCACCACCAATTATTGAAGAGACTTTCTTGTCTCCACTTATACTCTTGCCTCCTTTGTCAAATATTAATTGAGCATACTGGCTTGTGTTAATTTCTGGGTTCTCTGTTCTGTTCCACTGGTCTATATGTCTGTTCTGGTGCCAGTAGCAGGCAGTTTTGAGAACAGTGGCTTTGTAGAATAGCTTGATATCTGGTATTGAGATCCCTCCAACTTAGTTCTTCTTTCTCAAGATTGCTGCAGCTATTCGGGGTCTTTTTTTATTCCAGATGAATTTTTGGAGAGTTTGTTCTACTCTTTGAAGTATGCCGTTGGTATTTTAATGGGGATTGCGTTGAATTTATAGATTGCTTTGGGTATTATGGATATTTTAATGATGTTGATTCTACCAGTCCATGAACATGGTATATTCTTCTATTTGTTCATGTCTTCCTCTATCTCTCTTTTCAATGTCCTGTAGTTTTCGAGTATAGGTCTTTTACATGCTTAGTTAAGTTTATTTCTAGGTATCTTAATTTTTTTGGTGCAATAACAAATGGGATTTTTTTTTTTTCATTTCTCTTTCTGTGAGTTCATTATTAGTGTATAAAAAGGCCATGGATTTTGGGGTGTTAATTTTGTATCCTACTACTTTGCCAAATTCACTTATTAGGTCCAGTAGTTTTTTGATTGAGTCTTTGGGGATTTCTATGTATAGTATCATGTCATCTGCAAATAAGGACAGTCTTTCTTCTTTTCCAATGTGGATGCCTTTTATTTCTTTTTCTTATCTGGTCACTATGGCTAGCACCTCCAGTACTATATCAAACAGGAATGATGAAAATGGGCAACCCTGTCATGTTCCCGTTTTTAGGGGAAATGAGTTTAGTTTTTGCCCATTAAGTATGATGTTGGCTGTACATTTGTCATATAAGTCTTTTATTATGTTGAGGTATGGTTCCTCTATTCCCACTTTGCTGAGAGTTTTTATCAAGAAAGGGTGTTGGATTTTGTCAAACGCTTTTTCTGCATTAATTGATATGATCATGTGATTTTTGTCTCTCAGTTTGTTTATGTGATGTATCACATTTATTGATTTGCGGATATTGTACCATCCTTGCATCACTGGAATAAATCTCACTTGGTCATGGGGTATGATCTTTCTAATGTAGTGCTCAATCCAATTTGCTAGAATTTTGGTGAGGATTTTGGCATTTATGTTCATCAAGGATATTGGCCTGTAGTTCTCTTTCTTTGAGTTGTCTTTATCTGGTTTTGGAATTAGGGTAATCCTGGCTTCATAGAAAGAGCATGGAAGTGTGCCTTCCTCTTGAATTTTTTGAAATAGTCTGTGGAGGATAGGTTTTAGTTTTTCTTTGAATGCTTGGTAGAACTGTAAAACTGTTAGGACCAGGGCATTTGTTTACTGGAAGATTTTTGATCATTGCTTCAATTTCTTCAGTAGTTATCGGCCTATTCAGGTTTTTGGATTCTTCCAAATTGAGTTTTGGGAGTTTGTATTTTTCTAAGAATATGTTCATTTCATCTAAATTGTCCATTTAGTTGGAATAGAGTAGTTCATAGTATTTTTTCATAATCATTTGTATTTCTGTGGGATCGGTTGTTACTTTGCCTCTTTCATTTCTGATTTTGTTTATTTGGGTCCTCTCTCTTTGCTTTTTGGTGAGCCTGGCTAGAGGTTCATCAATCTTGTTTATCCTTTCAAAGAACAGGCTCTTGGTTTTGTTGATCTTCTGTATGTTTTTTAGACTCTATGTCATTTATCTTCACTCTGATCTTTATTATTTCCTTCCTTCTGCTTACACTGGGCTTTTCTTGTTGCTCTCTTTCTAACTCTTTGAGTTTTGGGGTTAGATAATTTATTACCATCTTTTCTTGTTTTTTTTTTGAGATAGGCCTGCAGAGCTTCCCTTTCAAGACTGCTTGTGCTCTCAAGACTGCTTTTGCTGTGTCCCATAGATTTTGGATTGTTGTGTTTTCATTGTCATTTGTTGCCATGATGCTTTTTATTTCTTCTTTGATATCTTTGGAAACCCAATCATTATTTAAAAGCATGCTATTTAGCCTCCAGGTGTTTGATTTTTTTAAATTGTTTTTATTGTAGTTGATTTCTAGTTTTATGCCATTGTGGTCTGAGAAGATGCTTGATATGATTTCTATCTTCTTGAATTTGAAGAGACTTTGCCTGTGCCCCAATGTGTGGTCTATCTTTGAAAATGACCCATGTGAACTTGAGAAAAATGTATATTCTGTGACTTTGGGTTGAAATGTTCTGAAGATGTCAATTAATTCCATCTGATCTAGTTAGTCATTTAGGATTGCTGTTTCCTTCCTATTTTTTGATTAGAGAACTTATCCAGTGGTGTTAGTGGGGTATTAAAGTCCCCTACTGTGACTCTACTACTGTCAATCTCTCCCTTGATATCCTCCAGAAGTTTTTTTATGTATTTAGGTGCTCCTGTATTGGGTACATATATGTTTACCAGAGTTATATCTTCTTGTTGAATTGCTCCCTTTAGAATAATAACATGGCCTCCCTTATCTCTTGTTATGGCCTTCACTTTGAGGTCTAATTTGTTGGTTATAAGTATTGGTACCCCAGCTTTTTTTTTCATTTCCATTCGCCTGAAAAACCTTTTTCCACCCCTTCACCATCAGTCTGTGTGAGTCCTTTTTTCTAAGGTGGATTTCCTATAGACAGCAGATATATGGGTCATATTTTCTTATCTACTCAGCTACTCTATGTCTTTTGATTGGGGCATTTAATCCATTTACATTTAAAGTTATTATTGATAGGTACTTGTTTGTCACCATTTTTATTCTTTATGACAGTGTTCCTTCTTCCCTTCCTATTTCTTCTTTCTATACCAAACCCTTTAGCATTTCTTGCATTGCTGGTTTGGTAGAAATAAACTCCCTTAGTCCTTTTTTGTTTATGAAGCTCCTGATTTCACCCTCAATTTTGATTGATAGCCTTTCTGGGTACTGTATTCTTGGATTCAGACCCTTGCTTTGCATGACTTTGTATATTTCACTCCATTCCCTCTGGCCTGATGTGTTTCTGTTGAGAAATCAGTGGATAGTCTGATGGAAGATCCTTTGTAAGTAACTTTCTGTCTGTCTCTGGCAACCTTTAAGATTCTTACTTTGTCATTGGTGTTTGCCAATTTAATGATAATGTGTCTTTGTGTCAGTCTTCTGGGGCTCATCTTGTTTGGGACTCTGTGAGCTTCTTGGACTTGTGTGAGTTTTTTCTTCCCGATATCAGGGAAGTTTTCTGTCATTATTTCTTCAAACAGGTTTTCTATTCCTTGCTCAGTTTCCTCTCCTGGTACCCCTGTTATGCAGATGTTGTTTCATTTGTGTTGTCCCAAAGCTCTGTTAGGCTCTCCTCCTCTTTTTTAAGTTTTTTTTTTCTAGATGCTGCTCTGCTTGGGTATTTTTTTCTACCTTGTCTTCTAGCTCACTGATGTGATCCTCTGCTCTTTCTAGTCTACTGTTGATGCTTTCTATTGAGTTCTTTACTGCAGCGATGTCATTTTTCATTTCTTCTTGGTTCTTATTCAGTTCCTCTTGGTTCTTACACATATTGTTGAATTTGTCATCCATCCTTTTCATCAACCTTACGACCATTGCTCTGAATTCTTTCTCTGTCATATTGCTTGCCTCTATTTCGTTTATTTCCTTTTCTGGTGATTCCTCCTTTTATTTCATATGCGGGCTGTTTCTTTGTCTCCCCATGAGTGATCTCGGGGTTTCTGGTTATGTAGCTCTCTCTTTCCTGCATTGACTTAAAGGCACACAATACAACACAACAAGATACAACACACAGGACACCAAACACAAATGCATTCACAATACTAATACCCCTGAATAAATGTGACTACCAGAGAAAAGAGAATTAGGGAATAGAGAAGAGTGCAAAAATGATATTGAGAAAGAAAAAAAAATGTAAGAGAAAAAAGACAGAGAAGAAAAAAAGGAGAAAAAAAATTTTTATATGGGGAAAAAACTCCAATAAAACCACAACTAGTCCAAAAAAATGCAAACAACATACCTCCAAACAACAAACACCCAGATGAATCTGAGGAGGCAGAGCTTATTTTAAGGAGGTAAAGTCAAGGAATTGGATGAATGAGGAAATAGCCACAATTCAGTATAGAGGAGGTAGAAAGAGAATGGGTGTATAAGAATAAAAGTAGCCGAAACCGGTTTGGCTCAGTGGATAGAGTGTCGGCCTGCGGACTGAAAGGTCCCAGGTTCGATTCCGGACAAGGGCATGTACCTGGGTTGCGGGCACATCCCCAGTAGGAGATGTGCAGGAGGCAGCTGATCGATGTTTCTCTGTCATCGATGTTTCTAACTCTCTATCTCTCTCCTTTCCTCTCTGTAAAAACTCAATAAAATACATATAAAAAAATTAAAAAAAAGAATACAAGTAAAAAACTAAATACAAAAAAAGAAGTATATATAAAAGAAAATTCATATATATATAATTTTCCTCCTTATTTAATCTACGTATGTATTTGTTTACTATTGGAAATGAAGAATAGAGAGTAGATAGGCCTGAGTTGGTGATTGGAATTAGTTAAGCTATTAGTAGAAGAAGAGAACAAGTGAGGAGAGGAAAAAGAGAAGCAAAAAACAAACAAATAAAAAAACTAATCAATAATCAAACAATAAGACAGGAAGAAAGAAAAAGGAAAAAAGAAAAAAGAATTTGGATAGTGAAGAAAGTGAAGAGAGAAGTGTGTATGGGTTTGGAGCAGGGGAGAGGAAATTAGGTGTATGAGTAAGATCAATTTTTAACAGGGAGTAAAAGGAAATGGTAGAGAAAAACTAAAGCAGGAACAGGGTAAGAGAAACAGGACAAAAAAGGGGAAAAGTGATGAAAAGAGTGTTGGTATAAAGGAAAAATTGAGATAGAGTAAAATAATGCTAAAAGGAAAATCAAAATAGAATGTATAACACTAATCCCAAAATAAAATAAAATAAAAAAATAAGATAGAACTTTTTCAAAAGGGTAAAATAATATCATTAATACTAATAGTTCAAAATAAAAATGTAATAAAAAAAAAACAAGGTAAAATCGAGTGAGAGAAAAAAATTAGTTTCTTAAGTAAAAGATAAAAACTAAAAATGTGAAGTAGTGAAGGTTGTTCACTTCCTCCACTATTCTGCTTGGCACATCTTTTTCCCGCAGGTAGTCAGCACAGTATTGAAGTTCCCTGCGATCCACGGCTCCTCTGTGTCCTAAGCCACAACCTTATTTTCAAGCAGGTGGGATCTCTCTGCTCTCTCTGGTTCTCAGTCTGTCTTTAGTTGTATTTACACACAAGAGTCCATTTCTGCTACAGCCCCTAGGGGGCAGTGTTTCTGTCTTAATATTTGAGGCTAAAAGGCCTTTCTACTCTGGCTCTGCGTGCAATTCTGTGCGCTACTCTGTGCGCAGGCTGCCTTTCTGGGCCCAGCGCAGCTGTGGGTAAATATCTAGAGTCCCCTTCTGCCAGCAGCCCTGTGGATCCCCTTCCACATTCAGGGCTACACTGACCCCAACAGCCGTGAATTTTGTGGGGGGCAGTCTTTCTCTGAGGCTATAGTTCTCACTGTGCACGTTTCTCCCTCTAATCTGGATCCCAGTTCCGGGTGGGTGCTCTTTGATTCAGCTGTTCCTTCTGCTCTGTGAGAAGGCGAAGGGCCTGTCTGCGAATTCGCCTGTTTGTCTCCCCCTGAGCAGACCTCCCAGGTGCCGGTGGAGGGGGAGGTTGGAGTTCCGGTGTTCAGTGTTCATGGATTCACAGCTGAAGTAACTGGTCCCTGGGCGTTGTGGTTGTAAGGTCCCGGGAGGCATCCGAGATCTCCCCGGTTGAAGGTAAGGCGGGGGTTCAGATCACAGTCAGTCTCCGATCACAGCTGTCCCCCCTTCAAGATGGCGTGGCCCCTGTGGCGGGGCCAGCTGCTCCGGGAGAGATTTCAGCCACAGCAGAGGCTACCCAGTCACGGGGGCCGGTCCGGCAGTCCCCAACAGTCCCTTGGAATATAGCTGTCCCTCACTCACAAGTACTGACACTCCCCACACGTCCACACACTCTCCTTTCGTTCTCTCACGCTCACACTATCTAGCAGCCTGCAGTCCCGTCAGCAGCCATCTTCTCGATCTGTTTTTTTCCCTTTAGATCTCTGAGTAGTTATTTTATATATTTCAGTGCTCCCTGGTTGGGTGCATAGATGTTAAGAAGTGTTATGTTTTCTTGATATAGTGTTCCCTTTATCATTATAAAATGTCCATCTTTGTCTCTCGTTGCCTTTGTTATCTTGAGATCTATTTTGTTAGATGTAAGTATGGCTCCACTTGCTTTTCTGTGGATGTTATTTGCTTGAACAATCATTTTCCACCCTTTTACTTTGAATCTACCTTTGTCTTTGAAGCTTAGATGTGTCTTTTGTAGGCAGTATATGGTTGAATTTTGTTTTTTGATCCACTCTGTTCTGTGCCTCTTTATTGGTGAATTCAGACCATTTACATTTTGGGTAATTTCTGATATATGAGGATTTCCTATATCCATTTTATCTTTTGTTTTCACAGGTAGCTCTGTGCTCCATTGGTTCTTTTCCTTTGTGTTTCTGTCTGTTGTTTTTGTTTGGTGGTATTCCATACTTCTTTCCTCCGTTTCCTCTTTTTTAAAGCTATGGTTCTGGTTTGGGGATTTTTGTGTGTGGTTACATTAACTTTAAAAAATATAAAGTTGCACCCTGACCGGTTTGGCTCCGTGGATAGAGCATCGGCCTGCAGACTGAGGGGTCCCAGGTTTGGTTCCAGTCAAGGGCATGTACCTTGGTTGCAGGCACACCCCCAGTGAGGGGTGTGCAGGAGGCAGCTGATCGATGTTTCTAACTCTCTATCCCCCTCCCTTCCTCTTTGTAAAAAATCAATAAAATATATATAAAAAATATATAAAGTTGCATACACACACACACACACACACACACAGAGTAGTTTTTTCTTGTTTTTTGTTTTTTTCTTTTGCGTGCATCTGGCCTTCATTTGCCAATTCAGACCTTTATCTCCTCCCCTTTTATGTTTTTGTTGTCACAAATTATCCCTGTTTATGCTGTAAGTTTTTTGGTGATCTTACTCATAGCTTGTGATCTTATGTGCTTTGTTTCAGGTAGAATAACTCCCTTGAGTATTTCCTGCAATGGAGGTGTTCTGATGATAAAATCCCTCAACTTCTATATATCTGGGAATGTATTTCTCCTTGATATTTTAAAAATATTTTTTACTGATTTTTAGATAGAGAGAAAGAGAAGGAGAGAGAGATAGAAACATCAATGATGAGAGAGAATCATTGATTGGCTGTCTCTTTCATACCCTCTACTGGAGATTGAGTTGGCAACTCCAGGCATCTACCCTGAGTGAGAATCAAACCCAGCATCTCTTAGTCCATGGGACAATGCTCAATCCACTGAGCCACACCAGCCAGGTTCTCCTTCATATTTAAAGGATCATTTTTCTCAATATATTATTCATAGCTGGTAATTTATCTTTTTCAGATGTTTGACTATTTGGTTCCATTCTCTTCTTGCTTGTAGAATTTCTGCTAAGAATTCAGATGAAATTCTAATGGGTTTTCCTTTGTAGGTCACTTCATTCTTTTCCCTGGTTACTTTGAGAATTTTTTCTTTGTCATTAATTTTGTACAGTTTTAATACAAAGTGCCTTGGAGAGGGCCTCTTTGGATCGAGGTAACTAGGTGTTCTGTTTGCTTCTTGAATTTGAAGATCTAGTTTTTCCATAGGTTTGGGAAGTTCTCAGCCACTATTTGTTTGAATAGACTCTCCATTCCTTGCACCCTGTCTTCCTCTTCCAGAATGCCTATTATTCTGATACTAGAGACCTGGTACATGATTTCGTGCATGGGTGGGTAGCCTGCAGAGATCGGGCCCCAGCCCATGCCCCCAGCCTTGCAACCCCAACTTGCACCCCCAGCCTCGCAGCCCCGTAGCCTTGACTGGCACCCCGCCTTGGCTTGGTGCTGCCCGCTCACCTGCTCCACCATCCTGCCCGAGTCCTGCTCTCATTGGGGCCCATTGGGGCCGGCAGTGCCTCCACTGCCACCTGCTGCCAGCACCATGTAGCTGACGCCCACTGTGTTCTGCACCGCCCCCTGGGGGTCAGTGCACATCATAGTGAGTGGTGGAACGACCTCCCGAGGGGACAATTTGCATGTTAGGCTTTTATTGTATAAGATTGCTTTTTCTGATGGAGTCAGATAGTTCTTGTAGAGCTCTTTAATTTTTCTTTATGCTCAGGCCTCTCCTCTCTGTGTCATTTCTAGATTTCTATCTTAGATATCACTTATTTTTTCCTCCATCTGGTTGGCTCTGTTTTCTATGCTCGGTAGTTCATTCTTAATCTTCTTAATTGCATGCTTCATTTCTAGGATTTCTGATTGGTTCTTTTTTGAAGTTTCAATCTTTTTGGTAAAGTACTCATTTTGTTCACTCATTTGTTTTTTGAGAGCATTGAATTGTCTTTCTGTATTTTCTCGTATCTTGTTGAGTATTGTCAGAACTGAAATTTTGAAATCTCTGTAATTTATATCACATATTTCCATGTGTTCCAGCTTGCTTTCTGGGGATTTTCCATTTTCTTTCTGTTGATTCTCATTACCATGATTATTCATAGTATTTGCTACTCTCCTCTGTCTATGCATTTATATCTATCTATCTTAATGTCCCAAAGCAGCTTCCTCTTAAGAGGTCTTTCTACTATTTTCCAGTGGATGGTGCTGAATTGTAAGATTTTTTACCTCTGTCATCTCCCAGTTTTGATTTCCAGGGATTCTATAAAACAGTACAGCTGTGCTTGTTGGGGGTGGGATTTGTTTTACCCTTACCATAATGGTGACCCAGACCTTTGTGGGGTCCCACCCCAAGCACCCCACCTGGGAATCAGTCACAGAGGGAAACTGCAGTTCTACTGCAATAGCTCTTGGTCTACAGATAATATACAACTTGACCCCACTCCAAGGACAATAGGAGGCAAGTTTTGGGAGTGCAAATGGCAGTAGGCCTCTGTAGTTCTATTTCTTTGTCTGAAACACTGCCGCCCAACAGTGGAGAGCCACACAGCAGAAATCCATGCTCTGTCAGTTGTCTGCTGGCTCAGTCATTGTTTGCTCTGCTCACCACTCACCTTGCTGGTCTGCCCCGTCTCCCCCAGCTTTCTGGCCAAAGGAAGTGCCTGCTACTGTTGGCTTCCTCCCCTCTCCAGCCCAAGTGGTGAGCTCCCAGCTGCAGGGATGCATCTGCAGGTTGTCAGAGCTTTCCTCCCTTCTCATCTCCCTGTTTATTCCTGTTTGCCCATCTTTAGATGATTCAATGCACAGGTCTCTCAGGCATACCTCTGTATTGAGCAGGAATTTCTTTGTTGTATTATTGTTGCTTGTTGTAATTTCAGGTGGAGAGGCCAAGGGGATCTTTCACACCACCATTCCTCTGATGTCACTCCTTGATTATAGAATTTTTGAGCCATATTCCAATTGGAATCCACTCTGGTTTTTTCATACTTGTGCAGGGCATTTGTGCAGGGAGCTCTAAGTTCATATTGTGTTCAGCAGTTTCTCTCAACTATACCCTCTCATTTCTGGTTTCTGTGCAAACAAGGTGGATATAAGCTCAGGCCATGGACCATTCTGTATGTAAGTGATCTGTTCTCCCAATATATGAAAGCAGCTTTCAGTATCTCAATAACACTCATTCTATGTTACTTAGAAAAATTTCTCTGAAACAGAGGCATAGTTCTTCAAATTTTAACAATTGTAATTTCTTAATGAAAGTAATTGGATTGCATAGTTTCCTTCCTATATTAGAAATTACACAGAAATTGAAATTTCTCATATCAATAGTATTTTCTGCTCTAGTTCATTGTTCTCACTTTCAAAATATGTGAAAACAATAAAGCTGTTTCAAATATGTCAATCTAATTTCAAATAAGCACTCCCAAACTCCACTATTGCACTTGTGTTTCTAGTTTTATTCTATAATCTTATCACTCTTGGCCACACATCCACATATCACCCTGGGTTATTTATGAAAATAAATCCTGTCCTGAGATCAAAATCAACTATCATTTTTTTCCTACATCTAAATTTATTTTTGCTGCTTTAAAAAAAAAGATTTAAAATATATTTTCCAGTGGGTTTATTTGCTTAAAAAAAGTTTCAAAAAAATTTACTTTGAACGATAAGTATCTTTTGGGTTGTCAGCTACCAACTATCACATATTTGGAATATCTTGAATTATCTGGGACCTGACAATTCAGTTTTAGGATTATTTATACCCTTGTCTTTGTTATGTGTTAAGATTTTCAAAGTTTGTCTAAAAATATAACTCTAATTATTTATTTCTGGCTCCTTGTGAGCATGGGCTTTATTAACCTATTGAACTTTATGTTATTCAGATTATTTGAGCTTTAATTTATCATCTCTAAGTTAAAATGAGTATTACCTACTTTATAGCGTTGTCATGAGAATTAAATGATATAATACATGAAAAATAATTATTTCCCATTACACAGTAAGTTCTCAATAAAGAGTAGCTTTAAAATATTATCTAACAAATAAAATTTAAAATGAATAATTGGGTTACAATAATTTCTGCACATGTTTTCTTTCCCCACATGTGTGTATGCTCCGGGAGGATGGGCAGTGGCCTCCTTTGATAAGTTTTTCCCAACCTTCAACCCAGTCCTGGCATAGAGCAGTCTCTCCAGGAATACTGAGGGAATGAAATTCATCTAAATATCAACTTGCCATGCTCTCCATTGCATTGATAAATAGGAATTATCAATAGTTATTTATATTCAGTATTGATTTATTTTCCTTAAATACATTTAAAAAATTTAACTCTAATTTTAAAAATACTGTTTTTGTTTTACTCTTCTGTTTAAGAAATTGAAGTTGAAAGTCAATAAATTAGTGTTAAGAAGCTTAAGCCTGAAAAGAGTTAGCAGATAAATTACAATAGACTTTTCCAAGGAGAGATGAAATTGAGACAACTTGGGAGAATAACAGGAATTTGTTATTTGTTTTAGACTTGTTTCAAAAACAATGACCTATATAGTGTGGAGAGCTGGCTACAACTAAGAAAAAATTGCTACTCACATGTGAATATGTTGTGAGAATATTAATAACATCAGAGCCATTTATTTGCAAGATTCAGTTAAAGACACATTGGGTGTAAACATGTAGGTTTGCTCTATAAGGAATATATTTCCAACTTTTAAATTAATATGCCATTTCTCTCCTAAATATATATAAATAATTATGTGTAAGTAACTACTCCAAATGAATTTACAAACATTATCTGGTGCCACATCAATATTTGAAACGTATTTGGCTCAGATTTAAATGTTGCATGTGTGTGCTTAAAGAGAACTTTAATTATATAATAGGATTATATTGATGTTAGTCTAACAAATCTTTCAAACACCCAATATGTGCTATAAATAGTACAAAGATCTAAAGATATGACACCAAAGAGTAAGAGGAGAAGTGCTAAGATGCTAGAATAAAAGATTGGGGCCAGATTGTGTAATGCTATGCTTTTGAATTTGGAACATATTTTATCTTATAGAACAAGATTGGAAAATATATTTACCTTGAATAAAAAGTAGTGTAAGTATTTGTTACTTGGATATCTGTGATGGAAGTGGTTCTCAGACTGAAAGCAGCTATAGTGGACAAGAAGGCCCTGGGAGTAGATGACCACTCACATGTTGAGTATTTATCATACTTGTCTTATAGTCAAAGGTAGCTACTGGAGGTTTCTGACAAAGGAAGTGACCTCATCAGTCTGTGGTTAAGAAAAAACTGTCAACAAGGAGAATGAATCAGAAAAGGAACAATTAACACATTTGCTTTCACCTCATAGGTAACTCTTTTCTAGATGTAGGAGAAACTATCTTTGCAGTCCCTCCTGGCCACTCATCTTCTCAATTTGGGAGGAGGCAAGATGATCTTAATCCTAGGACAGGTCATGTGCTCTGCCTACCCATGTAGGAGTGCAGGCTTTTCATTTACTTGTTCTGTAGGAATTAAGCAGAAACTAATTTGTTTCACATTTCAGAATCAAGACTGCCTTCTTTTTTTTTTTTTTTTTAAATCCTCGCCTGATACTTTTAGAGAGGGGGAAAGGAGGGAAGAGAAACATCGATCTGAGAGAGAAACATCAATTGGTTGCCTCCTGCAAAGTCCCAATCAGGACTGAGGATCAAACCCACAACCCAGGTATGTCCCAACTGGGAGTCAAACATGCGGATTTTCAATGTACAGAATGGCACTCCCGCCAACCGAACCACACAACCAGGGCAAGACTGCATTTTTAATGAGACATTTTCTGAATCTCAAGCTGAGTATCATCCAGATAAATATTATAAATCTATTAAAGAAAGTGAATTCCTATAGCTTGGCCCAAGGTAGCCTTCAGAATCTGCTGATATCTGAGTACATTTATCCAAACTCAGAAATATTTCTCTGAAAGAGAAATAGCAGCTAATAGTGCAGTATGTCAATCAGAGTTCCAGCAGGGAACAGATGGCACTCTCAAACTAAGTGAGCAAGGAGTATTAATAAAAGAGTGATTTACAAAGGTGTGAAAATATTTAAAGACACATACACAGGATGTTGAAAGACCTTGGGGCTAAAACAGCAAAAGGTGATGGTGGTTGTTAAGCTCTTTATTAGTCCCAGGTCTGAAGGGAAATGTGCCAGTTCCAAACCTCAGCAGTAGATAGCTATAGTGAGAGGGACATTGGAGTAGAACTGTGGTATTTGATGGAAACATGTGGCAGAAAGGGAATTAAATGCAAAGCCTCCCTCTCCTCCCACTTGGGCTGAGAGCCAATTGATATGGCCTCAATAGATCAGCTGGCAGGGCACAGATTGGGACAGAGAAGGGTAAAGCATGGGTCTGGTGGGCAAAGAGAAAATAACCAGCTCACTGCAGTTTTTGATATGTGGTAATTCCACATACAATCCTATATAATAAAAGGCTAATATGCAAATTGACCGAATGGCAGAACAACTAGTCGCTATGATGTGCACTGACCACCAGGAGACAGACGCTCAACACAGGAGCTGTCCACTGGTGGTCAGTGTGCTCCCACAGGGGTAGCACCACTCAGCCAGAAGCTGAGCTCATGGCTGGTGAGCGCAGTGGTGGTGGCAGGAGCCTCTCTCGCCTCCACAGCAGTGCTAAGGATGTCCGACTGATAGCTTAGGCCCGCTTCCATAGTGGCTGCACCAGTCTGTCTTCTCACCAGCAATGTATTAGGGTTCCCTTTTCTCCACATCCTTGCCAGCACTTGTCATTTGTTGATGATAGCCATTCTGACAGGTGTGAGGTGATACCTCGTTGTCATTTAATTTGCATCTCTCTGATGATCAGTGACTTTGAGCATTTTTCCATATGTCTCTTGGTCATCTGTATGTCCACTTTAGAGAAGTGTCTATTTGGGTCCTTTGTCCATTTTTTTAGTTGGTTCATTTGTCTTCCTTTTATTAAGTTGTATGATTATTTTATATATTTTGAATATTAACCCTTTATCAGATATTTCATTGGCAAATATGTTCTCCCATACAGTGGACTCCCTTTTCATTAAACCACTTAAATTCTATGTATGACACTAATGCTAGTTGCTCTGAAAAACAGATGTAATATATCAGTTTCATAATTCCAACCCAAATTGTGTTATATAAGCCCGGTCTATTAAAGACAAAGCCTACATTCCTTAAGAAGATGGAAATTTGAAAAAAAAAATCAAAATGAAAAAGAAAGCTTTCATTTCTACTTTACATCTTGTCAGGTGACTTCTGTTATCTTCTTTAGGTTGAATGCTTGAACACAGGAAAGACAACTGCATTAAGAAAGAATTTTCCTATCACTGAGAAAATCTGCTTATTAAGTTTGTCAGAAGCTGCCCTGCCTTCCCGCCAAAATAACAGACTGGTGAAATCTATGACAGTGGGTCTAGTGGCTTATCAGGCTCTCATCTCTGAAGGTAGAGAGTACAAGTAAGGTCACAGGCAAAGGCATCGGTGGCCTCCTTTTAGTCTTGTCTTTCCAGATTAAGGCAGTTCAGTGTTTTGTGTTTTTGTTTTTTTTTAAAAGAAAACGTCTGGGGTGGAGGTAGAGAGTGAGGCTTAGGTGGGGATACAAGATAATAGGTCTGGTATACCTAGAGGCCAGGTATTCCTGATCACCAGCAAGGGTTGGGGAGGAGAAAGCCCATTTAGGCATACAGAGCTCCATGGTACCATCTCCTTTCTACCAAAATATTTTCTAAATGCTTAAACAAAAGCCTGGCAAATCCCCACAGATCAATTCTTCCCTCTGGGGTTTTTCAAAATCAGTTCTACCCCGTGGATCACATGGGCTATAGGATATATTGTCTCTGCCTGCAGAGAGCACTGGCCACCAGGCCTCGTCCTGCAATGCCTGTCTGTACTTCTGAGTTCTGACCGTTATTACTTAGCGCTGCTGTCAGCATTAGCTTTTGTTTAAGTTCAAGTATGGAAATATCTTCCCTATATTCCCTGTTTTCCTTCCTTAACCCACAGCACACTACCCCGTGGAAGAAAGCCTTCGTATAATTAGACTAAATGCTGCTTCAGAATGGTCTCTGTGCCAGGGTGTGGCTGGCATCCAGCAGCATGGAAGTAGAATGCAACCTTTTACTTATATAATCATTGTGTCTAAAAACATCAGACACCCCTTACTGTATTGGTGACACACAGACTCTTGGGAGACGAATAATCATACTAACACTCATTTGGGGATGAAGCAATAGAGAACAATGAGTAAAAACTGATTCCAAAATATAAAAATTAATAGCACAAACTTCAACAGATGTTTTCATTGTAAACTGAGGTTTTTGTTCCCTGATCAATTATTCCTCTGCCCTTTTAGTTTTTATTTTTATTTTTTTAAGCCCAAGAGTTTGCTTTAATTCATACCTTCTACTTATCAGGCTGCTACATGGGGACATTCATACTCCATGTAGCTCTCATTAAGGGATCTGCCTGCCTCTACAGAGGACGTTCCTAGTATCAGTACATCCAGATCTTCGGCAGGTGGAAGAGTTGTGAGTCCACATTGTTCTGGTAAAGATGATTCCCCTACACTTTACAATAATAAACCCACTTTCACATTATGTAATTTAGATTTCCAGGTTACAAGCAGTCATTTCTCCATTACAAATTTAGGATACTGTTAGTCGCAATTTGGTCCTTTAAAATAAATGGCAAAATAAAAGCAAGAACGACTCAATTGGACTGAAAGACGAAGTACATAACTTGACTTCTTTTCCTATTTACTACCAGCATGTTTCTCCCCCTTTCCTTTAGATTGCATGTTTAGACACTGACATAAATATAAGTGTCTCATATTTTGGGACTAGAGTTATTTTTATAATTGCACATGAAGCCCTGAATTGGAATATCTTAGCAGTAGTTAGAGGTTAACAAGATAAAGGGACGTGCCTATCAATGTCTTTGAAGAAGGGCTGCATTATGCAGTGGAGGGCCAAGGGTGAGGTTGTGTGAAGCTCCTACCCATCCTCTTCAAAAATTCCAGACACAGCAAATAAAGCTCCAGGTTGTCTGGAGCCAGCATATCTGCAACCTGCGGGCAGAAGCTCATTCGTGTCATGGAGTGAAGGATGCTCAACCCTGGAAGACACTTTATAGATCATAGAGGCCAACTTCCCTAATTTACAATCTAAGGTAGTGGTTCTCAACCTGTGGGTCGCGACGCCTTTGGCGGTCGAACGGCCCTTTCACAGGGGTCGCCTAAGACCATCCTGCATATCAGATATTTACATTACGATTCATAACAGTGGCAACATTACAGTTATGAAGCAGCAACGAAAATAATTTTATTGTTGGGTCACAACATGAGGAACTGTATTTAAAGGGCCAGAAGGTTGAGAACCACTGTGTTTGAAGTTAACACTGGTTTTGAACAAGAATATTGTCAAGTACTGTATACATTGTGAATCATTTTCATATACATATATCACTTGTTTCTCCCCCAAATTTGAATGTAGATGCTGGTTCCATTTTGAAGTTGAGAAAATTGAGGCTCAGAAAGATTAAGTGGCTAGTTCTAAATCATAAAACTGCAAGTAATGGAGATCAGACTTGAACCTCCATTTTATAAATTCTTCGCTCTTTTCACAAGGCTGTGTGCCCTATCTGCAGTTAGAGCAGTGTGTACTCCAGCAAACATTTACTGCCTGCTTTCTAGGTGTCTGATATTGTACATAGCCTATAATCTGCATTCTCTCTGCATCTAAGCCATTAATAAAAGGGTGCTAATAAATGTGAATAAACTTTATATTTTGTTCTTTTTAATGTCATTAGGAAAATAAAAACAAAATCTTGGATTTTTAATTTTTTTTGTCTTCATTTTCCTGTGCAAGTAAGAATTCCCATTTTGGCTTATCTCATGAAGGTGGTACCATAGTACCTGACAAAGATAATCATAAAATCTCCTGGGAGATACCTGGAAGGGTACCTAATCTAACTTTGTCATTTTTAAGATATTAGAAAATTAACACCAGGAACTTCGAGTACATTTTTCAAGGCCACATGTCTACTTAGATGTTGAGCCAGGACTGGAAATTAAAATGTCTGATCAGTTTATTTCTTTCAGAAGAATAGTTTTTAGCCAAGTGTAGTAGTTTGATTATTTCATATGAATACTTCTTTTCCCCAGACAGATTTTTAAAAAGGACAGGATTAAAAGAGTCACTTTTGGATTGAGATATATGTAAATTCCTGATGCAAACATACAACAAAAAGATTAACAATTAAGCACATTAATCTGAAAGAAGAGGAGAAAAACTAGGAGCATTCCTGTTCTCAGTTATATTTTTCCTCCCTAATCAAAACCATGTGAAAAGCTAGAAAAGAATCAAGAGCCCAGTATGATTGCCAAAGATGAAGGGAAAGCAGAAAAAGAAAGATGAGGGAACAGTGAAGCAGAGACCAGTATTATTTCCAACACTTTAGCACACAGTCCCACTTCCAATTCTTCATAAGATAAGAATATTTTGCTCACATTGGGCTAATTTATGCTGCACAGGAAAGCCTTAGCTGTGCTTACAGCTCACCACTTCCTGTGGGAGTCAGAGAAACAGGCTCAAGACCTTCATTTCTTAAACCAAAATGCTTCCAAGTCAGAAGAAAAACCTCACTGTTGGTCCTGCCTTTTGGTGGAAGGAGTCCACAGTCAACTCCTAGCAATCATCAAGAAAATGTCCATTTATCAGGTATCTTTTTTCGTGTGTGTGTGTATGTAAGAAAGCCTAACTTTCTTGTGGCTTACTGAATTCCAATTAATTACTATTCATGCAAGTTAATTATTTATAGTTGTAAATTTTGTTTTGCCATGACAACACAAACAATTTTAGGCACAGAAAAAGCCCTGCTAACCACTTGGAGCTGATCTCCATTCTGTCTCTCCATTACCATAGCTCCTTTACAGAAACTTGCATTCAGGGCACAGAGAAAGGGAAAGTTTGCTGAGAGGCTGCCTCCTGAAATTCACTCCATATATTTTCATTGTTAGATCAACTTAGATGGGGCGAAATAGTGAAGTCATCTAAATGATATGGTCTCGTTTAATTTGTTTTAAAACAAAGTTCAAAAACATTTCATCCATGATTATCTTCCAAATTCTTCACAATAGCCCTTTGACTTACTCTTCCTTCTTCCTACTTCCCTTCTTCACTGATTACTCATACACTATTAATAAGACCCCATAGTTTTTTCATAGGTGCCACCTCAACCAACCACCTGTTAAGAAATTATCTCATTCTAGTCTTCCTCTTGGTATCCCAGCAGGTCTGACATGAGACTGGGGAAGAAAGTATAGCTGGCTCATCTGTTAACACCTTCTACTCCCTGATATTCTGGTCTGGCTCTTCTTTAAAGATTATTTTCTATGGGTTCCTTCCCCTTATCCCAGTCTGAATCTACTCACGTGAAAATCACTGCTCTAGTGGGAAGGTTTTTTGAATCAACTGAGAATGCTCAGGGTCTTTTGGTTTTCCAACAACAAGGGAACTCACCCTAGAGTTCCAGGTTGGCACTACCAGTATAGGAAGTAAAATTCTAACTTCTCGTTCAGAGAATGAGCCTCATGACATAAAATGACATGCCCAGCATCTATACAGTTAATGAAAAGTGCAAAACCAAAAAGACTCAGATATGAGTTTCAACTCAGTTTTCTTTCCATCTTCTAAGGGCTTACAGAGCTGAGTTACAGGGAGCATAGGGTCATACTGGAGAACTTCCTGCTCAAAACACTTAGTCCTGCCATCACCAGTTTGGTTCAGTGGATAGAACATTGGCCTTGGACTGAAGGGTCCCAGGTTTGGTTGCTGGTCAAAGACATGTACCTTGGTTGTGGGCACATCCCCAGTAGGGGTGTGCAGGAAGCAGCTGATCAATGTTTCTCTCTCATTGATGTTTCTAACTCTCTCTCTCTCCCCCTTTCTCTCTGTAAAAAATCAATAAAATATATTTAAAAACAAAACAAACAAAATAAACACTTAGTCCTTTGGGTTTTGATTATAGTAGAAGGAATTATTTATTTTTATTAGGAAATCTGAAGGAATAGAAGACCCAGACACTCTGGGTGGGAACTGTACAATTACACAGAACTCCATGGAGGGCACACAGGAAAAAATAGTAATGTAACCAAAAATTTAAGAAATAAAATGAACCTAAAGATCTTTATAGATATCCAATTCTTAGATAGTCTAAAGATACTCTTGGTCAGTATTTCTACATTTTAAACCCATTTTCTCACATAATTTTTTTTAAAAAATCATTATAATTTCACTTCTCATATTTGGAATCATGAAAATATGCACCTTTACAGATTCTTATGTGTCCCCAGATACATAGGTACTCCTCCTCCCCATAATCACTAAGAATTTCTGTAGCACAATCTCATAGATAAAGAATGGCAAGAAATGACCTGGCTGAGATTCTATAGCTGTTTATATGCCTGCCCAAGATAAGAACATATGTCTCTTACCTTCTAGGCAAGAACTTTACCATCTATAATATTCTGTGTGCCTAGAATTTAAGTGTATCAAAATGTGAGATGTTGCCCAGTCTTTGTGACTCAGTGAGTGTTAACCCATCAACCAAGAGTGTTACCTGTTGCATTTCCAGTCAGGGTACATTCCCGGTTTGCACGCTCAATCCCAAGTAGGGGGCATGCAGGAGACTGCCAACTGATGGATGATTTTCTCTTATCATTGATGTTTCTATCTCTTCTTCTCCCTTCCTCTCTCTCTAAAATCAATAAAAACATTTTTTGAAAAGAATGTGAGATTTACTATTCTTCAAATTCCTTAAAGTGCTCAAAATATTTCATTGGGGAGAGTTATTCTAGGCATTTTCTGGGAAACAAGCACATGGTATATCCATCATCCAAGTGAGTCTTCAGAAACACTGATATTAGAAGCAGAAAATAGAGCCCCAGCCAAAGCCTCAATCTGCCTCTGAACAAAAGGGAAGGAAGTAAATGAAGATAAGAGTTATAGAAAAGAAAGCACCGGTGACCATTCAGATTTACATAGTAAATATTAATGAATGCATATCTCAAAGCAGTGTAAGGCCCAATTCCAATATTTAAAATTTTAAGCATAAAATTAATCAGCCAAGTGAAATGAGAATTTTTAAATGCTTGTAAGTGCCCCAGGAATCTTTAGAAATTTAAGCAACACTCTATAATTAATACACATGGGATTTTATTTCTTTTTAAAGAAAGAAAACGTACAGCTGTACTGTGGACTCACAAAGAAAGATAGAGAATTTCATCTTGAAAGATATATAATGATCTCTTCCTGAGAATATCAAAGAAGGTAGACTCATCCTATAGCAATTCTGATAACTGCAAGGGACAGGAAAGGACAGTAGTCCCTGGAAGGAATGTGTGTGTGGAAAGATTATTGAAACTTACAAGGCTTTAATAAAAGGATTGGAGAAAAAGAAACACAGGAGGTCCATTAGTAAGACATAGGAAGGATAGATTTAATGATGAACATGACATTATTGAGATAATAAACTGCATCATTAAATTTATCTTTTAGAATGAAGAAAAAAATATATCCCCAGGAATCTTTTTGTGGGAAAAAGGGAGTAGAAATAACAATCTTGAAAAAAATTGGCCACTATTCAACAGCAAATTTTAAAACAAAATAACTTTAAAAGTAAGCAAAACTAATCTATGGTGAGAAGTTAGAAAATGAATAACCTTGGAGGGAAGGGATGGGGGGCTTCCAGAATGCTGGTGATATTCTATCTTTACACCTGTGTGAGATTCAGGAGGAGGGTTCTTTATGAAAATTCATTGAGCTGTACACTGTGATGCATGCACTTTAATTATGTGTTACACAGGAGCAAAAAGTCCAAATGAAAATGAAATAAAATGAGTTTTTTAAAAATCTAAATATTAAAATTATAATGATGTGTAAACCAGAATCAAAGATGGAATAGTAAGGTGATGGAATTAAAAAGAAGCACATAGATATTTTAAACACTTATTAGAGAGCTGAAGATGAAAGGAAGAGCAATCAATCAGAATACAATCACCTTTTACTTTTGCAACCAAAATATTTTTGTACCAACTTCCAGACAAGATGGTAGAGTAGGTAAATATTATGCTTTCCTCCTCCCATGACCACATCAAAATTACAACTAAACTATAGAACAATAACCCTGGAGAACCATCTGAAGACTATCTGAATGGAAATCCTGTAACTAAGGATATAAAGAAGCCATGTGGAGACTGACAGGAGAGGCAAAGACATGAAATGCATTAGTCCCATAGCCACATGTGACAACTCAGAAGCCTGAGGCCTGGAACTGGTGGCAATTATCCTTGGTTAATAATATGGGCTCTCACAAGTGCCTCCAGGACCAGCACAGGCAGCTAGCAACCATGGATCACTTTGTAGAAACTACCAAGTGACCCAAAACTAGACACAGGCAGTGAATGACCTTGACATGCACCAGAGCCCTTCACAAGAGGCCCTAGACACAAAATGCCTGATAGCTGGCTTCAGACTACACCATAGTCCTATTTGAAAAGCTCCACAAACAGAAAAGGTGGCCTAAGTAGGCATTAGAGTTCTGGTGGGGCAAATGCTGTTCTGTTGGAACAGATACCACACAGCAACTCATCAACCTGTGTTTGTGGCCAGTCCTCACAGCCAGTTGGCTTAGGGTCAACCCCACTCACTGAAGTGCCAACAGTAATCAAGGCTCCATTACAGTAGGAGGGCACACACAACTCACACACAGACACACCTGGAGTACCTGACTCAGGAGGTTAGTGAGACTGTGACACTAGGACTACTTCTACATAAGGCCATCCTGACAAGACTGGGAGATGTAGCAGATCTACCTAACACACAGAAACAAACAGAGAGAAACAACCAACATGAAAACAAAAACAAATAAACAACAAAAAAATCAATAAACATGTTCCAAATTAAAGAATGGGACAAAACTGCAGAAAAAAGAACTAAACAAAATGGAAGAAGGCAGTCTACCACATACATAGTTCAAAACACTGGTTAAAATGATGCTCAATGAAAGTAGGGGAAGAATAAAAGATTTCAGATAGAACTTAAAGAGATAATAAGTACAAAAAGAGATAGAGAAACCATAAAAAAGAACCAGTCAGAAATGAAGAAAACAATAACTAAAATAAAGAATACACTAGAAGTCACACTTAGATTATATAAAACAGAGCATCAAAACAGTGATTTGGAAGAAAAGGTAGTAGAAAACACTTAGAATATAAATAAAGTGACTAAAACGACTGCGGATAGTTTCATGCACCGCTGGCACAACATCTAGAGTACCAATATTTGCATCATAAGGGTATTAGAAGGAGGAGAGAAAGAGCAAGGGATTGAAAACATATTTGCAATAATGACAGAAAACTTCCCTTACTTGATGAAGGAAATAGACGTAGAAGTCCAGGAAGCACAGTAGATTCTAAATAAGATGAACCCAAATAGGCTCACACTAAGATACATCATAATTATAATGCCAAATGTTAAAAACAAAGCTGACTTAGCAATACTTATATCAGAAAATGTAGACTTTATAACAAAAATTATAACAACCCTGAAAACAATTATGCATTCAATTTAAAAATATCTAAATATACAAAGCAAATATTCACAAACATAAAAAGACATATCAACAATATTAATGTAATTGTAGGGGACTTTAAGACCACTTTGACATCGATAGGTAGATCATCTAGACAGAAAAAAAGGAAGCAATGGTTTTAAATAATACAGTAGACTAGAAGGATTCAATTGATATATTTAAAGTATCTTACCCTAAAGCACCAGAGTATACTTTTTCAAGTGCACATGAAACATTTTATAGGAGAGGCTATGTTAGGCCACAAAAAAATCTTAAGATATTTAAAAAGATTAGAATCATATTAAACATCTTTTCCAATCACAATGGTATGAAATTAGAAATCAACCACAGAAGAAAACTGGAAAACACAAAAACACATAGAGGCTAAATAACATGCTACTAAATAATAAATGAATTAACAAGATCAAGGGTGAAATCAAAAGATACCTTGAGACAAATGAAAATGAAAACAAAATAACACAAAATCTACTCAATGCAGCCAAAGCAACTAGAAGAGAGAAATTCATGGAAATACAGGCCTATATCAAGAAATAAGAAATAGCTCAAATAAACAATTAACCTTACACCGGAAGGAACTAAAAAACAACAAGGCACAAATTGTATAGATGGAAGAAAATAACAATGATTAGAGTGGAAAAAAAATTGAGTCTAAAGAAAACAGTAGAAAAGATTGATGAAGCCAAGAGCTAGTTTATTGAAAAGATAAGCAAAACCTTGAAGCAGACTTGTCAGAAAAAAAAAAGAGAGAGGATCCTACTAAATAAAATCAGAAATGAAAAAGGATAAGTGACAACTTACATCACATAAATACAAAGGATTATAAGAAAACTAGTAGTCCGGTGCATGAAATTCATGCACTGGGGTAGGGGGGGAAAGGGGCCCTTCAGTCTGGCCTTCACCCTCTCCCATCTGAGACCCCTCAGGGAATGTCCAACTACCTGTTTGTGCCCACACTTTTAACAGATAACAGCTCCATTGTTGTTTCTTTCTTATGCTTAAAACCATTGGAATTAGTAGGTATTCAAAGTGTGTATACATTTTGGGGGGACACCTGTATATCTCTAGTCATCGGTGAAAGAAACCAACAGCAGATTTGGAACCCCCAGACAGGGAACCTCGCTCACTTCCAACATGTCTCCCCACTTCACTTTCCACCTTCATGGGCAGCAGGAGAATCAATGTTTTCTCTCATTAATTCGGAAAAGCATGTCCTGTCACCTGCTGCCTGGCAGGAGTGCGCTAGGCCCCAAGCAAGTGAGGCTGAGTCAGGGCAGCCTTCGCTCACGGGTGCTGGCACCCAAAGTGCACATTCCTCCTCTACAGTCGCCCCGACTATCCCACTGTTTCACTGAGAGGATGGAATTCCTCTCCACCTCTGGGTTCTTGATCTTGAATGCTGACCGAAGGCACCTCAGCGAGGGCCGCCCGCGCCAACCAGTTGTGTCTGTTCGCATCTGCTCCCGCCTCAGCACCTGCATTAACCCCCCAGAGGTGATCTCGTAGCTGCACTGGCCTCCGTGGGAACAGGGCATCACCACTCCGTCCTCTCACTGTCATCTCACAGGCGCCCACCCTCAGCACCCAGAACATCCAGACCAGCCGTGGGCAAACTACGGCCTGCGGGCCGGATCCGGCCCGTTTGAAATGAATAAAACTAAAAAAAAAAAAGACCGTACCCTTTTATGTAGTGATGTTTACTTTGAATTTATATTAGTTCACACAAACACTCCATCCATGCTTTTGTTCCGGCCCTCTGGTCCAGTTTAAGAACCCATTGTGGCCCTCGAGTCAGAAAGTTTGCCCACCCCTGATCCAGACACTCTCCAAAGGATGTGAGCGCATCAGAGGGGATGTGTGCACATCCTGTGGGGGAGTTAGGCATGCTGGGTTGATGGAAGTGTGGTGGAGAGGCAGGGGAAACTTGTGCATGTCTTGGTTTGCAACTGTTGCAGGCGTGGGAGGGTGACAGTGTGCTGGGGGATGTTCACACGCGAGGGGGAGATGTGCAGATCTGCAAACCCCCATGGTGCGGCCAGGAGGACGTCAGTCTGGCCTGCCACGGTGGCTGTCCCTGTGATCCTGCACCTTCTGGGCCAGGAGGCGGAACTTGCGCAGCCACTCCTGGGCACTGATGGCCTGCAGGCACTACTTCAGCTCAGCCTGCAGGATCCGCTTGGCGCACTCACAGCTGTCACCACAGCCATGTGGGGAGTACAGGCCACCCTCCACTGGCCTGCCTCCCCTGTCCAGAGGCTCTCTGTGCTGCTCACCTGCCCAGAGTGACTGGGACTGGGTGGAAGCCAGGCGTCCTGCCCTGCCCAACCCCGGCCGATCCACCCCAGTGCGAGCTGCCACCCTGCCAGGAAGGGTCATAGATCCGGGTCCTGGGACCGTGGACAGCCTCAAGCACTGCCCCCCGCCCGGCAGGGTCACAGATCCGTGTCTTGGTCCTGTGGATAGCCTCAAGCGCTGCCCCCCACCCGCCAGGTGACAGATCTGAGTCCCAGACCGCGGACAGCCTCAAGCACTGCCCCCCGCCCTGCAGGGTCACAGATCCAGGTCCCGGGACCGTGGACAGCCTCAAGCACTGCCCCCCCACCCGGCAGGGTCACAGATCCACTCCGGGACTGTGGATAGCCTTGCCCGCTGCTGCCCACCTTCAGTATGCAAATTAGCCGCCATCTTGTTGCTTCTGGGTGGGGGTCTTCACTGGGGTGCCTGACCAATCTGGGTGAGGGGCTGAGGGCCGTTTTTAGGCTGCCTGCACCCCCTTCAGGGTGGGGGTACCCACTGGGGTGCCTGGCCAGCCTGGATGAGGGGATGATGGCTGTTTGCAGCTGGTCACACCCCCTTCAGGGTGGGCGTACCCACTGGGGTGCCTGGCCAGTCTGGGTGAGGGGCTGAGGGCCGTTTTCAGGCTGGTGGGTGACTGAAGCTCCCAACTTCTCCTTTTTTTCTTTTTCTTTTTTTATTCTGGGATTTATTTACCTTCTATGGCTGTCACTGGAGCTGAGAGCTGGCTTTAGCTCTGAGGCCCGGCTCCAGCACTGAGGCCTCGGCTGCTGAAAGCAGGGATCTGGGTTTGTTTGGATTCTTTAATTGAAACACTGTTGCGATCCTGTTGGCTGAAGCCTGGCTGGCCGAAAGAGGTTTCTGGGGTTTGTTTAGGTTCTATAATTGCAACATTGTTTCTTAGAGTGCAAGCTCAGAGTCAGGCAGCGGCAGGCAGGGAACCTTGGCTTCCTCCGTCACTGGAGCAAGCAAGCCTCCTGTTCGCTTCAGCTGCCTGACTGCCGGCCGCCATCTTGGTTGGCAGTTAATTTGCATATCGCCCTGATTAGCCAATGGGAAGAATGTAGGAGCTACAGTTAATTACCATGTTTGTCTATTATTATATAGGATATGGTGAACAATTATGTGCCAACTAACTGAACAATCTGGAAGAAATGGATAAATCCCTAGAACATACAATCTTCCAAGAATGAGCCAAGAAAAAACAGAAAATCTGAACAGAGCAATAAATACTGATGAAGTCAAAGTAGTGATTCCCAAACTCTCAACAAACAGAAGTCCTGGACCAGATAGCTTTCCAAGTGAATTTTACTAAATATTTAAACAAGAATTAACACATATCTTAAACTATTCCAAAAAATTCAAGAGGATGGAAGGCACCCATTCATATTATAAGGCCAGCATTACCCTGATTTCAAATACAGATAAATACATTACAAAAGAAAATTATAGGCTAATATTCCTAATGAACATAGATGCGAAATTATCAACAAAATATTAGCAAATTGAATTTTGCAATACATACATCAAAAAGATCATATACCATGACTAAGTGGGATTTATTTCTGGAATGCATGGTTGGCTCAATATGTACATATCAATTATTATGATACACTACATAAACTAAATAAAGAATAAAAATTGTAGAATCATATTAATAAATGCAGGGAAGGCATTAGGCAATATTCAGCATTTATCCTATATAATAAAAGCATAATATGCAAATTGACTGAAAGGTCAACCATCTGGGACCACGCTATGAAACCCTCTGGTGTCAGGTCAGCCAAGGTGGGCGCGATGTGATTGGTCGGGGACCTGACCATCGCCCCATGATTGACCCGCAGAAGGAGGCCCAGGCCACCGACTGGAGGGCTGTGGCAGGTGGGTGGAGCCTCCTTCTGCAAGGGAAGCCTGGGTCCTGGGTGCCAGAGGGAACCTGGTGCCAGCAGCCAAGGGAAAGATGGCCTATTTGTACACAAATTTCATGCATTGGGCCTCTAATTTATGATAAAAACTCTACAGGTAAGTGGCAATAGATGGAACATACCTCAACATAATAAAGACCATATATAATAAACTCACAGTTAATATCATACTCATTAACAAGAAGTTAACATTTTTTCCTTAAGATTAGAAATAAGACAAGGATGTGCACTCTTACCACTTTTATTCAACATAGTACTGAAAGCCCTAGTCACAGCAATCACACAAGAAAAAGAAAGAAAAGATACCCAAATTGAAAAGAAAGAAGTAAACTGTCATTATTTGAAGATGACATAGAGAATGCTAAGGGTCCACCAAAAATTATTATAACTAATAAATGAATTTAGTAAAGTAGCAGGATACAACATTAATATTCAGAAATCAGTTGTATTTTTATATACCAATAACAAAGTATCAAAAAGAGAAATTTAATAAAACTATGCCATTTATAATTGCATTAAAATAAAATACCTAGGAATAAATTTAACCAAAGAGATAAAAGACCTCTACTTACAAAATTATGACAGTGAAAGAAGAAATTGAAAAATATACAAATAAATGTAAACATATACTATGTTTATGAATAGAAAGAATTAACATCATTAAAATTTTCATACTACTTAAAGCAATCTATAGATTCAGTACAATACCTATAAAATACCAATGGCATTTTTCACAGCGCTACAACAAATAATTCTAAAATTTATGTGGAACCACAAAAGATCCCAAATAACTAAGGATATCTTGAGAAAGAAGAACAAAGTTAGAAGTAACATGTTACCTAATATTAAAGTATTAGAGGTCCGGTGCACGGATTTGTGCACCAATAGAGTCCCTAGGCCTGGCCTGTGCCCTCTCGCAATCCGGGACCCCTTGGGGGATGTCAGAGATCTGGTTTTGGCTCAATCCCCATAGGCCAGGCCAAGGGATCCCACTGGTATGCATATAAGATCTTTGATTAATCTCTTCCCGTCCTCCCCCTTCCCCACTTCTCTCTGAGATTCATCAGACTGTTCCATGATTCCATGCCTATGGTTTCCGCTCCTGCATTGAGCGTCTGCCCCCTGGTGGTCAGTGCACATCATAGCTACTGGCCGGTTGGCCAGTTGGCCAGTTGGTGGGTTGGCCGGTCACTTAGGCTTTCATATGTATAGATACTATAAGACTATAGTAATAAGAATAGTATGGTACTGGCATTAAAACAGGGAACAAAATAGAAAGCCCAGAAATAAACCCACAACTATAAGATCAATTCATCTGTGACAAAGGAGACAAGAATTCACAATGGTATAAAGACACTCTCTTTAATATATGGTGCTGAATAAAATGAAAAGATACATGCAAAAAAATGAAGCCAGACCACTTTCTCATATTATATACAAGAATAAACTAAAAATGGATTAAAGACTTAAATGTAAGCCCCTAAACCATAAAATTCCTAGAAAAAAATACAAACAGTAAAGTCTCTGACATTGCTCTCTCTCTATGTATATGTCTCCTCAAGCAAGAAAAACAAAAGAAAAATAAACTAATGGGACTATATCAAACTGCAAAATTTTGTACAGCAAAGGGAACCATCAAGAAAATAAAAAGACAATCTACTGATTTGAAGAAGATATTTACCAATGATACATCTGATAATGGGTTAATTTCCAAAATACATTAGGAACTCATGCAACTTAACACTAAAAAGATAATCTCATTTAAAAAAATGGGCAGAGGACCTGAATAAAAATTTCTCCAAAGAAGACATACAGATGGCCAATAGACATATGAGAAGATGCTCAACATCTAGAGAAATGAAAATTAAAAATCACAATGCAATATCACCTCACACCTGTCAGAATGGCTATCATCAATAAATCCACAAACAAGTGTTGGTGAGGATGTAGAGAAAAGAGAACTCTCATGCACTGTTTGTGTGATTGCATATTGGTGCAACCACTATGAAAAACAGTATTAAAATTCCTCAAAAAACTAAAAATACCTTTTGACTAAGCAAATCCACTTCTGTGTATCTATTTGAAGAAATTCAAAACACTAATTTAATAAGACATGCATCTCTATGTTCATTGGATCATTATTTACAATACTCAAGATATGGGATCGACCAAGATGTCCATGAGAGATGTTTGGATAAAGAAGACATGGTATGATAACATACTCTAAATCGCTAATCATCCGAGAGATGCAAATCAAAACAACAATGAGTTACCATCTCACACCTGTCAGAATGGCTATCATCAACAAATCAACAAATGACAAATGCTGGTGAGGATGCAGAGAAATAGGAACCCTCGTGCACTGTTGGTGGGAATGCAGACTAGTGCAGCCACTGTGGAGAACAGTATGGAGTTTCCTCAACAAACTAAAAATGGAACTCCTATTTGACCCAGTGATCCTGCTTCTAGGAATATATTCCCAGAAAACAGAAACACCATTCAGAAAGGATATATGCACCCCTATGTTCATAGCAGCACAATTTACAAAGCTAAGATTTGTAAACAGTCTAAGTGCCCATCAGCATATGAGTGGATTAAAAAACTGTGGTACATCTACACAATGGAATACTAAGCCACTATAAAAAAGGAGAAACTACCATTTGCCACAGCATGGATGGAACTGGAGAGCATTATGCTAAGCAAAATAAGCCAGTCAGAGAAAGATAAATATCACATGATGTCACTCATTTGTGGAATATAATGATCATTATAAACTGATGAACAAAAATAGATACAGAGATAAAGCAGCATGGAACAAACTGTCAGTGGGAAGGCAGGGGAGGGGTGTGGAGGTGGGGGTGAGAGATCAACCAAAGGACTTGTATGCATGCATATAAGCATAACCAATGGACACAGACACTAGGGGAGTGAGGGCATGTTCTGGGGGGTGGAGTGGCCAGGGGCAGGGAGTCCAATGGGGGAAAAAGGAGACATATATAATCTACACTAATAAAAGAGAAAAATGGTAATTGGCGTCCGACCGATACCCTTTTCATTGGCTAATCAGCAAGATATGCAAATTAACTGCCAACTAAGATGGCAGTTAACAGCCAACAAAGATGGCGGCTAAATTACATATTGCAGGCAGGATGGTACAACGCCATCCGAGAGTGGGTTGGGGGTGTGAGTGCCAGCAGTCGCCGGAGACCCGATCCAGCAGGCAGACCTGGATGCGAGCCGGCGGGGTGGCTGTGGCGTCCGCCCGCACTCACGCCCTCAACCCACGAGAGCCGGTTGAGGGCGTGAGTGCCGGGACCTGATCCCGCCCGGAGGCAGGCCGGCGGGGCGGCTGCGATGTCCTCCCGCAGTCACGACCCCAATTGGGGGCCTGAGTGCCGGCAGTCCCCTGGGACTGATCCCGCTGGCAGACCCGGACGTGGGCAGAGGTGTCAGGCCTGGGCAAGGGGCCGATCCTGTGATTGGAGGGTGATGGGGGTCAACGCCTGAGGGCTCCCAGTATGTGAGAGGGGGCAGGCTGGGCTGAGGGACACCCCCCACCACCACCACCCAGTGCACGAATTTCGTGCACCTGGCCCCTAGTACTATATATAATACTTTAAACAATAAAATAAACTACGTCCGGGACTCGGCCCTTTCCCGCCAGCCGCGTAGGAGAGGAAGGCAAGGCCTCCGGGCTTCCGATGGCCTGGTTGCATAGACTGGTGGCTTTTGAAGATGTGAGCCTGGGTTTTGACCCAGAAGAGTGGGAACTGCTGGACCCTGAGCAGAAATCCCTGTACAGACAGGTGGTGCTGGAGAACTACAGGAACCTGGCCTCCGTGGAATATCAGCTTTCCAAGTCAGAGGTGGTGTCTCGGTTAGAGGAGGAGGAAGAGCTCTGGTTGGTGGAGAGAGGAGTTCCTCAAGACACCTTTTCAGGGCGTCCTGAGACTCCGCGGGACCCTTCACCGGACCCTCCGTTGGACCTCCTTCCCGCCGGGGCGCCGCTGACGCAGATCGAGGTGGTGGAGGTCCTCTCCCTAAACGAGGAGGCAGCGCGCTCCCAGAACGCCCACATCTGGGCCCTCTACTCTGGAGAGGAGGGCCTGAGCCCTGAGGGCCTCGGGGAGCCCACGCCACCGCCGGGCAGCCACCCCGCCGACCCCGAGGCCGCACGACAGCGGTTCCGGGGGTTCCGCTTTGAGGAGGTGGCAGGGCCCCCAGAAGCCCAGGCCCAGCTCCAGGAGCTGTGCCGCCAGTGGCTGCGGCCCGAGGCGCACTCCAAGGAGCAGATGCTGGAGGCGCTGGTGCTGGAGCAGTTCCTGGGCGCGCTGCCAGCGAAGCTCCGGGTGTGGGTGGAGTCTCAGCACCCGCAGGACTGCCAGCAGGCGGTGGCCCTGGTGGAGGATGTGACCTGGGCATCGGAGGAGAAAGCTCTGCCTGCCCCGGGCTCCACCTGTCCTCCGGAGACCCCAGCTCAGCAGGAGGAGGAGGAGAAGGAGACCACCTGCCCAGCAGAGGTCCTGCCAGAGGAGCCAGTGACCTTCCTGGACGTGGCCCTGGACTTCAACAGGGACGAGTGGGAGCTGCTGGACCCCATGCAGAGGACCGAGTACCATGACGTGATGCTGGAGACCTTCCGACACCTGGTCTCCGTGGGCTGGGAGACTACACTGGAAGGGGAGCAGTTACCCCCAAAGTCAGCTCTTCCTGAGGCAGAACCAGCCCCCGACCTGAAAGTGGAAGAGCTCTCGGGGGCTGAGGCCCAATCCTCTACCTCAGGGGAGGCCCCGCAGCGGGGGGCCCTGGAAGTTGGGGCTGGCCCAGGAGGAAGCCCTCTCAGAGAAGCAGCAGCATGAAAGCCCCAAGTCCCCAGCAGACAGGGGTCTCGCCACAAGCCACGCCTCCCTCCGGAAAACTCTACCCCGGAAAAGCTTGCGCAGGCATAGCTCACGCAGGCATAGTTCACGCATTAGAAAGGCAGCGCGTGATTCCCAGGTAAAAACCCAGCAGAGTCGCCAAGGGAGCAGAGCCCGGGAAAGCAGGAGCACCCCGCAGGTCACGTTTATACAGATCCACAAGGGGAGCCAGGTGTTCCGCTGCAGCGCGTGTAGCAAACTGTTCCGGAACCCCAGGGGAGCTCTCTTGAGTTGAATGCCAGTACCACTAGATATCAATTACCAACATGATAGGTAAGAGAAAATTGGTTAGGAGCAAGCATCAAAAGCTTTAGTGGGGTAAGAGTGTAAACCAAACTACACTACAGTTAGAGACATTACTTAGCAGGAAGTGTCAAAACAAATAACCAGAGTCTATGTCTCTGTCTACCCAGTTACAAAACCCCCATATTGAGCAGTGAAAAAAAGTTTAGCAGAGTGAGCAGTAGCTCATCTTAGTATCCACATTTCAGTCTTGTTTCTAGGCCACATCTGTGAGTGAATCAGAAATCAGAATATTTTCCTCAATTGAGTTGATGTCTGGCTGAGTGCAGTAAGCTGAATAATGGCCCCACAAAAGTAACTATATCCTAGTCCTTGGAATAGGTGAATGTTACCTTATATAGCAAAAGGGACTTTGTAGTTGTGCTTAGCATAAGATGTATCATAATGGGAGATCCAGCAGGCCTTTAATATTACAATGGTCCTTATAAGAGGGAGTAAGAAAGTCAAAGGAAGAGTTAGGAAATATGATGACAGTAGTAACAAGAAGTTGAAACAATGTGAGAAGCTAGAAATGCAAGGAAAATAATTCTCTCCTAGATCCTCCAGGCCAAATCAGCCCCGTGGACACCTGGACTTTTGCCCGATGAAACTGACTTTGGACTTCTGATGTCTTGAATACAGGGAACTGAGATATGTTATTTCAAGCCACTAAATTTGTGCTATTTTTTAATGGCAGCATTAAAAAGCTAATATATTGAGTAAGACGATCAGTTTAATTAGACCTGATTTTCATTAGGATATGTCTTACAAGGGCATTTTATTAATACACAGATTTTTTTAGAATGATAGGCAGTTCCCAGCTAAGAGTTCCTTCTTTTTTACAGCAGTATAGTATTCGATTGTGTAGATGTACCACAGTTTTTTAATCTACTCATCTGTTCATGGGCACTTAGGCTGTTTCCAAATCTTAGCTATTATAAATTGTGCTGCTATGAACATAGGGGTATGTACAGTATATTCTTTCTGATTGGTATTTCTGATTTCTTATGATATATTCCTAGAAGTGGGATTACTGGGTCAAATGGGAGTTCCAATATCTTTACTGATGCATCTCCTAGGATAATGGAAACTAAGGAGGAAATAAACAAATGGAACTACATCAAAATAAAAGCTTCTGCACAGCAAAATAAACCATCAATAAAATAATAAGAGAGTGCATGGGAGAATGTATTTGCCAATGTTACATCCATTAACAGTTTAATCTCCAAAATTTATGGAAAACTCATGCAACTTAACAAAAGGAAGATAAACAATCCAATCAGAAAATGGGCAAAGGACCTAAATAGACACTTTTTGAAAGAGGACATATAGAAGGCCAAGAGACATATGAAAAAATGCTCAAAGTCACTAATCATCCAAGAGATGCAAATCAAAACAACAGTGAGGTGCTATCTCACACCTGTCAGAATGGCTATCATCAACAAATCAATAAATGATAAGCTTAACTTTTAAATCTAAGATGGTGCCCTTGGATTGTTATAGAAACCCACTCACTGGGCAGGTCCTGAAATTCATGTCTGGTAAGGCCCATAGGCCATCTTTGGAACAAACAAAAAAAAAAGAAAAGAAAAGAAAAAAGAAAAAGAAACTGATCGCATGGCTTAAGAAAGATTGTTACACTTGGAAACTGTGGAAGATTAAAATACTAAATCTAAAGTATAAGTCTTTTCTAAAAATATGTTTTTTATTGATTTTTTTAGAGAGAGAGGAAGAGAGAGGATTAGAGAGAGGAAAACATCATTAGTGACAGAGGAACATCATCCATTGGCTGCCTCCTGCATGCCCCCTAATGGGGATTGAGCCTGCAACCTGGGCATGTGTCTTTGACTGGAATAGAACCTGGGACCCTTCAGTCTGCAGGCCGATGCTCTATCCACTGAGCCAAAACAGCTAGGGCTAAAGTGTAATTTTTAACACACTTGTGTAAGAATTCTTTGACAATTGTCTTTTTGGTATGTGATTTGCTCCCCATCTTTACTGCAGCAACAAAAAATGTGAAAAAATATACTTTTAAAGAAAGAGATTGTCCATTAACAATTTATTCTCTCTCACCAGATCATACTCATTAAGGACAGACACTATAAATTATTGCTCTTTGGCTCCACAACAATTAGTCAGTGCCTGGTGAATAGTAGGTGGTAATAGGGGACATATCTTCCAAGTAAAAAAAGGAAAGAAAAGAAGGAAGAATGAACAAAAGGAGAAAGAGAAGCTCTTTTTACCAGTAAAGGTATTTTTCTGGAAACTGAGTGAATTGAGGGAGCCAGAGTAAATTTCATCAGGCAGTAGCTACATAATTTTAAAATTTATTTATAAAAAGTACTAGAGGCCCAGTGCATGGATTTGTGCAGTGGTGGGGGGCGTGGCCTGTGGGGGTCGCCCGCTGTGGGAGCAGCTGCTCATCCCAGTCAGCTGAGAGGCTGTGGACCTGCCTTCTGAGTGGCTGCTCCCGCTATGGGAGCACTGTTCATCCCGGTCAGCCAAGCAACACTCCTACTGTGGGAGTGCACTGACCATAAGGGGGAGGCTCCTGTGTTGAGCATATGCCCCCTGGTGGTCAGTGCACATCATAGCGACTGGTCGACAGGTTGTTCTGGTCATTCTGCTGTTTGGTCACTGGACTTTTATATAGAGAGAGACTAGAGGTCCAGTGCACAAAATTCGTGCATGGGGGGGTATCCCCTTAGCCCAGCCTGCACCCTCTCCAATCCGGGACCCCTTGGGGGATGTCCAACTGCTGGTTTAGGCCCTATCCTGGTCTAAACCTGCAGTCGGACATCCCTCTCACAATTCTGGCCTGCTGGCTCCTAATTACTCACCTCCTGCCTGCCTGGTCTCCCTAACTGCTTCCCCGCCCCCCCCCCACCCCCCACTGCCAGCCTGATCTCCCCTCACTCTCTCTGAGTGCTGGCCAGGTCAACCCCAATTGCCCCTTCCCTGCCAGTCTGTTCACTCCTAACTGCCCCCCCCTGCCAGCCTAGTTGCCCCTCACTGCCACTCCTGCTAGCCTAATCGCCCCCAAGTGCACCCCCTGCTGGCTTAGTCACCCCTAACTCCTCCCCCGCCAGCCTGGTTGCCTCTTACTGACCCCTAATGGCCTGGTCATCCCCAACTGCCCCCCTCCCGCTGGCCTGGTGGCCCCTCATAGACCCCCTGCTGGCCTGGTCGCCGCATGTAGCCTGCTGTTTAGTTGTTTGGTCGTCCCTCACTAATCCCCCTGCTGGCCTGGTGATAGGCAGCCATCTTGTGAGGGTGTGAAGGTTAATTTGCATATTACCTCTCTATTATATAGGATTGTGTGATATCTGAGAGTACTCTTTGTTATTCCATCTTCAGAAGAGAAAAAGTATAAGTCATATCTGACTAAAGTGGTTTAGGTACTGAAAGCCTAGGGCAGTGGTTGGCAAACTGTGGCCCCTTGAGTGTGGCTCTTCCACAAAATACCACATGTGGGCACGCACGTACAGTGAGATTGAAACTTCATGGCCACACTCAAGGGGTCAAAGAGCCGCATGTGGCTTGTGAGCCGCAGTTTGCCCACCACTGGCCTAGGGAGTTTAAATACTTTTGTTTATCATAATAAACTATCCATGTTAAATTTGTCAAATTAATATGGTTCTATAATTTCACAGCCCATATTTTAAAATACTATAATTCTTAAAAATTGAAATATTCAAAGTATAGCCCCTTTTCATGTAAGGAAACATTACTACATATCAATAACTTTATTTCCTTTTATTATATTTACTAGAGGCCTGGTGCACAAAAATTTGTGCACTGGTGGGGGGGTGTCCCTCAGCCCCACTTGTGCCCTCTCACAGTCTGGGACCACTCGGGAGATAACGACCTGCTGGCTTAGGCCTGCTCCCGGGTGGCAGAGGGCAGGCCCAATCCCTAGGTGCAGCCACTGGTCGGGCTCAGAGAAGGGCCGATTGGGGAGTTGGGGTGCTACCCCCTGTCATGCACAGAGCAGGGTGGATCGGGAGATTGCGATGCCACCCGTAGTCAAGCTCAGGGTAGGGCCAATTGCGGGGGGGGGGGGGGGGGAGAGGCGGCACCCTCTGTCACACTCAAGGCAGGGTCGATGGGGAGGTTGTGGTGCCACCCCCTGTCATGCACAGAGCAGGGCCAATCAGGGGGTTGGGGGCTGCCCCCTGTCACACACAGAGCAGGTCCCATCAGGGGGGTTGGAGCTCCGTACCCTGTCACACACAGAGCAGGGCGGATCAGGGGGTTGGGACACCGCCCCTGTCACCCACAGAGCAGGGCTGATCAGGGGGTTGGGGCACTCCCCCCTGTCACACTCAGGGAAGGGCCCATGGGGAGGTTGTGGCTCCACCCCTTCACACACAGAGCAGGGCCCATGGGGAGGTTGGGGCGCTGCACCCTGTCACACACAGAGCAGGGCCGATCAGGGGGTTGGTGCGCCTTCCCCTGTCAGGAACAGAGCAGGGCGGATAGGGAGGTTGTGGGCCTGCCCCCTGTCACACAGAGCCGCAAGGTGATCAGGGGGTTTGTGTGCTGCCCCCTGTCATGCTGCTCCAGGGGCCAGGAGGCCTCGCGGCTCCTCTGATCCCAGTGCTGGGAGGCCTCACGGCTCCGCTTGACACTGGGGCAGTGAGGCTTCACTGCTCAGCTGATCCTGGTGCTAGGAGGTCTAGCTGCTCCGCTGATCCCGGTGCCGGGAGTCCTTGCGGCTCTGCTGATCCCGGTGCTGGGAGGCGTATTACCCTTTTACTATATAGGATAGAGGCCTGGTGCAGGGGTGGGGGCAGGCTGGTTTGCCCTGAAGGGTGTCCTGGATCAGGATGGGGGGTCCCGCTTGGGTGCCTGGCCACCCTGGATGAGGGGATGATGGCTGTTTGCAGCTGGTCACACCCCCTTCAGGGTTGGCATCCCCACTGGGGTGCCTGGCCAGTTTGGGTGAGGGGCTGAGGGCCGTTTTCAGGCTGGCGGGTGACTGAAGCTCCCAACCTCTCCTTTTTTTCTTTTTTCTTTTTTCTGGGATTTATTTACCTTCTATGGCTGTCACTAGAACTGAGAGCCAGCTTTAGCTCTGAGGCTCAGTCAGCTCCAGCTCTGAGACCTTAGCTGCTGAAAGCAGGGATCTGGGTTTGTTTGGGTTCTATAATTGTAACACTGTTGCAACTCCAGCTCGGCCGGCTGGCTGAAAGCATGGGGTTTGTTTAACTTCTATAATTGCAACATTATTTCTTAGAGTGCAAGCTGAGAGCCCAGCAGTGGCAGGCGGGGGACCTTGGCTTCCTCCTTTACTGGAGCATGCAAGCCTCCTGTTCGCTTCAGCTGCCTGGCTGCCGGCCGCCATCTTGGTTGGCAGTTAATTTGCATATCACCCTGATTAGCCAATGGGAAGCGTGTCGGAGTATGGTTAATTACCATGTTTGTCTATTATTAGATAGGATAGTAGAGGCCCAGTGCACAAATTCGTGCACTAGGGGATCCCCTCGGCCTGGCCAGCAATTGGGGCCAATTGGGGCCATCTTACCCAGTCTTGATCAGGCTGATTGGGGCTGGCCGGCACGGGGGAGGGACTGTGGGAAGTTGGCCAGATGTGGGAGGTTGGCTGTGGGAGTGCACTGACCACCAGGGGGCAGCTCCTGTGTTGATCGTCTGCCCCCTGGTGGTTAGTGCACATCATAGCTACCGGCCAATCATCTGGTCTTCCAGTCATCTGGTCGTAATGGTCTTTTAGGCTTTTGTATATGTAGATTTGAATGTGATAATGTTCAGAGTAATTTCATGTTGATCAGCCTTCATCTCCACAATTCTGCTTTCTTACTACTCAGTTTTATTCTGAAAATAACATTATACACATTATATTTTCTGTCTATAATTTGTTTCTTTAATGGCATTCTTATGTTTATATTTTGAATAAGAATATTACCACATAAAAAATGACCTTTCAGGAAATGTAATTACATGAAAAAGATGATAATTTATTTCTTCTGGTCTGCATTAGTCAGCTAAAGGTTTAGGAAGTGATGTTTAAGGCATTGAAGTCAAGGGTTTTTATAGTTCAGTACATTGTTCTTTTCCAGAGTTTTTACTTGCTTACAGATCCATTCTTCCATTTTGCAAAGTACTTGCTATTGATTAAGAGAGGAGTTGGAAAAGGGAAAGTGGTTGCCTTAATGCCATTTATCCCCACTATTGTATCAGCAAATATCATATGACCTAAAAAAAAATAGTGTTTTTTCCCCCCAAAAAATTACTGTGGGTGGTTTTTCTTCAGTATCAATCTGCCAAGTAAGCTTACCACTGAGAGTAGATTGGAGAACAAAATTAAATAAGAAATGAAATAAAAATATCTTAAACTTGAATAACTAGGTTCATTTTTTGTGTGTGTAACTTTTGTAGTACAACTGAGCTAACTATACACAGACTTTAGGGAAGATCCCCATACATTGTACAACCATAAAAACATTGAATCATAAGAAAGACCCTTGTCAATATTTCTAGAAATTTATTAGAATCATAGTAAGATAATGCTTTAAAAGAAAAAAAAGTTTAGTACTTAAATAGAAAGGGCTCAATGTATATTCATTGTTTGATCCAATCTTCAGTGGATCAAAAACAATTTAATGTGGAAACATAAAACACTTGAGGTGCTTGCTGTATCAGTGCAGTAACAAACTCTTACCACATGTCATAAGTTCTATTCAACTGCTCTGTGCTTCTCATTTCTTAAGTGGGCTCCAGAATTTGTAGTATCCAGGAAGGTTGACATCTCTTATTGACAAAGATGATCTACATTACTTGTACATGCTATTGCACTGGGCGAGCCTTCTGATGGATGCCAGGAAGAGGGCCCTGCACTCTACAAAGAAAGGCATCTTCCCCAAAAGGAATAGCAATGGTAAGTCAACAAGCCTGTATTCCAGTCTGACTATGACCTTGTTAAAGTTACCATCCTTAGACTTCAGTTTCCTCTTTTGGAATATGAAGGGCTTCAAAAAGATGACCTCCAAAGTCTAATCTGAAATTCTATAACTGGTCTAGAGAACAGTGTTGTCCATTAAATAGGAATTTTGTCGAATGTCAGGTTCTTCTGCCCCAAATATTCCAGGTCCTGACTTGTACACAATAAGGAGCAAAAAGCAACTCCTTTTGATCCTGCAGTTAAAAATATTTAGTTCTTTGGTCTTTGAAACATTCTCTTCATATTCATAAATATTGTAACCTTGACATAGCTAGATTTGTACTTAACTATAAATACACACTATTGGCAAAACCCCATAAAATAATTGACTTACAATGACCTTGAGGCTGGCAGCATAACAACTCATGTTTCTCATTATCATTCTGTGCTAGATTAGAGAATTTTCCTCTCATTCAGCTGATTTTCAGCCTTTGTTGGGTAGTGGGTAGTGAGATCTTTAAAATGCTCAAAATTCTATGCTGTGATGTGAATTTCAGCAGCCTGTTTTAATTTTTTTAAAAAATATATTTTATTGATTTTTTTACAGAGAGGAAGGGAGAGAGATAGAGAGTTAGAAACATCGATGAGAGAGAATCATCAATCAGCTGCCTCCTGCACATCTCCTACTGGGGATATGCCCGCAACCCAGGCACATGCCCTTGACCGGAATCGAACCTGGGACCTCTCAGTCCACAGGCCGACGCTCTATCCACTGAGCCAAACCGGTTTCGGCTGTTTTAATTTCTTACACATGATTAACGTTAATGTTTTCTCCTTATCACTGTCTTAGATTTAATTAACTACTGGAGTGATTATTCTTTCTGGTTGTGATGCTAGACTATTAAGACTTTGAATCAAGAATACAACCTTGCAGGTTAAAAAGCCAACAAAATGCTTTCGATGGGACAAGACTGTGAGTGTCTATGTGGATTAGTGAGTATTAAAAATCTGCTTACATTGCCCAGCCAGTGGGGATCAATGGTTGAGAATTGACCTATAAACCAGGAGGTCATTGTTTGATTCCCAGTCAGGGCACATGTTCAGGCTCGATCTCCAGTATGGGGCATGCAGGAGGGAACCAATCAGTGATTCTCATCATTGATGTTTCTATCTCTCTCTCCCTCTCCCTTCCTCTCTGAAATCAATAAAAGTATATATACATATTTTTAAAAATCTGCTTGCAAGACCCAAAAGTTATTGATTATAAAATGGATGTAAGAGACTCCAAGTTTAATTGGAAAGCACTATAACAAAAATGAATTGTATTTCTTCTTAAAACCTCACATATAAACAAGCATTTCCACTGTACAGAGTAAGGCTTGGAGACATAGATTCGCATGGTGTTTGCATCTCTGATTTTGTAATTCTATGATTGCTCTAGATGGGGTAGTGTCACTAGTTGTGAATAGCTAAAGTTGAAGGAGTATAGAGGGAAGGAATTTGCTTCTATTCAAATTTGAAAAAGCACATATTTTAAAAACCAAAAAACATTTACTGGCTGATTACAGACAGCAATGATGCCAAATCAAATTGGGTAAATGTTGCCCAGTATATATAAGTTCCTCAGTAATTATTTGTTAAATTAAATCTGAAAGCAAATTATTGCAAGATATTTTGGAAATAAAAAGTCCCATGAAATATTAGATATAAAAATATAAGAGCTAAGTATTATTCAGGAAAAATGAAAGATTAAATGATTTGACTCCTAATCAATGATTTATATCATGGGGACTTCCTATAAAATATTTAATTAATGAGTATAAAAACTTTGGATTTTAAATGGTCTTTTGAATGCATTTTTCTACCTCTTAACCTGTTTCATGAGTTCTCACATTTTAGCTTTTTATTAACAAACTAGAGGCCTGGTGCACAAAAATTTGTGCACTCGGGGGGGTCTCTCAGCCAGGCCTGTGCCCTCTCGCAGTCTGGGACCCCTCGGGGAATGACCACCTGCTGGCTTAGGCCCGCTCCCTGGGGAATTGGGCCTAAGCTGGCAGTCAGACATCCCTCTGGCAGCCTGGGAGCCCTTGGGGGATGTCCACTTGCCAGCAGGGAGCAGGCCTACGCTGCAGTCGGACATCCTTAGTGCTGCCAAGGAGGTGGGAGAGGCTCCCACCACCACCGCAGTACTGGCAGCCGTCAGCCTAGCTTGTGGCTGAGCAGACCTACCCCTGTGGGAGTGCACTGACCCCCAGGGGGCAGCTCCTGCATTGAGCGTCTGCCTCCTGGTGGTCAGTGTGTGTCATAGTGACCAGTCATTCCCAGTCTTTCTGCTGTTAGGGTCAATTTGCATATTACCCTTTTATTATATAGGATAGAGGCCTGGTGCAGGGGAGGTGGGGTTTTCCCTGAAGGGTGTCCCGGATCAAGGTGGGGGTCCCATTGGGGTGCTTGGCCAGCCTGGGTGAGGGGCTGATGGCTGTTTGCAGGTTGGCCATAGCCCCTTCAGGGTGGGGGGTCCTGGCTGGGGTGCCTGGTAAGTCTGGGTGAGTGGCTGATGGTTGTTTTCAGGCTGGCCAAGCCCCCCAGCCACCCAAGCTCCTAGTGGAGACTGGCTGGAAGCAGCAGGTATTTGGGATTTATTTAGCTTCTATAATTGAAATTTTGTTGCCTTGAGTGGAGTTCCACAGCCGGCCAGCGCAGGCAGGAAGCTTGGCTTTCTCCATCGCTGGGGCAACCAAGCCTCCTGCTTGCTCCAGCTCCATGGCTGCCGGCCGCCATCTTGGTTGGGTTAATTTGCGTATAGTCGCTCTGATTGGCTGGTGGGCATGGCTTGGTGTGTAGCGAAGGTATGGTCAATTAGCATATTTGTATTTTATTACTGTAGATACTTATGAAGTGACTACCAGGTGGTTGGTACTATTCTAAGCCCCGGGGAAGCTGAAGTGGACAGAATGGGAGAAAAATCATAACCTCCTGGGACTTATGTTAGAACAGCAGAAACAAATAAATATGTAAATTATAGTGCATCAAATGCTAATAAGTTATTTAAAAAAGCAAAACAGGAAAGGGAGAAGATGATTCTAGGAGAAAACTGTTTTCATTAAAGCCTCACATCCTATTCAATGTACATACGATGTTTTATTCATTCATTTATCCGTGGATGGACATTTGGGTTGCTTCCACCTTTTGGCTGTTGTGAATGCTGCTACTGTGAACAGTGGTGCACAAATGTCTATTCAGGTCTCTGTTTTCAATTCTTTAGTGTATATACTCAAGTACAATCATTTGAGGTATTTGAAAAGAGGGGTGACTTAGGTTTTTTCATATTTGTTCTGGCTTCTGTGAGGAGAATAATCTGTAAAGAAATAAGGTTCGAATAGTTACCTGTTGAGAAGATACTTATTGTTATCACTTGACTATCTGTTAAAGGAAGAGCCCACAAGATTTCCTGGCAAATTGGTTACTGGGAATGAGTAAAATATGAATTAAGGAAGATTCCAGTATTTTTAAAATATTATAATACTAAAAGTGTTCTTTACATACTATTTTGAAATAAAAGATTGACAGATGAAAATTTCTAAATGGACATATTGCTGCACATTTCAATGGCATACAACATTATTTGTATGGAATATTCAGGTAAAGGATAAAAAGCAGCCTTTACATTGATGTGGCTCTTCAAAGACATATCTATAGATAGACACAGAGACAGATAGATGATAGATATAGATATAGATTTAGAAATAGTTATAGATATAGATGGGCCATTGAGGCATTATAAGACCTTACAGGAAGCAAGAGATAAATGCTGCGTGCAAATATGACAAAGCCTAACCAATCAAAAACCAACATTGTTTGAATACCTATGAATCTGACATGAATTTAGTTTATTTTTGAGCAAATACATTAGAGCTGATATTGAACAATTTTCAATAAAAACCCTTTCACATTTGATATTAACAAGGTCACATTGTGTTTAGTATGAAAATGCTATGGGATGTGCTTCAACTTCAACTTCACTAGCTAGGCTTTTGTTTCCCATTACTACCATGCAAACAAATACTCTGTAATTATTATTTGTGAAAATATGCTACAGGTAGAAGTTCAGAGGGGTGAAAAAAATCTTCCCTTTCTTGAGCATTTATTGTGTGCTGGGCATTGTGCTTAGTGCTTTGCACATCTTATTTTATCATCCTAACTTTCCTTAGTGTCTGTACAATTGTTTTCTAGATGGAGAGACTGAGACTCTGAGGAGAAAATCAAGTTGTCCAAGATCACAGAACTATTAAATAGAAAACATTTTTGAGGCTAATATTTTGAGCTAATAATTTGCAGACTGGTTGAGAATTCAACTTCATTTGTCTCCAAAGTCTATTATAAACTTGATACAGCCAGAAGCAGATGGGGAAGGAGTTTTATCAGTACCTGTACCTACTTATACAGAGTGTCTAAGAATCGGATGCTATGTGTCCATCAAAGCACACAACAGCCAGAAGAAAGCTTTTCTAAAGTGTGTAAACTTGTCCAAAAGATTTTCCTTCCAGTTACTCCATGCCACCACAGTTTCATCAGAGAGGTAACCTGGGGATGACAAGTGAGGCTGCTAAGTTTTTACTGTGTGAGTCCAGTGTGAAATATGTAACATGAAACCAGTAGTGTCACTCACTCAAAATGCACCCAAACTCCACATACAAGCATGAAGCAGCCAGGTGTCCAGGCAGCTAACCTCCGACCTGACTTACCAAGGTAGTTTTCTTCATAGGGTAGCACAGACCTGCTGGTGATGAACATATCTGTGCCTATCCTATCTAATAAAAGAGAAACATGGTAATTAGCGTGTGACCACTACCCTCCCATTGGCTAATCAGGGCAATATGCAAATTAACTGCCAGCCAACGTGGTGGCCAGCAGCCAGGCAGCTTAAAGCGAACATGAGACTGGCTTGCTTCAGTGACAGAGGACTCCAACGTTCCCCACCTGCCGCTGCCGGCCTCTGAGCTGCAACTCTAAGCAACTATGTTACAAATATAGAAGCTAAACAAAACCCCAGAAACCTGCTTTAGTCTGCCGGGCTTCAGCCAGCAGGATCGCAACATTGTTTCAAATACAAAAGATAAACAAAGGCCAGAAACCTGCTTTCAGCATTGGAGGCCTAAAAGCTGGAGCCAAGCCTCAGAGATAAAGCTGGCCCAGAATAAAAAAAAAAAAAAAGAAAAAGGAAAAAAGGAGCGGTTGGGAGTTTCAGTCACCCCTAGCCTGAAAACAGCCCTCACCCCTCACCCAGACTGGCCAGACACCCCAGTGGGGACCTCAACCCTGAAGGGTGTGTGACCAGCTGCAAACAGCCATCATCCCCTCACCCAGGCTGTCTAGGCACCCCAGTGGGGACTCCCACCCTGATCCAGGACACCCTTCAGGGCAAACCAGCTGGCCCCACCGGTGCACAAGGCCTCTATCCTATATAGTAAAAGGGTAATATGCCTCCCAGCACCGGGATCAGCGGAGCCAAGAGGCCTCCCGGCACCGGGATCAGTGTGACAGGGGGCAGTGCCCAAACCCCCTGATCGCCCTGCGGCTCTGTGTGTGACAGGGGGCAGGGCCACAACCTCCCTATTGGCCCTGCTCTGTTTGTGACAGTGGAAGGCTCCCCAGCCCCCTGATCAGCCCTGCTCTGTGCCTGATAGCGGGAGCTCCCCAACCCCCTGATCACCCTGCGGCTCTGTGTGTGACAGGGTGTGGTGCCTCAACCCCCTGATCGGCCCTGCTCTGTGTGTGATGGGGTAGAGCCATAACCTCCCCATCGGCCCTGCCCTGAGTGTGAGAGTGGCGGCGCCCCAACCTCCTGATTGGCCCTGCTCTGTGGGTGATAGAGGGCGGTGTCCCAACCCCCTGATCCGCCCTGCTCTGTGTGTGACAGGGGTAGGTGCCCCAACTCCCCTATCGGCCCTACTCTGTGAGTGACGGGGGGAGCTCCTCAAGCCCCTGATCGGCCCTGCTCTGTGCATGACAGGGTACAGAGCCCCAACCCCCCTGATGGGCCCTGCTCTGTGCGAGACAGGGGGCAGTGCCCCAATCCCATGATTGGCCCTGTTCTGTGCATGACAGGGGGTGGCGCCACAACCTCCCCATCGACCCTGCCTTGAGTGTGACAGGAGGCGGTGCCCCAACCCCCCAATCGGCCCTACCCTGTGCATGACTGAGGGTGGCATCACAACCTCCCAATCCACCCTGCTCTGTGCATGACAGGGGGCGGCACCTCAACTCCCCAATTGGCCCTGCTCTGAGCCCGACCAGGGGCTGCAACTAGGGATTGGGCCTGCCCTCTCCCACCCGGAGCAGGCCTAAGCCAGCAGGTTGTTATCTCCCGAGGGGTCCCAGACTGCGAGAGGGCACAGGCCGGGCTGAGGGACCCCGCCCCCTCCCCACCAGTGCACAAAGTTTTGTGCACTGGGCCTCTAGTCCTATATAGTAAAAGCCTGATATGCAAATTGTCCCCTTGGGTGGTTGTTCAACCGGGAGTTCAACCGGAAGACTGGGAGTTCGACCACTTGCTATGATGTGCACTGACCATCAGGGGGCAGCATGGAACATGGCAGGTGTTTGCGATGCAGCGCTGGTAGTGGGCTGCAGTGGAGGTGCTGTCAGCCCCGATGGGCCCTGACAAGAGCGGGACCACAGCGGGATGGTGGAGCAGGTGAGTGGGTGGAGCTAGGCCAATGCGAGTGCAAGCTGGGGCCCGATAGCATCACCAATTGCCCCACAGACAGTGACCAGTGGTAGCAGTGGGGGGGTGGAGCTGCCACTTGGCTCCCAGGAGCTGAGGGAGCTGGGCAAGGGGTCTGGCCCCAACTGATCGAAGGCGGGATGGTGGAGCAGGTGAGGGAGTGGTCCCAAGCCAAGGGGGGTGTCGGGTGGGGCTGTGGGGCTGTGAGGCTGGGGCATGAGCTGGGACTTGATCTCTGCAGGCCACCCCAAGGGACCCCACCCATGCATGAATTCGTGCACCAGGCCTCTAGTTAAATAAATAAGATCTAGTTCTTATTGTATGATAGTACACAATAAAAACAAATGATAGCAATGAATCAAACATAGAAAATATTGTTAGCCACACAATAGGCTATGGCCATGACTACTTGGAGCCATATAAAGATTTTTCTGTCAGTCATAGATGGTCTGAATAGAAAGCAAGTATAAACTCAATTATTCAAATATTTGAAAATTTAACAGTTCATGAACTAAATTGATTAAATAATTATCCTAGTTCCATACAAAGTGCTGAGGGAGAGTCACCAGAAAAAGTGTCTTGATCCTTATTCTTATCTCTTAATACCCTTTAAATTAGTTCCTTTTCTTTGGTGTTCAAATCATCTGTCCTATACAAACATCTCTCCTTCCCACCTTTGATGCTCAACACACAATCTCATTTCTACCTTTCTCTTCCAGAACACTTTCTAAAAGAGTTAACTCTCCTGACATCTTCACTTATACTTTGTCCTTTGCAAGCAGGCTTTGGTTTTAGTGCCTCTTTAAAGATCTCTGCCTTAAAGTTGTCTTAATTTATAAATAAACTCATAATTACAAGTTAAATTTTCTCTTCTCAATTTGTAGTTTAGATATTGTGATTTATGTAATAATAAACACATTTTTTATCTTCATCCCCATTTATGGCTCCTAAAACCCGTATAATTTCCTTAATGATGAGAGCAATAAGAGTCTTTTGTTACATTAATGAGGTGACTTAAAAAAATCTTTATTGTTGAAAGTATTACATATGTCCCCTTTTCTCACATTGACCTCTCCCAGCCAGCCCCTGCCCCCCTCCAGCCCAGGATTTTACCCCTCTATTGTCTGTCCGTTGGTTATGCTTATATGCATACAAGTTCATTGGCTGATCTATTCCCACCCGCCCACCCTCCCCTATCTTCTTCTGAGGTTTGACAGTCTGTTAGATGCTTCTCTGTCTCTGTTTTTGTTCATCAGTTTATGTTGTTCATTATATTCCACAAATGAGTGAGATCATGCAATACTTATCTTTCTCTGACTGGATATTCACTTACCATAATGCTTTCCAGGTCCCTCCATGTTGTTGCAAAGGGTAAGAGTTCTTTTTTACAGCTGCATAGTAGTAGTATTCCACTGTGTAGATATAACACAGATTTTAATCCACTCATCTGCTGATGGGCATTTAGGCTATTTCAAAATCTTAGCTGTAAATTGCGCTGCTATATTATTTCTGATTGGTGCTTCTAATTTCTTGGGATATATTCCTAGAAGTGGGATCACTGGATCAAATGGGAGTTCCATTTTTTAATTTTTTGCGGAAACTCCATACTGTTTTCCACAGACTCTGCACCAGTCTGGATTCCCACCAGCAGTGCACGAGGATTCCCTTTCCTCCATGTCCTCATCAACACTTACCATTTTTTGATTTGTTGATGATAAACATTCTGACAGGTGTGAGGTGGAATCTCATTGTTCTTTTGATTTGCATCTCTCAGATGATTAGACTTTGAGCATGTTTTCATATGTCTCTTGGCCTTCTGTATGTCCACTTTGGAGGACAAAAAAAGTGTCTATTTAGGTCTTTTGCCCATTTTTAAAAATAATTCTTTATTGTTGAAACTATTACATATAGCCTCCCCTTCCCCCATTAACCCCCTCCAACCTGCCCCTGCCCCCACACCTCCACCCCCAGCCCCAGGCCTATGGTTTCTTCTAGGATTTTATGGTTTCATGACTTACATTTAAGTCTTTTATCCATTTTGAGTTTATTCTTGTGTATGGTGTAAGCTGGTGGTCTAGTTTCATTTTGTTTTGCATGTTTCTGTCCAATTTTTCAAGCATCATTATTGAAGAGACTATCCTGACTCCATTGTATGCTCTTGCTTCCTTTGTCAAATATTAATTGAGCATAGTGGCTTGGGTCAATTTCTTGGTTCTCTGTTCTGTTCCATTGATCTGTATGCCTGTTCTTGTGCCAGTACCAGGTATTTTGAGTACATTGGCTTTGTAGTATAACTTGAATTCTGATATTGTGATTCCTCTAACTTTGTTTTTCTTTCTCAAGATTGCTGCAGCTCTTTTGAGTCTTTTTTGATTCCATGTAAATTTTTGGAGTATTTGTTCTAGCTCTATGAAATATGCCATTGGTACTTTAATAGGGATTCCAAAGAATCTGTAGATTGCCTTGGTAGTATGGACATTTTAATGATGTTGATTCTACCAATCCATGAACATGGTATATTCTTCTGCTTGTTTATCTTCTTCTATCTCTCATTTCAATGTCTTATAGTTTTCTGAGTATACAGGTGTTTTGCCTCCTTGGTTAAGGTTATTCCTAAACATCTTAATTTTTTAAAAAAAATATATTTTATTGATTTTTTACAGAGAGGAAGGGAGAGGGATAGAGAGTTAGAAATATCGATGAGAGAGAAACATCAATCAGCTGCCTCCTGCACACCCCCTATTGGGAATGTGCCTGCAACCAAGGTACATGCCCTTGACCAGAATCGAACCTGGGACCCTTCAGTCCACAGGCCGATGCTCTATCCACTGAGCCAAACTGGGTAGGGCAGAATCTTCATTTTTTTGTTGCAATGGTAAATGGTATTGTTTATTATTTTCTCTTCTTGAGAATTTATTATGCTGTATAAAATAGCCATTGATTTTTGGGTGTTGATTTTGTATTCTGCTACATTGCCAAATTCATTTATTAAATCTAGTAGTTTTTTGGTGGAGTTGTTAGTGTTTTCTATATACAATGTCATGTCATATGAGAATAATGAGTGTTTTACTTCCTCCTTTTCATTTTGCATGCCTTTATTACTTCTTCTTGTCTGACCTCAGTGTCTAGGATTTCTAGTACTATCCTATATACCAGTGGTTCTCAACTCTTCTAGTACCACGATCCTTTAATACAGTTCCTCATGTTGTGGTGACCCCCAATTTCACTGTTACAAATTGAACATAATTAAAGCATAGTGATTAATCACAAAAACTATGTAATTATATATGTGTTTTCTGATGGTCTTAGGCGACCCCTGTGTGAAAGGGTTGTTCGACCCCCAAAGGGGTCATGACCCACAGGTTGAGAACCGCTGCTATATAATAACAGATTAATATGCAAATCAACCAAATGGCAGAACTACCGGTCACTGTGATGTGCATTGACCACCAGGGGGCAGATGCTCAATGCAGGAGCTGCCTCCGGTGGTAAGTGTGCTCCCACAGGGGGACTGCCACTCAGCCAGTAGCTGGGCTCATGGCTGGCAATCACAGTGGCGGTGGCAGGAGCCTCTCCTGCCTCCATGGCAATGCTAAGGATGTCTGACTGATGGCTTAGGCCCACTCCCCACAGGGACCAGGCCTAAGCCTCAGTCAGACATCCCCCGAGGGCTCCCAGACTGCAAGAGGGTGCAGACTGGGATGAGGGACCTTTCGAGTGCACAAATTTCATGCACTGGACCTCTAGTGTTGAATAAAAGTGGTGAAAGCAGACATGCCTGTCTTGTTCCCATTTTTAGTGGAAATGGTTTTAGTTTTTGCTCATTGATATGATGTTTGCTTTAGGTTTGTCATATATGGCCTTTATCATGTTGAGATATGCTCCCTCTATTTTCACTTTACTGAGAGTTTTTATAAAAAATGGGTGTTGGATTTTGTTGAATGCTTTTTCTGCATCTATTGATATGAACATGTGATTTTTGTCTTTCAATTTGTATCACGTTTATTGATTTGCAAATATTGTACCAGCCTTGCATCTATGGAATAAATCCTACTTGGTCATGGTGTATGATCTTTTAATATATTGTTGGATCCAATCTGCTAATATTTCGGTCAGGATTTTAGCATCCTTGTTTATCAAGGATATTGGCCTGTAATTCTCTTTCTTTGTAGTGTCTTTACTGTTTTTGGAATTAGGAGAATGCTGGCCTCATAAAAAGAGTTTGAAAGTGTTCCTTCCTCTTCGATTTTTTAAAATAGTTTGAGGAATATAGATGTTAATGCTTTTTGAACCAGACCTGGGCTTTTGTTTGCTGGGGAGTTTTTTGGTTACTGCTTCTCTTTCATCAGTTGTTATTGGCCTATGCAGGTTTTCTGATTCTTTCTGATTCAGTTTTGGGAGATTGTATTTTTCTCAGAACTTGTCTATTTCATCCACATTGTCCAGCTTGTTGGCATATAGTTGCTCATAATATTTTCTTATAATGCTTTGTATTTCTGTGGTGTCAGTGGTTACTTCTCTGCTTTCATTTTTGGTTTTATTTATTTGGGTACTCTGTCTTTGTTTCCTGATGTGTCTGGCTAATGTTTTATCAATCTTGTTTATCCTTTCAAAGAACCAGCTCTTGGTTTCATTGATTTATTGTATCATTTTTTAGTCTCTATGTTATTTATTTCTGCTCTAATTTTTATTATTTTCTTCCTTTTACTTACTTTGAGCTTTTCTTGTTGTTCTTTTTCTAGTTCTTTACGTTGTAGAGTTAAATAGTTTATTGTTGATTTTTCTAGTTTGTTTTTTGAGGTATGCCTAATTCTCCCCTAAAATGTGCCCAGCTGCTTCTCTTTAGCCATGATAGACTGAACTTCCCTCTCAAGACTGTTTTTGCTCTGTCCCAGAGATTTTGGGTTGTTGTGTGTTCATTTTCATTTGTTTCCAGGAAGTTTTTTTATTACTTTCTTGATCTTGTTGGTAACACATTCATTGTTTAATAACATGCTATTTAGCCTCCATGTGTTTGAATATTTTTGGAAATTTTTACTGCAGTTGATTTCTAATTTTATTCCACTGTGATCTGATAAGATGTTTGATATGATTTCAATCTTCTTGAACTTGTAGAGACTTGTTTTTTGTTCTAACATGTGGTCTATTTTTGTGAATGATCCATGTGAACTTGAGAAGAATGTATGGTGTGCAACTTTGGGGTGAAATGTTCTAAAATGTCAATTAAATCCATCTTATCCAGTGTGTCCTTTAGAGCCACTGTTTCCTTGTTAAGTTTTTGTTTGGAATATCTAACCAGTGAAGTTAGTGGGGTATTAAAGTCTCCTTTTATGACTATATTGTTCTCGATCTCTCCCTTAAAATTTTTTATTTATTTATTTAGATGCTCCTATATGGGTGCATATATGTTGACCACAGTTATATCCTTCCTTTGGATCGATGCCTTTAGTAGTAACCTTTGTTGTCTCTTGTGATGGCCTTCATTTTGAAGTCTATTTTGTCATATGTTAGTATTGCTACTCCAGCTTTTTTTCTTTCTCTCATTTGCATGGAAAATTTTTTCCCATTCCTTCACTATCATCCTATGTGTGTCTTTTGTTCTGGGGTGGGTTCCTTGTAGACAGCATATAGTTGTGTCATGTTTTTGTGTCTATTCAGCTAACCTATGAGTTTGGATTAGAGCATTTAATCCATTTGTATTTATTATTGATAGGTGCCTATTATTGCCATTTTAAATATGTATACCTAGGGTTCTCTCTCCATTTCTTCTTCTCATTATAGCAGTCCCTTTAGCATTTCTTGTAATTCTAGGTTGGTAGTGATGTACTTCTTTACCCACCCTCCCCCTTTTATTTCTAGGAATCCCTTAATTTGACCATTTATTTTGAATGTTAGCCTTGCTGGATATAGTAATCTTGGTCTCAGATCCTTGCTTTCCATTACCTTGAGTACTTCATGCCATTCCCTTCTAGCCAGTAGAGTTTCTAATGAGAAATCAGGTGTCAGTCTTATGGGAACTCCTTTGTAGGTAACTATTTGCTTTTCTCTTGCTGCCTTTAAGATTCTCTCTTCATCTTTAATTTTTAGCATTTTATTTATGACTAAAGGCCTCATGCACAAATTCGTGCATGGGTGAGGTCTGGCCAGCATACCCTGACTAGAGCCGATCAGGCTGGGCCAGCCAGGGGGAGGGGTTGCGAGAGGTTGTCCGGCCGGCCCTTGGGGACCCGAGTAGGGGCAGGTCTGGCTAGTAGGAGTGGCTTGGAGAAGACCCACTGAGCTGGAGCTGAGCATGGGTCCCAGGCTTCCTAGGGAGGACAACTTCAGCAAGGAAACAGAAACCACCAGAAGGCTCTGAAAACAGTTCCTGAGCTCCCTTTGGTCAAGTGGGCTCAGAGCTGGTGTCTCTGTGTGTACATGAGACACAACCCAGCACTTGCCTTTATCTGTTGGTTAAATCCATTGCATTGAAAAACTTGTTCCCCTTCTTCTCTTTGGGCCCTTACAACAAATACAGGCCAATTGGAAGACATGGGCCCCAGTGGCAGAGCCAAGTCCCACAATCACCCAGAATTTTGGCTGAAGATGACTGGGTAGCAATTTACAAGGAACAGAACACACTGTTTTAGAGTCTTAATTCTCCCCTAAAATGTGCCCAGCTGCTCCTCTTTAGCCGGGATAGACTGAACTAAAGAACCAAAGACCAAGTTTTCTTTGAGGTGGGATACATCAGGGGCTGGCTGGTGGCAAGTCCCCTCACAGGTGACTGCCTTCTCCTAAGCTTGGTGTGCTCTGAGCCAGTCTGTTTCTGGTGGTGCTGAGTCCTAAGCTGCTGGTCGGCGGACAGTCCACAGGGTTTCTCTCCATCACCTTCCTGGCCTTCTGAGCAGTACTCTCCTGCCCAGCATGCCAGGAGGCTATTGCTAGAGCCAGGACTTGGAGAGCGAAGGAGCTGGCCTGCGCCAAGGGGGACCTACAGGTGGCCAGACCATGCCCCTCACCCTGCTTCTCAGTCTTTCTCATGTGGATAGGGTCAAAGCCCACTGCTGGAGACTGGCACCATGTGGGGAGGGTCACAGCGGAGAGGGAGGAGCCCTAACCTACCAGCCCTGATGATAATCATCTCAGTGCCCAGCTGATTCAATTCGTCCCACAGAGCCTTCATGATCATGCTGGCCACCTTTGTGTTCTTCTTTACTGGTGCCTTGGTGGCAGCTGCACAACTGGCCCCGGGGCCCTCAGGCTTGGCAGTGGCACTGGTTGCGGCCCCTGCAGGCAGCACATCATAGCAACCAGTCATTCTGGTCGTTCTGCTGTAATGGTCACTAGGCTTTTATTATGTAGATGTGTCTAGGTGTGGGCCTGTTTGGGTTCTTCTTGTTTGGAGTTCTCTGTGCCTCCTGAATTTGTGTGACTTTTTCTTTTATCAGGTTAGGCAAGTTTTCTGCCATTATTTGTTCAAACATGTTCTCTATCCCTTTCTGCCTCTTCTGGCACAGCTGCATTCTAATATTGTTTCATTTCACGTTGTCCCATAGCTCCCTTAAGCTGTCCTCCTGCTTTTTGGTTCTCTGATTGAGTGATTTTTTTCAGTCCTGTCTTCTACTTCACTGATTCGATCATCAGCTTCCCCTGATCTGCTGTATATTCCTTCCAATGTGTTCTTTATTTGTGCTATGTCATTCTTTATTTCTGTTTTCATAGTTACTATATCTTTTTTCATGCTTTTGAGTATCTTCACCATTATTATTTTGAACTCTGTTTCAGATAAATTTCTTATCTCTACTTCATTTATCTCTTCTTCTGGAGAATTCTCTCATTCTTTCATTTGGGGGTTGTTTCTTTGTCTTCTAATTTTGGCTGCAAGACTGGGTTTGTGACTATGTATTAGGTAGATCTGCTACGCCTCTCAATCTCTAGTGCAGAACAGCATCAAATGCTTTTTCTGCCTAATTAGATCAGGCAAAGATCCAAAACATCCAGAGCAGTGGTTCTCAACCTTCCTAATGCCACAACCCTTTAATACAGTTCCTCATGTTGTGGTGACCCCCAACCATAAAATTATTTTCATTGCTACTTCATAACTGTAATTTTGCTACTATTATGAATTGTAATGTAAATATCTGATATGCAGGATGTATTTTCATTGTTACAAATTGAACATAATTAAAGCATAGTGATTAATCACAAAACAATATGTAATTATATATGTGTTTTCTGATGGTCTTAGGCGACCCCTCTGTGAAAGGGTCATTTGACCCCAAAAGGGGTCGCGACCCACAGGTTGAGAATCGCTGATCCAGAGACTGCCTCTGCCCACAACTGACAGGATTTTGACTGAATTCCCCCCAGGCAATCATCCTCAGGTGTGGTGAGAATTTTTTCAATAGGGTGGGGCAGTTGCTTATGCCTGGAAGTTAATTGTTATATTTTGTCTCTTAAGTGGCCTCAGGGCAAGGTGTTTTCCAGTAGGGTCAGTTAACTGTCTTCACCCCAGGCAAGGTTGCCTGTATAGACAATGTCTGTGTGGGAAAGATGTCTTCCATTGTGTGAGGAAATGACTCAGCACAGGAAAGTGGGGGTGTCTGCCTTCTGAGCTCTAGCCCCTGAGTCCCCAATCCTGGCTTCTGCTCACACAGCTCCAATCCACTCTGCTCTCCCTCTGCTGAAGCACAAGGTGGGTGGCTTCACAGGGAATTTTCTGTGTTAGTTCTTTAAGAGGGTGCCTGAATTTCCATCTGTCACTCCATGGCAGAAAGCAACTCTCCTGCTTTTCACAGCCAGATGTTATGTGGGTACCTTTCTCAGGTTCTCGAGCTCTCTGCTGGGGGACCCAGCTTTGGAATTAGACTACAGAGTTCTCAGTGGTAATCCCTCACCACTGAGATATCTCTCTGGAACTTCAGTTGCGGCCAGCCTTTTCACAACTCTGTCCCTCTTACCAGTCTCTATTCGGTCTCCACTTTTGGTCCTCGATTATCAGGGTTCTCTCTAGTGAGTCTTCTGTTGATTATTCTGGAAGTTTTTCTGTATTTTATTTGTATTCCAGTTTGTTCCTAAGAACATGTCTGTGCAGCATCTGCTTACTCTGCCACCATTTTTAATTGTTTGCCCATTTTTAAATTGGATTGTTTATCTTTCTTTTAAGTTGCCTGAGTTCCCTATAAATTTTGGAGATTAATTTTTTATCTGACGTATCATTGGTAAACCTGTTCTCCCATGCTGGGGGCTCTCTTGTTATTTTGTTTACGTTTTCTTTTGCTGTGTAGTAAACATATTGCTAAGAGAGATGTCTGAGATTTTGCTGCCTATGGATTCTTCTAAGATTTTATGGTTTCACTTAAGTCTTTTATCCATTTTGAGTTAATTTTTGTTCATGGTGTAATTGGTGGTCTAGTCCTTTCTTTCTTTCTTTCTTTCTTTCTTTCTTTCTTTCTTTCTTTCTCTCTTTCTTTCTTTCTTTCTTTCTTTCTCTCTTTCTTTCTTTCTCTCTTTCTTTCTTTCTTTTTCTTTATTTCTTTATTTATTTCTTCTTTCTTTCTTTCTTTCTTTCTTTCTTCCTTCCTTTCTTTCTTTCTTCTTTCTTCTTTCTTTCTTCATTTATCTGTCCAATTTCCCCAACACCATTTATTGAACAGACTGTCTTGACGCCACTGTATGCTCTTGCCTCCTTTGTCACATGTTAATTGAGCATAATAGCTTGGGTCAATTTCTGGGTTCTCTGTCCTGTACCATTCATCTATCTGCCTGTTGTTGTGCCAGTACCAGGCTGTTTTTAGTACAGTGGCTTTGTAGTATAACTTGATATCTGGTACTGTGATCCTTCCAACCTTGTTCTTCTTTCTCAAGATTTCTGGGACTCTTCAGGGTCTTTTTTTAGTCCATATAAATTTTTGGAGAGTTTGTTCTATGTCTGTGAAATATGCCATTGGTATTTTAATAGGGATTGCATTGAATCTATAGATTGATTTGAGTAGTATGGACATTTTAATGATGTTGATTCTACCAACCCATGAACACGGTATATTCTTCCACTTGTTTATATCTTCCTCTAATGAGGTGACTTTTGTACTGCACTTAAGGATGGAGATTATTCCCAGTGGAGCCAATGGTGTGATTACAGGGTTAGAACTTTCCGAAAGTTAGAACTTTTTCACCTCTGGGGAGAGGAGAGGAGCTGGAGATTGAGTTCAATCACCAATGATCAATAATTTTATCAATCATTCCTATTTAATGAAGTTTCCATAAAAATCCAAAATAAGGAGTTCAGAGTGCATCTGGATTGGTGGACACATTGAAGGGCTGGGAGAGTGGCTGACCCAGATCATGGAATCTCTCTTCCCCTAATCCATGTCAAGATGTCCTATGCATTCCTGTCCATCTGGCCATTTTTGAATTATATCCTTTTATAATCAACTGAAAACTTAGTAAGTAAAATGTTTCTCTGAGTTCTGTGAATCACTCTAGCAAATTAATCAAACCCAAAGAGGGATTATTGTAACCTCTGTTGTACAGTCTGTCATTCAAAAGCACAATTGACACCTGAACTTGCCATTGGCATCTGAAATGGGGGGAGGAGCAGTCTTGTAGGACTGCGCTATTAATCTGTGATAACTGATGCTATTTCAAGGTAGATAATGTTAGAATTGACTTGAATTATAGGATTCCTAGCTGGTGTCATAGAATTGCTTAGTTTGGGGAAAACCTTGAACACATTGTAACTGGTGACCAGAATTATTAGTAGTCTATTGATCAATTATTTTCTTTGCAATTACTTTTTATGCTTTGATTTTAATGATTCTGAATTATGTTCCTTCTCTTACTCTTTTATGAACCTCATCTTAGTCTGCCTTAGTGTGAACTCTTTTTTCAAACTGTTCTTTAAGGAAATGTTTCTAAGGTTCAATTCTAAACTCCCTCCTTTATTTCTACAGTGTGCTCTCAAATGGTGAGTTTATTTATTCAAAAAGGTTAACTCTAAATCTATCTCTAAATTAATTCCTTAGTTCCATGCATTATTTTTCAATAACCTTTTTGATATTTGAGCCATGGTGCTAAGAACCAGGGGTTATATAACCCAGAGAAAGTCACAACCTCTCTGAGACAGCATCTGCTCCTTTGTGAAATGAAAGGATTAATCCTTCAGGTTTAACATGAAAATTATTATTCAAGTTTCTTGAACAGAAGGCAAATTTATTATAGGCTAACCATGAGCTTTAGAATTGCTAGTAAGGCTGGGGAGATTGACTCAAGAACTATAGCAGGACATCTCGAGGAGTTATATAACTAGAATTACAGACAAGACCCACTAAAGGAAAAGTTTGGCTTTGCTGACAGGCTACCTTTGCAGACACTACAACCATGACTATGGACACTGCTGCCTGCACTACTATGACTGTGTCCTATGTGCGATGAACTCACTCTACCTGCTCTCCATCCTAGTATTGCAGACAGCAGTCAAAGTCTCCATATGGAACATTCTGTTGGCTAATACTGGATCATTTGGCTTGTGCACCTGGGAACAGGCAGAGGAAAGACCTAGTTGACCCAAAATACGAGGGGATTTCCACCCAACAGGAATGGTGATTGGATTTGAGACAGTAAATCCCTTTTACCGTAGATTTCTCAAAGCTACCTCAAACTTGAGATATTTGAAGTAATATACCATCTGTTACTCAGGTAAATTCTGCCCAGAATATCTGCCATATGCACTCAGGATAAGGAATCTTGCTTCACAAGGATTTATCTTAATAGTTGTTTGGTTGTATTCAGTAATTACATTGTTCATATTATTACATTTTTTGAACACTGTTTTCTTTTCTAGTCCTAGCACATAGGTTTTGTTAAGAAATGATTAATGAAGGAGTGGTTTAGGGGCTCAAAGCAACACAAAGTAAACTAAAGGCATAGTTTTATCAATCTAGGACAAAATAATTTTGACTGTAATTTTAGCTTTTATGTGTGATTTTCATGACTATTTTTTCCTTGCAATTTTCAATGAGCCTCAATTACCAAGTAATATTATTGTTACTAATGACAGAGCAGAACGTAGGGATTCAGGACCTATCTTTTATCAGAAAGGGAGAGCGTATTGAGGCAACACTTTCTCTGGTCTTTTATTCTTTCTCTATAAAGCAGATCCCAACACTCAATACTTATAATAACCATCATTTTTTGAAAGTATACTGGTATTTGATTCAAATATTTAAACATTTTAATATGCTGATGAAAGAAACATCCAATAAATTGTGATTTGTACCTATGGAAGCCTACAGATGAAGAAAAGATGAAGGTGTGTAGTCTCTCAAATACACATGTTTTCCTTTATTTTTTATTGTGAAACTCAACATGTCCCTTAAATTCATGGAACAATGAAGGAGATAAAGTGATGTGATTTGAACATCTATAAATACCACAGAGGATAATAAATGCCTCACTATCTGAACCCTGGTATCATGTGAATTTTCAGTGTCTAGCAGTTTCACAGAAGCACTTTATGGTTTTTAAACTTGGGATCTGATTTTATACCCAGTGGACTCTTAACTGATTTACCTATTTGTCATAGCAACCACCCAATGTATTTAAAATTAGAACCTTTTCCTATATTCTTGGCATTCCTAATCTCCTGTTCCAGCTCTGCTTTTATTCTATGGCAATTTAGCACCTTCTATAAACCTATAAGATTGAATTTTACATGTTTATTATCTATTTTCTACCTCTTCCTGCTGAAGAGTAAACTCTGTTAGGACCTGGGGCTTTATTTGTTTGATTTGCTTATATACTAGGAGCCTCAAACAGTGCCTGGCACATTCTAGGCATGTAATTAAAGTCTACTGAATGAATGAACAATCATGTAGATGGATTTGAGGCCAGCTGTAACAGTTGAGTCATTTTCCTTTGATGTGTCTCCATGTTGGGCTCAATTCTTGGTCTGTGGTCCCTTCCCTCATAAAATCCTGCTTTTCCAAAGAGTCTAAAACTCAATCACAGCAAGCCTCACATTTTATTTTATTTTTTTAATTAAATCTTTCTTGTTCATATTATTAAAGTTGTTCCTCTTTCCCCCCCCCCATAGCTCCCCTCCACCCAGTTCCCACCCCACCCTCTGCCCTTACCCCTCCCAGTGTCCTCATCCATAGGTGTACGATTTCTGTTCAGTCTCTTCCTGCACCCCCACACCCCTTTCCCCCCCCCCCCCTGAGAATAGTCAGTCCACTCCCTTTCTATGCCCCTGGTTTTATTATATTCACCAGTATACTCTGTTCATCAAATTATTTATTCACTTGATTTTTAGATTCATTTGTTGATAGATGTGTATTTGTTGTTCATAATTTTTATCTTTACCTTTTTCTTCTTCCTCTGCTTAAAGAATACCTTTCAGCATTTCATATAATACTGGTTTGGTGGTGATGAACTCCTTTACCTTTTTCTTATCTGTGAAGCTCTTTATCTGACCTTCAATTCTGAATGATAGCTTTGCTGGATGAAGTAATCTTGGTTGTAGGTTCTTGATATTCATGACTTTGAATATTTCTTGCCACTCCCTTCTAGCCTGCATAGTTTCTGTTGAGAAATCAGCTGACAGTCGTATGGGTATTCTCTTGTAGGTGACTGACTGTTTTTTTCTTCCTGCTTTTAAATTCTCTCCTTGTCTTTTGCCCTTGGCATTTTAATTATGATGTGTCTTGGTGTGGTCCTCTTTGGATTCCTTTTGTTTGGGGTTCTCTGCGCTTCCTGGACTTGTAAGTCTATTTCTTTCACCAGGTGGGAGAAGTTTTCTGTCATTATTTCTTCAAACAGATTTTCAATATCTTGCTCTCTCTCTTCTTCTGGCATCCCTATAATTCGGATGTTGGTGCACTTGAAGTTGTCCCAGAGGCTCCTTACACTATCTTCATATTTTTGGATTCTTTTTGCTTTTCTGGTTGGTTATTTTTTGCTTCTTTGTATTTCAAATCTTTGACTTGATTCTTGTGATCCTCTAGTCTGCTGTTGGATTTCTGTATATTATTCTTTATTTCAGTCAGTGTATGCTTAATTTCTAGTTGGTCTTTTTTTCATATCCTCCAGGGTCTCACTAAATTTATCAGCGGTTTCTAGAAAATTCTTGAAAAACCTTATAACCATGGTTTTGAACTCTATATCCATTAGTTTGCTTTCCTCCATTTCTGTCATTTGTGAACTGTTTCTTTGTCTCCGCATTTTTTTATGCTTCCCTGTGTTGCTAGAGTGGCTTTCTGTGCTAAGTGTCCTATAGGCCCAGTGGCTCAGCCTCCCCAATTACCTGGGGTGGACACTCTTGGTTCACCCCTCTGTGGGCTTTGTGCACAGTCTTGTTGTAGTTATGCCTTGATTGTTGTAGGTATCACTGGGAGGAATTGACCTCCAGGCCAATTGGCTGTGAGAATCAGCTGTGTCTACAGTGGGAGAACTTCTGTGCTGAAGACACCTATAAGGGCAAGACTTTCTTCAATGGGGCATTGGTGCTCACTGAGTCTGCCCCCTGAGTGTGTCCCTTATGGATCTGAGGAGTTGTAATCTGGATGGTCCCACTCTGACCACCGGGTACACTGGCTCTTGGATCTAAGGAGGTGCTAATTTAGCCTCTGCCTGAGACTACCCAGAAGGAGCTACGAAGAGATCTGCACATTCCCCTTCCTTGTTTGGGGTTTGGAGGTGCCCAGATAAGGCCCAGCTGTGAAGCAATGCAAGCTGCTGTGGGGCCTTGGACCTTCTCTTGGAAGTTCTTGGTCTGTCTGGCCCACCTGCAGTTTGTTAGGTAATTTTCAGATTGCAAAGGGCCAGGGCATTCTTATGCAAAAACCTCTGCCGCAGCTTGGGTGGGGCGGGGTCTCAGAGAATCAACAGGGCGAGCAAGCAGCTATGGCTGATCCTCAGCCCTGCCCTAAGAGGCCCCGTGTCTCAGTGTCCCAGTAATTGCTGCAAGCACCTCTGAGAGAAAGCCACCCTCGAGTTCCAAGTTCTACCCACTGCCAGACAGTCCAGTTTCTCCCTGTATGAGTCTGGGTCCCCAGAGACTTCCTGGAACTGGAGTTCAGAGCAGTCGGGAGCTTGTGACTCCCTCCTGATTCAAAAAGACAGCCGCATCGTCAGTTGCCAGCCCTTGCCGCGTGTGCCTCCGTACCTCTGCACTTTACTTCCACACCGCTCCTCCTCTGAGTCTCAGTGTGCTTTTCTCTTTCCTTCTAGTTGTAGAATTTCCACTCAGCCAGCCTTCCTGTAGTTCTGGATGATGTCCATTTTGTCTTTTAGTTGTATTTTTGAAGTTGTTGTGGGAGGCAGCAATTTCCGGTGTTTCCCTATGCCGCCATCTTGGTTCTCCTCGGCAAGCCTCACATTTTAATGCACTCCTATTTCTTAGAATAATTTTATTTTAATAAGGATCACAGTTTAAAGCTAAAGGAATACAGTGTTTGCTTATTCTTAAACTTTTACTTTTAGGGGGAACACTTTTAGGTTCACAGCAAAATTGAGAGGAAGTTTCAGAAATTTCTCATATGGCCGCTGTCTTTACATGCAAGCCTTTCCCTACTATCAACATCCCTCTCCAGACAGTACATTTATTACAATTGGTGAATCTACATTGACCCATTATAATCACCCCAAATCCATTGTTTACCTAGGGTTCATTCTTGGTGTTGTACACTCTATATATACAAATGTATAGTGACATTTAGTTACCATTATAGTATATTACAGAACAGTTTTACTGTCCTAGAAATTCTCTGTATACTACCTATTCACCTACTGGCAATCACTGATCTTTTCATTTCTCCATTGTTTTATCTTTTCTAGAATGTCATATAGCTGCAATCATACAGCATGTAGCCTTATCAGATCAGTTTCTTTTATTTGGTTATATGCATTTAAGGTTCTTCTACGTCTTTTCATGGCTTGATGGCTTTTTAGTGCTGAATAATATTCCATTCTCTGGATGTACCAGTTTATATATTCATTCACCTACTGAAGGACATCTTGATTGTTTCCAAGTTTTGGCAATTATGAATACAGCTGCTATAAACATCTATGTTTATATCACAATTTTAGAGCACAATTGTTGAATCATACATGAAATAAGCCAGACAGTAAAAGTCAAGAACCATAGAATTTCTTTCATATCCTATATAATAAAAGAGAAACATGTATATTGATCATCCCTTTGCTATGCTCACCAGTCAATCAGGGTGAATATGCAAATTAACCCAACAAAGATGGTAGGTTAATTTGTATACACAGGCGCCAGGAGGAGAGCATAAACAGGAGACCTGGCAGCTTGGGGGGATGTGGCTCTCTTGGTCACCAGGCGGAGAGCAGAGCAGAAGAGCCAGAGGCTTGGGGGGCTGTGGCTCCCTCGGTCGCTCCCAGCATGGGGAGCACCAGGAATTCTGGGAATCGTAGTTCTAGTGGCAGACAGATCTCCTAGACACTAGAGCAGCCGTGGGCAAGCTACGGCCCGTTTGAAATGAATAAAACTAAAAAAAAAAGACCGTACCCTTTTATGTAATGATGTTTACTTTGAATTTATATTAGTTCACACAAACACTCCATCCATGCTTTTGTTCCGGCCCTCCGGTCCAGTTTAAGAATCCATTGTGGCCCTCGAGTCAAAAAGTTTGCCCACCCCTGGACTAGAGCAAAGTGAGCCTGGAGCAAGTTCCTGTTGCGGTGGGGGATGGAGGGAAAGCAAAGATGAGAAACATAAGTAAAATCAGAGTGTCTAGGAAAAATTAAAGGGAAGATATCCTAAAACTTCCAGGAAATCTCCACCAATGAAGCAAAGAAAAAAAATGCCTCTATTATTCTGTGAGCAACAAACCAAACTGGGTTGGGGGTCTCAGACAATTTGTTCATATGAATGCAAAGACAGACAGAAACTCCCAGATTGGAGAGGGCTCCCTGAGGGCTCCCAGATTGGAGAGGGTGCAGGTCAGGCTGAGGGGCACCCCCCCAACCCCCCCACCCCCTGTGCATGAATCTTCATGCACCAGGCCCCTAGTGTGGTATATAAAACTGAAAGCAACAAAAAAATAAAAACTCATAGACACAGACAACAGTATGGTGATGACCAGGTACCAGAGGAAAGGAGGGGAAGGGGGTACTAAAGCTGTAAAAGGAGTAGAATATATAGTGATAGAAATTTAATTTTAGGTGGTGAGCACACAATGCAATATACAGATGATGTATCATAGAATTGAAGCTTGTATCATTTTATTAACCAATGTCATCCCAATAACTTTAATTTAATAAAAAGTGTATGTTTTGTTTTGTAGGAAACCACCAAATTGCTTTCCAAAGTGGCTGTGACATTTTGTGTTCCCACCAGCAATGATTCAGAGTCCTGTTGCTCCACATCTTTGCCAGCATTTGGTGTTGTAGGAATACAATTTTAATTGCAGAATTTCCACCATTGTTTTATCTTGTGTGTAGCTTGGTAAATTCTAGCAGAAGGTAACTTTGGTTTGAAGAGAAATAGACTCAATCCCTCTTATTATCACGTATAATTCCTAATTTATGCTTCTGGTGTGAACACATATCTGTCCCAAGGAAGTTGTGTCCTCTTTTTCAGGATTTCACTGAAAACTATGTGTCATGTAGAAAACAAAATAAGCACAAATCATAAGCTAGTTACCGTATGTTTGATATTTTTATCCACTGCTCTGGAAGACCTGAACTCACCATCCTAGTGTATTTCTTTTCTTTAACTTCTTTTTAAAATCTATAATCATTATCACACTTATCATTACCATCATCATCCCATGAAGTTTGATATTACATTATTTTAAATTTTCTAACCAAATACAGTATACCATACTTATTTATAGTTCATTACTGGAAACCACAACACTCTAGAATTTTCTGAGTCAATAAATGGTCTCTAGCTGTTTTGACTCACCTAATTAAAAGTATCTTTTCAAGATCTCCCTTCTCTTCTTCTGGCAAACTTGTACTATTTTGCTGGCTCTTGGCCTCCAGTGGAGATCATCTGGGGCAATCTGGTTTCTTACAGCCATTTTGCCTTGGATGTTGAAGGGAAGAAAAGCACAGTCCAAGTGTTAGGAAGAGTGTGGCCGGGCCTGGAGCTCAGGAGGAAAGCAGGGCCTGAGGGGAACACCATATGACTAAACCATTTTCTAGGTTAATCCCATTATTAAATAAAAATAATCTTTAGTCATTTGAGATGTCTTTATTCTACTTTTATACTTGATTCATTGTTAGGCTGGGTATTAGCATTTAAATTAATTTTTTTTCTTTTGATTTAAATGCATTCTTCTTTGGCTTTTATATAGACTTTGATTATATTTGACTTTTTTTAATCTCTAGAAGCTTTTACATTTTTTCTTTATCTTTAGTGTTCTGACATTTTTAACAAATGAGTCTTTATGTAGGTCTTTTTTCAAAACAACATTTTTTTGAATAAGTATGTGAAAAGCCCTTTCATACTGGAGCACTTTCAATACTTCAGTTTGAGAAATTTTCTTGTATAATTTTTTTTTCATGATTTTTAGTGGAAGTTACCATAAAGAGACTGGGCAGAGATTAAATTAAGCCTTTTAGTTGGAAATCCCTAAATATTAGCTGGCAGTGGGTCAGTTTCTCAGGAGCTAAATTTTTAAATTTCTTGCTTGGTAGGCTGAGCTTTTAGACTGGCTGCTGATATGCTGAGCCCAGGGAAGGAGCGGGGTTTAGGGGTGTCATCATTCAGATTGCAGACTTTCACCTAACCCTCCCTCCTCTCCCCTCTCTCTATTTCTAGCATACCTGGAGCTTGGAGGCTCGATCTTGTCTTAATAATGTTTTCTAGGGGAAACCCTCTGGTCTTCTACAGAGGTACCATCACCTGGCTGTGAATGAGACAGCACACCTGGAAACTCTATGACTGTCCACTGACTTCACCAAACCTTGTTTTCCAATCTGTACTTCACCCCCACCTTCTATTGTCTTGGGCCTTTCTGGCCTCAGTCTCTACATTGGCACATCTTTTACCAATACTTACTTAGGAGCTTCACCCCTTCAGCCAGGTCACATGCCACTCCTTCATTATCTTTCTGCATGCCAAAATGTTTGCTGAAATCTTTTTGTGCACGCTACCTTTCTTTTAGCTTTTATGAAATATAACCTTTTTAAAAAGGTCCTTTGCAATTCTTTTAGTTGGGCTGCAGGAGGGAGTTCAAATTAAGAGACAACCTGCAATGCTTATCGATCACTCCAATCAGTATTTCTCAAATGCTCTCTCAGAGTTCTAGGACTCCACGCAGTCCTGCTAGTTGATAGAGGTATTGGGGGAGGTGGTGAGACAGTGAGTCTCTAACAATGCTTCAACTAGAGAGTATTGTTTCATCAGTTTTAAATACTGCGTTTCATGAAAGATGTCTTTGAACAAGGTCTACAAATTTCAGAAAATTTGTAGAAAATTTGTTCAGAAAACAAATTCAAGTGATTTATAATTATCAATATCCCATTTGAAGAGTAGAATATCAAAATATTTAATAAACCTACTTCTTCAAATCAGAAACTGGGGCCAGAACTATGTCTTTACTTAGGGTTGGAAGGTCATCAGAAGATTATGCTTTTTCTCTTTAAAACTTTGACTCTAATTTGTACCCAAGTAATAATACAACTTTTATTTAGTTCAAATGGTCAACTTCTTGATCTTTTTGAAACTGATTTTGCTTTAAGTTATATGTTACTCAAACTCAGACAAAAAAGACAATGCTTTTGATGGGTGGCTGAAAACTTGGTAAGTTAAGAACGTCATTCCTCACTGATAGGCTTTTTCTCTAGTTCTCTTTAGCTCAATAGATGACAACCCAGCATCTCAGGGTATTAGTTTCTGAGGCTGCCTTAACAAAGTACTACAAATTAAGTGGCTTAAGTAATAGAAACTTGTTGTCTCAAGGTCCTGGAGACTAGAAGTCCATCAAGGTATAGGTAGGATTGGTTCCTTCTGAGGACTATGAAGAAGAGTTTATTCCATGCCTCTCCCTGGTGTATTTCTGGCAATTTTTGGTATTCAGTGGTGCATAGAGCATCGCCTCAATGTCTACCTTCATCTTCACAGGATGATCTCTTTGTGTGTGTATGGAACTCTAAATTTCCCCTTTTTATAAGGACACCAGTTATATTGGATTAGAACTCACCCCAATGAACTTGCTTTAACTTAATAACTTCTGTAAAGACCCTATGTCCAAATAAGGTCACATTCTGAGGTACTAGGTTAGAACTTCAACATATGAATTTTGGGGTAGACAATTCAACTCAGGAATCTAGATTTCATTTCTGTAACCTGACTCTCCCTCCCTTCTCCACATCTAATCCATCAAAATGTTCCGCCAATTCTATCTTAAATATACGTTGGTTCTGACTATTTCTTTCCATCCTTAACTAAACATTATCTTTCTTTTTCCTGGACTATGATAGTAACTTCTTCACTCATTTTCTGCTTTCACTCTAGTTTCTCCTAACCAATTTTCTATATACCAGCCAGAGATCTTCCAAAAGTGCATATTTGATTATATTTCCCTTCTTCTTATAATATTCAATAGCTTCCCATTGCCTAATCATAAATTTAAAATTCCTTCATGTGGCTGACACACAATTTGACTCCAGCATTGTCCCTCGTATTTTCTCTGTGCTCTGAGCTGGTCCAAACAGGAACTTCTTTCAGTTCCTTAATTGCACCATGTTTTTGCCTCTAGGCTTTGAACATGCTGTTCCCAGCTTGGAACAATACCAACCTCAGCTCCCTAGATACTGACTCATCCACTAGGCCTCAACTGTAATGGTGACTCGCTTCAGGAAGGCTAGCCCTCAGCACTAGGATGGATTGTGGACCTCGGGGAGACATGTCCATGTCTTAGTCCATGAAACCTGTGACTATTACCTTTTTTGGAGGAAAGGTCTTTGTAGCTGTCAGTAAGCTAAATTTCATGGCTATATCCTTAACGCCTAGCCCAGTGCCTATGGCTTACCAAAGGTGTTAATATTTAATAATAACAATATTAGTAATAATACTTTTATTGAATAAGTAAACAAATCAATCAAACAGTGCTTCGATATGGATATTATCCAAATTGTACAGATTTTTAAAAAATTAGATGTCTGGCATCTATAAACACGCTATAGTTCTGACTTTCCTAGTATCTTAAAAAACTTACAGACAACCTAATAGACAAAATGCTCACATGTGTCAAGACACTGTATTATTTTTTATGTTTCTATTTATTTTTAAGTCTGTCAGTCTATAGTACACAGTTGCTATCCAGAAAGTGTGTTCTCCCATCAGAATTCCAGTTTGCCCTCCTCCCTATACCAGTAGGTCTGATTCCTGACAAGACACTTCAAAAGCCCTCAGAACAACACCACTCCTAAAAAATAAAAGAAATACAATCTAATATGATTTTATAAGTATTTGAAGGGATCTCGTATGAAGATATTCACTGTAATTTTGTTTTATGGAATGTCATATTCATTATTTAAAGCTGCTTTTAAAGGAGTGACATGGTCCTTAACCTAGAACATTCTATAGCATAATGATAGAAAACAAGAACTATAATTTTCTTCTTACAAACAAAAAACCAGAAATATATGGAAAGTTATGCATTATTAAAGACCAAAAGAACACTAACAATGATAGGAAGAAATAATAAGCAAATTCACAAGTTCCATGTCTAAGTCCAATTCTTAGAGCTAACCATCATAATCATCAGTACTTCCGTATATGTCAAACAGCTTTACCTTTTAGTTTTTAAAATTCTTTATTGTTTAAAGTATTACATATAGTATTACATATGTCTCTTTTCCTCCCATTGACCTCTCCCCGGCCACCCCCACCCCAGCACATGCCCTCACCCACCTAGTGTTTGTGTCCATTGGTTATGCTTATATGCATGCATACAAGTCCATTGGTTGATCTCTTACCCTGCCCCCTCCCCTCCCCTGCCTTCCCTCTGAGGTTTAACAGACTGTTTGAAGCTTCTCTGTCTCTGGATCTATTTTTGTTCATCAGTTTATGGTGTTCATTATATTCCCCAAAAGAGTGAGATAATGTGATATTTATCTTTATCTGATTGGCTTATTTTGCTTAACATAATGCTCTCCAGGTCAATCCATGTTGTTACAAATGGTAAGAATTCCTTCTTTTTTACTGCAGTGTAGTATTCCATTGTGTAGATGTACCACAGTTTTTTAATCCACTCATCTGTTGATGGGCACTTAGGCTGTTTCCAAATCTTAGCTATGGTGAATTGTGCTGCTACGAACATAGGGATGAATATATCCTTTCTGATTGGTGTTTCTGGTTTCTTGGGATATATTCTTAGAAATGGGATTACTGGGTCAAATGGGAGTTTCATTTTTAATTTTTTGAGGAAATTCCACAGTGGCTGCACCAGTCTGCATTCCTACCAGCTGTGAATGCGGGTTCCTTTTTCTCCACATCCTTGCCACCACTTGTCATTTGACAGGTGTGAGATGATATCTCACTGTTGATTTGATTTGCATCTCTCAGATGATTAGTGACTTGGAGCATGTTTTCATATGTCTCTTGGCTTTCTGTATGTCCACTTTTGAAAAGTGTCTATTTAAGTCCTTTTCCCATTTTTTGATTGGATTGCTTATCTTCTTTTTGTCAAGTTGTATGAGTTCCCTATAAATTTTGGAGATTAGGCCCTTATCAGATAGAACATTAAAACAACACAAAAGCCCACTGCATGGGAGAACATACTTGCCAATGTTATAATAGTTTTACATTTAGAAACTCCTTTTTCTTAAAGTCCTTTTGAGCAATAAATCCCATGACCCTACCTCTTTTGTAATGGGATAGGGCTGACTGGAGTACCACCTCCTCCTGGATATAGTGATTTATTCAAGGGTGAGTGTGCATTTCATGTAAGATTAATCAGGTTTATTTTCAAGGATTGCTATGGATTTCATGAAAGAGAGTGATTTTATTATTTCCCTTTTCTTCTACAATTGAAAGTTCTAAAGATGATGTAATCTAAGCTTCTGATGGCTATCATGGCCAGCCTGCCTGAGAAGAAAGCCAAGAAAGAGGAAAGTAAAGGCAAGAAATTGGAAAACAGACAGAATCTTACAGGAGTTGTTTATGCTCCTGGATCTGGGAGTGCCTGTGGTTCAGTCTACTCTGGGACTATGAAGATATCTGGGTGATGTGACAGAGAGGGAAGAGTGGAGAGGAATATGACAGAGATTGCTAGATGCTCTTAAAAAAACAAAAAAAAAAACAAAGAATGCTCCTGCTTCCACAGTGTAGGATTGTCACCAGGCAGTGAGTGTCTATCAAAGGCTTCATTTCCCAGCCCCTATCATCTAGATGTGAGGGTGTGAAAGAAGTGTATCACTTTATTTGTTTATTTATTTTCTATAAATAAACATACTTTTATTAAACCTTTGAGATTCCATATGAATCTTGCTATTAATCTTGACTCCAATATTACCAGGTTTATTGAGATTTAATTGACATATAACATTGTTTAAGTTTAATGAAGTGTGTCCCTTTCGAGCCAAGGTGGGTAAGAACTGGGTATACCTTCTCTACCCTCTCTTGTTTTCTCTGGTTAGCTGGTTCCAGAGGACTCCAATGGCTTCCAGAACATTTATATTTAAAATAAATAGAAAAGGAAGTAGAGTCCTGAAAATTAGTCTTACATGCAAAGATATTTAAGACTGAGCTATTAAAAAAGAGGCATTTTAAAAATATAATTTGCAATGCTGAAATATTTTGCCCTTTGTGAATTAAAGGAAATAACTGAATCTGGTTAATGGTGATGACAGTAAAATGACCTAGTAAGTGTCCATATTAATTGATAACACACATCAAAACTATACTTTCTAGACCTGGAAGCTCTGTTGTTCACTGGCAAAACATTTGGTTTTGGTCACTTTTCAAGGCTTTAGTTTCATCATACAGAAGATCAGCCCTGCAGCCCTGAATCTATCATCTTGTTGCCACACTGGAACTGAGAGCCTATCACTTACTGAGAGCCATTTCAGTCATGACTTTGTATTAGAGCCAAAGAACAAAACGGACAGGCTTCTAGAATTGGTAGGCTTTTCTATCTGAGGGTTGTTAAAAAAACTTACTCACATTATATTGTCAGTAAAGCCACCTCTGTTTGGCCTGTGCTATTTTACTATTTTTACCCTTTTTTCTAAGTATGTGCAGTAAATATTTGAACTTTCAAGTAAGAATTATTTAGTTCGCTGCAAAAAGAGAGGAAATGTTTCGATTGTTTTAAGATGATACCAATACTATTGTTTTGATTGGGAAACTTTAGATTCAAGAATACTTTGCAAAGCCTACATAAAATTTGAGGATGAGTCTATAACCCGCCACAGAATAACCTGTATTATTAATGCCAAGATATGTGGAATATTGGTTAAGCGTTATGAAGCAGGAAATTACTCTTTCTCTCTTATATCATCCATGAGATCACATGTTCCAGATGCATCCAGGGGTTATGAATGTTGCACATATGAGAAATGACTTTCTTCACTGAGTTGTTGCTGATAGATTATTATTTAAACGATAGACAGACATTTGGAGTACCTTGCTTGAGGCTGATCATCTTTCTACAGGTTCTTTGGATAGTGACCATCCACTTTTATCTGTCTTGTCAATTTAGACCAACCCTGAACTAGTTTGGGTTAGTACTGAAATGAGTGAGGAGTGGAAGATAGGCCTGGTTTGAGGATCAACAGATTGAAAGAAAGAGGTGACCTGAAGAAGAAATTGGGAATGAGAAATAGGAGTGGATGGAAAACTGAAGTTTAGGGGAGATTATACAAAGGCCACCCAACTGGAATTATTGCATAATATTATAGAAATATGTATATTGATTTAAGAAGACTGCTTATATAAAAAATATGGCAAAACACATTTGGATCATTCATTCATATATACTAGAGGCCTGGTGCATGAAATTCATGCACTGCGGGGGGGAGGGGGGGCTCCCTCAGCCCAGCCTGCACCCTCTCCAATCTGGAACCCCTTGGGGGATGTCTGACTGCCAGTTTAGGCCCAATCCCTGTGGGATCTGGCAGTTGGACATCCCTTTCACAATTCAGGACTGCTTATATCCTCTGCTCGCCTCCCAACTGCTTGCCTGTCTGCCTGCCTGATTGCCCCTAACCACTTCTGCCTGCCAGCCTGATCACCCCCTAACCACACCCCTGCTAGCCTGATTGATGCCTAACTGCTCCCCTGCCAGCCTGATCACCCCCAACTGCCCTCCTCTGCTGGCCTGGTTGCCCCTGAAGGCCTGGTCCCCCCACCCACTGCACTCCCTCCCTCCCCTGCAGGCCTGATCACCCCCAACGGCCCTCCTTTGCTGGCCTGGTCGCCCCCACCTGCCTCCCCTGTAGGCCTGGTTCCCCCCAACTGCCCTCCCTTGCCAGCCCAGTCACCCATAACTACCCTCCCCAGGCTGCCCGGCCATCCTCAACTACCTTCCCCTGCCAGTCTGGTCATCCCTAACTGCCCTTCCCTACCAGCCCGGTCACCCCTAACTGCCCTCCCCTGCAGGCCTGGTCCAACCCAACTGCCCTCCCTCCCCTGCAGGCCCAATCGCCCCCAACTGCCCTCCCCTGCAGGCCTGGTCCCCCCCAACTGCCCCTCCCTCCCCTGCAGGCCCAATCGCCCCCAACTGCCCTCCCCTACTGGCCTGATCACCCACAACTGCCCTCCCCTGCCTGCCATCTTGTAGTGGCCATCTTGTGCCCACATGGGGGTGGCCATCTTTTGCGAGGATGTGATGGTCAATTTGCATATTACCTCTTTATTATATAGGACATATTGAATTGTTTACTATATGTCAAACTTCAGATCAGTAACCATCCTATCTAATAAAAGAGAAACATGGTAATTAGCGTACAACCACTACCCTTCCCATTGGCTAATCAGGGCAATATGCAAATTAACTGCCAGCCAAGATGGCGGCCGGCAGCCAGGCGGCTTAAAGTGAACATGAGGCTTGCTTGCTTCAGTGATGGAGGACTCCAATGTTCCCCGCCTGCCACTGCAGGCCTCTGAGCTGCAACTCTAAGCAACTATGTTACAAATATAGAAGCTAAACAAAACCCCTGAAACCTGCTTTAGTCTGCCGGGCTTCAGCCAGCAGGATCACAACATTATTTCAAATACAGAAGGTAAACAAAGGCCAGAAACCTGCTTTCAGCAGCGGAGGCCTAAGAGCTGGAGCCAAGCCTCAGAGCTAAAGCTGGCCCTAATAAAAAAATAAAAAGAAAAAAAGGAGCGGTTGGGAGCTTCAGTCACCTGCCAGCCTGAAAACAGCACTCAGCTCCTCACCCAGACTGGCCAGGCACACCAGTGGGGACCCCCACCCTGAAGGGTGTGTGACCAGCTGCAAACAGCCAAAAGCCCCTCACCCTGGCTGGCCAGTCACCCCAGTGGGGACCCCCACCCTGATCCGGGACACCCTTCAGGGCAAACCAGCCGGCCCATAACCATGCACCAGGCCTCTATCCTATATAGTAAAAGGGTAATATGTCTCCCGGCACCAGGATCAGGGTGACAGGGGGCAGAGCCCAAACCCCTGATCACCCTGCGGCTCTGTGTGTGACAGGGGGCGGGGCCACAACCTCTCTATCCGCCCTGCTCTGTGCCTGATAGGGGGGAGCTCTCCAAACCCCTGATTGCCCTGCAGCTCTGTGTGTGACAGGCTGTGGTGCCCCAACCCCCTAATCAGCCCTGGTCTGTGTGTGACAGGGTCCGGTGCCCCAACCCCCTGATCGGCCCTGCTCTGTGGGTGATAGAGGGTGACGCCCCAACCGCCCCCCATGGGCCCTGCTCTATGTGTGACGGGGTAGAGCCATAACCTCCCCATCAGCCCTGCCCTGAGTGTGACAGTGTGCGGTCCCCCAACCCCCTGATCCGCCCTGCTCTGTGTGTGACAGGGGGCAGTGCCCCAACTCCGCTATCGGCCCTACTCTGTGAGTGACAGTGGGGAGCTCCCCAATCCCCTGATCGGCCCTGCTCTGTGCGTGACAGGGGCGAGCTCCCCAACCCCCTGATGGGCCCTGCTCTGTGTGTGACAGGGGGGAGCTCCCCACCCTCCTGATCGACCCTGCTCTGTGAGTGACAGGGGGTGGGTGGTGGCGCTGCAACCTGCCCATTGACCCTGCCTTCAGTGTGACAGTGGGCGGTGCCCCAACCCCCAATTGGCCCTACCCTGAGTGTGACTGAGGGTGGCATCACAACCTCCCGATCTGCCCTGCTCTGTGCATGACAGGGGTGGTGCCCCAACTCCCCAATCAGCCCTGCTCTGAGCCGGACCAGGGGCTGCACCTAGGGATTGGTCCTGCCCTCTCCCACCCGGGAGCAGGCCTAAGCCAGCAGGTCGCTATCTCCGGAGGAGTTCCAGACTATGAGAGGGCACAGGCCGGGCTGAGGGACCCTCCCTTTCCCCCGAGTGCACAAATTTTTGTGCACCGGGCCTCTAGTATCTTATAAAAGGAAACAGCATTATTTTGCATCAATATTTGCAAGTGTTTCATAATAATTTCGATGATTATTATTATTTTCCATATGAAGAAATGTGAACCACTAAATGGCTGAATGATGTGCCCAAGGTCACAAAATAAACCACTGGCTGCACAGTGATTAGAAGTCAGAGACTTTCAATTTCAAATGTATTGCCTCTGGTTAGATAATAACTAAGGTTTAATTTATCTAATGTAATTTTTAAAAATAATTATATTCTAAAAGACATAAAAACAGGTTTATAAGCAAGTGTAAAGCTTACAATGCTTTTCCTTTTCTGGGACTATTTCCTTGTGGTGTGAAGCTCAAAACATTTAATGCTAATTATTCATTTGATCATTTTAAAAACTTATTTGATGATGTCCTTTGTACAGAAAAGGTGTTTTGCCTTTTTAAATGTGCTCTTCTAAATCAGTGAAAGAAAGGTGACACTGTAGCATTCTGGCTTTCTTAATAAAACATCAGCAATTGATTACTGTCATCTTATCTCTTAGACTAAAGTACTCATAAAATTGAATTCAAGAACATCACATAGCAGAGAATGAAGCTGTAGTAATCCAATCTAATATGAGAAGAGAATCATAAATCAAGGAAAGATAACTTTAAGAGGAACCAAATAATTTGAACTCTAAAAGCAAAAAAAAAAAATGCTCAGGTCAGATTATATTTCACACAGAGCTAAGCTAATGGGCATATGAAAATGTGAGAAAGACTTTGGCAAAATGATCAAGTACTGCAAACTGTCAAAGATCTCCACCAATTCCAGCCTAATATTGGTCATTGGATAAAGAATTTGAAACACCTTGCAAGTTTTTAACTTTAAGGATATAGTTCTGTCCAATGAACAGTGATGAAAGCATTCTTGGTTGCTGTGCAATGTAGATATACAACTTCCTTGATTTATATAATCTCTAAGGGGGACACAACCTGACATCCTGTTTGTTGTCAAAAACAGCTATAAATTGTAAATTAGGTGGCAGCCATATTCTTCTATTTAAAACAAATCCTCCTTTTGTTCTTTCTTATGCAAAATCAACTTTTCTCTGCTTATTGTCCTAGTTTTATAGTGTTCTAAAGCAACCATTTGAGGTGTGAATCTTTTCCTCAGTAACTGCATCAGCTTCAGTACTGATCATTCACTGCCTGCTGTGTGAAAACCTTGAGGCCTCATGTCAAATGAATATTGTCTTGTGGACCAGAACATAACTGAGAGCAGACTTAAAAAAAAGTCCTTAAAAATTTGTATATGTTTTTTTTTAATTGGCTTTAGAGAGAAAGGGAGAGGAGGGAAACCTGGGAGGAAGGGGGAGAGAGAGAGAGAGAGAGAGAGAGAAGAGAGAGAGAGAGAGAGAGAGAGAGAGAGAGAGAGAGAGAGAGAGATGTGGGAGAGAAACATCAAACATGTTTTGACTGGGAATCGAACCCACAACTTAGGTATATGCCCTGACTGGGAATCAAACTAGTCCTTGTTTGGGTGTGCAAGATGATGTTCAAACCAATTGAGACATACTGGCCAGGGCAAGCCCTTGAAATTTTAAATATAACTTCCTCTCTGAATTTTTCCTGAGACAAAGGTCCACTTTTTTCCCCCCACTAAATTTTTTAAAAAGTCTGGGACTTCATTCTAGTATAGTATGCCTGCTTAATTTTGCAGTTTGGATTTCCATCACAAAAATGTGAGTGCTAGCCCAGTCTTTATGTCTGCTTGTGTATGATCACTTTAATTTTTAATTTTTAATTTTATTTTTGTTAATTCTCACTCGAGGATATTTTTTTCATTGATTTTTAGAGAGAGTGGAAGGGAAGGGGAAAGAAACATGGATGTGAGAGAGACACATCGATTGGTTGTCTCCTGCACATGCCTTGACCAGGGCCAGGGATGGAACCTGCAACCAAGGTATGTTCCCTTGACCAGAATTGAGCCCTTGACCCTTTAGTCCACAGGCCGACACTCTAACCATTGAGCAAAACTGGCCATGGCTATTTGATCCCTTTTAGATAAAAACAACCAATACAAAAATTCCCCATGTTTATGGAAAGAAGAGGTGTAAATAATGAAATGCGGAACCAAACTGAAGCGTGTGGTTTTCCTCTGGGCAGGATGCAAAGGTGTTTTCTTTCCAGGGTTCTTGTCCAGGTGGATCTGAACAATGAAGCCACAGACAAAAGGTGCTATATGGAAAGGTGGAAATTTATTGGAAAACAAGCACAGACTCCCACATAGGGAGAGAGTCCCAAGAGAGTGACCCACTAAACCCCTTTTTTCCTAGGGTTTATAAAGGCTGTAGTTCTTTGTGTACTAATATTCTCTTCTGATTGGTCACTATAGCAGCTTCAAAGCTCAAACCCCATGTGCCCCCTGCCCCCATTTTCTTCCTCCCCCTTCAGTGGTAGAATTATCCATCCCCTGTGAAAATATTTTTTCCTCTTTCTCCCTTTTGTTTCTCTACTCCCTGTGGCTTTCCCTTATCCTCTGTGAATGGACGTCTTCCTCTCCCCTTACTCTGTGGTGCCTTTAGTTCTTTGTGAATTTATGCCTTTTGCCAGCTCCAAGTCCCGGCCAACTGTGTCTCCCTCCCCCATGGACCCCTTAATTCTTAATACTCCCTAAACCTGCCTATTTTACCCCTAAAAACTCCTTTCGATAATACAAATAAAGGAGGCTAAAAAGTATTATCTCTAGCCCTTACCGGTTTGGCTCAGTGGATGGAGCGTCAGCCTGCAGATTGAGGGGTCCCAGGTTCGGTTCCGGTCAAGGGCATGTACCTTGGTTGTGGGCACAGCCCCAGTAGGGGGTGTGCAGGAGGCAGCTGATTGATGTTTCTCTCTCATCGATGTTTCTGACTCTGTCTCTCTCCCTTCCTCTCTGTAAAAAAAAAATCAATAAAATACATTAAAAAAACAAAAGTATTATCTCTGGAACATCATCAGAAATTCACATTCAATGAGACAAACAACAATTATAAACTCATATTATTTTTTACTATGTTCAGAACAATTCTATCTAGTTTTGAGTATATGCTTGAATTCTGTTCTTTCAAGTAGTTGAAAGAGTAGGCCTTGTGTCTTTATGATTAATCCACATAACAGATAATGTTCTCAAGGTTAATTGAAAATTCCTCAGTTTTTTTCCATGGTGCAATTAAGTTGTCAGTAATGTCTCCTGGGATGGGAATCCATAGCTCTGCTGTGGAAAAATTATCTTGGCATGCATTGGAAGGGGCTGAAAAGAGAGCACTTGGTGAGGTGACCTTTCTGCCTGTAAAGGTTCTATGAAAAGGTTTACATCTGATTATGATCACTTGTTTTTGGTCAATAAGAGGTGATTTCTTAAATGTCTGCTTTTTCACATGAACCAATCTGCTGGACTTCAAAAAAAAGTGGATGGGAAAAGTACTCTTCTTATTGTTTAAGACAAAATAATTCAGACTTTTGAAGTAATAATTTATTTTTGTACTTTTTCTTGAACAATTTGGGTTTATTTAATTATAATTTATTTCTGTATTTTCCTCTCATTTACATTTTAATTTGGTTCCCAGCAACTCCTTTCCTAGCATATAATCCCACATAATACTTATTCTTCTCATCTTAGTAAATGTGTGATCTGGGTAATGGTTGTGAGATGGTACTCAAAACAGAAAAGAGAAGGAAAGCTTATACTTTCTAAAGGGTGTCAATCAAGTCACATCAATCTGTGACCAGATAGTTGAGGAAGGCATGTGGTCCTTGGCAAGAAAATGTCTCTATGCTTTCAAAGTTTGTTTGGCCTTTTTATTTTATTTTATTTTATTTTTCAATTGCAGTTTACATTTAATATTATTTTCATTAGTTTCAGGTGTACAACAAAGTGATTAGACAACCATATAATTAACAAAGTAATTCTCCCGGCTCCAGGTATTTTAAGTATCCACCTGGCACCCTACATAGTTATTACAATATTATGGACTACTAGTGGCCCGTTGCACAAAGATTCGTGCAATAGGCCTTCCTTCCCCTGGCTGTCGGCACTGGTTTTCCTCCGTCACCCAGGACCCAGTTCTTTGGTCCGGCCACAGCAGTGAGGCTTGGCTTCTCTGCTCCTGCTGCTCCCAGCCTCTCCTTTTTTTCCCCCAGCTCCTCCAGCAAAGCCCAGGGCAGACTGGAAGCCTGGGTTACCCCCGACGACCCAGGACCCCAGCCCCTCCTTGAGCAGAGCCCAGGCCCCCAGCCCCTCCTTGAGTGTAGTCCAGGGCCGGCCGGCGGAAAGCTTGGCTTCCTCCGTCACCGGGAGCAACCCAAGCCTCCTGCTCGCTCCAGCTCCGTGGCCGCAGCCATCTTCAGTCATCTTCAGTCTTTGCTCCATGCCTGCATATGCAAATTAACCACCATCTTTGTTGGGTTAATTTGCATAGTCACTCTGATTGGCTGGTGGGTGTAGCAGAGTAGCGGAATGATGGAGTGATGGTTACATGGAAACATTTGCATGTTTCTCTTTTATTAGTGTAGATATTCTATATGCTGAACTTTGCATCTCTATTACAATGGCCAATTTGTACTTCTAAATCCATTCTCCTTTTTCACCCAACCCCTCAACCTTCTTTCCCTCTGGCAACCACCAATCCGTTCTCTTCATCCATGAGTCTGTTTCTGGTTTTTTTTGTTCCTTTTTTTTTTTTTTTTAGATTCCTTATGTAAGTAAAATCATATGGTTTTGGTACATATATACTATGAAATATTACTTGGCCATAAAAAATGAAATCTTATAATTTATAACAGCATGGATGGACCTAGAACAGTGATGGTGAACCTTTTGAGCTCAGTGTGTCAGCATTTTGAAAAACCCTAACTTAACTCTGGTGCTGTGTCACATATAGAAATTTTTTGATATTTGAAACCATAGTAAAACAAAGATTTATATTTTTGATATTTATTTTATATATTTAAATGCCATTTAACAAAGAAAAATCAACCAAAAAATGAGTTTGCGTGTCACCTCTGACACGCATATCATAGGTTCACCATCACTGACCTAGAGTGTATTGTGTTAAGTGAAATGAATAGGAAAGATGCTATGTGGAATAAATAACTATTAAGAATTACAAACAATAAAAGCAACAACTAGGGAATAAACTCCTGAAGAAATGCAAACAATACAGCATTGTGAAAATGACTTATTATAAAGTCCTTATAAACTTTGTCTAAGAAAGTGTAGTTTATAACAAGGACTCTAGAATCAAATATTTCAAAACCAGCTCCATGTCTTATTAGCTGTATAACCTTGGGCCACTCACTTGACCTTGTTGAGCCTCCATTCCTTGCCTTAACAGTGGGGATTAAAATAATACCTACTTCATTGAATTATTGAGAGGAAATAAAGTAATTAGCATGGTGCCTAGCACATATCAAACTAAAATGCAATAATGGAATTAAAATATTCATTGGAAGTGGTAAAATATCAGAATAATAACAAACAATCTAATTAATGACATAGAGGACAAACTTGAAAAGTTTTCCCAAAGTTTCTAGGGAAAAGAAAAATGATTAAAAAAATAATGGTGGAAAATATATTTAGAGGCCTCAGAAGAGCATTCTGACATTTACTATAAGCATTCTGACATTTAAATAAGGACATAAATTATTCAAATTACTATTGATAACCTTTAATGAACAACCAAATATAAATCCACATGAAAAGATAATTTGCCTTGTTATCAAGCACCCCTGAAACACATCCATTGACAATGTGCTAAAACAATCATGCTGTGCAAAGCCACAGGGTTTCAAGAGATCCTTGGGGTTGCCTTGGTAAAACCCAAGGAGTTCTAATTATGAATTAGTTTCTAGGCCTCTCAATTCTCCATTCAATGGAAAATATTCTGCTTTTTATCTTTTTATACATTGCAGTTTCAATTAAGTTTTAATTTTTTAAGAGTTACATCAGTTAAACAATAACAACAACAGGTTGAAAGTTAATGCCCTAAAAGTTTATAAATTCCTAAGAGTTGAAATAGAGTATATAGACCCACTTCTCACACTACTGTAAAGCTAAATCAGAAATTAGTAATAAAATTAAAAACAAAGAAAACAAAACCCTATGGTTGCTTGGACATTAAAATTACTCTTCTAACTCATTATTGACTTGAATATGTAATCAAACTACAATTATAGCCTGGTTAACAGTATAAACATTCTATAGGAAAACCTTCATAGGATGTGATCAAAACAATGCTCAGAGCACAATCACAACCTCAGACATTTCCAATTAAAAAAATAAGCATTCCACTCACTTATTAGGAAAAATTTTTTAAAAATTAAGTCAAAGAAAAAAGGAATTTTAGAGATAAAAGTAAAAAGGAAGTGAAAGCAATAAATGAAAAATATCACAACTGATAAATCTGAGATGAATATTTATGAGTTAAAAAACAAATAAGCAAGTAAAAAAGGCAATGAATTAGACAAATATCTGGCAATTATAATTTTAAAAGTAGACAAAAGCACACAAATTAATGAAATTTGTTTAATAATTAGTAGTAATGAGGTAATAATGAGTAGTAATGTGTAATAATGAGAAAGTGGTTATAATCACAGACCCAAAGGAGATTATAGTCCTCAGGGAGAATTTACACACTCTGGGCAGGAATAAAAATTGATTTCATATATCAGGAAAGAAGTCAATATATAAATCAAAATTCTTTAAAATATGCCACAAATTTATTTTTATTATTTATTTATTTATTTACTTACTTATTTATTTATTTTTTATTGCTTACAGTATTAAAAAGGGTATTACATATGCGTCCCTTTTTTCCCCCCGCCCTTGACAATCCCCTGGCCTCCCCTACCCCCAGTGTCTTATGTCCATTGGTTATGCTTATATGCATGCATACAAGACCTTTTGTTGATCTCTTACCCGCCTCCCTCCGGCCCGCCACCCCTCCCCGGCCTTCCCGCTGCAGTTTGACAGTCTGTTTGAGGCTGCTCTGCCTCTGTATCTATTATTGTTCAAAAGTTTATAATGGTCTCTATTATCCATGAATGAGTGAGATCATGTGGTATTTTTCCTTCGTTGACTGGCTTATTTCACTTAGCATAATGCCCTCCAGTTCCATCCATGCCATTGCAAATGGTAAGAGTTCCTTCTTTTTTACAGCAGCATAGTATTCCATCGTGTAGATGTACCACAGTTTTCTAATCCATTCATCTACTGATGGGCACTTAGGCTGTTTCCAGATCTTAGCTATGGTGAATTGTGCTGCTATGAACATATGGGTGCATATATCCTTTCTGATTGGTTTTTCTGGTTTCTTGGAATATATTCCTAGAAGTGGGATCACAGGGTCAAATGGGAGTTCCATTTTTGGTTTTTTGAGGAAACTCCATACTGTCTTCCATAGTGGCAGCACCAGTCTGCATTCCCCCCAGCAGTGCACGAGTGTTCCTTTTTCTCCACATCCTCTCCAGCACTTGTCGTTTGTTGATTTGTAGATGATAGCCAATCTGACAGGTGTGAGATGGTACCTCATTGTTGTTTTGATTTGCATCTCTCAGATGATTAGTGACTTTGAGCAAGTTTTCATATGTCTGTTGGCTTTCTGAATGTCCTGTTTTGAAAGGTGTCTAGTTAGGTCCTTTGCCCATTTTTTGATTGGATTGTTTATCTTCCTTTTGTTAAATTGTATGAGTTCCCTATAAATTTTAGAGATTAGGCCTTTATCAGATATGACATTGGCAAATATGTTTTCCCACGCAGTGGGTTTTCTCGTTGTTTTGTTGATGGTTTCTTTTGCTATGCAGAAGCTTTTTATTTTGATGTAGTCCCATTTGCTCATTTTCTCTTTAGTTTCAAGTGTCCTAGGAGCTATATCAGTGAAGAAATTGCTTCGGCATATGTCTGAGATTTTGTTGCCTTTGGATTCTTCTAGAATTTTTATGGTTTCCTGTCATACATTTAAGTCCTTTATCCATTTTGAGTTTATTTTTGTGTATGGTGTAAGTTGGTGGTCTAGTTTCATTTTCTTGCATATATCTGTCCAATTTTTCCAACACCATTTATTGAAGAGACTATCTTGACTCCATTGTATGTTCTTGCCTCCTTTGTCAAATATTAATTGAGCATACTGGTTCGGCAGAAATTTATTTTTAGTACTATAGTTTGATAAATTAATTTAGCGTTCACTTCTAAATAATCATTTATGAAATTATTTGATAGAGAGTTTATTTTTGCACTATATATAAGAGCAAAACATTAGAAACTTCATAATTGTTCAATAAGAGATTATTAAATAAAATGCAGTACATTTATTCAGTGTAATATCTTGTAACCATTAAAAAGTTTTAGAAATTTGACACATTTATTTCACTTTAGAAAGTGGAAAAGGCAAGCTTCAAAAAATCAGTCCTGGCTCTTTAGGTAAATTAAATGATTTAATTAATCTATGTCAAGTAATAGGGAGGACATTCAATATGTGTTAGTCAGACCACACAGGATTATTTTGAGAGCTAGTCTATAATAATAAAAGCATAATATGCTAATTAGACAGGGCAGGTGAACAACCTTCCAGATGTCATTCTGGTTGTCCTTCTGGACAAAGCCTTGGCTGTGGGGGCTGAGGCAGAGGTGGTTAGGGGGTGATCAGTCATGCAGGAGAGCAGTTAGGGGCAATCAGACAGGCAGGTAGAGTGGTTAGGGGCGATCAGGCAGGTAGGCTAGTGGTTAGGGGCAATCAGGCAGGCAGGCAGAGGTGGTTAGGGGTGATCAGGCAGGCAGGCAGAGGCGGTTAGGGGCGATCAGGCAGGCAGGTGAGCAGTTAGGAGCCAGGGGTCCTGAATTGGGAGAGGGTGCAGGCTGGGCTGAGGGATCCCCCACCCCCCATGCACAAATATCATGCACCAGGCCTCTAGTTGTACATAAAGTGGCTGCTCCAAGCCTGGAATGTGGATGTTACCCATCAGATGTTAAATGTTTTCTTCTACCTCTAGTTTTTGTTCAGGAGAGCTAAGGTTTTACTCTAGCATATACTGACATATTTGGGTCAGGATACAATGTGGTGAAATGTGGATTCGGATGTAGTGAGGAAATGACAATGTGATTGTGTATGTATGTGCATGTGTGTGTATTAACCTCTTACCTACTGCTCTTTCTAAACATGTGTTGAGCACTGATGTCCTCCTGATTATCAGAAAAGAGCAATTACATTAAAACTAGAGATCATTCTAGGTCCTGGCCAACATTTCCTACTTAGTCTGATCATGATTTATGCTCTCCCCTGTTCAGTTCAACAAGATCTAAAGCATGTTTTCAAAAAGAGAAAACCTGGGACATCCTGCTGAGAGTTGTCAGTGTCCACTAGAGGACAAAACTCCATTTATGATTGTTTTTATTAAACTTAATATATTTTACAACAGTTTTTATAAAATTCTTTAGGTATAAAGTCTACAAACATTAGAGTTGTTTTTTAAAGAATTTATCTTTATTGTTTAAAATATACAGATGTTTCTCTTTTTTTTCCATTGACCCCCTCCTCTCCACTCCTGTATTCTTCCAAGGCCTTTCTTCACCCCATTATTGTCCTTGTCCATGGGTTATGCATAAATGCATATAAGTTATATTGTTGATCTCTTCCTTCCCACTACCTTTGCTCTGAGGATCCTCAGTCTGTTGCATGCTTCCATGACTATTGGATCTATTTTGTTTGTCAATTTATTGTGTTTATTAGATTCTACATATAAGTGAAATCATATGATGTTTGTCTTTCTCTGACAGGCTTATTTCACTTAGCATAATGCCCTCTAAGTCCCTCCATGCTGTCTCAAAGATCCTTCAATTTTACAGCTGTATACTATTCCATTGTGTAAAGGTGCCACAGCTTTTTTACCCACTAAACTACTGAGAGGCATTTGCACTTATTTTCAGATACTAGCTATTGTAATAGCAATGCTATGAACATAGGGGGGCATATATTCTTTCTGATTGGTGTTTCAGGTTTCTTAGGATATACTCCTAAAAGTGGGATCACTGGGTCAAATGGAAGTTCCTTTTTTGATTTTTTTGAGGAAACTCCACTTTTTTCATAATGGCTGCACCAGTCTGCATTCCCATGAGCAGTGTACCAAGGTTCCTTTTTCTCTATATCCTCGCCAGCACTTGTTATTTGTGATTTATTTATGGCCATCATTCTGGCAGGTGTGAGGTGGTACTTCATTGTTTTAATTTGCATCTCTCTGATGATTAGTGACATTGAGCATTTTTCCATATGTCTCTTGGCATATGTATGTCCACTTTGCAGAAGTGTCTATTTAAGTCTTCTGCCCATTTTTTTATTGGATGGTTATTTTCTTTTTGTTGACTTGTTTGAGTTCCTTATATATATTTAGATAATAACCCCTTATCAGATGTATCATCGGCAAATATGTTCTTCTACACTGTGGGTTCTCTTTACATTTTGAGGCTGGTTTCCTTTGATTGGCAGAAGCTTTTTATTTTTATTTTATTATTATCATTTTTTTGCAAACCTTTTGCGAATGAGTGGAACATTTTTCTTCTTTTGTGGTTATATTTATTTATTTTTAATGTTACATACAATAAAGATTACTATTTCAAGAAAAATGATTTTAAATATTGTAACGTTGCATGCAATAAACAGTAACATTTCAAGAAAAATGATTTTAAATATAATAATATTACCAAAAGTATACTAACATAGTATAATATCACAAAAGCTGTAGGAAATATTAAAAATCTGCAAATAACAGGATTACTTCTATCATACTTTAAAATACTTTTTTTTCTGGCTCTATTTTTGTTCATCAGTTTATGTTTATCATTATATTCCACAGATGAGTGAGATCACGTGGTATTTATCTTTCTCTGATTGGATTATTTTGCTTAGCATAATGCTCTCCAGGTTCATCCATGCTGCTGTGAATGGTAAGAGTTTCTTCTTTTTTACAGCAGCAGCATACTATTCCATTGTGTAGACGTACCACCATTTTTTAATCCTTTCATCTGCTGATGGGCACTTAGGCTGTTTCCAAATCTTAGCTATGGTAAATTGTGCTGCTATGAATATAGGGGTACATATGTTCTTTCTGATTGGTGTTTCTGATTTCTTAGGATAGATTCCTAGAAGTGGGATCACTGAGTCAAATGGGAGTTCCATTTTTAATTTTTTGAGGCAACTCCATACTGTTTTCCACAGTGGTTACACCAGTCTGCATTACCACCAGCAGTCCACAAGAGTTTCTTTTTCTCCAAATCCTTGCCGGCACTTGTCATTTGTTGATTTGTTGATGATAGTCATTCTGACAGGTGTGAGATGGTACCTTATTGTTGTTATGATTTGCATCTCTCGGATGATTAGTGACTTATAGCATATTTTCATATGTCTCCTGGCCTTCTGTATGTCCTCTTTTGAAAAGTCTCTATTTAGGTCCTTTGCCCATCTTTTGATTGGATTATTTATCTTCCTTTTGTTAAGTTGTATAAATTCCCTGTAAATTTTAAAGATTAAACCCTTATTAGAGATAACATTGGCAAATATGTTCTCCCATGCAATGGGCTTTCTTGTTTTGTGGATGGTTTTCTTTGCTGTGCAGAAGCTTTTTATTTTGATGTAGTCCCATTTGTTTATTTTCTCCGTGGTTTCCATTGCCTTAGGAGCTGTATTGATAATGATATTGCAATGAGATATGTCTGCTATTTTGCTGCCTATGGATTCTTCTAAGATTTTTGTTTTCCCATCTTTAAGTCCTTTATTGACTTTGAGTTTATTTTTGTGTATGGTGTAAGTTGGTGGTCTAGTTTCATTTTTGTGTGTATCTTCCCAATTTTCTCAACACCATTTATTGAAGAGACTGTCTTGACTCCATTGGATGCTCTTGCCTCCTTTGTCAAATATTAATTGAGCATAATGGCTTGGGTTGATTTCTGGGTTCTCTGTTCTTATCCATTGGTTTATATGTCTGTGCTAGTGCCAGTACCAGGCCGTTTTGAGAACAGTGGCTTTGGAATATAGCTTGATATCTGATATTGTGATCCTTCCAACTTTGTTCTTCTTTCTCAGGATTGCTGCAACTATTCAGGGTCTTTTTTTAATTCCATATGGATTTTTGGATAGTGTTTTCTAGGTCTGTGAGATATGCCATTGGTATCTTAATGGGGAATGCATTGAATCAATAAATGCTTTGGGTAGTATGTTGGGTAATGTTGATTCTACCAAGCCATGAACACAGTATATTCTTCCATTTGTTTATGTCTTCCTCTATCTCTTTTTTCAACATCCTGTAATTTTATGAGTACAGGTCTTTTACCTCCTTAGTTAAGTTTATTCCTCGGTATCTTAATTTTTCTGTTGTAATGGTAAATGAGACTTTTTTTAGGTTTATCTTTCTGTGAGTTCATTGTTAGTGTATAAAAAGCCATGGATTTCTGGCTGTTAATTTTGTATACTGCTACATTGCCGAATTCATTTATTAAGTCTTGTAGTTTTTTGATGGAGTCTTTGTGGTTTTCTTTGTACAATATCATTTCATCTTCAAATAATGACAGTTTTACTTATTTTTCTCCAATTTGGATTGCTTTTATTTCTTCTTCTTGTTTGATCGCTATGGTTAGCACTTCCATTACTATGTTGAACAGGAATGGTGGAAGTGGGCATGCATGTCTTGCTCCTGTTCTTAGGGGAAATGGTTTAGTTTTTGCCCATTGAGTATGATGTTGGCGTAGGTTTGTTATATAAGGCTTTTATTATGTTTAAGTATGATCCTTCTATTCCCACTTTGCTGAGAGTTTTTATCTAGAATGGTTGTTGGATTTTGTCAAATGCGTTTTCTGCGTCTTTTGATATGATCATGTGATTTTTGTCTTTCAACTTTTTTATATGATGTATCACATTTATTGGTAATGAGATAAATCCCACTTGGTCATGGTGTATGATCTTTCTAATGTAATGCTGGACCTGATTTTCTAGAATTTTGTTGAAGATTATTTCATCTATGTTCATCAGGGATATATGCCTGTAATTCTCTTTCTTTGTAGTGTCTTTTTCTGGTTTTGTAATTAGGGTAATGCTGGCCTCATAAAAAGAGTTTGACAGTGTTCTTTCTTCTTAGTGTTTCTGAAATAGTTTCAGGAATGTAGGTGTTAGTTCCTCTTTTAATGTTTGGTAAAACTCCCTTGTGAAGCCGTCTGGACCTAGGCTTTTGTTGGGTGGGAGTTTTTTGATTATTGCTTCTATTTCATCAGTTGTTATTGGCCTATTCAGGTTTTGTTAATTCTTCCTGATTCAGTTTGAGGAGATTGTATTTTTCTAGGAATTTGTCTACTTCATCTACATTGTCCAGTTTGTTGGCATATAGTTGATCATGGTATTTTCTTACAATCCTTTGTATTTCTGTGGTTACGCCTCCACTTTTGCTTTTTATTTTATTTATTCATGTCCTCTCTCTGTTTCTTGATGAGTCTGGCTAATGGTTTATCAATTTGGTTTATCAGTTCAAAGAACCAGCTCTTGGTTTCATTTATTTTTTGTACTGTTTTTTTAGCCTCTATGTTATTTATTTCTCCTCTATTCTCCATTATTTCCTCCTTTCTTCTTTCTCGGAGCTTTTCTTGTTTTTTCTCTTTCTAGTTCTTTAAGTTCTGGGGTTAAATAGTTTATTGCTGATTTTCCTTGTGTGTGTGTGTGTGTGTGTGTGTGTGTGTGTGTGTGTGTGTGTGTGTTGAGGTATGCCTGCAGTGCTTTGAACTTCCTGCTCAGGACTGCTTTTGCTGTGTCCCAGTGATTTTAGGTTGTTGTGTGTTGCTTTTCATTTGTTTCCAGGAAGATTTTATTTCTTTCTTAATTTCATTGGTAACTCATTCATTGTTTAATAACATACTATTTAGCCTCCATGTGTTTGAATGTTTTTGGATGTTGTTACTGTAGTTGATTTCTAAATTCATTCCACTGTGATCTGAGAAGATGTTTGATATGATTTCAGTCTTCTTGAACTTGTAGAGACTTGTTTTGTGCCCTAACATGTGAATGATCCATGTGCACTTGAGAAGAATGTATATTCTCCTGTGTTGGGGGGAAATGTTCTGTATATGTCAATTAAATCCATCTGATCTAGTATTTCCTTTAGAATCTCTCTTTTCTTAAGTTTTTTTCTGGAAGATCTATGCAGTGAAGTCAGAGGGGTGTTAAAATCCACTACTATGACTGTATTGTTGTTGTTCTCTCCATTAAAGTTCTTGAGAAGCATTTTTATATATTTAAGTGGTCCTATATTGGATGCATATGTGTTTACCAGGGTTATAGCCTATTATTGGATCGATCCATTTAGTATTATGTAGGAACCATTGTTGTCTCTTGTGATGGCCTTCATTTTAATGTTTATTTTGTTGGATATGAGTATTGCTACTCCAGCTTTTTTATTTCCATTTACATGGAAATTTTTTTCCAACCCTTCATTTTTATCCTGTGTGTGTCTTTTGTTTTGAGGTGGGTCTCTAGTAGACAGCATATAGTTGGGTCATGTTTTTGTATCCATTCAGTTACTTTACACCTTTTGATTGGATCATTTAATCCACTTAAATTTATGGTCATTATTTAGAGGTACTTATTTATTGCCATTTTAATTCTGTATGGCTAGGTTTCTTTCTCTGTTTCTTCTTCTCATTGCAGCAATCCCTTTAGCATTTCATGTAATGCTGGCTTGGTGGTGATGTACTTCTTTAGCCTTCTTTTTTTTGGTCTAGGACAGTGATGGCGAACCTATGACATGCGTGTCAGAGGTGACACACGAACTCATTTTTTTGGTTGATTTTTCTTTGTTAAATGGCATTTAAATATATAAAATGAATATCAAAAATATAAAAATATAAGTCTTTGTTTTACTATGGTTGCAAATATTAAAAAATTTCTGTATGTGACACTGCACCAGAATTAAGTTAGGGTTTTTCAAAATGCTGACAAGCCGAGCTCAAAAGGTTTGCCATCACTGGTCTAGGAATCTCTTCATTTGACCATTTATTTTGAATGATAGCCTTGCTGGATATAGGAATCTTGGTCTCAGATCCTTGCTTTCCATTACCTTGAGTACTTCATGCCATTCTCTTTTGGCCTGTAGAATTTCTGATGAGAAATCAGGTATCAGCCTTATGGGAACTCCTTTGTAGGTAACAGTTTTCTTTTCTCTTGCTGCCTTTAAGATTCTTTCTTTGTCTTTAATTTTTGGCATTTTATTTATGATGTGTCTGGATGTGGGCTTGTTTGAGTTCTTCTTGTTTGGAGTTCTCTGTGCCTCTTGAACTTGTATGACTTTTTCCTTTACCAGGCTAGGCAAGTTTTCTGCTATTATTTCTTCAAACACCTTCTCTCTCCCTTCTGCCTCTTCTAGCACACCTGTTATTCTAATATTATCTCATTTCATATTGTCCCACTGCTCCCTTAAGCTATCCTCATTTTTTAAAATTTTTTTACTTTTTGTTTTTTTGATTGAATGATATTTTCAACTCTATCTTCTAATTCACTGATTCAATTCTCAGCTTCCCCTAATCTGCTGTGTATTTCTTACAATGTGTTCTTTATTTGTGTTATGTCATTCTTTATCTCAGACTGTTCTTTTTTCATAGTTACTATATCTTTTTTCATGCTGTTGAGCATTTTTCCATCATTACTTTGAACTGTGTTTCAGATAAATTTCTTATCTCTGCTTCATTTATCTCTTCTTCTGGAGAATTCTCTAGTTCTTTCATTTGGGGGTTGTTTTTTTGTCTCCTCATTTTGGCTTCCTGTTTGGGTTTGTGACTATGTATTAGGTAGATCCTCTAATCCTCTCAATCTCTAGTGCAGGACAATGTTAAAGGCTATTTCTGACTAATTAGATCAGGCAAAGACTCAAAGCCTCCAGAGACCACCTCTGCCTACAGACCCGTAGTATTCCAATTTGAATTGCCCCCCAGGTAATCACTCTCAGGTGTGGCCGGAGTTTTTTTCAAAACTCTGAAAAAAAGGGTGGGAAAGTTGCTTCTGCCTGGAGGCTAATCGTTATTTTTAATATCTTAAGTGGCCTCAAGACCAGGTGTTTTCCAATAGTGTATGTTGACTCTCTTTCCCCCAGGCAAGGCAGATGTCTATGTGGGAAAGATGTCCTCTGCTGCATGAGGGAATGATTCAGCCCAGGAAACTCAGGGTGTCTGCCTTCTGTGTTCTATTCACCGAGTCCTCAGTCCTAGGTGCTGCTTTCATAGCTCCAGTCCACTTCATCCTCCCTCTGTCAGAGCACAAGGGAATTTTGTGCATTGGCCCTTTAAGAGGATGCCTGAATTTTTGTTGTTACTCTCTGGCAGACAGCAGTCCACTGCTTTTCACAGCCAGATGTTATGTGGGTACCATTCTCAGTTTTGGTGCTCTATGCTGGGGGGCCAGCTTGGGGATTAGATCCCAGGGTTCTCAGTGTCAACCCCCCTACAGCTGAGATATCTCTCCAAGACCTAAGTTGCTGTATTTGGGGACCTGGCCAGCCCTTTTGCACCTCTGCCCCTCCTGCCAGTCTCTATGTGGTCTCCACTTTTGGTCCTCAAGTGTTAGGGTTCTCTCCTGCGAGTTGATTATTCTGGACATTTTTCTGTGTATTAGTTGTAACACCAGTTTGTTCCTGGGAGCGTGTCCATGCTGCATCCACTTACTCTGCTACCATTTTAAATCTCAGAAGCTTTTTATTTTGATTTAGTTCCATTTGTCTATTTTTCTCTCTCTTTTTTTTCTCTAGCCTTATGCATTGTATCAGTGAAGATTTTGCTACATGAGAAGTCTGATATATTACTGCCTACGTTTTCTTCAAGGATTCTTATGATTTTATGGCTTACATTTAAATCTTGTATTCTTTTTGAGTTTATTCTTGTATATGGTGTAAGTTGGTTGTCTAGTTTTATTTTTTGCATGTAGTTTTCCAATTATCACAACACCATTTATTCAAGAAAATGTCTTTACTCCCTGTATACTCTTTCCTCCTTTATCAAAGATTAATTGAGTATAATGTCTTAGGATGATTTCTGGGGTCTCTGTTCTGTTTCATTGATCTATATGCTTGTACTTGTGCCAGGCTGTTTTGATTACAATGGCTTTGAAGTATATCTTGATATCTGGTATTGTGATCCCTTCAACTTTGTTCTTCTTTTTTCAGGGTCTTTTTTGTTCCCATAAAAATTTTTGGAGTGCTTGTTATAGATCCGTGAAGTATGCAATTGGTACTTTAAAAGAAATTGCATTGAAACTATAGATTGTTTTAGGTACTATGAACATTTTAATGATGTTAATTTTACCAATCTATGAACATGGTATGTTCTTCCACTTGTTTTTATCTTCTATGTCTTTTTTCAAAGTTCTATAGTTTCCCAAGTACAGGTCTTTTACAAACTTGGTTAAGTTTATTCCTAAGTATCTTAATTTTTGTTGTTGTTATTGCTATGGTAAATGTATTTGTTTAGTTTCTTTTTCTGAGAATTCATTTTTGTTGTATAAAAATGCCATCGATTTCTGGGTCTTAATTTTGTATCCTGCTACATTAACAAAATCCTTTATTAAATCTAGTAATTTTTTTGGTGGAGTTTTTAGAGTTTTCCATGTACAATATCATGTCATCTGTGAATAATGACAGTTTTACAACCTATTTTCCAATTTGGATGCTTTGTATATTTTCTTCTTCTCTGATTGCTGTGGATAGGATTTCTAGTACTATGTTGAATCAAAGTGGTGAAAATGGACAACCCTATCTTGGTACTGTTTTTAGGAAAAATGGTTTTAGTTTTTGTCCATTCAGTATTATGTGGCTGTAGGTTTATCATATATGGCCTCTATTATGCTGAGGTTTTAATCGCTCTATTGCCACTTTGCTGTGAGTTTTTATTAAAAACTAGACCCCGGTGCATGAAATTCATGCATTGGGGAGGAGGAGGAGGGTGTCTCTCAGCCCAGCCTGCACCCTTTCCAATCTGAGACCCATCAGGGGATGTCCCACAGGGATTAGGCCTAAACCAGCAGTTGGACATCCCTCTCACAATCTGGGACTGCTGGCTCCCAACTGCTCACCTGCCTGCCTGCTTGATTGCCCCTAATGGCTTCTGCCTGTCAGCCTGGTCACCCCTAACTACTCCCCTGCTGGCCTGATCACCCCCAACTGCCCTCACTTGCCAGCCTGATAGCCCCCAACTGCCCTCCCCTGCTGGCCTTGTCACCCCTAACTGCCTTCCCCTGCCAACCTGGTCACCCCTAACTGCCCTCCCCTGCAGGCGTGGACTCTCCCAACTGCCCTTTCCTGCTGGCCATCTTGTGGAGGCCATCTTGGACCACATGAGGGTGGCAATCTTGTGTGAGGGGATGACAGTCAATTTGCATATCACATATTTATTATATAGGATGGGTGTTAGATTTTGTCAAATGCTTTTTCTGTATCTACTGATATAATCATATGATTTTTGTGTTTCAATTTGTTTATGTGATGTCTCACTTTATTTTATTTTATTTATTTTATTTTTTGTTAATGCTCACCTGAGGGTATTTTTCTATTGATTTTTAGACAGAGTGGAAGGGAGAAGCAGGGGAAGATAGAGGAAAATGTTGTGAGAGAAACACATCAATTGATTGCCTCCCACACATGCCCTGACCAAGGCCAGGAATCAAGCTTCCAGGCAAGGTACTTGCCCTTGACTGAAATCAAACCTGGAACCCTTCAGTCTGCAGGCCAATGCTCTATCCACAGAGTCAAACAGGCTAGGTTGATGTATCACATTTATTGATTTGAAAACATTGTACCAGGGAAGGCAGTTAGGGGTGGCAAGGCCAGCAGGGGAGGGCAGTTGGGGGCTATCAGGCTGGCAGGTGAGGGCAGTTGGGGGTGATCAGGCCAACAGGGGAGTAGTTAGGGGTGACCAGGCTGACAGTCAGAAGCCATTAGGGGCAATCAAGCAGGCAGGCAGGTGAGCGGTTGGGAGCCAGCAGTCCCAGATTGTGAGAGGGATGTCAGAACATGCCTCAACTATTCTTGTCTTCTTGGATAAAATACTGAATTAATTCCTAATTCAGTAATTCACATTGCTGGAATAAATCTCACTTGGTCATTGTGTATGATCTTTTTTAATATATTGCTGGATCTGATTTATTAATATTTTATTGAGGATTTTAGCATCTATGTTCATCAGGGATATTGACCTGTAATTCTCTTTCTTTGTAGTGTCTTTATCTGGTTTAGGAATTAGGATAGTGCTGGTCTCATAAAAAGAGTTTGGAAGTATTAATTTCTCTTGCAGTTTTTGGAATAGGTTGAAGAGGATAGGTGTTAGTTCTTTGAATATTTTGTAAAACTCCCCCTGTAAAGCCATCCAGACCAGGGCTTTCCTTTGGTTGGAGATTTTTATTACTGCTTCACATTCATCAGTTGTTATTGGCATATTCAGGTTTTCTGCTTCTTCCTGATTCAATTTTGGAAGGTTGTATTTTTCTAAAAATTTGTCCATTTCCTCCAGGTTGTCCAACTTGTTGGCATATATTAGTAGTTGTTCATAGTGCTTGCTTACAATCCTTTGTATTTCTGTGGTATTAGTTATTTCACCTCTTTCATTTCTGATTTTATTTATTTGGGTCCTTTCCCCTTGTTTCTTGATGAGTTGGGCTAAATGTTCATTAATCTTGTTTACCTTTTCAATTGATCTTTTGTATTGTTTTGTATTGGTTTCATTGATCTTTTGTATTGCTGTGTGTGTGGTTTTTTTTTTCCAGTCTCCATTTCATTTATTTCTGCTCTGAACTTTATTATTTCATTCATTCTACTTACTCTAGGCTTTTCTTGTTGTTCCCTTTCTAGATCATTAAGTCATAGTATTAGATAGCTTATTAGCAATTTTTCTTGTTTCTTGAGGTAGACCTATGAACTTCCCTCTCAGGACTGCTCTTGTTGTATCCCATAAATTTTGGGTTGTTGTGTGTTCATTGTCATTTGTTTCCAGGAAGTTTTTTATTTCTTTCTTTATTGCATTGGTAATCCATTCATTGTTAAATAACATGCTATTTAGCCTCCATGTGTTTTAATGTTTTGGGTTGTTTTTACTCTACTGGATATCTAGTTTCATGCCATTATGATCTGAGAAAATGCTTGATATGATTTCAATCTTCTTGAAGTTTTAGAGACTTGCTTGTGCCCTAGCATGTGGTCTATCTTTGAGAATGTTCCATGTGTACTTGAGAAGAATGTATATTCTGCATTTTGGGGGTTAAATGTTCTGTAAGTTTCTATTAAATCCATTTGATCTACTGTGTGGCTCCGAGTTGCTGTTTCCTGGTTGATTTTTTTTTCCTGGAAAATCTACCCAGTGATGCAGTGGGGTGATAAAAATCCCATACTGTGATTGTATTGCTGTTGATATCTCCCTTTAAGTCCTCCAGAATTTCTTTTATATATTTGGATGCTCCTATATTGGGCGCATATATATTTACCAGGGTTATATGCTCTTGTTATATAGATCCTTTTAGTATTATGAAGTGGTCTTTATTGTCTCTTCTGATGGCCTTCATTTTGAAGTTAATTTTTTCAGATATGAGTATTGCTACTCCAGATTTTAAAAAATTTCCATTTGCAGTTTTTCCATCCCTTCACTTTTATTCTGCGTGTCTTTTTTTTTTTTTTTTTTTCCAGAGGTGGGTCTCTTATAGCCAGCATGGGTCATGTTTTCTTATCCATTCAGCTACCCTATCTCTTTTGATGGAAACATTTACATTTAAAGTTATTATTGTTAGGCATTTATTTGTTGCCATTTTCAGGCTTTATGCCTGTGTTTCTCCTTCTCTTTCTATTTCTACTTCTCACAACATTCCCTTTAGTATTTCTTGCATTGCTAGTTTGGTGGTAATAAACTCCTTTAGCCCCACCCCCCTCACACCCCTCGCTTTTTTTTGTCTGTGAAGCTCCTAATTTCATCTTCAATTTTGAGTGATAGCTTTGCCAGATAGAGTAGTTTCGGATTAAGTCCCTTGCTTTTCATTACCTTGAATACTTCATGGCACTCTCTCTGGCCTGAAGTGTTTTTATTGAGAAATCAGCTGATGGTTTAAAAGGAGTTCCCTTGTAGATAACTTTCTATCTCTCTCTTACAGCCTTTAAAATTCTTTTTTTTGTCTTTAACATTTGCCATTTTAATTATGATATATTTTGGTGTGGGTTTTTTTGGCTTCATTTTAATTGGGACTCTCTGTGTTTCCTAGACTTGTGTGACTTTTTCCTTCACCATGTCAGAGAAGTTTCTGTCATTATTTTTTCAAAGTGGTTCTCTATTCCTTGTTCAGATTCTCCGCTTTTTATTACCCTATTATGTGGATATTATTTCATTTAACTTTGTCCCAAAGCTCCATTAAACTCTCCCCCTACTTTTTATTTTATTTCTTCTAATTGTTTCTCTGAATGGGTGTTTTTTTCTACCTTGTCTTCTAACTTGCTGATTCAGTCCTCAGCTTCTTATAGACTACTGTTGAATCCCCCCAAGGTGTTCTTTATTTCAGCTATATCATTCTTTATTTCCAGTTGATTCTCATTTACTGTTTCAATCCCCTTATTCATGTTGGTGTACTTGTCATTATATCCTTATAATTCTCATTATATCCCTGTAATCCTCACTCCATTGTTTGAGCATCCTGTAAACCATTATTTTGCATTCTTTATCTGAGAAATTACTTGCCTTAATTTTATTTAGTTCATTTTCTGGTTATTCCTCATTTTCTTTCATTTGGAAGTTGTTTCTTTGTCTTCCCCTTTTAGTAGTCTGGTAGTCTAGGGAGCCTGGGGAGGTGGGTGGGTTCACCGCATGGATCCATGCATTCAGAGATGATGGGCTGCAGCAGTGCATCTGATCTTCTCCTGACCCTGGGTTAAGTGTGTTCAGTCTCTGTGGCAGGTCTGTGAGTTGGGTGGCATCTGGTTACATCTAATGGGTGGTGTCAAGTTGCAGAGCCATTTGACCAAGGGTGCCTGGTAAGACACAGTGGGTCATGATGGTAGGTCTGTGCATCTGGGGGCATTGGGTTACGGTGGTAAGGCTGGGAGCACCATGCCAAGATGGTGGGCTAGTTGTGCAGGTGCACCAGGTTGGGTGTGTGCTGGTTTGGGGTGGGAAGGTCCCTGTGTCCAGGTGGGGCCTGTGTCAGGGTGGTGGGTCATGCTGGGTGCTGGTCCAGGGGGGACAGGGCCAAGCTGGATGCTGGTGCAGGGGTTGGGCCAGGCATGGGGTTGTTCCACTGGTGCAGGGGGCAGGCCAGGTGCCCTGTTTGCCAATATGGCTGGGCAAGCTCACACACTGCCTCTGGAGTCAGCCAGCCAGTCTGCCAAGGTCCACAGTTCAGGCCAACAAAGGCACTATGACTGGTCTGTGGGGTCAGGGAATTCTGGTCTCAGCAGTGGGGCAGAAAGCTTTGGTGGCTTAGGGTCGCTGGGGCAGGGTTGCTCCCCCACAGAGGACCCTGTAGCTCCACCCAAAATGGTGATGTTCTCTACTCAAGGGGAGAGACATGCCAGGCCTGCCCAACCACAGTAACAGTCTCTCTACCTGGAGCACCCAACTCACCCACCTGAGCTCCTGCTCCCACAAACAGATGCCCTCCCACACTCACACCCATGCATGCTCTCCCTCACATACTCACTGCCCTCATTCCAGGCCTGCCCATGGCCATGTTGGAGTTCCTAGAGTTGATTTTTATTTATATAATGTGATATGTCAAATTGTAACTGGACTTGGTCTTGCTGAAAGGAATAGTTTCAGTGGAATATTCAAAATAGGAGCTTGCCTCCAACATACACACTATAATTTGCCTTGGCATGGTCAAGGTAATAGAGTCTTATTATGTATGTGCAGTAGAGGTTCCAATGTGAACCTCTGACAAGTCTTTGCAGGGTAACTTAGCATTAATGACCATTATTTATTCTTGCATCAGCCCTGCATAAAATACCATCTTTGTAAAGTGTGATGCAATAACATGCCTAGGTTTCTCTTCCCCTACAATTGTGATTTTTACAACTGTCATAGCAAGAATCTGTGAGAACAAGCCCTTCATCATATGCATGATTCATTATACAGCCTACTGAGTAAGATATCTTTTTCCTTCTACTTTAAGTATTCTGATAATCCCAAGCACTATTTTGGATCTATTTCAACCTTTCAATTATTCTTTTATCTTGTCAATAGGGTATATTTTTATTCCTAATTCATCTACTTTTACCTCATTCAAATATTGAACAAGACAGTTGTTGCTATCAAAGGGACCTTTGGAATGGTTTGTGTTTTTTGGCAGCACATGTACAGGCTATGTCTTTTCTCAGAATTGGGAAATCATGTGGTATCAATGCATTAAGTTAAAATAGTGTCAGGGATTTGGTTTATGAATGTACAATAAACTCAAGCTATAGGGCTATGGACAAATGTGACTTCTTTATAGAATGAGGACTTCTGTGGTATGAGAAGCAGAGTTCTAAAGATGCCCCAAGGTTTCTTGGTCACCCTAAATAATAAAAGCACTTCAATGATTTAAGTGTAAATAGATTAGACACATATGGATTCAATTTTCCTTCAAGTACACATGAATTGTTGAAATCCAGGGGAAAGAGCTTAGGGCAAAATGTGTTTTTGGTTTAGAAAAACCCAAACATTGGAAAACAGCAATTGGAACATTTATTTAGCCCCTAATGTCACTGGGTCAGCTTATCCCTCTGTCAGTTTATAGCTTGTTCCAGGAAAGCAGAACATGCCTCAACTATTCTTGTCTTCTTGGACAAAATGCTCTTAGAATAAGAGGACCTCTTTAAAAAAAATATCTCTAAAGAAAAACTTATCAAGCGTCCCAAATGGTTTTTTTTAAAATTTTTTAAAATTGTTTTATTGCTTAAAGTATTACAAAGAATATTACATATGTCTCCTTTTTTCCCCGCCCTTAACAATCCCCCGGCATCCCCTACTCCCCAGTGTCTTATGTCCATTGATTGTGCTTATATGCATGCATACAAGTCCTTCAGTTGATCTCTTACCCCTCCCCGCTTCCGCCCCTCAACCCTCCCCAGCTTTCCCGCTGTAGTTTGACAGTCTGTTCGAGGCAACTCTGACTCTGTATCTATTTTTGTTCTTAAGTTTATAATGGTCTTTATTATCCATGAGTGAGTGAGATCATGTGGTTTTTCCTGCATTGACTGGCTTATTTCACTTAGCATAATGCTCTCCAGATCCATCCATGCCATTGCAAATGGTAAGAGTTCCTTCTTTTTTACAGCAGCATAGTATTCCATCGTGTAGATGTACCACAGTTTTCTAATCCATTCATCTACTGATGGGCACTTAGGCTGTTTCCAGATCTTAGCTATGGTGAATTGTGCTGCTATGAACATATGGGTGCATATATCCTTTCTGATTGGTTTTTCTGGTTTCTTGGAATATATTCCTAGAAGTGGTATCACAGGGTCAAATGGGAGTTCCATTTTTGGTTTTTATAGGAAACTACATACTGTCTTCCATAGTGGCAGCACCAGTCTGCATTCCCACCAGCAGTGCATGAGTGATCCTTTTTCTCCACATCCTCTCCAGCATTTGTCGTTTGTGGATTTGTTGATGATAGCCATTCTGACAGGTGTGAGATGGTATCTCATTGTTGTTTTGATTTGCATTTCTTGGATGATTAGTGACTTTGAGCAAGTTTTCATATGTCTCTTGGCTTTCAGAATGTCCTCTTTTGAAAGGTGTCTATTTAGTTCCTTTGCCCATTTTTTGATTGGATTGTTTATCTTCCTTTGTTAAGTTGTATGAGTTCCCTATAAATTTTGGAGATTAGGCCCTTATCAGTGATAACATTGGCAAATATGTTTTCCCACACAGCGGGCTTTCTTGTTGTTTTGTTGATGGTTTCTTTTGCTGTGCAGAAGCTTTTTATTTTGATGTAGTCCCATTTGTTCATTTTCTCCTTAGTTTCAAGTGCCCTAGGAGCTGTATCAGTGAAGAAATTCCTTCGGCATATGTCTGAGATTTTGTTGCCTTTGGATTCTTCTAGTATTTTTATGGCTTCCCGTCGTACATTTAAGTCCTTTATCCATTTTGAGTTTATTTTTGTGTATGGTGTAAGTTGGTGGTCTAGTTTCATTTTCTTGCATGTATCTGTCCAGTTTTCCCAACACCAATTATTGAAGAGACTATCTTGACTCCATTGTATGTTCTTGCCTCCTTTGTCAAATATTAATTGAGCATATTGGTTTGGGCTGATTTCTGGGCTCTCTATTCTATTCCATTGATCTATATGTCTGTTCTTGTGCCAATACCAGGCAGTTTTGAGAACAGTGGCTTTGTAATACATCTTGATATCTGGTATTGAGATCCCACCTACTCTGTTCTTTATCAGGATCGCTGCAGCTATTTGAGGTCTTTTTTTATTCCAGATGAATTTTGGGAGAGTTCGTTCTAGGCCTGTGAAATATGCCGTTGGTATTTTAATGGGAAGTGCATTGAATTTATAGATTGCTTTGGGTAGCATGGACATTTTAATGATGTTGATTCTACCAATCCAAACATGGTATGTTCTTCCATCTGTTTATGTCTTCCTCTATCTCTTTTTTCACCGTCCTGTAGTTTTCTGAGTAGAGGTCTTTTACCTCCTTAGTTAAGTTTATTTCTAGGTATCTTAATTTTTTTGGTGCGATGGTAAATGGGATTGCTTTTTTAGTCTTTCTTTCTATAAGTTCACTATTGGTGTATAGAAATGCCATAGATTTCTTGGCATTAATTTTGTATCCTGCTACATTGCCGAATTCATTTATTAAGTCTAATAGTTTTTTGATGGAGTCTTTAGGGTTTTTCACGTATAATATCATGTCACCTGCAAATAAGGACAGTTTTACTTCTTCTTTTCCAATTTGGATGCCTTTTATTTCTTCTTCTTGTCTAATTGCAATGGTTAATACTTCCAGTGCTATATCGAATAGGAGTGGTGAGTGTGAGCATCCCTGCCTTGTTCCTGTTCTTAGGGGAAATGGTGTTAATTTTTGTCCATTGAGTACGATGTTGGCTGTGGGCCTGTCATATATGGCTTTTATTATGTTGAGGTATGATCCTTCTACTCCCACCTTGCTGAGAGTTTTTATCAAAAATGGGTGTTGGATTTTGTCAAATGCTTTTTCAGCATCAATTGATATGACTATGTGGTTTTTTTCTTTCAATTTGTTTATGTGATGTATCACGTTTATTGATTTTCGGATATTGTACCATCCTTGCATCCCTGGGATAAATCCTACTTGGTCATGATGTATGATCTTTCTGATGTACTGCTGGATCCGATTTGCTAAGATTTTGTTGAGGATTTTGGCATCTATGTTCATGAGGGATATTGGCCTGTAATTCTCTTTCATTGTGTTGTCTTTACCTGGTTTTGGTACAGCAAATATATGGGTCATGTTTTTTTTTATCCATTCAGCCACTCGATGTCTTTTGGTTGGAGCATTTAGTCCGTTTATGTTTAAAGTTATTATTGAAAGGTACTTGTTTGTAGCCATTTCTTTTTTTGTGTGGCTGTTTTCTTTCTGAGGTTTTTTATTTCTTCTTTTTACACCAGACCCTTCAGCATTACTTGCATTGCTGGCTTGGTGGTGATAAACTTCCTTAGCCTTTTTTTTTGTCTGTGAAGCTTCTTATTTCCCCTTCAATTTTGAATGATAGCCTTGCTGGATAGAGTATTCTTGGATTCAGTCCTTTGCTTTGCATCACTTTGTAAATTTCTGTCCATTCTTTTCTGGCCTGATGTGTTTCTGTTAAGAAATCGTTTGATAATCTAATGGGAGATCCCTTGAATGTAACTTTCCATCTCTCTCTTGCAGCCTTTAAGATTATCTCTTTATGAACATTCTCTCGTCCTGAACATTTGCTATGGTAATTATGATGTGTCTTGGTGTGGGACTTTTCGGGTTCACCTTGTGTGGGACTCTCTGTGCTTGTGTGATTTTTTTCTTCCCCCCCTCTGGGAAGTTTTCTGATATTATTTCTTCAAATAGGTTTTCTAACCCTTGTTCCTCTTTCTTTTGTTCTGGCACCCCTATTACTCGTATGTTGTTTTGTTTCATGTTGTCCAATAGCTCCCTTAGGCTCTCCTCCTGTCTTTTAATTTTGTTCTCCAATTGCTGTTCAGTTTGGGTATGTTTGTGTCCCTGTCTTCTAATTCGCTAATTCGGTCCTCCGCTTCTCCTAGTCTACTGTTGAAACTTTCAATGGTGTTTTTTATTGCAGCTATATCACTCTTCATTTCTTCTTGGTTCTTACATAATTTATTGATTTTTTTCATCTGTATCTTCTTGCTTCTTGCATAAATTGTTGATTTTTTCCTCCATCTGGTTTATGCACTCTAGGACCATTAATCTGAATTCTTTTTCTGTCATGGTGCATGCCTCTGTATCACTTAGCTGCTTTTCTGGCGAGTCCTTTTCTTTCCTTTTGGGGTTTCTTTGTCTACCCATGTTTGATTGTACCGTCATATCTAGATGTTGAGTCATTCAGTGGCTGCTCCTTGGGTGGCAGTGGCTCCTCTGGCTGTGGTTGCTCCTCAGGCGGTTGTGGTAGCAGCTGCTCCTCAGTTGGTAGCAGCTCCTCTGGTGGGTGCTGTTCACAGTTGTGGTGGCTCCTCTTGCTCCCAAATGGTTTTTAACACACGGTATCATTTACTTTGTTCAATAAGACTCTGATATCTCTTCTCTAACGATGGGGTTCACTTTTGCTTCTATTGTTGTGGGGTTTTTTTCTTACTTTGTATTATTGGTATTTGCATCTCCATAAGAATACCCTCCTATTTAACAACAATAAGAAATTATTTTAAAATATGCATAGCTTTTCAAAGACTCAACAAGCTTTGAAAATAAAAATACTTTGAAATGCAATATAACAATGTTTGAATTCCTTTAAGTCCTTTAGAACCCTAAACTTGTCCCATTGCTCAGCAGTGCCTCCTGAGCTCTTATTCAAAGAGAGCAAGTGAAGAAATATGTAAGAGAGGGCAATGACTATGCAGCTAGTATGGACAGAGGGTATTTAAGACTTGTCTGCCAAACAGGGAGACAATTCCATTACACCCAACATAGTGTATATGTGCTGTGGTATGTATGTGTGTGAGTATATGTTTGCATATGTGAATGTATGTTTGGTGACGGTAGTGGAGACTTATTTGTAATATCTAAATAACCAAACAATAACTTTAAGTTGGAGAATATGTGACATCAGTAAATAGAGTCAATCTGTTACTGATAGGCCCTGTGTTTAGCTTGTCGTAACCATTTATATTTAGCATTGTGCATTTTCAGCTAATTGTTAGAATTATATGCATCTACTTGTGTTAATTTCTTTCTTTTTACAAATGTCAGGGTATTCCAGTATTACAATTTTGGACAAAAACCAAAAATAAAAGAGTGGACCTTTATAACAATGGAAATTCTGCAAAATTATGTATGTAATTGTCTCCATTAATGTGTTGATAGAGTCAGCATTGCCACAGTTAAATAAAACCAGTTGATAATCTGAATTATATATTAGTCAATAATACAGCATCGTCATTTACTAAATAATTTTATCAGAAGTGCTTATTGGGAAAGTCATAATGATGGTAAAATTTTTGACCATCCATCAAGTACCATTTGTTTTACTGAAAGTATTATTCATCTTCACCAAAACACTTCCATTTAGACATTTTAACCCCCACTTCTGGACAAGAAAATTGAGAATCAGAATCTATAAATAGATTATACACTTGTAAGTAACAGAGATAATACTTCAATCCAGATCTGGGTGGTCACAAATCTATTCTGTTCCCTTTAGTCCTTTCCAAGTCCTCTTCAGCCCTTTGGTTAGGAAGGTCAGGAGGAACAGTATAACTTTGTTAGTGATAAAAAAAAAACAAACACACAAGCCCTGACCAGTTTGGCTCAGTGGATGGAGTGTCGGCTTGCGGACTGAAGGGTCCCAGGTTCGATTCCGGTCAGGGGCATGTACCTTGGTTGCAGGAACATCCCCGGCGGGGGTGTGTGCAGGAGGCAGCTGATTGATGTTTCTCTCTCATCGATGTTTCTATCTCTCTCCCTTCCTCTCTGTAAAAAAATCAATGAAATATATTTTAAACAAAGCAAAACAAAACAACAAACACACAGTAAAATAGCCACTAACAGTTATTTTGACATGAGAAGATATTATGACATGAAAAGTAACATTTTAATTTTCTTGTGAAATAGCCTTTATAGCAATCACATTTATTGAATGTTTATAATGTGACAGACTATTTTAACGTTTAGCATGTTTAATGTTTTAGACGCTTTACATGCATCAGCTACTTTAAGTCTCATATGCCAGCAATATTACCCCTATATGTTAGAAAAGAAACTTAAGTGGTTAACTTTCCCAGAGCCACCCAGCTAGTGAGTGGCACAGTCAAAATTCAAAGGCAGGGAGTATGCTCTAGAATCTCAGGCTTATAACCTCTGTGTTTTACTGTCTTTCATAGAAAAGTTGCTGGAGAAGGAAGAAGCTAAAGTCCAAAGATTTGGTTAAGTTGAAATTTAAGGAAGAGGTAATATGGCAAAGATTAGAGTCTTCCTTTGAATTGAGTAATATATAAAGGATTAGATATGGAGAGGTTAGAGGTTATGCAGACTCACATTAGATGTTTTAAATGTACTTATGAAATATAGGAGGACAAATCTCTGATCTGAGTGAGAAGGTGGGTCAAAACTGGGAGCTTGCATCTAATGGGAAATATATGAAACAACCTTCACAAGATAGTCCAAAAAGAAATCCTCAAGAAAGGAACACAGCTGCCATGGACTCAGCTCTTTATAGGCCAGATGAATTAGTGGGGGAGACAATATTTCTCATAAGGTCAGGGCAAGAGCTGCTTTCCAGTCTCAGAGGTGAATCTGTGCAGAGCTGCATACCCTCACCTTCCCTTTTCACAGACATGAGGATTTGAAGCTGTTGCCAGGGTCAGGAAGAGTAGAGCCTGTAATTCTGGAGAGACAGGCTAACTGGCCTACTGCAAAGTGAGATGTATGGATTTGTCTCATCATCTTCCTATTGGGCCCAATCGAGGTGATCATCTGCAGAACAAAATTAGTTATGTCACTCACATTCAGGGACCAGAGAAAGTCCTCTGAACAGAAAATTTGCTAAAGATTCATTATTTCAGTGTTTCCATTTCAACCAATTTATAACAAAATTTTGTCTGTAGAATGTCTGGGATCTCTAAATTTTTTAAATGGATGTAATTAAATAAAATTTTCAGTTATTTTATGTGATAAAAGGCTAATATGCAAATTGACCTAACAGCAGAACAACTGATGACTATGATGCACACTGACTACCAGGAGGCAGACGCTCAACACAGGAACTGCCTCCTGGTGGTTACTGCACTCCCACAAGGGGAGCGCCTCTCAGCCAGAAGCTGGGGCTCATGGCTGGCAAGCGCAGTGGTGGTGGCGGGAGCCTCTCCTGCCTCAATGGCAGTCGGACATCCCCCGAGGGCTTCAAGACTAGGAGAGGATGCAGGCCAGGCTGAGGGTCCACCCAACTGCACAGATTTCGTGCACTGGGCCTCTGGTTAAATAAATAAGACATGGGGATGTAATGTACAGCATAGGGAATATAGCCAATAATATTGTGATAGCTTTGTTTGGTGACAGAGAGTTACTAGACCAGGGGTGGGCAAACTTTTTGACTCGAGGGCCACAATGGGTTCTTAAACTGGACCGGAGGGCTGGAACAAAAGCATGGATGGAGTGTTTGTGTGAACTAATATAAATTCAAAGTAAACATCATTACATAAAAGGGTACGGTCTTTTTTTTTTTTTAGTTTTTTTCATTTCAAACGGGCCGGATCTGGCCCGCGGGCGGTAGTTTGCCCACGGCTATACTAGACCTATAGTGGTGATCACTTTGTAAGGTATATAAATGATGAATAACTATGTGGTATACTTGAAACTAATAATGTATACCTACTATACTTAAAGTAAATTAAAAAGTATCAGATTGAATCTTTGTCCCCATCCTAGGAGCAGAAAGTAGATACTCCATTTTACTTACCTTAGGTTCCCAGTTTGGCATATATTGAGCACTTCAATTCCAACTTTAGGGGCTTAGGACATTAGCCTCTCTCTCTCTCCGTGTGTGTGTGTGTGTGTGTGTGTGTGTGCACAGATAATTCCAAGAGGTTTCATTTGCTGACCTACTATCAGGAGTTGTAGATTATGTCAGAAAGTTTTCACAATCCAATATGTGTACCTGTTTCAGTTATGGATATTTCCACTACAAGTCACAGATGATCTGCACAGATGACATAAACATTAGAAAATGTATTGGATATTAACTAGAAATATAGAAAGGTGGGCTTCAGAGTCTCTTAAACCCACTGGCTCCAACTTCCTTTCATCACAGTTACCCACCCAGTTCTCCTATCTTTTTGTTGGCTCCATCCATGCAGCTTCCATCATGGCAGCAGAAATAGCTACTGTACTGTAGTTTCTCACTTTATAGCCACATACTTCAATATACAAAAGAGGAGAAAATAGATGTCTCTTCCAGCGCCTCAGTCTAAGGAATAGAAAATGTCTTTCTCAGACAATCTCATGCTACCCCTAATATATAACTAACTCAGATTTCTTTGGTCCATGGAACTCCCATTGTTCACCTTAGGCCTGGCATCTCAATCAACCAATGGCAAGAGGCATGGGGTTGTCTAGAGACCAACCAGGTATGTTCCTGGTTCTGGGGTTGAGCAGCTTCTCTGAGGCTTATGAACCCTGAGAAGAGAGGTGGATTCCAATCCAAAGCTGGGATTTCCTTAGGCAGGACAACGAGCTGAAATGGATGGGGGCAGATCATACCTTGGGCATCTCAGGAGGCAAACAAAAGAGGAGCGTGCAGCTTAGCAGCTTCCTAGACAGCTAAATTCTACAAGTGACAGAAAAGGCATGAAGAGCTCTACATTGCAATGCCTCTGAAGGGATTTCCATGGACTATAGCTCCCTTGCTCCAAGGGGCAAGTTCATGAGCTAGGCCCTGTTCTAGGCAATGGCTGAAAAGAGATGCTTCAAGATGTGATACTGGCAGTGCTCTTGTTATGGTATTTTAATGGGATATTTTGAAAATTTTCTGAAGACTTGTTTTTGCATATTTCTGTGCAGGTGCAGTCACAGAGATGGAAAGGCTGGTTGAGCTCCTAAAGACAATGCATTAGTCACTCGAGAGAATGACTACTGGAGCAGCTATAGCTGTGCCATCCATGAGCCATGTGTGGTTACTGAGCACTTGAAATGTGATTACTTCAAAAGGGAATGTGCTCAAATAAAAAAATACAAATATCAAGCCTTAGTATAAAAGAAAAGAATATAAAGTATATCAATATTTTTATAGTGATTATAAGTTGAAATGATATTTTGAACATATTGGGTTAAATAAGATTAAAGTTAACACCTCATTTCTTATTTTAAAAAGTAGAATTGCATATATTTGTGTTTACATTATAAATCTACTGGACATGCTGTGCTAAGCCATTAGCTAAGAAAAGAAAGTAACTGGGAGGGTGTCTGGAGGGCAGTGAAAGGGTTGGACACACTGAAGAGCCCTGAAAAGATGCTTGAGCCAATTTGAAGACCCTTCACTTGTGTCAAACCTGGATACAGGGGAAAACACACACACACACAAAACTGCTGTACACATGAATTTATCTGTTTGTTGTTTTCCAGAATGGAAGTGCTCGACCATATAGCACTTAGAGACTGGGAAAATGAGCTTCAATGAAATACTGCTGCTCATGTGATCTGTCTCTTAGAGGCATACCTGTCTGGCCTTTCTGTTAACATCACCTATCATTGTTTAGCTTGTGTCAGACAGATCAGTATATTGTGTGTCACTTCCTTGGAGCAACATAATGGAAAGTTTCCAGCTTCTTCATCTTTCAAAAGACAGAAGTTCATTACATTTCAATATTTATTACATAACTTAATTGAAGAGAGATGAATAATATAAACTGTTAAAACAGAGGCTTCCCAAAAATTTTGGTCATAACCAAGGTGAAGAATCAAAGCAAATAGAAATGAAAGCAATCATGTGAAATAATGAATAAAATATCCACTCTTCTAATTCCTGGAACATCAATGTGAGTATTTCTTAGATTCTCAAGGTAGCAAGAACTGCTAGTGTCAATATCCAAGGTTCTGCTTCCAGAATAAGTTTCTGGCCTACTTGTGCCATCTGACCATGCTTTCTCACCATCTTAGCTCCTAACCTCCAGGTGATTGTCTACTTTTGACCTCAAAGTCACCACCAAGGCCGTCTCATGGGATGACTTCCTTCTACCTCTTCTCTCTAACCAGCTTAGAGGTAAGAAACCAAGTGTTTTGTACCTATCCACAAAAGACAGGGGAGCTTTTTAATTCATAATTAGCAATGATGATAAAAATGTAAATATTTATTTCACATTAAGAAAGGTATGATTGGCACTTGACAATGGATGGGTTTCATTCTAAAACACATACAACAGAACTGTGTACATCTTTCAGCAGTAGCTTCAAGGGATGACTTCTAAAAATATCCATACCTAAAACATACATAGTCCCCAAATACTACAACTTATATGGGGCAATCTTAATCTGAACATGCAAGTTTCAATATAACTGACAAAGCTAAGCCCCATTACTAATATAAGTCAATTCTATTAAATAACATTGCATTGCTTTTTTTGCCCAAACTCAATTTTATTTCTTTCAATACAATAGTAAAGCTTATTTTATCATTTGTTTAAGACGATCTTTCAGACCTTTCAGACCTACTAAAGTGATAGCACATCTTATTTTGCACCTGCCTTCCAACTTCCAACCCCAGTGCAACTCATAAAAACACTGCAAGCTTACTCACAAGCACAAAGGACTAAGTAGGCTTAATAGAAAAAGAATAAGATGCAGTGGAGGTTAATATATAAAATATGCTTTTTTACCTTGTTGAGATACTAAATATTTTTATTGATTTCTAGATAGAGTAAGAGAGAGAGAGAGAGAGAGAGAGAGAGAGAGAGAGAGAGAGAGAGAGAGATTATCGATGAGAGAAAGAAATATAATTGGTTGCCCCCCATACACACCCTGACCAGGGATTGATTTGCAACTGGGGCATGTGCCCTGACCATCTACAAATCAAACCCTCCACCTTTTGGTGTGCAGGATGATGCTTTAACCAACTGAGCCACACTGTCCAGGACTAGATACTAAGTATTTCTTTCATCAGTTAATATTTAGTTTCTATTCTTCCTAAGATGCTGTGGTAGAAACTGGGAGAGAGAGAAGGGTCAAAAATAGGTTTGCTGCCTTCAAGATGCAGTTATGGCAGGAGGAAGAACTGCACAAGTACACAATTAACTATAGAAACTCCTTAATACGTAAGCACCCAGGGAGGACATAAATCAGTAGTAATTTAAAATGATAGCCCACAATTTCAATTTTTAATGTTGAAGTCATATCTATTTCTAATTGAAATACTTTTAAAAATTCAAAAAATTTTGTAATTGCTTCAAACAAAACTCAAGCACATTGTATGTCTTGCCTTAAGCTGTCTATGTTTCTTTTGTGGCAAATATTTTGTGCCTGTGGGGAAGGGATTGTAGAAGCCACAGGTGTTGCCAAAGGGCAAGTGGGTGGCAGGGGAGGGACAGGAAGTTCAGAGCTGGGGTGGGACCAGCAGGAGTACTGAACAGGGAAGGGAGTGGTGGGAAAGCTGAATATGTATTGGAAGCTTTGGACTTTGTCAGAGGCATAGGTAGGGCCATTAAGAAGGACATAGAAAGTGACAAAATGGAGGGTGGTGTCCTGGAGCTGTGGTTTGGGACCAACTATATAGCAACAGCACTTTGAGTTTTTAGTCAAACCACTTCAAGCTGCCTTCCTATCAATAGCCCAATGTTCTAGAGAAAGTGTACAACCTCTTTCCTTTTGATCTCCATACTTTATATTTCCATGGGACTTAAAACTGAACAAGTCAACACATCTTTCTTCATCTAAAGACTCTGTTACTCAAATCTGTGGTTCTATCTCTGAAGAGTCATTTGATATCTTTGTATTATTTTATTTTAACATTTAGGCAAAATTCCTTGGTTTTCAAACAATTTTATTTATTATCATGCATAAAATGATTTGTTTTAGAATCCTGGGATCTTTCAAGTAAAAAGCCCAAAGAAGTGATATATAGGTCATAGAATGGCCATTTTGGTTCTTGCTATTGTTAATGTGAATGTCAGTAATATTACTATTAGTATTGTGGAACCTGAGAAAAAAAGATGCCTACCAAGAAGGGCTCATGGAGGCTAACTGGGCTCAACTGAAAAAGCAAAACAAAAAACAGAGCCTACCAGGCATTTCTAAACCCAAGCCACAAGCTGCACTCTAAGGAAAAGCCCACACTAACCTGCCAGTCTCCCACAGGGAATTGCCTGCTCTTCTGTGTTCTTACCCTCTGAGCTAACCCTTACAAAGAGAAACCCAGTAAGACTGAGGCTTTCCCTTTTCAATCAGACCTGTGCAACTATATACTCATTAGCATCTTCATTGACCAATTCTCCAAAATGGAGAATGACTCCATTTTGAGCAATCAGGACAGTGCTTTTTGTAGCAAACTGCAAGGATTTGGAGTACTCATTTCCATGAAGACTAACAAATCAGGATCCAGGGGCTGGGGCTTCTGTCTATATAACTCAACTCTCCTCTGGCTTGGAGAGTGCACTTTCCCTTTCCACTAAAGACTGAGGCCTGCATTTCCCTGGCTGGAGCTGAAACACCAAAGACTTCTTGCCAGAGTAGAGCAGAGTGAAGCCAAGTGGAACAGAGCAAAACTGTATAGCCAGGCAGGGGCCTTGCCCAAGGGTCACCTTGTCTGAGGGCCACTTAGCATCTGCATTGTTCTCACAGCTGTGGTATCACAATTGAGCTATATGTACTGAATAAAGATTCCTTCTTCACAGCACTCTGAATCAGGCATTCGTTTTGGCATTGAATTGGCAACAACAACCATTGGTTGACAGTAACAATAGAGTGGTCCTTAAAAGCAATGAGGATGCAAGAAGGTCTCACAGTGGGAGTCCTCTTGCTTCAGCAGAAAGATAGTACAGTATAAGGTTTTTAAAAAGGGAACTAGGATATTTTACATATAAGGTTTTCGCCTCTCAAAATATAAAGTAGTGCATTTGACCATGGTAGAAATTTCATACAATGAATAAAAATTAAAAATCACTAATGCATCTGAATATACAATTTACCAAATTTTACTGACTGGTAAATTATAGACTGCATTGAATTGTTATGACAAGTGCTAATGGCTTATGGAGAGCTAAATGCTGTTATCCCATTGGCTGATGACTAATCTTTACTAGGGAAGAGAAACAGTAAACAGGAAGTCATCTCTGTGGCAACAGGCCATTCAACTTAACTTTTTTAACACTTAAAGAGGTAATTACTTAGTTTTTTATTTCCATTTTTATAATTTTCACAGTTTATAATAGCAGTGAAGACCTTTGGGTCAGGCATTTTCTGGCTGTTAATAACAGGCTGATTTAAGACCACCAATGCTTGAACATTGTGGTGCAATTTTGTTTTGTTTTTTAATGAAAAGAGAGCTGTTATCTTTTTTCTTCCTCAACATTATAGCATAAATAAATGACAGAATTTTATGTTCACACATATAGTGTTCTGATTTCCTGCAGACGATAATATCAGGGAGAAGACTGCCTTAGTGGGTGACGTGGGGCTTGAGTATATCCCTCTGGATGGCTTGCTAGAAGATAATTCTAGGGGACTCAGAGAGAAGACAAGACTGAGGACCATGCAGGGCAGAACTGAGAACATGCAGATATATTACCTCAGAGACCAGGAAACTTTTGGGGGCAGTGTTCTGTCAATGGCTCCCTGTGAGCTCACCACAGGAGTCAGAGTCCTGGGCCGTTTCCTGGCCTTTTCTCACCCAGGAAAATATGTCTTCTCTCCTGGAGGTATTCTCAATGATCTGTGCATTAAAAATTCCCAAGGCATGGGTTGTCTTGGAACAAGAGGGGAAGATTGGGTAAATAAAACATCATCTTCAGTAGCCAGCCACTCCCTGCAGAAGAGGCAGGGCCCAGACATAGGGGCACACCATGCCTCTGCAGCCTACTGGCAGTTTTTAATCCAGCTCTGAAGTCTTTCCCTAGCTGCTGGTCTCTGAAGGAAAACAGGAAGGACACCAGAGGTCTGCAGCAATTCTCTCCAATTCTTCCTGCCTGTCGCACAATATTATTAACCATTAATGTGTATGTATTGAAGGTGAAAGAGAGAAAAATCTCTGACAGTGGCACCTTCTACTGTCAGAGCTCTGGGAAGCCACACCCCCTGCCACCAAGCCCCAGAGAGACAGAGAAAGGAGAAACTGGGGAGGTGAGGAGGGGGAGGCAGGTCCACCACCTGTCAAATCTCCTCCCAATCCCCAAATAAACCCTGAACAGGCTCTCAAAACAAAGAGAGATGCTATTTACAGGAAGAAAGGGAAGGCTGATGCCAGAGAAGAAGGAATAATCTTGCAGAAAATGGGGGTGCACACAGCCCAGGCACCCAAGAATCCCAGAGACAGCCAGAAGAGTTTGCACTTCCTTGATAAACACCAGTATGCTGATGACTGCACAGTTTGAGATGAAAGTATTTTCAAGCTTTATTTTTAAAACTCATGGATTCATTTTACATGCTCTCTTTTTTTTATTTCAATTTAAAAACTAAATGGGGTAAAATTGGTTAACAACATTATACAAATCTCAGGTGTAGAACTTTATAATATAACCTCTGTATACACATATCTTTTTAAGATACATTATTAGCACACTGAACCCATCTCTGTCGAAAAAGGCATACAATGCTCCGGAGCAGGAAGACAGAACAGGGACATGGACTTTCCCTTGTAGGGTGTGAAAGGGTTACTCTTGAACTTCCCTTGCAGGAATTTTGTGATCATCAACTCCCCATCAGCCACATTGACACAAATGCCTTTGGATGGAGGGCCATTGAAGTTAGTTCTTTCTTTTCTTTCCAGTCTCTCATCACAGATTTTATTACCTTAAAATCTGATACTGGGATCTGCTCCCTGCCTGCTGTCCAAAAGCAGGCCATCTGGATTTTCCAGCATCGTCATTTAGATGGCATCACTCATGGGAGTCAGAAGTCCTCTTCTCAGATTTAGAATTCTGTTATTTTTCTTTTATTTCTTCAAAGTCAGAGTTAGATTGTGAAAAGTTGTTAAATAACTCACTAAATGTGGGAGTGTCCAAGATCCATCTAAACATTCTATCAAACTATCCATGATAACATCATTAGATTTATCTTACCTTTATATGTTTACCATCTTCCAGAGAAGTTTTATACTTTTATGTATTCTCAACTATGTCCTGCCTAAATTACCATGAGATTAATAAAGAGAAGCATTGAATAGACCATCCAACCTCACAGGGAAGACAGTGAGGTGGGGGTGATAGATCAATCAAAGGACTAGTATGCAAGCTTATAAGCATAACACATGGACACACAGTAGTAGGGTGAGGGTATGTGCTGAGGTTTGAGGGGGTTGAAAGGACCAAGGAGAGGTCAATGGGGGAAAAAGGAGACATATGTAATACTTTAAACAATAAAGAATAAAATAAAATTAAATTAATTTAAAAAATGTGTCAATAGCTGCCTAAATCATGATAAATTAGTCTGTGGTTTTGTTTACCCTTATTTTACTTTGGGGAACTGTAGTGGTCATGATATTTGCCTCTCAACATCCATTCTAAGTCCCCTTCTCAGTCCAAGTAATTTGGGTATGGTTGACTCCACCCTCCCAACTTGAGGAATGGCCACTTGACTGAAGCTTGTCCACTCAATCTATTCCATCCCTCTGGCCACAGGGATTGGTTCAAAGATAGGCAAGTGACCCAAGCTGGACCAATGAGAGTCAGCTCATGACTTTTGCTGTGAAAGAGAAGCTCTTTTTCCTAGGGTTGCCCAAATGGAAAGGTTATAAACCTGGAGATTCTTTGCCACCAATGTATAAGTTTTTCTCTCTCTTGGGCCATGACCAGCATGGCTAGAGAGCAGAGAAGTCCTGAGTAGGGGTGATGAGGGATTGAGAAAAAGAAAGAGACAGACACAGAGACAGTAGGGAAAGCTGGGACCAGGTGGGACAGCTGTTCTCAGATGGAGAGACAGTGACCCAGAGCTAGTGCAGTGCATTTATTGTATACAGCATGATACCAGAAAGTTTTACTAGAGTTTAAGACAAAGGAAATTATGTGAAATCATGGTTAAAGATCAAGCTACAATTCTTCATTCTTGTGGCTCCTTTGTAATTGTCACTCTTGCTGAGCCCGGAAAATTGCGTCTGTTCCTGGTGCCTGGCAGAACTTAGATAATGAAGTCCACCACCTGGTGCCTGAGCTAAAGGTCAGGCTGATAACATACCTGCCTCTGGCAAGGTATGTTTCCAGGATGTGGCTCTGCCTTTGCCACTGGGCTCAGCCAACAATCAGCTCATGAGCCTTCCCAGGCGCTCTCTACACCAATGGAGAGAACCTGCCTAATAATTAAACACATAAAGAAAAACAGAATCTTGGTGATCTTGATAGCAGCATTTGAGCATCTAGATCCATTCTATGGACTTATTAGTTATGGAAGGCACTAAATTCCTTTTATTTTGCCTCCACTAGATTAAACTGTGTTTCTGTAACTTGCAATCCAAAAAGACCTGACTAATAAAAACAAATTTCTTGCTTGTAAAAAAAAGAAAGAAAAAAAAGACAATGTAAAGAATTTTTAAAAGGAAAGCAACTAAAGGTAAGTATTTGCTATATGTATAACTGTCAAAGTATTAGCATTCAGTAATCATAAAAATTCTTTAAAGAAGTTTCCAGAAAGAAAAAAGACAAAATTCTCAACAGGATAAAAATAATTATATCTTGCCCAGCTGGCATTGCTCAGTGGTTGAGCATTGAATCAAGCCGTGAACCAGGAAGTCATGGTTAGATTCCAGGTCTCGGCACATGCCTGGCTGCAGGTTAAATCCCCAGTAGGGGGCATGCAGGAGGCATGATCAATGATTTTCTCATCATTGATGTTTCTATCTCTCTCTCTCTTTCATTTCTTCTCTGAAATTAATAAAAAAAAATATTTTTTTAAAAATGTATAACCTGAAATAGGTCTATAATACCTCAGAAATCAAAACCTATGGGTACTCTTCAACTCAAAATTCCATAAGGAGTGGTATGACTCAGTTGGTTGGGTGTCATTCTATGCATTGAAAGGTCACTGGTTGGACTCCCGGTCAGGAAACATGCCAAAGTTGCAGGTTACATCTCCAGTGGGACCCCATTCAGGAGGCAGCTGATCCATGTTTCTTTCTCTTTCCCTCTCCCTCTAAAATCAATAAAGACATATTTTTTTAAAAAAATTCAAAAAAATTAATAAAGAATTTCTTAATAAAGTTGGGAAAAAATGAGGGGAAATGGCAGTATTACTATGTATCTTCTGTGTTCCAGGCACTGTGCTAATAAAACAGGTATTTTTGCAGCCCATATAAGACTGGGTGTAGCAAAGCAAGCATTGAACTCTGTAGCTGACTTGCAAAATAGCCTTTCCATTTAAACTCTTCTTCTTGAGGAAAGAATTCTGCCAACATCTCACAAAGCTTCTTCTCAAGAGTATCCCTCAGTAGTCAAGTTTTGCTGGGACTTCACCATGGGACTGACAGCTGCACCCCTCCTGTATTCTGATGCTGATTACAGATGTTTCCTTCTTGTCTGCACTGCATGGCAGGACCAATTTCATTACTCTGGTCTCCTGGCAGGGGACAATTTCTCCTTCATCAGATTGTGGATCAGGTTGATTTTTATCAACAAGATTGAAAGCTCAGTGAGAATAAGTGCCACAGCTACCTATTGTTCTGACATCATCTCAGTAGGCACATAGTAAGTACTAAGTATTTTTGAATGACCAGAAGTGACTCCAGCTTCAGCCTGCACTGGTCCTAGGAAATCCACTGACTTTTGTTTCCTGGGGCAACTTCCAATTCACATTCCTCCAGCCAGCTCTCTGAGCCTTTCTGGGGAAGATTCCCCAGCACCAAATAGGATGATCAAATATGTACCTCTCTCTCTCTCTCTCTCTCTCTCTCTCTCTCTCTCTCTCTCTCTCTCTCGATATGCTATTGACACTATAACATTTTTTGCAAAGTCATCACCATCATTCTAGAATACCTCCTATAAATAATGGGTGAATCTGCTTTCTCTTAATTTCTTAACTAAGATATTCCAATATGCCTTTGCCTTGTCACATGTGTTTTGCCATGAAAAACCACTGAGATTGAAGTAGCAGCAAAATACAGATTAGTTTTTACAGTCTTTTTTAGGAAATGATCACTCTAATGACAGACTTCCCAGTTTCCCCCTTTTTTTGTGTTCCATGTGCCTTTAATAGCTCTGAGACATTACTAGAGCAAGCAATAAGCTCAAAACTGCTCCTGTGTTTGAAGCAAATGGGTATAGATGGATTTGCTCCCTACTTAGCTTGTAGCCTAATTTTCCATTCTTTTAGTTTTCCAAGAAGTAGACACCAAATGCTTCCTGAAGTAGTTTGGCATAGATGGGGAATTGTTCATGGAGGATGTGGTGTTTAGACTGAATATTTAAGAAGGCGTGGGATCTAGATGTGGTATGATCACAGAAGGAACTATCACAGGAGATAGTACAGTATGCAGTTGCTTTCTGTGAGAGGATCATAGGGCCAGTAATAGTTGCCCATTTCAGAAGACACTAACAACACTACTAGGGAGTCAGAATTCCAAATCCAGTGTGAGAAGTGAGTCAGAGGGCAGAGCATATGATCAGGGTTCAAACAGAAGTTGGATGTACCAGGAAAGACCCAGAGTGTTTCCTGAGTGGTTTGCTCTTTGACTCAGTTCACTTTAACCGGCTTTGTTCCTCATGGTTACTCCATTTCAAGAGAACCTTGAAGGCTCTGCTGAATCTTATGGGAGACAAGATACAGCAAAAACATTAGGATGACCTTAAGCAGGTGTGTCTTTGGAGAGCGGACGGAGGAAATTATCTACCAGTGGAAAAGGTTTACACCAAGACATACAGCTGGTTTAGGTCTAGAGGGCCTGGGGAATCTTGAGTAGGGTCTGGATTACCATTGGGGCACCATTGGGGACTTTTCAATGCAATATGAATTTATTAAATATCTACAGTGAGTCAAGCACCGAAAGAGGAAAGATCTGAAGGAACAATTACAGAAACTGAACTAGACAGTAGGCTGGAAGATGAGTTGATAGGAGGTTGGGGCAGGTTGGGACAGGAGTAGGTATAGGGAAGCAGCCTAAATCTCCGTTAGGCTCTAATCAGACCACATTAGGCATCAGGGTCTCTATATTTCCCTCACATCTCTAATGTGTTTAATTAATGTCATTCTCAAAGAGGGAAAAATAAGCATCCCTGTGGTTTTCATCAAGTTATTAGCATACCCACTTCATTTATTATTTTCTTTTTCTTTCATTTGACAAACATTTATTGAATACTCACTAATCTGTAGGTACTGTGTTAGGTACTCAGTATACATTGTTACTCAAGACAGATGTAGTCTCTATAATCATAGAGCTTATAGTCTAGAACAGTTGTTCTCAACCTGTGGGTCGCGACCCCTTTGGCAGTCGAACAACCCTTTCACAGAGGTCGCCTAAGACCATCCTGCATATAAGATATTTGCATTATGTTTCATAACAGTAGCAACATTACAGTTATAAAGTAGCAATGAAAATAATTTTATGGTTGGGTCACAACATGAGGCACTGTATTTAAAGGGCCAGAAGGTTGAGAACCACTGGTCTAGAACATATCTTGGCAAACATTTTTTTTTTGTAAAGGGACAGATAATAAATATTTTATGGTCCCTTTGCAACTATTGAGCTCTGCCAATGTAAAATGAAAGTAGCTACAGACAGTATGTAGATGAGTAAGCATGGTTGTGTTTCAATGAAATTTTATTTACAAAACCAGTGGAGATACAGATTGGCTTGCAGGTCATAGATTGGTGACCGCTAGTCTAGAAGAGAAGTCCTTAGTCACACAATTGTAGTGAACATGATGAATGTTTTGAAAGAGGAGTGATAAGAGAACAGAAAATAAGAAATCCTAAATTGCCAAGTAGTTCAGAACTGAAGTTTTGGTGTTTAAGCTGAAATCCAAAGGTTGAACAGTGAAGTAACCAAGTTGAATGGTTATTGGGAAGATGGAGGAGCAGAGACTATTCCAAGGAGAGGGACTAGCATGGACGAATTTCCAGGCAGAAGACAGAGGGAGCCTGAGAGACATTCAGTAAGGCTAGAAGGAAGAATGGAAGATGGAAACTGGTGAGAGATAAGGTTACAGAAGTGTGCAAGGATCTTATTGAGGAGGGCCTGGTAAGGCATGCTGAGAACTTTGAACTTTGCATAAATAAAACAATGAGAAACTCTTACCAGTTTTAAACATTAGAGTGGCATGACCACAGTTGTGAGTTTGAAATCTCCCTCCACTGTAGGATGGAGTCCAGGAAGAAGTTATCAAACTGATAGCCAGTTAAAAAGCTGACTCTCAGTCCACACAAGAAACAATGATGGTTTGAGGATTGTGTGGTGGTGATAATGCTGATGAACTTCACTAATTAGGAGGTGTCCTGAAGTAAGCAACAAGCTTAAAAACTGCTTCTGTGGCTTGAGTTGTGGCTCTTACTTAGCTTAGGGCCTCATTTTTGCTGTTTTCTCTCTGGAAATAGGTAGGAACTTTGATGAGAAAGAGATACAATTAAGAAGGGCAGGAAATAACTGTGAGAGGACAAGTTTATAATCGGAATTAAAAGGCAGCTTGAGCTGAATTGGAATATCTCTTGTATCTTCCCATTCCAGTACATGAGAATGTGTATATCTTGCATCTTCCCATTCCAGTACATAAGTGGGCTTTGGGAAATGAAGGCTCTTGTTTATATATAGTAAAGCCTGTGCTGGTGTTGATGAATGACTTCCCTCTATCTAATACTTCTCAGTACTTTGATGGACTTCCTCTGAATGTGGCAGGCAGGAGTGTGTCCAGTGGTTGCTCAAAAATATCACCTGAACTGGTTTAGCACCTTAGAATGTCCAACGGGCAATTCATATAACCTTTTTTCTAAGCACTCTCAAAGATGGCTTCAAAGAGATAATGAAAGTCAGCTGTCATCTCAAAATATTTTAAAGATATTTGAAAGGGATAGATGATTTCAAAAGTCTGGAAATTTTAGTGCTAGATAAAGCTAGATGCTGAACCATTACTTCCAATTCCACTAAGCATTAAATTGGGCTTTATCATAGTAATCAGTCAGGCAAGATTTATGGGCAGGAAATAAAACCTATAAATCATTTGCCTATGCAAAATAATTTATTTGATGATCACTTTATTTGGGGGTAAACAATAATTATTGTTGCTAACAGAGTGGATGTGTATTTTAAGCAGGTTACAAAAGATTCCTGTTGAATATCTCTCTCACATCAAGCATCCAGGGTAGGTATGGACAGAAGAATAAAGTAAAAAAAAAAAATTCCATCTCAAGGGTGAGAGCAGAGATGAACCATGCCAGCCTGCCTCTTCATATAGCACCTCCTTCTGTGTAGCCATCTACCCCGCACTTCTAAGTTGACAGGAAGTAGTCAGCAATATCCATTGAGCACTGAGTGAGCTCAGGATCTCTAGGCCAAGGGCCATGACCACTTCATGACCTGACATCACGTCTACACTGGCAAAGTGAAGTGAAAAGGGAGGAAACCTACTGCTTAATGCTGGCTCCCTCCAAACCTGCTTTCAAGGGATGAGTATTCTCTCACCCCACTCATCCTCCTCATGTATGTTCCCTGAGGAGGCTGATTTTAGTGGTAAGTACTCAGCATTAAAAACTGCCTGATTGTCAGTGTTTTTTTTTTGTTTTTTTTTAACAACTCAAGTGATTTTTTGTGTGCAGCTGCATGTGAGCAACATGGAGAATGCTGAGCTTTCATAAAAAAGTCTGGAGTGGTGGACTGCCTTGTTTAAACCAATAAGATTGCAAAGTACCTGTAGGTAGAGTCCACTTTCTATACGTCTTTGTATTCTTCACAATGCCATGAATATAGAGGCTCAATCTGGATGTGTTGAGAAATGCAATTTGTGGTCTTCCCATTGCATATTGGCTGTGGCTTTTAAGGCTCCCACACAAACTCACTCCTCATAATGGCTTTTGGTTTTGGTTAGGACTGTTCAGAACAATAAAGCTGCTTCAAAAAATCAAAGCTTGTAAAAATCTAACCTTAATACTAATTTCAGGCAGATTCCTTGCAATCACTTGCAGCTGTGATTGTCATTCTGCCATGGGGAAAGTGTCAGCAAGACCAAGAATAGTAGCAGTCTGTCAGGTTCCTGTTTTTGACGTTCTCATCTAAAATGTTAATTAAGAAGTTGCTATGCAGAGAAATAAAATAAAAGTCAAGAAAAGTAGCAAAGGCAAAGGTACAATTATATTAGTATTAAAATATGAAATTTGTTTTCTTGAATTCACATGGGCTCCATTCTACTCATTTCAGCTATAAACATGTAAGTAGCAAAGAAATAAATAGTGATGCCTACCAAATGAGAGGAAAATGCAGGACATAATCATTGTTTCTGTTTAAAATCTATTAACAAAGATAGTTAAATAGATTCTGTTTTTATTATTCCATTAATAACCAAAACTACTTTTATATCACACATTTGTTTGAGTTTCCTGTTTTGCATTTTTTAAAAATATATTTTTATTGATTTCAGGGAGGAAGAGAGATAGAAACATCAATGATAAGAATCATTGATAGGCGGTCTCTTGCATGCCCCCTACCGGAGATTGAACTTAAACCCTGCATTTGCCCTCGACCAGAATCCAACCCAGAATCATCAGTCTGCAGGCTGACGCTCTCCACTGAGCAAAACCAGTTAGGGCTCCTGCTTTGCATTTGACAGTAGAGAGGCCAACTCAACAATACTTGCATAAGTCAGTACTCAGGTGAATCCACAAGACCTTAATTATTTAAAATTAACTTTATGCATGCGTATAAGCATAACCAATGGACATAAGACACTGGGGGATAGGGGAGGCTGGGGGACTGTCTAGGGCGGGGGGATAAAATGGACACATATGTAATACCCTTTGTAATACTTTAAGCAATAAAAAAATTAAAAAAAAAATTAACTTTTTGAATAACATTGTAGTTAGGTGATTTTTAAAAAATTTAAATTCTTTATTGTTTAAAGTATTACATATGTCTCCTTTTTTCCCCATTGACCTCGCCCTGGCTGCCCCCACACCCCAGCACATGCCCTCACCTCCCCCTACTGTCTGTGTACATTGGTTATGCTCATATGCATGTATACAAGTCCTTTGGTTGATCTCTTACCCCCTCAACCCCCACCTTCCCTCATAGGTTGGACAGTCTGTTTGATGCTTCTCTGTCTCTGTCTCTGTTTTTTTTTTTTTTTTTTTTTTTTTTTTTTTTTTTTTTTATGTTGCTCTCTATATTCCACAAATGAGTGAGATCATGTGATATTTATCTTTCTCTGACTGGCTTATTTCACATAACACAACACTGTTCAGTTCATCATGCTGTTGCAAATGGTAAGGAATCCTTTTTTATAGTAGCTTAGTATTCCATTGTGTAGATGTACCACAGTTTTTTAATCCACTCATCTGCTGATGGGCACTTAAGCTGTTTCCAAATCTTAGCTATTGTAAATTGTGCTGCTATGAATATAGGGGTGCATATAGCCTTTCTGATTGGTGTTTCTGGTTTCTTGGGATATAGTCCTAGAAGTGGGATTACTGGGATTACTGGGTCAAATGGGAGTACCATTTTTAATTTTTTGAGGAAACACCATACTGATTTCCACAGTGGCTGTACCAGTCTGCATTCCTATCAGCAGTGTATAAGGGTTCCTTCTTCTCCGCATCCTCGCCAGCCCTTGTCTTTTGTCATTTGGTTGATGATAGCCATTCTGAGAGGTGTGAGATGGTACCTCATTGTTGTTTTGATTTGCATCTCTCAGATGATGAGGGACTTTCAGCATGTTTTCATATGTCTTTTGGCCCTTCTGTATGTCCTCTTTTGAAAAGTGTCTATTTAGGTCCTTTGCCCATTTTTTTTATTAGATTGTTTATCTTCCTTTTGTTAAGTTGTATGAGCTCCTGGAAATGTGGGAGATTAAACTCTTATCAGTGATAACATTGGCAAATATGTTCTCCCATGCAGTGGGCTTTCTTGTTCATTTTGTTTTGTTGTTGTTGATGATGGTTTCTTTTGCTGTGCAGAAGCTTTTTGTTTTGATGTAGTCCCATTTGTTTATTTTTTCCTTAGTTTCCATTGCCCTAGGAGTTATATTGAAAAAGATATTGCTAAGACATATATTTGCTATTTCACTGCCTATGGCTTCTAAGATTTTTATGGTTTCCCATCTTATGTTTAAGTCCTTTATCGATTTTGAGTATATTTTTGAGTATGGTGTAAGTTGGTGGTGTAGTTTCATTTTTTTTTTCCACTTATCTGTCCAATTTTCCCAACACCATTCATTGAAGAGACTGTCTTGACTTCATTGTATGCTCTTGCCTCCTTTGTCAAATATTAATTGAGCATAATAGCTTGGGTCGATTACTGGGTTCTCTATTTTATTCCATTGGTCTATATGTCTGTTCTTGTGCCAGTACCAGGCAGTTTTGAGAACAGTGGCTTTGTAATACAGCTTGATAACTAGTATTGTGATCTGCCCAACTTTGTTCTTTCTCAAGATTGCTGCAGCTTTTCTGGGTCTTTTTTTTAATTTAATGGGAATTTTTGGAGAGTTTGTCCTATGTCTTTGAAGTATGCCATTGATATTTTAATGGGGATTGCATTGAATCTATAGATTGCTTTGGGTACTATGGACATTTTTATGATGTTGATTCTACCAATCCATGAACATGGTATATTCTTCCATTTCTGTACTTTTCCTATCTCTTTTTTTCATCATCCTATATTTTTCTGAGTACAGGTCCTTTATCTCCTTGGTTAAATTTATTCCTAAGTATCTTAATTTTTGCAATGATAAATGGGATTTTTTTTTAGTCTCTCTTTCTGTGAGTTCATTATATATATATACTAGAGGCCCGGTGCACAAAAATTTGGTGCACTTGGGGGGGGAGGGGGTCCCTCAGCCCGGCCTGTGCCCTCTCGCAGTCTGGGACCCCTCAGGGGATGACCACCTGCTGGCTTAGGCCTGCTCCCCGGGGGATTGGGCCTAAGCTGGCAATCAAACATCCCTCTGGCAGCCCGGCAGTCCTCGGGGGATGTCCACTTGCCAGCGGGGAGCAGGCCTAAACTGCAGTCAGACTCCTTAGCGCTGCTGAAGAGGCAAGAGAGGCTCCCACCACCACTGCTAATGGCAGCCATTAGCCTGTCTTGTGGCTGAGCAGAGCTTCCCCCATGTGAGAGTGCCCTGACCACCAGAGGGCAGCTCCTGCATTGAGCATCTGCCCCCTGGTGGTCAGTGTGTGTCATAGTGACCAGTCATTCCCAGTCCTTCTGCTGTTAGGGTCAGTATGCATATTACCATTTTACTATATAGGCTAGAGGCCTGGTGCAAGTGTGGAGGCCCACTGGTTTGCCCTGAAGGGTGTCTTGGATCAGGGTGGGAGTCCTGCTTGGGTGCCTGGCCAGTCTGGGTGAAGAGATGATGGCTGTTTTCAGATGATCACACCCCCTTCAGGGTGGGGGTTTCCACTGGGGTGCCTAGCCAGTCTTGTTGAGGGGATGATGGCTGTTTGCAGCTGGTCACACCCCCTTCAGGGTGGGGGTCCCCACTGGGGTGCCTGGCCAGCCAGGATGAAGGGATGATGGCTGTTTGCAGTTGGTCATGCTCCCTTCATGGTGGGGGTCCACACTGGGGTGCCTGGCCAGTCTGGGTGAGGGGCTGAGGGCCGTTTTCAGGCTGGTGGGTGACTGAAGCTCCCAACCTCTCCTTTTTTTCTTTTTTTTTTTTTTATTCTGGGATTTATTTACCTTCTATGGCTGTCACTGGAACTGAGAGCCAGCTTTAGCTCTGAGGCTCGGCTCCAGCTCTGAGACCTCAGCTGTTGAAAGCAGGGATCTGGTTTGTTTGGGTTCTATAATTGAAACACTGTTGCAACTCCAGCTCGGCCAGCTGGCTGAAAGCATGGGGTTTGTTTAGCTTCTATATTTGCAACATTGTTTCTTAGAGTGCAAGCTCAGAGCCCAGCAGCGGCAGGCGGGGAACCTTGGCTTCCTCCATCACTGGAGCAAGCAAGCCTCCTGTTCGCTTCAGCTGCCTTGCTGCCGGCTGCCATCTTGGTTGGCAGTTAATTTTCATATCTTGCTGATGAGCCAATGGGAAGGGTAGCGAAGTTATGGTTAATTACCACGTTTTTTATTATTAGGTAGGATGCCTAAGTGACCAAAGGACCAAATGATGGGTCAACCAGTTGCTATAACATGCAATAACTATGAGGGGGCAGACACTCAATGCAGGAGCTACCCCCATGGTGGTCAGTGCACTCCCACAGGGGGAGTGCCACTTAGCTGAACAACTCTTTCTAGTGGCCCACCCGCTCGGCAGCAGCCACTCACTCCCTCAGTAATCCTACAGGTCCAATCTCCAGAGACTGAGCCATGCATCAACAAACCAGTTCCACCAGCACAATCCTGACAGCACCGCCGGCCTCCTGGAAGTCGGCCTCAGGCACCATGGCTGCTTCCCCTTCTTAGATGCTGCGCAAGGAAGAAATCATATACAATTTGCGTAAACATCAATGGGATGGATCTGGATCCCTGGCCAGCAAGGTTGTCCCACCGCCACCCCACAGGGTCAGTTGCATCCTGCCCCCCCCCCCACCCCCGCCCAAGCCCCTTTTGAGATGGGCGCCAGACGCTGGGTTCATGGCTGGCGAGCACTGCTGTGGTGGCATGAGTCTCTACCGTTCAGGACTGACTGGGCATGAGCCAGCATCAGGTGCAGCAGGGCCTGGAAAACAGGAGCAGCAGTCAGGAGTGGCAGGCAGCATTGGACTGCCAGTTTTAGTCCAATCCCCACAGGCCTACCTGAGGAACCCTACCTGTGCATGAATTCATGCTCTGGGCATCTAGTTGATGTATAAAAAAGCCATAGATTTCTGGGTGTTAATTTTGTTTCCTGCTACATTGCCAAATTCATTTATTAAGTCTAGTAATATTTTGATGGCGTCTTTAGGGTTTTCTATGTACAATATCATGTCATCATAAACAATGACAATTTTACTTCTTCTTTTCCAATTTGGATGCCTTTGTTTCTTCTTTTTGTGTGATTGCTATAGCTAGCACTTCCAGTACTATGTCGAACAGGAGTGGTGAAAGTGGGCATCCCTGTCTGGTTCTTGTTATTAGGGGAAATGGTTTTAGTTTTTGCATATTGAGTATGATGTTGGCTGTAGGTTGGTCATATAAGGCTTTAATTATGTTGAGGTATGATCCCTCTATTCCCACTTTGCTGAGAGTTTTTTTCAAGAAAGGGTGTTGGATTTTGTCAAATGCCTTTTCTGTATCAATTGATATGATTATGTGATTTTTGTCTTTCAATTTGTTTATGTGATGTATCACATTTATTGATTTGTGGATATTGTACCAGCCTTGCATCCCAGGAATAAATCCCACTTGGTTATGGTGTATGATCTTTCTAATATAATGCTGGATATGATTTGCTAGAATTTTGTTGAGGATTTTAGCATCTAGGTTCATCAGGTATATTGGCCTGTAATTTTCTTTCTTTGTAGTGTCTTAATCTGGTTTTGGGATTAGGGTAATGCTGGCTTCATATAAAGAGCTTGGAAATGTGTCTTTCTCTTGAATTTTTTTGGAATAGTCTGAGTAGATCAGGTTTTAGTTTTTCTTTGAATGTTTGGTAAAACTCCCCTGTGAAGCCATCTGGCCCAGGCTTTTGTTTGCTGGAAGATTTTTTATTTCTCCTTCAATTTCCTCTTTAGTTATTGGCCTGTTGAGATTTTTTGATTCTTCTTGATTGAGTTTTGGAAGGTGGTATTTTTTTAGAAATATGTGCATTTCCTCTAGGTTGTTTAGTTTGCTGGAATCGAGTTGTTCATAGTATACTTTTACAATTCTTTGTATTTCTGTTATTGTTTCACCTCTCTCATTTCTGATTTTGTTTATTTGGGTCCTCTCTCTTTGCTTCTTGGTGAGCCTGGCTAGAGATTCATCAATCTTTTTTATCCTTTCAAAGAACCAATACTTGGTTTCATTCATCTTTTGTATTTTTTTTTTATTTTGGTCTCTATTTCATTTATTTCTGATCTGGTCTTTATTATCTCCTTCCTTCTGCTCACTCTGGAATTTTCTTGTTGCTCTCTTTCTAATTCTTTCAGTTGTAGAGTTAGGTAATTTATTACCAGTCTTTCTTTCTTTCTTTCTTTCTTTCTTTCTTTCTTTCTTTCTTTCTTTCTTTCTTCCTTCCTTCCTTCCTTCCTTCCTTCCTTCCTTCCTTCCTTCCTTTCTTCTTTCTTTCTTTCTTTCTTTCTTTCTTTCTTTCTTTCTTTCTTTCATTCTTTCTTTCTTTCTCTTTCCTTTCTCTTTTTAATTTTCTTTTTGAGGTAAGCTTGTAATGCTATGAACTTCCCTCTCAGGACTGCTTTCACTGTATTTTGGATTGTTGTGTTTTCATTTTCATTCATTTCCAGGATGTTTTTAATTTCTTCTTTGATCTCTTTTGTAACCCAATCATTGTTTAATAGCATGCTATTCATCACCCAAGTGTTTCAATTTTTGTGATTGTTTTTATTGTAGTTGATTTCTAATATGCCATTGTGGTCTGAGAAGATCCTTGATATGATTTCAATCTTCTTGAATTTGGAGACTTTGCCTGTGTCCCAATATGTGGTCTATCTTTGAAAATGCCCCATGTGTACTTGAGAAGAATCTATATTCTGTAGCTATGTGGTGTAATGTTCTGAAGATGTCAATTAAGTCCATCTGATCTAGTGAGTGATTTAGGATTGCTGTTTCATTGATGATGTTTTGTCTGGAGGATTTATCCAGTGATGACAGTAGGGTATTAAAATACCCTACTATGGTCTTATTGCTATTGATCTCTCCCTTGATATCTTCCAGGAGTTTTTTTTTTTATGTATTTGGGTGCTCTTGCATTGGGTGCATTTATGTTTACCAGGGTTATATCCTCTTGTTGTATCGATCCCTTTAGTATTATGAAGTGGCCTTTCTTATCTCTTTTTATGGCCTTCACTTTGAGATCTATTTTGTCAGAGATAAGTATTGCTACCCCAGCTTTTTTTCATTTCCATTTGCCTGAAAGATATTTTTCTATCTCTTCACTTTCAGTCTGTGTGAGTCTCTTGTTCTGAGGTGGGTCTCTTGTAGGCAGTATATATATGGATCATGTTGTTTTTATCCACTCAGCCCCTTGATGTCTTTTGATTGGAGCATTTAGTCAATTTATGTTTAAAGCTATTATTGATAGGTACTTGTTTGTAGCCATTTTTATTTTTTGTGCCTATGTTCCTTCTTCCTTTCATTTTTTTCTTCTTCTTCTAACAACAGTCCATTTATCATTTCTTGCATTGCTGGCATGGTAGTGATAAACTCCCTTAGCCTTTTTTTGTCTGTGAAGCTCCTGATTTCCCCTTCAATTTTGAATGGATAGAGTACTCTTGGATTCAGTCCCTTCCCTTGCATCACTTTGTATACTTCCTTCCGTTCCTTTCTGGCCTGATGAGTTTCTGTTGATAAATCATTCGATAATCTAAAGGGGGATCCCTTGTTGGTAACTTTCTGTCTCTGACTCACAGCCTTTAAGAATCTCTCTTTGTCACTAACATTTGCCATTGTAATTAGGATATGTCTTGGTGTGTGTCTTTTGGCTCATCTTGTGTGGGAGTCTCTGAGCTTGTGTGACTTTTTTCTTTCCCAAATCAGGGAAGTTTTCTGTCATTATTTCTTCAAATAGAATTTCTAACCCTTAATCCTCTTCTTGTCCTTCTGTCACCCCTATTATATGTATGTTTCTTTGTTTCATGTTGTCCCAAAGCTTCTTAGGCTCTCCTCCTGTCTATTATTTCCTTCTTCTCTCTAATTGCAGTTCAGTTTGGGTGTGTTTTGCTTCCCTGTCTTCTAATTCACTAATTTGATCCTCTGCTTCCCCTAGTCTACTATTGAAAGCTTTCATAGTGTTTTTTTATTTTAGCTATATCATTCTTTATTTACTCTTGATTCTTGCATAGGTTGTTGATTTTTTCATCCATCTGGTTTATGAACTGTATGACCCTTATTCTGAGTTCTTTTTCTGACATGTTGCATACCTCTGTTTCTTTTAGTTCCTTTTCTGACGAATCCTTTTCTTTCCTTTGGGGGTTGTTCTTCTGACTGCCCATTTTTGCTCTCACCAAAGGTTCTGGGTGTCGAGTTGTGTGAGGCCCGTGGCTGCAGTGGTGAGCTTGGTGGGGGGTTGTATAGTCATGGCAGCAGCTGCTCCTTAGGTGGTCATGGGCACCCACTGCTCCTCAGGCAGAGGCTGCTTCACAGGTGGTCACAGCAGCTGCTGCTCACACAGCTTTTCACAGGATCATGGGCAGTGCCTGATCCTTAGGCAGGTTTGGATGGCAGCTGCTCCTCAGGTGGTTTTTGCACGGTTTCTGGCCATGGCTACTCATAGGGTGGCTGCTGTCACACACAGATGGCTGCTGCTTGCACGGATTTTTGAATGATCATGATGGTGGCTGCTGGCACTGTCACAGTATTCAGGGCTAAGTCTTCAGGCCTGTGGGAGGGGAGTGCATTCCAGAGCTCACAGGAGCCCATGGCTGAGGAGGCTTGATTCCCGGTGTCCATGGGTCTGCATCCAAGGCAGACGGTGCCTGGCTGGAGTGGCTGTAGGGTCCCTGGTGGTGTGTGAAAGCATCTGGGTGGAAGTGGGGCTGAGCTCCCAGTCACAGCAGCTCTCCCCTTCAAGATAGCACAGCCTCTATGGCAGATCTGGCCACCCCAGGAGTGATTACAGTGGTAGCAGAGGCTTCCCTGCTAGGCGAGCTGGTCTGCCAGTCCCCAAAAGTCATGTGGGATCTAACTGTCACGCACACACACACACACACACACACACACCATTTTCACACATTCCCCTTTCTCTCCCTCACTCACTCCCACTCTCTTCCTCACTGCTATCCTCCAAGCCTCCATCTTCTGATCCTGGTTACGTGATTTTTACTGTTAATTAGTATGGTTAAACACATAAAAATACTTTTATAATAATATCGGGATTTAAAATCTGAAGACTATTATTTCTAAGTCTAGTTTACTAATACTTTATGTTTATTTAAGTGTTTGTATGGTGGTTATAGTTTATGTTTAATGTTAATACTTTCCAAATTAATGAAGATCCCAGAAAGCATTTGAAAATGTATTTCTCTATTAAACAAGCAATTGTGTCATTTATAGTCAGAGCTGGCTTTGTCTAGGAAGGAGATACTGTCAGAAACAACAAAGCCTGGATGGAATTGAAATTTAGCCTCCAACCTTTAATGAGAGGATGCAATTTCAATTATTTTAAGATTATGTCAGATAATAGATAGAGATAGAAAGGAAATTATACTGAAACAGAGAAATCAATGAATTGATACTATTTGTTGATCAGCTATTATATATATACTAGAGGCACAGTGCACAAAAATTTGTGCACTTGGCGGGGGATGGGGAGTCCCTCAACCCGGTCTGTGCCCTCTTGCAGTCTGGGACCCCTCAGGAGATAATGACCTGCTGGCTTAGGCCTGCTCCCGGGTGGCAGAGGATAGGCCTAATCCCTAGGTGCAGCCCCTGGTCGGGCTCAGAGCAGGGCCGATTGGGGAGTTGGGGCGCCGCCCCCTGTCACACACAGAGCACTGTGGATCAGGGGGTTGGGGCGCCGCCACTGTCACACTCAGGGCAGGGCCGATGGGGAGGTTATGGCTCTACCCCGTCACACACAGAGCAGGGCTCGTGGGGTGGGGGGGTTGGGTCGCCACACCCTGTCACACACAGAGCTGCAGGGTGTTGGGGAGCTCCCCCTATCAGGCATAGACAGGGCCGATCAGGGGGTTGGGGCGCCTTCCCCTGTCAGGAACAGAGCAGGGCCGATAGAGAGGTTGTGGCCCCGCCCCCTGTCACACACAGAGCCGCAGGGCAATCAGGGGGTTTGGGCGCTGCACCCTGTCATGCTGATCCCAGTGCTGGGAGGCCTCGTGGCTCCACTGATCCCAGTGCTGGGAGGCATATTACCCTTTTACTATATAGGATAGAGGCCTGGTGCAAGGGTGGAGGCCCACTGGTTTGCCCTGAAGGGTGTCCCGGATCAGGTTGGGGGTCCCCACTGGGGTGACTGGCCAGCCTGGGTGAGAGGCTTTTGGCTGTTTGCAGCTGGTCACACACCCTTCAGGGTGGGGGTCCCCACTGGGGTGCCTGGCCAGTCTGGGTGAGGGACTCAGGGCTGTTTTCAGGCTGGCGGGTGACTGAAGCTCCCAACCGCTCCTTTTTTTCTTTTCTTTCTTTTTTCTTTTTTTATTCTGGGCCAGCTTTAGCTCTGGCTCTAGCTCTAAGGCCTCAGCTGCTAAAAGTAGGTATCTGGTTTGTTTAGGTTCTATAATCAAAACTCTGTATCAACTCCAGCTCTGAGATCCCGGCGGGCTGAAAGCTGGTTTCTCAGGTTTTGTTTAGCTTCTATATTTGTTACAATGTTTCTTAAACTGCAGGCTCAGAGGCCTGCAAGGCAGGCGGGGAACGTTGGAGTCCTCCGTCACTGAAGCAAGCAAGGCTCATGTTAGTTTCAAGCTGCCTGGCTGCTGGTCGCCATCTTGGCTGGCAGTTAATTTGCATATCACCCTGATTAGCCAATGGGAAGTGTAGCGGTCATACGCTAATTACCATGTTTCTCTTTTATTAGATAGGATATACTATGAAAAATAAAACATACAGGTTAAGAAAATAAAGGTTAAAGTGGTCTACTTATTCTAAAAATCTAATTGGAGATCTAGGAATAATGCAGTGAAATAATAGCAACCAATTCAAGAGAATCTTAGATTATATCTTTCATATTTTAAGCATTATAGAAATTCAGAAAAGACAATGGTCCTAAAGGCTTAAGTAGACAAAGGATGAGTCATAGAGAAATACAATCTGAAATAGACATATTGAAGGATTTGGATAGGAATACAAGAAATGGTGGTGTGTTTTTTTTGTTTGTTTGTTTTTTGTGTTTTTTTGTTTTGTGTTTTTTTGCAGAGAACACCTTCTGAAAAGTAGAGCAGAGAGGACAATACATCTATGGAATATTGAAGTGGCTGGTCTGATTTGATGACTGGGTTGTTACTGATTAGTCAGAAGAAGTGAAGCCAGAAGAAGTGGAGCCATATGGCACAAAGCCTTAGCAATCATTTCATAAATTATGTAAATGTTTAACCACCATGCTATACAGCTGAAACTAATATAATGTTGAATGTTTACTGTAATTAAATTTAAAATTTTTTATATAGTCTGTTCTATATGCAGAAAAGGGGAATAACATTTAGGGAAGATCTATCTGGAGATGGTCCCCAAGGTGGATGGATGTTCTAGGGCTTTCAGGGTAAGTTGAGCAGCAGTATCAGAGAAATTAGGAGCAAACTGCTGCAGGAATACACGTCTGCCATATGTGGGCCTGAACTAGAGTGGAAGGGATTTGACAATATGGTGGAATAATCTGTTAACTCCACTCAGGTCAGATAGTGAGTGCATACATTTTCTTGGCAAATTTAGTCTAGGAAAGCACTGATAAACAATCTTGGTCTCTTCTTATCCCCCACCTCAAAACAACTATTAAGTATTGACTACCCTGTCCTCTGATGCACCTCTAAGATTTAAAACTATACTGGAATAATTTTCTCATTGCAGGGTTATAATGACTGTAGCCTGAGGCCTCCTAACCTCCCCCAGGTCTGTATGGTAGTCTAAATCTCTCCCACTCCAGGTACCTGTGTGGCCATAAGAGCACCATCTGAGGACAGAAGAAGCTACTTTTATTAATATTAATATTAGCTGTTTTGAAGAGGTCATAGTGGATTGTTTGCATGCTGATTATAGATTTATTTGTGTCGCTATTGTCTTAAATATATGGTACTAAAACTTTTTCATTTTGCACTCCTACAATAAAATACTTTAGCATCCTCCTCGATATAGGTATGCTTATTTCTAATTATGTATTTTCTTACGTTAATAGTTATATTTTAATGATAATAAAAAGAATAAATATGCTTTATGATTTATAAAATCTTGGTTTATCACCCTGTAATACAATTATTTGAACTTTAAGTTATAAATTGGGCTAATTTACATAAGATATTTAAACCTGTCATAACTAGCAAAGATACTCCAAAGTGTAAGCAGTTCTAGGTGGAGGACATGCATCTCAAGCAACTTCTACGAAATCATAACATGCTTTTTATCCATCCCCTCCAGTAATTACATAAAAGTTTTAGTTGAATGTGGCTGGTAATTTTCCAGTTTCCCTGAAGTCAAACAGATGCCCTTTCAACTAATCAGAACTTGTTACCTTTTAACATTTTTAATAAATGGGTTTATAAACCACTGAGACTTCTTTTGGAGGATTTTTAAAGGTGCTAGAAAAAGTTTCCAGGTTTCTTAAATATATAAGTGAAAAAACACATGGCTTTTGGCCCTAAAATAATAAAATAGAATCATTTCCAGACATTTGTTTCCACAGTGTTTTTTCTAAAGATAGCATTTTTTCCCTTTTCTTTGATTTTTAAACATTCCCAATTACAGTTTACATTTAATATTATTCTGTATTAGTTTCTGATGTGCAGCAAAGTGATTTAGAAAATCGTGACTTTACAGTTGGTACCCCGATGCTTCAAGTACCCACCTGGCCCCATACATAGTTATAGTGATACTAGAGGCCTGGTGCACAAATAGGTGCATGGGTGGGGTCTGGCTGGCCCGCCCCGATTGGGGCTGTTGTGCCAGACTGACCAGGGAAGGGGCCACTGCCAGTTGGACAGTCAGCCCCACTCCTTGTTCAAATTCCGGTTGAACTCCCAGTCGAACTCCCAGTCGAGGGGACAATTTGCATATTAGCATTTTATTATATAAGACTGGAGGCCTGGTGCATGAAATTCGTGTGTGTGTGGGGGGGGTCCCCTCAGCCCAGCCTGCACCCTCTCCAATCTGGGACATCCCTCTCACAATCCTGGACCACTGGCTCCTAATTGTTCACCTACCTGCCTGCCTGGTCTCCCCTAACTCCCCTCCCTGCTCCCCCACCCCCCGCTGACCTGATAACCCCTCACTGCCTCTGTGTGCCAGCCTGATTGCCCCCAACTGCCCCCCACCCCGCCATCCTTGTTGCCCCACGCAGCCTGTTGTTCAGTCGTTTGGTCATCCCTTACTAACCCCCCTGCTGGCCTGGTCGTAGGCAGCCATCTTGTGAGGGTGTGAGGGTTAATTTGCATATTACCTCTTTATTATATAGGATTATTGACTATATTGCCTGTACTATAATCTACATTTCTGTGACTATTCTAATTATTACCAATTTATACTGCTTAATCTCTTCACCTTTTCCACCCAGCCCCCCTAAGCCCTCCCCTTTGACAACTGTCAGTCTATTCTCTGTATCTATGAGTCTGTTTCTATTTTTTTGTTGATTTTGTTCTTTAGAGTCTACATATAAGTACTATCACATGGTATTTGTCTTTCTCTGTCTGACATTTTACTTAGCATAATACCCTCTAGGTCCATCCATGCTGTTGCAAAAGGTAATATTTCATTCTTTTTATGGCCAAGTAGTATTCCATTTTGTAAATGTATCACTGCTTTTTTATCCACTCATCTACTGATGGCACTTGGGCTGCATCCAAATCTTGGCTATTGTAAATAGCATTGTAATAAACAGGGGTGGATATATTCTTTTCCATTAGTGTTTTGGGTTTCCTTGGATATATTTGCTAAAGTGGAATTGCTAGCTCAAAAGGCAGTTCCATTTTTAATTTTTTGAGGAAGCTCCACACTGTTTTCCATAGTGGTTGCCCCAATCTAAAGCAGGCTTTTTTTTTTTTTAAGTCATTGTTGTAATGTCATCTTTACTCTGAAGGGAATATGTACATTTACATCTAATAAAAGTTTGTATTAGAAAGAGAAACTCTACAATTTTCTTACTGATAACTTGCTTTTTCATTGTTAGAATTATATTGAATGTTATCTATATTTGATTTGTAGAAACTTAAACAAACTTTGCACATATCACCTGCAAAACACTGCAATTCATAGAACTCAGATAGATACTGACTTTATTCCTCATCTGCATTGGTGAACTGAAGCCACTGGATGTATGGACTGAATGAATCAGCTGGTCTTAACCCTTATAATTATTTCATTTATATTTTAATATATGATAATACATAAAAATAGATAATTAAGTATTTTTCAATACTCCAGTTGATTATCTTTTGTTATATATACTTTATTTTTTTTAAATATATTTTATTGATTTTTCACAGAGAGGAAGGGAGAGAGACAGAGAGTTAGAAACATCAATGAGAGAGAAACATCGATCAGCTGCCTCCTGCACATCTCCCACTGGGGATATGCCCGCAACCCAGGTACATGCCCTTGACCGGAATCGAACCTGGGACCTTTCAGTCCGCAGGCAGACGCTCTATCCACTGAGCCAAACCGGTTTCGGCATATATACTTTATTTTTAGAGTACGTTTAGGTTCATTCAATCATCTTTGTATCTATCTTGACAATCACTATGTTAAATGAATGGTAGAGTGATAGCAAAAATATAATACTGACTTCTAACAGCAGCATATTGGAATCAATGGAGAGACCTTAAAAGTAAGACCATTAACAGTGACATTTTAAATTTCAGTCATTTTGAATTTGCTTGCATATTGCAAAACATCCAATTTCCCCCAAAGCACCATAAAATAATTGCTGGGTCTTCCTGAGGACATCTTTTATGTATTTATTAATCATCTTGTCAAGGTCTCCTCCATGCCCTCCTTATTGGGCTTGCTATCCAGGCAGTCACTTAAAGGAGATGTTCTGCTATTGCCCTCAGGGCTACTGTCCTTGGTGAAGATGTTGATTCTTTTCCCAGAGCTCTGCATCCTGGGGTTCCCTTAAGATGCCAACATTTGAAATGTGTTTTGGAGGAAAACAAGTAACTTAAGACAATAATTTGGTTGAAATGATAACATGAGCCAAATGAAATATCCTCACTGTTATTTATGTCCCTTAAGAATTTTTCTACTTTTATAATTTTTAATTTCAAAATTTTTTCAGCCAAATGTTTTTGCCCAGTACTATTTGTAATATTGAGGATTTGGAAACAACATTTAAATTGCTGCCACATTTTCTCTATTATGAACTACACAGAGTACAATTATTTCATTGGCAGAAAATGTATTGGAAGGAAGAAAACCAGGAAAAAAGAGAAATATATCTATTCACTAACAAATTCTGTTAAAAAACAAAATAATTAAAATTTGCATAAATAGTTATAAAACTGGCTGATGATAAGCCCAAATTATTAATACAGGGAAAATATAGAATTTGAGAAATACTTATTTTGTTTTTAAGAAATCATCTCAAACTAAGACAAGTTGTTAATTCTCATCACTGCTATTTTGTTTTGAATTAGATTGCTTATAATAAAACTATTTTAAAACAAATTAACTGGAAGGAACACACTTTTCTCCGGTACTGAGTCAGTTTCTGTCACTCAAGTTTTGGAGTTACACTCCTTGGGTCCTGGTCATTTACAGAGAATCCTATGAAACAGGTCTTTACTTCAGGATCCCAGGAAGTACTGGCCAATCACTGTGGCCTATGTGATGCTGTCAGATTTTCCTTCAGGAAGCTCTTCCTAACTATTCTCCCTTCTCCTTCAAGACTTATCAGAAAACCTGGAAGTTTGATTGACTTGTATATGGGTCAGCATTGGAAGCCTCTAGGTTGAATAGCATTTTATAACTTGAGAAAACACAATTTAAAATACGTATTATAAAATAGCACTTTATAATTTTAAAAACAACAACACGTTTCCAGTTGTTTAATTCTGCCAACACACCTGTGAGGTAGTCAGAGGAAAATTAGTTTGACCATTTTACAGATGAGAAAAATGAATGTTCGAGCTGAAAGAAAACTTGAATATAATTTAAAAGTACAATTCTCTTATTTCCATGGTACATAAGATAGTCCAGACAATTTCATACACTTAAAAAACAACAACAGACATTCTATCCCCTTACTTGACTGAACGAAATCTTCCTGGGAAGCACAATATATATAAACATGTAAGGAGATATTTTATAAATATTAATCTATTGGTATCTATTGGTATGTACTGAAATGTATTACTAATTGAGCCAATGAAAACAAAGAAGCTAGCTTGCCGAATACAAAAGCTTAAAATTTGAAATTAGGAATGACAATAACTTTCTTACTCTCACCATCAAGTCATTTCTCAATTTTGTTTTGGTTTCACAATGTTTGAAATACCCACCAGGTCCGCCAGGTTTGTTTAGCTGATGTCTAAGATAGTCCAAAAAGATCCTTCTTTCCTGGTACCCCTGTCTTTGTGTAATTTCCTTCTTGTATATAAGCTGGACCTAGTGAGTTGCTTCTAATGAACAGAATACAGCAAAGGCAAGAAGTGTCACTTCTCACATCTATATATATAAAAAGCCAGTGACTATAATTCCATAACAACCAGAATGACTGGTCGCTATGACACCCACTGTAGCCAGTGAACCACCCGATCAGGGGGTGGGGCCGGCTGGCCAACCTCCTGTGCCCCTCCTCCCACCTGCCCCACCCCTGATCAGCCTCTCCCACCCGATGAGAGGACAGGGCCAGCTGGCCAACTGCCTTTGGCTGCTCCCCCCAGCCAGCTCCATCCCCAATCAGCCCCTCTCCCCTGCACTCTAATCAGGGGCAGAGCCAGCTGGCCAACCTCCCATAGCCCCTTCCCTGGCCGCTGACCCCTGATCATCCCCCCCCACTCCATTCAGGGGCAAGGTCAGATGGCCCACCACCTACAGCCCCTCCCTATGGCCAGTCCCGCCCACAATCAGCCCCCCTACCCCAATCAGGGATGGGGCCCACCGGCCAATTGCCTGCAGCCACTCCCTCCAACTGCCTGGCCCTGATTGGGCCCCAATCAGGTCGGGCCGGCCGGCCAACCTCCCACCATCTGCTCCTCCTGACAGGCCTGGCCCCAATCTGTCCTGATTTGGGCCAGGCCGGGTGGACCCTACCTGTGCACAAATTAGTGCACTGGGCCTCTAGTCTATATATATAAAAGCCTAAGCGACCATTGCAACTGAACAGACGACTGAACAGGCTGCATGGGGTGACCAGGCCAGCAGGGGGGTTAATGAAGGACGATCAAATGACTGAGCAGCAGGCTGCAAAGATGGCGGTGCCCATAACCAATAAAGAGGGAATATGCCAATTAACTGCTATGCCCTCAAAGATGGTGGCACCCACAGCCAATGAGAAGGGAATATGCTAATTGACTGCCATGCCCTCAAAGATGGCAGCACCCACAGCCACAAGATGGCCAGCAGGGGAAGGCAGTTGTGGGATCAGGCCAGCAGGGGAAGGCAGTTGGAGGTGACGGGGCCAGCAGGGGAGGACAGTTTGGGGTGATCGGGCTGGCAGGGAAGCAGTTAGGCATCAATCCGGCTGGCAGGGGTGTGGTTAGGGGGTGATCAGGCAGGCAGGCAGGTGAGAGGTTGGGAGCCAGCAGTCATGGATTGTGAGAGGGATGTCCTACTGCCGGTTTAAGTTGTACATCCCCTGAGGGGTCCCAAATTGGAGAGGGTGCAGGCTGGGCTGAGGGACAACACCCCAGTGCACAAATTTTGTGCGCTGAGCCTCTAGTAAAGGTAATAAAAGGCCTGTGACTTCTTTCATTTTCTCTTGCTCTTCTTACTTGCTTGCTCTTGGGAAGCCAGCTGCCATGTTGTGAGATGTCCATTGGAGAGACTCACATGGCAAGGAATTGAGAGAGGCTTCCAGTCAATAGTCTTTGAGGAAATGGATCTTCCCAACAGTTAGGTGAGTGAACTTGGATGCTTTAGATGATTGTAGCCCTGGCCAACACCTTGATTGCAGCCTGGGAAAGAACCAGGGAACCAGTTAAGCTGTGCAGGGATTCTTGACCTATAGAAACTGTGAAAAAACAGCTGTTGTTACTTTAAGCTACTAAATTTGGGGATAACCTGTTGTGAGGCAACTAATAACTAATACACCATGTAAACAATTGTAAAAGGCAATGGTTTTCTAACATCTCTCCTTGTAATCTCTGTAGTCTTCTGAATTAGGAAGAGAAAGCAGGCAGTTTCCCCATCAGTCAATAAGCCAACAGCATAAAGTGATGAGTATAACGTCTCTAGTATTGTAGCCTGTGTAATCAAACACATTTGAGAGTACTTGTTGCATTTGTTACAACATAAACAATAAATACAAGCTTTCAAAAAGTGAATTTTATGTAAATTGTTTGTGGACATCATGGAAGATGACAAATGTAGTGGAAGAGCCAGGTTCTAAAATTGGACTGACTTGTAGTGCCTTGGTTTGGTAGAGTTTGTAACATACTAAGAACAAAGGCTTACGAAGATAGATGGAAGAAGAGTGATCTGTTCTTTAGATGAACCCACATTTAAAATACCATCTTTCCAAAATCTTTCCTCCACCCTCTATCTTTGATTTTGACATTGATAGAGAAGCTTTCAAGAGAGCAGCATAGCTCAATCAGATGAAACAACTAATTTGAAGAAACAATACATATTGAATGGCACTGAAATGTGGTGACTGTAACAGCAATATCTTCTGCCATTTTTCTCATGAAATATTTTATCTTGTCTCCCCCCCTCCCTTTTATGTATTGAAAGTGTGTATGAGAGTGAAAACAAGAAAGTGAGTAGAACTGCCTTAGAAGTGTAAAGGGTACAGAAAAAGATAAGCCTGATGACAGGTGTATATGGAGGAAGTAGGAGCACCCAGAGGGGATTGAATCCTTCCTCCATGTGCTCAGGTCTGGGTGTCCTTGTCCACAGGATGAAAGAACACTGTCCTTCAAACCCCATGGAGTGCTTTGAATTAGTGCAGGACACTGCCTTGTTTCTTTTGCTACTTTGCTTCTCATTCTATGAAGACTAGTACAGGGAATGGCAAGGGCACCAACCCAACCTTTTGTCCTCCATTCAGCAATTGGCTGACATCCTGTTGGGCATTAGAAAAGAAATATTTGACCTTACTAATAACTTATTGTAAATTATTATATAACAAAGCTTCAGTGCAAATATCTTTCAAATAAAAAAATCTGGATAAATCAATGATAAGAAGGAAAATACAAAACTGTACATAATCACTTTTTCTTTCTTCATTTTACTTATAATATCCATGTTGTCAATGTGTTATAATTCTTGACAGCATTTCAAATCAAAGCTATTTGACTGAGAACAAAAAAAAAGCATTTACCCAAACTTTATAGATCATTTTACTCTTCAACATTTGTATTATGTAACGGAAAAACTAATGGCAAGGACTGGGAAGACCTGGTTTCTAGTTTTGGCTCAGGCAATAGTTTACCAGCTGGGTCATAAACATCAGTATGGTTTTTGCAAGGCACTCTCCTTCCTATTATGTCCAAGCAAACTTTGCAACTTCTCACCATTTCTATGGCCATTGTCTTGTCTTAGTCATGTTCACCTCCAACATGCACCACTGAAATAGCTTCCTGGAGAGTCTGCCTGCTCATCCTCACTCCTTCCAATCTGTTCCTTCCCACACAGGTATTGGAATGTATTTACGTAAATAAATTAAGACATGCCACTCCCAATTTAAAACTCCCATGGTTATGCACTGCCTGCCTTTCTCATTTCATCTCTTTCTGTCCCCATGTCTGTCCACCACATGCTTGACAGTCGGTCTTCTATTAGTTCTTAGGCCAAGCTCTTTCTTACCTCAATTTCCTTTCTTCTTATCTCTGCCTAGAATGTGCTTCACTCAGTCCATCTTCCAAATCACTCCACAGTTGGAATGGAATAAATATTAGTTAAAGTCAGTAAATAAACCCAAAGTTTAAATGACTCCTTGTCATACTTCAATTTAAATATTAAGTCCTAAGAGAAGTTTTCCCAATTATTTTAACTACAGGAACAACTCCCCCATTATTCTCACATATCCATATTTATTTTCTTTTTAGCACTTACCACACTTGTGATTATTTTTTTCTTTTCTTTTTGTTTACTTGTTGGTTGTATACCTTTTCCATCAGAATATAAGATTCCTGACAGCAGGCAACATTTCTGTCTTCTTCAGCATTATATTTTCACGTGCCTAGAACATAGGTTGATTTGTAACAAATATTTGTTGAAGAAAATGAATAAATGAATAAACCCAAATTCTACCATGTCTACCCCTACTTGAAGTCTTTCAAAGGCTGTCTGTCATAGGCTATTAGAGAAATACAAGACTGCATGTCATCTTGATGTGGCTCCTCCTTTCTTCTCCAGCATGAAAAAATTGTTTGCATTTCAAATTAAGCCATATTCTTTTTAGATTCTATTTTTTGCACACAAAGTGTTTGCCTATAATGTCAACCACTATCTCCCCTGCATAATCCCCTTGGCTAATTTTTATTTGTTCATCAAGTAGAAATTCCTCTTGGAAGCCCTCTTTGATTACCACTCTGTCCTGTGCAGCAGTTGGTAAGTCAAGTTTCCTTCTGTTGTGTCACATGTCACACTCAGGTGGGATGTTTCCCCAACTAACATATTTCTTTTTTGAGAGCCAAAATTATTTCTTATTACTCTCTCTTTGTTGCCTAGTACATAGCACATGTTCAATAAAAGCTTGTAAATAAATATTAGTGTATGGCTGAGTCACTCTTTTAGAATGGTTTAGGAGTGTAAGAGGTACCACTGATAAGGGCAATACTACAGAACTCAATCACACGCGAAATTACTCAAGTACTAAACTAAAACATACTATTACCCTGACTTTAATTAATATTTTAAGCTGCCAAAGCTTTAGGCTTTGCAAACCAGTGTCACTTAAGGTCACCCTTTCCAGAAATATTCTGTATACCTGGGGTATCTCTAAGGCTGTCCTAGTTTTGTCCTTATCAAAAAAAAAAAAAAAAAAAAGAGTAAAACCTGACTTATCTTTAGAGATCTGATTTTTAAAATGGAATTGGCCACTTAAAAGGCATAAATGCATGTCATGGTCAAGCTGAAGTCTGGGTATCATATGTAGTCTTAGATAAAAGAGTTTGGGATCTTAAAAAGTATCAGGCAAATGGAGAGGCTGATAGTCCTGTGTGCTTGTTTGTCAGGTGTGGCTAATGGCCTATTTGCATCAGAATCACCAGGGCCTCAGGAGACACGGGGGTACTGAGCAATCCTCTTGAGTGGGGACATGGACCTGCAGTTTACCTCAAGCTTAAAGTGATCTCACCTGAAGTCTCTCCCAGCCTTTGCAAAAGGGCTAAGCTAACCTTTCTTTCTCCTACCTTATAAAACAGTGGTTCTCTGCCGAAACCGGTTTGGCTCAGTGGATAGAGCGTCGGCTTGTGGACTGAGGGGTCCCGGGTTCGATTCCGGTCAGGGGCATGTACCTGGGTTGCGGGCACATCCCCAGTGGGAGATGTGCAGGAGGCGGCTGATCGATGTTTCTCTCTCATCGATGTTTCTAGCTCTCTGTCTCTCTCCCTTCCTCTCTGTAAAAAATCAATAAAATATATTTAAAACAGTGGTTCTCAACCTTGGCTGCACATTAGAATCACCTGGGAATCTTTTAAAAATCCTGATTTCTGGGCCTCATCCTCCGGAAATTGTGTTTCTTTGTTACTAATGTTGTGGCTCCACCACATAACAAACAATCAGGTCGATCTAAAGTGGAGCCACATTTATCCTAGAAAAATATTAAAAATAATACCTTATATCTGTCTATTTGTCTAATGTTTTTAAATTGTAAGATGTTGTCACTCATGGAAAACAGCAGTAAGCATGATAGAAAAATTTAAACTGTGTATTTGGAAATGAGAAATGAGTCTTATAAAGCAATGTTTCTCAAAAATCTATCCAAAAGCCACCTGAAATTTTTTTGTTTCAAATATAGGTTCCCAGAACCCTGAAAGATACACAGAGGTGGAACCCCTCCGGGCGAAACCTGGGAGTTGACATTTTTCATTAGCTCCCTGGTTGAGTCTTATGCACACTCAAGTTTGAGAAGACACACTCAGAGCATGTGGCTTTTTCATTAAAGGGTAGCAAGGCTATGGGAGGTATAATCAGGACAAGTGTCCCTGGGAGCATGTAACCAGAATATTTTGGCAAAATTGAAAAGGTAGGTTACTTAAAAAAAAAAAAAAGAAAAAGAAAAAGAATGAAACTCAAGATCCTGTATTAAATGGGCTAAAGTTTATACAGTAGAAATAAAGCACTGACTACAAAGGGTGGCCTATTTTTCCCATTGTAGAGATAGGGTGTGTGGGCACAATTACCATAATCAAAGGGTTGTTCCATCCATCACTAAATAAAAAGTGCTCTGGGACCACAGTCACCTATTATTAGAAATGTAATAGGCATATCTTGTTTTAAAGCCTACTTCTAACCTATCACCACCTGTAAAACTAGACTAAACAGATCAAATGTTAAGGCTATCTAAAAATACTCTGAGCAAAAACACAATTGCGGTTCTAATTAGAATTATCATTTAATAGGCTCTGTAGATAAGCCTGAAGAGATAAGCCCCTATCAGCGGCATTAAGTTCTGAGTGTTTATTAGACTTAGGTCTAAGCCATGTGTTTTTGGACAGTATAGAAGTTATGTTGAACATGTTTCAAAACCCAAGTAATGATTGCAATTTATTTTCATTTAGAGGATCTTCTAAGAGCAGTCATTTCAGCAGACTAAACAATGTGTTGTTTGAAGATTTCTAGCTCATGAGATATCTTAGCTATTAGTCTATGCTCTCTAACTTTTCAGATACCACTTCAGTAAGAACTCAGAGTATTTTTTATTTACTTTATTAAGGTTATTGTGTTTGTGTCATATGCTGTAGGACAATGTGGAATCTCTTGATTTGATTATATATCATAGAAGCCACTCTCTGTGCAAAAAACAAAAAGTAAATATTTTTAGATTTGGTTGACACTTCACTTTTTTTCTGTACTAACAAGGGAACCCAGAAGTATAGTTTAAAAAACATATATGCTTTTTGGTATTTACATATGAAAGTGGTCACTGATGATTTTACTTATATGTGGAATCTAAAAAACAAAACAAAACAGAAACAGACTCACAGATACAGAGAATGAACTCATGGTTTCCAGAGGGGAAGGCAATGGGAAAATGGATGAAAAAGGTGAAGGGAAACTTTAGAGGTATCTTAATTCTTTCACATCATCATCACTGCATACAAGCCCATCAAGTAGATTTGTTACTTTTCCCTCCAAATGCACTTTAATTTCTTCTTATTCTTTCTGTCTTCAATGACATCTTTGCCCAAGTCATCATCACATACCTCGTCTAATTAGTGTAAAAGCCTAAGTAGGTATCCTTATCTTTATTCTCTGCATTCACCAATACATTTCACACATGGTAGCCACAGTGATTATAAAACATAAGTTGTATCTTATGACTCCCCTGTTCAAAAGCCTTTAATGATTTTTCATTGCTCTTAGAATGAAACCTAAAATCCTTAACAATGCCTGAAAAATTCAGCAGTAGCTGGTAACTGCCTATCTGTCCAGCATGACTTCTTGCCACTCTTTCTCTTGCTTAGAGCCTTCTTTTAAGAGCTCAAAGTCTTTCCATCCTTACTGCTTCCTAGCCCAGAGCAGTTCATCCTCCCCCAAGCACAACCTGTCTGACTAACTCTATGCATCTATCATTTCCTCAAAGAGGACTTCTCCCATTCCTCTTCTATCTCAATTGAATCCCTTTCTACTCATTTGATTAATTCAGCATTCTTCTTTGCATTAGAAAATCCACAGGGTGGGGACCATGAATATTTTGTACTGCAATTCTAAACCGTGCATAGTTCAGGAAAAAGTTATAGATCAAATAAATAATTTAAAGAACAATTTCCTTTGGTATCTCAACACAAAAATTAAAAATGTGAAGAGAAATAGAAACAAGTGGGTTTCCAGTTGCTTTTATGTCAGGTTATAGTTTTCCATAGAAGAGCTACAACTGAGTAGGAGTAATGCCAGGGACCCGCTCCAAAGCTCATCATCATTAGCTCAAGAATGATTATTAAAACTACTTTTCCCTGAAAAAATGTTGGTATTTGTTCCTGAACTAATGCAGAAACAGATATTTTCTTATGGTGAAAGGTATTTTTATTAACCAAGTTATCTCCACATCCTTTTGATGCCATTGTAGTAACCTGGTTATTATATAACAGCAAAGGAGGAAAGACTAGCTATAGGCATGCCATTTATACAGCTTTGCCAAAAAAGCTGCTCTTAACACTGTCCAAGTCTGTTCTCTGCTCATTGATGGGGGAGAGGACTGGACAAAGGCAGTTTAGATGCATGCCCAGAAAGGTCTGAGAAGGTGAGGTGGAAAGGTATCTCTCTGCCTGCCAGTCACACCTGGAAAAAATTAGTGGCCAGGATGGGCATGGCCACTGCAAGTGCCCAAAACCTGAATATTTAAACTTCTCAACAAAGAAATGAACTTTCTCTGTCTCTCTCTCTGTCTCTCTCTCTGTCTCTCTCTATCTCTCTCTGTATCTCTCTCTGTCTCTCTCTCTCTCTCTCTCTCTCTCTCTCTCTCTCTCACACACACACACACACACACACACACACACACACACACACACACACCAGGCCCTCCTGGGACTCCTATTGCTGGGGGCTGCACTCCCCTGTGCTCACATGGCACACAGCCATGTGTAACACCCACAATGGATTAATAGACTGAACCTGGACTGAATATTGAATGACACCTGGCTGCAACATGGAATCAAGGCTCTGGACACTGGACTTGCTTATGGCTTTGCTCCTCTTTCAGGACTGGCTTAAGAGAAATGAGACAGTGGAAATTGAGGAATGTAACTCCACGCCCATACAATCTTCTGTGGAGGCTTCTGAAAATTCTAATTTCAGCCTCAAGAACCCCACTCCCATGAGCAACGGAGGAATCCCACTCATGTACTCCTGCAGCCGCACTTTGGAGTATATTAACAGAGTCTTAAAAAGAACAGGCTTCTTAAGGGAATTTTTTTAATATGACACAAAAGCACAAACAGCAAAAGCTTCTGCACAGTAAAAACAACAGCCAATCAAAACAATGAAAAGGCAACCAACAAAATAGGGGAAAATGTTTGCAAATCATATGTTGAAAGGTGTTAATGTTCAAAATATTTAAAGAACTCTTACAACTGAATAATGAAAAAACAATCTGATTTTAATATGGGCAAAGGAACTTAAACATTTTTCCAAAGAAGACATCCAAATGGGCCAGCAAGTACACGAAAAGTTGTTCAACATTATTAATAATTAGGGAAATGCAAACTAAAACCACGATGAAATATCACCTCATACCTGTTAGAATGGTTATCATGAAGAAGACAAGAGAACTGTGGAGAAAAGCGAACCTTTGTGTATTGTTGGTGGGAATGGAAATTGGTGTAACAACTATGGAAACAGTATAGAGTTTCCTAAGGAAAAAAAAGAGCTACTATATGATCCAGCAGTAGTCAAGGTGTAGAAACAACCCAATTGCTATCTGTCAATGGATTAATGGATAAAGATCACACACACACACACACACACACACACACACACAAATATTATTCAACTATGAGAAAGAAAAAAATTCTGCTGTTTGCTACAACATGGAAAGACATGGAAAGCATTATGCTTAGTGTGATAAGTCAGACAGAGAGAGAGACAAATCCTGTATGATATTACTTACATGTGGAATCTTAAAAGGCCAAACCCACAGAAGCAGAGTGTAGAATGGTGATTACCAGGGCTGGAGGTCGGGTGGGGGAAATAGGGAGATGTTGGACAAAGGGTACAACCTTGCAGTTAGATGGATAACTTCTGGAGATCTAATACAAAATATTGTGAATATAATCAATACTACTGCATTATATACTTCAAAGTTGCTAAGAGACTAGATCTTAAATGCTTTCACCACAAAATAAAATGATACTCTTTCACCATTTAAGATGCAGCTCCATACAGTGCTTAGGTGCCTGGGACTGCACACCAGCACTCTGTGGACAACTCCACCACCATGGAGGACTTGAAAGAGTACAGCAACATAAAGGAAATCGTGGAGGGATCCAAGATCACTGCCAGCAAGAATCATCAGGATGACAGTAAAATGTTTATTGGAGGTCTGAGCTGGGATACAAGCATGAAAGGTCTGATAATATTTGTCTCAATTTGGAGAAGTTATAGATTGCATAAATGGAACACACCTGGTCACCAGAAGATTCAGAGGATTTGGATTTGTGCTTTTCAAAGATACTGCTAATGTTCATAAGGTTTTGGAACTGAAGGAACACAAACTGGATGATAAGTTGGTAGACCCTAAAAGGGCCAAAGCTTTAAAAGGGAATAAATTTCCCCAAAAAGGATTTTGTGGGTGAATTGAGTCCAGATACTCTTGAAAAATAAATTAAAGAATATTTGGAGACTTTGGAGAAATTGAAAATATTTAACTTCTTGTGGATAATAAAAAATGAAAGAAGAAGTTTTTGTTTTACCACATACACAGATGAGGAACCATTAAAATTGTATTAGAAGGTAGATATCAGTGTGGCTCAGTTGGTTGGCCATAGTCTTGTGCACCAAAAAGTTGCTGGTTCAATTCCAAGTTAGGGCACATGCTTGGGTTGTGGGCTCAATCCTCCATCCCGGGTAGGGGATGTGCAGGAGGCAGCCGATGGATGTATCACTCTTACATCAATGTTTCTCTCTACCTCTCCCTTTCCCTCTCTCTCAAAATCAATAAAAATATATTTTTTAAAGTTACATAAGCCAAAGGCATAAAGGCAGAACATAAAGGAGGAAGAGGTGCTGCAGATGGTGGACGAGGTGGTACTAGAGGTTGTGGCCAAGATCAGGGCCAAAAGTAGAATCAATGATTAAATAGTTATTATGATCAAGTATATGGAGATACCAATAATGCCTATGGTGGTGATCAAAACTATAGTGGCTATGGCAGTTGTAATTGTACTCAGCATAACTATGGGAACTATGGATATTGACAAAGATACACAAACTACAGTGGTCAACCGAGCACTTTGGCAAGGTGTCTCGAGGGGGTGGCAATCATTAAAACAATTATCAGTCATACTAAAGGCAGACATTGGAGAAAGCAGCTGGAACTTCATTGTAGGCTATGTGTCACCCAGACCACATCTATCTCTGAGGCTTGGACATTTTGGGCAGAGCACAAGGCATACACAGAAAACGCTGTACTGTGGTATGGTCTCTTCCAACTTCATGATTTCATGTATCAGTGTAAAGATTAAAGTGGTAAGCTTCAAAAAAGTGAAATGATAATTATGTGACATGATGGAGATGTTAGCTAACTCTGGTGGCAATCAAATGGTACAACCATTGTAGACACAAGTATGGAGTTACCTCAAAAAATTAAAAATGGGGAAGGCCAGCAGTGGGGCAGTGTTGGGTGGGGGGTGGGGCTGCCAAAAAAGAAAAAAAATGGGAGACATCTGTAATCCTGTCAATAATAAAAATAATTAAAAATGGAACTGCCTTATGACAGTGATTCCACCTCTGAGTATTTATCTGAAGAAACCTGAAGCTCTCCCAAGTTTTTTATTTGACAAAATACTTAGCACTCTTATTTCATGGAATGTGTCCATTCAAACAATTATGAAGACTTACTATTTAAGAACAAATGAATTACAATTGCAGTGATCTTGGAAAGGAAGATGGGAAAGAGGAAAAGGAGATAAGTAGGAAAGGTAATTGTTCTTTATCAAGATGTAAATAGATAGGCCATTTTTAAATATTCCATAAATGGATCTAACTGTTATTCAATATCAATTAAAAATCAACTCTTATTTCTGGGTAACATAAACCAGGAAGTTCCCACGATAGTAAGCCACTGTACATTTTCTTCACATTACATTTCTTAGAACAAATCCAGGTACATCATAGGTACTTGATAACCTTTGCTGTGCATGTTAATTAGCAAATGAAGTAATTGTAAGGTTTCAAATTGCATGCCCTAGTTTTAAAAAATTATTATAGAAAAGATAATATAAAAGTAACCTATACTATGAATTTAAAATGTGCCATTTTATATTTGCTTTAAGTTTTTGTTAAATAAAACATTATCAAAGTTGAAGTTCTTTACATTACCCTTTTCAGTTTCAACGCTCTTCCACTTTCAGAGGCAATGCTGGATATTTGATGTCAAAGAGGAAGTGTGGTCAGAGGGGCTTCTGTTGACTATAATCAAATCTAATAAAAGGGAAACATGCAAATTGACTGCACTTTCGCTACACCCCAAGTCACGCCCACCAGCCAATCAGAGCAACTATATGCAAATTAACCCAACCAAGATGGCCGCCGGCAGCCACGGAGCTGGAGCAAGCAGGAGGCTTGGTTGCCCTGGCGATGGAGTAAGCCAAGCTTCCTGCCCGCCCTGGCTGGCTGTGGCCTCCACTAAAGGCAACGAAGTTTCAATTATAGAAGATAAATAAACCCCAGATAACTGCTTCCAGCCAGCCTCCACTGGGAGTTTGGGTGGCTGGGGGCTGTGGCCAGCCTGAAAACAGCCATCAGCCCCTCACCTAGGATGGCCATAGACTCATGGGGTGAGGGTTCCTGCTGGGTGGCTTGGTCAGCCTGCAAACAGCCATCAGCCCCTCACCCAGACTGGCCAGGTACCCCAGCAGGACCCCCCACCTTGAAGGGGGTGTGGCCAGCCTGAAAATGGCCCTCAGCCCCTCACCCAGGCATCCCAGTGGGGACCCCCACCCTGAAGGGGCTGTGGCCAGCATGCTAACAGCCATCAGCCACTCACCCAGGCTGTCCAGGCACCCCAGCAGGATCCCACCTCCCTGAAGGGGGTGTGACCAACCTGAAAACAGCCCTCAGGCCCTCACCCAGGCTCTCCAGGCACCCCAGTGGGACCCCCACCCTGATCCGGGACACCCTTCAGGGCAAACCAGCCAGCCCCCACCCATGCACCAGGCATATAATAAAAGGGTAGTATGCAAATTGACCCTAACAGCAGAACGACTGGGAATGACGGGTCACTATGACACACACTGATTACCAGGGTGCAGACTCTCAATGCAGGAGCTGTCCCCTGGTGGTCAGTGCACTCCCACAGAGAGAGCTCTGCTCAGCCACAAGCTGGGCTGCCAGCTGCCAGCAGCGCTTAGGAGTCTGACTGCAGCTTAGGCCTGCTCTCCACTGGCAAGTGGACATCACCCAAGGGCTTCCGGCCTGCCAGAGGGATGTCTGACTGCCAGCTTAGGCCTGATCCCCTGGGGAGCAGGCCTAAGCCAGAAGGTGGACATCCCCCGAGGGGTCCCAGACTGCGATAGGGCACAGGCTGGGCTGAGGGACTCCCCCGAGTGCACAAATTTTTGTGCACAGGGCCTCTAGTCCTATATAATAAAGAGGTAATATGCAAATTGACCGTCACTCTAACACTCAAGATGGCCGCCCCCATGTGGTCAAAGACGGCCCTCCCCCTGTGGACACAAGATGGCCACAGGTGGGGGGCAGTTGGGGGAGATCAGGCCTATAGGGGTGGGCAGTTAGGAGTTACTGGGCCGGCAGAGGAGGGCAGTTGGGGTAAACCAGGCCTACAGGGGAGGACAGTTGGAGGGAACCAGGCCTGCAGGGGAGGTATTAAAGAGCTCTCTCTCTCTTTTTAATCTTTATTGTTGAAAGTATTATATGTGTCCCCTTTTCCCCCATCAGCCCCTTCTAGCTCACCCTACCCCCGACTCCAGGCCCTCACCACCCCACTATCTGTTTCCATGGGTTTTGCATATATGCATACAAGGTCTTTGCTTGATTACCTCTCACTCACCCACCTTCCCCCACCTTCTTCCTAGATTCCACACACTGTTCCATTCTTATATGTCTCTGGACCCACTCCATTCATTGGTTCACTTTGTTAATTGGATTCCACATATGAGTGACATCACGTGATAATTGTCTTTTTCTGACTGACTTATTTTACTTAGCATGATACTCTCCAGGTCCCTCCATGCTGTCTCAAAGAGTAAGAGATTCTTCAGTTTTACTGCTGCATAGAATTCCATGGTATAAATTTACCACAGCTTTTTTATGCACTCATCTTCTGATGGACACTTGTATCATATTTGGCAATGATACATCTGATAAAAGGTTAATATCTAAAATATATAAGGAACTCATTCAACTTAACAAAAAGAAGACAAATAATTCAATAAAAAATGGGCAAATGACCTAAATAGACACTTCTTCAAAGTGGACATACAGATGACAAAGAGACATATGAAAAAATGCCCCAAATCACTGATCATCAGAGAGATGCAAATTAAAACGACAATGAGGTATCACCTCACACCTGTCAGAATGGCTACCATCAACAAATTAACAAATGACAAGTACTGACGAGGATGTGGAGAGAAGGGAACCTTAGTACACTGCTGGTGAGAAGACAGACTGGTGCAGCCACTATGGAAAACAGTATGGCGTTTCATCAATAAATTAAATATGGAACTGCCATTTGACCAAGTGATCCCACTTCTAGAAATATATCCTAAAAATTCTGAAACACCAGTCAAAAAGAATGTATGCACCCCATGTACATAGCAGCACAATTTATAATAGTTAAGATCAGGGCTCTCTTTTGAGACCACATAATTCCTTCTGTATTCAGACTCATATGTTCATAGTTTTCATGGTGAAGACCAAGGAAGCAATAATCAACAAGGCATAAATGACTGAAAGTAAGAGGTCTCTTGAGCTTTTTTGCCATTATTTTAAATTCAACAGCAAGAATGGTATTCTGCATGTGTTGTCACCATGGTTATGAATAAGTTAATACATTAATAAATTAGTCTTTGATTTTTCATATCATTTCAAAATTTGTCTCATTTATAAATACATCAACTGATGTGGTCATATTATGGAAACAAAATATTCTCTTTATAATCTATTTTGGAACTTTGAATGGCAATGTGATAGAAACAAAAACTGAACAATAGAAATGAGGGGCCTGAATCCTGGCTGAATTTAGAGTACCACTTTCGCTTTTTGCTGTGATGTTTTCCCTATGAAGAATATGTTATATGGGAAATACTATAGATTAAATAACAGATTTCAGCTGCCTATCTAATGCATTTAGTAACTGAATATGAAAAGGAAGTGGATTTCTATGGAATTCATTCACTCCAATGTTCTGCTCTCCAATAAAGATGGGCTTGTAATTTCAATTTCATAAAAATACAGTTGGAAGCTCTGGACACAGGACATCTTCTCTGAAACACAGTTCAGTGCATCTCTTTTTTTAAAAAAATATATATGTTTTTATTGATTTCAGGGAGACGAAGGGAAAAGAAGAGAGATAGAAACATCAGCCAACGATGAAGGAGACACATCAATTGGCTACCTCCTATATGCCCCCTACTGGGGATCAAGCCTGAAACTCGGCCATGTGCCCTGATTGGGAATCAAACTAGTGGCCTCATAGTTCATGGGTCGATGCTCAACCACTGAGCCACATCAGCCTGGCAAGTGCATCTTTAGTAAAGTCCTTTCTCAGTATCCTCTTTAATCATTAGTAGTATAAGGAACAAGTAATTTTTGCCCAAGTTCCTATTTTGAAGTTTTAGTTCTTACCTTGGCAAGCTTATATTCCATGTTAAGGGTCCACTCCTCTGAGCATCCCACTCCCATGTAATCACCTCAGAGAAGGCTTGTGCCTGTAAATGACAAGATATATTGGGGTAAATTGGAAACCACATTAAAAGAAAAAAAGATGCAACATAGTCTCCACCTACCAGACAGGTTCTGCTCCATCAGAATGAAAAACAATGGAGAGAATAAAGATCATTCAGTTGAACATGATCCCTTTTGAGCAATCTCTAATCAGTTCATGGACGACCCCCTTCTATCATCTGTCTTCATCTGTGCAGCTCTGAGCACAGTATTAAGAATATTTTGACAAGGGTGTCATTTTAATCTGAATGTCTCAAGATGATTAGGGGAGAAAAAGTTTTCTTTTGCCTTCAACTCCAAAATAAAAATGATCTGAGAAAGAGAAAAACGTTTTCCCAGGAGATCTACTTTTGATGCCATTTTATAAGACTGCCCTGTTCATGGAGATAATTTCAGGGTAAGGGAGAGGGTGTGGCATTTGCCATCATTCATTAGGGAAGATCTGTCAAGCCAATGGAAGCAAATTTCTCCTCACTTATGAAAATGTCAAGGGAAACAACTTCGGAATTGTAGTTGGAAGTTTGATTAAGGCTCTATCCCATATTATGTATGTGATGTTGCACACGTATTTAACATCTAGGAGTCTATTTTTATGTGTAGAGATAATACATAAATTAGGGTAATATGGATACTAAAGGAGGTAATGTGTAAGGAAATGCTTCTTGCATTACTGACTTATATGGGCGGACAATAACTTGTGAAGTGAATAAAGACAGAGGGTAACATCTGCAATAGTGGGAGCTCAACCTTGGGTTATCATTAGGGTGAGAGGCAATCCCTAGATGTCAGTAACATGCATTCATCTCTATATTCCATATATGCCCCAGATGTGCATATCTATCTCCCAAGCCAGGTAGGCCTTGAGGTTGAGTGGAGGGGGAAGACTTCATTAGGACCTCTACTCATGCTTTCTCTTTGTGTGCTTTCCCCTTTGAGGCCTCCCACTTCCACGGCTGCAGCACTGAGCTCCTACAGCATTTGCTTGCAGATGACACAGGCTTTCCTTAATCATAATTACCTTGGAAACTCTTTGTCAACGTGTTTCTACTCCCAAGAGTTCTTGTTGTATGCATTTTGGTTGACATGTCTCTTATATTGCATCTACAGGTTCTCTATTGCAATATATTTGTTAAAGAAACTGTGTTATTTGTTCTATAGAGCTTCCTATATTCTATATTTAGCTACTTGCATCCCCGTTTTTTTAAACCTTTCCTGTATCTTGTGTATTTCCTATAAATTAGTAGCTAGATCCAGAGACTTATTAGATTCAGGTAAGATGTTTTGTTACGAATACTTTACAGATGATGCTGTGTTCTTTCTGCTGCATCTTTAAGAGACATATATTCTGTGGTTGTTTCTCCTTTTGGTACATTGAGATTGATCAGTGGGATGGAGCATTGTCAGCCTGATTCATTCTTCATAAAGTTTATCTAATGACTTTAAAAGTCACTAATTGTTGCTACTAGACTCATTATTTCATTAAGATTTTCAAAACACTAATATTGTAATTCTAGCATTTCTTTTTTATTTATTGGCTGGAATTATTTTATAAGTAAAAACTTATATTCATCAAGCATTTGATTACTTTTAGGTACAACAAAGATAGGAAAGACTATATAAATGTTTACAAGTTTCACTTTACCAGTTTTCAGAATAATGAGTTAAGTTTCCTAATATTCTTCAAAGGTGACCAGTGGCATTACAATTATTATTTCTCAGTGGAATTATGAATGTATAGATTTTCACATATTTAATGTTTCAATTCATTACTCTCCTTTTTTTAAAAAATATATTTTATTGATTTTTTACAGAGAGGAAGGGAGAGAGATAGAGAGTTAGAAACATCGATGAGAGAGAAACATCGATCAGCTGCCTCCTGCACATCCCCCACTGGGGATGTGCCCGCAACCCAGGCACATGCCCTTGACTGGAATCGAACCTGGGACCTTTCAGTCCGCAGGCTGACGCTCTACCCACTGAGCCAAACTGGTTTCGGCTCATTACTCTCCTTTAACAAAAAATATATGTTTTTATTTATTTCAGAGAGAAAGGGAGAGGGAGAGGGAGAGAGAGAAAGAAACATTAATGATGGCAGAGAATCATCAATATGCTGCCTCCTACACACCCACCACTAGGGATCAAGCCCGAAACCCAGGTATGTGTTCTGACCAGGAATTGAACCTTGGCCTCTTGGTTAATAGGCTGACACTCAACCTCTGAGCCACACTGGCTGGGCCAGTAAAACATTTTAAAAGGGAGCAAAGGACCATATATTTCTCAGGCAAAATAAATAGTCTAGGAAAACATTGAGTTGATATCATGGAGTAGAGATACAATAAATATTTTTAAAAATTATTTCATAGACGATAACTGTAGTGGGATCTGGAACAGAAAATAGGCATTGGGTAAAACTAAGGAAATATGAATAATATTTGGACTTCAGTTAATAGTGATGTATGATGTAATGGTTTATTAATTGTGACAAAAGTTCCATCCTAATGTAAGATGTTAATTATAAGGGAAACTTGGTACAGGGTATATGGGAACTTTCTGTGCTATCTTCACAACTATTCTGTATAACTAAAATTATTCTAAAATAAAAACTTTATTAAAAATAATTTCAAGAATAAAATAAACAATAATTTTGTATGCATAGAAGGTGTTAAAAGACAAAGGGAGGTTGAACAATAAAAGGTATTACTCATTAATATTCCATGCAGATTTACAGAAGTTATCACGTTTATCTAGAAATGGCATGGTGGAACTAGAGCATTTCACGTGGGGATAGAAATTGTACTGACCCCAGAAACACCACTATATCCTTGCTCATTTACTAATAACCCTGAGAAACTTTCTGTGGATGAAAATGTATATACTGGTAATTCCAAGTTTTTAAAGAGCTATGGGCTGGGAACCAAATAATACTCTTGGACTCTATTCTTTCAGTATCCTAAAATTAGCCCATTGGAATGAACCATTTTAATTAGCTATTTGAAATAGAAAGTCTATCTCTAAAAAAAATGTCCTGTTTTATTCAAGTTTTTTAAAATGAGACTTTTGATTTTTTTTTACCGTTTCCATTAACAATTTTTAACACAGACACAGAAGTAGTTAGAACAGTATAACAAACACCTATGTGTCCATTACCCAACTTCATTAGTTATTAAAACTCACAAGCTTGTTTTAACTATCTCCTCCACAACCCCCCATCGTCCCCCTAGAATAACATTAAAGCAACTCTCTGTTATCAGAGTCATTTTGTTAGGAGTGGAAAACGGCACCAGGTAGGTGTCAACCTCAGTTCAGCAGTCTCAGTTCTTGAGTTCTGACTAAGAAAAGAATTCAGAGCCAAGACTCAAATTATAAGAGAACGTTTATTTAGAAAGTCACAGAGGTAGAAGAAATGAGCCATGGAAGAAATGGGCAAAAGGGGGAGGAGAGGTTTGGGTGTGCTCTGGAGGAGAGGGAGAGGGAGAGAGAGAGGGAGAGAGAGAGGGAGAGGGAGAGGGAGAGGGAGAGGGAGAGGGAGAGGGAGAGGGAGAGGGAGAGGGAGAGGGAGAGGGAGAGGGAGAGGGAGAGGGAGAGGGAGAGGGAGAGGGAGAGGGAGAGGGAGAGGGAGAGGGAGAGGGAGAGGAGAGGAGCCCTGGGGAAATAAGTGGGTGGGGAAAGGTGTAGGCATGCTCCATAGAAAGAGCGGAGTTGGGTCTTCCATCCTGAGGACTTTTATCTGAAGAGGGTCTCAAAAGAATATTCATCAGTTTTGCTGTGTGTCTCCTCAGAGTCGTGGTCTCCACTGATTGGCAGTGCCAGGGCAAGGGATCATTAGTCACTGCATCTGGTCTTGATGTCAGCCATGGTGTCACCTGGCCTGGTTTTGCAGCTTTTCTGGCCTGGAGCTGAAACATAGCTGAAGCCCAGATGTCACCTCAAGGAGCTAATGCTTAAGAGAGTGGTCTGCAAAAGTGTAGTTTTGCCTGTTGCAATGGGGGCTCTCCGCCCTGGTGACCCTCTGCACCTGGCCTATGGTTCCTATTCTGTTCATGACTGTCTAACTGCCTACTACAGTATGATTTTTAAATACACTGACATTTTAAGCATTCTTCTGTAAAGATTTACAGAACATCTATTTGTGAGCAACTGTTTTAGGAGGTAAACATGGAAATGAGTCAGATATGGATTTCACTTGAAAGAAGCAACTTGGTTTAGTAAGGGAACTAAGACAAACAGAAACACCTGTTTACCATACTATGGGTCTTAAAACTATCCTAGAGGCATAGACAGAATGCTAAAGGATTCGAGCTGAGTTGAGAACTTCAGCTAGAAGAGCTGAGAGAAACTTTGTAGTGGCCACTGATTGTGACTCAGACTATAAATACTGACCAGAATCACACACAGCAGAAAGAGGGGTGAGGGAGAGCTACCTGTTGCCCCTAGCCAATGTTGACCCCCTACGCCTTCAAATACACACATAGGGGAAGGTACATCTCGGAAGACAACAGTTTCTCCAAAAAATAAACCCACTATACTGGCCCAAATATTAGAAACAACTTCAGTCTAATTTTTTGAAATAGAATATAGAAAAGTTTAGGTTTTCCATGAACCTAACAGAATGGGGATGCTGAAAGAAATTAAATGATTATAAGAAGTCAAGATAATTCTAGTTCTTGTAGCCCTGAGTTTTATATATCTATATCTATATCTATATCTCTATCTCTATATCTATCTATATCTATATCTATCTATATCTATATCTATATCTATATCTATATCTATATCTATATCTATCTATCTATCTATCTATCTATCTATCTATCTATCTATGTATCATCTGCTCTGAGTATTAAAAGATGTTGGAGTAAGAATAGATAACTTTAAACTTGAGTTTTGACTTAGATGTTGTAAAGTGTGTGAGAATGAAGAGTACAGCGATAGAGCAAACCTTAGAAAGGATGAAAACCACTTCTTCAGGAGTCTGTGTTGAGATATAAAAGAAAACTAGGGATGAGAAAGAAAGAAATGATGATTATGATTACTTTTTTTCAGTGAAATGAAATCAAGATCATGTGCCAACTATGGGAGTCATTGAATTAGACCCAAATAAATCATCCAGTGATGGTGATTGCAGTGGTGCTCTCTGTACATCCTAGGTTTCCCATATCATTTCTAGCCAACTAGCAATTAGGTGAGACCACGTGGCTAGTCCTGGCCCGTGGTATATGAGCATTAATGGCTTGTGTTGCTTCCATGATGAGGAGCTAGAAAACTGGGTTCCAACCTCGACCTTCTCTTCCCCTACCACAGCAACCCTGGGAACCACATGGTGAGATGGTGGCATCACAAGACGGCAAAAACTGGATGCCAAATTATTGTATGCAGAGGAGCGCCCAGCCAACAGGTCTTGGCCATCACAGAACTGAGATATGATCTTTTATTCTGACATCTTGAGGTTTATTTGCTAGTATAGCATAACATGGCTATCCTCACTAGAGCCACACTCAATGTCCAACTGAAGTTCATGTAAATTTATAGAAAGCACTTGTGCCGAAACCAGTTTGGCTCAGTGGATAGAGCGTCGGCCTGCGGACTGAAGGGTCCCAGGTTCGATTCCGGTCAAGGGCATGTACCTGGGTTGCGGGCACATCCCCAGTGGGAGATGTGCAGGAGGCAGCTGATCGATGTTTCTCTCTCATCGATGTTTCTAACTCTCTGTCTCTCTCCCTCTCTCTCTGTAAAAAATCAATAAAATATATTTAAAAAAAAGAAAAAAAAGAAAGCACTTGTGGTTTTCTCTAATGCATGTCTGCTGGAACTCTGCAATTAGATCTAAGAACAGAGATCATGTCTCACACTCCCCTCAGAGGACGTAACAATAGTGTTTTACAAGATTCACTGAATGTGAAAATGAATTGAAGAAAGCCTTGGAGATTGAACTTTTGGAATTCTCATGCTTCAAAAAGAGTAAGGGAAAAAATTAGATGCTTCAGTTAGAAAAATAAGGCAGTGGTTAAAGAAATCACTCTGGGAAGAGTGTTTGAATTTTCAGGGTCATCAAACTCATTGTGTTTAATAACAATGATACAATTATGTAGAATGAGTTCCCACAGGCAAACTTCAGTTTAAGTGCCAGGACACTAACTCAGATACCATGATAATTTAAAAATTATACTTACTTTTCAGTTGTTCCCCCAATATTTTGATCAACTATAAAGTTTCAAAGCAATGAGAGATGTGAGTCCTGGATATGGTAGAGTCTCAGGGAATATTTCAAAAACAACAAAATCATTATAGAATCAAGACATTTTAGAGATAATTTTCAGGTATCATAAACCTTTATACTTAGAAAAATAAAACAAATCCTGCCAATAACACTGATGTTAGGTGAGCAGGTTTCCCATGTTAAGTTTCTACAAAAATTAAGGGAAAGGGCATGGTAGAAATATAAGAAACAGCCTAAGAAATCATGATAGAGAATACAATTTCATAATGCTTTGATAAAAATAGCAGGCTAGTACTTAAAAGCATGAACTAGAATAAACCCCAAATTCTTATTACAGATAATAATTAACATTTGTAAAGGATTTTGTAATAGAAGGTATGTTCCTACAAATTGTGCCATTTATTAATTTTTAAAAAATTATCTTTATTATCAAGAGCATTACAGATGTTCCCATATTTTCCCCATTGATCCCTTCAAGCTGGCCTCCACCGCCCTGCAGGACATCACCACCCTATTGCCTGTGCCATGGGTTATGAATGTATGTATACAAGTTCTTCTGTTTATCTCTTCTCACCCACCCACCCACCATGCCCATGTTCTCTCTGAGATTCCACAGTCTATTCCATGCTTCTATGTCTCTGGATCTATTTTGATCACCAGTTTATTTTGTTCATTAGATTCCACATATGAGTGAGATCATGTAATACCTGTCTTTCTCTGACTGGGTTAATACTTTCCAGGTCCTTCATGCTGTCTCAACGAGTAAGAGATCCTTCTTTTTTGTAGCTGCATAACATTCCATAGTGTAAGTGTACTACAGCATTTTAGCCACTAATCTAATTCTGGGCTGTTTCCAAATCTTAGCTATTGTAAATTGTGCTGCTATGAACATAGGGGTGCATACATTCTTTCTGATTGGTGTTTCAGGTTTCTTAGGATATATTCCTAGAAATTGGATCCCTCGGTGAAAGGCCAATTCCATATTTAATTTTTGAAGAAATTCCATACAGTTTTCCATAATGGCTGTACCAGTCGGCATTCCCACCAGTCGTGTACTAAGGTTGCCTTTTCTCAACATCCTTTCCAGAACTTGTCATTTATTGATTTGTTGATGGTAACTATTTTGACAGGTGTGAGATGGTACCTCATTGTTGTTTTAATTTGCATCTCTCTGATGATTAGTGATTTTGAGCATTTCTTCATATGTCTCTTGGCCATCTGTATGTCTATTTGGAGATGTGCCTATTTTAGCTTTTTGCCCATTTTTAAAATTAGATTGCTTGTCTTCCTTTTGTTAAGTTGTATGAGTTCCCTGTAAATGTGGGAGATTAAACCCTTATCAGAGATAAATTGGCACATATGTTCTCCCATGAAGTAGGCTTTCTTGTTGTTTTGTTGGTGGTTTCTCTTGCTGTGCAGAGCTTTTTATTATTATGTAGTCCTATTTGTTTAATTTCTCCTTAATTTCCATTGCCCTAGGAGCTGCATTGGTAAAGATATTAACATGACAAATGTCTGCTATTTTAGTGCCTATGGCTTCTTCTAAGATTTTTATGGCTTTCCATCTTACGTTTAAGTTGTTTATCCATTTTGAGTTTATTTTTGTGTATGGTGTAAATTGATGATCTAGTTTCATTTTTTTTTTTGCATGTATCTGTCCAATTTTCCCAAAACCATTTATTGAAGAGAGTGTCTTGAGTCCATTGTATGCTCTTGCCTCCTTTGTCAAATATTAATTGAGCATAATGGCTTGTGTCAATTTTTGTTCCACTGGTCTATATGTCTGCTCTAGTGCCAGTACCAGGCAGTTTTGAGAACAGTGGCTTTGAAGTATAGCTTGATATCTGGTATTGTGATCCCTCCAACATTGTTCTTCTTTCTCAAGATTGCTGCAGGTATTCGGGGTCTTATTTTTTTTTTTTATTCCAGATGAACTTTTGGAGAGTCTGTTCTCGATCTTTGAAGTATGCCATTAGTATTTTAATGGAGATTGCATTGAATTTATAGATTGCTTTGGGTAGTATGGTCATTTTAATGATGTTGATTCTACCAATCTATGAACATGGTATATTCTTTCATTATTTCATGTCTTTCTCTATCTCTTTTTTCAGCGTCCTGAAATTTTCTGAGTACAGGTCGTTATCTCCTTGGCTAAATTTATTCCTAGGTATCTTAATTTTTTTGTTGCAATGGTAAATGGGATTGCTTTTTTAGTTTCTCTTTCTGTGAGTTCATTATTGGTGTACAGAAAAACCATAGACTTCTGGGTGTCAATTTTGTATCCTGCTACATTGCTGAATTCATTTATTAAGTCAAATAGTTTTTTTATGGAATCTTTGGGGTTTTCTATGTACAGTGTCATGTCATCTGTGAATAAGGACAGCTTTACTTCTTTTCCAATTTGGATGCCTTTTATTTCTTCTTCTTGTCTGATCACAATGGCTAGTACTCCCAGTACTATATCAAACAGGAGTGGTGAGAGTGGGCTTCCCCTTCTTGTTCCTGTTCTTAGGGGAAATGGTTTTAGTTTTTGCCCATTGAGTATGATGTTGGCTGTGGGTTTGTCATATGTTGCTTTTATTATGTTAAAGTATGATCCTTCTATTTCCACCTTGCTGAGAGTTTTTATCAAGAAAGGGTGTTGGATTTTATCAAATGCTTTTTCTGCATCAATTGATGTGATTATATGGTTTTTATCTCTCAGTTTGTTTATGTGGTGTATCACGTTTATTGATTTGTGGATATTGTACCATCCTTGCATCCCCAGAATAAATTCCACTTGGTCATGGTGTATGATCTTTCTAATGTAATGCTAGAATCAATTTGCTGAATTTTGTTGAGGATTTTGGCATCTATGTTCATGAGGGATATTGGCCTTTAATTCTCTTTCTTTGTATTGTTTTTATCTGGTTTTGGCATTAGGGTAATGCTGGCTTCATAGAAAGAGTTTGGAAGTGTTCTTTCCTCTTGAATTTTTTGAAATACTCTGAGGAAGATAGATTTTATTTCTTCTTTGAATGTTTGATACAACTCCCCTGTAAAGCCATCTAGTCCAGGGCTTTTGTTTGTTGAAAATTTTTTTGATTACTGCTTCAATTTCCTCCATAGTTATAGGCCTATTAAGATTTTTTTGATTCCTCCTGGTTGAGTTTTGGAAGGTCATATTTTTTCTAGGAATATATCCATTACTTCTAGGTTGACCAGTTTGTTGGAATAGAGTTGCTCATAGTATATTTTTACAATTCTTCATATTTCTGTGGGGTCTGTTGTTATTTTTCCTCCTTTGTTTCTGATTTTGTTTATATGGGTCCTCTCTCTTTGCTTCTTGGTAAGCCTGGCTAGAGGTTCATCAATCTTGTTCTTCCTTTCAAAGAACCATCTCTTGGTTTCATTGATTTTTTCTTTTTGTCTCTAGGTCATTTATTTTCACTCTGATCTTTATTATTTCCTCCCTTCTGCTCACTCTGGGCTTTTCTTGTTGCTCTCTTTCTAATTCTACAAGTTGCAGAGTTAGATAGTTTATTACCAGTTTTCCTTATTTTTTGAGGTAGGTCTTTAATACTATAAACTTCCCTCTCAGGACTGCTTTCACTGTGTCCCATAGATTTTGGGTTGTTGTGTTTTCATTGTTGTTTGTTTCCAGGATGCTTTTTTAAAAATTTATTCCTTGATGTCTTTGGTAACCCACTCATTGTTTGATAGTATGCTATTCAGCCTCCACGTGTTGGAATTTTTGTGATTGTTTTTATTGTAGTTGATTTCTAATTTTATGCCATTGTGGTCTGAGAAGATGCTTGATAAGATATCAATCTTCTTGACTTTGGAGAGACTTTGCCTGTGTCCCAGTATATGGTCTATCTTTGAAAATGTCCCATGTGCACTTGAGAAGAATGTATATTCTGTAGTTTTGGGGTGGAATTTTCTAAAGATGTCAATTAAGTCCATCTGATCTAGTGAGTTATTTAGGATTGCTGTTTCTTTGCTAATTTTTTGTCTAGAGGATTTATCTAGGGATGTTAATGGGGTATTAAAGTCTTCTATTATGATCGTATTGCTGTCAATCTCCTCCCTGATATCTTCCAGCAGTTTTTCTATGCATTTGAGTGCTCCTGCATTGGGTACATATATGCTTACCAGAGTTATACCTTCTTATTGTATAGATACCTTTAGAATTATGAAGTGGCCTTACTTGTCTCTTGTCATAATCTTCACTTTGAGGTCTTTTTTTTTTTTCAGATATAAGTATTACTACCCCAGCTTTTTTTTTTTTTTTTTCATTTCCATTTGCCTGATAGATTTTTTTCCTTCCTTTCACTTTCAGTCTGTGTGAGTCCCTTGTTCTGAGGTGGGTCTCCTGTAGACAGCATATATATGGGTCATATTTTCTTACCCATTCGGTCACTCAATGTCTTTGATTGGAGCATTTAATCCATTTACATTTAAAGTTATTATTGACAGGTACTTGTTTGTAGCCATTTCTGTACTTTATACCTGTGTTCCTTCCTCTCTGTCTATTTCTTCCTTTTAGAGCATTCCCTTTAGAATTTCCTGCATTGCTGGCTTGGTAGTGATAAACTTCCTTAGCATTTTTTTTTTTTTTGTCTGTGAAGCTCCTGGTTTTCCCTTCAATTTTGATTGATAGTCTTGCTGGATAGAGTATTCTTGGATTCAGTCCTTTTGTTTGCATCACCTTGTATACTTCATTCCATTCCCTTCTAGCTTGGTGTGTTTCTGTTGAGAAATCATTTGATAATCTGATGGGGGATCCTTTGTAGGTAACTCTATCTCTCTCTTGCAGCCTTTAAGATTCCCTCTTTGTTGTTAACATTTGCCATTGTAATTATGACATGTCTTGGTGTGGGTCTTTTGGGTTTATCTTGCTTGGGACTCTGTGTACTTGTGTGACTTTTTTCTTTCCCATATCATGTAAGTTTTCTGTCATTATTTCTTCAAATAGATTCTCTAATCCTTGCTGCTCTTCTTATCCTTCTGGCACCCCTATTATATGTATGTTACTTTGTTTCCTGTTGTTCCAAAGCTCCCTTAGGCTCTCCTCCTGTGCTTTAATATTTTCCCCCATTGATGTTCAGATTGGATTTGTTTCTCTACCTTATCTTCTAACTCACTAATTTGGTCCTCCGCTTCTTCTAGTCTACTATTGAAAACGTCCATAATATTTTTTATTGTAGTTATACCACTTTTCATTTCTTTCTGATTTTTGGATAGGTTGTTGATTTTCTTGTCCATCCAGTTTATGAACTGTATGACCATTACTCTGAATTCTTTTTCTGTCATATTGCATGCCTCCATTTCACTTACTTCCTTTCTTGGCGATTCCTTTTCTTCTTTTCTCTGGGGATTGTTTCATTGTCTCCCCATTCTAACTATCACCAGAAGGTCCAAATACCGAGTTGCAGGGGTCTGAGCTATGTGCATTGGGAATATCACGCCACCCATGTGTCACTGAAGCTCTGACACCAAGACCTGTGGCTGCCATGGGTCAGTGGGTGCCACGCGCACCCAGAATCAGAGTCACCAGCACTCAGTGCAGCCTCATGCATGCACCTAGAATCAGGGACCCCACATGCACTGCCCTGAAAAAAGTCCCTGTGGGCTTGTGCCAAAAGTCAGAGTCCCCTAGTGCATGCCAGGAGTCAGAGTCCTTGTGTGCATGCTCCAAGAATTGAGTATCGGAGTCTCTGTGGCTTGGTGCTGCCTCACACCAAGATTCAGCATCCTTGTGTGCGTGTGCATTGAGAATTGGAGTAACTGGCACTCAGCGTGCCTGCACTCAGAATCAGGGATCCCGTGCGCACACGATGAGATACAGAGTCCTGGTGTGTACACACAGAAAGTCAAGTCACTGGTGCTCAGTGCTTTTTGGGGGGGTGGTGGGCTCAGGAGGCCTGCACACTGGAAAGACACGATTGTGGTGTGCAATGGTTGGCAGCTGTGGATTGGGAAGACTCAATTTTTGCTGCCAGGACCTTGTTTCCTTGGTTGGATTTGTGCACGCCCAGCTGTGGCTTACAGAGGCACCCAGGGGCCATTTGCCAGGGCAGAGCACTCAGAGGGGCCCTTATGCTGAAGCTGCACAACCTGCAATGTCTGTGGGCAGGCAGCTGGGAAAGGGGTAGTCCCAATTTCTACTGCCAGGGCCGTATGTCCTTGTTTGGATATGAGCATGCCCAATGGGGGCTCACAGCAGCACCCAAGAGTCATCTTTGGGGCAGTGGGCTCAGGAAGCCTGCATGCTGGAAAGGCATGGCTGTGGTGTCTGGCAGTTGGCAGCCAGGGAGGGGGAAGTCACACTTGTTGCTGCAGGAGCCATGTACCCTTGGAGGTGGAAGTCCTAGGGTCTGCAGGTCTTTGGGCAGGGCAGCAGGATTTTGATTGGAGTGGCTGCTGGGTTGTGGGCAGTATCTAAGGCCAGTCTGGGTGGTGGTGCTGATGAGTTCCTAGAAGAGGCTTCTCTCCCCTTCAAGATGGCAAGGGCTCCATGTGCAAGCCCTGCAGCCTGGGGAGTGTCCGCAGTGGTGGTAGGTGCTCCCTGTCCAGAAGACTCTGGTCTGCCAGCCTCTGATACTCCTGCCAGATTTAACTGTCCCTCACTCACTCACACACACACACCACACATCCACATACTCTCCTTTCACCCCCTCACTCACTCACACCCTCTTCCTCACCTCTGTCCTGTCAGCCACCATCATGTACCCTGTTTTATCCATTTTGAGTTTATTCTTGTGTATGGTGTAAGTTGATAGTCTAGTTTCATTTTTTTGCATGTACCTGTCCAATTTTCCCAGCCCCATTTATTGATGAGACTGTCTTGACTCCACTGTAAACTCTTGCCTCCTTTGTCAAATATTAATTGAACATAAGGCTTGGATTGGTTTCTGGAGTCTCTGTTTTCTTTCATTGATTTATATGCCTATTCTTGGGCCAGCACCAGGCTCTTTTGATTATAGTGGTTTTGTAGTATAACTTTATTCTTGGTATTGTGATCCCTCCAACTTTGTTCTTCTTCTTCTTTTTTTTTCCAAGATAGCTGCAGCTATTCAGGGTCTTTTTTTCATTTCATATAAATTTTTAGAGCATTTGTTCTAAATAAGTGAAATATGCTGTGGTATTTTAATAAGAATTACATTGAATCTATAGATTGCTTTGGGTGGTATGGGCATTTTACTAATGTTAATTCTACCAATCCATGGACATGGTGTATTGTTCCATTTGTTTATATCTTCCTCTATCTCTTTTTCCAATGCCCTGTAATTTTATGAGCACAAGTCTTTTACCTCCTGGGTTAAGTTTATTCCTAAGTATCTTAATTTTTTGGTTGCAATGGAAAATGGGATTATTTGTTTAGTTTCTCTTTCTGAGAATTTATTATTGGTGTATAAAAATGACATCAATTTTTGGGTGTCAATTTTGTTTCTTGTTACATTGCCAAATTTATTTATTAAGTCTAATACTTTTTTTGTGGGGTCTTTAGTGTTTTCTATGTTCAAAATCATGTCTTCTGCACATAATAAGAGTTTTACTTCCTCCTTTCCAATTTGGATGCCTTTTATTTCTTCTTGTCTGATTGCTGTGGTTAGGTCTTCCAGTACTATGTTGAATAAGTTTGGTGAAAGTGGAGATCCCTGTCTTATTTCTGTTCGTAGGGGGAATGGTTTTAGTTTTTGCCCATTGAGTATAATGTTCACTGTGGATTTGTCATATATGGCCTTTGCTATGTTGAGTTATGATCCTCCTATTCCCACTTAGATGAGAGTTTTTATCAAAAAAGGGTGTTGGCTGTTATTGAATGCTTTTTCTGCATCTATTGATATGATCAAGTGATTTTTGTCTTTCAATTTGTTTATGTGATGTATCATGTTTACTGGCTTGGTAATATTGTACCAGTCTTGCATCCCTGGAATAAATCCCACTTGGTCATGATGTATGATCTTTTTAATATATTGCTGGATCCAAATAGGTAATATTTTGTTGAGGATTTTAGCATCTATGTTCATTAGGGATATAGGCCTATAATTCTTTCTTTACAGTGTTTTTATCTGGTCTTGGTATTAGGATAATGTTGACCTCATTAAAAGCTTGGAAGTGTTCCTTCCTCTTGGATTTTTTAGAATAGTATGAGGATTATTAATGTTAGTTCACCTTTGAATGTTTAGTAAAACTCCCCTGTGAAGCCGTCCAGTCTGGGGCTTTTGTTTGCTGGAAGTTTTTTGTTTGTTTGTTTGTTTTTTTGTTGTTGTTTTTTTATTACTGCTTAAGTTTCATCAATTGTTATTTGCTATTCAGGTTTTCTGATTCTTCCCAATTCAGTTTTGGAATATTGTACTTTTTATGTGAATTCATTCATTTCATCCACATGTCCAGCTTGTTGGCATATAGTTGCTTATAGCATTATCTTATGATTATTCTATTTCTGTGGTGCCAGTTGTTACTTCACCTTTTTCACTTCTGAATTTACTCACTTGGGTCCTCTCTCTTTGTTTCTTGATGAGTCTGGCTAATGGTTCATCAATCTTGTTTATCTTTTCAAAGAACCAGCTCTTGATTTTATTTATCTTTTGTATTTTTTTTAGTCTCTATGTCATTTATTTCTGCTCTGATCTTTATTATTTCCTTCCTTCTACTTACTCTGGGCTTTTCTTGTTGTTCTCTTTCTAATTCTTTAAGTTGTAATAGTAAATTTATTAATTTTTCTTGGTTTTGGTGATAGGCCTGTAGTGCTATGAACTTCACTCTCAGGACTGTTTTAGTTGTGTCCCAGAGATTTCTGGTGGTTATGTGTTCATTTATATTTGATTCAAGAAAGTTTCTTTATGAATCTCATTGGTAACCCAATCATTGTTTCATAACATGTACTTGGCTTCCATGTGTTTGAATGTTTTTTAATGTTTTTACTATGGTTGATTTCTAATCTCATTTCATTGTGATCTGAGAAGATGCTTGATATGATTTCAATCTTCTTGAACTTGTATAGACTTGTTCAGTATCCTAATATCTGGTCAATCTTTGTGAATGACCTGTGTGCACTCGAGAAGAATGCATATCTGTAGCTTTGTGATGAAGCGTTCTATAAATGTCAATTAAATCCATCTAATCCAGTGTGTCCTGTAGAATCACTATTTCCTTGCTAATTTTTTTTTTCTGGCAGATCTATCCAGTGAAGTCAGTGGGGTATTAAAGTCCCCTACTATTACTGTATTGCTGTTGATCTCTCTTAAAATCCTCCAGAATGTCTTTTTCTTTTTAAATACATATTTAGGTGTTCTTACATTGGGTGAATATATATTTACCCAGGTTATATCCTCATGTTGGATCAATTCCTTTATTATTATGTACTGATGTTTATTGTCTCTTATGATGGCCTTCATTTGAGGTGTATTTTTTCAGATATGAGTATTGCTACCCCAGCTTTTTTGTTTGTTTGTTTGTTTCCATTTGCATGGAAATTTTTTTTCTTTCCATTCACTCTCATTCTCTGTGAGTATTTTGTTTTGAAATGGGTCTCTTGTGGACAGTATATAGTTGGGTCATGTTTTCTTATCCATTCAGCTACCCTATGACCTATGATTAGAGCATTTAATCAATTTATAATTAAGGTTATTATTGATAGGTACTTATTTATTGCCATTTGAATTCCTTATGCCTATGTTTATTTCTATATATTTCTTCTTCTCATTATAGCAGTCCCTTTAGCATTTATTGAAATGCTGATTTGGTGGTGATACACTTCTTTAGCCTTTTTTTTTTTTTAAAGAAGCTTTTTATTTCACCATGTATATTGACTGATAGCCTTGCTGGATATAGTAATCTTGATTTCAGATCTTGCCTTTTCATTACCTTGAGTTCTTCATGCCATTCCCTTCTGGCCTGTAGAGTTTCTGATGAAAAATCATCTGACAACCTTATGGGAGCTCCTTTGAAGGTAATAAATTGCTTTTCTCTTGCTGTGTTTAAGATTCTCTCTTTGGCTTTAATTTTTGGCACTTTCTTATGATGTGCCTGGGCATGGGTCTGTTTGGGTTCTTCTTGCTTGGGTCTCTCTGTGCCTCCTGAATGTGTGTAACTTGTTCCTTCACCATGGTAGGGGACTTTTCTGCCATTATTTCTTCAAACACATTCTCTACCCCTTGCTTACTTTCTTCACTTTCTCCTACTCCTATGATGTGAATATTTTTATGCTTCATGCTGTCCCATAGCTCCCTTAAGCTGTCCTCCTGTTTTTTAATTTGTTTTTTTTGTTTTTTTTTTCATTTTGGTTCTCTGATTGCATGATTTTCTCTACCCTGTCTTCTAATTCACTGGTTCTATCCTCATCTTCCTCTAATCTGCTGTGTATTTCTTCCAATGTGTTCTTTATTAGTGCCAAGTTATGCTTTATTTCTGACTGGTCTTTTTCGTAGTCACTGTATCTTTTCTCAAGCTTTTGAGCATCCTGCCATCATTATTCTGAACTCTATAGCTGATAAATTTCTCATTTTCATTTCAGTAGCTCTTCTTCTGGAGATTTCTCCTGTTTGTTTGCTTTTTTCTCATTTGGGGCTTCTTTTTCCTCCTCCCACTTTTTTGCCTATTTGGGTTTGTGTCTATGTAGTAGGTAGATCTGTTATGACTTGCAATCTCTAATGCAGGACAATGTTAGACACTGTTTCTGGCTTGTTCTGAGTACCCTGTTTGGAGCTGTCAGCAATCCACAGCTTGTGGCTCCCTCTGCTGAGGCTGGGTGCCTTTGAAAGGGATCAAGATGTGCATAAAGGTCTGCTTTTCCTAGCCCTGTGCCCCAAATTAGAATAAGCAAAGACTCAAAGCCTCCAGAGGCCCACCTCTGCCTGCAGTATTGATTAGCTTTGGGCTATCCCCACAAGGCAAGCAAGACATTTTCCAACAGGGTGAGATAATTGCTTCTTAATGGGCCTCAAAAATTCCACAGGGCAGGACAAGGAGTTTTCCAAGAGGGTGGAGCAATTGCTCCCTCCCCCTCCCCAGGCAAAATCTGCCTGGATGGTAAAGGACTGCTAGAGAAAGATGTCCTCTGCAGTATGAAGGAATGACTCAGCACAGGAACCTGATATGTCTGCCTTCTGAGCTCTGACCCCAGAGCTATCAACCCTGGATTCTGCTCACACAGCTCTAGTCCACTCTGGTCTTGTACTGGGCTGCATATCTGGTGCTTTGGCCAGACGGGTTATGCTGTGCTGTCTGTTCCTAAAACACATAGATAGGAAGGTACTGACATCAGACCAGGCCTTGAGATATGGTCTCATGGCCCCTTCCCAGCATGCAGGCCTTCTTTCTCAGAAGGCCCAGAAGTCTCATTCCAAATTTGGGAGACAAAAGACTGGAAAAAGTATAAATAAAGAGAGTTTCATCCATATTGGGGGGCCCAGAATTTGAGAGACACATTTTTCTCTGGGCCTCCACAGAATTTAATAATAAAATGTAACTCCTGTAGTCGGCACTGCAGTTCAGCCTCTGCTTCAGCAGGGTGCTGTAACTATAGTCACTGGCCAGCTCAATAAATCCTCGCTTGTTGTTTAAGACCTAATTGGAGTCGGTGGTCTTATTCTCACAAATGTTACTCCACAACAGTCTGCCTCTGCTGGAGCCCGAGGTGAGTGGCTGCACATGAAATTTTGTGCATTGGCCCTTTAAGAGGGTGCCTGCATTTTCAGCCCTCTCTCCCTGGCGGACAGAAACCCTGCTGCTTTTCACAGTCAGATATTGTGTGGGTACCTTTCTCAGTTCTGGTGCTCTGGGCTGGGGGACCAAACTTAGGGTTTAGACCCCAGCATTCTCAATGGGAACCCTCCACAGCTGAGCTATCCTTCCAGAACTTCAGCTTCTGTCTGTGAGAGTCTGGCCAGCCCTTTTTTGCTTCCATACTTCCTACCAGTCTCTATGTGATCTCTACTTTCTGTCTTTGCTTATCAGGGTTCTCTCCAGCTAGTGTTCAGTTGATTATTCAGGATGGATTTTCTTTTTCTTAATTGTAATTCCAGTTTGGTCCTGGGAACATGTCAATGTAGTTTCCACTTACTCTGCCACTATTTTGGAATCCTTTTTCCCTTATAATTCACGAGTTGAAGAACCTAGACCATTTGACTATATATAGACTTCCAAACTGTCTAAAGGTCATGGAACATTTCCTTTTCTCTCTGATCCTCAGTTCCTTCTTTTTGACCAGCACTGTCCTGCCCAATTTATAGGGCTTTGAGCAGCTGCCAAGCATGTCCATGCCTCATGGAGAAAGTGAGGCAAGGCCAGCTTCCTAGTGGTGGGTTTTGAGCAAAAGTAGATAATTCAAAAATAAAAATGTAGTTCTACCTCACAGTTGTTTTAAGAATTGAGTGAGGTGACCCAGAGTGTGTGACACACAGCAAGTGCTCATATATAATATATAAAGTGTAAATATTTGGTTTTGTTCTAATACTATTGTCCAAAGGTACTTTTACAGTGACACACAACCGTTTCAAGTTTTCTGTTTCACTTACATTGTAGTTATTATCAATAGCCTGTGTTGTAAACTGACTTTTTCAGAGCACTCAACTCACATATGAAAAACACTTTCCTGCTCTAAAAAACTCTCACCACTTCATAATCTTTAAAATGAATTTGTCATGATATTTTTTTCTATTACTTGAATTATGTGGTTATATATGAAAGTAGTCCAGGCTCCTATCTTGAGGGAGCTGTTCAAAATTTGCATACAATATCCCTAAATCTATGTATCTGTTCACTTGGATAAATTCATATTTGCAAGAATTTTTGTTTGTTTGTGTGTTAATTCCACCAGAGAATAATTTTCCATTGAGTTTTAGAGAGTGGAAAGGAGGGGGAGAGACAGAGAGAGAGAGAAACATCAATGCGAGAGAGACATATCAATTGGTTGCCTCCCACACATATCCCGATGAGGGCTGGGGATGGAGTCTGCAATCAAGGTATGTTCCCTTGACTGGAATAAAACCTGAGACCCTTCAGTCAGAGGGCCTATGCTCTATATACTGAGCCAAACCTTCTAGGGATGCAAGGTATTTTTAAGGGATACTGTACATGTTTCATTTGATGGAGAAAATTTACTCCCCATCAGAGCCAGGGAACCCTTGTAAAGAAAGACGGAAGAGAAGTCATGTGCCTGAAGCTCACTGGAGGGGGCTAAAAGTCCAAAGCTGTATGTATTCTTTTTTTTTTTAAGTATGTTTTTATTGATTTCAGAGAGGAAGGTAGAGGGAGAGAGAGATAGAAATATCAATGATGAGAGAGAGTCATTGATTGGCTGCCTCCTGCATGTCCCCCATTGGGGATCAAGCCCGCAACCCAGGCATGTGCCCTTGGCCGAAATTGAACCCGAGACACTTCAGTCAACAGGCCAACACTCCATCCCCTGAGCCAAACCAGCTAGAGCCAAAGCTTTATGTACTCTTCCTGGCTTCCCACCAGCTGCCTCCATGACTTTGGCAAAGCTGCACAGGGTGTGGAACCAAAAGCTTGCCCACACAATAGTATGGTTATACTGGCATGAAAGTGGGTGTTGCAAATTGGCATGCTACTTCAAAAGGACTGAAAAATAAAAGCAGATGTGAGTTTTGAAATACACTTTGGGAATTGTAGAAGACAAGAATTCAGAAAAGGGGGAGATACTCATTTTGTTTTAATCAAGCAAAGTATAAAACTACTGAAATTAGGTGGTTTACTTGACTGATGCTTTTGTAAGTGAATGAAAATTTATATACTGGATTCTTTCCTCCTAAATGTGATTTGGCTTAATGGTGTCATGAAAAATACTATTCTCTCTTTGTTATTATTCTGATTTGCCTCTGAATTTCTCCATCCAACTAAATAGAAGTCTACTGGTGAGAATAGAAGTCTTTCTATTTGAAGATTTATAAGCGCTTTGTAATAATTCTCTAAAAAAGGATCATTAGGAACCCAATGACAAAGAATCACTTTTCCTTTTCTTCCAGTAACATTGAGATGTTTTCTAACAATGTGAAGAATTGGCCAGGCCCATTATATTCCATTTGCTTGTCAAACCTGAGGGACACTGAAACCACAGTCTTTTGGAACCGCTGAGTGTTTAGGATGCTAAGAAAGAGAAAGCAGAAGTTCCCACTATAAAGGGACAGCTTCCAACTGTGAAATGAAAGGCAGAGAACCATAGCAGAATCGCAGCACGCTGCCCATCTCAGAAGTGGCAGCACACCTAAAAATGGAAACAACATTCCTCTGATTAGTTACCTATCATCTTAGAGAACAAATTGATTCATTTTCAGTACCCATCAAGGAAGAAGCCAGCTTTAGTGGGAAGATGAAGAGAAGAACAGGATAAAGGGAAAGAAGTACAAGTGGCACAATTTAGGGTGAGTGATGACATGCTAAAGGGCTTAAGAAAGGAGGGGTGCATCTTTTTGTAGGTATCCTTCAGAGAACTTTTTCTTCCCACCTTTCTGGTCCTTCCTCAGTCTTCTATGCAAACCATCCTGGATTTTGGGGGCTCTATTAGATGTTTCTTAGTGCTCTACTGGACTCCCCTTCTTTCTCATGTTATACACTCTCCCTAGGTAATCCCAAATATTTCTATGATGTCAATAGCTACCTGAATTCTGAGGACTCCTCCAATGATAACTCCAAGTGAGACCTTTTTTGTGAGCCTCATATTATGAATATAACTGCCTACTGAGCTTCTCTGCCAGAGTCCTCCCAAAGACATAAAACTCAACATGGTCAAGATCATTCATTGGCTTTGCCTAGGCTTATTCTAAATGCCCAATTTTCTTTCTCTATATCATGTCTTTGAAAACAGCATAATCACTCACCTAAATGAATATCTCACAAATCCATCTCCTTATCTCTATTCCCATTTCCACTACTTCATTCATTTATCACCTGGATTGCTATCTGAAATCCCTGTCTCTGGTCTCATCTCCTTCTAGTCAGTTATTCAGTGTTCTCATGGTACTATTTATACAAGATAAAACATACTGCCTAGCAAGGGTTTTGGTCTTGTTTTGGAAATGTGTCTGGAGTCCCATTACTGAGAACAATAGGGTACCCTGAAGAGACATAGGGCCACTAGCCACTTCTTTCCAGGGTTTACTGACAAGTGGCCAAATGAAACAAAAATCTCTCACTTCCACCACTGAATTCAACATATATTTACAGAAAACTGAATCTCATTAAGTCATTAGAGAAGATGGGGTCATTGAGGTCTGGAATGAAGGGGAATAATGCGTTGGGGGTTTATTCTCATGGGAAGAAGTGGAAGCACTGTCTTTCAAGCCAAGGTGTAGGATATAAGAGAATTTTTTTCATGAAGTGAAGGTGCCTGCAAAATAGGATACTGGAACCTCACTCCCCAGATTGATGTTTACTGAATGACATTACCTTGTCACCATCAACCAGAAAGTATTGCACAATAGAGAGTTCTTGAGAGAAGTTGACTTGCATGCCTGGAGGTTACAAACATGTGTGAATATAGAAGCAGGTGCATGCTTTTCTCCTGGAGTAGTATGAAGACAACTCAAATGGGGGAAAGGAAGAAACAATGAATGAGCTTGAGCTCTCAGCAAGGATACACAAATATCTATGAAAAATGTATGCCACATAAAGAAGCTGGAGAGCAGCCATCTTTAAAATATTCTAACCTACCAGGAGTAAGGGACTGGGGGAAGGGGCATACTTTTGAAGAAGAAGCTGAGGAAGCATCACAGAGGTAATCTCTAGAATACATCACCCATGTTAGAGAGATTCAGAGTATAGAGATCTTACAGAGTCTTCTAAAGAAATCTGAAAATACATCCACAAAAGAAGCTTTCCTCTTCTTCTTTTTTTTCAAATCTTATCCTGGAGTAGCCAGAAACAGGAATGGGAGAGTAGACCCCACTGCAGGCTCCAAACCTCAGATCAGAAATGAGCTGAGGGAACAGAAGCAGCTGTGGATTGAATGTGAGATTGGTATTTTGATTTAGACTCTACTGGACTTTTTAACATCTGTAAATGAGTTCATTATCAAAGCAAGACTGTTCTTACAGTTGAACGTGACTGAAAACCTACAGGATCTTGTCATGTTTTTAAAGGTTGAGGAAGAAATATCTGGCAGAACACATTTGAAAGCAGTGCTGGGAGAAAAACAAAGCTATGCCTCATCTTTCAAAGTCAAAAATATCATGGCTCTTGTCTTCTTAAAATCCATCAGTTCCTTCCAAGCATAACTCTTGGCACATAATAAACAAAAATGTGGTTTTTTTTCATGATTAAGCATATTCATGTTGCACAAAGAAGCAAGCTCACTCCTGCTTACATATTTCTGACCTACAAAAATAAAATAAAAGTATTAAGAAGGCAGGTATTTTGCTATTGTTATTAAACACTTTTTGAGAATATTAATTAGATCATGAATTAACCATCTCTTTCCTCCTGGATCTATCGAGTATGCCTTATTGTATTGTTGATATCTGTATCTCTATCTATAGCCATAGGTAAATACTTACTCATATTGTATCTTATGTCATCAGTGAAAAGAAGAAATGTTCTTAGTCTACAGCATTCATTACTACAAGTGCTCATAGAAATTTTTATCATATTTAAGTCAGTTACTGAAATTGTTAGATATCAATATCTATACAGTTATCAACCTCTATAGAGATATATAGATATAAGGTATAGGGTATTTCTTTTCACAAATGACACCCATATATGACCCTCGCTTTTGTTTCAGACCATCTCAACTTTGCTGTTGACAATCCTCCAAAATGTGTCTGCTTACTTAGGTGGTCTACCCCATAGTTGGAGGCCTACTGGGACCCTCTGTGGCCACCATAGTGAGCCCAATGACAATTTTTCAGGTTAGCACCATTAGCTACCTTCAAGATCCCTAAGGAGGGCACAGGGAAACTTTCTAGAAAATCCTTTTCACTTTTGACAAAGCCTCACTCCCAAGACTTGATGCACAATCTTATTTTGATAATTAAAAAAAATTGACCTTTTGTTTCTCAAAATATTACAGGTAATATTTAGGGTTAACTCAAGAGAAAGACTTAGAAATGCAAAAAGAGAGATGTATTTTTTTAATTACCCTGAGCCATGAAATGGAACAACTGTATTTGTATGTGGAGATGAAAAAAATTAAAGAGATATGACCTCGCTTGCAAAATGCTCCTTCTGGTGGGGATAAATGTAAACATAATTATAATATAAAACAGAAAACTTAGAGATAGACTCAAACCATCAAACATCCCCCAGGTCCTCAATTACTCCTAATTCTGCCTTTATGTTGTGATGTTCTACACACTGCTAAGCAATGGAAAAAATCCAAAGCTGAGACACCTTATTTGGGCTCAAATGGAATTTGACAAGTAATTTATTAGGGAAGGCCACTAGAATATATCCTAGGCTCATTCATTTTGGAAAGAAGCAGCCTAATGATATGCAGGGTAAAGAGCTATGTGGATTGGCAAGAGATTATTTTTTTTTCTATTTGGAGAGTTTCAAAATGATACCGAAAACATGTTGCCATGTAACATTTTGAAAAAAAATGTATTGCACATAAATCAGAATCTATACCTTCTAAAATAAACAATAATTATAGAGTTAATAGCTTTCATAATAAAGCCAATCTGGAAAGTTGGTTGAAAGTAATAGAAAACATTAAGTGGAAAAGCACATTGTTAAGTACTTTCACAATGGTAAGCAGGAGAGGATGATATCATGTCCACTGAAGATGATTGATCAAAACTAATTTCTAATATTTCTAATTTTATGTAATTTTTGCCAAGCATTATGTCACTGCAATAGTAATGATTCAAATAAAAATGGAAATATCCAACTCAGCCAGCATGGCTCATTGGTTGAGCATCGACCTATGAACCAGAAGGTCACGGTTCAATTCCCAGTCGGGGCACATGCCCAGGTTGTGGGCTCAATCCCCAGTGGGGGGCGTTCAGGAGACAGCCAATCAATGATTCTCTGTCATCATTGATTTTTCTATCTCTCCCTCTCCCTTCCTTTCTGAAATCAATAAAAATATTTTTTTAAATATATTTTTATTGATTTTTTACAGAGAGAAAGGGAGAGAGATAGAGAGTTAGAAACATCGATGAGAGAGGAACATCGATCAGCTGCCTCCTGCACACTCCCCACTGGGGATGTGCCCACAACCCAGGTACATGCCCCTGACCGGAATCGAACCTGGGACCTTTCAGTCCGCAGGCTGACGCTCTATCCACTGAGCCAAACCGGTCTCGGCGATAAAAATATATTTTTTAAAAATGGAACTATCCAATCAATTATACAATTTTTGCTAAGTTCTAAATCAGAATCTCACACATATATAAATAGTTCCCCTGCTAATAAGTACCTCTTGTGGAAGGGGGTAGGGATGTGTGTTGTGGGATTATTTGTGTGAATCAAGTAACTCCCTTTACAGTACTGTTTTTTTTAAAAAAGTTCAGCTATACAAAAATCATGTGGTACCTCATGGTTTTTTTTAAAATGGTCCACAGGAATCTCTCTATATAAAAGTCTAAGTGACCATTACTACAGAATGACCAGAACGACCTGAACAACCAGTCGCTATGATGCGCACTGACCACCAGGGGTCAGACGCTCAATGCAGTGTGCTCCCACAGCGGGAGCGCCACTCAGCCAGAAGCGAGGCTCATGGCTGGCAAGCACAGTGGCAGAGGCAGGAACCTCCGCAGCAGTGCTAAGGAGCGAGTGGTGAGCAGTAAGGATGAGCAGTGGTGAGTGGTTAGGAGGCCGAGCATCAAATGCCGAGCATCGAGCCCAGCTTGGGCTCCTCCTCTGCCTCCTGCCGCTTCATGAACTGACATCCCTCAAGGGGTCCCGGATTGTGAGAGGGTGCAGGCCAGGCCAAGGAACCCCACCAGTACACAATTAGAGCCAGGGAGGGATGCAGGAGATTGGACAGCCATGGAGAGACCGAGAGAGGGCTCCAGGGTGTGTCCAGCCTGTCTCACTCAGTCCAGATAGGCCGGATCCCAGCAGCATCTGCTCCTGGTGGTCAGTGCACAACATACAGAGTGGTTGAGTGGCCTTAGCATATTATTAGTATATTATGCTTTGATTGGTTGAAGAGCTGATCGGCTGACCGAACACTTAACATATTAAGCTTTTATTATATAGTACTAGAGGCCCGGTGCACAAAAATTTGTGCACTCGAGGGGGGGAGGGGTCCCTCAGCCCAGCCTGTGCCCTCTCGCAGTCTGGGGCTCCTCGGGGAATGACCACTTGCTGGCTTATGCCCGCTCCCCGTGGGATTGGGCCTAAGCTGGCAGTCAGACATCCCTCTGGCAGCCCGGGAGCCCTCGGGGGATGTCCACTGGCCAGCGGGGAGCAGGCCTAAGCTGCAATTGGACATCCTTAGCGCTGCTGAGGAGGCGGGGGAGGCTCCCACCACCACTGCTGTACTGGCAGCCATCAGCCTGGCTTGTGGCTGAGCAGAGCTCCCACTGTGGGAGCGCACTGACCACCAGAAGGCAGCTCCTGCATTGAGCATCTGCCCCCTGGTGGTCAGTGTGTGTCATAGTGACCAGTCATTCCCAGTTGTTCCGCTGTTAGGGTCAATTTGCATATCACCCTTTTATTATATAGGAGTGCCTGGCCAGCCTGGGTGAGGGGCTGATGGCTTTTTGCTAGCTGGCCACAGCCCCTTCAGTGTGGGGGTCCCCACTGGGGTGCTGGCCAGCCTGGGTGAGGAGCTGAGGGCCATTTTCAGGCTGGCCACACCCCCTTCAGGGTGGGAGGTTCCTGCTGGGGTGCCTGACCAGTCTGGGTGAGTGGCTGGTGACAGTTTGCAGGCTAGGCAAGCCCCCCAGCGGGGACCCTTAACCCATGAGGGTGTGGCCATCCTTGGTGAGGGGCTGATGGCTGTTTGCAGGGTGGCCACAGTACCCAGCCACCCAAGCTCCTAGTGGAGGCTGGCTGGAAGCAGGTATCTGGGATTTGTTTATCTTCTATAATTGAAACTTTGTTGCCATGAGCAGAGTCCACAGCCAGCTCAGGGCAGGTGGGAAGCTTGGCTTCCTCCATCCCCTGGGCAACCAAGCCTCCTGCTTACTCCATCTCTGTGGCTGCCGGCCGCCATCTTGGTTGGGTTATTTTGCATATAGTCACTCTGATTGGCTGGTGGTCGTGGCTTAGGGCATAGCGAAGGTATGGTCAATTAGCATCTTAGTCTTTTATTATTGTAGATTGGAGGTATTCAAATATTTTACCTCAAGGGTGAACAACTTTATTTTATTTTATTTTAATTGCTTTATTGATTAAGGTATTACATATGTGTCCTCACCTCTCCCTACTCATGCCCTCACCCCTCTGTTGTCTGTGCCCATTGGTTAGACTTATATGCATGCATACAAGTCCTTTTGTTGATCTCACCCCCTTACCCCCACCCTCCCCTACCTTCCCTCTGAGGTTTGACAGTCTGATCGATGCTTCTCTGTCTCTGGATCTGTTTTTATTCATCAGTTTATGTTGTTCATTATATTCCATAAGTGAGTGAGATCATGTGATATTTATTTTTCTCTGACTGGTTTATTTGACTTAGCATAATGCTCTCCAGTTCCATTCATGCTGTTGCAAATGGTAAGAATTCCTTCTCTTTTACCACAGCATAGTATTCCATTGTATAGATGTACCACAGTTTTTTAATCCACTCATCTGCTGATGGGCACTTAGGCTGTTTCCAAATCTTAGCTATGGTGAATTGTGCTGCTATGAATATAGGGGTGCATATATCCTTTCTGACTGGTGTTTCTGGCTTCTTGGGATATATTCCTAGAAGTGGGATCACTAGGTCAAATGGGAGTTCCATTTCTAGTTTTTTGAGGAAACTCCATACTGTTCTCCACAGTGGCTGTACCAGAAGGAACAATTTTAGTTTAATGCAACATTATGCTATTTCTGTGTGTATGCTCCACTATGAAGTACTTTTTATCTCTAAATTGCAAAGCAGGGAGCAATGAGGTTAGGGAAACATTTCAACCATGATATCAAGTTTACCCCCTTCTAATGACATGTAAGTGTTTGGGTTTAATAAGCTGCTTCACCTTGTAGTTATGCTTCTAGAACTTGGTTAGATGTAATGTATGTTACATTTAAATGAATATTTAGTGCCTTCTAATGTAATAAAAACACCTTTTTGTAATATTCTTGCATATTCCCTTACTATCTCAATGTGGCAAACACTTAATAAAAGGCTCTTTAGTGTCCACAACCATGTAGATTCATGTAAATATGTTTTGCTCTTCTGAATCTTGAGTTTATTGCTCCTCCATGAACTTGTTTATTGTTTTACTGGAAGGCTTCATGAGTGGCAAGAGGAAAAAAAATAGAGAAAGAGAAAAATAGAGGCTTCTAGACATTAGAAGTGAAACTGGAATTATTACTAGACAAATGATAGTAGTATCTGCTGCATTAATAGTCCCCTGCTTCATGTTGTGCTTTTCTTCCAAAGAACTTAGGGTACTTTACAGACAATTTAAATCACATGGTGAATCATCATCAAAACAAAGATCACAAGTTACCTGGTGATTAGTTTTTATTGATAACTGCCTTTGGGACTTATACCTGAGGTTAGGGTTTAATTACTCATCTAAGAAATGAGAGGGAAAGTTTTGATGAGGAGGAGAAATAATAAAAAGGAGAGAAATAGAGAGAACAGTAGAAAGATAAAAAACAGGTTATTTTCCAGTTAGCTTTATTTCCTTCTGTCACTTGCCACCTCTTCAAAATGTAATTGTTTTTTTAATCAGGTGGTATCCAGATCCCTGTTTGTTGATTACCTTCTGCATGTTCAGAGTGTTCCTAGTAGCGTTAATTTTCTCTATTATTTTTGAAGTTACTGGTGCTGGCAGTTGGTAAATTGTGCTTATTAAAGGGACAAAGTATTTGCTTAGAAATATATTTTGTTGTGCTCATGTAGTAGACTAAACATTCCCAAAACATGTGCTTGAGAACTTCTCACAAATATCCTCCAAATGCACTTATTCTATAAAGTGTGTGTGAGCACATATTTTAAAATGCTTTCTAGGGTTTGAGTATATATTGATTTTTTTCTATATAACAGCTACGTTTCTGATAAAGCTCCTTGACTCATCACTTTTTGAAATCAGCCCTTGCTGAATTTAATTTCTCATATTGATATATTGCTCTCTGGATCTAGTCTATTTTTTTTCATGCATGTTATGTTTAGTCTCCTCAGTTAGTTTGTAATTTCTCAAAGACAGAAGTTGTACTGTTGCTTTCTTTGGTATTTCTCTGTGGGGGCACTTCTTAACTATTGTGGTTAAAGGCCAAGTTCCACACAACTTTTCAGAAGGCATGCTGAACCTCTGTATGAGCATACTTAGATGATAGTGTAGAGCTTATGTTCATGATTCATGCATTCATTCAATTAGATTTTTATATCCTATTATATACCAAAGTTGTCTTAAACTCAACAGTACACAAACAAACAATCCTGATCTTACATGGCTTGCATTTTAGTGAGGGCAGAATAGTTAATAAACAAAGTAAAATTTTAAAATATTGAGCAAGTTAGCTACTGCTAAGCACTAAGGGCAGTAAAGCCCCTGAAACGTAGCATCTGAATAAAGATCAAGAAAATGAGGGAGCAAACCATGAAACAATCTAGAAGGAAAAGGTTCCCTGTATGGGAAAGCAAGTGCAAAGGCAGGAGCAAGACTGGTTTGTTTAAGGAAGAACACATAGGCCAGTAGGGCTTGAGCAGAGTGAGTAGCTGGGAAAGCAATAGGAGAGCTCAGAAATGTAACAGACCCAAAAGTGAAGGGCCTTGTAGATCACTGCGAGGGCCTCACTGTTACTCTGAGGAGAGGAAAAGCTATTTCAGTTTACCGAGGCTGCTATAAAGATGTACCACAAATAATTTAAACAATAGAAATTTATTGTCTCACAATCTGGAATCTAGAGACCAAAAATCGAGGTGTTGGGAAAGTTGATTCCTTCTGAGGGCTTTGAGGAAAAATCTGTTACAAGCCTCTCTTCTTGGCTTATAGGAGGCTGTCTTCATGGTCATATGATATTCTTATGAAAGTCTCTCTCCAAATTTCAGTCATATCAGAATAGGGTTCACCCCAATGACCTCATTTTAAATTTATATAAAACTTATCTCCAAATAAGATCATATTTTGAGGTACCACAGATTAGGACTCCAATATATGAATTTTAGGGGAACACAGTTCAATTCATAAAGAAGCCATTGAGTACAGAGTACATGACCTAATCCTATTTAAAAGAATTACTCTGGCTTCACTGCTGAGAATGAAAGCTGGGACATCAGACAGGGAGCTTTTAATCCAGGTGAGAAATAATGGTGGTAGAAATGGGAGCAGGTGATAAAGGCAGTCAGATTCTGTATAGAATCTGAAGGTGAGTCAACATGCTTTTCTGGTGGATCAGGTATAGAGGGTGAGAAAAAAGGAATTAAGAGTAACTACCAGTCACTTTTTTTAGGGTTGGGGATACTATGAGAGGAGCAAGTTTGGTGGTAAATAAATTTAGGACATGTTAAGTTTGAGATGCCTATTACATGTTCAAGAGGAGATGCCAAGGTACAACTCAATAAATGTGTCTGGACTTAAGAGGGATGGTCTATCTTCAGCAGACAGATGGTCCTACAAGCCAAGATGTTAGAGTGTAACTAGAGAAGAAATTCAAGAACTAAGACCTGGTTACTTCATTTGAGATTTAAAATATGAAAAGAAAACAGAAAAGAAGACTGAGAAGTAGGTGCTGGAAAGAAAGAAAGAAAATTGGTGGAGTATGGTGTCCTGGAAGTGAAGAAAATAAAATTATTCAAGAGATCCAGGCAGTTAAATGCTGCTATGAGACCAAGTAAGATGAGAACTGAGAGCTGACCATTGGGTCAGGCAACGTTGGTGACCTTCTTAAGGGTTTCAGTGGGGAAATGGGCCAAAAGCTCATTGAAATTGGTTCAGGAGACGCTGAGAACGTTGAACCAGCAGGCGCGGACAACATCAAGAGCTCTCATTGTGAAGGGAAAGACAGCCCTGGGGCAGTGGCTGAAGGGGTAATGTCAAGGACTACAGATTTACTTCCTGATGGGTAGGACCTAATAGGAAAAGGATATTGATGATGCAAGCAAGATCAGATCAGTGATCACCTAGAAACTGCTTCAAGATATCTCCCAAGTCTCAGTTTTTAATTTGAAATGGGATAATACTGCCTAATAGTTTTCTTTTTTTTAATTTATTTATTTTTTATTTTATTTTATTTTATTTTTTATATTATTTTTTTTCTTTTTTTTTTTATTATTAGTTAAGGAATTACAAATGTGTCCTCATCCCCCCCTTTAACCCCCAACCTCCGCCCCACACACAAACTCGTGCTCCCATCCCCCCGTTGTCCATGTCCATTGGTTTGGCTTATATACATGTATACAAGTCCTTCTGTTGATCTCTTCCCCTTACCCCCGCCCTCCCCTACTTTCCTTCTGGGGATTGATAGCCTGATCGCTGTTTCTCAGTCTTTGGGTCTGTCCTTTTTCATCAATCTATGTTGTTCTCTATAATCCACAAATGAGTGAGATCATGTGGTATTTATCTTTCTCTGACTGGCTTATTTCACTTAGCATAATGCTCTCCAGTTCCATCCATGCTGTTGCAAAAGGCAAGAGTTCCTTTTTTTTTTACCGCAGCATAGTATTCCATTGTGTATATGTACCACAGTTTTCTAATCCACTCATCTGCTGATGGGCACTTAGGCTGTTTCCAAATCTTAGCTATGGTGAATTGTGCTGCTATGAATATAGGGGTGCATATATCCTTTCTAATTGGCGTTTCTGGTTTCTTGGGATATATTCCTAGGAGTGGGATCACAGGGTCAAATGGGAGTTCCATTTTTAGTCTTCTGAGGTAGCTCCATACTGTTCTCCACAGTGGCTGCACCAGTCTGCATTCCCACCAGCAGTGCAGAAGGGTTCCTTTTTCTCCACATCCTCTCCAACACTTGTTGTTTGTTGATTTGTTGATGATAGCCATTCTGACAGGTGTGAGATGATAACGCATTGTCGTTTTGATTTGCATCTCTCGTATAATTAGTGACTTTGAGCAGGTTTTCATATGTCTTTCTGCCTTCTGTATGTCCTCTTTCGAAAAGTGTCTATCTAGGTCCGTTGCCCATTTTTTTATTGGATTGTTTATCTTCCTTTTGTTAAGTTTCATGAGATCCCTGTATATGTTGGAAATTAAACCCTTATCGGTGGTATCATTGGTAAATATGTTCTCCCATGTAGTGGGTCTTCTTGTTGTTTTTTTGATGGTTTCCTTTGCTGTGCAAAAGCTTTTTATTGTGATGTAGTCCCATTTGTTTATTTTCTCTTTAGTTTCCATTGCCCTAGGAGCATTATCAGAGAAGAAATTTCTTCGGCATATGTTTGCGATTTCGCTGCCTGTGGATTCCTCTAGTATTTTTATGGTTTCCCGTCTTACATTTAAATCTTTTATCCATTTTGAGTTTATTTTTGTGTATGGTGTGAGTTGGTGATCTAGTTTCATCCTTTTGCATGTATCTGTCCAATTTTCCCAACACCATTTATTGAAAAGACTGTCTTGACTCCATTGTATGCTCTTGCCTCCTTTGTCGAATATTAATTGGGCATAGTGGATTGGGTCAATTTCTGGGGTCTCTATTCTATTCCATTGATCTATATGTCTGTTCTTGTGCCAGTACCAAGCTGTTTTAAGAACAGTGGCTTTGTAATACAGTTTGATATCTGGTATTGAGATCCCACCTACTTTGTGTTTTCTCAGGATTGCTGCAGCTATTCGGGGTCTTTTTTTATTCCAGATGAATTTTTGGAACGTTTGTTCTAGATTTGTGAAATATGCCATTGGTAATTTAATGGGGATTGCATTGAATCTATAAATTGCTTTGGGTAGTATGGACATTTTGATGATGTTGATTCTACCAATCCATGAACACGGTATATTCTTCCATCTGTTTATGTCTTCCTCTATCTCTTTTTTCAGTGTCCTGTAGTTTTCAGCATATAAGTCTTTTACCTCCTTAGTTAAGTTTATTCCTAGGTATTTTAATTTTTTTGGTGCAATGGTAAATGGGATTGCTTCTGTAGTTTCACTTTCTGTAAGTTCACTATTGGTGTAAAGAAATGCCATGGATTTCTTAGCATTAATTTTGTATCCTGCTACATTGCCGAATTCATTTATTAAGTCTAATAATTTTTTGATGGAGTCTTTAGGGTTCTGTATGTACAGTATCATGTCATCTGCAAATAAGGACAGTTTTACTTCTTCTTTTCCAATCTGGATGCCTTTTATTTCTTCTTCGTGTCTGATCGCAATGGCTAGTACTTCCAGTACTATGTTGAACAGGAGTGGTGAGAGGGGGCATCCCTGTCTTGTTCCTGTTTTTAGGGGGAATGGTTTTAGCTTTTGCCCATTGATTATGATGTTGGCTGTGGGTTTGTCATATATGGCTTTTATTATGTTGAGGTATGATCCCTCAATTCCTATCTTGCTGAGAGTTTTTATCAAGAAAGGGTGTTGGATTTTGTCAAATGCTTTTTCCGCATCAATTGATATGACTATGTGGTTTTTTTCTCTCAATTTGTTTATGTGATGTATCACGTTTATTGATTTGCGGATATTGTACCATCCTTGCATCCCTGGGATGAATCCTACTTGGTCATGGTGTATGATCTTTTTGATGTACTGCTGGATCCGATTTGCTAGGATTTTGTTGAGGATTTTGGCATCTATGTTCATGAGGGATATTGGCCTATAATTCTCTTTCATTGTATTGTCTTTATCTGGTTTTGGGATTAGGGTGATGTTGGCTTCATAGAATGAGCTGGGAAGTGTTCCTTCCTCTTGGATCTTTCGACATAGTCTGAGGAGGATAGGTTTTAGGTCTTCCTTGAATGTTTGGTAAAACTCCCCTGTGAAGCCATCTGGCCCCGGGCTTTTGTTTGCTGGAAGCTTTTTGATTACTGCTTCGATTTCCTCCATAGTTATTGGCCTATTGAGATTTTTAGATTCTTCCTGGTTAAGTTTTGGAAGGTTGTATTTATCTAGGAATATGTCCATTTCCTCCAGGTTGTCTAGTGTGTTGGAGTAGAGTTGTTCATAGTATTTTCTAACAATCCTTTGTATTTCTATGGGGTCTGTTGTTATTTCTCCTCTTTCATTTCTGAGTTTGTTTATTTGGGTCCTCTCTCTTTGTTTCTTGGTGAGCCTGGCTAGAGGTGTATCAATCTTGTTTATCCTTTCAAAGAACCAGCTCTTGGTTTTGTTGATCTTTTGTATTGTTTTTTTGGTCTCTATGTCGTTTATCTCCGCTCTGATCTTTGTTATTTCCTTCCTTCTGCTTACAGTGGGCTTTTTTTGTTGCTCTCTTTCTAATTCTTCGAGTTGTAGAGTTAGGTCATTTATTCTCATTGTTTCTTGTTTCTTGCAGTAGGCTTGTAGAGCTATGAACTTCCCTCTCAAGACTGCTTTTGCTGTGTCCCATAGGTTTTGGATTATTGTGTTTTCATTGTCATTCGTTGCCATGATGTTTTTTATTTCTTCTTTGATCTCACTGGTGACCCAGTCGTTGTTTAATAGCATGCTATTTAGTCTCCATGTGTTTGATTTTTTTGGATTATTTTTGTTGTAGTTGATTTCCAGTTTTATGCCTTTGTGGTCTGAGAAGATACTTGATATGATTTCAATTTTCTTGAATTTGAAGAGACTTTGTCTGTGACCCAATATATGGTCTATCTTTGAAGATGACAAATGTGCACCTGAGGAGAATGTATATTCTGTGGCTTTGGGGTGAAATGTTCTGAAGATGTCAATTAATTCCATCTGATCTAGTGAGTCATTTAGGATTGATGTTTCTTTGCTGAGTTTCTGTTTAGAGGATTTGTCCAGTGGCGATAATGGGGTGTTAAGGTCCCCTACTATGATTGTATTGCTGTCAATCTCTCCCTTGATCTTCTCCAGAAGCTTTCTTACGTATTTGGGTGCTCCTATATTGGGTGCATATATATTTACCAGAGTTATTTCTTCTTGTTGGACTGCTCCCTTTAGTATTATGAAGTGGCCTTCTTGATCTCTTTTTATGTCCTTCACTTTGAGATCTAATTTGTCAGATATAAGTATTGCTACCCCGGCTTTTTTTTCACTTCCATTGGCCTGAAAAACCTTTTTCCATCCCTTCACCATCAGTCTGTGTGCGTCTTTTTTTCTGAGGTGGGTTTCCTGTAGACAGCAGATATATGGGTCATGTTTTCTTATCCACTCATTTACCCTATGCCTTTTGACTGGGGAATTTAATCCATTTACATTTAAAGTTATTATTGATAGAAACTTGTTAGTCGCCATTTTTGTTCTTTACCGCTGCGTTCCTTCTTTGTTTCCTGTTTTTTCTATTTACAGCAGACCCTTTGGCATTTCTTGCATTGCTGGTTTGGTTGTAATAAACTCCCGTAGACCATTTTTGTCTGTGAAGCTCCTGATTTGACCCTCAATTTTGATTGATAGCCTCGCTGGGTATAGTATTCTTGGATTCAGACCCTTCCTTTGCATGACTTTGTATATTTCATTCCATTCCCTTCTTGCCTGATGTGTTTCTGTTGAGAAATCGGTCGCTAGTCTGATGGGGGATCCTTTGTAGGTAACTTTCTGTCTCTCTCTGGCTGCTTTTAAGATTCTTGCTTTGTCGTTGGTGTTTGCCAATTTAATTATTATGTGCCTTGGTGTCGGTCTTTTCGGGTTCATTTTGTTTGGGACTCTGTGAGCTTCTTGGATTTGTGTGAGTTTTTTCCTCCCTATATCAGGGAAATTTTCTGTTACTATTTTTTCAAACAGGTTTTCTATTCCTTGCTCAGTTTCCTCTCCTTCTGGCACCCCTATTATTCGGATGTTGTTTCGTTTAGCATTGTCCCAGAGTTCTCTTAGGCTCTCTTCCTGCTTTTTAATTTTTTTTTCTAGAAGCTGTTCTGTTTGGGTATTTTTTTCTACCTTGTCTTCTAGCTCGCTGATACGGTCCTCTGCTTCTTCTAGTCTACTGTTGATGCTTTCTATTGAGTTCTTTATGGCAGTGATGTCGTTTTTCATTTCTTCTTGGTTTCTCTTCATTTCCTCTTGGTTCTTCTTCATTTCCTCTTGGTTCCTACACATATTGTTGAATTGGTCTTCCATTCTTTTCATCCACCTTATGACCATTACTCTGAATTCTTTCTCTGACAGGTTGCTTGCCTCCATTGCCTCTATTTCGTTTACTTCCTTTTCTGATGATGCCTGTTTTTCTTTCATATTTGGGTTGGTTCTTTGTTTCACCATGATTTCTCTTCTCAAGGTGTTTGGTTATGTAGATCTCTCTCTGTTGCTCTGATTCAAAGGCACAAAATACAACACAACAAGGCACAACGTACAAGGCACCGAACTAAATGCATTCACAATATTAATAACCCCAAATAAAGGTGACCCCCCCCCCCGAGCGAAGAGAATTAGGGGATAAAGAAGAAAAAAGAGAAAAATATTAGAGAGAAAAATAAAAAACAAAAAGGAGTGCTGAAATGAGATTGGGAAAAGGGAGAGAGAGAAAAAAAAACACAAAAAGACCAAAAAAAAAAAAAACCAAAAAAAACAACAACAACAAAAACAAACAAACAAAAAAAAATTAAGAGAATGAAATAGAGGTGGGGAAGAGGCTATTTGTATGGGGAGAGCGAGGGATTGGAAATTAGATATATAAGTAGGGTGAAATTTAGACAATGGGTAGAAAGAAGGAATAGGTAAAATCCAAAGCAGGAATAGGGTAAGAGAAACAGGACAACAAAAGGGGAAAAGTGAGGAAGAGAGTTTTGGCTTAAGGGTAAATGTGAAATAGAGAGAAATGATGCTAAAGGAACGATGAAAATAGAGTGTAGAACACTAATCCCAAAATAAAATAAAGAAAAAAAAAATAAAAAAAATAATAAAAAATAAAATGACACTTGAAAAAATGGTAAAAGGATAGCAGTAATACTGGTTAAAAAAATGTAGTAATTAAAAAGGTAAAATCAGGTGATGAAAAAAAATAAAAAATAAAAAAAAATAAAATAGGTTCTTAATGAAATGGTGAAAAAAGAATTAAAAAAATATATATATAAAAATATTCGGAAGTGAAGGTGCTTCAGATCTTCCACTCTTCTTTTTGGCACGCCTCAGTCCTGCCAGGCATTCAGGGGAGTGTTGAACTTCCCTGCGATACACTGTCCCTCCGTGCAGTAAACCACAGACCTGATTTTAAGGCAGGTTGTATTTTTTTACCAGACTGCCTTTATTTGTGATCGCAAAAGAGACAGTTCGTGGCTCTGCCTCTGGGTGGCAGTGTGTCTGGATTTACCTCCGAGGCTCTAAGTCCTCTCTATCAGTAGGGTTTTGTCCTCTATGGTATTTGGAACTGATTCGGGAAAGACTACTGCCCAGAGCTGGTTCCTTGCCACTGTCCGCTGTTTCCCAGGCTCCCCAAAAAGAACTTTCCCCTACAGGCTCTGCGAATGACCCCAACTGGGGAATCCCATGCGCTGGGTTTAATAATCAAATGCACGGATCTAAGGGGAACTGTAACAAGAGCCTGATAGTTGTGCGAATTCGCAAGCCTCCACCTTCCAGGTCTGTGCACAGTCTCCGCGCGCGCAGTCTCCGCGCGCCCACTCGCCCCTGGCACCAAGCAGCCAGCAGATTGGCAAAGTCCAAGGCTGCTCCCTTACATCCAGTCCAGCTATGGGCTCATTTTTCGCGTTGCCTTCTGCCAGCAGCCCTGTGGGGCCCCTTCCCCACTCGCGGGTCACGCTGGTCCCAGCGGCTGCGGACTCTGTGGGGCGCAGATTCCGCCCCGCGCGCGCGAGCTCGGTCCTCCCTCCAACCCGAACTGCAAACCGCACCTTTAGGGGATGTCCAACCTTTCCGTGAGAAGAAGCAGTGCTCGTCTGAGTTCACGCAGTCACGCTGCTTGAGATCCCTTGTTTCCAGGTTAGTAGCTGGTCTCTGGATGCCGGCAACAATCACCCAAGATGGCGCAGTCTCCGCTGCTTAGCTGGCGCACCAGGAGAGGCTTCAGCCGCAGTCTCCAACCGTCCTTTTTTTTCCCTGGGGGGTTCTCAGTCTTTCCTAGCTGCAGACAGTCTCTCAGCTGAAAATCCTCTACCTATTCGGGCTGAATGTTACCCGTTTCAGCTGCTCACCCTTATCTGCTCCAGGACAAGGCACAGGACACGTCCGCTTATACCTCCGCCATTTTCCCTCCTCCGCCTAATAGTTTTCTTATGACAATTAAATGAAATAATACATGTGGAGTATGTAGAAAAATGTTTAAAATTATATGTATATATATATATATAATAATTGCTGAAAATTATATGTAGCCATGTAAATATTCATGTTATGGTCATTTTATATACTTTTAGACACAGACCTTTTAATCTTAGCATATAGTATCATAGTTCTATAGGCGATATGATTCATTTTGTGAGTGTAGTTATTCATCAATGGAAAGAGAAGCAGTTGTGGCAAAGAAAAAAAGACGTGTTAGCTATTTGTCCTTGCGCATGCTACTTAACCTGTTCAAGCCTCAGTTTCCTAGACTATAATAGATATTAAAATCTCTGCCTTAAAGGATTAATATAAGGAAGTGAGAGAGTTTATATCAAAGTCCCAACATATATAAGACATTCACATACTTTTTTCCTGAATTACAGAAGTCAAGTCCCCCACAATCAGTCACATTGATACCAAATAGAAGGGTATTTACTGTGTGTGTGAGTGTGTGTGGCCTTCAATGTTAATTAAGTAGTTTGAAACTTTTTTTTAAATCCCCACCTGAGGATATTTTTTCCATGGATTTTTTTTTTAGAGAGAGTGGAGGTGAGGTGGTCACTAGGAGAGAAAGAGAGAGAGAGAGAGAGAGAGAGAGAGAGAGAGAGAGAGAGAGAGAGAGAGAAGACATTAATTGGTTGCCTCCTGCATCTGTCCCAACCTGGGCCTGGGCCAGGGATTGAGCCTGCAACTGAGCTATGTGCCCTAAACTGGGAATCAAACCCAGGACCCTTCAGTCCAAGGACCAACACTCTAGCTACTGAGCAACCAGCCTGGGCAGTTTGAAACTTTTGGTAACTAGCAAAAGTACTAAAATTTTTAAATGGGGTGGAGATTGTTTCATATTAAAGCTGTTTATTATGCACTAGATTAACATTTTGCATTTTACTATCATTTTATCAAAAACTATAGTTTTTCTTTAAAAGCTGACTATCAGGCTGTGCCACATTTCCAAATATGTTTTGATTATATTCAGCCTCATGGAATAGAGCAGAGTTAGCAAGTTATGGTATTTTATTTCTCTTAGGTTTCCCTGCCTATAAAATAAAAACAATTGGATAATATTAGGTTTAAAATAATTTTCAACTTAAAGACTCTATACATTTATAATAATGATCTTTTTAACTCATATTTTCTGAGATTCACTTTCTCTCCTTAGCAAGGCACAACCCCCCCGCCTAAGGTTGGGAAAATAAAAACAAAAAATAATTCACCATGAGTGATAAGTTGTGCCAATCCTATCTCTCATGGTTATCTGTAACCCAAGGCTGGCATTCTCTCCCATAGTCCATTCCAGACATTTTATCTGAGCTGGGCGAGTCAGCTGCTCTGTGGCCTGGAATTAGGATGGAGGGCAAAGCTGGAGCTGAAGATTGAGAGCACTCTGACAGAGCGCCCATTGATGTTCTGTCTTACACTAACCTCCTTGGCATAGAGCAACAAAGAATCACTTTAAATATTACAAATAATTATTAAATACAGAGTTGTGAATAAAATAATCAGATTTGAAATCATGGGGAGTCAGATGGATCTCACATGTAACCTGGGAATTACCCATGCCCTAGGGCTGAGCGAAGCAGAAAGGCAATCACATCTCTCATCGCCCCAGCACTATGACTGCCAAATAGGAAGGGTTCAGAAATCTTAATTGTAGCTAATGCTATTTCATTTCATTTATTATTTGAAGGCATGCCAGAAAAAATGCATTTGCCCTCTCAGTGGCATGAGGTAGGATGGGAATGGGGCTGAGTGTGGGGTTCAGTAAGGGGTTGGAGCAAAGGAATAAATAACAATTGTGGATGGTAGATCTTAGAGAAAGTTCTGACTGAGGTAATAGCTCAGCATCTGGAGGTCCTTTGATTTTTCTGTGTTTTTATTTTTATTACATGTGCTTGAGAGACAATAATTCTCATGAACATTAATCATGCACAGCTATGTTGAATCAGAAAATAATGAAGGACAGGGCCTATAATGAAAGACAAGGGTCTTTCATAAACTTTATTCTTAAATAGAGGATTATTGTACTAATTCCACTAGAATTTAATGTTTCTTTCCTTAGAAAAGTGGGGTGTATCTTTTCTGGCTGAAATAACCTTGAATGTGCTGCCAAACATTTTCTAAAATAAACTATGAGGTAGAAATCTATCAGTGTTACTACTAGTAATATTCTGCAAAGGAGGAATGAGGTGGCCAGTGTAAGAAAGAACCAACTCATCTGAACTTTGACTCTTTAACCATTGACTTAAAGAAGTTAGAGCTTTTTCAGTCCAAAATACTCCATATTCATTCATTCCTTATAATTTGTGACACACAGAAGAGAAAAAGTCTGTGCATCTCTGCACGGTGTGTGTGTGTGTGTGTGTGTGTGTGTGTGTGTGTGTGTGTGTATGCAACTATGTGTAAAGACCGTAAGTAGGATATAAAAGAGAAAAACTGAAAGGGGTGACATTATCAAAGATTGATGTTAAAAGGAATACTGAGTCAATGTTATTCTAGGCAGTACATACAAATTTCAACTTAGAAACTGGCAAGTTGGTTATATTTTTCAGATGAGCAAACTGCATACTTTCAGAATGATGGAAGAATATTTCAACATGAATTTTAACACGTCTTTTTTTATTTATTTTAAGAAATGCCAAGCTCAACCAGACAGAACTGAGCCACGACCAATTGATCCTTGGCCAATACTTTCTCAAGGAACCAGGACACTGCCCAGTGAGCCAGGTTGCACTTTTGGGAAGAGGGTGTGTGTGTGTGTGTGTGTGTGTGTGTGTGTGTGTGTGTGTGAAATGGTATGGCATAAACAGTGGATCTACTTGGTTTTCTGCCTGGAGTCACTGCAGATTATCTGGACAAACTTTGCCAACCCTCTCTGAAAGTGACTGGGCATCTGCAGCCAGCGAGCCCTCACAAAGCAAGAGATAAATATTTAACATTGCAAAGGCTGAATCAGGAGCCAGAAACTCAGGTTTCATATTGACCTGGGCAATTTACTGACAACTCCTCTCTCATTTTCCTATCTGTCTCAGAAAAGCTAGAAATGCCATTAACATATGAGGATTCTCAACAAGACATTTTAAAGACAAGCAAATTTCTTAAAAATGTCTCTGAAAAAACACTAGCTTTCTGCTTGTTCTTGGACATCCTTGAATCTTAAGGTTGAGTCTACTTGCTCAACCTCAACATGCAACTGAGCAGAACTTTATAAAAGAGGCCAGATTCAGCCATTAATGGAAAATTTGTTTTTATTAACGCATTGAACATTAACCAATCTCAGACTACTCCACAGCTAAGATGGGTTTGACTCCTTGACAATACACAATGGATTTGTTTATATATAGGTAGGACTCTGTCTTCATTAATCCGCTGTGGCTGCTCCATGTTAGTGGGTGAAATGTAATTCACAGCTCAGGTGGCCAATCCAAAATAATGCTGTCAAGGGCATCAGATGGGCCAGAAGAATTTTTAACTGAGACCAGAAGCACTGCACCACCACCATCCAGCCTTCACTGGAGGTGTGAGAAGCCAAGTTGTTTCTGTTCACATGGAATTTGGGTGAATCATGAACATTTCTGTCAGTCTGAGGCTGAAAGTGAAACCATATTCAACCATCAAGAGTAGTTCAACTGAAGGCTGGTTATGGTGGGAAGAAAAGCATAGCATTTACTCATAAGTAGTCCCAGACCTGTAGGTGGAGAGCTTTCCTTTCTGATACCTGGCTCATCACATTATCAAAGAATATTTCTCTCTTTCATAGAAGAAGTACCCATGTACTTTTTTGAAAAGATTACTAGATGAAGAGCTAAAATACTGGTCCTAACACCAGCCATGTTCTTGAGCAGAGTATTGGCTTTTCTGAGCCTTGATTTCCTTATCTTTAAAGTGTCAGTGTTAGATTGCATAGCCTCCAAGTTTCCTTCAATGTCTTAAATTGAATGACCTTTTCCTAACAGTACAAACTCTTTGGAGTAGGAACCATATTTTCAACTCCTGTGGCTTTTGTCATTGACCCATTGACAATGAATGACTTTCCTAAATGTGTGTAAATGTCTTGTGAAAACTGAAGAATCAATCAGTCTCTCAAATGCACACACTTAGGTGTCACAGACTTCAGCACTCAAACCACCAATCAGCTCAACAGTAAAGACCCCCTTTCTGCTAATGACTATTACAAAGAGAGATTATTATCAAAATAATGTTCCATCCTGCAACTGCTCAAGAGAGATGAACCTTCCAAATTCTGTTGTCTGTAGATTCTGACAACTACTCATATTTCCACCAAAGAAGTGGGGTTAGTAGAAAAAGTATATTTAAACTCTGCTTCAGTGGAACTTATGGGTAAACCTAGGGGATTCACCTTGCCACTATCTCCCATGGCTCTAGCTGAGAATATCCTGACAGCAGGGAATACTCACACCATAAAGCAGCCATGGAGACAACAGATCATTTCCCTGGCCTCCCTGTCTGTTCTCCTGTGACTCCTATCTGTTAGTAGGACAGAAGGACCGCCTCCATCTAGCAACAAGAGGGCACTCCTGTGATAAAAGTACTAAGGAATGTGCCTCCTCCAAAAATGTCACCAACTCCATTGTGAAACAATAAGAGGGGACATTCATGTAACACCCAGGTGTTTTGATTCTAACACCTGGTGCATATGATTTTTATTCTAGTGTATCTCTATGTCCATAGCAGCATTATTTACAATAGTTAAGATCTGGAAACAGCCCAAGTGCCTATCAGTAGATGAGTGGATAAAAAAGCAGTGGTACAAATAAAAGCCATTTATGACAAACCCACAGCCAACATCATACTCAATGGGCAAAAACTAAAACCATTTCCCCTAAGAACAGGAACAAGACAGGGATGCCCACTCTCACCACACCTGTTTGACATAGTACTGGAAGTGTTAGCCATTACGAATAGACAAGAAGAAGAAATAAAAGGCATCCAAATTGGAAAAGAAGAAGTAAAACTGTCCTTATTCGCAGATGACATGATACTGTACATAGAAAAACCTAAAGACTCCATCAAAAAATTATTAGACTTAATAAATGAATTCGGCAATGTAGCAGGATACAAAATTAATGCCAAGAAATCTATAGCATTTCTATACACCAATAGTGAACATACAGAAAGAGAGACTAAAAAAGCAATCCCATTTACCATCTCACCAAAAAAATTAAGATACCTAGGAATAAACTTAACTAAGGAGGTAAATGACCTGTATAAGAACACTATAGGACACTGAAAAAAGAGATATAGGAAGACATAAACAGATGGAAGAACATACCGTGTTCATCGATTGGTAGAATCAACATCACCAAAATGTCCATACTACCCAAAGCAATCTATAGATTCAATGCACTCCGCATTAAAATACCAATGCCATATTTCACAGACCTAGAATGAACTTTCCAAAAATTCATCTGAAAAAAAAAAAAAGATCCCGAATAACTGCAGCAATCCTGAGAAAGAAGAACAAAGTAGGTGGGATCTCAATACCAGGTATCAAGCTGTATTACAAAGCCACTGTTCTTAAAACAGCATGGTACTAGCACAAGATCAGACATATAGATCAATGGAATAGAATACAGAACCCAGAAATCGACCCAAACAACTATGTTCAATTAATATTTGATAAAGGAGGCATGAACATACAATGGAGTCAAGATAGTCTCTTCAATAAATGGTGCTGGGAAAATTGGGAAGATACATGCAAAAAAATGGAACTAGACCACCAACTCACAACATACCCAAAAATAAACTCAAAATGGATAAAGGACTTAAACATAAGATGGGAAACCACAAAAATACTAGAGGAATCCACAGGCAACAAAATCTCAGACATATGCTGAAGCAATTTCTTCACCGATACTGCTCCTAGGGCATTGGAAACTAAAGAGAGAATAAATAAATGGGACTACATCAAAATAAAGCTTTTGCACAGCAAAGGAAACCATCAACAAAACAACAAGAAAGCCCACTGTATGGGAGAACATATTTGCCAATGTTATCACCAATAAGGGTTTAATCTCAAAAATTTACAGGGAACTCATACAATGTAACAAAAGGAAGATACAACGGACCTAAATAGATACTTTTTGAAAGAAGACAGAAGGAAGGCCAAGAGACATGAAAACATGCTCAAAGTTACTAATCATCTGAGAGATGCAAATCAAAACGACAATGCAATATCATCTCCCACCTGTCAGAATGGCTATCATCAACAAATCAACAAACAACAAGTGCTGGCAAGGATGTGGAGAAAAAGGAACCCTCGTGCATTGCTGGTGGGAATGCAGACTGGTGCAGCCACTGTGGAGAACAGTATGGAGTTTCCTCAAAAAACTAAAAATGGAACTCATATTTGACCTAGTGATCCCACTTCTAGGAATATATCCCAAGAAAGTAGAAACACCAATCAGAAAGGATATATGCACACCTATCTTTACATAGCAGCACCATTCACCATAGCTAAGATTTGGAAACAGACTAAGTGCCCATCAGTAGATGAATGGATTAAAAAACTGTGGTACGTCTACACAATGGAATACTATGCTGTGGTAAAAAAGAAGGAGTTCTTACCATTTGCAACAGCATGGATGGAACTGGAGAGCATTATGCTAAGTCAAATAAGCTACTCAGAGAAAGATAAATATCACATGATCTCACTCATTTATGGAATATAATGAAGAACATAAACTGATGAACAAAAACAGATCCAGAGACAGAGAAGCACCGATGAGACCATCAAACCTCAGAGGAAAGGTATGGGAGGGTGGGGGTAAGGAGGAGAGATCAACCAAAGGACTTGTATGCATGCATATAAGCCTAATGGACACAGACAACAGGGGGGTGAGGGCATGTGAGGGTGGTGGGGGGACAATGGGGGAATAAGGACACATATGTAATACCTTAATCAATAAAGAAATTAAAGAAGTCAAACAAATAAAAAAATAAAATTCAAAAATGAAAAAAAAAAGTGGTGGTACATTTACACAATGGAATACTATGCATCTGTAAAAAAGAAAGGGTCACTTACCGTTTGAGACAGAATGGATGGGCCTGGAGGCTATTACACTAAGAGAAATAAATCAGTCAGAGGAAGACAAATATTACATGATCTCAGTTATATGTGTAATCTAATGAACAAAATAAACTGATGAATAAAATAGGTCGAGACATGGAAGCATGGAACAGACTGTCGAATCTCAGAGGGAAGAGGGGTGGGGTGCGGTGGAAGAGATTAAACAAAGAACTTATATGCATATCCCATGGACACAGACAATAGTCAGGTGAAGGCCTGGGGGGGGGTTGGGGGCTGGGTGGAGGGGTAAAATGGGGGTCATCACTGTAATAGTCTCAACAATAAAAAAGAAAAAATTAAAGTCTAAAGTCTTGAGTTTTCTCTCAAATATTTATAAACTGAGATCCAACAGAAGGAATTTAATTCATATCAGGAGTAGACCAGGGTGTCTTTTCTGGAAGAACTACCACTTAAGTTGAAATGACACAGTCTGTTTGAGCTAAGTCCAAGTATTTTAGAACATGTTTCCTTCACTAGTTTTGAAAGTCCAAAATAGTGGATCTAAAAAAAAAAGCCTTAAGGTTTTTTCTCTGAATGGAATTTTCCATCTTCTTCTTGTTACTGTTTTTACCAAGTGCCCATTCCTTTCTGTTATTTCTCTCCATGCCCATGCATCTTCTCTAGTAGCCCAAGGTTTATTTTGATGAAACATGTTGGCCATGCTCAGAATCAGAGGAAACAAGCACTTAGTCTTCAAAGTTTAAAAATATTTTCGGATTATATAAAAGTCTGTTTTCTTTTTCAAAATCTCTCTAAGAGAAAAATCTTACACCATTTGAGGATCTTCTTGTTGGGAACAATCTGAATTATGGATTTTATTGTTTTTTCATTCTCGGGGGCGGGCAAAGCAGGCACTGTGCTCCTCAGTCATGTGATTAAGATCACCCCATTTTTGTTCTTTGCTCCAAGGTTTCTGGACTGGAAAAGAAGTTGATGGCCTATACAGGTGGAAAAAAAATATGGCAATTTGATAATATACTGTATCTATAAAAGAATTTCAAAGAATACTGTCTATTTAGTTCTGGATAACACTTCATGGAACATATGTCATCTGAAGCAAAGCTCAAGTAAGTGACACTGTATTGGACCATTATCTTGAACTTCAGTTACCTGTGAGTTTTTATCATAAGAAGGGGGAGATATACTGGAGAGAGAGTGGATAGATGATTGTCGTTTCCATGGCTGAGTTGAAGATTATTAATTTATACCTCCATGATCCCAGCATCACTTAGTGTGAGAGGGATGTAGGAAAGAAAATTGGGAATGTAAGGCAATCACACAATCATAGAATCTCTACCTAGGAAAGGACTTTAAAACATTTCTATTCTACCCAGTTATCTGTAGTTGAAATTACACTATAATATCTCTGCTGTTACCTGATATCCAGTTATAATAAACAGTGAATAAGGCAATACACTATGAATATGGCTATCATTGTCCTTGGAAGGATGCAAGGTTCTCAGAAGGACCCTCTCACTGCTTGTTAATCTAAATGTTTTGGCCATAGGTGCTGACTTTCTTGACCTCAGGAATTTAATGTTGATGATCTGGTTAGATCCTTGGTCAGAATGCTGGGTTACACCTTCCATTTTTAGGTTTCATGATTCTAGGAAAACTTATTTATTCACTATTTTATTTTTTATGGAGGAGCGCTCAAGATGAGGTGAGGGAAAAGCTAATGATCTACAAGCACATAAGCTGTTCAGACATCTGTGGCCAGTACTTCCACTGGCCCTGTTTAAAGGTTTCTTCCTCTCTGATCTAAGTCACTTGGTCTAGCTGTCTCAGGAGAAGGCTGCTGTATGCTATGTCCTGTGGCTTGACCTTTGCTAAGGATTGTCTTACCAGGCATCTCAACAGTCTGGTTCAGGCCAGAGATTTGGGTTCCTGGGCTTTACTTCCTGATGCTAATTTTTTCATTGCAGCTCATGGACACTACTACCACCCCAGACACATTTCTTTCTCTTCTTTCTGTTTATTTCAGTCATAGAGTTTGCCAGTATGATAATAAAATATGTATATTAAATTAAAATAAAGTGAGCCATTGTTTTTTTCCTAAGAAGATAAGAACCTCTTGATTAACAACTATTACTAAGTTCCCAATATGTGTCAGGCATTCCCTTTGGATGTCTGTTTTTTACAGTTTTTTTCTAATTCCATCTCACAATCTCTTTAAAATACATATTTCAAAATTGACAATCCTGTTTTTTTTACTTTTGAAACATCATTTTAATGGTTTGTTTAGGTGGCTTTGCTCCACCCAGTCACAGTCCTTCCATTTTCTGCTCCAAGAGAGGGAGAGGTGGAGTTAGGTTCTACACCAAGGAGATTGTTGGCACTCAACTAATAAATGATATGGCAGACCAGGAGAGTTCTCAGGAGACATAATTATTGAAGCAGAGAAGAATGACAGGACTTTCAGTAGCAGAGCTACTTGAAGCTCCTTCAGAAAAAGGAGCTAGAATTTATCTTCCCTTTATTTTAGCAACCAGGCTTTCCTTTGTGGCTCCTAAAACAAAAGTTCTTTTCCACTCCATAGCTCACCAGTGATTAATTATAGTATAAATATACCTTTTCAGATGTAAGTAGCATTGGAGATGTCAAAATTCAAAGAGATATTAAATCCCATGGAACATTAGTATCAGAGCTAATAATAGAATTCAGGTCTTCTAACTACCAGCTCTACCTGCTATAATAACATGATTCAAGGGATCCACCTGAAAACAAGATTCAAAACAACAACAAATCTCCTCCTTCATCACTTGCTGACAAAGATAAAGTCTAAGAAATGCTTTTTAGCTGGACAGATGTTCAAAATATTTTCTAACACTCCTGTTTTCTCCTCTCTCATGAACGAGGGCCACTGTAACAGGAAGGAAATACTTATTAGATGTATTAGGTTTTGTTCGCACTATAACCCTGAGGGGACAGTGATAGATGGTCAGTACTCTTCCTTGAGGCATCACAATAGCTGAATTGTTATGTGATGATGGGACGCATTTCCATGGCTGTGGCTACTGTCCCAGAAAGTAAATGGTCTGCTTCTCAGAAGACCCAGAATAAAGGAGGGACAGTAAATACAAAAGGCAATGCTATGAAAGTGGTCCCCTTGAGTGCAGATAATAAGGGGACCACGTATTTGCAGAGAATTTACAAGCAATGACAAAATCAACTATAAGTCTGCCAGCTTTTTAATATCTCCATGTGCTGGCAATTCTAAACAATGTTCATGAGTAAAATATGACTTCTTGAAAAAACATATTTTTCACGTGTACTCTAATGTTTAGAACAACTGCTGAAGTTATTGTTGATTTTACATGCAAAAATATCCATGTAACCTTCAAATTAGTATGCTTTATTTATGTATTCTTTAATAAACATGCTATTTTACATAGATGCTAATACAGGGAACTCCAATTTCACAACTGGCCCCCACTCACTTTGACTGATGTGTACATTTTTCTTTTCTTTTTTAAATAAATCTTTATTGTTCAGATTATTACAGTTGTTCCTCTTTTTCCCTCCATAGCTCCCCTCCACCTAGTTCCCACCCTACCCTCTGCCCGTACCCCCCCCCAATGTCCTCGTCCATAGGTGTACGATTTTTGTCCAGTCTCTTCCCGCACCCCCACACCCTCTTCCCCCAGAAAATTGTCAGTCCACTCCCTTTCTATGCTCCTGATTCTATTCTATTCTCACCAGTTTACACTGTTCATCAGATTTTTTATTCACTTGATTTTTAGATTCACTTGTTGATAGATATGTATTTGTTGTCACTTTGTTGTTCATAATTTTTATCTTTCCCTTTTTCTTCTTTTTCCTCTTCTTAAAGAATACCCTTCAGCATTTCATATAATACTGGTTTGGTGGTGATGAACTCGTTTAGCTTTTTCTTATCTGTGAAGCTCTTTATCTGACCTTCAATTCTAAATGATAGCTTTGCTGGGTAGAATAATCTTGGTTTTAGGTTCTTGTTATTCGTCACTTTGAATATTTCTTGCCACTCGCTTCTGGCCTGCATAGTTTCTGTTGAGAAATCAGCTGACAGTCATGTGGGTACTCCCTTTTAGGTAACTAACTGTTTTTCTCTTGCTGCTTTTAATATTCTCTCCTTGTCTTTTGCCCTTGGTATTTTAATTATGATGTGTCTTGGTGTGGTCCTCTTTGGATTTCTTTTGTTTGGAGTTCTCTGTGCTTCCTGGACTTGTAAGTCTATTTCTTTGACCAGGTAGGGGAAGTTTTCTGTCATTATTTCTTCAAATAGGTTTTCAATATCTTGCTCTCTCTCTTCTTCTGGCACCCCTATAATTCAGATGTTGGTACGCTTGAAGTTGTCCCAGAGGCTCCTTGCACTATCTTCATATATTTGTATTCTGTTTTCCTTTTGCTTTTCTGGTTGGGTGTTTTTTGCTTCTTCATATTTCAAATCTTTGACTTGATTCTTGGGATCCTCTAGTCCAGTGATGGTGAACCTTTTGAGCTTGGCATGTCAGCATTTTGAAAAACCCTAACTTAACTCTGGAGCCATGCCACATATAGAAATTTTTTGATATTTTCAACCATAGTAAAACAAAGACATATTTTTGATAATTATTTTATATATTTAAATGCCATTTCACAAAGAAAAATCAACCAAAAAAATGAGTTTGCATGTCACCTCTGACACGCGTGTCATAGGTTCGCCATCACTGCTCTAGTCTGTTGTTGGATCTCTGTATATTATTCTTTATTTCAGTCAGTGCATGCTTAATTTCTAATTGGTCCTTTTTCATATCCTTCAGGGTCTCACTATATTTTTTGGAGGTTTCTAGAAGATTCTTGAGTAACCTTATAACCATGGTTTTGAATTCTATATCCAGAGTTTGCTTTCCTCCATTTCTTTCATTTGTGACCTGTTTCTTTGTCTCCGCATTTTGGCTGCTTCCCTGTGTTGATAGAGTGGCCTTGTATGCTAGGTGTCCTATAGGGCCCAGTGGCTCAGCCTCCCTAATTAACTGAGCTGGACACTCTTGGTGCACCCCTTTGTGGGTTGTGTGCACAGTGTTGTTGTAGTTAAGCCTTGATTGCTGTTGGTATCCCTGGGTGGAATTGACCTCCAAGTCAACTGGCTGTGAGGACCAGTTGTGTCTACAATGGGAGAACTTACATGCTGGAGACACCCTTATGGGGCAGGACTTGCTTCAGTGTGGCTTTGGTGCTCACTGAGTCTGCCCCCTGAGTGTGTCTCTTATAGATGTGAAGAATTATAATCTGGATGGTCTTACTCTGACCACTGGGTAGACTGGTTCTTGGATCTCCAAGGAGGTGCAAAGTCAGCCACTGCCTGAGGCCACCCAGCAGGAGCTACAGAGAGATCTGCAGATTCCTCCTCTTTGTTTGAGGTTTGGAGGTGCCCAGATGAGGCACATCTGTGAAGCAATGCAGGCTGCTGACGAGCCTTAGGCCTTTTTTTGGAAGCTGTGGGGTTCTCTGACCCAGCTACAGGTTGACAGGTTTTTAGGCGGAGAAAGGCCAGGCCATTCGTATGCAAAAGCCTCTGTGCACAGATTTGGTGGGGTTGTAAATTGGGTGGGGTGGGGTCTCAGGGAATCACCAGGGTGGAACAAATTGCAATGGCTGCCAGTCTGCTCTGCCTAGGAGAGGTCCTGGGTCTCTGTTTCCCAGGGCCCCATGCAGGAACAATGAACTCTGCAAGCACCTCTGTAAGAAAGCCACCCTCACGTTCCAGCCCAATGCCAGACAGTCCATTTTCTCTCCGTATGAGTCTGAGTCCCTAAATTCTTGCCTGGCACTGGAGTTCAGAGCAGTCAGGAGCTTGTATCTCCCTCCCAATTGAAAAAGACCACAGTGTACCCAGCTGCCAGCCCCTTTCATGTGCGCCTCCTTGCCTCCACATTTCCACTCCTGTGCACCTCCTACCGGACTCAATGCACTTTTCTCTTTCCTTCTAGTTGTAGAATTTCCACTCAGCCAGCCTTCCCATGGTTCTGGATGATATTTGTTTTGTCTTTTAGTTGTAGTTTTAATGTGGTTGTGCGCGGCAACAAGTTCAGGTGTTTACCTATGCCACCATCTTGGTTGTCCCCTGACCTGTACATTTTTCTTTCAAGAATTTGTGGCTAACAGTTTGGGATTGTTTAAGCTTGTTTCAGCAAAAGCCCATGTCTTCATTACCTACCAGACAACACATTCCTGTCATTAAACAATAGATTCAAAATAAACAACAATAAAACAATGATAGTTCATTAGTCAGCTCAGGCTGCTGTAACAAAATAGCACAGACAAGGTGTCTTAAACACAGAAATTAATTTTCTCACAGTTCTGGAGGCTGAAAGTACAATATCAAAGTGCCAGAAAGATTGGTTTCTAGTGTAGCCTCTTTCTTCCAATTGTAGACAGTCACCTTGCTGCTGTGTACTCAGATGGTCTATGTTTTCATGTGCACCCTTACAACCTCATTTAACCTTAATTACCTCTGTAAAGTCCCTGTCTTAGAATATAACTACATTGGGGCAATGGTTTCAACATATAAACTTGGGGGTAAGGAGGAAACAATTCAGTCCATAACAGTTAGTAAACATAATGAAAAAAACACATAACTTCAGTCATTTCAATTCTGTCATTCATTGTGACTCTGCAGCAATTTCATTTGTGTTTAAAATTTTAAACAGAGCAAAAGAGTGTAAATTGCAAAGCATAATATTTTTGTTTGGTAAAGGCAAATTTTAGTTCATCCTGAAATATTTTACTTCTTTGGAATAAAACAATTTTTTTCATAAATTATTACTCATATAATTATTATTTACTTGTTATTAAGTTGAACTGCATTGTTCATTATTGCAACAAACATGTGGATGTGTTTTCCCCTTTTTCAAAAAATAAGTTGATTAAAAAGTTTTAATCCATTACTTGTGTACTTTCTCATGCTGTAAAATTTTATTTTAACTTTTGACTGGCCCTGATTACATACACAATGGGCAAGAAAAGAAAATCTTTGCTGTGTTTCTTTATTAGATAATTTTATATTTTATTTCATTATTATAGTTGAAAATAAGTTTGTCATTAGATATCAAATACCCATGAAAAACCACTAAGCGAGGTTGTTGGTCATGACTATAATGGGGCATGGAAAGAAGCTAAGCAAATCATTCTCTTGAGAAACTGAGCCCTTAAATTAATCTAAATTAAGTTTTCTCTGAACAAATGTAGCTGGGAACTTTCCTAATAATATGGAACTTTGGAAAGTGAATAAGTAGATCCATCTGCCTCCATCTGGGCTCACTCTCAGTTGCTCCTGCTTGGGCCCTGTTTGCCTCATCAAAGCCACAGTGTATTGATACCCCAGCCCACAAATCTGAGTCATAGTCACTCCAGCAATCATCCATTGTCCATCCCCTTATGCCTAGAGCATGTGTCCACAACAAACTCTGCCCTCTGGAAGACGAACCTCAGAAACAGTCAGCAAGGACCTCAGAAATGGGCTCGAGGCTGTTTGGGGTAGAGGGATATGTTCTGGGGGCCACATACATGGATCTTGGTGAACAGGACTTCAAATGGGCATGTCCCCATGGCCCTGTGGACTCTTCACCCTGCAGTTATGTAGAGTGCCAGACTAGCTAACCAGGCTGTCCAGATTGAAGGGAGGCAGTATTATGGGCAGCAATGTCCGCTGGTGCATGGGACTCAGCTCTGAAATGTGAGCTATGCAAGATGTATTTTGCAAAACTTTACCCTCACTAGCTCTTTGGTTGCTCCATATATCATGGACCTTAGGTGTCAGGTCCTTACTCAGGATTCCTGGGACTTCCATAAAGAGCCAGGGAAAGTCTTTCTGCTTTTTGAACCTCCATCTAAGAATGATAAGTTGATATCTTATTTCTGGGCCCTAAGGCAGCTGGTTGAGAATTCTATAGACCAAAGTCAAACTTTTCCACACTTACCTAATAATTAAACATAACATTTTTGCTTCTTATGATATTTAGACCAAAAGTACTTGACAATAAACAAAGATGACTTTTTAAGTACCTTTTATTCAATATATCTACATCTATATTTGCATTGATATATATTTACATATGAATGCACATGTGTGTGCATGTGTGTACTTATGCATCTGTGTGTGTGTGTGTGTGTGCATGCATGCACCTGTGTTTGTATCTTTGGCTCCCAGAAGTTTTATTGAGAATGACTTGTTTTGAATACTGATGCCTGTTCTGGGTGAGACTTTTTTCTCTTAAAGGTGTCAGCAGAAGCTGTGAAAAGGCACAGATCAGAGAATATAATATCCCTTCAGGGACTTCTTGGAGGTTCACACTTCATGTGCCAGACTCCCCTGTTTTAGGATAAGTATTTGACATGCTCTGTTACCTGATTAAACCTGCATGTGTTTTGTTCTGATTTATTACTGTCTGAGGCACTGTGCTGTGAGATGGAAATTACTGGCAATTGCCTGCCAAATGCAGTGATTCAGAGAATTGTGAATTAGGATTTTTTAATTACAGAGATCTGCACCTGATAGGTTAATTGCACAAAGCAAAGTTAATCTCATGCTCTCTATTTATTTTCAAACTAATAACATTGAATTTCAGATCATTTAAAAGGCCTTATTGATCCTCTATTAATAAACAAAAAACAATAAACAAAATTCTTTGTTATGACATAATCTCATTTCACCTGGAGTGGAGAATGAAGGAGAAAATTACATTTTTATGAAATGGTACAGAAACACCAGTGATTCTTATGGGACATTTCTTCAATAGTACTCGTATTTGGTATTATTATTCTGTACTATTATCATTAAATTTAATTTGAACATATTACCCTCATGGCATCAGATGAATTTTAGAATAAGTAAAAACAAGGGGATTTGTGGCAAAAAGAAAACTGTTGTAAACTCACATTGTTTTTAATATCTTTGATTGATATTTATATTTTAAAAAAAGTGCTATACATTACGTCTAATTTTTTTACTTACAGACCATTTTGTTATAGTTTATGGATGTTAAATAAAAACAACAGAAACAATTTAGTGCTACACAGTCTGTAAAGGGAGCTTCTTTAAAAAACTCGACCTGTTGAGTCATAGCCTGAGGAGCTGCTATCTAAGGTATTTATTTATTTATTTATTTATTTATTTATTTATTTATTTATTTCAGTTGAATCTATTGGGGTGATATTGGTTAATAAAATTATACAAGTTTCAGGTATACAATTATATAACACATCATCTGTACATTGTATTGTGTGTTTACCACCCCAAGTCAAGTCAGTTTACATCACCATTTAAGCCCCCTTTATCTTCTTCTACCTCCACTACTTTCTTCCCATTGTAAATCACCACACTGTTGTCTATGTCCATGATTCTTTCTTTTTTTTCTTTGCTTAATCCCTTCACACTTCTCACCTAAACCCAAAACCCTCCCCTCTGACAGCTGTCAGTCTGTCCTTTGTATCCATGAGTCTATATTCACTGTCAGTTTATTTTGTTAATTATATTCCACATATAAGTGAAATCATATGGTACTTATATTTCTCTAACTAGTTTATTTCACTTAGCATAAAGCTTTCTAGGTCCATCCATGCTGCTATAAAAGGTAAGATTTTCTTTTTTTCTTTATGGCTCAATTGTATTTCATTGTGTAAATGTATCACAGCTTTTGTAACCACTCATCTACTGATAGAAAATTGGGCTGCTTCCAAATCTTGGCTATTGTAAATAATGCTACAATGAACATAGGGATGCATATATCCTTTGGAATTAGTATTTCAAGTTTCTTCAGATATATTCCTAGGAGTGGAATTCCTAGGTCATTATGCCATTCCATTTTAAATTTTTTGAAGTAGCTCCATATGCTTTCCGAGATGGCTGCACTGAGCTGTATTCCCACCAACAGTGCACAAGGGTTCTCTGTTCTCCATATCCTCCACAGCATTTGTTGTTTGTTGATTTATTGATGATAGCCATTCTAAAAAGCGTGAGGTGATTTCTCATTGTGGTTTTAATGTGCATTTCTCTGATGATTAGTGACAGTAAACATCCTTTCAAATGTGTATTAGTCATATGCATATCCTCTTTGGAGAAGTATCTATTCAGGTCCTTTGACCATTTCTTAATTGTTTATTTATTTATTTATTTATTTATTTGGTGTTGAATTTTATAAGTTCCTTAAGAATTTTGGATGTTGAGCCTTTATCAGATGTATCAGCGAATATGTTCTACCATTCAGTAGAATATCCTTTCATTTTGTTGATGGTTTTCTTTGCTGTACAAAAACTTTTTAGTTTGATGTAGTCCTATTTGTTTATTTATTCTTTTGTTTCCCTTGCTCAAAGTGATATATCAGAAATAATATTGTTCATAGCACTACAGGCTTACCTCAAAAAACAAAATAACAAAAACAAACAAAAAGAACAACAACAACAAAAAACTTGTAATAAGCTATCTAACCCTACAACTTAAAGAATTAGAAAGAGAGCAACAAGAAAAACCCAGAGTAAGTAGAAGGAAAGAAATAATAAAGATCACACTGTAAATAAATGACATAGAAACCAAAACCCCCCTAAAAAAAAAACACAAAAGATTAATGAAACCAAGAGCTGGTCCTTTGAAAGAGTAAACACGATTGATGAAACTCTTGCCAGACTCACCAGGAAACAAAGAGAGAGGACCCAAATAAACAAAATCAGAAATGAAAGAGGTGAAGTAACAACTGACCCCACAGAGGTACAAAGGATCATAAAAAAAAATACTATGAACAATGCTATTCCAATAAACTGGAAAACCTTGAGCAAATGGGCATATTACTAGAAAAATACAATCTTCTAAAACTCAATAAGGAAGAATCAGAAAACCTGAATGGACCAATAACTACTAATGAAATTGAAGCAGTAATAAAAAAAATATCCCAGTAAATAAACACTCAGGTTTGGATGGCTTCACAAGGGAGTTTTACCAAATATTCAAAGAACTAATACCTATCCTCCTCAAACTATTCAAAAAAATTCATGACGAAGGAAGTGTTTCAAACTCTTTCTATGAGGATAGCATTACCCTAATCCTAAAACCTGATAAAGCCACTACAAAAAAATAGAATTAAAGAAAATATCCCCGATGAACATAGATGCTAAAATCCTCAACAAAATTCTAGCAAATCGGATCCAGCATTACATTAGAAAGATCATACACCATGACCAAGTGGGTTTATTCCGGGGATGAAAGGATGGTACAATATCCCCAAATCATTAAATGTGATACATCAAAAGAGCATATAATGGAATCAAGACACTCTCTTCAACAAATGATGTTGAGAAAATTGGACAGATACATGTAAAAAATGAAACTAAACTGTCAACTTACACCATACACAAGCATAACTAAAAATGGATAAAATACTTAAATGTAAGTCATGAAACCATAAAAATCCTAGAAGAAACCATAGGCAGCAAACTCTGAGACATCTCTTGTGGCAATATGTTTATGGATACATCTCCTAGGGCAATGGAAACAAAAGAGAAAATAAGCAAATGTTACTACATCAAAATAAAAAACTTCTGCACAGCAAATGAAACTATCAACAAAATGAAAAGGGAGCCCACTGTATGGGAAAACATATTTGGCAATGACACATCTGATAAAGGTTTAATATCCAAAATATAAGGAACTCATACAACTTAACAAAAGGAAGATAAATAATCCAATTAAAAAATGGGCAAAAGACCTAAATAGACACTTCTCCAAAGTGGGCATACAGATGGCCAAGAGACATATGAAAAAAACCTTCAAAGTCACTAATCATCAGAGATATGCAAATTAAAATGTCAATGAGTTATCACCTCACACCTGTCAGAATGACAACCTTCAACAAATCAACAAATGAAAAGTACTGTTAAGGGAGTGGAGAAAAGGGAACACTAGTACACCGCTGGTGTGAATGCAGATTGGTGCAACCATTATTGAAAATAGTATGAAGTTTCCTCAAAAAATTAAATATGGAACTTCTGTTTGACCCAGTGATCCCACTTCTAGGAATATACCTTAAGAAAACTGAAACGCCAATCAGAAAGAATGTATGCACCCCTATGTTCATAGCAGCACAATTTATAATAGCTGAGATCTGAAAACAGCACAAGTGCACATAGGTAGATGAGTGGATGAAAAAAGCTGTGATACATTTATACCATGGAATACTATGCAGCAGTAAAAAAGAAGGAACTCTTACCCTTTGAGATAGCATGGAGGAACCTGGAGAGTATTATGCTAAGTGAATTAAGCCAGTCAGAGACAAGTATCACATGATTGCATGTGGAATCTAATGAACAAAATAAACTAATGAACAAATAGATCCATAGACATAGAAGCATAGGACAGACTGCAGAATGTCAGAGGAAAGGCGGGGGAGGTTGGGTGGGTGGGAAAGATCAACCAAAGAACTTGTATGCATATATGCATAACCCATGGACACAGACAAAAGTGTGGTGAAGGCCTGTGGTGGGGGGTTGAGGCGGGCTAGAAGGTGTGAATGGGGGAAAAGAGGACATATATATTACTGTCAACAATAAAGATTTAATTTTTTAAAAAGTAGTTATGCAATAGTAATATATACAATGATAAGTATTTAAAAAGCAGTAATATTGACAGCTTTTTGAGACTTTCCATATAAACAATTAACAATTCTTATCCTAATAGCTAAAGTTTGAGTATTGTAAACATCTACCAATATGTTCAATAAATATACTCTACATATAAATATAAATATATACATATAAACATATATAATATTTCAGTACAATAAAGTATTGACATAGATAGAAACTCCCTGATACTCTGATAAATAAATGTATCTTTCTCTACTAATTCTTAAGCAGTCTAATATTAGTCTTTTCCTTTCTAAATAGCCATATTTGGATTCAGAGTAAGTCTTTCTTTTCACTTCTTATTTAATCAACATTGGCACCAAATTCCCTTCTGTCAGCTTGATATTCAGTTTGAGTCTGACCTAATTCTACTCAGGCAATGGACTTAACTCCCCATGGTCAGTCAAAAGCAGTTAGAAGGAAGGAGAAAAACATGGGGAGAGAAGTCAAGTATTCTTGTACTAGGCAGCATTATGGCATCAGCCTAATAATTTTAGGTACTTTGATAACATTTCATGGATTGTTAAATGTTTTTCTCACATCATACTGCCCCTGATTGAATTTAACTTGACCCCACTCATCTCTTCCCCAGCTATGCAGAGCAAGCTTTTCAGGGAGAGTGGGGTCGAGAAAAGTGCATTTTTCATCACCTTGAGTCAGTGGTTCTAACCCTTGTGTTTTTTCCCAATGCCCTTCCAAGCACTGAAATGCCTGGTGGTACTTGTGAGCCCTATTGCTGATGTCTGCTGAGTCCACCCTCTGGGTGTGTTGTTTGTGTAGTGCTCTTGTGAGTTCTGAATTCAGCCACCAGGTGTGTTAGTTCGAAGGTCTCTTGGGAGGAGTATCTGGTACAGGCCAAGATCAGCAGCTAGGAGTTACAAAGTGATCTGCAATTGGTAACTGCCTGTGCTGGGCTTAGAGGCACACTGGAAAGGCTATGCTGTGAACTGAGGCCAGATGCCACTAGTGCCAGGCTTGGGGCCACTTAGCAAGAAGTACATGGCATGCAGAGGCCAGATGCTGCTTGCCCGACCTTTGTGAAACTCTGAGAGATTTTGGTAAAGTCCGCAGCATGCACAGAGGCTGGCAGCTTGTGAAGCAGCCACTGACAGAGGTTCAGGCTGGTGAGAAAGTTGGGTAGGACAGGGTGTCAGGGAATCACCAGGGTCAGGTGAGGGGGCATTAGCCAGGTTGATGGAGACTCAGATTTGTTGCCTATTTGCACTTGCCAGGTGTGTAAGGGGAGGGCTCAAAAAGGAACAATGACACCTGCTGAGAGGACTGCTGAGGGCAGCCCCTCCAACCCTTGCCCTGAAGCCAGACAATTCAGTTTTTCCCTACACGTTCCTGGCACTTTTTGAACTGCTGTCCCTTCCCTGGAGCTTAGGATGAGTGCTGTGTCTGTGCATGAGACCCACAGGAGTAACATCTCGCACTCCAGCAACCCCCCTCACCCTGAGTCCCTGCTGATTTTCACAGCCAGCTATTATGGGGACTCCTCTTCCTGGCACTGGGGCTCCAGGCTAGGAGGCCAGGTGTGGGCCGAGACCCCTCCTTCCTCAGTGGGGACCTCCACAGCAGAGAAGTTCTTCCCTATTCTTAACCATCATGTGTGGGTGTGGGGCCAGCCGTTTAAATTCTCCTCCCCTCCTAACACTGTGACCATGGCTTCTTATGTGTATCCTTAGTTACAGGAGTTCTCTTCAGCTAGATTTCAGATGGTTCCTAAGGGTGGTCATTCTATACTTTAGTTGTACTTTTGATACAATCATGGGAGAAGCAAGTATGGTATTTACCTACACTGTCATTTTGACTGGAAGTTTTGATACAGATATATTTTAGATTAGCTTCAGGATAGGTATCTTACACTGGATTGTAAATTATCACTTCTGGAAAGAATCATAAAGACTTGCTCATGACGGACATGCTCCCAGGAACAAGCTGGAATTACAATTGAAATATGGAAAGGCTTCCTGAATAATCAACGGAAAACTCACAGGAGAGAACCATGATACACAAGGACAGAAGGTGGAGACCACATAGAGACTGGTAGGAGGGGCAGAAGTGTGAAAGGGCTGGTCGGGCACCCACAGACAACAACTGAAGTCCCAGAGAGATGTCTCAGCTGTGGGAGGTGCCACTGAGAACTCTGGTATCTAATCCCCAAGCTGGGCTCCCCAGCAGAGAGCACCATATCTGAGGAGGGTACCCACATAACATCTAGCTGTGAAAAGCAACGTGGTGCTATCTGCCAGGGAGTGGCAGCTGAAAATTCCGGCACCTTTTTGAAGGGATAATGCACAAAAATTCCCTATGGAACCACCCACCTTGTGCTCTGGTAGAGGGAAGGTGAAGTGGACTGGAGCTGTGAGAGCAGAACCCAGGACTTGGGACTCAGGGGGATAAAGCTCAGAAGGCAGACACCCCAAGTTTCCTGGGCTGAGTCATTCCCTCACACAATGGAAAACATCTTTCCCACACAGACTTTTGCCTTGCCTGAGGGGAAGACAGTCCACACACTGTATTGGAAAACACCTTGCCCTGAGGCCACTTAAGGGATTAAAAGTAACAATTTGCCTCCAGGCAGAAGCAACCACCCCACCTGTTGAAAAAACTCTCTCTACACCTGAGGACAATTGCCTGGGGGCAATTCAATTCAGAATCCCATTAGTCTGTAGACAGAGGCAGTCTCTGGAGGCTTTAAATTTTTGCCTGATCCAATTTTTCAGAAACAGCCTTTAACACTGTCCAGTACTAGAGAATGAGAGGTGTAGAAGATCTACCTAAAACATAGTCACAAACCCAAACAGACAATCAAAATGAGGAGACAAAGAAACAACCCCAAATGAAAGAACTAGGGAATTCTCCAGAAGAAGAGATAAATGAAGCAGAGATAAGAAATTTATCTGAAACACAGTTCAGAGTAATGATGGTAAAAATGCTCAACAGTATGAAAAAAGATATAGTAACTATGAAAAAAGAACAGTCTGAGATAAAGAATGACATAACTCAAATAAAGAACACATTAGAAGGAAAACACAGCAGATTAGGGGAAGCTGAGGATCGAATCAGTGAATTAGAAGACAGAGTTGAAAATATCATGCAATCAGAGAACCAAAGAGAAAAAACAATTAAAAAACAGAAGGACAGTTTAAGGGAGCTGTGGGACAATGTAAATGTAACAATATTAGAATAGCAGATTTGCCAGAAGAGGCAGAAAGTGAGAATGAAATAGAGAAGTGTTTGAAGAAATAATGGCAGATAACTTTCCTAACCTGGTAAAGGAAAAAGTCACACAAGTTCAGGAGGCACAGATAACTGCAAACAAGAAGAATCCAAACAGATCCATGCCTGGGCACATCATAATTAAAATGCCTAAAATTAAAAACAAAGAATCTTAAAGGCAGCAAGAGAAAAAAAACAACAACTGTGAGCTACAAAGGAGTTCCCATAAGGCTGACACCTGATTTCTCATCAGAAAATCTACAGGCCAGAAGGGAATGGCATGAAGTACTCAAGGTAATGGAAAGCAAGGATCTGAGACCAAGATTACTAAATCCAGCAAGGCTATCATTCAAAATAGAAGGTCAAATAAAGAGCTTCCCAGACAAAAAAAGGCTAAAGGAGTTCATCACCACCAAGCCAGCATTACAAGAAATGCTAAAGTGATTACTGTAAGGGATTGCTGAGAAGAAGAAACAGAGAGAGAAACCTAGCCATACAGAATTAAAATGGCTATAAATAAGTACCTCTCAATAATAACCCTAAATGCAAATAGAATAAATACTCCAATCAAAAGGTGTAAGGTAGCTGAATGGATACAAAAATATGGCCCAACTATATCTTGTCTACAAGACACCCACCTCAAAAGAAAAGACATACACAGGATGAAAGTAATGGGATGGAAATTTTTTTTCCATGTAAATGGAGAAAAAAAAATGCTGGAGTAGCAATACTCATATCTGACAAAATAGACTTTAAAATGAAGTCCATCACAAGAGACACCAAAGGTTACTACATAATACTAAAGGGAATAATCCGACAAGAGTATATAACACTGGTAAACACATATGCACCCAATATAGGAGCACCTAAACATATAAAAAACTTCTAGAGGACTTTAATGGAGAGATTGACAACAATACAGTCATAGTAGGGGACTTTAACACCCCTCTGACTTCACTGGACAGATTTTCCAGACAAAACTTAACAAGGGAACAGAGACTCTAAAGGACATACTGGATAAGATGGATTTAATAGACATTTATAGAATATTTCACCCCAATGTAGCAGAATATACATTCTTCTCAAGTGCACATGGATCATTCACAAAAATAGACCATATGTTAGGGCACAAAACAAGTCCCTACAGGTGTAAGAAGATTGAAATAATATCAAGCATCTTCTCAGGTCACAGTGGAATGAAATTAGAAATCAACTACAGTAAAAACACCCAAAAACATTCAAACACATGGAGGCTAAATAGCATGTTATTAAGCAATGAATGGGTTACCAACGAGATCAAGACAGAAATCAAAAACTTACTGGAAACAAATGAAAATAAACACACAACAACCCAAAATCTCTTGGACACAGCAAAAGAAGCCCTGAGAGGGAAGTTCATAGCACTACAGGCATACCTCAAAAAAAAAACAAGGAAAATCAGCAATAAACTATTTAACCCTAGAACTTAAAGAACTAGAAAGAGAACAACAAGAAAAGTCCAGAGTAAGTAGAAGGAAGGAAATAATAAAGATTAGAGCAGAAATAAATAACATAGAGACAAAAAATATTTCAAAAAAATCAATGAAACCAAGAGCTGGTTCTTTGAAAGGATAAACAAAATTGATAAACCATTAGCCAGACTCATCAAGAAACAAAGAGAGAGGACCCAAATAAATAAAATCAGAAACGAAAATGAAGAAGTAACCATGGACACCACAGAAATACAAAGTATCGTAAGATCAACTGTATGCCAACAAAGCTGGACAATGTGGATGAAATAGACAAATTCCTAGAAAAATACAACCTCCCAAAACTGAATCAGGAAGAATAAAAAAATCCTGAGTTGGCCAATAACCACTAATGAAATTGAAGCAGTAATAAAAAAAAAAAACTCCCCCCAAACAAAAGCCCAGGTGCAGAGAGCTTCACAGGGGAGTTTTTCTAAACATTCAAAGAAGAACTAACACCTATACTTTTCAAACGATTTCAGAAAATCCAATTGGAAGGAACACTTCCAAACTCTTTTTATGAGGCCAGCATTATCCTAACTCGAAAACCAGATGAAGACACTGCCAAAGAAAAAGAATTACAAGTCAATATCCCTGATGAACATAGATGCTAAAATCCTCAACAAAATATTAGCAAATCACATGCAGCAATATATTAAAAAGATCATACACCATGACCAAGTGGGATCTATTCCAGGGATGCAAGGCTGGTACAATATTTGAAAATCAATAATTGTGATACATCACATAAAAAAATTGAAAGACAAAAATCACACGATCATATCAATAGACAAAGGAAAAGCATTTGATAAAATTCAACACCCATTTTTGATAAAAACTCCCAGCAAAGTTGAATAGAGGGAGCATATTTCAACATGATAAAGGCCATATATGACAAACCTGCAGCCAACATCATAGTCAATGGGCAAAAACTAAAACCGTTTCCCCTAAGAACAGGGACAAGACAGGGATGCCCACTTTCACCACTCCTGTTTGACATAGTATTGGAAGTGGTAGCCATAGCGATCAGAGAAGAAAAAATAAGAGGCATTCAAATTGGAAAAGAAGTAACACTGTCATTATTCGCAGATTACATGATATTGTACATAGAAAACGCCAAAGACTCCATCAAAAAATGACTAGACTTAATAAATGAATTTGGCAATGTAGCAGGATACAAAATTAACACCCAGAAATCTATGGCTTTTTTTATACACCAATAATGAACTCACAGAAAGAGAAACTAAACAAATAATCCCCTTTACCATTGCAACATAAATTAAGATACCTAGAAATAAACTTAACTAAGGAGGTAAAAGATCTATACTGGGAAAACTACAGGATGTTGAAAAAAGAGATAGAGGAAGACATAAACAAATGGAAGAATATACCATGTTCATGAATTGATAGAAGCAACATCATTAAAATGTCCATACTACCCAAAGCAATCTATAGATTCAATGCCATCCCAATAAATATTCCAACAGAATATTTCACAGACCAAAAACGAACTCTCCAAACTTCATCTTGAATAAAAAAAGACCCAGAACAGCTGCAACAAACCTGAGAAAGAAGAACAAAGTTGGAAGGATCACAATACCAGATATCAAGCTATATTACAAAGCTACTGTTCTGAAAACTGCCTGGTATTGGCACAAGAACAGACATGTTGAACAATGGAACCAAACAGAAAACCCAGAAATCAACCCAAGCCATTATGCTCAATTAATATTTGACAAAGGAGGCATGAGCATACATACAATGGAGTCAAGACAGTCTCTTCAATAAGTGGTGTTGGAACAATTGGACAGATACATGCAAAAAAAAATGAAACTAGATCACCAACTTACATCATACACAAAAATAAACTCAAAATGGATAAAAGACTTAATAAGACGGGAAACCATAAAAATCTTAGAAGAATCCATAGGCAGCAAAATATCAGACATACGTCATAGGAATATCTTTACCAATACAGTTCCTAAAGCAATAGAAACTAAAAATAAACAAATGGAACTAGATCAAAATAAAAAGCTTCTGCACAGTGAAAGAAACCATCAACAAAACAACAAGAAAGCCCACTGCATGGGAGAACATATTTACCAATGTTATCTCCGATGAGGGTTTAATCTCCAAAATTTACAGGGAACTCATACAACTTAACAAAAGGAAGATAAACAATATAATCAAAAACTGAGCAAAGGACCTAAATAGACACTTTTCAAAAGAGGACATAAAGAAAGCCGAAAGACATATGAAAACATGCTCAAAGTCACTAATCATCCAAGAGATGTAAATCAAAACAACAATGAGGTATCATCTCACACCTGTCAGAATAGTTATAATCAACAAATCAACAAAGGACAACTGTTGGCGAGGATGTGGAGAAAAAGGAACCCTCATGCACTGCTGGTGGGAATGCAGACTGGTGCAGCCACTGTGGAAAACAGTATGGAGTTTCCTCAAAAAACTAAAAATGGAATTCCCATTTAACCCAAAAATCCCACTTCTAGGAATATATTCAGAAATCAGAAACACCAATCAGAAAGGATATATGTACCCCTATGTTCATAGCAGCCCAATTTACAATAGCTAAGATTTGGAAACAGCCTAATGCCCATTAACAGATGAGTGGATTTGAAAACTGGTACATCTACACAATGGAACACTATGCTGCTGTAAAAATGAAGGAACTCTTAACATTTGCAACAGCATGGATGGAACTGGATAGCATCATGGTAAGCAAAATAAACCAGTAGGAGAAAGATAAATAGCACAAAATCTCACTCATTTGTGGAATATAAATAACAACATAAACTGATGAACAAAAATAGAGCCAGAGGGAAAAAAATAACATTTTAGAATATAATAGAGGTAATCCTGTTATTTGCAGATTTTAATATTTCCTACAACTTTTGTGATATCATACTATGTTAGTACGGTTTTTGTAATATTATTATATTTAAAATCCTTTTTTCTTGAAATATTTATGTTTCTTGCATGTATTATTATATTTAAGATCATTTTTCTTAAAATAAAAAAAAAGTTCCCATTTGAAAAAAAAAAGGAAAAATAATTATCACTTCCGGTCCCTTTACACTCAGAGTTTCATGTATTCAGAACTGAAATGTTCAGAAAGAACAAGATGGAGAAGGCCCCTCACCCTTATGAGATGTAAAGAATTGTTAGTGCTCTACTCCCATTGTTTTCTTATTGAGGGCTCCTCATTAATCAGGTACCAAAGATGCTAGGCAGACAGAAAGAAGGCAGGTCCTTCTATTCTTTCTGAGGAGTCCATCTCCTGCTTAACAAGGACAACTGGGCAAGTAGTTATCGAGATAAAATCTTAAGACATAAAGAAAATCATTTGAAGATTTATTAAATGAAAATCCTTTTTTAACTTCAAGTGTCTTAGAAATCTGACACCACATAGATACAGATACAAGCATACTATATTTTTAATGTTCCCACAATATACATAAACCAAAGGAAGTGTTCACATTATAAACTTCAATTTACCACTAAAAGGCTAATTCTGAATGTAGTTAATACAGTAATATTTCCAGGGATCTGGAATCAAACAGAAAGTGTTTCAAAATTCTAGCAGCATAAAAGAGTGATTTTATAATAAATATAATTTATCTCACAAATAATGATAAAAATCACACATTTCCTTCTTAGTTGTTTGTCCCATAGGATAAACTAGAGTCCTGCTATAAATTTCATGGCACCTCAGTGATCACTTGAAATGGGTCAGTGATTGGAGAGTGTGAGCCTCTGAAATAGTCTTTTGAAACTCATTAGCTCTATTGAAATATGTATGCAGGTGTAGCAAAGACACCAACTACCTACCAAAGATTCAGGCTTCCCCCTATAGTGTAGAGTTGTGGCCAAAAAGTGGGTCTATCCTGGCTCATTTCTCTGGGTAAAAGAATGAAGGTGGAAATAAAGTGTCACTCATGCCTGGCCCATGAAAATCTGCCTGTAATCTTTCAAGCTCTCCTTCATCTTCTCTCCACTGGCAGGAAGTGAAGAATCTGGGGCACTCCAGGATGGCACCACAATATAGAAAGAGCCTGGGTCCCTGTAACATTATGTGGCTATCTGGTTGCATTGGACTCACCTTAGACTGATCTTTAAACAGTAAACTTTGTGCTAAACCAATGACATCTGGAGACTTATCTGTTACTAGAGGCCCTGTGCATGATATTCATGCACTGGGGTGGGGAGAGGGGGTTGTCCCCCAGTCCGGCCTGCGCCCTTTCGCAGTCTGGGAGCCCTAGGGGATGTCGCTGCTGTGAGGCAGAAGAGGCCCCACCACTGCTGCTGCACTGGCCAGCCTGGAGCCATCAACCCATCTTCTGGCTGAGCTGTGCTCCTCCTGTGGTAGTGCACTGACCACCAGGGGGAAGCTCCTGCATTGAGCATCTGCGCCCTGGTGGTCAGTGCGCATCATAGTGACTGGACTTTCCACTGTTCAGTCTATTTGCATATTACTTTTTTATTATATAGGATTACAAGTAGCTCTGGCTTAATTAACAAGGCAGGTTGTGGTGCATCAGTCACAGAATCCTCATTCCTCCTCTCACCGCTATGATTTCCTTTCACTAACATTAACTGACAGGAAGGCTTTTTTCATGACTCCTCCATTTCTTTGTTCTTCACATTTTCTCTATAATACCTCTTTTGAATCTCCTGTCAATCCACTAAGGATTGAATCTTGGTTTTCTTCCTACAGGCTCCAGTGCCAAGGACTGAGTGAAGGAGTATAGGAAGTACCAGGAGGAAGAGGTGATAGAATCAGTCCCCTGATGGTGTTCTCTCCTGACTCTTTCCACTTCCACACTGCTTCCTCTCTTCCATCCTAGGGCTACCTGAGTCGTACTCTGAGGCCTGGCTGTCAGTGCTCTGCTGAGGTCAGGAATGAGGCCATGTTGCAAGAGTGACTCTGGACTCTTTCTGGAAAGGACAGAACCAGGGGCTTGCTGCATAGCAGCCAGAGAGCACCGGGAAACCCAGTCCCATTGTGCTCACAATAAAGTGGTGACTGATGAAAGTGTTAAGGGTATCTAACTTGCAATTCTTTACATTCCATGATGTTCCCCGAGGCTATGTCAATGAATAATTACTAATTTTCATTCTTCCAAGGAGAATCAATCACTGTGCAAAATGGTATCTGGCTCCTTAATGTAATTATCCCTGAAACTTAGGTCATGGCACTATTTTAGTTCCATTTAATTATAGGAAACTTGCTTGAGAAACAGCACCACATTGTATTGCCTTTTGTTGTATTCCTGAGTGTATACAATTCAGGAGTCAGAATGGGGTAAGTGTGCACGTGCGTGCACATGTAAATGTGTGCATGAGTGTAAGAGTGTGTTCCTATTTACTTCAACACCAATAGTCTAAACTGGCACCTGAAAACTGCATCTTGGGGACTAAAATTGAATTTGTTATAGATCTCCAGAAGGATTTGACATGAAAAGTCAGAAGTCTTTATTCTTCTGATCCGTAGTCAGACGCGTTATCCATTGCGCCACTGGCCCGGTACACAGAAGTCTTTATTCTTGTCACTGCTATTTCACAACTAGAGCAATGCTGTGTCTATCTTGCCTCAGTGCAGATCCTGGTTCTAATATTTACCAGCTGTGTAACTTTGGACATGGTACTTAACCTCTCTGGTTTTCAGTATCCTCTCCTGAAATATAAGAATTGTAACGTTACCTACTTCATAGGATTGTGTGATAATAACAAGAGATAAGTATAACATCCTTAACACAGTACTGTAATAGTAACCCTTAATTTATATTAGCTAATACTACTAGTAATTATAAAAAGAAATTGCATCATCCATTACAAAAGATATTCATGTTGAATAGTCGATGAATCTATACCAGAGCTTCATATGCCGTAAAATAGGGGTGACGTTGACTTATCTACCTCATTAGGTTCTTGACCAGGTCAATTCAATGGTACCTGTATGTTTCCTGGCCTACAACCTGACTCTTGCCACAAGCCACAATGAGAAAGCCTTTCCTCAGTCTGAACATGCCTTCACCCCTGCTGAAAATGTTCCAGTGGTTCTCTTTCTCTTACACAGTCATGAGAAGCTCCCAAGATGGGTTATAATGCCACAAGCCCACCAGTCTAGCCTAACCAGTTGTATTGCCTGCCTTGACTCCATGCTCAAACTTCTCACAAGCCATGAATCTCATAGCATGCCTTTCTTTCTATTCACTCTTCTTTTAGGCTTGAATGCTGATCCTGACACATTCTCCCTTCACCACATGCAAAAATGTTTCAAAATCATTGCATTTCCTTCAGGATTCATTTTAAGCATCCCTTTCATTTTGAAACATTTCACCAATCCTACTCCCAAAATAAAACTGAATTCCTTCTTCCCTAGGTCCTCACAAGTCTTCCTACATGTGCCTATCACTACACTCATAATCCATCACTGCCCTGTTGTTTGCATATCTATCTTCTTATATCTTATTTTTTTTATCCCTAGTACCTAACATTGCATCTGGCATGTTTCATGTTGAACACATGAGACTTCTGTTTTTACAGATTAAACACTCAAATTTTGGCAATTTCATGGGATCAATCTAGAGTGGGTTCTTAATATTATCTGCTGATAAAGGAATGAATGAATAAATGAATGAATGAACTTTTTTCTCACTGACCTACTACTAGTTGACAAGTTTCTTAAATTACATCATGATTTTTACAAACACTGATTTATCTTCTTTTATTCATGTTAATCTCGTTTTCATTTTCCAGAGTTTTATTAAAAATCAAAGTTATATCTGTGATTTATGTTTTCATAGTAAAATGATAGAGATGTATTCATAATTTTGTTCCCAGGCAAGCAGAATATTTAAGAAATGTCTAAGACAATTACACACACACACACACACACACGTACTCACATACATAATTATTCCATTCTAAATCCTCAACTTGTACATACTCATCACTGTTTCTCCCCACTGAAACAGTTTGAAACACTATAAGAGGTTCCAATTTACTCAATACATTATAATTAATCACTATATTATCTAGAAGCCAAAAAATATTTTTTATTTCCCAGCCCCACTTCCTGTCCCAGCCATCTATTCTTCTAAAAATGTTATTGTGGTTGGAAAATTGGCTCCAAATGTGATGAACAACCATAGAGCAAACAACATACATGAGGTGTTTGTGTCTCGCATTTCATATTATCAGGGAATGACCCAAATAAAATCATCCATTTAGAGTGCTTCTTTTGGGGATTTTCTATGATCAAATAAGCAAAGGTAAAATATATAATAGTAATTGGGGTTCACAACACCTCAGGTATAGAATGTCACATTTTGACCAACGTTGTGCTGAGGACCTGGCCTGACAAGAGTCAAGAAGCTATATCCCTTCTTTGAGGGTGAGCAGTCAGGAGAAAACCACCAATGGGTTGTATGGCAAAACCAGAAAGCACATATTCAAATGCCTAGAGAGGCCATAGATCATGCAAATGGGAAAAAGGAGAATAAATGTGAAACAATAGAGAGCAGTTTGTTAAAGTATTCTGTAAAAAGGAAACAGCCACTCAGTTCCAATAATGTGTTAGCATGCTGGTCTATGAAGTCAATGCTGCCAGATTTTAGAATTTTTAAAAGCTAGAAATGTGGGTGTTTATGAGAAATTTTCCAGTTTTGAAGCACTGTATGCAGCATACAAAATATTACTGAATGTTAAATGTGACCTCCAGTCAGTCACCAGTTGCAACTTCTACATGAAGCAATGATCCATGACACCTTCTGAAGACAAGGTACGCAAAAATTGAAAAGGAGTTCTGAGGTTAGAATGTTCAAAGACAACTCTAATGTTCAAAGACAGATAGTGGAACTCATTTCAATTTTTAATTTGGAAACTATTGCTTTTATATCTCTAGTTCACATTTTGGACCTACCTAGAAGTTAGTAGTAGTCCCACAAGGATGGAAAGAGAGAAGAAACAGGCCTAAATAGTAAAGGGTGAAAAAAATGTTGAGCTAGACAGTATGTTTATTTTAAGGAATAAGGAATGTTAAAAACTGCCTCAATGTTTTTCAGCTCTTCTTGTGTCTCCTTTCCTTTCACTTGCTCATATTTCTAAAAAATTAAATGCTTTGACTCTATTAAGAAATTATATTTGAGTCATCCTCAGAGATCTGGTCTATGATAAGGGGACCACATCCATTAGACAATTACTACTCCTTTCTAACTAAAAGTTTTTATTTAACATCACAAAACCTGCTTTGCAGCCTGAAATTCTTCCAGCTATTACCAACTTTCCTGAGACACATATACACACCATTCCTGTGAGAAAACACACAGTTCAGCTCTGGTTTTAGCACAGTGAACTTATCAAGCAACAAAGTGGGTGGCAGGGAGAGAGATGAGTTTAAGGAAAGGTTCATCCCCCATTGCCCCTCCCAATTACAGATCTCAGGGCATTTAAGGTCTACCACACTTCCATGTCAGGACAGAAACATATACATATAAAGCCAGAGACCAGAATGCCGTAACGACCAGAACAACCGGTCGCTATGACGCCCACTCTCGGCCAGCGAGCATGCCCGATCGGGGGGGTGGGGTCGGCTGGCCAACCTTCCGAGGCCCCTTCCCCCAGCCAGCCCTGCCCCTGATTGGCTTCTCCCACCTCCATCGAGGGCAGGGCAGCCAGCCAAGCCTCTCACGGCCCTTACACCCCCAGGCTGGCCCCAACCCGATTGGCTCACAGCTCCTCCCCCTAGCCAGCCCTGCCCCTGATTCCCCTCCACCCCAATAGGGGGTGTGGCTGGCCGGCCAACCTCCTGAAGCCCCTCCCCCTGGCCAGCCCTGCCCCTGATGCCCCCCCCCCCCCCCCCCCCGCCAACCTGATTGGCCTGTGGCCCCTCCCCCCAGCCAGCTCCACCCCCATTACCCCCCATACCAATCAGGGATGGGGCTGGCCAGCCAACTTCCCATGGCCCCTCCCCCAGCCACTGACCCCCGATTGGCCCCCCACCCCATTTGGAGTTGAGGCCAGCCAGCCAACCGCCCCCAGCCCCTTCCCATGGCTGGCCCCACCAATTGGGGGCGGGGCCCACTGGCCAATTGCCTGCGGCCCCTTCCCCCAGCCAGCCTGGCCCTGATTGCCCCAATTGGGGCTGGGCCGGCTGGACCCCAACCCAGGCACAAATTCGTGCACTGTGCCTCTAGTTATTAGATAAAACATAGCCTTTGAATAGGAAATGGGAGGGTCATTAGTTTGGACTGGAGCATATATAGAATAATAATGTCACTGCCTTTGCTAGTGTCAAACCTAAATTTATTAAACAGCCTGTAGAACAGTAGCAAGGCACCACTATCTTCAGATGCCACATGATATTGAATGGTGGGAACAACAGCAAAAAATTCCCTGTCTACGCACCCAAACCAGATAATTATACTCACTGCAAAACATCCAGGCATGAAGCACTGGAAACCTTTTAGGGGGCCCTTTGTCATGTCCTGCCTATTCCAGAACTAGACTAATTAGCTCCTATTTCAGCTGACTTCAGGACAGAGAGCAGGCGAAGGAGAGAAAAGAGATTGAATTGTCAGCATTATTGAAAAGATTCATGATTAGTCACACTCACTCACAGGCCAGGTCCTTGCCAGACACCACACCACTCATTAGCAGACCTGAGAACTGGCATGCCTCCCACAACTGAGCAACAGCTCCAGGCCTGGCAGGCCCCGGGGGACCCACAATGCCCTGTGTTCTCCCACACCCTGCGATGAGAAAGGCCAGTTGGGGCAGGTCTAGATACCCAGATGCTAAAGGAATCTGTTTGTTTTATGCTCTATTTTGCTTAAAATATAATTATTCAGGAGCTCAGCTGGTATGAAATCAAGGTAACAACTTTTCATGTTACACTGAAACAGTTACCTGACTGGGGCCTCCATTTCCTCCCCAGGCTCGCTTTGGAGGGCCCAAGAGCTGGGCATGTCGGTGGTTTGGCAGCCTCAATCCTCTTATGTTCAGCTACAGCATGAGCTCTGCTCTTCCTGGAACTGGAAATGTTTCTTTTCCTTGTCGGATAAATACCACAATTATAACTTAAATTTATAGTGCTGGCTATCAGAAGGCTCAGGGCATTGAGACGAATCTAACTCATTGGCAAGAGACAGGGTGGACAGCAGGAATTAATTTACTCGTAATTCCCACAGCAATGGGGAACCTGAGGCTGGGAGGCAAAGTTAATTGCTTGAAAGTATAAACAAAGAAGAGTCAGTTCCCTACTTTTCTGTTCACTTTCACTCCATGTTCTTGAGTAACAATCCCATACGAGAAGATGCCATTTCTAGTTGAACAGTAAACCATCCCCCCTTTATCAAAACACCACTCTCAGAGTCACAACTCCATGAAAGTTCAATCAAAACGAATCAAACAGTCTGGCTGGTGTTGCTCAGTGGTTGAACATCGACCTATGAACCAGGAGGTTATGATTCTATTCCCGGTCAGAGCACATGCCTTGGGTTTCGGTCTCAATCCCCAGTGTGGGGCTTTCATCATTGATATTTCTATCTCTCTCTCCCTCTACCTTCCTCTCTTTTATTTTTAAATAAAATATATTTTTTAAAAACTAACCAAACAGGCCTGACTTCTGTTAGTGAGCTCTGTACCCTCCACAGGGGATGTGAAAGCAGTGGGTGTGGGGCTACTACTTACAAGTGATCACAGTGGGCACCAAACCAGGTGGATCATTATCCCATAGGTCAGAGTAATGTGGAGCCACGGTGGGTTCTGGGAGAGAGGAAATAGCTGTCACCAGCTCATGCAGAGGTGTGGCATCCCATCCCCACCAAAGTCACTAGATAGCCTCATTCTAGAGCCTGTTACTTTGCATACACTGCTATGCATATTAGCTTAGATTTATGATACCTTCAAAAAGTGACCCTGACCTAGAAGAAATTCAAGTGGTTAAAAGCCATCATTAACAATGTAAGTATGACTCAAAGCATTCATACTCCATTTCTTCAGGCTGAAGATGCCCTTCCCTGGCATCTGGGAGTTGTTGCCATGATGACCTGGGCACTTGTAGTGAGGCCTTAGGGAAATCACTGTGTTTCTAGAGTTTTCAAAACTCCCTGCAAACCTTCTAGTCAGTATTTTGTCTGAAGGATGTTGGCAAACTCAGAGGGACATATGCCATGATGGATGCTCTGTGCATTCCCTTTCCTCCCAAGAAGGTGAGAAGGGAGTGGTGGGCCAGGAGGTGTGAAGGAGCCCTGCAGAGGGAGGGGAAGACTGCCCCTTCCCTGTGGGAGTTCTCCAATCTCTCCCATTTGCTATGCTCCTGAGTAAAAAGAGGTAGCACCTAAGTCAAGGAATAAAGTTAAAGGAATACCTCACTTAACCACCCCCACAAAAACAAACAAACAAACACACAAAAAACAACTTGCTTAGGAGTTGCCAGAGTCTCCTACAGGCTCCCCACCCCCATGAGACTGGCTTTTCCGGCAATATGAGTATTCATGACCGTGGCAGCCAAGTTAAGCCTGACTTGTGTGCACTACAAACATGTGCCAGTCTACTTCTGAGAGTGTGCATATGTGCACACTGAGGAAAATATATTTCACCTCCAATTTTTGCATTATTGGTTTTTAGAAGGGAAGTGAAAATAATAGCCAATAATATGTGCACTTTTTCCAGGCACCATTTTAAGTGTGTGGACTCTGTCAGCCCTCCTCACAACTCTTGAGGAAATATTTTCCTCATTATATATGAGGGAGATGTTACACAGAGAATTCCCATTCACATCTAAGAAGTGGCAGAGCTGGGCTTTGAACCCAGAGCCAGTGTGTTTAACTACTATGCTCATTAAGAAATGATGGCATGATTCTATGTGGACCCTGGTTCTTATGTTTCCAATGTACTTCTGAGTTTTGGGGAGTACTTCTCTCTCTTCAGTGACACATATGCAGAGAGAAACAAAGATTTGGGAAAATAAGGCCAAATGGAAGTTTGGCATAATGGTCAAGAACACGGATTTGTGATCAGCAGATCTGGCTGGAGTCCACTCTCTCACTTACCGGCCATATAATCTTGGGCAGGTTACTCAGCCTTTCTAAGTTTCATTTTCCTCATCTATAAAATAGGGATAACGAGGGCCCCTAGTTCACAAGGTTCTTGAGAGGTTAAAAAGAGTTGGCCCACATAAACAGCATTGAACAGTGGTTGACCAATAGTAAATGCAGAATAAATGGTGGTGTCAATTATTATTAAATACTGTGAGGTAGATGACAAAAAACGTTTTAAAAAAAGATTTAAGGTCCACATTGTCTTCTTAGTTATCAAATTTACTATAGAAACTTATGTACCATAAACAACACATTCCCTTTAAAACAGTTTTTGAAAATAGCTCCCTTTCCTGTCTTGGCTGCTGTCACTTGTTCTATTTCATCCCTTTCTCCCCAGAATTTGGTAAATAATTCACAGCTATCATGCAACAGCTAAACCTGGCTTCTCCACACCTTGACTCCAGGCCTTGATCACAGATATGCTCCCATTATCCATTGGTTCCTGTCAGAAAGGTGCCTCTGGGCATTATGGCTGGACACTCAACCACAGGTTTTCATGTTCTGGAGAGGGCACAGCTCTACCCCATCCCCTCCAATCATCCTCACCTGCGCCTTTCCTGTCCCTCACAGCTTGGCAACGTGCTGGTAGGCCCCTGGCCAGGAGCCCATATTCCTCACACAAGTCCTGTCACTATAATAACCATATTTTCTCTTGCGGTGAAAAGTAATTGAATTAAATTGGGCAGCATTTGATCCTGACTATACTAATTGCCTGATCCAATTGAGGCCTCTGTGAGGTCATGGGCAGAATGAGTGGAGTGGTCAGACAGATTTTCTCATCCCAGAGGCCTGCACACAAGAGATCCACTTCTCCACATGGAACCCTCTGAAGGGCAGTAGGGCCAAGTGGGCTAGAAAGTGAACCAGGACACTCTCCAGGCATGCCGGGAACATAATAGAGGACAGGCAGAACCAGGCTTGACTGATTCCATAGCATACGGACATGCAGATGTTTAAATAGGAACAGATGGAAGCACAGGCAATCAGTGACATCTATAAAAATGAGCTAAAGAAATACTTTGTGTATATGTGTGTGTGTGTGTACACACACACACATATATACACACACATGCTCATTGGAGGAGGATTGGCTAGTATGAATTGAGTTTTGCTCTGGTAACATCTCAAACTGTCCATAGTTTAAAAATCACCTGTCTTTGGCAAACAAGTCATCCCAGTAGTCTTTATCAGAATAAATTATGTGGGTGTTTTTCTTATCTAAAAGTAAATAAGAAACACAGAGGACTGCCTTTAAATGTCTAACTAGCTCTATTTTCCATTCTCTCTGCAAATAAAATTAAACATAGACATCAAAATCTAAATTTATCATCAGGATGCACAAAGGAGGGGAAAAGAGGAAGAAGTCTCAAGGTTTTATGCCTTTAAAAAAACCTCTTTCTCCAGCACGCTTCCCTTGTCTTTACTGACCACAGAGTCCTGGAATCACTGCTCATCATTCAGACACAAAATTTAATGACCTTTGCAAACATTTAATGCCATCTCTCCCAATCTTCTTTTCATAATATCTTAAGGCAAACATGAAAGCACATGTTGAGTGCACCTGGAAATTCATCTCTATCTGCAAAACACTGGCAAGACTGACTTTAGGCTCAGAGGCACAGCCTCTGTCACTTCACCGTGGATGTCTCCCTTGATGATTGGCCCTGGGTGAGTTGCTGGGCTGGGAGGAGTACTTTATTTTGACTAGTCACTCACGATCTTCCAGGAGATTAAAAAAAGTACTGGGATTTTGTGGACAATAAGCAACAGTCACACACAAGAACATAAGATGATAAACATTGTCTTCCTAAGAAGCCCAAAGTAAATGCTTCTTCATTGTGTTTGTTCTCATATTATTAACCCAGAGGTGATGGGAAGACTTCCCCCTTATTGATATTCAGAAGGTTCAGTTTGAGTGTGAGGATAAGGGTCTATGGGCTGAGTAAGAAAGGAAGTCCTAAACACCCAATAATTTTTAAATTATGGGTTATGACACATTAATGACTCCAGGATGAGGAAAGTTTCCACGAGGCCATATGATTCAGCCCATTAAGGGAGCCTTCAGTAAGTGTCAACTTAATTCCCAACCCACAAATCCTCTAGAGTTCAACCAACTCCTTCCCAGTAAGAGGTCCTCCCAAGAGATATGATGAATCACCATTACAGTATTGATACAGCAAAGGGAGTAAATCTTGCTTTACTATATGAAACCAGCTTAAAGTTTACTATTAAAACTTAAAAGAGGATGAGGAATAGAAGAGAACACCAAAGGTACCCTGGCCTAAATACTTTCCATAAATGGCTTTATATCACTAGTATAGACTATACACTTGAATCCTCAAACCCCTAAGGGTTGTCCCTAATTGTGTTAACATTGCTAACTTGCTCTGTTTATAGGCTGTTAAAGTAAATGAAATGTAGGTTAAACGTAGCACTGAGGCATGTGGTCTATAATGTGGTCAAGGAATTCTCACAATGCAAACTGGCAAAGCATAATCAAATCTCCTGAGACGACTGTGAAATTCAGTACCATCTTGGTGCTTTCTTCGTTTTCTCCACCTGCATGTTCCTTATTCATATGATGTTCTATTGGTGTTGTCTGTGACCTTTTTCTTTTCTCACTTGTGCATGCTCCCCACAAGAGTAATTAAGAGCTATTTAGGGCTTCAGTTACCATGTGTACACTCTGGAAATGTTCAAATTCAGATGTTCGGTTAACACACCTCCTAAACTTCAGTAGACTCAATAAGTATCAATAGAGAATGTACTGCATGGCAGGTCCTGGTCTGGGTACTGGACATCAGGAAATGAATAAAGCTTGGTTTCTGTTGTCAAGGCTCATATATAATTTTATATCCAGCTACTTACTCAAACTTAGAGCAATAACAATAGCAATTATGAGTTTTTTTTTAAAAAAATCTGCTATCATTTGTTGTGAAGCTATCAAACAACCTTGTGCTCAATACACAGTGTTCTCTGGCTCACCAGAGCACACAGGCACTGCCTTGCTCACTCACAAGCCAGGCAAGGCTCAGGTGCATCACCTCAATATGCATTCTCATTCCACCCTAACAGCCAGGCAATGATAAGTAGACATAGACCAGATCACATCTTGATAATATGTTATAGGTCATTTCATCATTGATCCTAAGATCATGGTGGTTTTCATCTGACTTTTATATCTATGATAAGAAAACCAAGATGTTGGTAGATAATTTCAATCTGAAGTAAAAATGTCATACCACTTTTAAGCTTCCAGATCAGTTAAATATCCCAAGATTGCAAGTTGAGTTCTTTTGAAAAAAGCTATACTTTGCAACTAGTTCTCTGAGTAAATAATTTTTTTCAATATTATATAATTAGAATAAATATGTATAAAATGGAAGTTGAGCTTATCACACATAACCCCACATTTTTTAATTAACACTTCTTTATTATTTTGATTGATTAATTTTATAACATAAATTTTAATTTATAAAGTAAATATTCCCTAAAAACATGCTTTTATTTGTTTTACATGCTGAGGTTCTCCATTAGATTTTGATGGAAAAAAAATCTAGTGCCAAAGAAATTTGAAAACCATGGAGCAAACCTAAGGATTTAGCCCTGTAAATGAGGCCCCTCCTGGGCAGGCCTGCCTACATCTTCAGCCCCACATCCTTCTACACCCCTCACACATACCCTGCACCTCAACATGCAAAATCCCCTGCTCCTCCTCTATCTGAATCTTTCCTTATACACACTGTGTTCTCTACTGGAATGCCCTTCCCCCCCTCACATCTCATTGAACATCACCTCTGGGAAGCCATCCTGATATCTGCTGATTGAGGGAGAATGTGTGTTCTCATATCTGTGTTCCCACAGAAATGCTTCCCCATCACCTCCTCCATCACCAGTTTTGTGTGTGTACATGTCTGAGTTCCTAGTTAGGAAGACCTGTAGCTTATTTATATTGACTTACTTAGTGGCTACCCACAGCTGGCTCATAGTATACACTTAATAAATGTATGTTTATTGATTTTTTACAGAGAGAAAGGGAGAGGGACAGAGAGGTAGAAACATTGATGAGAGAGAAACATCGATCAGTCACAAAATGTATGTTTAATGAACAGAGAAGAAATTTAGATAAGAACCCAGATTTAGTCTTTAAAAAATCTGAATTTTTAAATTTCTAAAATGTCCATGCTTGATGTGTAATGCCTACTAAGCACCAGGTACTATTTTAACTATTCATATGAATTGCCTCATTCAATCCTCCAAACCAGCTTCATGAGACAGGTATTAGAATTCTTATAGTAGTTTTTCAGATGGGGAAATGAGGCACAATGAGGTGGTGTAACATGACCTAATTCCTACAGCTAGTGAAAGGAAAGCTATGCATGGATGCTGTATATCCTCCTCAGGATGTGCCTACAGCTTTCACAGAGACAGCTGGTGCAGTTGAGCATCTCAGTGACACAGTCGTGTTGACTATCCTCTAAAACAGATGTATTTGGGGACTGGTGAGGCCATTTTCCTCTGCACTAGAGGGTCCCAGAGGGTGATAATTTAAAGTTCTGATTCCATTGTGTCTCTTAACTTTGCTCTGATCATTAAGGCTTGCTTCTCATTTGTCCTATCTTTAGAAAGGCCAGGGAGAGAAGATGGAGCATGAGCATTGGAAGAATAGGATCCTGAATGCAAGGATTGAGTCTACCATTTTGGCTGACCTTCTTTGAATTTGTTTTATCATCTTTAAAATGAGTCAATAACACCTGTATAACATTGGTTGATATTGGTTATTGTTAAAATAAAATGTATATGTAGGATATATCTCACTTCACTTTCCTTTCTTCTTTCCATTCTAATTACTTAATTCTAACGTGCTGTATGGTTTGAAAACCAAGGCTGTTAGAATTTCGCCTAAGATAAGCATTAAACAAGCTTCTGATATGGCATTCTTTGAGTAAAGCACATAGGCTTTAGAACATGTCTTCTCTTAGCAGTTACTTTGGCAGCAATGGGATCTTCTTTGCCCTCTTCCTGTTTTTTGTCCATCTTGCAGAGAGATGAGGTTGGGTTCCGGATAAGTGAGGGATCTTGGTAGTCATCAGTCTTAACATGGCTCACCACTTGGTGGCAGCACAACACATTTCCTTTATCCCTACTCACATAAGTGTGTAAAAAGGAGGCACTCTACTTATGGCCATTCTACTTCTCAATCTCCTACATTGCTTTTGATGTAAATTATTGCTTACACTTTTAGGTAAGAGAAAATACTGTTGTGTGTGTTTTTATGCCTTCATTTAGGATGACATCAAGCTTTGCCAAAATCAAACCAGGCACATTTTATTAGACCATTTTCACTGGAGGTTTTTCTTACACAAAATTATCTACAATTTAAAAGGTAGAGAAATTTTCTCAGTGTTACACAGCTTTTTAAAAGATAGGGACAAAACCTTTATTGAAAGAGCAATTTATAATACCAGTAATTTTCTACCTCTGTCCTGTTATTGTTAAGGATAGCAGTTTTAAAAGGAACTCAGCTCTGGTCTCTCCACTTAGCCTGTAGTCTCTCTCACATAATGGCCTGCTTTAACTTCAGCCCATTGCCATGGAAGTAATTATGCCACATGATCAGAAGAGCAATTTGCTATGGAATCAGAAAAGCAATTGGGTTCAAAATGAAAAACAATCTCTATATATGTGAGGGAAAGAAGCACAATAAAGTGGGGAGGATCCAGAGAGCACTATTTTGTGTAGAAGAGTGCTGTGAACAAAAGTTATGAAATAAAATCTTATTAGAGTAAGACAATAACATATACCGTGAATGAAATAATTTCCCTGATGTCCCCTTTGTTTCTACAATATTTTCCTATCACAGCACATGGTTAGATGGTCCCAAATAAATAGCTCTTTACAGCTGTTATATTTTCTGTATCAAGCATTCCAAGTCAATAATTTTATTTCTTTCATAAAATCTTGAAAAAGAGTCAAAGATCCCATGGCTATAGATGTGATCTGAAAATTAATCTCGTGCAATTCTCCTATCTTCAGGAGGGTTCAAACTGAAACTTTCCCAAGATAATCAAAATCTACACTGAAAATACCATACAATATTTTTTTCTGAGGCCAAAGACAAAGATCCCTAAGAGAGAATGGTCAAATATTTTTTCAAGGAAGGAACATGATATCTGGAGTTGAGAGACCCTGTGGAAGTCTGGACTCTGGGGTTTGCCAGCCCTGGGACTTGGACAAGTCACATGATGTCTCTGCACTCAAAATCAAAGATAATAATTGGCATCACAGACTTGTTCCAGTGATCAAGGGACACAATGGATATGAACATGTTTTGTAAACTAGACAGTGCTATTCAAATGACAGTTACTAGCTGTGCTCACTCAGTCCATTTCCCCCTCAGTGGGCTAAAGAATCCAAGCCCACAGAGGAGGAGTGCACTTCTATGTGCACAGGCACCACTGGCTCAGCAGCCTGCAAGATGGTGTAATCTGAGGTCAAAGGGAGGACACAAGACCCGAGTACACCCAGCAACTTCCTGCCTCCTCTGGGGGAAGCGAATCTGTGCTTTCCAAAGCCCAACCTTGATCTAGCACTAGAACTGTGGGGTTGAGTGACAGGAGATCTGGATTCAGGCCACTATCTTGTCACAAGACTATAAGTTATTTATTTACTTATTTGGCTACTCATTCCAAATAAATAGTGGTTAGAGACACAAGCTTTTGAACCAGGTAGCCTGGGTTCAAATCCTGGTTTCACCCATGTTTCAAGAGGTTTCTTCGGGATAAATACAAATACTAGACAGTATATATTTATCAAGCATTCAGGTAGGCCAGCATTGTTCCAAATGCTTTATGTGTATCAACTCAGGTGACCTTCATAATAACTCTATGAGGTTAGCCCCATAATAATTCCCATATTCCAAATGATGAAACCAAGGCCAAAGTGCTTCAGTAACTTGATCAAGATCACAGAGCTAATGAGAGGCAGTCTCACACACTCATCACAATTATGGCAAACTCCTCTTAAAGAAATGTGTCAATGTATGTGAAATGCTCACACTGGTCCCTGCCATCAGTTAGCACTCAATGACAGCTATTATTTATTGTTTATTGAGGACCCATTATGAACCAGCCACTTTGCTAGATGCATGAAGAAATACAAACTCTGCAGCCCCACCCCACAAATATCACAAATAATAACACCTGCTCAATTTATGTTCTGGAGATCAAGTCAGAAAGACAATGTATAGATATTTAGGTGTGCTAAATATTAAGCAAAGAATAACCACATTTGGAAGTCTGAAATAGCATTAGTTTATTTTAGTTGTATCTGACATGATGTCCTTGTAAGAGGAAAAACTTAATCCAAGAGATATATTATAATAACCTTCTTGTTGGAATAAACATCATCCGGTGCTGTAGCAAGTGTCTAGAATCCCATTTGCCAAAATAACTGATTTTATTTTGTAGTTCCCAGAGTGTCACGTTGACTCCAACCCTGTTGTCATAACTCTAGGTTGTTTATTTTCCTCCAGAGTCGGACACTTAAAGTGATATACAATTCTGTTTTGTTTTCCAGGACTTGCTGGCCTTCTACCAGAATAGTGAAGAATGATTTTTTCTAAACACACAATAAACATATATTTGCAAAACACTATACTAAGGACTATATTTGTTCATGCTTTCCTCAATTTATATCTACCACTTTGGAATAATTCTGTTATAATTTTTATATTACAAGGTCACATAATAAATGCAATAGGGGCTAGTCTTCCTTTCATCTCCAAAGAATGTCTTATAGAAGAAAGTTGAGCCTAATGCAATTTGTGAAAATATTAAAGAGCACATGGTTCTTTTAACCCAGCAGGCAAATTTCTAAGGAACATAGTAACATGACACTAATCTGATTTTAAAGGGCATTTCTTGACCACCTACTCTGATCTAAGTTCCAGAATATAATAACAGCTGTGTTATGTTGGCCAAGTTACTTAACTTTTCTGGACCTCAGTTTCTTTATCTATAAAATGGCAGAGGGGATAAAATACTTGTGAAGCACTTTCTAAGTATTTATTACATCATTTAAGCCTCTCAAAAAATATTGTGAAATAGATGTTGTTGTTTCCATTACATCTGATGAAACTAAAGCTTAGCTTCCTGACCTAAGTTCTCACAGTTGGTAAACAGAAAGGTAAAGATTCAAACACACTGAATTTCAAAAGCCTGTGTTCTTTTCCCTCGACCAAAGGCCCAGGACAAGGAAAGATTGCGGTTGGAGAATTCAAAAGCCTCAGCAATTGGTGCCAGGTTTTATTATGATCAACTCAGTTGTCCTTATCCTAGTTATTTGGACACTCTGGCCCCAGAATTTCTTGGTATCTGTGTTTGCAGGTCAGTGCTCAGAGAACTTCTCATAAACAGTTTCAAAATACCAATGCTCTATTTCAAAGGTAAGCAAAGCCAATTTGATTTTAAAGTCAGAAAGTCCCGTTCCCTCTGCTCCATGACATGCTTTGCATGCTAGAGGTCAAGTTTTCCCAGTGATAAGGGGGCCTTAACTAGGAAGTTCTCAAGGCAGGAAAGTTGAGCTTGAGTGTCCCTAAGGTCATCAGTGGAGAGATGGCCTTGAGAAGAGGGCTTGATCTAAGCGGGCTTGCCACCGGGAGTCAGGCATGAGCAAATACACACTATTTTTGCCAAAGGTTATACACTTAGGGAAGCAGCTGGCATAGTTGCGATTGTTGCTGGCTATGGTGGGAACAAGCAAAAAGAAGTGATGTCAATGTCTGGGTAGTGAGTGAAACTGAGAAACTTCCTTTGGGAAGGGCAGTGGGGTTTAGTGCCTTAAAATTCATGACACTCTTATGCTCCTTGCCCTTAACCTCCTCCTCTTCCTCCTCATTCTCCTTATACCCTTCCTTCCCCTCCTTCTCCTGCTCTCCCTCCCCCTCCTCCTCCTGTTTATCTCCCTGCTTGCCCTCCTTCATTTGTTCCCCCCTCCTCCTCTCCTCCCTTTTATTACTAATTTTTTCATAGAACAGCAATCAGTCCATTTTACTCAATCCATTTAACTCAAAGAATATTCTGTCTTATATGCTTATATTTTTTTCTTTCACTAAAACCTCTTAAGACATGCCTCACCTCAAGCCCTACCAGGTACCACTCAAGGTGATGAGCATACATTTTTCAATCCCTGTTGATATACTCATTCCCAGAAATGTTATTTCCTTTGGGTCCTGTTCTTTGCACCTGTCCGAGGAAGATGCTGATGAGGAGCGCCACCTCACTAACCAGGTAGCTAAGTGGACTGGAAGGATAGCAATGGAAGTTTTAAGAGATGTACCTGGGATAAATACTTAATGAAGTTAGAAAAATTACCATGTCCAATGGCAAGAGCCAGTTATTATAGTCCATAAAGGAAAATTATAACAACACTTTTTTAAAATTTCTTTATTGATTAAGGTATTACATATGTGTCCTTATCCCCCCATTACCCCCCCCCACTCATGCCCTCACCCCCCTGTTGTCTATGTCCATTGGTTAGGCTTATATGCATGCATACAAGTCCTTTGGTTGATCTCTCTCCCTTACCCCCACTCTCCCCTACCTTCCCTCTGAGGTTTGACATTCTGATGGATGATTGTGTCTCTGGATCTGTCATAAGCCAGTCAGAGAAAGATAAATATCACATGGTCTCACTCATTTATGAAATATAATGAACAACATAAACTGATGAATGAAAACACTTTTAAAATTAGAGCACTTTCGTTTATTTCTTTAAAACACCATGAATAGAGTCCATATTCCAGCAGGATGGAAGAGAAAATGCAGAAAAATAATGGTTCTTGCTCTACTAACTTTCCTGTCTGTCTCCTAGAACCTCTCCTGACACAAAGGAGGCCAGTTTGGAGTCAAGTGCAGAAGCTGCTCCAAGCCCAGCTACTCCTCAGCCTAGCCAGGCACTCAGGGCCACTTCTTCACCCCTCAGGGCATGGCAGCTCCAGCCTTTCCCCAGTGCTATCCTGACTGTCTGAGAGGAAGGCCACGGGGTTCTCCAAATGCTGGTTGCATTGCAGTTCCGTCAACAGGTCCACAGAGACCAAGGTGAAGGCCCGGACTGTAGGCTTAGCCCTATGTTGCTCTGTGCTCACAGACCACAGTCAAATGAGGAAATTCCCCATGTGAGAGTGTTGTGTAAACTTGGCACCATTGTCATATTCACCCCCAGCCTTCTTGGCTAAATAATTGCAGTTCTTAGAGCCTTTCCTGAGAGCCTTCTTCACTAATCCTCTCTGAGGTGCATCTCTGAGGACTCCATAGAAAATGTTCTCTGCTTTGGTAATCCAGGTCAGATTTGCAGAACCTAAATTTACTGAGGATTTAGGCATTTTTACACATTTGCTCCCTTTTGTGCTTAAATTCAGATGATAATTGCTTAGTTCCCAACTCTGTTCTGCATAGATTTAGCCTAATATTAATAAAGAATCCTCAGGACCACTCAACTCAGCCCAACCTCCCCCTATCCCCACCTTAGTAGCAGTATTACATCTGCAACTAGAAAGGGAGAAGAATTTAATTACACAACCTGGGAAAGAGACTTTTCTGATTGTAGCAAAATATAAAATGTATTATGCCATCACTGGATTTAGTATGTGAAACTAGTGTAATTTCATAAAAAGAGCTCAGAATTGAGAGATGGGAAATCTGGATTCTAGCCTTGGTTTTACCATTTAAAAAGTAACAGATTCTCAACCTTCCTTTTCTGCATCAGAGATCCCTTTGAAGACCTTCTAAATTCTTCAGAACCTTGAATATATATATATATATATATATATATATATATATATATATATATATATACATAATTTAAGGGACAGACAATAGAGCCTGGCCCTCAGGGTAACAATCCCTTCCCAGTTTTTTTCTACAATCTTTTCTAGCACTAAAACCCATAGAGTCCATTAATCTTGCATTAGGAGGGAAACAATCTAGCAAGTTATATTTTTAATGTTCAAAATGCTAAGTGTCTCATACAGCCTTGAGAGGAAAACAGAATAGTGTTGAGAAATTTAATCAACTGGTCGCTATATCTTGTCCTTGGTTTTTACAGAATGCTAAAATTATCCCCAGTTCCTCAGAGTGTTATGCACAGTTCCATATGGTTCATATCCCAGCAATCTAGCAACACATCAATCTGTTTACATACCAATGTTATACTTAGATTGATATTTAACTCTGCTCAGAACCCATGCCTTGCAAAAGACTTACAAATGACTGGTCTGTGGTAGTAGAGTAGATATTGCACTGAATAGACACTAGTAATCATTTTTGTTGCAAATAATGGTCCCTTTCTTTTAATTTATACATATATAACTTCATATTTACACACAGAGATAGAGCTGGCTATGCCAGAGTCCCCAACATCAACAAGTATGCTAAATACTGAATGTTGATTTATTTTTAAACAGCAACCAAATTTCTAGATATAAACAGACTCAAGTAAAAATGTATGTAAAGTAAATAAGCAGCTATCAATTCACTTATAAAAAGTGTGCACTTATTCTCTTTTTCTACTTGTTTTTATTTAATGGTATATGTCACAGTGGTTTTTAAAATCTGTCAACAATAAGTAGCTACTATTTCTGTAGTTTTATAGTCTTAAAGTTGGGAAGGATTTGAAAGGTTGTTTATGCTAGCTTCCAACCAGATACAGGAATCACCTCTTTTACACCTGAGCATATAGTTCTGCAAGCCTCTGCTTGAATACTACTAGTGATGGGGAACTCCCTTTTGTACAGATCTATTTGTCAGGAAGATATTCCTTATATCAAGCCAGAATAGGTTCCTGGTAATTACTATGGCAGATCTAAACCTAACCTGTCTTTTTTCTTCTTCAAACTAAATCCTTCGTCTATGCTTCCTATTCTAATTAATAGAACCCTTGATCAACCACTTAGAAACCGGCCTCAAACATCTTTTTTTTTTTTTCTCTCGTTCAGTTTCTTATCAAACCCAGGTGAGTCTGTCTTTCTAAAATCTTCTCTTAGGTCTGGTGCTTCTCTCTTTTCCAATAATTTTATCATCTCTTTCTTGGATTACTGCAATAGTTAATAACTGATCACTCTGCCTCTAATCTCACCCTTTATAATTCACCATACAAATGGAATCAAGTCTCTGCTCTATAAGATCCTACACTGAAGCCCTTTAACACTAGATAGAGCATGAAGCTCCCCTCCTTCCAAGGTTCCAGCTTAGCTCCTCAGTTGTAGGTCTTCCTTCCCACTGCAAGTTTCAGCCCTATAGAAACATTATGGTTAGTTCCCTGAACATGCAATAGTAGTTGATATCCCATGCTTTCATGAATTTTGTTAATTTACCTGAAACACTGGTCCCTCTTGACCTGCCGAATGATGTTCCTAGCATCCCGTCCTTCCCTGACCCCCTTAGGCAAAGCTGATTCCTGTCCTCTTTGAGCCCCGACTAGACCTTCTCAATCACAATAAGTATTGCTTTTAGAGACATATATTTAAATGTTCACCTCACCCACTGGAATGAGAAAACCATGAATTCATCCATGTGTGGAGCCCTGGGGGAAATAGCACAGTGTCTGGCTCTCAGGAGGTAGGAGCTCCCTAAATGCCTGTAGTGCAGCTCTACCAGTCTCTGCCTGCTTTTTGCAAGCAAGAAGGAAGGCAGGGAGGCAGGAAAGAGAAAAAGAGGAAGGAACATGGAGGATGGGAGGGAATAAGAAAGAATGGAAAGAAGAAAGGAAGGAGTAGAATAAATTCCCTCCTCAAACAATAGCCATTACCATTTATAGGTAGCTAATACCGCTCTGAATTGTCTACTACACTCCCTAGATTAAACATTTTCCAATTATTCTTTATAAGATACTTTTTATAGACATTTGACTTTCCTAACAGTCCTCTTTCCATGAATTCTAGAGCTGAACAAAATATTTCACCTGTTCTGACCAATGAGGAAACTGTATGTTTGGCTATGACCAAAATACTCCTAAAGTAAGTTATTTGGTGCATAGTGCAGCTGAACTCCACCTATCTATTTTTTTTTCTCATGAATATCTTATGTTTTGATGCCCCAATTCTACACTTGTATAGTACATGTACCTGCTTTTCTAAAACTTCACCACCTACCATCCCCACTGCCCATATGACCTCCTCCTCTATCTTCAGCTAAGGCCCAAAGAGTCCAAGTATCTCTTTATAGATAATGAAATAACACACACAGAAAGCTCGGACAGCGTGTCTCAGTGCTTGAGTGTCGACCTATGAACCAGAAGGTCATGGTTCAATTCTAGGTCTGGAAGGTTGCAGGCTCTAGCATGCAGGAGGCAGCTGATCAATGATTCTCTCTCATCATTGATGTTTCTCTCTCTCCCTCTCCCTTTCTCTCTGAAATCAATATATATAACTTAAAAAGATACACAGAGAATGTAGCCAGAGAGTGCTAGGTCCTTGGACTATAAGGTTACATACAGTAAGATTGGGCAACCTTCTGATCAATTTGCACACCGAGGAGCAAGCAGAGAAAGTCAGGTAGCAGAAAGAAGTGGGCTAATGGAACAGACACCCAAAGAGAAGAAAAGAGAAGAGAAAGAGAGAAATTAGGAGAGTCAAGGGAAAGAAAGGGATTGAGGGAACTTTCTTGGTACTTGGTCTCATTTCATGAGATCTGCTTGGGCTTTGTTCCTGTGAGGTGACTTTGTATCCTTTCATTAACCATGTGTCACTGACCCTCAACTCACCCTGTGCATACTCATAAACACAAACACAGGGAACACACACAGAATTATGTTTCCTTGAAATGAGAGAGGCTTCACTAGAACTCTCGGCCTACTGATTTTTGTATCTTAGGAACCAAACATTATATTTACTCCTATTAAATTTAAATGTCTGTATTTTTCCAAAATTCCAGTATTTTAAAATGTCATAAAATCTCTTGTAATACATTTAGGAAATATACTCACCTGATCTTTCAGGCCAGTGACCGTCTGAAGAAAGAAAATGAGGCTTGTGTGTCCCAGTCTTCATAAACATATGATGGGTCTGTAAATAATCTTATCTCTTCCAGCATTTACAGGTCCTCTATTTAATTATCTAACCTAGAATTCTAAAAGCTAAGATGTTTTCTTGTTTCCGGCCTTCTGCATCTTTTCCATTCTCCACAATTCTCCAGACATTTTCATATTGTCCCACCATATTGCATTATCTTTTCAGTTATCATGTTGGTTTGACCCTTTCTTGTCTGAAAATCACTGTTTATTGTTTTTGAAAAAAATGAAATTCACATAGGAATAGGAATATTTGTTTTGTTTGAGGCTACATGACCAGTAATCAGCCCAGGTATGACATCCCCCCTTGCATGCTCCAGACTAAGGTCATTTGTCCAGATCTCTTTCTTTCTCAAACCAGAGGAAACTAGGATTATCTCTAGCAACTGCTGATTCTATCATTTTAAAATATAAAAGCATAATTCTTCACTCCTTTTCCAACTTATTTAGTCTGACTATACACACACAAAAGGACAACAGTAATAATAACAGCAGCTAATATTCATTTTGTGCTTCCTATACAGTATACCAAACACTAGGTTAAATATATACATCATTTCATGCAATTCTTTTAACAGTGTTATGAAGTAGCCCTACTAGTCATCCCAATTTTCAGATAAAACACTACAGCTTAGAGAGATTTTCTGGCTTGCAAAATAACACTCAGAAAACAAATGTTAGAGCTGCAATTTGACCCTAGTCATGGTTTGCATCCTCTCTTGCTCCTATTCTGCTGAATATAGGAAGAAGGCCGTTAGAACTGGTGTTAAATTTGGAATCTACTCTCTTATTCATTTGATCATAAAAAGTTCACTCTTACTACTGGTATTACTATTTTTATTACCATTATTAATATCATTAAGGTCTCAATGTCAATTATTGATACTGATGAAACTTGAACCTCAGATAACTAAATGCATCCTAACATGGATACTAATAAACCCAGCAATTAGGGAAAGCAGCCATTGATATATCTAATTCCTCATATTATGCATGGGCTATATTCAAAATTGTGTTTTTAAATTAGTTGTTCAGAACTTCAAACACATTTCCTCATTGAAATAATGTTTCAGATAGGTTCAGCCCACATAAAAAAAGCTTAAATACTCTACATGTATAATTAAAAGAACACAAGACAATTTTACATGTATAACACTGTATTTTAGCTACACATTCTTCAATCTTTGCTGCTCCTGAAAAATTTCCCTGAGATGATTGTAGCACTATCAGCACTGAAGTTCATTCATACTGAAGTCAAACGATGTAGGTCAGATTATTCTTTAACACAATCATCTTTGTGAGTTCCCACCCTCATCCATGGGCTTGACACCAGGTGAGGTGAGCACACAGTAACTTTTTCCTGAGTGGGTGAAAACGTTTAGTACTGAGGAGTTAGAGAACGCAGTGGTCCTAGGGTGATAAGGTGCAGTGGTGAGAGAGAGTTGATGAAATCCCATGGTGAGCTGAACTTTTTTACTGGTATGGCTATAACTCCTCCCTATCTCCTATTTTCGATGAGCACAAAGAGAAAACAGGTAGAATTGCTGTAAGCCTGGACTTTTCAGTAGGAGTTGATAATTACCTTGTTATTCTATGGATAGTAGAGATTCCAATATACCTACTTCAACCAACAAACATGGATTTTCCCCTAAGTTAGCCAAAAAGAAAGTAATTTAACCCAGTGACCCTGAGGAGTTTGTTAGTAAACAGCCTACCCATAGGCTCTATTTTCTTCTTTATCTATTAAATATCAGTTACCTGTGATTTGAAAAAGAATTCATCAGGTACACACAGATTACCTATGCTGGGAATTGCCAGAATCCATGGAAATATTATTTTAACCACCTAGATAACCTTAGGCCCACTAAATTAGTGGTTGCCATCGTGTACTTATGTTTTTCACCAGGGGCTCAGAGAAATAGAGTTAATTTTAATTCCTATTCAACAAATAGCACCCTCTTGTTCCAATTAGCTTATGTGGAACTGACAGGTCTGTGTCTGACTGACTGATAAAAGGAACATACTCTCTCCTCTACTCAGGGGTCCCCCAAATGTCTCAGTCTCTGTTCATCTGGAATTTAAATACATCTCTTAAATACAAATATCTAATGAAAATGTATATACATACAAAACACTTCACAAATGTTTAGACCTTTATTTGTAATCACCAAAACATGAAAACTTCTCAATGTCCTTCAACTGGTGAATGAATATAGAAACTGTAATACATCCATGCATTGCACTACTCACTTCAGCAATATTGATACATGTAAACATATGGGCAAACCTCAAATGCATCATGCTAAGTGAAAGAAGCCAGACCCAAAAGGTTACATACTGTATGGCTGCATTTACATAAGATTCTGGAAAGGCAAAGCTATAGATACAGAAAATCAATCAAGGGCTGGAGTAAAGGGAAGGGATTGACCATAAAAAGGAACAGAGGTGTTTAGACAGGTGATAGAACTTTTCTATATGTTCATCATGGTGGTGGTCACACAAGAATATGTTTATCTAAACTCATAGAACTGTACGACAAAAAAAAAGTACATTATATCTCAATAAATTTCACCGAAAATAATTTTTAAAAGTTTTTATAAAAAAGAAGAGAAGAAGAAGAAGAAGAAGAAGAAGAAGAAGAAGAAGAAGAAGAAGAAGAAGAAGAAGAAGACAAGTGGCTACATGAGATTGTAGTACTCTTAACCCCTATAAATGTTCAGGTAGATGTTTTAAATTGAGAATGATTAATTTGATAGCTAAGTGGGGTCAGTATTGGGTAACATCCACCCAGCAGGGCAAGCTGATTGCTATTCTGAGAGGCCACAGAGAGCCCTTGTGGGTACAGCACAATGTTGATTTCTAGGACTTGTTGATAGTGTAGGTTGGGATGGCAAAGGGATGGCTGGAATAAAAGCCAAGCTTGTTGTCTGTGGCACATGGCTTTTAGTGCTTCTTCTCCTCTAGGGCAAAGGGTAGATGCCTAAATGATATATGGGCAAAAATATGATATGATGTACACATAGTTTCCAATTGCTTCCACTTGACTTCTCATTGAATCCTCTTAAGAAGTTTCTAAGACAGGGGTTATCTCCCTGTTGTGTAGGTGAATAAGCTGAGGTTGGAGGGATGTGACTTAGCCAGATCATAGCAAGGTTGTGAACTATAGGGCTGGAGCTTCTGACTTCACACTTGTTTGTTTGCTTATTGTTGGTGGTGGTGGTTTAAACAGTACTTAACTCTTTGTCTTTGAGATGAGTCAATCATCAAAATAAGAATAAAGACTGGTGGAGACAGATGAAAGCTTTCCTTTCACTGCAAAGATTAAAATTAGAATGAATTTCTGAAAAAGAGACATAAAGCAAATGTCAGGACTTTGTCCAGAATAGTCAGTCTGTGGCTACATGAAACGAAGTATCTGATTTATAGCTGTGTAGTTCAGGACAGTAGTCAGGTATTTTGACTACTCTATGGAAAACACTTGGATATTTAGAGTTTTGAGGTTAACTGTCTGCCTTTTCCATGCCAGCCAGGTGTCCAGGAGTGTTTAATTTACATGCCTCCCAAGGGACCCAGTGGAGCCACATGGAAGTTGGGTTTGCATCTACAGGGTAAGTGTCTCTCAGAGCTCTGTTGTTATATCTGAAATCGCTAGATGCCCCCCACACAAAAGCATGGAAAATAAATCATACCTTCACACATCTTCCTGGTAACATACATCCTGCTACTACATTGCACAAGAAACACAGAGCATGTAATCTTTTTGGTTAGTATAGGAACAGCCTTGGAAATTTTCAAACAGGGAAAATTCTTGCAGTGGCAGCTGATAAGCTAATATCCTGACTAGACTCTCTCCTCTCTTTCTGGCATACCACCTAAGTGAACAAATTGAATTCTGTGTGGTTCTGTAATGTCACAGATGGCCCTTCATACCACGCCTCTGCTTAAAGACCTTCCAAGGCTCCACAGTCTCTATATGGGAAACTGGGGCCCAGAAACATTGAATGCAGGGTTAATAAGTGTGGAGGGAAAATAGGAACACAATGTGACATGGGCTTTGTGTGCACTATTATAGATCACACTATGTCCCCTTATCAGTCTAGATCAACGGTTCTCAACCTGTGGGTCAAGACCCCTTTGGGGGTCGAACGACCCTTTCACAGGGGTTGCCTAAGACCATTGTAAAACACATATTGAATATATAATTACATATTGTTTTTGTGATTAATCACTATGCTTTAATTATGTTCAATTTATAACAATGAAAATACATCCTGCATATCAGATATTTACATTATGATTCATAACAGTAGCAAAATTACAGTTGTGAAGTAGCAATGAAAATAATTTTATGGTTGGGGGTCACCACAACATGAGGAACTGTATAAAGGGATGTGGCATTAGGAAGGTTGAGAACCACTGGTCTAGATGATGTGAGAAAGAGAGCAGAGTTCAGAAGTGGCTTCATTCTACCCTATTGCTTTCTGACACTGGAGATTTCCCCATTCTCTTTCACTCTGTCAGTCTCAACTTTTCTCATCAAATCCTAGCAGCAGGCTCATACCTTCAGAAGAAAGTGGAGAACATTTGCAAGGTCTCTTCTTTGTTCTTTTGGTGTTTTTTCCTTTGTTTACACAGTTTGGGGAGAAGCCAGAGGAGGAGGAACACCAAAGTGGGATGGGGAGGAGGCTCTCTAGAGGCAGACAACAGAGGAAAAACTAAAGCTTGAAAGCCTGAGCACCTTAGAGGACTCCCAACACATTAATAATTGTTTATCTCGGTATTACCTGCAATCAACCTTCAACAGTTCTTGTGTATTTCACTTGGAGCAAATTCAGTTTGTGAAAATCTGGATTTTCACAGAAGAGAACTTATGAGTGGATAATCCAATAACAAAGATGTGACTTTAAAAGTGTTTATAAACTCCTCCATTAAATGGTCAATTTTAAATACACCTTTTCTATCGAATTTTAACTATGACTAGATTCCTAACAATGTTGTTATCATGTAGTTCTTTTGGGTAAAGTGAGTTACACCTGCAATAAAGTCAAGGTTTACAAAGGAGAATATTCTCCATTTCTTCCACCATTTACCTTAATACCTTAAGAGGGAGGGAGAAATAGCTGGCAAGAGGGATGAGCTTCCTGATCATTTTACTTTCCATAGCTCTGGGTTTTATGGGACCAGTGGGAATGAAGCAAGTAAATGAACTAGGAGTGAAATAAAGCAAACCAATTGCCTTTTCAACCTTATGTTTTAAATAAATCCTGGCTAAAAATACTCAATTGTATATAGATTCAAAACTTAGCTTTCCCCCTCATTATAGAACCTTCTCATTAATCTGCCTCCCGGTGTTGGAGAGTTCAAACTGCACAACACTGTTCAAAACTGTAGAATATGAGGTGTCAGTGTCTTTATTCTGCTCACTGAAACTGCAGAGAAATTATTCTTCATCGCTGCTCAGCAAAATCATATACACTCAATGCTTAATCATCACTTCAATTTTTACATTTTTTTTCCAGTTTCCTTGCATTATTATAGTGTCTGTTACTGACACTATAAGAGCTTGTTTATGACTAAAGATGTTAACCATTTCTCATGCATTGCAAATGAAATACCATGCTTTTTGTTACTATTTTACTCTGGTGTTTTACTTTTTGGTTGTATCAAACTTGTGTATTAAATATAATCATGCTCTGTTAAAAAAATTTTTAATAAATAAATAAATCCTGTCTCTCAAGTAGTGGCCAATTTAATCTTTAAGTATGTCTGTGCCCAGATTGTATGTTACAAGGGCAGAACATTAAGAATCTCTTGACTTGGCCCCAATCCTATTTAAAGTATTAAAATAAATACCATAAATTCTATATAAATGATCAGCCAGTACTTGTGCTTAAAATCATCAAAACTGCTTCAAGTGTAACAGTCATTCAGTCAACAAAAACTTACTGGGTGGCAAGCTCAGCATGAGGTATCAAGGTGCCCACTATAACTATATCCTGGATCCTGACCTCTAAGTGTTTGCAGCCAAATTGGGAGACAGACACATACACAAATAACCCCAAGGTTATGTTAAAAGGGCTAAACAGGGGCACAAAATAAATGTGATGTGGAAGAAGGATTGATGAAAGGAATCCTGCGGGTGGAATTAAGAAAAGATATTCCCAGAGAATGGTGCTTGGCCCAGCCTTGCAAGATGAGCAGAAACAGGAGCAAGAGTCCCCTGTTCAGAGCATTTACACTCTAGGGAATTATCAACCCAGAGAGCATTGAATTTTCCATCAAGAGGGCTGCCAGTTTAATTTTTCCATGAAAATATATATACATGCACATACACACATTTGCCCTCCTCGATCTTGTCAGATTGATAGCAATTATTTTTTTGTTTTATTTTCTCAGGTCACATATGTATTTAGATATAAATTCCAAAGGTGAATAAATAGTACTGTGATTTCAAGCACTCCGGGAAAAGATTTAGAATATTAAATAAATAACAATATTTTTCCATCTCGTTGGCAGATCATATGGTGTTTTCTCTTTAGAATTAATTTAGCTTTCTAGTAAGGTTATCTTGCACACCTTCCAGGGTCCCCTGCTATAAATAGACTAAGTAGTAAAGAAGAAATAAAAACAAGTGTGACTTGTCTGGAACATGGTGTCAGTTGTGCAGAGTGGAGAAAGATAAACACAAGAAAACAACAACTAACAGAAAGCTTTAGGGCATAGCTAGTCACTATGATATCATTGAAATATCATTGTCAGATCAACTGGTTGGTCATAAAATACTAGCTAGAAAGTCAGCTCAAGATCAAGGAGAAACCATAGATTACAGTGAAACAATGGAGGTAGTTGGCTCTTATAATTTATTTTTTAAAAAATTGCTTCGAGTTTAGCAAATTTCTTCCATAAAGAAAGAAAAATAATACCTCACTATTAATCAATAATGAAAAATGAGTCCAGTTCTAAAGTTGCCTAGTGCTTGCTAATAGCAAGTTGGGAATCCTAAATGAAGATTGATCTACCTAAATACTTTTTTTTGGGCGGGGGTGGGGGGGGGAACGGGTATGAAAAAATGCAAATAGCCTTCATTTTATTTGTAAATAAGAATCAACGACATGCCCTTTTAGACATAGATTCTGCTAAACCAAAGGGGAAATGGGGTGAATGGTGTCCAGGTTTACCCAGAACTCTAAGTTTCGAACTAGAAAACCCCTCAGTCCTGGACAGACCAGGATCAGGATCGTTGGTCACCCTCAGAAAGAATGAATTCCCAAATACAGGTGGCTGTGTTCCGACTGAAGGAATTCTAGGATAGGAGGGGCTATTTGTATATAGGTCAATCACTGACCTGGCCTGTTATGTCTCCTTTCTTTACACATATTTGGGCCTCTGATGGAAAGGAATTAAAGGGAGCAATCCTTTCTTTTTCCACATATATTCTCAAGGTCAGTGCCTCTTTCCTATGGCCAAATCAGTTACCAGCAGGCAGACACAGCTGATCAAGTTCTTGGTAAATTACAATTTCACCCACCTGTAGACAGTGAGATTGGCATTTCCAAGAGGCGTTAAGATAGTTCCCCCTGTCCAGTGGGAAAAGGATCATCTGGGAACTTGTGAGACATGCAAATCATCAGGCCCCACCCAAGTCAGACTGAATCAGAAACTGGGAGGGGCCCAGCAAGCTTTGTTTTAATAAGTCCTCGTAGTTTCTCTGAAACAGACTCAAGTCTGAGAACTATCACCACTGCTCTACAGACTCATCTCAAAAGATCGGATAGAATCAGAATATACCTGATGTACCTATCATAGGTGAAAAAAAAATAAAGTTAAAGTGCAGTACATGATTTTAAAGAATTTTTATTATAAATAGAACAAAGGCTAAACATCTGGGAGAATTTGATCAGATGTCACCTCCCCTCCTTTCTCCCTTTTCACACCCCCATCCTCACCACACCCATCCTTTTCTCCCCTCTAGAAGCAGGACAATCTGGTCTTGGCAAAGGAAGGACAGGTCCCTTCAATGCTGGCCCAATTAGGTCAGCAACATCCCTGCTCAAGGCCTGTTGGTCTCTGCCCTCTTGGATAAACCCCATTCAGGGTTGCCTAGCAGCCTGGTTTTCTGGCCTTTAGAAATGATGATATCGTTTAGAATAAGGGGTTACTGAGCTCAGGTGCTGCAGAAATGGCAGGTGGTTGGAGCTGACTTGACAGCAATTAAATGTACAAATCTTTGATTAGGCTCCAGAGAATGGAGTCATTAGCAACCCGGAACGGACCAGCTTGCTTTCCACCGCTTCATTAGCTGCTCCACCAATGTTACTTTAAAAAGCCGAGGGGAGGGGGAATAAAAACCCTCTCCAACACAGAATTAAGAAAGTTGAGTGACAAAGCAGAAAGGGAGGGGAGGAAGCCAGTGTAAGCATTTCTAGTTGAACAAACAGATCCCCCACTTTCTTGCAGTGTGGTTGCTGACATAAATGTGCATTTTTGCTGGGGTGTGAAATAGCCCCATACCTACCTGATTAAGCCCCAAATGGCTCCTTTTTAAAATCTGCTTTTGCAAAATTCTCAGTTGATTTTTTCTTACCAGCCAAAGCCTCAATGTGGTGGGAGCCTTCCTCTAGGGTGCAAAGTCCAGATGGACCAGATCTCATGCAGAGCTACTGCAGGGCTCCTTAATCTTCTCAGTGGTGGATCTGGGGTCCAGAACCACCCTTTAGGGGCCACAGAACCCATCTCAATGTCGATATTCTGTTCCTATTGCAAGATCCTGGCTCCCTCTGTGATCTGGGTTGTTATCTACCTTATGAATTTCCTCCATGTTATTAGAGAGCTAGAGGCTGGCTAAAACCAGCCATGCAATTTAAATAATCTTCCCAACTGGGAGCTTTAAAACAAAAGAAAAATAGTTTCAGAACCTTAATGTAAAATCTTATGTGACCTTTTATTTGATATGTGCCTAATTCATAGTACAATTTATTATTTTTATTGTTCTCAACTTGCCAATTACTCGATTAATAAGGCATGTTCCACAAATATTTATTGATCACCTGTTATAAACCTCATATTAATTGCTGTGGGAAAGCTATGGATGAGAGGATAGTCTCTCTTTGACTTTAGAATTTTCTAGAAAGAAGTATCATATACATTTCCCATCATTTTTTTCATTTATTTATTCGACCATAAATGCTTAGTTTAAACACTGTTCTTGCCAAGAAAAAATACAAAGAACAATAAGCATTTTCATGTATTCGCTCATTTAATCCTTCCAGCAACTCTATGAGATAGGTACTATTATTATATCCATTCTAGAAGTAAGAAAACTAAAGCACAGAGAGTTTAAGTAACTTGCCCAAGGTCATGCTGCTAGTAAATAGCAGGGCTGGGATTTAAACAAGCTCCTTAAACAGTATACTATATGCTCCTTTGAGTTGCTTACAGCTTAATAGGAAAATAAACATCAAAACCAGCCATTTCAATACAATGTGATAAGCACATCTGTGTAAGGTATATAAAAAGTGCATGGTAGGGAGAAAAGAAATTAAGTGCTCAAGGAAAAGAATTCACAGTGGAAATGATGCTTGATCTGGGTTTTAAATTAAAAAGAAAAAAACCACCGCTTTTAAGAAGTTATAATCTAACTAGAGGCCCGGTGCACAAATTCGTGTGCACCATTGGGGTCCCTCAGCCTGGCCTGCGGGATGGGGCTGAAACTGACTCTCTGACATTCCCAGAGGAGTCCCAGATTGCAAGAATGAGCAGGCCAGGCTGAGAGACCTGGTGCACAATCAGGGCCGGGGAGGGACGTGGGAGGATGGCCAGCTGGGGAAGGACCGCTGGAGGGCAACAGGGGCCGGCCTGTCTCACTCAGTCCCCATCGGCCGGACCCCAGCAGCAAGCTAACCTACTAGTTGGAGTGTCTTCCCCCTGGTGGTCAGTGCATGTCATAGCAAGTGGTTGAGTGGTCTTAGCATATCATTAGCATATTACGCTTTGATTGGTTGAACGGATGACCAGACGACCAGATACTTAGCATATTAGGCTTTTATTACGTAGAATAAGATACTTCACTAAATGCCTTGTTACCATTGTGTAGACATAAAAGGAGTTCTATGGAAAGTAAACTCACAGTATGATCTGATCATAAATTTCTAACCGGGCAGGTCATAATGAGTAGTCATGCACTGGGCCTATAACTTCTTCAGTGAAAGGTTTATCTTTGCCATAAGCAAGCCCTGTCCATTGGACTTGTTTATAGGTGAACACACTTTTGAAATAAATATAACCACCCTGAAGAAAGCACAAATCTTAACTATCTTGTACCCCAATCCCCACCTTCATGTAATCTTTCTTATGTTCCCTCTTTAATTTCATATGCATAAAATAAGTTGCAAAACTGTCATTCTCTAGAGCAGTGGTTCTCAACCTTCCTAATGCCACATCCCTTTATACAGTTCCTCATGTTGTGGTGACCCCCAACCATAAAATTATTTTCATTGCTACTTCATAACTGTAATTTTGCTACTGTTATGAATCATAATGTAAATATCTGATATGCAGGATGTATTTTCATTGTTACAAATTGAACATAATTAAAGTATAGTGATTAATCACAAAAACTATATGTAATTATATATGTGTTTTCCAATGGTCTTAGGCGACCCCTGTGAAAGGGGTTGCAACCCACAGGTTGAGAACCACTGCTCTAGAGCAAGCTTTTCAAACTCAAAGGCTAAGACGGTCCAAATAAACAAGGGTTAAGTTTATGTTGGCCGCAGAAAAACAAAAGCTTCAATTTTCATAGAAATGTAGGTTTATTTCAATAGAGATATGCTGAATACAAAGAGCTGAAATAAATGAGTAATCAACATAAAATAATAGAGCATTTTAATAAAAAATTAATATTTTTTATTGAACATTCACTTACCAGACACTGAATAACTGCAGAAATTAATAAGCGTAACACAAATAAACCTATTTTTCTTGTTCTATGAAAGCAAAATATTTCCTGTTGTGAACACCAAACAAGTCGGTACAAGACTAATGATGTGGCAATCGGCTGCTAAAATATTTGCTGCTAGTATTAGTGGAGAGAAATGGTGCACCTGCGCATAAGGCAAGTAAAGGAAATGAATGCAACACGATTATAGCTATCAGTCACTAGTGAACATTGTTGTTCGTTATTAATAACTATGTATAATAGGATATTATAAAAATTAAGTTACGAAATTTTTATTAAAAACGTTTCTTACATACTGTTATATTGGTTGGGCTGCAAAAATATTCATTGTGGGCCACATGTGGCCCGCAGGCCGCGAATTTGACATGCTTGCTCTAGAGCAGGGGTGGGCAACCCCTGGCATGCGAGCCAAACATGGCACGCCAGTAACTTTTGTTGGCCTGCGAAATTGTCTCTTATAATCTTCCATTTACAATTTTTTCTTAATATCAACTTTTTTATTTTTCAGATAAATTCAGTGTAGGTGCATCTTAGATAAATGAATAATTTTACATAACAAGTTATCTTAAAGACCATAGACATGGATTGACAAGAGAGGGGAAGAGCAATTTCTATGCCTCTGCCTTAGCTCTCCCTGCCTTCCTAGATCTGACTAGTGTTTTGGTTTCATCCACATATGCTTGTGAATCTTTGTTCTCAGTGATGAATTTTGTTAAGTCTCGTAAGAGGAGTAGCCTGACAGATGAAAGTAGTAGCTCGTGCATATCTCTGAAGGTCACGAAATATAAGCCTGATGTAAAATCTCTGTCATCAGTGATGCAGCAGCAAAAGTCCCACTGATAATATCAAATGGAGTCATAAAGTTTTCTGTCGGACTATCAGTGTACATGTATACATTTAAAAATAAGTGTATTTTTCATCATCATATACTGTGTTTTTGTTGCTCAAATGAATTTTATTATTTCTTCAAGGTTCTTCACATACATACACCTTAAGAGATATCAAGTAGGTGTAACAATTTCTCAAAAAATTAGGGTTGGCACGCAGAAGAATTTTGAGTCAGAGATTTTGCTGGTTTTGGCACGCACTCACAAAAAGGTTGCCCACCCCTGTCCTAGGGTAAGGGAAACAAAGAAAAAAATAAACAAATAAGACTACATCAAAATAAAAGCTTCTGCACAGCAAAAGAAACAATCAACAAAATGAAAAGGGAGCCCACTCTATGGGAGAACATATTTGCCAATGATACATCTGAGAAGGGGTTAATTTCCAAAATATGTAATGAACTCATACAACTTAACAAAAAGAAGACAGTCAATCCAATTAAAAGTGGGCAAAGGACCTAAATAGACACTTCTCCAAAGAGGACATACAGAAGGCCAAAAGGCACATGAAAGAAATGCTCAAAGTCACTAAACATCAGAAAGATGCAAATTAAAAGGACAATGGAATATCACCTCACACCTACCAGAATGGCTACCATCAACAAATCAACAAACAAGTGCTGGCCAGGTTGTGGAGAAAAGGGAACCCTGCTGGTTGAAATGCTGACTGGTGTAGCCATTATGGAAAATGGTGTGTTATTGCCTCAAAAAAATTAAAAATTTGACCCAGTGATCCCACTTCTAAGAATATATCCTAAGAAGCGAGAAACACCAATTAGAAAGAATATGTGCACCCCTATACTCATAGCAGTGCTATTTATAATAGTTAAGATTTGGAAACAGCCCAAGTGCCCATCAGCAGATGATTGGATAAAAAAGCCATGGCACAGTTATGCTATGAAATACTATGCAACAGTAAAGAAGAGGGTATCTTACCCTTTGAGATAGAATGGAGTGACCTAGAGAGTATTATGCTAAGTAAAATAAGCCAGTCAGTAAAAGACAAGTATCACATGATCTTACTTACTAGTATATGTGAGGGCTAATGAACAAAATAAACTATGAACAAAGTAGATCTAGAGAAATGGAAGCACAGAGCAGACTGACAAATCTCAGAGGGAAGGTGATGGTGGCGTAGGAAGAGATTCACCAAAGAACTTGTATGACTATATATATAACCCTTGGACACAGACAATAGTGCGGTGCAGGCCTGGGCAGGGGGGACGTGTGGGTTGAGGAAGTCAGTGGGGAGAAAAAGGGAACATCTGTAATACTTTGTATAATAAGGATAAATTTTTAAAAGAGAGATGAAACAAGTGGCCAGTGTTTCAATCAATCATGCCTACATAATGAAACCCCAATAAAACTCTGGACACCAAGGCTCAGGTGAACTTTCTGGTTGGTGAGTACATCAATGTTTCAGGAAGGTAACACATCCTAATGCCATGGGGAAAGGAAAGGGAAGCTCTCTATGTGGGATTCTGCCAGCCCTCCACCTATAGGTCTCTTCTTTTGGTTGGTCCTGATTTGCATTCTTTAAAAGAAAACTGTAAGTATAGTGTTTTTCTGAGTTCTGTGAGTCATTCTAGTGAATGATAAAATCTGAGGGCATCGTTGGAATCTCCGAATGTGTAGACAATTTTTCAGAAGTTGGGTGGCCTGTGTTAGGTTGCTGAAGGAGGAACGTATGAGGCCAGAGTGGTGAGGGATATGAATTTATTCGATCATCCACACACCAGGTGGCTGAGCCTGGATGGCTCCAGCACCCAGTGACAGGAGTCATCGGCTTTTAAAGGACTTTTGGTGGGTTTTTTCCTGGGCGGAGACTTCTATATGCATACCCAGAGGGGAGATAATGGAATGTGGTCAGGGCAATGAAATGTGGTCTCGGCAAAGGGAATGTCCATAGTGAAATGACCTGAAAAGCCAGCTCTGGGGGAGGGGTATCAACTCAATTGCTCCATCAAACCTAACAGCCTGGGGGCCCTGGAACATGTGGCTGGGATCTGAAGTGAAGGCAGTCTTTGGAAAAGAGTGACCTTTAACTGTAAGGTCTGCTCAAACTCTGGATGATTAGTATTAGAATAGCAATGTGCATATTTTTGAATGAATTGTAAATCTCTTACAGTCTCATGAGGGAGGTGAAAGCAAACTGTATTCTGCCTCCTTGTCACTCCTTGTCTCACCTGGAGAGAAGAAGATGCAATGACTCAGCTTTCATGTTAGCTGTTTCTTTGGGTAAAATGGTGATTAAAGTTCCAGTTCCAGCCTTTTTTTTTAAATATTTTTTATTGATTTTTATACAGAGAGGAAGGGAGAGGAATAGAGAGTTAGAAACATTGATGAGAGAGAAACATCGATCAGCCGTCTCCTGCACACCTTCTACTGGGTATGTGCCTGCAACCAAGGTACATGCCTTTGACCAGAATTGAACCTGGGACCTTTCAGTCCACATGCCAACGCTCTATCCACTGAGCCAAAGGAGTTAGGGCTGGAGCCCAGTCTTATGCAAAACCTTAAAGCAGCGGTTCTCAACCTGTGGGCCGCGACCCCTTTGAGGGTTGAACCACCCTTTCACAGGGTCGCCTAAGACCATTGGAAAACATATATATAATTACATATTGTTTTTGTGATTAATCACTATGCTTTAATTATGTTTAATTTGTAAACAATGGAAATACATCCTGCATATCAGATATTTACATTATGATTCATAACAGTAGCAAAATTACAGTTCTGAAGTAGCAACGAAAATAATTTTATGGTTGGGGGTCACCACAACATGAAGAACTGTATTAAAGGGTCGCGGCATTAGGAAGGTTGAGAACCACTGCCTTACAGTGTATTTACATGGTGCTACTGAATTGACATTTTTGGAGCCAAATCAGCTATTTAGCTGATACAACATGTTAGTGCCAAAGAGTGAATTGATTAATGAATAATCAAACGTATTTGGTATTTTTAAAAGAGAGAGAATTTCACAGAGTTCAGACACAACCCAATTATTTTGTTAGGAAAAGTGAATTGGCTTGGTCTGTGCAATTCAGTTGCTTAGCAGTCAACTTGCCAATAGTTTTAGCCTCTCCATTTTTTTTTCTGTGATTTTAATTGTAGCATTGGACTAAAAGGATAGTCTATCCATTTGCTCCCTTGGATTTTTCAGGCTTAATTTTACAAGATAATCCTTTGTTTATTTATGTGTTTGTTTGTTTGTTTTACTTCCCAGACTAAAGAAATGCAACTACTATTTTATACTGCTTTTATGTTCTTCCACTCGTGTCCACCAATCTTCTCCAGTACCTTTTACTTTTTCCCCTCTTCTTTTATTAAAAATATGGAAACTGCCCTAACCGGTTTGGCTTAGTGGATAGATTGTCGGCCTGTGGACTGAAGGGTCCCAGGTTTGATTTTGGTCAAGGGCCTGTATCTTAGTTGCGGGCACATCCCCAGTCGGAGGCATGCAGGAGGCAGCTGATCGATGTTTCTCTCTCGTAGGTGTTTCTAACTCTCTATCCCTCTCCCTTCCTCTCTGTATAAAAATCAATAAAAAATATTAAAAAATATATATGGAAACTGCCTGGCCAGTGTAGCTCAGTTTTTAGAACATTGGCCCACAAACCAAAGGGTTGCAGATTCGATTCCTGGTCAAGTGCACCTATCTGGAGTGCAGATTCCATCCCGTGTTCAGGAAGCAACCAATGGATGAGTCTCTCTCACATCGATGCTTTTCTCTTTCTCTCTCTCTCTCTCTCTCTCTCTCTCTCTCTCTCTCTCTCTTAATAAGAATTTAACCAATGATGAGAAGCTTATAAGACATTCTATTGGCTCCTACATACTATATTCTAACTAAGCATTATTTTACATATTTGCTTGTAGTGTTGTGTTGCACCATGATCCCCAGATCTTTGTATTTCATGCTTGCTTGGATTTCCAAGCCTCCCTTCTCCCTTCCTCACCATTTTTGTATCTGTGTATAATTTGCTTTATTCCTAAATTTACTATTTGGCATTGGTTCTAGCAACATTATATTTTTCCTGTGTATAGTTTTTCAGGGTCACTTCAAATTTCTCTCCATATTTTAAGGACCTAGTGACAATATCCATATTTATGACATTCACCTGAGATTAGAACTATTGCTTTCCCCTTGAATTGGGAGCACTTAACTCTTGGCTAATTGCAGTAAAGTATGGTTAGATCCCATTCATGGCCTTTCTAAGAGACACTGTCCTACCATTCCCTACTGAAATGTTCTATTACCTCTGTCCTCATCTGATTAGACTGGAAATATGCACCTGTTTTAAATGCTGCCTATTCAAGCTTATCACATGACCTATTGTGAAAAACTGAGCTCCAAATGGGATCCAGTGAGCCAATTAGATCCTCATTTACAAGACTTTGAATATGTAAATACACAGAGATTCAAGCTGTTTGCCATGGAGGCTGAAGCACACTGAATAAGCCCATGAGTACCCCTGAGTCAGTTCAAGGTAAGAGCAAACCAAAATTGTGAGGAAATAGAAACTATGATTAAACAGAAGATATAATGTAGAGCGATTGTACTAAGTCAAGGGTGGTGGGAGGAGAAATTAAAGTATACAGATAGAAAGCAGCTAAAGTGTTGGGTAAGTCACTTCAATGGCAGAGTGTGAAGATCTACCCCCTCCCCTCAAATGCCAAGGTCCTGAGAGCTACATTGCCTCCAACTCTAATCTCTGTGTGGATTAATCATACTGTGTCTTTTTAATGAGAAAACTCCTTCTTCACTTTCTTTTATTTGTTACAATAACTGGCCCCTCTCTTTCTGTGACCCAGCCATCAAGGGTTGCAGTCTTTGTAACTCAAGACACCTATACCTATTGCTTCCACCTGTGCCTAGGCAGTAGAGAAACTGACAGGGAGCATTGCCAAGGGGTCATTTCACCTACTGGTTGCTACAGTTACATCACTATGCTCCTTCAACATGAAGCAGCCACTTACTTAGTCAAGCTTCTCCCCCAGGACTGACTCTCCAACAAGAATGCCTGAAAGATCCAAGGTAAAAACAAATAAAAACACTTATGGATCATATATGTTACATTCCTTTGTCTACATGGAAGGAAATTATTGGTCTGGCTATATCTGCTCATTAAACTCTAGGAGACCTTTTTGTTATACATGATAGCCACCTTCTACTCTGATTCCTGGTTTCTAAGTGATTCACAGGTGTGAGGTAGCTGAGATATTCTCCCAATTCTGAAAGAAAGTGATGCAAGAAAAATCTGAGTGACACAATGTTCCTTTTATTATTTCTTGGCCTTTGGTTGTCCTTTGGTTGTCCCAAGGCTTTGGGTACAATCAGAGCCATAAAATGAGAAAAGGATGAGTTCTTCCCCATCCTGGTCATCTATAGGGAAAAAGAGGCAACTATTTCACCTCCAGAGAGACAAGAATGAAGAACACTTGAACTGAACACAGATGTGTGTAAAGCCTCAAAGACTGGTCTCACTGTTTTCACATAGAACTGACCCTATTCTCCATCACAGAGGGGGCATGTCCAGTCCCTAAATACAGGAAGGGAGTTAGATCCCCCATCTATATGTCTGTTTGATGAACAACCTGCCCATGGGTACACCCAGCTAATTTGTTAGAGCTAACAAATTAGAGCTAACATCTTAGTGAATATGTTTATTCACTGGAAGCTGATCACCTTGAACCACTTGACAGCACAATTCCATGGCTCTCCATGACTAGTTCCAGAAAAATCGTGTCATCTTCACCTGTTTTACTGGTGGTAGCAATTATGCAGTTGTTTAAGTCAGGACGACTCCCCACCATACATTCAAGGCTAAGTCTAGACCATGGAGAGTCAGTTATTTGGTCAGCCTGGCATGCAGAGGTCTCAGATATGTCCCGAATCATCCCTGAGTACATTAAGACTCCACTCCACAATTCTCTGCAGGCCTGACTCATGTGGCAGCTTCCCCAGATAGGCCCATGGCTTTAAATACTTCTCACAAGCTGGCTACTGCTTCCACACACAAACAAAGCCATTCACTAGACTTGCTTAGCTCTGCTTAAAGATACAGGGCCTTGTGACAGGGCTGCAGGCTGCTACATCATACCTCTCTCCTCTGAATTTCTGATTTCTGCCATGACACCATAGTGTAGTAAACCTACCTAGGGTCCTTTTCACATTAGTAATTGCATTTGAAATTATGAAAACTGGAACATCTTAGAAAATGAGGTGCCTGATGTGAAAGAAAAAAGAGGGGAGGAGGACAAGAGAAATATTCAAAGTAGCATCTCCCAGTTCAGATCTTAGGCTCCTGGGTACACGCCTAAGAGTTTCTGTTTCAGGGTGTCTGATAGATGCCACTGTCTTTTTTAAAAAGCATCTCAGATGATTCTGTTGATTCTGACAGGTTTGGGAATCATTATTCAGGTACACACACACACACATACACACACACACACACACACACACACATGACTAGGTCATATGTAGTTATAACTACATAAATATGACCATGTTTCCATAGAAGAAAGCAGGAGAGGTATGCAAGTGCATGGTATACACACACACACACACACACACACACACACACACACACACACCATGGGGTGAAAAGGATCTTCTCTAAGAAGTCAAGAGATAGAATCAACATCATTAAAACATCCATAGTACCCAAAGCAATCTACAGATTCAATGCACTCCCCATTAAAATACCAATGGCATATTTCACAGACCTAGAACAAACTCTCCAAAATTTTTTTATTCTGGAATAAAAAAAGACCCTGAATAGCCATAGCAATCCTGAGAAAGAAGAATAAAGTTGGAGGGATCACAATACCAGATATCAAGCTATATTACCAAGCCACAGTTCTCAGAACAGCCTGGTACTGTTAAAAGAACAGACATATAAACCAATGAAACAGAACAGAGAACCCAGAAATTGACCCAAACCACTATGCTCAATTAATATTTGACAAAAGAGACAAGAGCATACATGGAGTCAAGACAGTCTCTTCAATAAATGGTGCTGGGAAATTTGGTCAGATACATGCAAAAAAATGAAACTAGATCACCAACTTACACCATACACAAAAATAAACTCAAAATGGATAAAGGACTTAAACGGAAGACAGGAGACCATATAAATCTTAGAGGAATCCACAGGGAGCAAAATCTCAGACATATGCTGAAGCAATAAAAAATTAATAAATAAAAATTAAAATAAAAAAGAAGTCAAGAGATACAACATTAGCTAATAAAATGTTCCTGAGTAATCACCTCTCTTCCCAAGCCTCGCTTGGAAAATTAAAAGTTTGGATTAAATTCTCTCCAAGATCTTTCCAGCTCCAAAGAATGTTGATGCTGTAAATACTATAAATTTCTCACTGCCCTCAGAATTCAATTTTTCTTCCAGGTAATGGTTGTTGTTTGAAAAAAAACAACATACAATTGGGCCAACCCAAAATATATTTTTAATATCTTCATTCCATGTAGGTGACAAATAATTAGAAATATAGGTAGATAGACAACACAATGAAAGAGAACTACAGGCCAATATCCCTCATGAACATAGATGCCAAAATCCTCAACAAAATCTTAGCAAATCGGATCCAGCAGTACATCAGAAAGATCATACACGATGACCAAGTAGGATTTATCCCAGGGATGCAAGGATGGTACAATATCCGCAAATCAATAAACGTGATACATCACATAAACAAACTGAAAGAAAAAAACCACATGGTCATATCAATTGATGCAGAAAAAGCATTTGACAAAATTCAACACCCATTTTTGATAAAAACTCTCAGCAAGGTGGGAGTAGAAGGATCATACCTCAACATAATAAAAGCCATATATGACAGGCCCACAGCCAACATCATACTCAATGGGCAAAAACTAACACCATTTCCCCTAAGAACAGGAACAAGACAGGGATGCCCCCTCTCACCACTCCTGTTCAACATAGTACTGGAAGTGTTAGCCATTGCAATTCGGCAAGAAGAAGAAATAAAAGGCATCCAAATTGGAAAAGAGGAAGTAAAACTGTCCTTATTTGCAGACGACATGATATTATACATACAAAACCCCAGAGACTCCATCCAAAAGCTACTAGACTTAATACATGAATTTGGCAATGTAGCAGGATACAAAATTAACCCCAAGAAATCTGAGGCATTTCTATACACCAGTAGTGAACTTTCAGAAAGAGAGATTATAAAAGCAATCCCGTTTACCATTGCACCAAAAAAATTAAGCTACCTAGGAATCAACTTAACTAAAGAGGTAAAAGACCTCTACTCAGAAAACTACAGGACGTTGAAAAAAGATATAGAGGAAGACATAAACAGATGGAAGAACATACCGTGTTCCTGGATTGGTAGAATCAACATCATTAAAATGTCCATACTACCCAAAGCAATCTATAAATTCAACGCACTTCCCATTAAAATACCAACGGCATACTTCAGAGATCTAGAACGAACTCTCCAAAAATTCATCTGGAATAAAAAAAGACCCCGAATAGCTGCAGCAATCCTGAAAAAGAACAAAGTAGGTGGGATCTCAATACCAGATATCAAGTTGTATTACAAAGCCACTGTTCTCAAAACTGCCTGGTACTGGCACAAGAATAGGCATATAGATCAATGGAATAGAATAGAGAGCCCAGAAATCGGCCCGAACCAATATGCTCAATTAATATTTGACAAAGGAGGCAAGAACATACAATGGAGCCAAGATAGTCTCTTCAATAAATGGTGTTGGGAAAATTGGACAGATATATGCAAGAAAATGAAACTAGACCACCAACTTACACCATACACAAAAATAAACTCAAAATGGATAAAGGACTTAAATGTACGACAGGAAACCATAAAAATTCTAGAAGAATCCAAAGGCAACAAAATCTCAGACATATGCCGAAGCAATTTCTTCACTGACACAGCTCCTAGGGCACTTGAAACTAAAGAGAAAATAAACAAATGGGACTTCATCAAAATAAAAAGCTTCTGCACAGCAAAAGAAACCATCAACAAAACAACAAGAAAACCCACTGTGTGGGAAAACATATTTGCCAATGTCATATCTGATAAGGGCCTAATCTCCAAAATTTATAGGGAACTCATACAACTCAACAAAAGGAAGATAAACAATCCAATCAAAAAGTGGGCAAAGGACCTAAATAGACACCTTTCAAAAGAGGACATTCAGAAAGCCAAGAGACATATGAAAACATGCTCAAAGTCACTAATCATCCGAGAGATGCAAATCAAAACAACAATGAGGTATCATCTCACACCTGTCAGACTGGCTATCATCAACAAATCAACAAACGACAAGTGCTGGAGAGGATGTGGAGAAAAAGGATCACTTGTGCACTGCTGGTGGGAATGCAGACTGGTGCAGCCACTATGGAAGACAGTATGGAGTTTCCTTAAAAAACTGAAAATGGAACTCCCATTTGACCCTGTGATCCCACTTCTAGGAATATATCCCAAGAAACCAGAAACACCAATCAGAAAGGATATATGCACCCCTATGTTCATAGCAGCACAATTCACCATAGCTAAGATCTGGAAACAGCCTAAGTGCCCATCAGTAGATGAATGGATTAGAAAACTGTGGTACATCTACACGATGGAATACTATGCTGCTGTAAAAAGGAAGGAACTCTTACCATTTGCAACGTCATGGATGGAACTGGAGAGCATTATGCTAAGTGAAATAAGCCAGTCAATGAAGGAAAAATACCACATGATCTCACTCATTCATGGATAATAGAGACCATTATAAACTTTTGAACAATAATAGATACAGAGGCAGAGCAGCCTCAAACAGATTGTCAAACTGCAACAGGAAGGCAGGGGAGGGTTGGGGGGCAGGAGGTAGGGGGGTAAGAGATCAACTAAAGGACTTGTATGCATGCATATAAGCATAACCAATGGACATAAGACACTGGGGGATAGGGGAGGCTAGGGGACTGTCTAGGGCGGGGTGATAAAATGGACACATATGTAATACCCTTTGTAATACTTTAAGCAATAAAAAAAAAAAGAAAGAAATATAGGTAGATAAAGCAGGTAGTAGGAGTATGAATTAAAGAGGATGAGCCCACTATGGTGTAATTGAAACCTTTCCCATCAAATAAACACTACAGAAAACTATAAACAGAGAAATTCCACAGCCATGCATTGTGGGAGTTGCTTTAGGGAAGGGAGTTGATGACAGGGAAAGTAGCTGACTTACAAAAAAGGGTTTGGGAAATATCAGAGTTTGGAGAAGAAATAAGACAGTGGCTACCTGTGAACGAAGCTAAGTCTTTTTCCCCTGCTTAATCCAGAAGGGAGTTCAGGTATTTGGATACTTCAGGTAGAGCTAAATGCAGAGAGGAAAAAGTTACTTCATAATTTATGGATTTCAACAAAGCAGGAAGCAAGGAGCCTGAGGCCACAGAAGAAAGACAAGTGGTATTTCAAGTGAGTAAATCTGAAAGAATTTTCTTAGCCTCTGTCAGGAGCTGGTCATGGTTTTGTGAGATGGACTAGCCCTGGCAAATAAATATTGGCTCAAGAGCAGATATTTCTAGTCTTAGAACTTAAGGAAGACAAAAGTGGGTGCATTTAGTAAGACTCCCAGGAAGGTAAGGAAGCAGAACACAAACCAAGTCTATTTCAAAGTCTTGAATGAAATAGTGTCAGCAGTTGGGAGTTGAGGTGCATAGATTTTGCATACATAATTCATAATTCTCAGTAATTATATGCAGACTAACCAAATAATGTTTAATAAATATTATATAGTACTAGGGGCCCAGTGCACGAATTTGTGCACCTTGAACGGAACTGTGGACCGCGAGGCTGTGGTGGGCACAGAGGCAGGTCTCAGCCCATCCTCCATGCCTTGCCCGGCTCCTCACGCTGTGGCCCCCAGTCCCCTGTCTGCCTGCAGCTCAGCTCCCACCAGTCATTCGCATGCGCTGATGGTGCCAGACCCGCTTGCACCCGCGGACGTCATGGAGCGATTTGGGCTGGTGCCAGCAGTGGGTGCAAGAGGCAGCTGCTGCCCCGATCGCCCCTCAGGAGAAGGGGGAGGTGGAGAAGCCCTAATGGGCACTCAGAGCTGCAGCCACCGCTTGCACCCGCTGAAGGTGCCGAGTGATCAAGGCAGGCACCGGGCACCAACAGTGGGTGCAAGTGCCCAGTGGGACCATGGCACATGGGAGCAAAGAATTTTCAGTAACCACCAGAGGCTTGCCCCAATGACAGCAACCTGTATCCTGCCTTGGTCTGGTGCCCCACTCACCTGCTCCACCATCCCACCACGGTCGATGCTCACCATGTTCTGTGCTCTGCCACCTGCTGCTGATGCCGCCAAGTTCCCTGCACATCCCCTAGTGGTCAACACACATCATAGCAACCAGTTGTTCGGTTGTTCCACCGTTCGGTCTATTTGCATATCAGGGTTTTATAGAGAGAGATATTATGTAAATCAATTTTCTTCATATAAATTTGAGATGCTTATCTATGTATATAAAAGCCTAAGCAACTGTTATGACTGAACAACCAGAATGACTGGATGACTGGTCGCTATGACACACACTGACCACCAGGGGGCAGACACTCAATGCAGGAGCTGCCCCCTGGTGGTCAGTGTGCTCCCACAGTGGGAGCACCACTCAGCTGACTGACCCGTCCTGGTGGCCCACTAGCCTGGCAGCAGCCACTCACTCTCTCAGTAGTCCTGCCAGTCTCCTGGAAGTCGGCCTCAAGCACTGTGGCTGCTTCCCCTCCCTAGACGTTCCGCAAGAAAGAAAGGATATAAAAGCAGCTGCCAGGTGGCTCCTGACATCAGTGGGAAGGATCTGGATCCCAGGCCAGCAAGGGCATCCCACTGCACACCTGGAGGGCCGATCATGTCCCAGTCCCTCCCTCCTGGGCATCCTACCCATGCACAAATGCATGCACTGGGCCTCTAGTTTCATATAAAAGATTCCCAAAACCATTGAGAAAAATTAGCCCACAGGATAATATCCAACAATAATAAAAAACTATCATGGGGACATTTTTTAAAAGTAAGTGCTGCTCTTGATTGTGACTCAAAACTTTTTCAGATTACCTCCATTTTTAAAGGAAAACTAAAACATGATTAAAATGCCACATGAACTTACAGATCTCTCTAGTTCTATGATACTAACCCTCCCCATGCAGTAAGCAGAACTTGCCATCCCATCTTATGTATTCTTTCATAGACATACTAGAGGCCTGGCACACGAAATTTGTGCGTGGGTACAGTCCCTAGGCCTGGCCTGCGATCAGGGCCATCTTTCCCAGCTGCCTGCAGCTGGCCCCACCCCCGCCATTGCCACCCACCCCTGGCTCCCCGTTCGCTATTGGGTGATCAAAGCCTGATGGCTGGGGGAAGGGACTGAGAGGTCGGCCATTCCCACCCACTTGCCAGCCCCACCCCCACCACAGGTTGCCCTCTGTGTATGGGGCAACCAGGGGGGTGGGGGGCTTTGCCTGGTACCACCTGCATCCCCCACTATGCACTCCAGTTCCCCATTCACCATTGGATGATTGGAGCCTGCCGGCCGGGGGAGGAACCAAGAGGTAGGCTGTTCTGCCTGCTCGCCGCCCCCCTCCCACCCTGCCACCACCCACCCCAGTTCCACATTTGACATTGGGCAATTGGAGCCTGCCCATGGGGGAAAGGGATAGAGAGGTGGTCAGTGCACCTCATAGTGACTGGTTGAGCGGTCGTTCTGGTCGTTCTGCCCTTAGGGTCAATTTGCATATTATCCTTTTATTATATAGGATCACCTCCATTTTGAACAATATCTATTTTTCTGTCATATCATAGGCTTACCCTTCTTTGTTTGAGGCTTTCATAGGTCTCTGAAATTCTAAAGACATTATCAATGGTCACTATTTTACATTTCCAAAACTGTGATATCTCTCTTCTGCATTTTTTTGAATTTGCAGTATCCAACATGACCATCATCAGCTTCTTTACCTTCCTGCCATATGACTTTTGGACTCATAGAAGCCATCAGTGATTCCCTCCTAATCAAAAGCAATGACACTATAGGGTTCTCATCTCCCCCTGACATACTCTGTTGGCTGCATCTCTTCCCTAATGCTTTCTCTGGCTTTGGCTTAAGAAATAACTTCTACTTTTCCTAATTTATCTGCTCCCTCCTTAGGTCTTTATTAGTGAGTTCAAAGTTCAGTGACAACATGGATCAGACAGGTACATAAGTGATGGAGGCAGGCCAGGATGAACCACAGCTAAAGGTGTGCTTAACCAAAGTGGATTAGCCACTGCACAACATTGACCAATGATTTAACTCAAGGGAAAGGAGATTCAGTGTCATCAAGCATTCACAGTTTTCAAGGGAATCTAGAATGCTAGATTTTCATGGGGAATCACATTTTTAAACATTAGAAATTAATTTTTAAAATTTTCTTACAAATATTTAGGAGCCAAATCAGGCACATTTAGGACTGGGATCAGCCTGCAAGCTGTCTGTTTGCCACCTCTGCTCCACACTGCTTCCTCTATTCCATCACACCAATGACATGGGACCCTGTGGCCAAAAAGTCATATGCAAAGTTGGGAGTAAACCAAGACCATGAATAGGGTTGCTGAGTATGGAATAGAGATATGCTCTTGCTGTATGTGAAGGAATACCATACTTTATGCAAGGGGGATGGAGAAACATAAGGGGAATTCAGGAGAGATAAATAGAAGAAACCTAAATTGTGAGAATCTTCATTGTGCTTTGTTGGTTGCAAAGGAAAAGGGCACACCCAGATTCCCCATAGAATTGCAGCTGGAACACGGGCACACTTGGGCTCCAAGGCCATTCTACCAACCAACAGCAGGATCTCAGAGATCTCTCTCTGGTGTTCCTCCTTTAAGAAGCCTCAGTTATTATCAGATTCTGGAATCTTTGTGCATATCTTCCTTGGGTTCACTTCCCAGCTAATGGAAGTTTTTATAAGTCTTGCCCATAGCTTGTTCACATCTCCAATTTAATCCCTTAAAGAATAGTTCTGTTTGGCCTAGTTAATCATTTTCTGACCTTATTTGAACACTGCATTTGTGCCAGCCTACCTCAGAGTCTACAAGCCAGTTAAAAATTTGATTCCCTTGAGTCTCTCTCTGTCCATGGGTCCAATTCCCTAATCTCTGCTCAGTTGCCCTAGGTAGAGAGATAGTGTGGTAGGTGCAAAGGGTGATCTGCCTGAATACTTCACGTACCAGAAGTTGGGATGAAGCAAAAACAGCTGAGAGGCAAGAGACTCTTCTCTCATCAATGACTCTGGGAATGGCATTGAGACTTTTTGAACAACTGGTATTTGTATAGGGAATGAGTTTTGGAGGGAAAAAACTCAGTACGATACCATGATTTCTATAAAACAGAAAAAGTGGTCAGACCTAGCCAGCTCAGGAAATAAGGGAAAGGAAAAATCTAAGAAGGCTGCTATTATTCTTAGAGTACTTAATAATACATAACTCTTAGCATCCTGAGTACTAATTCATGTAGAAAATAAATGTCACAAAATGGAAATCAAAATATCAAATTGACTGATAAAACTAGACCAGTCACCAACCCTAGAAATAAGTAGATCTATCCACCTTGCTATATGCCAATTGAAATCACCTATGCCTACTCACCCCAACAAGCCTTCAGAGAAGCAGGCCATGAACAGAGCATGCCCTGTGTCAGGCAGATGTGTGAAACAAGACTTGTTTTGCTCAAATTTGCCAGGTCAATTCAGATATCCCATCCTTTTGTGAAGAGTGAAACAAAAGGACAGATATGTTTACTTTACAGTTAAGACAGAAATGCTGAGCTTGGAGAGAAATGGTGCCTATAATAATTTTCAGGTCAGAGTTCTGTACATTGTTTTCAAAATTCATTGAAATAATAAGCTTACTTATGTAGCCAAAAATGTTTGCATACTCACTCTAACCAGGCAGATGAGGTCTCTGCCTTCATAGAGCTTATAGTCTATAGGAATTCAGGGATTAATCATATCACCAATATATAGATACACATTTAGAAATGTAAATGTGTGCTTTGAAGGAAAAGCACCTGGTACTATGGGAACATTAATAAGGATAACTCATCTAGCATGGAGGTGGTCGGGTGTCAAGAAAGACTCCCATGGGAAAAAATATTTGTTCTGAGATCTGAAGGCAAAGATGGGGAGAGAGATCTCTAGGCAGAGGGAGTAGAATGTGGAAAGTAGAGTGATATTAAAAAAAAACAAAAAGGAAAGTTTATGTGGGATGGTGTGTGAATAGTGGGAATGTACTTGTTATGCAGATACTGAAATGCTCTCTTTCCACTTTGAAACCACTGGGGAAATCCAACCAAGGAAAACATAGCAACCAACAGGGACTTTAAGATATTCAGGGAGGTTAGCATTCAAGAAACAACAACAATAAAAAGGAAAGAGTTACAAAACAAAAATAGGTGCTTTGATAAAAGAAGAGGAAAATTTCAAGGAAGGCTGGTAGGGTGATCAACAGCAGTAAATCCTCTGTGAAATCAACTAAAGTGAGACTTGAATACTATTAGATTTAAAGACAGGGTCACCACTGGTCATCTGGTCAAAAACCATTTCAGTGGACTGGAGGGGGCTGACGCCAGATGGAGCTGAAGAAATGGAAGCAGTTGTTCCGCAGAGAAGAGAGATGGAGTGTTAGCTGGAGGGAAAAGCAATATCAGGGAATTTTATTTTTAGATTCATATAAAGTATTTAGCAGTTTAGGGTCCATTCAATATTTAATTAAATAACCTCTTTTCTTGTTTTGTTTTCTTTTTTTTAAGAGTAAATCTCCTGACATGTAGAAATGGGGGAAAAAAATCTCTGTCCAAAGGCATCTTGGTTTCCTTGCTTCCAGTAGAGCTAAGAATGATCTACTAAGTTGCTCATTCAGCAAAATTGTGCTTAGTTTCTATCCTCCAATGCCCCTTTGCACTACAGTACCATAGTTTATGTACTAACATTTCTGAACTCAGGGGAATACTTATTAAACCTCTATGATATGCGAGCATATGATATGTGCTGAAGGCATAATAATTAATAAAACATAGTGCTTGAATTTTAGGAGCTCACTCAAGACCAGGAAATAGACGTGAAAACAGATATTTACAAAATAATGTTGTGAATATATAATAAAAATATAACCCAAAGGCAATGTTAGTAGGGAGGTCATGAATAGAAGCTTGACAGTCTCCTGAAGGGTAAGAAAGCATCCATGACAGAGGAGCTTGTATAAAGAGTATGATGATTTTTTTTAAGTTATCTCAACTTTGCCCCTCCCCTTTTTAATATTCTGCAATCTAGACTTTCCTTGAAAGTAACATGAAGAGATTGGTAGGAGATTTGACCACTGAATACAAAAAAATCAGTTGGTCAATATAAACAATCCATTTCCATACTCTTATAAGCACACTGCTTGCAATATTCAAAGAAAATTCTAATACACTGAAATGGTAAAATGCAAAACTTAAAGTACATGACTTCCTCTTAGGTTCTCACCTATTAAAGGGTAAAACACAAATGTAGATACTTAACACAGTAACTATCTAAATTGAAACTTACTTTCCTTCTTTGCTTTTGAATTCCTTGCACTGAGTTTAGGAGGATAGCAGATGAGTTTAGGCAGAGAGGGACAAGAGTGGAAGAGGAATTGAAAAGGTGAGGACAAAAGATTATAGTTAATTAGGACAATAGACTCTGTGTGTCAAAGCTTTTATCCAAGAAAACATCCAGGCCTTAGGTGAGGACTTCTTTATGAATCTAACTAATTTTTCCTCACATAATAAAAGTTAAATATTCAACAGCCCTAATGACTGAGTTACCTGTCTGAGAAATAAAACTGTCTATGAAAAAAAAAAAGTCAGAGTTGACTTCATGAGACTTTGAGCACCAAATTGTGGTATCTCTAATCACACCCAGGCTTTGCTGTAGAGTATGAGTCTCCAAAGAGGCAAGGATGATTCCTAGACTGGAGAGCAATCTAAGGATGGGTATGTATGTACCCAGTTAGAGGATCTGCCTGTTTCTATCACCACCTGAATCTTCTTCCATGTTCCCAAGCACCTGGGAGTATTTCCCAGATGTCCCCAGATGGTTTAGTGATAGTGCCACCATCCTCCTCCTTGCTCTCAGGGAGCAAATAAATCCTCGATCTGAAACATGAAGCAGCTGTTAACACCCTATGTAACAAGGTCAGAGCTTGCAAAGATCCATTACTCTTTCTGCTCTCAGACGTGCTGATATTTATTGCAGTATCCCGACAGGGCAACATTCTTAACTCTTAGAGCCATGGTTCTCAAACTTCTGACCATCAGAATAATCTGGAAATCATGTTAAAGCCCAGATTACTGGTTCCCACTCCTAGAGTCTCTGATTCAGTAGAGCACCAAATTGTGGTCCTTAGATTGCAACGGATGATTCCTACCCATCCTTAGATCACTCTCTTGTCTAGGAATCATCCTTGCCTAGAGGATTTGCTTCTCTAACAAGTTCTCAGCAATGCTGCTGCTGATGGGAACCCACTTGGAGAAGCTCGGTCCTAGGGGATCCTTGATCTCCTGAACTTCCATGCACAATCTGCATATATGTGCCTGTGTGGTTTTGTCCAAGAGTGTGCTTCATAGTTTTAATCAGAATCTCAAAGTGAATTAAACCACAAATGAACAAAAGCCAATGGCTTATTTAATAAGGCTCAGTACCTGAGGGAATTCAGATCTCAAAGAGAAGACCCTGTGGTACAGAAAATATAAACTCACTGTATAGAGCAAAGGTAGTTCCACAATAGATGTTCAGAGTTATTAGGTGAAAGCTGGGTAATGGTTGATAGGCACTATCAAAATAAAGAGATTTGGATAGGAATTAATATTCTCACCCTATAGGAATTTTTAAAATTATAGATAATTATGCTAAATTGCAACAAGATGATTTGAAGCATTATGCTAATTCAGGAGTAATAAAGCATGAAGCACTATGCAATCTTTAAAAACGTAACCCCAATCAATCAACACTGGAATAACAACAGACAAAAGGCTAGGTTCTGTCATTATTATTTTATTGTATCATAGTTAAAATTGGCCTTCAACTTACTTTTTAAGAGCCCCCAAAGGGCAATGAGATGCTCCATGTAGAGCCAAATGAAGATCCATATCCCTTTAGGCTGCCCTCCCCACTTCTCTCAGAATCCCTTGCTTTTTAGAGGCAGTGGTACACAACAGGTACAGCACAGGCTTGTATCCATCAGACCTTGGTTCAAATCCCAGCTTTGACCTTTGCTAGCTATAGACTTTGAGCAAGTTTCTTCCACCTCTTTGAATCTCAGTTGCTTTATCTGTAAAATGGGAATGAGAACCTCACACACAAAGATCTGATGATTAGGTGATATGGTCTATAAAATCTCTGACACATAGCAAAAATTTAACAAGTGGTCATGTAAATCAGGTCTTGTCCTTGATTGATGTTGCTAGTAGAATCACATTTGGCTATTATACTTAGAAACTAGCACCTATCCTTCCAATGAGTCCCTCCATTCCCAGTTTTTTTTTTTAGACCCAGTTTTATTTAATCAGACATAATTGTCTGCCTAGTTTTCATATAACTAACATTTCATGAGGGTTGTGGCTTAATCTAAGAACAGTCCTCAAGCTTGAAGGTCAAGTAAGATCCTTTAGTTGGTGCTGGGAGAAAGTACTGGACTTGCTGACTAAACATCTGCCCAATATGTACTCTCTCTCCTGAATATAAAAGACTATAGACTAAAGGAGACAAAGAAGGGTGAAGGGTTAGAGGAGGGAAGAAGTTGAATACAAAAGTCTCCCACACAATGACTGCAAAATACTTCACGAGGGAGGGGGAAAACAATATTGAGTACCATCTTTGTGTATTATTACAATGCCTTTTTATAGAAAAAAAAAACAGGAAAATATTATCTAAATTTATAGAGCCAGTGATTGGTGGGGTTGGGTTTAAATTCAGGCCTCTCTTACTGTAAATGTCACATGCTTTTTAGTAAAATATATGGTCTTTGCCAAAATAATTGACCTCTACTTTATAGCATTTCTATTTTAAGTAGAAGAAAGGATAAATGGTGGATATATACAGAAGAAGAACCATAATGTACCTACAGTAATTGAAAATAAGTCAAGAAAAAAGCACATCATCACTAGAACAAAAATTAATGACAAAATACACAAGATTGCTTGATAAAAAATACATGCTCAATTTTAGGCTGTAAGACCTATTTATGGCATCTAGAATGCACAAAGTTAAAGAGTAAAAGCAATGAGGTCATGGGCCTATTTAGGACAGCAGAGAGTTGGAATTTGATGAATACCTTTCCGTGTCAGAGATGGAAGTCAACAACAAAAAGAGTCTTGCCTGGCAAGACTGAATTGACTTTTGGGAATCAAACTCTGTATGAAAGGTAGACTTAGGTTAGGGCAGATCTGGAGACAGGACTTTGCACTTGTGTCCAGCCAGGCATCTGCATTTGGATCAGAGTGGCAAAAGGGTCTTAACCAGAGAACAAACTGCCACAGCTGTGAGTTAGAGAAACAAGAACAGCTGATGGAGTTAGAGTCCTAGTAGTGCACACTGTTGGGGTGAACATGCTCAGCCCCACTAGCTCTCAACAGAACAGACAGGCTTGACTTCAAGGCAAGAGCTTGGAGCTGGGTGTGCAGTCTTCCTTAGTTACTTGACTCACCCAGGAAAGCATATGAGTTTTAGGCTCTTAGTTTTAAATGGACATGACTCCAGGAGATAACTTTTAAACCTGATAACACCCATCATTGAAATAACAGATGTCATAGACAAATGTGAAATTCAGAGCCTACACAATGGAATGGACCGACAGAGAAAATTTAAAACATAAAGAATAAAGACAGTGTCCATGTTCTTATTCATATTTTAAATTTAAGGAGCATCCATCATGGGTCAGCTACTATGCTTAATCTAATGAATACAAAGATAAGTATGGCATGATCACTGCCTCCCAAAAGATTGTATTGTAGTGTAATTGGAGAATGTAAGAATGTTTATAATGTTGTCTTGGTATCTGTTAAATGTCAAGTAAGAGTGTAAATAATAAGGAATAGACGTATTCGAAGTTCATTGTGATCTGAAATGGTTTTAGTTTTCTTCACAAAGATGATAGAAAATTAATGGGATCTTGGATAAAGATTAGGTTCAGATGGTAGAACAATAGAAAGGAGGGTATTCCAAGAATGGAAAATTACATGAACTAAGAGAGCCAGCATGAAGTTATGGGGCAAAGCTAGAGCACAAAGAGTAGGTCAGTCTGGCTGAAGTTGTGAATTCATGTGGAAAGAATACACTGAGGAATTTAAAGATAATCTAGCATTCAAATTTATAAGACCATGTATAATATTATGGCTTGTATCTTTAATTTGGTAAAATATGATCATCATATGTCCCACCCACTAAATTCTGAAAAACCCCTTGTAGCCAGGATTGTAAGTCCTAATTATGATTCTATCACTCTGTCAATACCTCAGTATCTTGAGCTTAGTAGGCTAAATTAACCAATACAATTTATTCTCTATATGTTGAGAGTTGTCTTCCTAATGAATATTTTGTTATCAAAAAATCTTATTAGGGCCTTAAGAGATAAATTTTGAGATGTGCAATTTCAAAACTATATTTTACCTTTTGGAATTTAAAACAGATTATAAGAGCAAAATAACTGGAATGGAATGAAGTATACAAAGTGATGGAAAGCAAAGGAATGAATCCAAGAATACTCTATCCAGCAAGGTTATCATTCAAAATTGAAGCTGAAATCAGGAGCTTCATGGACAAAAAAAGGCTAAGGGAGTTTATTACCACCAAACCAACAATGCAAGAAATGCTAAAGGGACTGTTGTAAAAGGAATAGAAAGGGAGGAAGGAACACAAGCATAAAGAATAAAAATGGCAACAGATAAGTACCTATCAATAATAACCTTAAACATAAATGGATTAAATGTTCCAATCAAAAGACATAGGATAGCTGAATTGATAAGAAACCATGACCCATATATATGCTGTCCACAAGAGACGCACCTCAGAACAAAGGACTCACACAGGCTGCAAGTGAAGGGATGAAAACTCCAATGACCACGTGGATTGAGCAAATTCACCCAATCTAGCTGAAGTGAGATATTTCTTCTCCTATCACAGTTACAGAGAAGATTTTTCATATTTTTAATATCATCTGCTGATGCGCCAAGTAAATCACACAGCTTCTCCAAGCAGCTATGTGGAGTAGATGTGAGCATTGTTTTCCTTTAACATATATGATTACTGGATGGTTTTAGAAGGTAAACATTTACAGCTATTAACAGCATATGTAACCCATTATTCTTAATTAATTGATACCATTATATGCAATTATTGTTATACCAGGTAAAAGCTCTGCTGCAGAAGAAATACTTGTATTTGTGACTGAATACCTGAATGAATAAGTGAAGAGATAAATACATGCAGAAGAACTGATGTTTCTCAAAGTATGGGCAGTGAAGCCCCTGCATCAAACCAGACAGAATGCTGATTTAAAATGTGTAGTTCTTAAAGATAAGGCTTGCATTTTAATAAGCTCTTGGGTGATTCTCACAGCTTTAAATGCTATCATCTTTGCTGTGGAGTAGGGAGGGAACAGACTTTGCAAGACATGGAAGTTAAGCTAAAAAGTGTCTGTAGTAGATCCTGATTGTAGGACTGAGAGAGGCCAGGAGAGAGAGACCCAGATATTTTTCTGAGGCTCCTGCAGGCAGAAGGGCCCTAAATATATGCTATGATGAGATGATTTGCATAATAAGTAGGTCACAAAAGTAGAGAACAGGGGTAGGTTTGGGACACTCACAGATGATGACTGCTCCCAGGAAAGCATTACTGCCTTAGGTTTGCCCTGGCTCTTTTCATCCTTCAGCAATGCACCAACACAGGCTACAGAAGTGTAAGAAGCTCCAGGAAGCTTGACAGAATCCCCAAGGACAGGTCATAGCAACAAAGGACTGGATCCTTTAGGAAGACAATATACCTTTAATAACTTGTTTTTGGACTTTTATCTCTTGTAACAAGGATCACAGGACATTTGGTTTTTAACATAAGGGCTGATATAACCAAAAGGGCACTTGTGAAGATGAATCTGAAAAACATTTACAAATTGGATTGGGTAGGGGTAGAAATCATAGGCAGGGAATGCATTTAGGAGACCACTATAAGGTTTACCTATTACAGTCTGTCCTGTTCTTTTGACAGCTTTCATATTTCCTGCCAGCACTGATTATTTCAAACTCTCTAAAGGTATAGAGATTATGTCTTATCAGTCTTTGTGTTGCTACTATGTATAGTGCCAAACTGAATCAAGCAATCTCATACTTATCAGCCTTTTTATATTTTTACTAGTGGCCAGGTGCACAAATTCATGCACCAGTGAGGTCCCTCGACCTGGCCTATGGGATTGGGCTGAAACCGGCTCTCCGACATCCCCTGAGTGGTCCCAGATTGTGAAAGGGCATAGGCCAGGCCAAGGGACCCCACCGGTGCACAGTCAGGGCCAGTAGGAATGTGGGAGGTTGGCCAGCCAGGAAGGGACCGTGAGAGGACTCCAGGGCGTGTCTGGCCCATCTTGCTCAGTCCCAATTGGCCAGATACCAGCAGCAAGTTAACCTACCAGTCAAAGATTCTGTCCCCTGGTGGTCAGTGCACATCATAGCAACTGGTCAACCAGTCGGCTATCTCCCCACTGGTGGACAGTGCACGTCATAGCGAGTGGTTGAGCAGCCTTAGCATATCATTAGCATATTACACTTTGATTGGTTGAATGGCCAACTGGTTGACCAGACACTTAGCATATTAGGCTTTTATTATATAGGATTAATCAAATAAATATTTATTGGATATATATTTTGTGCTAAACGCTATACTAAACCCTGGGAATAGAGTGATGAGCAAAAAGAGACAGGGTACCTACGGCAATGGGGAGTGCTGTCCACTGGAAGACAGGCACAGCAGGCAGCGTGTACAAAGGCATTTCAGGCAGAAGAATAACACAAACAAAGGAGCAGAGGCCCCACAGAGAATTGTGCCCTCTGTGTAGGTTAGGTAAGGATCACATGAGATGGAGCAGTGAGTGTGGATGAAAAGCATGGCCAAATGTCCTGCAAAGGAGTTTGAAACTTAGCCTACAGGTAGTAAGGAGACATTGAAGGCCTTTAAGCAGGTAAGCTAATTGACCAGATCAGGGTTTTAGAAAACAAACTTTATAACAAAGTAGAACATGTAGTAGAAAAAGTAGATTCTTGAGAAAGGTATATTAGTTACAGCACTATGGCAATAGTCCAGGTGAATGATGATAAAGACATGAGTGAAAGCAGTGATAAAGGGGATAGTCTGAAGAGGCCAAAAGAACCATTTTATAGAAAATAAAATCTATAAGGCTTATCACTGGCTGAAAGAGGAAGAGAGTAAGGCTAGAAGGAGAGTTGAAAGTGTCCCTGTCCTGATGACCATGTGGATAAGACAATGCCATTAATTAAATATACCACAAAAGGAAGAGTCTGTACGAAGCAAGCTGGCACATTCAGTTCTAATCTGTCTCTCACATTTCAGTTAGGCATCCCATTAAACTCACTGACTTGGCCTCAGACCTCAGCTCCCCAGTGGACCACCATTAGTTAACCTAATCAGGTACCAACTCATTACAGTACCTCCTAATCCAACAAATATTTATTGTATGCCTGCTTTGATGAAGTAATTTCAGAAAAGGATGGATTAAATGCTGAATTGATGCACCTCCTACTTTTATGAAGCTCACAGGATCAGAGTCATTGATTCATTGACCTTTCCCATAAGCCAGATCATGTGCTGGGCACTTGATACACTAGATGAATAACTTTGGTACCAGTAAATTCACATACAGAAATAAATTATGTGCTGACATTGCTCTAACACTAAAACTAACTCCCACAACTCACACTTTCAAATGTTAGCTCATTGAGGCAATTTTATTTTTCTCATTTATTATTTTTAGAAAGGGCACATTTATTATTTTAAATGTAAACACTTAAACATATCTATTTTATTTGAAAAAACAATTCTGCTGTTCAAAAGTGAAAATATAGCTTGACAACTTCAAAACTAAAATGTGGAGCCTCCCGGTCACCCTGGTCACCAGCATGTCCATGCTGCTATTGACAGAGCCAACACACAATTTCCATACAATTCTATGTCTCAGTCTCAGCTTTGGACAAGTTAGTCTAGAGCAAATACAAGTGTCCACAGGATGCAAAAAGTAGCTTAATTCAATTTTTTTAAAATTCAATCACCCAGATTTTTTTTCTCCTCTAAGACACCAGCCAAGTGTTTGCACTGATTTTTTCCAGAGAATTTATTGGTTCACATCACATAGACAAGAACTCTATGTCCAAAGAACTCAGAGTTTCAAAGCAAGGTGATGATGCAATGAGACATTTTGACCAAATTCCATTCTGGATTTGATGAATCCACCCAAACCAAGAGGAGCAGCTGCTTCTGGTTTGAACCAGTTCTGGAGGCAGCAGAGTGTACTACAAACATCATTGGACTAGGAATGTGGAAGCCGGTGCTTTTGTCCTTTCTCTGCTACTAACTAACTGCCAGACCTGGGTTAATTCACAAGCTTTCTTCATCTGTTAGTGAACTCTTTCAATCAGTGAATTTCAGAGGCTCCATCCAGCTTTTAAAATTCGACTATCCCAGGAACATCTCTTAAAGAACAGTTCTCCAACTTCGCCATTCTGGGTAAACATGCTGGTCATGCTGAAATTTCCTGTTCTTGGTAATTACAATTAATTAGCAGAAATCTATGGCATAAAAATTATTTAATCATAGTGCAATACGGATCGTAAACGCTAGCCAGATGGTGATGAGATGAACTAGGAGAAGAAACTTCCTTTTCATTTCCAAAGCCCTGTTCAAAGTGTTTGTAGTCTTCTCTGACTTGGGTGATTACCAGAAAGTCATTAGTTGTTTCTGCAAGCAAGGCCCAGCTTAGGCTCAGCCTGGCTTTGAAAGATTCCAGTCTGGTCTGAAGTTTCATTTGGAGCCTGGTCAGAAAAATGCTGTTGATGGTAGTAAGATTTACCTCTTTCTGTGTTTGAGGACAAAGAGCCTTCTGACAAACAGGGTAGGAAGGCTTCCCAATCCAGACAGAGCACGTCAGCTCCAGAGTGCCTCCTGTTTGCTGTAAAGCTAAGAAGGAGGAATTGGGGAGGAGGGGGGGAGAAAGCATGACTTGCTAAAGACCTCATGCTATTTAACTGTGCCTCACCCTGGCTAAGAAATAGAAGAGTTTTATTAAGCTATTCCCTTCATGTCTGCATATCTTAAGAGTGACGTTGGGTTAGAATGTACTTCATAAGCAGATCTGGGTTTTTGAAATCCTGGTGGAGTCTGGTGTCTGTCCTTTCTGTGTTTATCCTTAAATTCTTGTGCCCTCCCTCTCTTGTTATTTAATGATGTGGATTTGGGTCAATGGCTCAATATGGAATTATTTTAAATTTTACAGTAATTTCAGAGTAGAAATAGAACCTTCAAAGTAAATTTGCTTGTGTGAAGAGTGGCACATTTCATCCTCCAATCTATGCATGGATATTTATGATTTTGTTTTACAAACTGGATCCATTCATTCTAGCTCCCAGGCATGCATGTGCCACCCTTGGGAAAAGGAGGGAGTTTTATATCACAAATAGAGATCTGACCTACACCTACATCTTCACCTATGGGTTTGGTCCAAATGAAACTGTAGGAAAAGACCTAATAAACACATGAGAATTTAACCTAACTCAAACAAATGATTAACTAAAATGTGAGGAGAAAAACAATAACAGGAACCAACAATTGTACAAACAAAGATGAATCATCTGTCAACCCCTCCTGATTGACGTCAGATGGGCTACAAATGGTGTTTTACAAGTTAAGGACAAGGTGACCTCCAGGGTCATATGCTCATGCTTCTTTAGATTATTTTCCTTTTCCAGGTACCATTTCTAAAGGGATACAAATACACAGCAAGGGGGCTTTTAGCAAGTTAGGGTCAAAATTTCAGAATTGCTGCCCTAAGGAGGTTTACATTATCTGGATTTCTTCTAAGCGGAAAGCAACTTAAACAATTTCAAAACTTTAAAACAAAATTTTGTATTTATAATACCTGAATACCTTTATACATTTTTTACTCTTTCCACTCTGCTTCTATTACTATCACTCTTTATTGCCCACCCTTTTTTCCTGATTGCACTATTACCACCTGACATACATAGATTTGTTGTCTGTCCCTCACCCCACTAGAATGTAGACTGAGAACAGAGATTTTTTTAATGTTCACAACATAGGGGTTGCTACTTAGCTCACAGAAGTTATCAATCAATGAATGAGTATAATCAAACACCTATATAAGGTGATTCACTAAATGTTTGTGAATTAGGAAATAAAGGGATAATTAAGTCTAAAAAGGAGGAAAGGGCAGATGAATTAATCACCTATAATAGGACGTCAATAAATGTTAACTAACAATATCTTCATTGTTTTTGTTATTACTTAAATTATCTGCCCATGATTTTAGATGAAATCTGACCCTGGAGCTTCCCCATGGCTATGGGACAAATCCTGACTTTGACTCTCTCCTACTTAGACTATGTACACATTCTTCCTTTGTTTTGTTTAGACAATAAAGGAAAAGCTGTCGAGTGGGGAAAGTAAAGGTAGTGATAATAAGATTGTGCTTTATTAACAGTAGGATCCAGTTTGTAGGCAACAAAAAGGTGGGTACTGATGAATAAATTTGGTTCAGAGAACATTCTGAGATTTTAGTTTATTTAAATAAAACATATATCTCTCTGATTTGAGATCGTTTGTTAGGCATTCCTTTAAGAAAAACACAAGTTTCAAAAACTATTTGTAAGTTTTTCAGTGTTCAGTTAACTATTAATGCTACTAGAGGCCTGGTGTGCAAAATTCATGCACAAGGGTTGGGAGGGGTCCCTCAGCCCAGCCTTCACCCTCTTGCAATCCAGGACCCCTTGAGGGATATCCAACTGAAAGTTTAGGATCGGGCCTAAACTGGCAGTTGGACATCCCTTTCACAATCTGGGACCCCTGGCTCCTAACTGTTTACCTGCCTGCCTGCCTGATTGCCCCAACCACTCTTCCTGCCTGCCTCATTTCCCCTAACCACTATGCCTGCCTGCTTGATGCCCCTAACTGCTTGCCTGTCTGCCTGATAGCCCCTAACCACCTCTGCTTCAGCCCCCGCCACCATGGCTTCATCTGGAAGGATGTTCGGAATGACATCCAGAAGGTTGTTCAGTTGTCCAGTCTATTTAGCATATTATGCTTTTATTATTATAGATTATAGTTCCTTCGTTCAGCTAAGTTCTTGTATTTAATAAAGACCCCTCCCCCCAAAAAACAATCATTTAAAGAAAACATTTTTTAAGGGAGATGCAATCTTATTATACAGTGGCAACTCATATATAAATTATTCATTTTTACAAGTTGGGTCACTTGAGCACACCTGAGCTAAGCAGGCCTCAGGAGTATAATGATGGCCCTCGGTCTCCTGGGACAATGCTGTGTAGGAAGGGTCCTAAGAGAAGTGGGGATTGATAGGAGTGGGGGATCACGCTGGCTGCAGAGGGACACACAGAGTCCCTTTGCCCTCGTGACCCTTGTAGCAGATGATCCTAACCTGAGATTCCAACTGCTCAGGTAGAGGGGACAGGAACTTATGCTGTTTTCTCTCCATCTCCCCTTCATATAAAAGTGACAAGGGATCCTGGGGGAATATGGAGAGTTTGTAAGTACTTTAGTCTGGAATCTCAGGATGACTGGGTAGGGAGAGTCTTGAGCCAGTTAATTCAGGCTCTTGGTTTTTTAGTGGGTGTGACTCAAGAAATCTGAATTACATAAATGAATTAGAACATTAAAATTCAAAATTTAAATGGAGAATTGTCTTACCAACCTCTTGGACTTTATTTAGATTTGGGTAAGAAGGGGTAGATGCCAAAAAAAAAAAAAAGGCTTGGAAAAATACAACTTCTACTAACACGACATAAAAAATGTTCTAGTATCTTTCTCTTAATCGTGAAGACCCTTATGCTGAGTAAAATGAATCAGGAGCTGCTTTTCACATTTTTAGTAAGAGTAGTGGACATAGAGCTGCCTCTGTCACAGCCACTTTCTGAGCTTTATTTACTTCTCTGAAAAATGAGTGAAGCATCACATGGTTCTAATACCACATAATGATAGTTCTAGTTTTCTCACTAAGGCAAATGATCAAACTACTAAAACTTTACCAGAAGCCTAGGTAATCCAGATAGGGCAAGAATATCACCAAATATATTCAAAGGAACCTGAAAAACTACATAAATATAATAGAACCATTATAATAAAGATAAAAACATTAAGTAAGCCATGGAGGAAAAGACAGAGGAAGGAGGAGAAGAGTTATTGAAAAATTTGGGTAAAGGTACATATTGCACTTGTGCTTCCTCCTAATCAAATAAAAATGTCAACAGGATGATTATAATTCCCAACAGCTAGCAAAAAGAAGCATAACAGTTTACCAAAGAAGAGATACTGTAAAATAATTTCAAAATCTAAATGGAATGTATTTTCTGGTTTGATATATAAGAAATGGTGAAAAACAGAAATGACAATATATCAAGAATAATTTTCAAAGCTCCAAAATGTTTCATGATATTTTTTCTTAAATAAATATCAATAACAGATCTATAATGACAATAACAATAATGGACCAAGGAACCTAGAATAAATAGCATAGCTATATTGCTTTCTGGTGATCTAATTTAGTAAAAGGATAGATCTTTGATTCCCAATATTTCTCTCCCACAATTATTTTCAAATATCAATCATCTTACGATGTGTTGTGGAATTGTGCACCTAAAACTTTTATAATTTTGTAAACCAGTGTCACCCCAATAAATTTAATAAAAAAAAGACAAAAACAAAAAAACAATCATCTCAGACTAGCGTTGATATCATATAGACCATTATTGGGCAAGGCCTATATATATACAATGAAGAAACATGATAAATAATTGGCACTGTTATCATTGGGTTCTTTCAGTTTATGTGTTATTAATTAAGATGAACTTTTATTTAAACAAATGACTTGGCAGAGACCCCTACCACCACCACCAATAAATCTGAGTGGCCACCACTTACTTAGCAAGTGGTTTAGCATTTTTTCGGAGACAGCCAAACTTTGGGCTCATCATGGTTTCTCTGGAGGAGCAAAGACGGGTTGGTAAAAATAAATCCTATCAAATAAAGAGGGAATATGCAAATTGACCATCACGCCATCACAAAGATGGCGGCGCCCAGTCCTCTCAGCCCTGCTGGAGTCCCACAGTCCTTTCAGCCCAGCCGGAGGTGGGAGGGCAATAGGCACACAGTGCGGTAGGACCCGCCCTCAGCCCAGTCGCCTTCCCCTGATTGCCAGGACACCTCCCACTCCTGAGGGTCCCAGACTGTGAGAGGGGGCAGGCTGGGCTGAGGGACCCCTCCCCCCCACACACACACACACACTCCAGTGCATGAATTTTCATGCACTGGGCCTCTAGTAAATAAATATAGGTTATTATTTAGAACCATCTGAAAGAAGACCATATGCTCAGTGTTTGCTCTTTTAAAACAGAAATTTCTGTAAGCTTCTAAGTTTTTTGAGACTTGCCTGGTTTGAGATTGGAGAGGGTCATGTGCCATATGTTTTTTGTAGGGAAACAGATGTTAACTGTTCCACATATGAATGTTTAAAGCAGTTATGCAATATAAAAGCTTAGATTTTGTTTGACTATGATAATCCTATAGATGACCTCAGAATTTCAATAATATAGTATTTTGCAAAGCGTATAGGAGGTAAAATCTAATTGCCAGTTTCCTTTAACTAAATAAAAATTCTAATAGAAAAAATTATTCACTTGTACCAAAATGTTCAGCACAACACTGTTTTGTAATAAAGAAAATTTGGAAACACCTATAAAACAACAAAAGGGAAATAGTTAAGAAAATTATGGTGTTATCAGTTAGCTATTGCTACATAACAAATCACCCCAAAACACTCTGGCTTAAAACAACAAGCATTTGTGTTTGCATATGAGTTAATAGATCAGCTGGGGGTTTCTTCTGGTCTCAGCTGGACTCCTTCATGCATCTGTGGTCAGCTTATAGGTCAACTGGAGCTGGCTGGTCTATGAAGGCTTAGCTATAATGGCTAGGTTGACAGGTTCCCCTCCCTCCTCCCTTCTCTCCCCCCCCCCCCCCACATAGTTTCTCCGTCCCTAGTAGACTTGCTTGGAATTTTTCTGATGATGATAGTCTACAGCAGGGTTCCAAGAAAAAAGCAGAAGTATGTAAGTCTTCATGAAGCACAACCATAGAATCTGCACATTATCACTTCTGCTACATTCTCTTAGCCAAAGCAAGTCACAAGATCAGTCCATATTCCAAGCACTGGAAAATAAACTTTACCCCTTGATGGGAGGAGCTAAAAAATCACATTGCAAAGGATGTAGAAACAGGGAGAGGTGAAGAATTTGAAGCTGTTTTGCAATTTACCACAATGGTAGATTTGATAGATTGTTATCCAGTCCTTAAAAATGAAGCCAATGTAGCAAGTTTATAAAGTTAACGGAACAAAAGGAAAAATTATGCTTTAACTTTCAGTACCACCATATAAATATTATTATAAAAGGTTACAGGAAAATATACAGATAGGATAGTTGCATAAGAATGGTAGAATTTGTGTTTTTAACTATTTGATAAAAGAATATTCTTACAGCTTTTGTAGAGAAGTCAAACCTCATATCACATCTGCATACAGCATAAACTATATTTTATTCCTTCAGTTGAATTTGGCTGAAGTACCCAGTAATGAACAAACAAAATTATGAAGAAAAGGCAAATGACCTATTTTTTTTCCTTTTTAGACAAAATGATTCAACCTAAAATTTCATGCCATACAATTCAGCTGACAGAAGAAATTTAATGTGACACAGTATGCTTGCTATTTCTAGAGAAATAGCAAGAGAGCTTTCAGACTACAAAGCAGAAAGCCTTTGCCTGTTATTTTGTTCAGGAGTGAAATCTTTCATTGTATGACTAAGTCAGTGGAGATGATCTTCTCAGAATTTCCTTTTGTCTGCACGTGTACTCTGCAGGCATCTGTTCTTGCATTTGGTTCAGCAGCTGAGATCTCAAGTGAGTGACTCAATTCAAGGTAATTCTGAATATTGTATTGAAATTACTATGTAGATATTGATTTTATGGCCTTTGACTCTTTCTGAGGTCAGCCATTGACCAGTACATTAAACTCAATCTCATGGGTTGACATTAGCCACCAGTGGTATCATCCTCGCTAGGTTTGATTTAGTGATGCTGTGATTCTAATACAAACCTTCTCTGGAATACAATTTCTTCAGGATTGCTTTAAACAGGACTCATTTGTGGCCTAATTGGCAAATAAACTGAGTGTATCACGGGAAGTCGAATGCAAGTTACACTAGAGGTAAAGCCTCATACGGCCAAAAGGCACAGTTCTTATGGGACAGCAAAGGAAACCGGAATTAAGTATATTCAGAGCTGGAAGGCAATTTAGCATCTGAGGAAAATCAAGTCCAAGGGCAACATGCAATTTGCATATATTTCTGTCCTGAAATTAGTTGCACTGAGGTTACTCCAAACCTCATCTCCACTGTTCTGTTTCCCTGAGGATTCCTTGTCTTCCTACAGACAGCAGAGAGCTGGGAGCACAAATGCCCCCCATGAGATTGTGGGGAACTATTCTAGTCAAGAGAGGACCCTGTCACTCCCCATCTCACCCTGCCTCCTGCTTACTTTCAGGAAGACTTGAAAGCTGTCAGTCCTTTACTCAGCCCCAGCCCCTCTCCCACTCTTCCCAGATTCTTGATTTAATCCTCTAGCCCAGCCTAGAACCTATGTGTCCCCAAACCCTCTCCTCTTTGTTTCCAGCAAAACATGCACTTAGAGCTTTTTGCACAGTGACATATAATTTATTTAAATCTCAAAATGTGAATCCTGTTCAAGGGATTTGCAGGTTCACAAGGATTGAAACTTAAAGAACTGGGCCTCTTAAAGGTGAGACTTTATGTATGAACCCATTGGAGGGGCACAGAATCAAATGGCTAGAGGGCCTGGCAGACAACTTGAAGGAGTGAAGCAAGCCAGGGAGCAGGAGTCATGTTCTCCAAAGAGGCTCCTTCGCAACCAGGTTCTCAAGGTGACTGGTTAACATGATGGTCCTGTGCCAGCTTAAAGAGGTTCGAGGGGACATCATTCAGCTGAGACACTGTAGAGTGAGAAGAAAGGGCGGTGCCCTTTTTATATCCTGGCCAGACTTTTCACCTGCTGGTGCAAGAAACAGGTCTTCCTTTCTGGGGAAATTCTGATCATATTTTCCTTTTTGTTATATTTTCAAAGGAAGTTGAAATGTGGGTTTTATGTGAAGTCTTCTGATCGTTAAATGCTGGGAATTAACTCCAATTTCGGAAATTCTTTTGGGGGACAATAATGTCTTCTGTGGGCTGAATCTGATCCACCAGATGCCCTTTTACAATCTCTGCTGAGGGTGGACATTTGGAGAGAAGTGGGACAAGGTGCGACAGAGCAGATACTCCCCAAATCATAAAGCAGGAAAGAACATATTGGGGGTATGATGGAGGCTTATTGGCATCTCCCAAGATGGAGCAAATTGAAGACGTGTGGGATTTTTGTTTTATGTTTTTCAAAAGGAGATATGACTTTTAAAAGCTCTGTAACCTTACCTTAGTGAGTGGCCACCCACTTGTGGCCACCCATGAAGGACTATGTGTGCCATGAGCAGAGGGATCAGGCAGCAAGAAGCTGAAAGCCACAGGTGTGGGGGTTACCACATTGCCCATGCTGTCCTGCTCACCCTCGAACTGTTTCCTGGGTGTGGAGCAGGAACCTTATAGAGGTTGTCAGCAATATAGGATCTCAGTGCTCTAAATAACCTTAGCTGTCATCTGTTTAGCCCTATTATTTCACACAAACCAACTGAGCCCAGAGAATGAACGATTTCTTGCTCTCAGCCTCACACAGCTGGTTTATGGCCAAGCTCAGACAACAACCCAGGATAGCATCATATCATGAAAAATGTCTGTTTCCTGTTCCCCTGTCTCCTCCCACATCTGTCCCATTGGGAAAGCGGAGGTTCTACAGTGAGCCAGGTTTGAGTTGACCTAGTGAAACAAGAACCACAGATAAGTAACCTGTTACCTGGGAACAGAAGAGCAATTCTTGTCTTAGAAACCTTCCCTATCCCTCACTTCCATCCTCACCCCAGGAGGAGTGGTCATAAAGGGCATTTGTGACATGAAAAATTCAAATATAGCTTCATTTGGTATCTTCATAAGACTTTTCATATCAAAAATTTTGCAAAGCAGGGAGGAAAATCTTTCTCAAATTATGCACCGTTATTTAGGGCTCAGAAAAGAGAGATACCAAATTATTTTATGCTTTATTTGATTATGACTAAGAGCTTAGTAAGTGTACATGCCTGACACTTTGTAAAATGTTCATTTCATACACATTGCTGCATTTCCTCGGCATTATTATTCCCCCTTTGACAGTTGGGGAAGTGAGGCATTAATAGGCTCACTTTAAGTGAGGTTCTAAGTGTGCCCAAATGCTCACAATGAGGAAGTGATAGAGCCAGGATTTGAACCCACATAGATGGACCAGAGCCCTAAGGTACTGTAGCTGAGCTTCACCCCGGCTCAAATCCCAAGTGATATTAAATACTTCAAAGGTCCATTTTTTTCACTATCCTGGCATCTAGGAGCTACTCTAGTCCTTTATGCAAAATACCATTCTGAGCCCACTCTATCAAAAATTTTTTTTTTCCAGGCTTCAAAAATGTGGTCTTCCCTCATTATGCCAATTAGACAGAAACAGATGGTCTTGTACTCAACAGTTAACCATTCAACATTTATGGAAGAAAATCCTGGAAGGTTTATTCTAAATATGAAAGTGTCAGCCCAAAGGAAAAAATTTAAAACAATTCTTGGGGGGGGGGGGCGCTAGAGGAAGACTTTCTGCACTTTACCAAATGTCATGGGATGTGTACACTATAATGGCAGAATGTCTTGATCCCAGAAGAATACACACAAACAGAGGAGGTAATTGGATTCATTATTTTGACACCTGAAAAGATATAAGAAACCCTTAACCCACCGATAATCAGCTGAGTGCACTGTCATTGTGTATCATTTAACCAGACTATGGGATATCACATTAGCAAGCTGGCTGGCCTATTAGAGGCATATAATTCTTTCACATACTTAACACAGAAGTGGATAGGATTCAAAACAGCTTCCTTGTCTCTGACATGCATCCAAATTTTTAATAGCAGCTAAGCTATTACTAAGCAATTGAATAAAATAATGCATTCAAGCCCTACAAAACCTTTTCAGGCCTCTTTTTATCTCTACATTTCACTGATGGAAAATGGGTTGTAACTCAAATTTTTAGATTGGACATGTTGTGCAATAGATTTTTTTTCTTTGTAAAATGAAAGCATTCCAAACTATCAGAGTAGTTAAGCAATTTTGATCATTTTGAAACTAGCTGTCAGATTTAATCTATGCTAAAGAGACAGAGGGCAAATGTATTCTGAAGCTTGTTATATAATTTACAGATTATTTTTACAATTTATATCCCATCAAATAGGGTATATTAGGCTCTCAGAGAGCACGTAATGGTCAATTAATTTTAGCAGAGCAATCCTGGTGGCACTTATGGGACAGAAATGATTAGACCCTTTTCTAGCTGAGTCCCAAGGTCAATTCATCAAATATGACTGATTACATTTTTTAATGGTTTCTCTAGGCCCATTAAAGAACACTCAGCTATTCAGACTCTCCATTGATCATGACATTCAAAATTTGCTTGGATGGCTCCTGACAAGCAAAAATGTATTCTCTAATCTTTAACCACATAAACAATAGCTAACCACTTGTAATTGAGTTTAAATTGATTTCAGGTGGCTTCATAGAAAAGCAATTTCTACAACAGATTAACTTCTTAATTAAAGTATATTAAAAATACTGTCAGGTGTAGAAATTCTGTTACAGCAGAAAATTATACTTCATTGACATTCATTTATAAAATAATTGCTGTTCTGTTCCCAGGTAACAGGTTACTTATCTGTGGTTCTTGCTTCACTAGGTCAACTCAAACCTGGCTCACTGTAGAACATCAGTCTTCCCAATGGGACAGATGTGGGGAGGAAGAGAGGCTAATGGGAAATAGACATTGTTTATAGCATGATGCCATCCTTGTACTTATGTCTGCAGAAAGGTACTCTTCTCAGGGGATGAAACCTTTCTGCACAAACCATAGACTCTCTTAAAAGATCTGAGAAATGAGGAAAAGCAGTGCCAACCTCCACATCAGTAGTGACTCAACAGGTTTCTGGGAGGTATTCTACAGAGCATTTTAAGTGGACACCCTCCCTCTCCTCTAAGTCCTTGCTACTCAAGAGTGGTTTTCAGATCAGCATCGGAGTCATAGAAATCAGAGTCTTAGGCCTCTGGTGCCCCACCCCAGACCTACTGAAATAGAATCACCATTTTAATAAGATCCCCAGGAAACTCACTTGTGATATTAAAGTTTAAGGAGTATCTCTCTATGAGAATGTTATGTTTGCAATCCCAGTATCTCAGGCTGTGTCTATACTACATTAGAAAAATTTGTTCAGTTTGGTGAAAAACAAACAAAAACCAATGACACTAATTGTTAAGTATTGTGTTAACCAAACAATTTCCTCTGCATTTTCTACTTTTCATGTCCCTTCCTTCAAGACCTTCCTAGCTTTCTATATTTCCTATTTTGGCTGCAGATACCACTGGTGAATTCAGTCCCACTTACCAGTTCTGGCCAAGGACATGGGACATACGGAGTTCTTGATTTGGGCCACAGTTGGTTTTAGAATTAAGCTTTATCCCTGTACTGGCTGGCTACACCAGTCTGGGGTAATCTGACCTTGGTAGTTTGCTCTCTTGGCACTGAAGCCTTTGGCTCATGCTCCTAAATTGGTCCCATCCTTTGTCATCCACATCCTGGGAATTTATTTGCTGCCTTTTGCTATTACCTAAAGTAGAGGGATTGATATTTTTTATTATTATTATTTTTTAACTTCTTTTTTTATTGCTTAAAGTATTACAAAGGGTATTACATATGTGTCCATTTTATCCCCCCGCCCTAGACAGTCCCCTAGCCTCCCCTATCCCCCAGTGTCTTATGTCCACTGGTTATGCTTATATGCATGCATACAAGTCCTTTAGTTGATCTCTAACCCCCCTACCTCCTGCCCCCCAACCCTCCCCGGCCTTCCCGCTGCAGTTTGACAATCTGTTTGAGGCAGCTCTGCCTCTGTATCTATTATTGTTCAAAAGTTTATAATGGTTTCTTATGTGTCCCCTCAGTCTACTTTTTCACCTGGTCTGGTAAGGGGAAATGTTGAAAACCCCTGTTCTCCACTGAGACTCTGCCTGAGCCGGGGCTGACTGGCCAGGCCTTCGGAAGTCCCCCCTCTGACCCGCTGAGCCTGTTTTCCACGCTCCTGACTGGCTCCTGATCTCTGTGGTCTGGTTTCCTGGATATAATCTTTGCCTGTTGAACCTAAGGGAGCTGTAGTCTTCTTCCCGCCTCAGTTTCTCTTCTAGGCTCTAGCCCCCCTCCTCCACCTGGTCCTTTCCACTCTGCTTCCTTCTTTCTTAATAGCTGAGGCCGAGCCTCACCCTCTAGGCAGCGTGGGCCCTGAGTAACACCAACTCTGTTTCTTCTTCGTACCTGTTTCAAATCCCCTGGCCTGCAACATTTAGGCAGCTACCTATATGTGGATATAGGCAAATATTTTAGAATGAAAGAATTAAGCACTTTTTGGTGTCAAAATCCTTCCACCTCTTATATCTCATCAACTCATTGGTATGCTCAATTAAAAACTCAAGTATTACCCTATGTAACAGCCAGCAACACTGAGGCCAATCTAGGTTGCAGTCCAGTTAATAGTAAAACAAAAACTTGAATTTGGATCTCTTAAATCCTACTCAATGCTATTTCGGTAACAGTGAGGAATTATAACCCACCCCACTATTCTTTTGACATTGTTTCTGCAAATACTGACTCTGACTAATATGTAGTTTGTAGATACACAGCATGTTTGTATAAAAATCCTAGGAACTTACTTCAGAAGATGCAGGCTCCAACCTTCAGTCATCCCAGCTCTAGCAGAATTATTGATTTTCAACTGTAAAACCAGAATGACACAAAACCTGGGTGGCACAAAACCAGGATGACACACACCGGACCATCACTTCACCAGTTTCTAGAACCTTATTGTAATGGACTGTGTTGGTCTGCATGTAGAGAACTTTTCAACTCCCTCCCCTTGGTCTCTATTCTGCTTTGCCTCTCCCTTCTTAAAACCTCTGCCTGCACTGAGGTAGGGAGATGGGCTTTGGAACAAGAGTCCCCCATCTTGTTAGGTGGCCAACACTAAAATAACCTCTTTCCTTTCTTGCCAGCACCTGTCTTTCAGCAGGCGGCTGAACCTGGGTTTTGCTTACATTTCCACTAAGCTGCATTTCCCTCACTTTTCCTCCTTCCTTCCTCCCTTCCTTTCTTCCTTCTTTCCTTCCTTCCTTCCTTCCTTCCTTCCTTCCTTCCTTCCTTCCTTCCTTCCTTCCTTTTTTATTGATTTCAGAGAGGAAGGGAGAGGGAGAGAGATATAGAAACATCAATGATGAGAAAGAATCATTGATTGGCTGCCTCCTGCATGCCCCCCACTGGGGATCGAGCCCACAACCTGGGCATGTGCCCATGCCTGGAATTGAACCTGAACTCTTCAGTCTGTAGGCTGATGCTCTATTCACTAGCCAAACCAGCTAGGGCTTCTGCACTTTTAATTTATCTCTCCAGTGGCATTTTGTACTCTCCCCAGTAGCACACCATTAACATTTCATACAAGGCCCAGATTTGAAATCAACATTTACCTACAGCAAGTACTGGTTGAAACCAGACAAAGTGCAAATAATATATTTTACCTTGTTACACTGCTGCACAACAAAAAATTTAGCAGAAGATGAGAGGATGGATGTTTGGGCCATGCAAAGGGGTCACCTGCCACCACAGTGATTGGTTCCTGGGGTCAAATGAGCCTCTGGTGATTGACAGCTGTGATTAATGGGTCAATAACTCCTGCAATGGTTAAGAAGCCAAGAGGTTTTCAACTTGAACTTATTAGTTCATACTTACTGTACCTTTCATTTCTTAGGAAGATCAAGAATACATTTGGGCATTTAACAGACAATGGGATTCTCTTTAGGATCTTCTGCTGTAAGCTCTAGTATCTGAACGCTGATGCTTCGCCTAGAAAAAAAGCACCCACCTGCTGTTCTTAGCCAGTTCAGAGGGTAAAAGGGGAAGGCCCTGAGCTGGGACACAACCATGCCCAGTGTGTGCTGAGGAAGTTGAGTAGACTACTCACCTATCCTAGGTCCTGAACCTATGCCTCAGCCTCTCAATGCAAGCCCTGTGACTTGGAACTTAGATTGAAGTGTTAAACTCAGACAGGTGCCTGTCACCTCAGCCTCCGTGGCTGAGACCTTGACCACTGAACACCCACCCCTCAATGCATCTGTGTCTGTGCTTGCTACCTGTGTCAACCTCTGAATTCTAATCTCGTCCAGTCTACGGGGTGGCCAGACCATGGCCATGCCTTCTGGTTTGGCTAAATAACAGACTCTGATTGCAGATTTGCGTTTGAGACTTACACAAACCTCTGTCCCATTTTCTCATATTATCATCTTATTTTCTTACTTTCTCATATCAGCATCTCACCCCACATACTTTCTAGATGATCCACCCCAAGCTCAGCTCACCTTCCAATACAAATTCTTTATGGTCATTTCTGACCTATGGTTCTGTGAGCTGGCATCTATTCTCTCCAGCTCAGGCAATGGTCAAGTCTGCACTGGGCTCAATAAATGACAGTTAGAAAAAAAATAATGTGTGAAGAATGGAATAGTGGATGAACTACATTTATAGAACTGCATTTGTATAAGTATAAACAGACTGGCCTTGGCTTTCAAATATTAAGCTAAAAAGAACTTATCATCCCTTCCCCAAGTCAGTTGACTCTGAATCCCACAGTTATTTCTATGCCTCCTCACAGTGTACATGGTCACAGTCTACATGGTCAGTTATTGTGAGAGAACCTGTGAAGAATATGGCAATGAGAGGATGAAATAAAAAGAATTAGGAGAGTCTTGGCTGGATGGCTCAGCTGATTACAGGTTTGGTTCCCTGTCAGGGCACATACCTAGGTTGCAGGTTTGGTCCTCAGTTAGGGAGTGTACGGGAGGCAACTGATAGATGTTTCTCTCTCAGTTCTCTTCCTCTCTCTATAAAAAATCAATAAAAACATAACCTCAGGTGAGTATTTAAAAAAATAGAAGAAAATGAATGATTCAAAAAATAGCTTTTAATGAGCATTTCACTCTGTCCCAGGCACTCTGCTAAACACTTAGTATACAGTAGCACACTCAATCCTTGCAACAATCCTATATAATAAAAACCCAGCAACCAACCAGCTGAACAACCAGAACGACTGGTCAACCAGTCGCTATGACATGCACTGACCACCAGGGGCCAGACACTCAATGCAAGAGCTGCCCCTGGTGGTCAGTGCACTCCCACAGTGAGAGTGCCACTTGGCTGACCAGGATGAACGGAGCTCCCACAGCGGCCAGGCGGGTCCACAGCCACTCAGAGGGTGGGTCCACAGCCACCCAACTGACTGGGATGAGAGGCTGCTCCAGCTGCAGGCCAATCCCCACAAGTCTCGCCCCCACCAGTGCATGAATCCCGTGCACTAGGCCTCTAGTCTTGTATAATGCAATATTGTTTCCAACTGAAACTGTGGTTGAGCCAGAATGTGGTCCCAAACCTGTGTTCCTAATACATGTTAAGCTTCTTTTCTCACAGGCATGGAATCTCTGCCCTTCAACTTAGTTCACTCCTTCATTTTGGTCCCAAGAAGTGGTGGCTTGGTTTCCATCTCCCACCATTGTCATATGTGATGTTTTTGCCAACAATCTTCTCTTTGATGTTATGTAACACCAATATAAGCACTTTAAACATTGAAAAACTACGTTGACTAATTAAGCTGAGTAATTGCAACTCATGTGTCCTGAGGCAAGGACTGGACTTGTAGCTGATTTCATGTCATATAACTTTGAAAACCACTGGCCATTTCTGAGGATGCTTTCTAGCATTCTATGCCTCTATGTTGTTCAAAAATGAAATGAGCTATTGACATAAGATTATTCTGTAAACTGGGAGTCATCACAAAAAATAAAAATTACCATCATGTCAAAAAAGTGTTCAACTCTTTTTTTACACTGAATTCAATAACTACCTATCAGCCAGCGAGGGAGACAAGATCTTTTATGTCTGGTTTCATTCCAACAACAATACTTCCTATAAACATTCATTAAGGTCCTAACATGAGCCAAGCACCTTTATAGATATTTTCTCTTTTCGGAAACAAGAGACAAGACATTTATGACCAAGTTACTTCTGCATCTTTTCATATTTTGGTGGGTATTACACCTGCTGTGAATTAAATACCTATAGCTGGACATGGATAGTCAGTTAACTGGGATTTGGACACAATAGTTTGATTCTACAAGCAGCAAATTATTTTTAATCTGCCTCAGCATCTTGCCACAGGCAAATTGGTGTGGCCTATGGGGCAAGTTGCTTTTTCATGGAGGCCATTTTGTCACATGAATTCCCCACAATACAGTGAGGATGAGTCATAGTAGATGCATCACAGCTCAAAATGCATGGCCAGCTGAACATGAGTCAGGACAGTATAGATTTATAGACAGTATCATTACCAGCTTTCTACTTTTTTTCATCTTGCTTTCTTCCTGGGTGTGTTCAGCTTTTATATTTTTTTGTTGTTAACTTTATACCTATTTTTTATACTTTCTAATAAGTGTCTTAATAAGAAAGAGGCAGCCAATGCTTTTTCAGAGAAATGCATTCAATATAAACAACCATGATAGACTATGATATTTCTCTATTTCTTTTAAATAAACATATACTAGATGCCGAAACCGGTTTGGCTCAGTGGATAGAGCGTCAGCCTGCAGACTAAAAGGTCCCAGGTTCGATTCCGGTCAAGGGCATGTACCTGGGTTGTGGCACATCCCCAGTAGGAGATGTGCAGGAGGCAGCTGATCGATGTTTCTCTCTCATCGATGTTTCTAACTATCTCTCTCCCTTCCTCTCTGTAAAAAATCAATAAAATATATTTTAAAAAATAAATAAATAAATAAATAAACATATACTAGAAACATATTTTTAACAGAAATTTTTTAATTGAGGTATAATCTCAATACCTTATAATTCACCCACTTAAAGCACACAATTCACTGATTCTTAGTATGTTTACAGAGTTGCAAAATCATCACCACAGTCAATATTAGGACATTTGCATTACTCCCCAAAGAAATTCCATACCCATTAAAAATAACTCTTCATTTCCCTCTAAACCTCTCAGTCCTAGGCAACCAATGAAATGCTTCATATATATATGTATATATGTATATATATATATATACACATTTGCCTATTCCTGACACTGTATCACTGTATATAAGTAGAATTATCCAATAAGTGGCCCTTTGTGTCTGGCTTCCTTCACTTAGCATAATCTGTTCAAGGTTCATCTACTAGTATATTTTAGTTCCTGGAAGTTCTGCATCACTTCAATTAGGAACTTAGACTCAACTGATTCTTCTCATGGAATTTTGTATTGTTATAGCTTCTCTTGGAATAGTAATAATAAAAAATAATAATAGTGGATGCTTATATGCATAGTGTTTCATCCTCACAGCACTCTAGAGGGGTGCATTTAGGTCACCATTTTCCAAGTTAAGAAACCAAGAAATGTCATAGTGTTTATTAAGTGATAGAGCCAGTATTCTCACTCAGGTCTCTGAATCTAAATCTGTTTCTCTCCTATACTGCACACAGGTCTGTCTTGGAATATCCTATCTAATAAAGAGGTAATATGCAAATTGACCATCACTCCAACACACAAGATGGCCGGCAGGGGAGGGCAATTGTGGGTGATCAGGACAGCAGGGAAGGGCAGTTGGGAGGGTCCAGGCCTGCAGGGAAGGACAGTTGGGGGCAACCAGGCCAACAGGGGAGGGCAGCTGGGGGGATCAGGCCTGCAGGGGAGAGCAGTTAGAGGTGATCAGGCCTACAGGGGAGGACAGTTGGGGGTGACCAGGCCTGCAGGGGAGGGCACTTAGGGGTGACCAGGCCTTCAGGGGAGGGAAGTTAGGGGCAATTGGGCTGGCAGGGGAGTGGTTAGTGGGTGATCAGGCAGGCAAGCAGTTGGGTGCCAGTATTCCTGGACAGTGGCAGGGATGTCCTACTGCCCATTTACTGCCTAAATGGGCAGTAGGACATCCCTCTAGGGGTTACAATCTGGGCCTCTAGTAAGTCATAATTATCAACAGCAGCATCATGAACACCTTCAGGATATGTTTCTTTTTCTTTGCACCATGGCTGTGGCTTTGCCTTGCATCAGAGGAGGAGTAGAGAACAAACACCTTCAACATGGAACCTCTTCAGATATAGCCTATACAGGAAACAAGGCAGGACACATAATGTTTAAGACTGTGGGACTCCATGGTCCAAAAGACTTGACTTCAAGTCCCATATCTTTTACCATTTAGTTGTGTGTACTTTGAGCTATTACTTTCTCATTCTTTATTTTCTCACATGTACAATGGAAAAGATAGTTCCAACTTTGTAGGATTGTTATGGAATGAAATTTTTTAAAAAATGAAGGCTTAGCACAGTGCCTAACACAAAATAAATGCTGAAGAATATTTACTATTGCTGATTATTATTACCATATTAGACAAAGATGGAATGGCATTTCATCAGTCATTCAGGCAGCACACACACTACTGTTGTTTGGGAAGTGAACTCATTGGCCTTCTATGATCATATCTGAGGTACCTTGTTAAAGGGGGGAAAGGTTTTAATGCAAGAGGGAATAAAGAAGGGGCAAAGCCTGCAAACCTGGGCAATAGAACACCCAGGACAGGAATAAATGGCCTGCACAGAGCCCGGCACTGCAGGGGACAGAGGGAAAAGCCAAACGGGAGAGAGGCTGCCTTGCTGTCATGGTTTTGCTGCAGCAAACTATTGATGGAGAAGCAGCTTTCAGAAAGTTCACTGAATCTTACAAAAGCATGATTACCATAGTAGGAAAGTTTGCCAAATTATGCAATTTGTAGCAAATACTCCTTTCCACCCCCACAGTGATGTTCAGCTTTTGGCTATGTCAAAAGCAGCTGCTGGCAAGGAAATCACTTAAAAAATTTTTTTGGCATATGGCAAAAGGCTTGGAAGTAGAAAAAGAATCATAGAGGATTTTTTCCTTAGCCATTTATTAAAATAATTTTCTGGATTTGGCAAAATGACATTAATCAAAACACATAATTCATAATGAAACTCATTTCAAAGCTTTAATTGAGAGGAATAACTTCTTGTGGAAGTTCTGGAGAAGTAATCTAATTTACTGATACATTCTCATGTGCACAATAAAGATGCACAAGGACTTGACAACCAAGATGGTGGCATAGGTAAAACCTGAACTTGCTGCCATGCACAACCACATTAAAATTACAACTAAAAGACAAAACAAATATCATCCAGAACCATGGGAAGACTGGCTGAGTGGAAATTCTACAACTAGAAGGAAAGAGAAAAGCGCATTGAGTCTGGTAGTAGGTGCAGAGGTGTGGAAGTGTGGAGGTACGGAGGTGCGTGCAAAAGGGACTGGCAGCTGGGTACGCTGTTGTCTTTTTCAATTGGGAGGGAGATACAAGCTCATGACTGCTCTGAACTCCAGTTCTGGGTGAGAATTTGGGGACCCAGACTCATACGGAGAGAAACTGGACTGTCTGGCATCGGGCTGGAACATGAGGGTGGCTTTCTCACAGAGGTGCTTGCAGCGGTCATTGTTCCTTCACGGGGCCACAGGACACAGAGACCCAGGACCTCTCTGAGGCAGAGCAGACTGGCAGCCATTGGTGTTTGCTCCACCCTGATGATTTCCTGAGACCCGCCCCACCGAATTTACAACTCCACCCAAGCTGTGCGCAGAGGCTTTTGCATATGAATGGCCTGGCCTTTCTCTGCCTAAAATCCTGTCAAACTGCAGCTGGATCAGAGAACCCCAGAGCTTCCAAAAGAAGGTCTAAGGCTCAGTTACAGCCTGCATGGCTTCTCAGCTGTGCCTCATCTGGGCACCTCCAAACCCCAAACAAAGAGGAGGAATCTGCAGATCTCTCTGTAGCTCCTGCTGGGTGGTCTCAGGAAGTGGCTGACTTTGCACTTCCTTGGAGATCCAAGAGCCAGTGTACCCAGTGGTCAGAGTGAGACCATCCAGATTACAACTCTTCACATCCATAAGAGACACACTCAGAGGGCAGACTCAGTGAGCGCCAAAGCCCCACTGAAGCAAGTCCTGCCCCATAAGGGTGTCTCCAGCACAGAAGTTCTCCCATTGTAGACAAAACTGGTCCTCACAGCCAATTGGCCTGGAGGCCAATTCCTCCCAGTGATACCAACAGCAATCAAGGCTTAACTACAACAAGACTGTACACACAGCCCACAAATGAGTGCACCAAGAGTGTACACCTCAGGTAATTTGGGAGACTGAGCCACTGGGCCCAATAGGACACCTAGCACACAAAGCCACTCTATCAACACAGGGAAGCAGGCAAAATGCAGAGACAAAGAAACAGGTCACAAATGGAGGAAAGCAAACTACTGGATATAGAGTTCAAAACCTCGGTTATAAGGTTACTCAAGAATCTTCTAGAAACCTCTGAGAAACTTAGTGAGACCCTCAAGGATATGAAAAAGGACCAATTAGAAATTAAGCATACACTGACTGAAATAAAGAATAATATACAGAGATCCAACAGCAGACTAGAGGATCGCAAGAATCAAGTCAAAGATTTGAAATACAAACAAAGAAAAAACACCCAACCGGAAAAGCAAAAGGGAAAAAGAATACAAAAATATGAAGATAGCGCAAAGAGCCTCTGGAACAACTTCAAGCATACCAACATCCAAATTATGGGGGTGCCAGAAGAAGAGAGAGAGCAAGATATTGAAAATGTATTTGAAGAAATAATGACAGAAAACTTCCCCTACCTGGTGAAAGAAATAGACTTACAAGTCCAGCAAGCACAGAGAACCCCAAACAAAAGGAATCCAAAGAGAACCACACCAAGACACATCATAATTAAAATGCCAAGGGCAAAAGACAAGGAAAGACTATTAAAAGCAGCAAGAGAAAAACAGTTAGTTACCTACAAGGGAGTACCCATATGACTGTCAGCTGATTTCTCAACAGAAACTATGCAGGCCAGAGGGAGTGGCAAGAAATATTCAAAGTGATGAATAGCAAGAACCTACAACCAAGATTAATTTACCCAGCAAAGATATCAGTTAGAATTGAAGGTCAGATAAAGAGCTTCACAGATAAGGAAAAGCTAAAGGAGTTCATCACCGCCAAACCAGTATTATATGAAATGCTGAAGGGTATTCTTTAAGAAGAGGAAGAAGAAAAAGGTAAAGATAAAAATTATGAACAACAAAGTGACAACAAATACATATCTTTCAACAAGTGAATCTAAAAATCAAATGAATAAAAAATCTGATGAACAGAATAAACTGGTGAATAGAATAGAATCAGGGGCATAGAAAGGGGGTGGACTGACAATTCTCTGGGGGAAGGGGATGTGGGGGGTGAGGGAGGAGTCTGGACAAAAATCGTACACCTATGGACAAGGACAGTGGGAAGGTAAGGGCAGGGGGTGGAGTGGGAACCAGGTGGAGGGGAGCTATGGGGGAAAAAGAGGAACAACTGTAATAATCTGAATAATAAAGATTTATTAAAAGCTGAAAAAAAGGATGTACAAGGACATTTAGTGGAGCATTTTTTAATAATTGTGAAAAACAATTGGAAGTTCTAAATTAGGAGAGTAGCTAAGCAAAGTATAGTGTATGCATTAAAAGAATACCATAGAACTATTAAATTAATATATTCATGTTGATATAGGATGATGTGCAATGTAAAATGAACAAAAAGCAACCCATGAAACAATATATGCATTTGGTTTTTAAAAAATGTATAAAGATACATGATGCAATAAACAGATAATATATTATAGAATTATACACTTGAAACAAGTATAATTTTATTGACCAATGTCTCCCCAATAAATTTAATTTAGAAAATGAAAAACAATGTATAAAAAAAGCCTGGAAGAAGACACTAAAACTGTTTGCACTCTTGGCCTTGATAAAACTCTCTTAACTTACACTTTGTCCTAAGGACAAACATACACATCTTCCTACTGTCATACCTGCTGTTTTCTTTTCTTTTTTTTTTTTTTAAATATATATTTTATTGATTTTTCACAGAGAGGAAGGAGAGAGATAGAGAGTTAGAAACATCGATGAGAGAGAAACATCGATCAGCTGCCTCCTGCACATCTTCCACTGGGGATGTGCCCGCAACCCAGGTACATGCCCTTGACCGGAATCGAACCCAGGACCTTTCAGTCCGCAGGCCGACGCTCTATCCACTGAGCCAAACCGGTTTTGACAACCTGCTGTTTTCTATTCCTAGGAGTACCTTCTCCAACTTTTTATCTGGCAAACTCTCACTTCCTATTCAAAAGCCAACTTCAGTATCAACTCTATTGTAAGCCCAATATGCTTCTCTTGAATGCCTTTAATCTATTTCATCCCCAATATCGAGGTCCGGATCAGCGGCCTTGCATGGTATGTGTGCCTTCAATAAATTTTCATGATTGAGGGCAGCCAGGAGGGCCTTGCCAAGTTCACACGCTGTGCAGACAGGTTGCATAGTCAGAAGCCAAAGCAGTTAGACCCATGCTGCACTCATGCCTCAGTCACAGACTTTCATGGTAAGAATGGAATGGACAATACTCACCGCCTCAGGTGAGGCCAGACAAGGTACCCAATATGTGAGAGTCCTTTTCTTTCGGGGCTCACACGAACCATCAGCTGCTCTGGGAGCCGCCAATGTTGGCTAAGTCCCTGCTGGTCTTCCTCCCTGCCTCTGGAGCTCAAGGTTCACCAACACCCTGACTCCATAACAGTGCTCTCCAGACATGTTGTCTGCCCTGTGGCTTTTCTCAGCCAGCCAGTCATTTAGTCAGTACGCCCCATGGGAATGGAACACAACACAGTACTAAGTTTTGTGAAACTAGACAGAAGGGAGGCTGTGAGGAGTCTGACTTTGTGGGGCTCCAGCTTTGCCAACCCCCATCTGGGACTATCAACAATGGACCCAACTGAAGGTCCACAAAGATGCCTCATACATCAAAGGAGCCTCTCAGAGGTGGGGGAGAGGAAATAAACCAAATGATGAAAAGACTGAGGTACAAAACCTTCTGAGTAGATATATTACTAGTACATAAATTTCCATAAGGCAAGGTTCCACTTTCCCTCTGAGTTGTGCTCTGTGAAATATATAAATATCCAGTTGTCTCACAAAAAGTGTACTTGTATGATATGTATGTGATAGATGTGTTGGCGATATTTTACGTATGTGATGATTATAGCCAACGGGAAAGCCTCACATTTTAGAGTCTTGGAGGTCTAGGTCTAAATCCCTGTTCTGCGAAAACAACTGTTCATTGTGACTTCAGACAAATCAACCTGTCTCTGTGCCTGAGTTGTATCAGCTGTACAACGAATAACTTTGTTTAGAGGATTGTTAGGAGGATCAAATCAAAGAATATATATAAAGTAATTCGCTACTACCTCATCCCTTGGAGGCATCAAGAATACTGTTTCTGAAATACATCCTATTGCATTTCCAAGGCCTATTGTCCCAAGCAAGAGTAAAGTTAACTCTTTCTAGACCAAAGAATGTCCTAAAGTAGAAATGCATAAATAAGTCAGGTTTTCCACAAGGCAGAAAAAGGGGGTGATCTGACATTTAAGGGAGCTCCTTCCACCCAGAAGGGAGTTAGAAGGAGGGAGGCAGGAACATAGGAGAAAACAGGGCAGTGGTCAGCCTGAGGGGGGTCTCCACTTCTCTTTGTCCACAACCCTTTAGGTGAACCCTTTAGGGGCAATGGGAGAAGATAGATAATAACTCTCCATAGGTTTAAGAAACTAGTTGAATACTGAAGTTAGGTTCCTTTCTCCTGAAAGCCTTTCATAGAAGATATGCATTGGAATCCAGAGCATCCAGCATGGCGTGGGAGCTCGTAGAAAAGCACAAACTGAGGAAGTGCACAGGAGCAGCCCTTCTGGTCTCCCACAATGGAGGCAGGTGGGAAGAATGTGGCTGCAGGTTTCTCAGTCTCTCAGTGATGCTGAAAAGCACAGAAGATCAGAAGGAAGACAGGAATAGGAGGTGACAGACGCGGAGACCTCTAGGCAGAGTCAGAGTTCCTGTCCATAGATGTACACAGGCGCTCTCGGCAGACACCCACGCAGAATGCTCAGTACCAGGAAGGAGGTGGCGGAGCTCAGGCAAGGCCAGCAAGAAAGCAGGGACACCCCTGAGGCTCCTTCATCTCCACTATGATGTTAGACTCCCCTTAGACTCTGGCATCATTAGATGAGGGGGGAAAAGTGCAAGAAGAAATCACAAAGGACCACAATTTTCCTGAAACAAGCTATGCTAACATGAAAGAGGCTGTTTGAAGTCAGTCAGAATTGCATTAAATCAGAACATTAAAGCACCCTCTCCCTTCCTCATTCTCACTTCCACTACCAAATGAGAAATTAGTCCTTGGAAGACAATAAAAACAGTTGTAATTCATTGCCAATCCAAGTACTAATGAGTACACTTCAATACCCTCTATTTGTTCAAGTTTTTAGTATTATTACTATTGTTCTTATTGCTATATTTGGTCATTTTAGCCTGTAAATATGGCAGTTTCCAATGGTCCAAAGTAATAGATATTAATTGCTACTTTTATGCAACCAAGGTAAGGATGGAAAAGGGGCTCCCTGCCCTCTGACCCAAAGGAAACCGTATCTGGAAGTTGGGCTTGGACGGGTCTGGGAGGTCAGGAAGTCTGTTCTTGGTGCATTCTCTTCCAAGAACACTTTTCTTTCTATAGCCATTTCCCCTTCCCACCATTTTTCCATCTGGATCACCCAGTGCAGGAAGGAGGAAATCAAGCAGTGTGCTTATCAGCTTGAAGTAGTTTCTGACAAATAGAAAGGGTTGCTTCTTTAAGCAGAAAAGCCTTCCCCATAGTTGTAGTATGCTCAGGCTGAATATTGGTTGAAAATATAAGGTTAGCCACTAACAATCTCATCCGCTGAGGGTGGTATCTCAGTGTTTCCAATTTTATTTTCTACAGGCTTGAAGTTTGTGAAACAGACAAAATTCATTTAGGCTCTTGGAACATAGTGCATATACACAGAATATATCAGAATAGATGACTTTATGCTCCTTCTGGGCTCGTTCTCTCTCTTCAGCTGGGAACAAGCTGACCACGACTCCCTAGCTCCTCACCAGTCATAATGTGTTAGAGTTAGAGGCGGATTTAGAAGCCATGTAGCCATGTCTCTGCCACAACTCCAGAGTCCCACAAACCACCCTAGAACAATGATACTATCTCAGCTCATGCACCTCCAGTAACAAGGAGCTCACTGCTACTTCCACTATTTGAGAATGTCCTTCCTTATGTTAAGTCACAGTGTGACAATGTGTGGAGATTGCTAACCATGGAATTTGGAGTTGGTGAGATAAAAGATCTCATCTAACTCTCCGTATTGCTAGCTAGTATATGAATATGAGCAAAGGCCTAAGCAATTTGTGGTAAGGATTAATTAAGGAACTCCTAGTATGTAGGATCCACACAATTAATACAACACATTAGTATATTATCACTATTATTTTAGTTCTACCTTCCAGGGTGACAAAAAACAAATCTAATAATCTCGTCCACTTTAAATATTTGAAGACAGCTGTCATGGGCCTCTGAGTCAAATGTCTCAGTTCTTTCAGCTGCAAACATAAATTTTAGAATTCCATCTTTCACCTCCAATCCTTCCAGAGGTTTCTATGCTTTCAGGAGTTCTCTCCAATCCAAGACTGCCCGCCTCAGTCTTGGGCAGGACAATCCTGAGGTCCAGTTCTTTTGTGAATCAAAGGAAATTTTCTTTCTGCTTCTCATCTCTTCAGAGCCCGCTCTACCATTCTTCTTTGAGTTTCTGTCCCTCAGTGCATTCCTGTCCTTCCTCTATTGTTAGCAAGAATAAGGCAACTTTTGATTGATGGTAGGTGTATCCATCAATGGGTGCAGACTTGGAAGCAGTGTAATGTGGACTATGGCAGATGCTCAGGAACCGACTTTAATGAGTGGCCAGTGGAAACCTATAAATGCCTGTAATTGAGGGAGTTGGGATTATCATCAGATAGAACCACCAAAACGACCCTCCTGAGTATGTCTCTAGATTGCATGTAGATCTAACTTGCATGTAATTTCCTGAATGAAACTGTATAGATGCCTGAACTAACCTTATTTCTCATCTTTGTAGATGTGCTGAACTCAGCTTCTGTGGCAGGCTAAGTTCGTGAACAGCATCTGGGAAAGTTGAATACACTCTAAAGAGGCACATGGCTCCATGGAAGATCCCAGTCTCGACTTCTGACCTGGGACCATGCTGGCGACCTCCAGCACAGTGCTGAGCTGACCATGTCGCTGCAGGTGACCTTAGGCTCCTCACCAAAGGAACACCGGGCTCTTCCCATTCTAAGCAGGATTGAGAGGACAGCTTTGCAGGAACAGGAGTTGTCTGAAGTTGTCACATGTCCTCACCCACTTCCCTGACTTCAATAGCACCATGAAAATGCAGGCAACTCTCTCTGTGTATATATGTGCTTCAATGTAAGCAAAAATGCAACATTTGATCTCTGTCTCAAGACAATGGATTGTTAACTGTACTACAACTTCGATGTCTTTGCGTGACTCTTTGAAATGCTAACTGTGGTTGTGGTCAAATTTCACCACAGTTTGAAGGCCTGCTTTAAGGAGATCCATCTAAGACTTATATAGGTAAGTCTATAGTGTTCTTATTCTCCATTACAGTCCTTAGGACAAAGTGCAAGTTAAGAGAGTTTTACCAAGGCTTCTAACTCCCCAGCTTTTCCCTGCCCCACAGCCTTTGTACTTGTCAGTTCCCTGCCTCAGGGCCTTTGCATTTGTCAATTCCTCTTTCTAGAATGTTCTTCTCTCACCTCAGAACATTCTCTTTAGAATGCTCTTTCCCTCAGTTCTTCCAATATTCTCAGAGAAACATTTCTTGACCAACTTATACAAAGTAACCCCCACTTCCCAGTTTCTTTCTATCCTATAATCTTGTTTACTTATCTTCTTAAATATATTTTTTTATTTACTTTAGAGAGAGGGACAAAGAGGGTGAGAGAGAATGGAACATTGATGTGAGAGAGAAACTGATTGGTTGCCTTCTGCAAGCCCCCTACTGGGATGGAGCCTGCAACCTGGGCATGGGCCCCTACTGAGAACGGAACCCATGATCTTTTAGTGCTTGGGAGATGCTCAACCAACTGAGCCGCACCAGCCAGAGCCCTAGTATCTTCTTTTTTTATTGCTTAAAGTATTACAAAGAGTATTACATATGTCTCCTTTTTTTCCCCCTTGACCTTCCCCCGGCCTCCCCTACCCCCCAGTGTCTTGTGTCCATTGGTTATGCTAATATGCATGCATACAAGTCCTTCGGTTGATCTCTTACTCCACCCCCCCGGCCCCCTTCCTCCCGCCCCCGCCCCCCACCACTCACTGCAACCCTTCCTGGCTAGTATCTTCTTTAATTCCTCATGGCACTCCTACAATCTGAAATCAGCTTGTTTATTTGTTAATTTTTTACTTCCCTGACTAGATTATTAGCCTCACAAAAGTGGAAGCCTTGTCTGTTTTTTACTCCAGTGTCTTGTACATATAAGGCACTCAATAAATATTAAATGAATAAATGATACTATCACAGTCTTTTAAGATTCTTAATGAATAGGAAAAAAAAAAAAACTTTCATGAATTCCAAGTAGGAAGAAGACAGAAAATAAAGCAGAAAATGGAAGAATTGTTAACTGACACATTAGTTTGAAATTAAAATGACTAGAAAAGTGAAAATATGAATGTTTAATTATAAAATGTGAGCAAAGGCAGTTTTCAACTTAGAGCAGTATTATGTCCTCCAGAAGCAGATGGAGTCTAAAACGCCAAGGATGGTTACTTCACATCCCGTCAAGACCTGTGCCCAGTTCCTTGCTGAAGGACAGCATGATTTTTCAACCCCTCCCAAGAGCCCTTCAATCAGAAACACTTCAAATCAAAGCACAAAAAAGTCAGGAAATCCTTGCCATGTACAGCATCTGGGCAGAAATAAGAACATCTGTTCTCAGCATGAACCCTATTAGCTTCATCATTGGCTTTCAACAACAACAAAAAAGTACAATTATGATACATGGGTGTAATTGGTGGCAAGGTAGCAACCCGTGCTCTGCAGCAGGCGGCATGCTCCAGGCAGACACGGCCTCTGTGGAGGAACATCCACATGCTGAGGGACAAGAGACATGCCAGCAGCAACAGCTCCAGCACCTGGGGTCAGACACAAGCTTCCAGAGGCGGGGGCCATTGGGGACTGGGAGAAAGAGACAAAAGAGGAAGAGTGGAGCAAGGAGCAGATAGGTGAGGAGGATGAGAAGAGAGAGGAGAGAGGGAGAGAGAGGGAGTGGGAGGCATGAAAGAGCAGCCATATAGACCTGAGCCACACAAAAGAGCATGGGGTGAGGGAGAGGCACACACAGAGGAAAAGGTCGCTCTGCCTGACAAATAAATGGAGCAGCAGTGTCCTACCACAGCAACACCACTTTCTAGATGTGTGACCTCAGGCAGGTTGCCTAACCACTTTGTGCCTTGGTTTCCTCAACACATGAGAGCTAAAAATCATGGCACCTCCTGCAGAGGGTCAATGTGAGGGTTAAGATAGTTAATGCATATAAAAAGCTCAGAGCAGCACTTGACTCTTGACTCAGTGTAGGCCCTCAGAAAATGTCAGCTGCCACTGGTATTATTATTACTACTATTATTATCACCATTATTTATAAGATGGTATTTATTCCTTACAGCATAATGAGCTAAGTACTGGTATTATTATCAAGTCAAGAAGCAAGAGTATGGAAATAAAGGGCTCAGCCTCAGCTCTCTGTCTCTAGAACCTGTGCTTCTTACCAACTATTTTGCAGGGCTCTAATGCTTCCCTAAGAATACCCCTGGAGCTTATTGCTGCTCAAGTGATAACAAGCCAGAAGCACTGCAAACTACAGCTATGGCTGGACTTGTTATGTGGAAGGTCAGGAGCAGACTCTTTTCTAGGTAGTGCAGATGGCACCAACTGCATCTAAGGAAACAGGATGGAAGTCAGACACGAGTTCAAATACTACACGAGTTCAAATCCTAGCTCCACACTCAAGAGCAGTGAGCATGCTGAGACGAATGACTTCATGGCTGAGCTCTCCACTGGAAACAGAGAATAAATCTATGACGAGGATTAAACAGGACCATGTAGAGACCTCACTGTATCTGGCACTCAGCACAAACAGTAGCTCTTTGCATCATTAAAAGACAATATGTGAACATTGAGAAGCACTGGGATGATGGGAAAGGAGACAGAAAGGTAAAAGTGGCAAGGAGAGAGGGAAGCATTTGGCAGATGGCAGACCTGGGAACAAGAACCAGAGAGGGCAGGGATGAGGATGGAGGCTGTGAGCAGTGGCAAAGGGAGAAACCAAGAATAGCTGGACTGCTTGGGACCCAGGAGCCCCTCATTCACCTCAGCACTTCAGCTCTGAGAATGTCTCTCAGAATCACAGTGATGATGTTCCTGATAGCCAAATGAATAACTCATTTCATTATGTGCAAAATAATCTATATAAAAGGTCCGAGAATTATATAGATTAAAATAGCTTTTAAAATGACTTCTTATCAAGTTGTCAACATTTTACAAAAGGCATATAAATGGGGGTATGTTGCTAATCTATAATAATAAAAGTGTAATATGCTAATTAGACTGGGCATCCTTCTGGATGTCCTTCCAGACGACCTTCCAGACAAAGCCAGGCCTGTGAGGGAAGCCCAGGTCCCAGGTGCCTGCCGGCAGCCGGAGGGAAACCTGGGTCCCGAGTGCCAGAGGGAAGCTGGTGCCTGCAGCTGGGGGAAGGAAAGCCTACTCTTGCATGAATTTCGTGCATTGGGCCTCTAGTATAAAAGTAAAAATAAACAGACTATGCAAAGGGTTCATACTCAATGGGCTCTAATAAAACTGAGGAGCTGATGTTTATATTTCTGTGAAGTCCCTTCTCTTGGAAGATGCCCTCCTGGCATATGAAAATCTGTTTAGTCTTGAGCAAGTTGCCTAACCTCTCTGAGCCTCAACATTTTCATGTGCAAAAGAAATACAATAGTAGAACCTTCCTCATAGATAATTGTAAAAATTAACAGAGATGATGCATATCAGCACAATGCCTACGACACAGAGAACTCAATCAATGTGAGCTAATGTTATTTCTATTTGCATCATTACTTGGCAATTGCAATAGACAAAGTGTGCAATATGGCTTAAGAGCCATACAAATCTGAAGTCTGGAAATTATCCAAGGAAAGTAGTCAAAATATTAACTCCTCCCTCTGCCTCTTGCTCTTTGATCAAGTCCTCTCAGCTCCATGTTATAAGAACCTCTCTCGTCCACTCTGTCCCTTCCTTGCTTGTTTTCTCCTTCTCTCACAGGATCCACCTCAGCCAACTGGAAGGCTTTCCTCTGAGTTTCTTGCTGCTAATCCCCTTAATCTGTTCTTCATACAGAAGCTTCACAGTCCATCTTTGAAGTCTTAGCTTGTATTAAAATTTGATTCATACACATTTTTTCAGTCTACTACATAATATAACCACATTTGCTTTCATGAAAGAAAATTATTTAGCCCAGTCAGTGTTGCTCAGTGGTTGAGCATTGACCTATGAACCAGGAAGTCATGGTTTGATTCCCCATCAGGGCATATGCCAGGGTTGTAGACTCTATCCTTGATAGGGGGTGTGCAGAAGGCAGTGGATAAACGATTCGCTCTCATCATTGATGTTTTTATTTCTATCTCCCTTTACCTTCCTCTCTGAAATAAATAAAAAATACATTTAAAAAAACAGAAAATTATGTAAATGACTTACCATTGGTTAAATTGACACTCCTGAAAATTTCCGAAGCTTCTCCAGCTGCCTCGTTACTAGGGGCTCAGCAAATGGCTGCAGACTTGAACCACAAATGTAAAGAAAATGGGTAAGCAAAAACACTAGGAATTAGTATGCAAATGTGACAATAATTGGCAAATTAGACAAGTGGAATTATGGCTGTATAGTTTGCTCAGTTTCCCAAGTATAAGTACAAATGTTTTCTCTGATTGTGATCACTGAAAATGTATTGTTAAGATAGGAAGGGTGTTGAAGTATTGCCCAGACACCACACAGCAGTGTGTGCTGTGGTAGTGGCTTGTGAGTGCGGTTTGCAGAGCCCGTGGCTATTCCTGGTCACTGTTTCTCCACCAGGAAAGAACAGGTGCCCAGAGTCTGACAGATCGTGTGCCAGCCAAGTGTACAACATTAAAGAACAATGACTCCTGAAGTCAGGAGAAGAGACAGCTGTGCCAGTCTCCGCATACAGCAACAGCCACAGCGACACCTCCAGCCTGAGCCAAAGGGAGGAAATGTGGGCTTCGGCTCCCCTGCTTTACATGCCTCAGGACTGGGGGTCTCCTTGGTTTTCTCCTCAGTTATACAAAAGGAAGTCCACTACTACCTACTGCCTACTTACTCAAAGCAGCGGCCTGGCTCATTCATGATCCTCCAGCAGCTTTAAAGCACAGAATGCATTTCCCAGGGCTTGCTGCCAAGAAGCTGATTTGTCCTGTGTCCCTTCTTGCCCGTAGTGAGGAAAGAGAGCATCAGGTGTGTGGGGTCCAATGTTGCAAGCTGTGATTTATTTGCTCTTAGCAACCATGGCTTCGGCTCAGTGATATCTGCGAGGCAAACATTCTCATCAAACATGTTTTTTATTCAACTGTGTGCCCTCGGGGTGCTGCAGGCTTGTTCGCCGCCTGCTGAAGACTGACAGCTCACACTGCACCCTCAACCCACAAGAGGCCTCTGGTCAGCTATTCACAGCCTGCTCTGTGTCTGGCTTTTGTAGCTCCTCATCACCAGGCAAAGGCATCTCACAAACCTCTTCATCATCACTCTCCTTCTCAGGGCCCCACTGACTAAAGGAAGATGCTTTTCCTTTTTTTGAAAGCACTGTTTTCCTCTCTTACCTGTTTTGTTTCCTGTTTGCAGTTTAAGAGCCAGCAAGGCAGATGGATGCAAGAAGCCACCTAACAGAGCAAGAAAACCCATCCCAGGCCCTCACGTAATGGGGCCTGTGGAGGGGCCAACCCCATGAAGATGACTGTGAACACTTGGGCCTCAGCACAAGAAGCTGGCAACTGGAAGCTGGCAGTGCTCAGTTCATGCAGTGAAGCCCAGGCCCCAGCTATTAATGTCAATGAAAATGAAAAGCCAAGGATCTTCCTGAGTTCTGTTAGACCCTTTTCAGGATCCAGGGCCCTAAGTCTCTTTTTCAGGTTTCTAAAATAAATAAATAAATAAATAAATAAATAAATAAATAAATAAATAACAAGCCATTAAAAACATAATAAAATAGAAAGATGATTTAGAGGGCAGGTGTTGAAGTTACATGGATAGACATGAATTGATATACCAAGTCTTGCATTAACTAGCTGAGGAGTCCTGAACAACTAACCTCATCTCTCTGAGCTTTAGTTTTCTCATCTGCAAAAAAAAAAAGAGGCTAATTGTGCAAATTTCACAGTGATAGTAAGGATTAAATGAGAGCTCATGCAAACATATAGCCTAATACCGGATACTTAATATGTGCTTAATGAATATTAAGTGTCATGAGTATTTGTGCCATTGTTTCAAAATTATTAGTCAAGAAATGCACAAGGATGGGACATATTTCAGATCATTTTTGCCTCCCAGCTTTTGGCTTATGTAATTACTTCCATAAAAAGAGCCCATATCCCTTCCCCATCTTCCCTCCCCCACTCCCAACCCCTGTGTCTATTTTCACCCATGAGTCCTGTAGCTCCCTATACTGATCCTTTGGACATGTATGCTTTTGTCCTTTGCTCTTCCCAAGACAGTTCCTCAAAGGCATGGACTATCCTTTCCCTAGCTCAGTAGCCTTTCTAGTGTCTGAGATGCTGCTTTTCACATACTAGGTCCTCAACACTGCTTGCTGAGTGGAATTCTTACCTTAACTCTGGCAACATGAAAAATGAATTATTGATTTCATGGGCTGAGATCTTTGAAGATTTTCAAAGTCTCAGAATCACTATCCAGTCAGAAAAGTTCAAAGAATGAATTCATCAACTGGCTTATTCTGCTCTCAAAAGTCATTTACACTTCAAGTGAGGAGAGGCCAGGGGAATGCTGTTCACTGGGGAGCTTTTGCCTCTTCACAGACTGTCTGTTACTGGGGGAAAGAAACATCCCTGGTCTGTACTTTAGAACATATGAACACTGAGCAAAAAAACTGCCCTTTAGTGCCCTCGATTCGTGCTCTGTACAGCAAGGGACTATGTGTCATTGCTGGTCTGCACCACTTGGTCTGGTGTGGGGAAGCTTAGGGACCCATTCTAGGGCCTCACTCTCTTTTCTGCACTAAGAGGTTCAGGATACTTGTCTACCCAGGGGCCGGAACCTACAAAGCTTAAGTTGCCATCTCCTGGGAGGTTTCACTCACTATGTTCGCTTCCTCCTTCCAGATTCTCTTCTTTCCTAATGTAACTAGTTATGATTTACTCTTGGGTTTTTGGGGTGGATTTGATGCTACCTGGATGTTAAGTAATGTCATTAATATCAATTAATTATGATGCAAAGTCCTAACACCTGCACACACATGCACACACACACACACAAATAAGAAAATTTTGCACGCAGTACATTAATTGAGAAAGCCACATTATATACAGATTTTTTGAAAGAACCTTTTATTACACTGACTTAAAATGTTATAGCCTGTTCTGGGCTTCCACATAAAACCCACATGGTAAGGCTATTGTGCTAAACCAGCCAGAAGATAGGGAGATAAAGAGTGTTGTGGATCAGACAGAGCCCATGAGGTAAAAATGGAAAACTTCAGAGTGCTCTGATGGCAATGGTGACAGGCAGCTCATTGTAGACAGAGAAACTATCAGTCTTCTGTCGCTAAATATGGAGGATTTATTCCCCTCCAGGCCATATAAAACTAATTCCTTACAAATTTTTCTGAGATTCACCTAAAAAAAACATCAAGTTTGTGAACAATAAAATGGCAATAAATATATATTTATCAACAATTGAATCTAAAAATAAACAAACAAGGAATCTAATGAACAAAATAAACTAATGAATAAAATAGAACCAGAGGCATGGAAACGTGGAACAGACCGATGAACCTCAGAGGGGAGGGGGAGGGGGGCTGAGGAGAGTTAACCAAAGATCTTACATGCATATACGTATACCAGGTGTACCAGTTAATAATGAGGATTTTGTAATCAAAGAAAACACAATAATTTCAAAAGAAACATCAAAAGTGCTTTATTCAAAGTAATGTCCATCCCTAGCTACACATTTCCCCCATCTTTCAGGTAATTTGTGGATACCATCCTAATAGAACTTTTCTTGTTTTGAGGCAAACCATTCAGAGACCCAGTTTTCCACTTCATATGTTTTGAAGTGCTGCTCTGAACGGGCATGTGCCATTGATCAGAACAAGTGGTAATCTGAAGGAGCAAGGTCTGGTGAATATGGTGGGTGAATTAATACTTTCCAGGCAAGAACTTTTAAAGTGTCTTTAACTGGTTTTGAATTGTGTGATGGTGCTTTTTCACAAAGCAAAATTACTTTGCCGTGTCTTCTGGCCCATTCTGGTCGTTTCGTGATCCAAATTGATTATTTGTTGTCGGTAGTGACCAGTATTAACAGCTTCACCTGGTTTTAGAAGCTCATAATACACCACACCTTCCTGATCCCACCATGCGCAGATCATTGTCTTCTTTCCAAAGTGATTTGGCCTTGCAGTCGATGATGGTTGACCTGGATCAACCCACGATTTTGTGTGTTTGGGATTCTCAAAATAAATCCACTTTTCATCGCCAGTCACAATTCAATGCAAAAAAGACTTTCTTTTGTGCCGTTGAAGCAACATTTTACTGATGACTTTTCGGTTTTCCATTTGTCTTTCATTCAGTTGATGTGGCACCCATTTTCCTTCCTTTAAAATCTTTCCCATTGCTTGTAAATGATTGGGAATTGTTTGCTGAGCAACGTGTAATCTTTCTGCAAGTTGTTTTTGAGTTTGACACCCATCTTCATCCAATAATGCTGTAACTGTTGGTCTTCAAACTCTTTCAGTTGACCTGGACATTCTTTGTCTTTCACATTGAAATTATCACTTTTAAAGCGTTTGAACCAGCGCTCACAAGCATCTGGAGATGGAGCATGTTCACCATAAGCTTCCCGAAGTATACGATAACTTTCAGCAGCACTTTTCTTCAAAATAAAGTAATGAATTAAAACTTCCCACAAATGCTCTCTTTTTTTGGCACAAAATTCGACATTTTTAAGCATAAAAATATCTATGATGTTAACACCTTCAGCAAATTTGACATATGAAGTTTTTAAGCTTTCTGTCAATACAACAAAATAGCATACATATCAAATCGCATATATATCAACATATGTGTAACTCCATCTATTGAAAAAAATCACATTATTAATATATACCTGGTACATTACCTGTGGACACAGACAATAGGGTGGTGAAGGCCTGGGTAGGGGCTGGAACTGGGTAGAGGGAGGGAATGGGGGAGGAAAAAGGGGACATCTGTAATACTCTCAACAAATTTTTATAAAAGCATCAAGTGGCACCTCCAAAATGAATTCTTGCAGAAGTTATAAGCAAACTAGAAGCTAGCCTCAGAGCTTCTCAAAAATAAGTGCAAAGCCAAGAGCTGGGGACTTAAACAGCTGTGGATCAGACCCTGGAGCTGAAAATGAACAACCTGCCCCTAAAGCTCTATACTGGGAGGGACCCAAGTTCCCAGAAAGGGCAGTGCTACCCAGCCAAACAGCCCAGGAAGTTTGCTCTCAATTATCCACCCCACATGTAATTTCAGGAAAACTTATTCTGTAAATTGCAGATTTTTTGACACTTAATTCAGGAAAAATGAGTTGTCCAAAAGTGATTTCATGCCCAAATAAACCTGTCATCTTATCCTTAGCCTTTTCTTCCCCTTCTTTCAAAGAAATAAAAAGGATACAGACATTTCTGAAGAGAAAATAAACTCCCCAAAAAGAAAGATTTAAGTTTTTAAGTTTCCTTAATGCTGAAACTAAGAAGAGGTTCTCAAGTTGGCAAAACACTTCCCTCCCACATGCCTATTAAATCACCACCAGATCCAAAAGCTCTGACTCAGAGAATGTGTAAGCCCAAGCTTTGTCCCATAAACATAGTGTTTCCAAGACCCATGTTCTAGATTCCTTGCAGTGCAGTGCAACTCAGGGTCGGGGCAAATAAGGTAAGGAGACCATTCCAGTTCAAATTCTGAAGCTGTTGTGTTTTTTGTTTGTTTGTTTGTTTGTTTTCTATTGAAGTATAAGTAGAAGCCAAAAGGACTGTTCTTACTATTGTCTCAAACTAAACTGCTGACAACTAAGAAGTATGAACACTTGGCAGGAGGTAGGGGGGTAAGAGATCAACTAAAGGACTTGTATGCATGCATATAAGCATAACAAATGGACATAAGACACTGGGGGATAGGGGAGGCTGGGGGACTATCTAGGGCGGGGGGATAAAATGGACACATATGTAATACCCTTTGTAATACTTTAAGCAATAAAAAAAAAAAATAAAAATAAAAAAAAAAATAATAATAAAAAAAAAAAAAAAAAAAAAAAAAAAAAAAAAAAAAAAACAATAAGCAAACTGTATAATATACTTTTGTGTTGCTTTTATATAGCTTTTCTTTTACTACCTTGTGATATTCCAGAAAGCTATGGGCACTTTGTCCATGCCCCCTTCCAGGACTTCAGGGGCCACCGTGGTGTCCCTCAGGAAAGCCTTCTGAGACTGGGATATCCCAAGGGAAACAGAGGCTCTCAACATAGGGAGCATTGACAGGCCATGGAGCTTGCCCAGGAACAGGTGTCCTCCTTCCTCTGGGATAAGTCAACTGCTAACCTGCCCACTACAGGAACTGTAATTGGAACAAATATCAAGACTGTCATGAGAGTCAAGGATGACTCTGTGAATGGAGAGGCACTAAATAGATTTGAGAAGGGTTGTCTCCCTTCTTCTCTTTAATCCCAACTTTTCTCCCAATGTTTAGGATTAACATTGTTTGCTTCCACATGTGTTCACTAATTCACTCAACACCACATCCTCCTTCCACAATTCCCTGGTCTGTTTTCCCCATGACCCAGAGGTTTCCCATTCCTCTTCTTCTATCAAAATCCCCCAGCTGTGTGTACCATTTCCTTTGGGCTCTGTTATCACACACTGGACGCCAAGTTATCTAATAAAGTAACTTCTGCTAATGTGCTAAGTCTCCCAGAAATTTATCAGTTTCTAGAGAAGATGTGTTAACCCAAGAAGTGATTTTAAGTATGAAAGATCAGGGTTTGGTATTTTGAGAGGACATGAATTGTTTAGAGGTAAAGGAGGAGTTAATCAGCTTATGTGTCAGAGAAAGGTAGGGGTAGAGTTAGCTTCAAGCACAGGTGAAGAGAAACTCTGCCAGGACCTCACTGACTCTCATCACAGCTGTTGCCTATGCATGAGCCTAGTTTTTATCAGCTTCTCTACTTGGTAAGGGCCCCTAGTAGGTCTAGGACAGTGGTAGGCAAACTCATTAGTCAACAGAGCCAAATATCAACAGTACAACGATTGAAATTTCTTTTGAGAGCCAAATGTTTTAAACTTAAACTATTAACTTAATTAGGGTACTCCAAAGGCTTAGGAAGAGCCACACTCAAGGGGCCAAAAAGCCACATGTGGCTCGTGAGCCACAGTTTGCCGACCACGGGTCTAGGGTCATGTTTCCTTATAGCTCCTATTAAAAGAAATAGCTTATTTCTTAGAGTCTCAGGGAAAACTCTAATTGACTCAATTTAAATCACATGCTCATATCGGGGCCAATTACTGTGGCTAGGAGATTTGGCCAGTGTTTTCATTTTCTAGTGCCATACTGAATAGCTTTAAACAGTACACAAATATTATCTTATAGTTCTAGAGGTCTCACCAGACAAAAGTCGAGGCATTAGAAGCATATATTCCTTTCTGTAGGTTCTAGGGAGGAATCCATTTCCTTGCTCATTCAGTTTGTTAACAGAATTTATTTCTTATGCTTACAAGACTGAGATCCCTGGTTCCTATTTCCTTCCTTATCTGCAGGCAATCCCAAGCTTCTAGAGGCCACCCACATTCCTTGGCTCATGGACCTTCTTCCATCTCCAAATCCAGCAATGGCGGGTCAAGTCCTCATGTTTCAGATCTCTCCTGTTTCTTTTCGTTGACATATTCTCCAATACCTCTTCTTTCCTTTTCTACTTTTAAGGCCCCATGTGATTTTACAGGCCCACTTAGATAATTCAGGATAATCTTCCCATTCTAAAATTCACAACCCTCATTCCATCTACAGTGTCCCTTTTGCCATGTAATAGCATACTAATATATAATTGGCAACAAATATGTAAAACATATCCATAGGTTCTAAGGATAGAGCATCAATATGTTTGGGGCAGGGGAGTGGAGGGGGCATTATTCTATTATCACAACAAAATTTTGGTTGTATATTAATCTGTGTAGCCAGGGCATGAGCTGGTATGATTGACAGCTCCAAAATATCATGTGGAAGGAGAGGGAAGAATAAATTCCCTAGTGAAGGACAGAATGCTGTTAACAGGGAGTCAAAGAGAAAAAATAAGGCAGAATGGGCCTTATTAAGCATTTAAGTTACTACTCAGAGGTGTTGGTGGGATTTTTCAGCAGAGATTTTAATATTCCTGATGGCAAGTGTCTAAAACATTTTTTAATGATTAATGAGAGTGGAGGCAAATCAGAGACAGAGACAACAGAGGAAACAGAAATTACTCATAGGAATTTGGCCCAAATACCATGCTCACATAGAGCAACAAAGGACAGCAAAGAAGAAGAGGGGACTAGAAGACTCATGTCCTTGAGTTCACCAGGGGCTCAACCAGAGGAGGTTTAGCTAGCAGGCTCAATATAGCAACCGTGTACAAGATTCTGGAGTGTTAGTTGGAACATATTGGTTATGATTCAAACTCTTGTACCCATTCATACAACCTTGGGTAGGTCTGATCTTGGGCCAGATTCATCTCCAGAGAAAGAAGAGAGTAAGAGTATCAAGGATATCAATGAAGTGACTGCACAAGCCCCCATCCCATACTTATACCTGACATTCAGAACCAACTGTGGCAGGATAGTGAGAAGCTAGAAAAAAATCTTGGGCAAGTGGAATGGTAGAACTGAGACAAGAAAATTAAACAAGGCCAAACAGTTTGGGCAGCTTGCAGTCAGCCTGTGAATCGCAAGACCTTATCTTCCCTAACCAAGGACACTTGGGAGCAAATGGTTTATACCTTTCCTCCCTCACCAGAGAATATATAACTTAAGTCACTCTGGCCTGGGAAAATAGAGAGCAAAGACCCAATAAGTGCCAGCTGAGGCAGCTAAACTGAAGGACAGATGAAGTGTAGGGACAAATAACAAGAACCCCAAAAGCATTTGGATGGTATCAGTTGAGGAGGGGAAGGGGGGAGGGGAAGGGAAGGTTATGTCACCTACTGAACAAAAAAGTCAGTAGTCTTAGAACTTGCAAAATAAAAATCTCCATATGTTCTCCCAAATTTTGGGAAAAGCCACAACAAGGTAAAAGGGGGGTTTTGAAAGCTAGTCTATTCTGCAAGCAAATCTTAAAACCTATAAGGGGGAAAGTATAAAATCCTTGAATCCCTAACAGGCACTGTGCTCAGATGAGCTGACTGGCCTGCTTGTGCTTTATGCCAAGTACATTCTAATACATTCATTTGCTTTGCTTCCATAATAAATTTGCTTGCTTTTTTTCTACACTGCTTTCTGTCACTCATCTGAATTCCTTCTCCACAGTATGACAAAAGCCGAGGAGGGGAGACTAAAGCAGCTTTCCAGTAATACAACCACAATACTATCCTACAGAGCCCTGATCATTTTTAACAGTAGCTATTAATTGATCCAAGTTGCAGCATATATTAAAACCCCTTGGAAAATTGGACAGGTACATGCAAAAAAATGAAACTAGACCACAAACTTATAACATATACAAGAATAAACTCAATAGGAACAAAAGACTTAAATGTAATTCATGAAACCATAAAAATCTTAGAAGAAGCCATGGGCAGCAAAATCTCAGACATCTCTCATTAGCAATATGTTTACCAATACATCTCTTAAGACAAAGAAAACTAAGGAGAAAATAAACAAATGAGACTACATCAAAGTAGAAAGCTTCTGCACAGCAAAAGAAACCATCAACAAAATGAAAAGAGAGCCCACTGCATGGTAGAACATATTTGGAAATAGTACATCCAATAAGGGGTTAATTTCCAAAATATATAAGGAACTCATACAACTTAACAAAAGGAAGACAAAAATAATCCAATTTAAAAATTGAGCAAAGGACCTAAATACTAGTAGACACTTCTCCAAAGTGGATGTACAGATGGCCAAGAGACATATAAAAAAATGCTCAAATTCATTTACCATCAGAAAGATGCAAATTAAAACAATGAAATATCACCTCACATGTGTCAGAATGGCTATCATCAACAAATCAACAAATGAAAAGTACTGGTGAGAATGTAGAGAAAATGGAATCCTAGTATACTGCTAGTGGAATGCAGATTGGTGCAGCCACTGTGGAAAACAGTATGGAGTTTCCTCAAAAAATTAAAAATGGAACTGCCATTTGACCCATTGATCCCACTTCTAGGAATATATCCTAAGAAACCAGAAACACCAATCAGAAAGAATATATGCACCCCTATGTTCATAGCAGTGCTATTTACAATAGTTAAGATTTGGAAACAGCCCAAGTGCCCATTAGCAGATTAGGGTATAAAAAAGCTGTGGTACATTTACACAATAGAATACCATGCAACTATAAAAAAGAAAGAATTCTTACTATTTGCAATAGAATGGATCGACCTGGAGAGTCTTGTGCTAGGCAAAATAAGCCAGTCAGAGAAAGATAAGTATCACATGATCTCACTCATATGTGGAATCTAATGAACAAAATAAACTTATGAAGAAAATAGGTCCAGAGACATAGTATCATGGAACAGACTGACAAGTTTCAGAAGGAAGGTGGCTGGCAGGGCGGTGGGGGAGAGAAGGTGGGTAAGGAGTGATTAACTGGGGAACTTATATGCATATATGGACACAGACAGTAGAGTGGTGAGGGCTTGGGAGGGGCAGGTGTGAGGTGGAGGAGGTCAATGGGAGGAAAAAGCAAACAAACAAAGGGGACATCTGCAATACTTTCAACAATAAATTTTTTTAAAATGTATGATGGAAACAATGGGGGGAAAACTCTTGGTTATTCTATAGCTGTTTTCCAGCTTTGACACTTAATATTCTGAAGTTCTAATAGAGAGCAGCTGCTTAAGACCAAAGAAGACCTAGTGCGCACATATGCTCATAGAGTTGACTGCATCTTGAAAAGCTGGCTCCATTTTAAAACTAATCCTCCTGAACTATTGACTCCCTTCCCTTTTGTCCAGGTGGACTCCGGAATGTGTACAGAGGCTCCATCCAGGCCAATCAAGAACTACTGTTAATACCTTCTCCCCATTTATCCCTTCCTCTTGGGCAAGGCACCTCAGTATTATCTATGTTTTAACTCACTCTAGTTCCATAGCCCCCAGTATCTGGTACTTTTGTTCAGGTCCATCAGTCCTGCATTCCTTTCTGCCTATGGTCCATTTCTTATGGGGATATAAAACAGGTGGTTGAATGGTGCAGGGACCCTTTCAGTCCTGCTGCTGCCCAGAACTGTATTTCTATTATTTCTATTATTTCTATTAGTTCTCTTTTAAAGCAGGCAAGTTGGACTTGCCTGCTTCTTCTTTGGCCTTTGAACAACTTTGAATTTGGGGGCCGCTTAGCATACATGGTCTTTTCAAGAAACATCTACACTTCCCATTTCAAACTCCTAAGGGTGGATGACAACAAAACTACCTGATGGGAAAGGCATTTAGAACTGGAACAACCTTCAAGACTTAATCCCAGAGCTTCTCACCAGAAGTCATGAAATGTCACCTGGTACTTCACACAAGCTTAACTATTATCCTTGATGTATAGACAATTGCTTTGATATGACATGGATAAGCAATCAGGTTTGAGGCAGTAAGAAATGATGTAGATAAATTGGGAAATGTTGCAGGTCAGTTCACTGTAAACTCTGAAATAGAGATTAGCAAACAGGAAATTTATTTGAGGGTGTTCTTTGGGTTAATAACTGCAGAGGAAGGGGAGGAAGTAGGATTGGCTGGAGGGTAAAACTGGACTGTGGACTTGGTGAAGAACTTAGCATGGGGAGCTCTGAAGCTGAGCTGATCTTTCTTTCAGAGATATCCCCAGTTGGGACAAAGAGGTCAGATCTTTATCTGCCTGCATTGACCAGTCATTTGATGGAGGTGGGCCTCAAGAAGTAGGCAGTTTTTTAAAACAGCCTGTCTTCAAAGAGGGCAGTTCCCAGAGTAAGCTGATGGTAGAAGGATGTCAGCCAGCACCAGACCCAGAAGCTGAAGGAATAATTCCTCAATCCTGCAGGAAGAGCTGGGTGGAGCCACATACATAGGAAAAGAAACAAATGAGCCCTCCTGTCTGGGTTATCTCTTTAAGTGACCAGCAGTGCCACTGATACTCCTTTTTACAGTTTGTTGAAACTACAATGCTATACTCTGAGTCTTGTACAATCTGTAGCTTCTTCAGGTGTTGACCCATGGCCAATTTTTTGGTGGTACTCAGCAAAAGAAATTACCAACAGTGGAAGACATAGCTGATTAGGGCAGGTTCATTCTGGTAGATAAATGTCATGGGTTATATGATATTAATTTTATACCAAAAGTGTAGGTGGAAAAATCCATATAATGTCTGTTATGTAGTATATTGGTTTACTAGGGCTGCCATAAAAAAACACCCCAGATTGGGTGACATACACAACAGACATTTACTTTCTCACAGATCTGGATGCTGGTAGTCCAAGACTAAGGTGTTGGCAGGTTCGGTTTCTCCTGAGGTCTCTCTCCTTGACTTACAGATAGCCTCCTCCTCAGTGTCCTCACATGACTTTTCTCTGTGCACACACATTCCTTGTGTCTTCTTCTTCTTATAAGGACACCACACCAGTTCTATTATATTAAGATCCTAGACTTATGACCTCATCTAATCTTAATTACTTCTTTAAAGGCCTCATCTACAAATACAGCCACATTGGAGGGTGAGGGGTGAGTTTGGAGTAAAGCACAATTCAGTCCATGAAGACAGTGTAGAAAAATCCTTTTAATACAAACATAAGTCTACAGCTGAATGAATGCTAGATTGTAAATTTTATAAATGGAGGCCATTCAAAAATATATTTAAAAAATTTTTGTCTCCCTTTATTTCACCTAATTGTACAGATTTTATTGTGTAGATTAGAACTTAGAAAACATAGAGAAGTATGAAGAAAAATAAAAATCACTCATAGTCTTATCTTCTATTTAAAAAGATAAACAATATCAACATTTGATGTCATTCTTTCAGTCTTGTTTTTCTTTACTACATCCAAATTTCTTTCATGGATTGATTATACTATATGTACATTTTGTATCTACTTTTTTAAACCTGGTATTATCATTGCTCCATTTTAAAAGGAAGACAACCTGTTCACAATTTAATTGTCTGATACTTAATTTTGTGAACTACTGAATCAAATATTTGCATGTAGCCTGGCCAGTGTGACTCAGTGGGTGAGTAGCAACCTATGAACCAGGAGGTCATGGTCAGGGCATATGCCCAGGTTGTGGGCTCAATCCCCAGTGTGCGGTGTGAAGGAGGCAGCCAATCAATGATTCTCTCTCATCATTGATGTTTCTATCTCTCTCTCTCCCTCTCTCTTCCTCTCTGAAATCAATAAAATTATATTTTAAAAAATATATTTTCCTGAATGTCTGGCTCCCCAATTTTTTTTCATACCAGTTTCTTTCTTCTATCTTGCTATCCAAATTTTACACATCCTTTGAAGCCCATTTCAAGCCCTATTTCCTCAAGTAAAGGCTTCCCCAGCATTTATGGAGCATGGTAACCTAGTCTTCCTTTGGATTTACATAATGTGTGTTCTATATTGTTTGCTTGATCCCATCTTTCCTGTGATATATCTTGAACCACTATCATACTGTATTTTATTTTAAGTCTTTATTTCCCAAATGATTGTACAAAGCTTGCATCTTATAGTCCTCATTATGCTGTGGACAGTTGCTCCTTATTAATTGATTAGTTTGCTGTTTTCTGAAAACTAAGAGTTAATCTCTAGTTATCTGTGGAAATCACCTTGTCCCTTACCCCATCTTCAAGGGTACTGGTTTGTGACATTTCTGCAGCAGGACTAAATTGGATGCATTGTGTTTCTTTGTGTTATCCAGATTCCCAGCTCTGTGTGCCTTGACAGTATGAGGATTCTATTATGTTATATCTTACTAGAGGCCCTATGCATGAAATTCATGCAAGAGTAGGCCCTCACAGCCCATGCTGCCTCGGCCCTTGCAGCCCTGGCTTTGTCCGGAAGGTCGTCTGGAAGGTCATCCAGAAGGACGTCCAGATGGTCATTCCGCTGTTCAGCCGTTTGGTTGATTTGCATATTATACTTTTATTATTATAGATTGTATCTGTATAATGGCTTAATTACTGTCTATGGACCTCTAACTGAGAAGTAGGAAGAAAGTAAATTCTATAAATAAAATGTGCTATCTATCAGTGGCACTAATATGTTGTCAGATTTAGTTGTGTCTACATTGCATAGGTTCACATTAAAATTCAAAGTGTTGCCAAATATATGGTATAGTTAAAGAATATATATTAAATTTCTTTAGAATATAAATTAAGCTTCAGTCAAAGCATGTTCCATACAGAGGAACTCTGAAGTTCTGATGTGGCCTATACTGTACAGCAATCCATTGCAACAGATTCTCTCTATATACAGTACAAGACTGCACTGGCCAATGCCTTCAGGTATCTGGAAGAAGATATTCTTCTTTATGCCTATCTGACCAAGCAAAATGTTAGATTTTTATTACTAAACCAAATTTATCAGCATTTAAGACATCTACAAAATTGTATCTGGTGCATTAGTATGCACATGATATATTGCAGTAAATGGCTAATAGGCCAACCCCAAATGACTTTCAACATTTAGAGGAAAGAAGAAAGAAAGAAGGGAGAGGAAGGAAGGAGCCCCTATATAGGATGTCCCCCAAAAATGTGTATACACTTTAACAGTTGATAACACTTAATTTTCACTCCTTTTTAAGTTTAACTGATTTGAAATAATGGTTGAAGCCAGACTAAGCTTTGAATGAAGAAAATTTATCCTAAAATGCCACTAGACTTTTTTTTTTAATAGGGATTCATAAAAGATAAAATTTACACTACAAAACTGGCAACAATGGACGAATTGAGGGCACACAAATAGAGAATGAAATAATTATTGATGTTTGTGATTCCATTGCTTCCAGTTATCAGCAGTGTCTGGACCAGAATGGTCATCAGTTTGAAAACAGGTATTGACAAAATAATTATTCATTTCTGTAGTTTCTTTTAAGTTTTGAAAATTAGTTGTATGTTAATAAACACTGACTTTATAATAATTCAAAGTCCATATACATTTTTGGGACACCCTGTATATCTGCATATATTCATAATGTCAGAGAAATCTGCCCTTTTATTAGCTTTTTTATTTGAAGCTTTATTAAATTTAAATTTCAGGTTAAATTAATATCCATAATAACAAGTACAGGGACACATTATTCACTTTAAGAAAAATGGCTTTTATATTTGATCAAACCATTTTGATGCATCAAATAATTTGCTTCAAAAGTTACCCTTTAGCCCTGGTCAACGTGATTCAGTAGTTAGAGCATTAGCTCCTGCACTGAAGGATCGAGATCAATGTGTCTCTTTCACATAGATGTTTCTCTCTCTCTCCTTTCCTCCCTGCTTTCCACTGTCTCTAAAAAAATCAATGAAAAAAATATCCTCAGGTGAGGATTAACAAAAAAATAAACAAACAAAAATAGTTATCCTTTATTGCAAGTCACCATGGAATGCCATTTCTGGACACCCAACATGAATAGGAATGTTAAAATAATTGCTCTGTTTATTCATGGAAATAAAAAAGAGTCACTTCACTTATCTACATCTGTCAACTGAGAACCAAGTGTGCTCAGGTTTGTCCCATCAGTCTCCTCACTCTTTCATTTCCTGTTCCAGGTACAGACACCTACTAGACATTCTAGTGTTTTCATGGGACAAGCCTTCAAAAGATTGAAGAGAACAATCAGAGGCGTAGTAAGAAATTGCAGGACCGGTGCTTCCTTTCCCTAAACAAGAGCTGGAACAAAACTGAACACATGAGAAAACAGGCCTGTGATCTTGTCAGGAAGGGATGAGCAAGGCACTCTCGTTGGGTGCAAAATTTAAGGGGTGAGGAACCAAATTCAGCAATTGAGATAAGTGCTATTGTTAGCTGTGTGGTTTATTTTATTTTTTAAAAATATATTTTTTGAATTTTTACAGAGAGGAAGGGAGATGGATAGAGAGTTAGATACATTGATGAGAGAGAAACATTGATCAGCTGCCTCCTGCACACTCCCTACTGGGGATGTGCCCGTAACCAAGGTACATGCCCTTGACTGGAATCGAACCTGGGACCCTTGAGTTCAAAGGCTGATGCTCTATCCACTGAGCCAAACCAGTTAGGGCTAGCTGTGTGTTTTAAAGATCGAAATGAATGCAAAAAAAAAAATGCATGATAGCCCTGACCAGTTTGGCTCAGTGGATAGAGCGTCGGCCTGCGGACTGAGGAGTCCCAGGTTTGGTTCCGGTCAAGGGCATGTGCCTTGGTTGCGGGCACATCCCCAGTAGGGGGTGTGCAGAAGGCAGCTGATCGATGTTTCTCTCTCATGGATGTTTCTAACTCTCTATTCCTCTCTGTAGAAAATCAATAAAATATATATATTTTAAAAAAATGCATGATAAGCAAAATATCAAACATTTAATAAAGATAGATCAGACTTGCATTTATACAACTCTTCCTCATTCCCCTCATTCTAAACCCTGCCCTGGCTCTCCTAGTCTATCTTAATCTAAAGATGCTCCTTCAGTAAAACATAAACTCTCAAAGGTCATCTTGCATTGCTCCTGCGGTCTGTTGCCTGAGGACATAAGCCCATGTCGGCACCCTTGGCTCTACACTTGAGGGAAATGCTTTGATACCATCTCCAGCCCTAATGGTGGGGAAAGGCAGTGGAAACAGACAGAAAAACCTCAGGGAGAGATAGGAGGAGACAAGGGAATTGATAGATCCAAAGACCTAAGCACAGAATCTGAAACTTGATCTGAAGAGCAGAGTGAGTTGGTAATGAATTAGGACTCCAGAAGCAGGAACATGCACAGTGGAGAAGTTTAAATCTCATATTGGGCTCATAATATCTGAAGTTATCTAGATATTTGGGATTTACTAAACTCCCATGTTGTAGACAATATGATTGACAAATCTATCTTAGGGAAAAGTAGTAATAGAAGAAAAGAGAAAAACATAAGGAAAAACTAGTACAGGTGGAATAGAGGTGTGACCGAAGGTATCTTCTACCACTAACAACAATAATTTGGAAATTATGTAAATCACATGTTCTTTGGCCTTAAACCATTAAATTAGTACACAATAGGTCAATATCAATAATATTCAAAGTCAATCATTAAGTGAAAAAGTATATCTCAGGAAAGCAAGATTTGATTGCAACTCTAAGATATATATATTTAAGTTTATGAGAGACAAAGACCAAACTCTTTTGACCCTCTGAGATATTTTTGGGCAAGGCCTGACATTTGGACTTCTGTGTTCTTCTCTACATTATCCAATTTTAGGTAGATCCTGAGTAAGTCAGTTTAACCAGAATTCCCCCCCGCCCCTCAATATCTAATCACCCTCAATATCTGATCACCCTTAATATCTGATCAGGTTCTTCATCATCCACCATCTCCCAGGTCATGTCTGATCACCCTGGCCTGCTTTCAGCAAGCATCCTGTTGGGTCAGTTTAGCCAGAATCTTCCTTTACCGCCAATGTTTCCTTAGTAATTTTCCATCCACCAACACCCACCATGCTCCTTGGCTGTAAGTTCCCATTCACCCAAGCTGTGTTTGAAGTTGAGTTTACTCTCTCTTCCCCCCTGCAAGACCTCATTGCTGTGGTCCCAGAACCATTCTGATGACCCCTTTTTGAATAAGTTTTTCTTATAATCTTTAACAAGTATCATGGAATAATGTTTTCTTTAATATAAATCTAGGCTGGTCACCATGAAAAAGAGAGTTTTGTTAGAGGGCATTGAGGAAGGGAATGTTGGTTCTTTACATCTCATCATGCAGTAAGCAGATAGGAAGCACTTGTAGGCAAGAAAGACAAGTGTGGGCAAATAAAAAATCTTTGTTTAGCCTAGCCAGTTTGGCTCAGTGGATAGAGCGTCAGCCTGCAGACCCAAGGGTCCCAGGTTTGATTCTGGTCAAGGGCACATGCCTGGGTTGCGGGCTTGGTCCAACGTGCAGAAGGAGGCCAATTGATGATTTCCCTCTCATCGTTAATGTTTCTATCTCTCTCTCTTCCTTTCCCTTCCTCTCTGAAATTAAAAAAAAAAAAAAAAAATCTTTCTTTAGGTGATGGGATTTTGAGTAAATTATATTTTGAATTTTTATTTTTATAGTAATGTTATTTTTAAAAAAACACAATGCAAATATGTAAATATTAGAGGCCCAGTGCATGAAATTTTTGTGCACCAGTGCAGTCCCTAGGCCTGGCCAGCAATTGAAGCGCAGGCATCTGGCATGGAAGGATAGGTCCCAGCTGACCCCTGGGCCCTGGGCAGCACCTAGGGTACCAGGTCCTCACGTACCCCCTCCGCCTGAGTCACAGCACCCAAGTCCCCATGCAGAGATGCAGTGAGCATGTCCAGTTGCTGTGGGTCTGGGTGCAGCTTGGGCCTCTGGGCCGCCCAGCGGTGCCGCATGGAAGCCAGGAGGGCAGCGCACTCTCCTAACCAGCCTCACAGACCAGCTCCTGTGCGAACCCATGGGGAGCCCAACCAGCCCCTGCGGTCCTGGTGACTGCAGCCCAGCTCATCAGAAAGAGCCCACATGGGTGCAGGGCGGTGCCTGGCACCTGAGTGTGGGGGGCTTCCTAGGTGCGCGAGCCCTGGAGTCCTGGGGGAGGGTAGCAGGGGGAGAGAGCGCGAGCTCAGCAGACAGCCCAAATTCTCATCACACCTCTGTCCCCATCTTCACCCCCACCCCCAGGTAGCTGGTGAGAGGTCGCAGCATGTCTCTGACGCCCACCATGTTTCGCGCCACCTCCTGGTGGTCAGTGCACATCATAGCGAACAGTTGAACTCCCAGTCTCCCTGAGAACTCGCGGTGGCATGACCACCCAAGGGCACAATTTGCATATTAGGCTTTCATTATATAGGATAAGAAGGCTTGGCTAGTGATAGAAGCACAAGAAAAGGAGACCCCACTAAAGCAAGCATATATCCTGCCAGTGGGAAATAGTCTGTTTGGATCACTGTTGCTGTATAACAAACTAACCTAAAATTTCATGCTTAGAACAACAACCATTGTACTGTGCTCATGGATTCTGTGGGTCAGGAATTTGAACTGGGCACAGAAGAAACCAGCTTGTCTCTGGTCCAGTGTGTCTGGGACCTCAGCTGGAAAGACCTGAAGGTTGAGCTGACTCAGCTGCTGGGAACTGGAATTATCTGGAGACTCCTCCTCATGTTAACTTTCCTAGGCGGAGGGAGAGGTCCTAGCAGCCACAGGCAGTTACCATTTCTTACTGTACTTGAAGAAATCAGCTCTCTCATTCCCTTCAGATGATTGTCAGCATGAGTCACTGTGGCCTCTCTCCCCCACTGAGAGTCCCATCCACCTGGGGACATAAGACTCAGGTCAGCCCTGGCCCCCAGTCAATTTGCCACCATCAAATGCTTCCCTTTGGGGCTGATTGGGGCATCAGCTGGCCTGCCTCAACCATAACCCTCAACAGCTCTGAACACCATGTCAGTGATTTTTTTTCCTTTAAAAAAAAAGAAGCATAAGTCTTTATAAATGGGGGAGAGGAAGTCATGAAACAGAACTGAAAACTAAAGAGAAAGGAGGGAAGGAGGCCTTGATGGAGTGAAAAATAAATGACATCAAAGACCAAAGAAGACACTGAGCAAATTATCGTGGTGATGGGACAGTCATGAGGTTTGTTTCTCAGAAGCTGAGCCACGGTCCCTCCTCAAGATTGCTAAACTTTTTGCCTCCATGTCACCTTCCTGAGTTCACACCAAGTGCCCAGCAAGAAGTGAGTCTCAAGCAGTCAGCACATTGCCCATGTTATCAAACAAACTGCAGGGTGAAGTCTCTGCAGGGTGTGGGGGCCTCAGGATGGTAGGTTTACAGCACAGAGACCTTAGCCTTCCTACACAGAGGGGTTATTTATTTAACAAACACTTATACATGGCTTACTATGCGCATGCCTAGCAGTTTCCTGAGTCCTTTGCAAATATTAGCTCAGTTAATCCTTGTGACCTCATGACCAGGCTGTGAGGGAGGTACTGTTATTACCTGGATCTTACAGATGAGGAAACTGAGATAGGTAGATACGTCACTGCCCAAATGAGCCAGTAAGTGGTAAGGCCAAGAGTTAAACCCTAACCAGCTCCCAATTCCTTGCTGGTAGCCATGGGGCTATGTTGTGAGGCTGGCTGGCTGAGCTGGGGAAGAGCAGGGCAAAGGAGGGAGGACAGAGGAAGGCACCCAGCACCCAGGCAGAGTACCTCAGACACCTGCAGGACACCTGGGGCTGTTCTCTCCCTCCCTGAAGCCTACGGTTCTATCCCTGCTCAACCAGCTGCCCTTCCATGTGCCTGAATATAAACTGGGGCAGAGGGCCAGGGTCACTGTAGCAATTTGCAAACCTTGTTCTGGGACTGAGAATACTTTCTATTGGTTCTCAAACCTCAGTGTTCATAGAAGACCATGACCTCTGGCTGAGTGAGTGAGGGTGAGATGGGGGATGGGTGTGGGGAGGGCTGTTAGATAAAATACAGAATGCCTAGTTAAATTTGAATTTCAGAATAACGACAAATAATTTTTAATACAAGTTTTGACCCATGCAATGTTTGAGACATATTTATACTAAAAAAAAAAAGTATCGAGTTTAAATTCTAATTTAAGTGGACATTCTGTATATTTTGTTTTCTAATTCTGGCAACCTTAAATTTTGGCTTCTGCAAATCTCTAAAATGCTGGGTGGGGACACTGCTGGGAGGGCAGGTGGGCTTCTCACTAGAAGCCAGGCGGTGGTGAACCCTCTGGGGAAGCAGGAGAGCTGACTCCCATGCTAAAAAGAGGTAGTATCCTATGGCTATGACAGAGAACAGGAGAAAATAAAAATAGCCTCCCATATCCCATTGTGCTGTCCCACAGGCTTGCGTCACACATTTTGCATGAAGTCCTCTTACCCCAAAGCTTTTTATTTTAAAAAATTTAAACCTACAGAAAAGCTGCAATAATAATACAATGAATATTTATTTTGCTACATCTGCTTTCTGTTTCTCTCTGTGTGTGTACACATGTGTGCACATAAGCACACATAGTGTATTCATTTGTTTGATGAGCCATTTGAGTGTTTGTGGCAGATATTGGAACACTTCATTCTTAAATACCTCAGCATAAGTCTCCTAGGAACAATACCATAGCCACAATACCATGACTACCCTCAGGAAATGTGACATTAACACCATGCTACTAGCTAAGTCAAGGTAAGAAACATCCAAACCTGTGGAGAATTTTTATAAGAGTTTATTTGAGCCAAACTGATTGAGATACTGGGAAGCAAGATCCCAAATATTCTGAAGAATGACAGTTTTGCAGTTTATTTTATAGATTAGGAATTAAGGAGGGAAGGTATGGAAGATTACATAAAGGTAGGAGAGAACAAGGTAGGGAAATCTCTACGATTGGACTTCAGAGTAGTTTACCAAGATTATGTGCTTCCCTTGAGAGTGGTTACACCTCTGAGGGGGTCTAAAAAAAGTCTACTCTGGCATTTCAAAGGTGTGTCAACCTAGATGCACAAAAACAATGGACAGGGCTTGCTTAACGCAAAGATTAAACATTTACTTAAGAAGTTATAGGCCTGTGGTTTGACTACTCATTATGACCTGCCCCATTAGGATTATGATCAGATCACCCTGTGAGGTTACTTTCAGTCACTTGAAATTGTCAGATTTATTACAGAACCTCATTTTTATTCACAGCTAATACAAAGTCCAGATTCAAATTCCTTTAATTGTTCCAAGAATGTACACATAAAATTGTCCCAATATATACTATACAAGTATGCACACACAAATATGTATACATATGTACACATTATTTGGGAAAATTGGAGGTATTTGAATGTAGACTTAACAGTATATGCACATATACCTAAACATTATTATTATTAACATAATATTACTATAAGTATTTTAAAAATTTTAATGCAAAATTCAATCAAAAGTCCCAAATACATTTAATTATCATGTTTGTTGAGCCTCCTTTAATCCAGAATTACCTTTTCAGAGTGCCTACTGCATGCTAGACAATGTGCAAGTGGTTGCCATACCTTATCTAATTTCATCCCTATGAGCTAAAGGCTTTCTCCTTTTACAAATAATGAAACTGAAGCTCATTAAAAGTTAATAACTTACTCAGGGTCACATGGCTAGTACATGGTGCGGCCAGTATTTGAATCTGAACCCTGACCCCAAAATCTACCTTCGCCCCTTCACACTGTACTGAGCTCTGTCTTCAAGAAATTATACAGAAAGAGTAATACTGGGGTTGGAACAGGGAACTGTTCCAGGAGGTGAGAAAAAGATCCCTAGAAATATATGGGATTTTAATAAAGAAGCTGCTCAGGTTAGCAAAGCAGGCAGTGCAGTATCATGGTTAGAAGTAAAGTCTTGAAGTTGCATAGACTTGGGTTCAAATTTGAATCCCTCTGTTTCCCAGGTATGTCCCCTTTACCTTCTAGAATCTTCACGTTCCCACCTATATCAGAGAGTAATAATAGTGACCTTACCGAATTATTATGGCACTCTATTAAATCTATACATATGAAAGCCTAAGCGACCGAATGACCTAACCACCGGTTGCTATGACCACTGGGGGCAGATGCTCAATGCAGGAGCTGCCCCCTTGTGGTCAGTGCACTCCCACAGCCAACCTCCCATGGCCCCTCTCCCCCCATGCTCCCCCCCACCAGCCAGCCCCTATTGGCCCTATTGCCAGTCAGGCCAAGGGACCCCACATGTGCATGAACTCATGTACTGGGCTTCTAGTATTCACATAAAGTTCTTAGCACAGCTATTATTAGGCATGGGAGCAATGGCCTGAGAATAGCTGACAAGAGCCATGGCCCAGAGCTGCTGATCTGAAAAGCTATCAGGTTCACTGATTTTTAACATTCATATAAGTGAGTTCTACCACAAAAGTAGGGGAAGAGCTGTAGGAAACTGGGGGTTCAGCCTGCATTACTGGAGACCAGTGAGATGAGCTCCCCTTCCAGGCTGGAGCTCCCTTCATGAGGAGCAGAGAGAAAGGGAGCTCAGGCAGGAAACTGCCTCAGGGGACTGCAATCCACACCCACCAGAGAGGCAAGTAGAGGACAGGGCTCCTTCTCCATGTTTCCAGTATGATCAATGATTTCCTGAGTGTTTGGAAGCCCAGTACCTTTGGAGAAGGTGGGAGCAGGCTTTAGATGGCTGAAGTAGAAGCAGGCTGCTCTGGGCTGAATTGAGTGTCCCCAAAATTCACATGTTGAAACCCTAACCCCCAGTACCTCTGAACGTGACTGTATTTTTATATATGATGTTTAAAGTGGTGATTACTTTAAAATGAGGGTGGATCATAATCCAATCTGAATGGTGTCTTTTATAAGAAGAAAGGATTAGAACACAGGCCAGGCCAGACTTGCCCATTTGCAGAAGAAGACCACGTGAAGATGTGAAGATGCAGGGAGAAGACAGCCATTTACAAGCCAAGGGAGAGGGTCCTCAGAAAAGACCAAACCTTCCAGTACCTTGATCTAACCTCCAGTATTATGAGAAAGTGGTACTTCGTTATGGCAGCCATAGCAAACTAAAACACAGGACCCCATGTTCCCAGAGGCAGGAGTGGCCTAGAGAAGGCATGGCACAGCTAGACAGAGATGATTGGACAGGGCTTCCACTCTACAGGGGGGGAGGGGGGGTCATAGCAGCAGGTCCCCAAGCTGGGACTCAAGAATCCTGGGTTATTGCCACCTTCTGCCACCCCAATCTCCACTGGACAGATGCAGGAGATAGGCCATCTTGCAGATTGTAATCAGGTCATTAGCCTGACTAATGACTTATCTCTGAAATGAGAGCATGTGGATTTGCTGATTTTTAAGTTCACTTCCTCATCTAAAATTCTAGGATTCCTGTAGAAGTGAGAGGGGAGTCCACTGGCTGGAAAAGAGAGCTGAACTGATCTGCTGGCAAAGGCAGCTCGGTTGTTGGAGTGCTCCATCTTCTCTGAGGAGAACCTGGCATGTGTTGTGTAAGAGCCAGTGACCTAGAGAACTAGAGCCAGGCTCCGCATATGGTGTGAATCGGCTTTTTCTTTCTTCATGGAGAAGGCTGCTTGACAAGTCAGGGTGCACCCAGGCCAAGCTTGGGGTAACTGTTCCTCTGGAAGCTGAGCCTGCTAATTGTGTGACATTGGCAGCCAGAATGGCCTCTTCTTTGTTACACAGAGCTGCATGGCCGCAGGGGATGCTGAGAGTCTGGCCTCTCCAGGGACACTGCCAGGCCACACAGGAAGCCAGAATGTTAAGAAGCTGCTAGGAGACCAAGGCAGCTGGCCGCTAACTATCCCACACACTTTATCGAAAAGACCGGTCCCTGATACCCCTTGAGGGGGCAGCAAAGTTATACAATCCCAGCCTCCTGCTCACACCCACTTCCACAGGACAGAGGAGGTTCTCCCTCCTCCCCAACAACAGAGCACTTCTCTGGCCTTTCTCCAATCTGCCCCCATCCTCGACGACAGGCGATGGGCACAGAGTTACAGGACCACCAGCTTCTACACAATTTTTCTGCTATTCTCTTAAAAGTAGCTAGTAAGCCAGTTGTCATGCCTCAAAAGATGCATGAAGCCATACACATATAAGACTATCTTTCTGAACTTTGGTTAGCTATTAAGCATTTACTTCTCTCACTCCTCTGATCATTCTTGTGTCAGGTGGTACGTGACCTAGGCAGAATTCTTCTTCTCCACGGATGGTCAGAAAAATGGGTCACTAAATAGTCCTGTGGTTTATTCAGTGACATGGGGCACAACAGAACCAAATGGCATTTTCAATTCCCTGAATCAAGGTTCCAACTCCTAGGAGATACATGTTTGGCCCATTTTCTCCTAAAATTTTTATTATATAATTTTATTTTATTATATTTAATTTTAACACCCATAGCCTTCTCTTATATTTTACAACATTATAAAATACATTTTATTATTTTTTATTATTTTATTACCCAAAACATTTTACCTGTTTCATGTTACAAACAAAGTTTAGATGTTTAAATAATTAAGAAATTATTTCCCATTTTTACTTGCGCATTTGATGTGCACCTAGATGAGTGGCACTGGGCACACTTAAAATAAAGAGAAATAAATTACTCTGAGTTGTGATAGCATATGTATTTGCTCAAGAATGAATGGCAAAGATCTGCATTTCATATTTGCAGTATTTCATCAGACATATGGTAAACTATACTAGGTGCTTTTTATTTAAAAAGTCAGTCATGCTGAATGCACAACTTAAAGGCACATGACGACAGACAGCTGCTCTCCATGGGAACAAGAGCATTCTCATTCTTGGGGATGTCATTACTGATATTTGAAGAGCAATCTAAAGTTTTCAGAGGAATTGCCAGTTTCTGACATGAAGCTCAATTGAGCATGGTGAAACCAGAGGCTCTAGCCACCTCAGTTTAACACCCTGACCTTCAGAGTTTAAAATTACAGGTAAAATGATCTGAGATTGAGAATCCCGAATTGCCCTTCCACTCCCCTCCTTTTACACTCTGCCTTCGCCAGGGAAGTCAAGAGTAGTTGTCCCAGGTGAATAATTGACAATTTTAGCATCTTTCCCAGCTCCTTTCTCCCTTTTAGTTTTCTGATTAGGTCTCAGGTGAGTATATTTTCCCGCAGGGCTGCAGAAGTGTCTGAAAGGCAAGTGTGAGAAGAAGGAGGGCCATGAGAGGTCCTGTCCTGCACAGAACAGAGATGACAAGCACCTTCTCCCTCACTGGAAACTCCTGAGGTCAGAAAATGCAGTGTAGCTCAGTATAGCACGGCGCCTCGCATATGCATTTAACTTATGTGTATTAAATTATGTGTGCTCAGCAAAAAGAGAGACAGGAAAGGGGAAAACAGAAAATGTAGTTTGTATAAAACCCAATATCATACACTTTGAATTATTGTATGCATTAGTAAACATTTATACATGAATATTACTGTATCAGTTTATGTACACAAACCACATGTACTGCCATCTGTTTTAGGGTGATACAAGGGCTTTCCCCAGTAATTTTGAGTGTATATAATCTTTGCCTCATATACTGACTTTAGAGTCTCATCTCAAAAAAAAAAATGCTATTCCACATTTTCAAATAAGGAAGATAATTAATTATTCAAATTAGTAGAACTGTTAACTTGAAAAATATTAAACTGAAGGACCCAGGGTTCAGCTGAAAAATGGCTGTCAGGTACCCAAGGGTCTGAGTAGCAGACATTGAACACAAAAGACAGAGCAGAAGAGTAAGAGGTGGCCTGAAAGAGGACATCAGTAGACACTGGACCTGGAGTTCTATCTTTTATCAAAAAAAAAACCAAACAAACAAACAAAAAACAACAACAACAACAAAAAAAAAAAAAAAACAAGGAGCTTACTGTGTGTGCCTTGTCTTGGCCAAAGGATAGGACAGTAATAAAAAAAATCCAGTGGGCACAGCAGTATCTAAGGAGAAAAATTTTAAAGCAGATTATTCAGGTACACCCCTGCCCTCCTTATCATCACCATTGCTTTGGTCATCGACATTTACTGAGTGGCTCCTCATGCCTGACAGAGGAGACTGTGGACCTCTGTCCAGGGCAAGAGTAATGTGGTTTCGAGGAACTAAGCAGCTCAGATTACAAGGGGGGTTATTATAGAAAATCTGCAAGAAGTGCAGCCAAGCCTCAGACGAAATGGGAGGCTGTTGAGCATTGAACTCTGTTTCTTTGAGCCCCCAGGTCTCTCACCTCTGACTGATTGTCCACTCTCTGCAGACCAGCTTCTGTGCTCACAGACCGCTCATCACGGCCCACATGGCTGGTGGAGGATTCCACCACCAATCTTGATGACTTCCATCTTTGAAGACCAATTCGGAGTCCTGATCTCCTGTGTCTCAGTTGAAATCCCTCAAAAGAAAGAATAAGGGGAGAGGACAAGTAGGAGGGTCAGAGATACACTCTGGCACTGTGTGATTAGGACCAAGTTGGGGCAGGTGACAATAGTAGCCACGCTGTCTCCCTCTTCAGAAGGGGCAGCAAAAGGGAGGGAGTGCAAGTGGATGTGGAAGGGGAGTCTGGGCGCTGCAGCAGAGCCACCAGAGCCAGGAATGAAGGTAGTTTAGTGAATTACCAGAAGCGTCCGAGACTAAGAAGTTCTAAGGCACCTCCTAAAACAAATGAATTTGACCTACTCAGGAATGAAGACTAATATTTATTGACATTCCCAAACACAATATGTGTGCTTTTTAATCTTTTCCCAAGTTCTAAGCGCTCTGTATGTGCTAATAGGCATTATTGCATTTAACTCTCACACTCTATGAGGTGAATACTATTATTATTCCCAATTTACAGATAAAGAAAGTAAGGCTCAGAGAGGCTAAAGAACTTGCCCAAAATTACAGTTAGTAAGTGACAAAGCATGGACATAAACATGGATTCCAATTATCTAACTATATGCTTTTTAATATTGTTTTTCTTTTATGAAATACAGTTTTTCTACAGTATTCTCTAAAATGTTCCTAAAAGAGTTCATCATTTATATTTCAGGTTCTCTAATACTTAGTGTCAGAATGTTCTCCATAATATTCAACCTAAATTTTCAGAAGACACTTAAAACTTACATGACCAATATCATTAGCAAAGAGTTACCTGAACATATGACACATCTCAACCTCTGACCAGATGCAAAGGATACAGAAAGGTGAAAGGGTCAGAACTCTGACCTCTGTACAATATCACTTCAGGCTCTGAAATCATTGGACTCTCAGCCTGTCCTCATTTCTGTAAGTGAAATCACTGCTGCTCCTTCAGTCCTGCCTTCCAGCCATTTAATCATTTTCATTTGCTTTCTCTGGATTTTCTTCAAATCCCTTCTCAATCACTCCACCTTAGTAATAGGTGAGGCCAGAAAGAATGTAGAACTCTAAGAGAGGCTGGTCAGGGAGCAAGGGTCGGCTTGAAGTTCCCTCATGCTGCACACTTGTTTATGAATTCCAAGGCTACACCACTGCCTTTTTCTTAGTAAGAGCAAAACAACTGACTTAACGTTTAGTGTGCATACACTACAGCTCCGCTTTTCTTTATTCTGTACTTGTACACTGCCAGCTCCTTCCTGGCCTGTTTTTATGGTCTTATTTTTATTCCTACATAAATTTCCCAGCCCTGTCTCCATCATGCAGCATCCTGTTTTTGTATTATTTGCCTTCACCAGCTGGGTAGAAGCACTTTCAATTTTAATTCTTTGCTTTATTTTCTCCTTCTTGCTATAAACTCCTTGCATTTTAAAGGATTTTTAGAGATAGTTAGTTCTGTCTAGTCCTTTGCCATTAGTTGGGCCTTATCATTGCCCAGTTCATCTTTAAATAGTGACAAGAAAGGAGTGTGACCTCTGTTTCTTTCCATAAGGGTTGAAGTGCTTAGGAGGGGGAAATCTATAATGCACCAAGCACTAGATTCAGCATTTTAAATATATTTTCTTATTAATTTCTTGAAATGTCCTGGTGATATGGGCTTGCCACTGTCATTTTACAGATGAAGAAGCTAAAGTTCAGAGAGATTTAAGTTACATGTCTAAGGCCACAATATCGATAAGAAGTAGAATGAGAATCTAAGCCAATTCTGAAGGCCTTCAAACTTTTAATCCGTTCTTCTATTTACACTTTCTCCCTGTCAAAACATTCCTCTTTGCCAGACTTAGGCATTTTATCCTAGCTCTCTTGTGTCAGGTAAATCATTTCTTTTCTCATCTTGAAAATAGGGATAATAATATTCATCTTACCTGCCTCACAGGTCAGGGTCAATGTCAAAGTACTTTAGAAAATATATAGCCTAAACATGTGCAGGTTATTATTATAGTTGTTATTATTAACCTTAAGCATTGTCCAGTGTGGGGTTCAGAAGACCCATCCTAAGGATTTGAGGCTCCTTGTATGAACAAAGAAATGGATTTGTTATCAAAGATATATAACCCTCCTTAAAAAGGTAGTTTATCAGTTAGGGTATTTTCAACTTCTGGTAACAGAACCTTGACTCAACCAGAGTGTTATTCACATAGTAAGAAGTTTGAAGATTAGTTAATTCGTGGGCTCCTTGACATCATCTGTGAACAAAGTTCCTCCTGTCTTTCAGCCCTGCCCTCCTCAACAGGATGGCTATTATTTAAGCTAACTCATTTCAAAAAGCAAGATGGCAGACTCTGGCACAACATGCAAACACCTCCATTCTGCCAAAGAAGCTAAAAGTGCCTGCATTTTACTAGCAGTCTTATTTTATAAGCAAAACATCTTTTCCAGATGTCCCCAACCCCCAACAAACATTCCTTCATATCTCACTAGGCAGAATGTGCTCTTGCCTAAACCAATGTCTAGAAGGGAGATGAGATGACCATTATGGGAGGGAGGGCAGATTATCCAAACAAAACCAGGGTTCTGTTTATAAGGATGAAAAGGAGAATAGCTGTTGGTAAACAACCAACAATATCTGCCCTAGAAAATAAATTAATCGATTACCTATGACTGATTCTAGTCTCTCCAAGTCTCGGGATCTGTAAATGAGACGCAACTCCAACAGTCTCTCCTGCTCGCCACCCACCACTTCCATTTAGTTTCAACCCAGTTCTATTTTATTTCACATTTACACAGACTAAAAAGTATTCTCCTGCCTCCCTGGGCCTCTTACTTTCTCTTTATTTTGGATGCAGCTTGTACTAATCAGTGCCAGAATGCCAAAGGGCTGCTTAACATTTTCTTTTCTAAGCTTTCCCAAGTGAAACAGAGAGAAGGACTCCAGGATGGGAAGGCTCGTCAAGTGGCTTTAATTAAACTAAGGTGCACGTTTCTCTTCACATCTGTGTATCCTTTCCAAATTGCATCGTACTCAGTAAGAATATCTACAACGCTGCCATTTTTATTACCTTCCCAACAGATTTAGTCCCTAATGAACAATATCCCTCCTATGTTCCACAAAGAGAAAATACTCGTTCTGACCAGCAGCATGGAGTTACATAAGGTGTAGGCATTTCTGGATTTAGTTCAGTGGTCTGTGAATCACAGTGATTGGTACATTTCAGGAGAGAAGCTCTAGCAATCAGATGAGCCTCAAGGTTAATTATGTAAGAACAGGTAATCACTGTTCAGAACTAATTATCAGGTTGGACACTCATAGATGCTGAGTCTCAACTCAAGAATATTTTTAGCTTTGTGTCCACTGGCTTTTCCTGTCTTTCTCTCCCTCTGTTTACCCTAAAATTAACATTAATCAACATTTGGCTCCAAGCAAAGCACACTATGCTTTCACCATATAATTATAACAAGTTTCCTAATAATATATGTTTTAAAGTTTGACCTTAAAGCTCCAGCTTCTATCTCTGAGTCAAGATCTGCATATGCAGCAGTGAGTTAATTAGGCTCCGGGGCCCATGGATACTTAAAGAGTTCCCCAACCACTTTACCACCCCATCCTGTGTGGTAACAGACACAGAGATTTCCATAGCACACACTTGTAGCATGTTCTTCTAATAAAGCTGAGAAAATATACTTAGGCTTTGTGTTACGGGGTAATTAAATGATACAAAAGCAATAATATTTTAATTATTGCCACTTAGAGACCACCAAAATAGTTATAAACAGACAAACAAGCTGGCTATCTAGTCATATTTAACCATTTGAAAACCACACTTAAACCTTGAACTAGATGGCATTCCTTGGCTTTCTGATGCTAACGCTTGTGAACATGGTCAAAAGAGACTCAAAACACTGGCAAAAAAAAAAACAAAAAAAAACTTATTTTCCTCACTCTCTGACCAAGAGAGAAAAAAAGGAGATTTTGTATAACCTCCACTATTGGGTGAACATTACCCTTCCTTGCACCAAAAGAAAGATCCAGTAATGGAATTGGCTCTACAGGTATACAAGGCTTAGGAAAGTAGCAATTAAGCAATTTCTTTGTAATAAAAAATTGGAACTCTAGGAGCTTGAGTTCAGGGTTTAGCACTAATAAGGAATGCTAATCTTGGCTCATTTTTTGGGTTTTTTTAGTATATTTTTATTGATTTCAGAGAGGAAGGGAGAGGAAGAAAGAGACAGAAACATTAATGATGAGAGAGAATCACCAATCAGTTGCCTCCTGCATGCCCCCCACTGGGGATTGAGCCTGCAACCCAGGCATGTGCCCTGACTGGGAATCGAACCATGATCTCCTGGTTCAAAGGTCGACACTCAACCACTGAGCCACGCCAGCTGGACTGGGCTTATTTTTTTATTATTCATTTAATTTGTAAAAAATGATACAGATCACTAATAAAACTATTTGCAGACTTACTTCCCTCTCTCATATGTTTTATTTTTTCTAGTTTTATTGAGATACTAGAGGCCCAGTGCACGAAATTTGTGCATAGGAGGGGGGATCCCCTCAGCCCAGCCTGCACCCTCTCCAATCTGGGACCCTTCAGGGGGTGTCCGACTGCCAGTTTAGGCCCTATCCTAGGGATTGGGCCTAAACCGGCAGTTGGACATCCCTCTCACAATCCAGACTGCTGGCTCCTAACTGTTCACCTGCCTGCCAACCTGATCACCCCTAACTGTCCCCCTACTGGCCTGGTTACCCCCAACACTCCCCCTCCCCCATCAGCCTGGTCACTCCTAACTTCCCCCCCCCCCCCCCAGCATGGTCGCCCCTTACTGCTCTCCCTCCTGGCTTGGTCACCCTCAACAGCCCCCCTCTGCTGGCCTGGTCGCACCTAACTGCCTCCCTGCCAGCCTGGTTGCTCCCAACAGCCCACCCTGCCGGTCTGGTCTCCCCTCACTGGCCCCCCTGCCACTCTGGTTGCCACCAACTGCCAGCCTGGTTGTCCCTCACTGCCTGCTGCTCAGTTGTTTGGTAGTCCCTCACTAACCCCCCTGCCGGCCTTGTCTCCCCACTCAGACTGTTTGGTTATCCATTCGGTTGTTTCAGATGTGACGGCTCCTGGCTCTTTATATATAACTAGAGGCCACTCAGGGGGAAGGGGGGTCCCTCAGCCCGGCCTGTGCCCTCTCGCAGTCTGGGGCCCCTCAGGGGATGACCACCTGCTGGCTTAGCCCCTTTCCCCAGGGGATTGGGCCTAAGATGGCAATCAGACATCCCTCTGGCAGCCTGGCAGCCCTTGGGGGATGTCCACTTGCCAGCAGGGAGCAGGCCTAAACTGCAGTCGGACATCCTTAGTGCTGCTGAGGAGGCAGGAGAGGCTCCCACCACCACCGCTGTACTGGCAGCCATCAGCCTGGCTTGTGGCTGAGCAGAGCTCCTCCCATGTGAGAGCACCCTGACCACCAGAGGGCAGCTTCTACATTGAGCGTCTGCCCCTTGGTGGTCAGTGTGTCTCATAGTGACCAGTCATTCCCAGTCTTTCTGCTGTTAGGGTCAGTTTTCATATTACCCTTTTACTATATAGGATAGAGGCCTGGTGCACGGGTGGGGACCGGCTGGTTTTCCCTGAAGGGTGTCCGGGATCAGGGTAGGGGTCCCGCTTGGATGCCTGGCCAGTCTGGGTGAGGGGATGATGGCTGTTTGCAGCTGGTCACATACCCTTCAGGGTGGGGGTCCCCACTGGGGTGCCTGGCCAGTCTGGGTGAGGGGCTGAGGGCCGTTTTCAGGCTGGTGGGTGACTGCAGCTCCCAACCTCTCCTTTTTTTCTTTTTTTTTTTATTCTGGGATTTATTTACCTTCTATGGCTATCACTGGAGCTGAGAGCCAGCTTTAGCTCTGAGGCTCGGCTCCAGCTCTGAGACCTCGGCTGCTGAAAGCAGGTATCTGCTTTTGTTTGTCTTCTATAATTGAAACACTTTTTCGGTCCTGCTCGCTCCAGCTCTGATGGCTGAAAGCAGGTTTCTGAGGTTTAGGTTCTATAATTGAAACATAGTTGCTTAGAGTGCAAGCTCAGAGGCCAGCAGCAGCAGTTGGGGAACCTTGGCTTCCTCTATCACTGGAGCAAGCAAGCCTCCTGTTCGCTTCAGCTTCCTGGCTGCCGGCCACCATCTTGGCTGGCAGTTAATTTGCACATCTCACTGATTAGACAATGGGAAGGGTAGCGAAGTTATGGCTAATTACCATGTTTCTCTATTATTAGATAGGATTGATCTGTAACATTGTATTAGCTTTAGGTGTATAACAAAATGATTTGACATATGTATAAGTTGCAAAATGATTACCACACTAAGTTTGTTAACATCCATCGCCTCACATGATTTATATTTTTTTCTTGTTAATGAGAACATTTAGGATCTATTCTCTCAACAATTTTCAAATAAGCAATACAGTATTGTTAACTATAGTCACCATGACTCATTATATTCGCAGAACTTAATTACCTTATAAGTGTAATTTGAACCTTTTGACCACCTTCTCCCATTTCACCCATCTCTGGGCTTTGTTCTTTTATCTCTGGAAATAACCAATAAATAGTAAAGTGAGTCCTTCTTTTAAAAACACGCTCTATATTTACTATCTCACTTAAGCCTCACACCCTCTTATATAACAGGACAGGCATTTTAAAATTGTTTTTAAATTGTTATTGTTTTAAAATTGATAAAACTTAGTGTTCAAGAGATTAAGTGACTTACCAGAATGTGGAGAGATTGTATACACCAGTTTGCCCAGAACAGTTTCATTTCTACATGGTGTTCCATTGGTAATATGAGAGGGCCTCTTGGGATTCTCAAAGGTGTCATGGTTTGAATGACAAAGCATATTGTCAACCTAACCATAGGTCAAGGTGAGAACCCAATCTTCTAATTCTTGGTCCAAGGCTATTGCAGCCACACTTCTAACTAATGTGGTTACTGAAAAATCAGGCAGTCGGCCAACAGAATGGAGCTTATCTTCACCCATGAATTATTGCAACTGAGAAACCAAGTGAAACTCACCTGGGAAGGAGAACTCCTTCCAGGTGATGGAGGTGGTTTCAAAGGTGACTCTTTCTCCTGACTAAGTGTGGCTGACTCAATATGGCCAAAGCCATCCAGACTGGCCCAAAATTCCAAATGTCAAATACTACTTAAAAATGCCCAGCAATGATCTACCCAGAATGAACACTCTACCCTTTAACTCCCCTGATTCCAAGCCAGTTATTCATCTTAGTGCTAAATTTACCTCCTGATCACACCAACCTTATATTATCTTACAGTAAAATATGAAAATCAGAAATTGGTGTTCTAATTCTGAGGTGAGTGAAAATTGTATATGTATTAGACACAAACATAAGAGAAAACTCTTGTTAATCACAGAGTCCAGGGATGGAAGCACTAGTTGAGGAGATGAAAGTCATATTTTAAGATCCTTATTTTAAGGCATAACTTGCCCACACTTAGACTTCTCCTACCTTCTACTTTTTCCTCCTATAAAGGGAGAAATAAATAAATAAATGCAAATGGTTGAGAATAATCTGAGTTCTCAGGAGAGAAAGAACCAGAGAAATTCAATATTTTCTTTTAAAGATTTGATTTTATGAGCTCAGTTGTCCTTTACTTTTCCGCATCCAGTCTAATTTCAAATGGCTTTCTCTCCACCTGACTCTCTCCAGGAAGTATGTTATTAAAGTAAACCACAGAGGTGGACCTCATCCTGCTCCTAATGGTATGTCTCTTAGTACCCTGTGGTGTGTGCATCTATGGGTCATTTTCCTGCTGAGCGTTTGAAAATGTGCTTGCGAAGAAGGAACGAGTTAATTATTTATGGAATGATTTGCGGCATTGTTTCCATTTTGAAAACGACTGTAACTCTTTCCTTAGCAATCACCTCCTCCTCTAGGAGGAAACTTCTCAGGTGAGAAGTGCTCAGCGAGGGCACACCTAGCATTGCCTTTTCTCAAAGCCCACCCTATTCTCTTACTAATCTTTGGAAAACTACTCACTTACTGGATAGCAGCTCCTCCGCTGTGACATGGACTAGACGGAGATAGAGGCAAACAAGCCTGGGCTTGCCTTTCCCTACACTAACACTGAACAGCACTGACACTTCAGACTCAAGCATACACCTCAGAGCTGCCCAAAGGTCACTTCCACAGGACAGAGGGGAAGTAGCAAGAGCCACCAGAGTCTCTTAGTCTGACTAAGGTAGGATGTCACACAAAGTTGTTCTGTGCCCTCAGTGCTGCCCTGGTTAGAAACTCTGCAAAGGCAGTGGAGAAAAATAAAGCCAGAACACTGTGCCAGAAATTCCTTGACAATAATTATCTCACAGGTCAGTCAGAGATGCAACCAAACCGCTCCAGGACAGGTGTTGCTGATTCCTAAGATCCTTTCTCCCTGTCCATTGTTGTAGCTGAGCCAAGCAAACATGCCCTCACCCAATTACTTTCCTCCTTCTTTATTTTATCCCTTATCATCTCAATTACCATCCCCAAAGAGGCCCCACCAATGAAGAAGTTAGAACCACAATGGTCAACATCATACTTAATAATAACAATTATATAATTATATATATATATACATATATATATATATCATATAATAATATGTAATTACCCAATAATTACTATTAAGCAGTGCAGTGGTGGCCACTGAGGTTCCAAAACCCTGTAATTATTGTTATAGCTGATAATGAAGCAGAAGATTATCCTCTAACATTGTTTCTGTGTATCTTCCTTTTCGCTTTTGAGCTCCTTAATATCAATTTATCTATTTTTGTTTTAATTCTTGAGCTGATGTCTGACAGGAAGATGGAGGCCTTAGAACTCAGATTTCAGAACTCTGGTTTCCTAAGCATGTTACATACAAATCTCCTAAGTATTTATTTTCTCTTTCATCTCCAAGTCTAGACAGTATCTGGACATGAGGAAATTTCACACCAAAATAGGTAGAATGGGACCATGCCCCAACTTCTTTCCAACTTTCTCTGAGATACTCAGAAAAGCAAGCTATGGATAACTCTTGGATAGAATTTTAAAAAATCCCCAGTTATACTGACTTTATAGTCTTAGGCAATTCAGTCTCTCTAATCCTATATGTACCTTCCTGTAGAGGCAAGTACTGAATTTCATCTTTTTAAGAGGTGTGTATGTGGAGAGGATACCTCAACAATATAAGACTTTTCTTTTGAAAACATTTTATGCTAAAATGGATGCAAGAAAAGTGATTTATTTGCTAAAAACTATACCACATACTTCCAAGCCCCAACCTTCTCTCTTTTTCCCCAGATTGCAAGTCAATCACGAGAAAATTTATTTAGGGGTTTACAAGCTAAAACAAGAAAGATTTCCATTTCCCAGTTTGAGATTTGACCCCTTCCTCAGTGATACCTAATTTCTAAATATAATGAGCTAAAAATTGGCCCATATCTATAGTCCAAGAGATTATAGGTAAACGTGATCAAGGAGACTAAGGCAAATGAAAATAATGTGAATTTATTTCCTTCAAAGTAAATTCATCATAAGATGATGTTTGTATAAAGAGACACAGCTTCATCTACCGGTTACCATTAAGAGGCTGATCCTTTTAGCAGCTAATAATATTCTAAATTATCCCCCAAGCCTGAGGGAATACTGCATGCAGATGTCAGAATTTGGAATATAAAGTAGTTTTGAGGTCTTTACAGCTCTTGCTTGTTACTCTGGAAAAAAGAGTTTGCAAGCACAAAATGTAATTCTTGACAAAGCCTGAGTGCTCTGTGTGGGACTCACTTCTACTCCATGCCAAAGGATGATGATGATGTAGTTCTTTGCTTTAATGTATCTCCCTTGTTCATGCTGCCGCTATTCTCTGTCAAAAAGTCACCCTGTGCCTCACAGATTGGATACTGACACAGAACTCTTAGTGTCCATCCAGTTGGGTCACTGAAGCAGCCCCCTGCCCATCACTCTGTGCTCATTGGGCAACCGAGCTTGCCAGATCTAAACTCAAGCTTCAGTCTTCATCTCTCGGTTGAAGGCTGGAACATCCTAAGGCACGTGAAGGCAGTCCCCTGCTCAAGATCTTTATATGGCTGAACTTACTGCAGGCTAGAAGGCCCTCTGTGAATGGTTTGTCCAACATCAGCAGACAGCACTCCTCACCCAATCATGACATCCACTGACATTAGCCTCCATGCTCTTTAGTATCTTTGTAAACTCCTAGAATATTCTTCTTATTATGCTTTGTCAAGCTAACTCATATTCATCCTCCAGATTTCAATTTGAAAGTCATTTCCTTAGAGAGGTTTTCCATGAACCATCCCACCTAAGAATGCTTCTGAATGTGTATAATTATAAACTATCCTTCATAGCACTTTAACAAGTTATTGAAAAGGTAAATTTAAAAATTACAAACTTTGCTGCACATTTCCCCCGCACTTGATGGTAAGCATTATGAGAGAAGAGAGCTAGTTTTTGTTTCTTCTTATTTACACAGTGTTGAACGTGTAGTAATTTACAAATAATTGTGTAATAAATGAGTGAATTCAATAAATGCAATGACCATAATAACTAGAGACACAATATCTTACAAGCCAAATTAGGAAATCAGCAAGAGAAACAAAGACAATGAAGCAATCAGAGTTGAGATCCAGACCATCTAGCCCCAATGTACAGATCAACACATCAAGACTTCATTCCACACATCTGCTACCACAAGAATGATAAGTCTTGGCCCAGTGTGGTACCTGAAAGGAAGGTCCAAAGACCCTGGATTCCCAAGTACAGTACTCACTTCAAATGTTTGGCCCTTTGTTCTCAGAAGCAATCAAAGTTCTGGAAATGCTAATGTTTCAGCAGCCATACTCCATCTTCCAGTATCTATACCCAGAGACAAGGGAAGAAAAGGAAGGAATCCTTTGTGAATCATAAATCCCTATTTTTGGTTTAGAAACTATGAGCAAAGAGCTTACATGTGTGTCAACCTCAAAAGTTAGGGAGGTGTCCCAAAATATCCTTCCTTTCCTTCATAACCTACTGCAAGTATGTAATTTACTATTTTATTTATAGAATTTTTTTAACTGTGTTTTTAATCTTTACCAAAGCTTAGGGATAATTGGTTCCATAAATTTACTACCTGCTGTATGAAGCTGTAATTTTATAAACTTCTCTGAAACTGCCATTCTTAAGCCACTCTGTGCCTCTGTCTCTGCTAATCTGTTTATCAAATGGAGATCTGTTTGTCCTTTTCTTCCAGCCTCTTCACTCATCTTTTTAGCATAATTTCTTTGATTCTCTTATCTCCTGTAGCTTCTTTATGGTCAGTTCCTTTATTAATAAACTGGCTTTACCAAGAAACACTCAGAAGAATAGATTTACTTCACTGATGCTTCTAGGCCCTCACTACTCAAAGGGGTGTCTGGGACTGTAGTGTCAGAACTTAGAAATGCAGAATTCCAGGCCCCACCCCAGGTTCTGAATTGGAATCTGTATTTTTACAAGAATAGTAGGTAACTTCTTTGCACAGTAAAGTTTAAAGAGCTTCTCTAGAGAATCTTTATCTCTGGCCCCAAGAGCCCTTCCCAGTGCCCTCCACCCACCCCAGCCCCTGTCCCACCAGCAGAACCTTCCCTTACACAGAAGCTGGCTGGCTTCTTTGGCCCAGTTTTGTCCCACTTAGACTGAAAAGAGCTCAGGAAGCCTCAGGACTCTGATCTCCCAGGAAATGAGGGTATCAGAGGTAATGGTAGGAAATACCAACTGCCTTATGTGTTTACTGAACACATAAGTTTTGTGAGCTATCATATATACATATATATATATATATATATATATATATATATATATATATATATATAGAGAGAGAGAGAGAGAGAGAGAGAGAGAGAGAGAGATAAAAGCCCAGAGACCATTATGACAGAACGATCAGAATGACTGGTGGCTACAACTTGCACTGTGGCAGCCAACCAGCCTGATCCAGGCCCCGATCGGGAGCATGTGACTGAGCTGTTGTCACCACTTATGAGGAGAGACGCCTGCCAGATATACAGAAGGTATACAGAATACACTCAGCGAGGAGTCTGCATGGGTTGTGTTTGCACCCTCATGCTGTCTCCCCGCCCCCCACCACAATGCCAAAGGAAGCCTGATTCAGGAGCCTCCATGCTGACCACACAGAGAAACAGCGTGTGATAAACATCATGTCCTGCAGATGCCTGAATCCACCTCAAGAAGACACTACAGACCCGGAGTGGGAAGATCTGGACTGAGACAGAAGGTCTGGAAAAAACAGGGCCATGGAAGGCCATGTTCTGCATTTGCTGCCCAACCCTGCTCCCAGCCCCCTCTGTGTGCAAAGCACCTTCATCACCGCCCTTGGACGGAGGCCTGTGAGTGAGTGAAGAACTGTGGCTGTGCCTGTGGCTGCGCTCGGCCTCCTGCCCTCATGGATAAGCAGGAAACATATTTACGTGCCAGAATCTAAAACCCTCTTTATCGGTAACAGCACAAATAATGCAAGACCCACACATGTTCCAGCTGTGTGTGAACCCAGATCGAAAGCATGCTCTCTGCTGAGGAGGCTGCAAAGGCTGCCTCTCTCTCGAACACACACAACCTGGAGAGGTTTAAGATAAAAATAAAACAAAATAAGCTCTGAAGCCACTGCCGATGCCGTCAAATCCTCTGTGTGATGGTGATGTCAGAGCCCGTCTCCCCGGCCAGCCTGGCCCGATCAGCCCCAGTCAGGGCAGCCGGCTGGACTCCACCCATTCACGAATTCATGCACTGGGTCTCTAGTATGATATAAGAGGTAGACTAGGGATGCTGTTAAACATCCTACAATGCACAGGACAGCCACCACAACAAAGAAAGGTCCGGTCCCAAATGTTCATCATACTGAAGCTGAGAGACCCCACTCTGGGTAATAGTCGGTATGGCATTAATCTCAGCAGCCTCTTTATCACAGACTAGTATCTTCCACTAATCTCAATGTCTTTCATTTCCATTCACAGGGGTCCTTCGAACACTCTTAACCCTAGCCCTGGCCAGTGTGGCTCAGTTGGTTGGGCATTGTCCCATGCACCAAAAAGTTGTCTGTTCATTTCCCAGTCAGGCACATGCCCAAGTTGTGGGTTTGATCCCTGGTCAGGGTGTGTACAGAAGACAACCCATCGATGTTTCACTCTCACATCAATGTTTGTCTCTCTCTCTCTTCCTCTTCCTTCCTCTCTCTAAAAATCAATAAAAAATATTTTTTAAAAACCTTAACCCTTTATGCCCCATTGGGAGTTTCAAGCCTCTCTGGAATGGCGTAGCTGTTCATTTCCTGTTGGCCATAGTGCCTTAGCATTTACCTCAGGACTGGAACAACTTGGCAGGTACAGGGAGAGCCACACAGGCAGGTCTGTACTAGTGTATCAGTCAGGCTGCCATTTTAGAGAGAAAAAAAAATGCACAAGGATTCTGTCCATTAGCCCTTGTATATCCCTAATTCTTTCTGTCTTTTCTCTCTCTTCACTGTTCTTGGGGTCTGAGCCCCTGACTTTCCTCTCTGGGTCTCTAACTGGTCCCTAATTGTACACCTAGCACTAGATATTAAGCTCTTTCTTACTTCTGACTTCCATGGCTCTCTTCTCCCTATCACTGATGCCAAATCTTTAGCCTTTGTTCTTGCAGGTGTCCTGTTGTGTGTCTCACTGGACATAAGCTAATTAAAGCTCATCCCACTTGAATGCATTGCAGGACTCTACTTACATCCAGCTTTTCCTGGGACATCTGTGATTAACTTCACAACTACTTAAAAATAACACTGGTGACACAAATATTGGATAATCTAGGAGGATGTGGCTGTGTCCCCATGCATACTTAACCTTTAACTTAAAAAATATGATACAACCTATTATTCCTGAAACATGAACTGAGAAATAAATAGAAAGGACAATTATAAAACATTTCTGCATAACTAAGAGGCATAAAAGTACACTTGAAGTAATGTGCATAAACATTTTTTAAATGCACAAAGGAGTCTAAGACTGCCAGAGAAATGGGTGGTTTTTTTATTTCTTTAAATAGAATCTCAATTTTTTTATTTTTTTATTCTTATTAAATCCTTATTGTTCAGATTATTACATTTGTTCCTCTTTTTCCCCCCCATAGCTCCCCTCCACCCAGTTCCCACCCCACCCTCCGCCCTCACTCCCCACCCACTATCCTCCTCCATAGGTGCACGATTTTTGTCCAGTCTCTTCCCACATCCCCCTCACCCCTTGCCCCCCCAAGAATAGCCAGTCCACTCTCTTTCTATGCCCCAATTCTATTATAATCACCAGTTCATTCTGTTCATCAGATTATTCACTTGATTTTCAGATTCACTTGTTGATAGATGTGTATTTGTTGTTTATAATTTGTATCTTTACCTTTTTCTTCTTCTTCCTCTTCTTAAAGGATACCTTTCAGCATTTCATATAATACTGGTTTGGTAGTGATGAACTCCTTTAGCTTTTCCTTATCTGTGAAGCTCTTTATCTGACCTTCAATCCTGAATGATAGCCTTGCTGGATAAAGTAATCTTGGTTGTAGGTTCTTGGCATTCATCACTTTGAATATTTCTTGCCACTCCCTTCTGGCCTGCAAAGTTTCTGTTGAGAAATCAGCTGACAGTCGTATGGGTACTCCCTTATAGGTAATTGACTGTCTTTCTCTTGCTGCTTTTAGGATTCTCTCTTTGTCTTTTGCTCTTGGCATTTTAATTATGATGTGTCTTGGTGTGGTCCTCTTTGTATTCCTTTTGTTTGGGGATCTCGGCACTTCCTGGACTTGTAAGTCTATTTCTTTCACCAGGTAGGGGAAGTTTTCTGTCATTATTTCTTCAAATAGGTTTTCAATATCTTGCTCTCTCTCTTCTTCTGGCAACCCTATAATTCTGATGTTGGTACGTTTGAAGCTGTCCCAGAGGCTCCTTACACTATCTTCGTATTTTTGGATTCATTTTTCATTTTGCTTTTCTGGTTGGGTGTTTTTTGCTTCTTCATATTTAAAATCATTGACTTGATTCTTGCAATCCTCTGGTCTGCTGTTGGGAGTCTGTATAATATTCTTTATTTCAGTCAGTGTATGCTGAATTTCTAGTTGGTCCTTTATCACAACCTTGAGGGTCTCATTAGATTTCTTGTAGATCTTATTAAGTTTATCAGCAGTTTCTAGAAAATTCTTGAAAAACCTTAAAAGTGTGATTTTGAACTCTATATCTTGTAGTTTGCTTTCCTCCATTTCTGTCACTTGTGTCCTTTTTCTTTGTCTCTGCATTTTTTATGCTTCCCTGTGTTGATAAAGTGGTTTTCTGTGCTGAGTGTCCTCTAGGGCCCAGTGGTTCAGCCTCCCCAATTACCTGAGGAGGACACTCTTGGTGCACCCCCTTGTGGGCTTTGTGCACAGTCTTGTTGTAGTTAAGCCTTGATTGTTGTAGTTATCACTGGGAGGAATTGACCTCCAGGCCAATTGGCTGTGAGAATCAGCTGTGTCTGCAGTGCAAGAACTACTGTGCTGGAGACACCCTTCTGGGGCAAGACTTGCTTCAGTGGGGCTTTGGTGCTCACTGAATCTGCCCCCTGAGTGTGTCCTTTGTGGTTTCACGGAGCTGAAAACTGGATGGTCCCACTCTGACCTCTGGGTTTCCTGGCTCCTGGATCTCTAGGGAGGTGCTAATCTAGCCTTTGCCTGAGGCTATCCAGCAAAAGCCTCCCTACAGGGCTTGGGCAGGGCGGGTCCCACGGGATCAACAGGGCGGGGCTAGCAGTTATGGCTGCTCTCAGTCTTTTCCTCAGAGGCTCTGCTTCTCAGTGTCCCAGTAATAGCTTCAAGCCCCTCAGAGAGAAAGCTGCCCTCAAGTTCCGACCAATGCCAGACAGTCCCGTTTCTCCTGTATGAGTCTGGGTCCCTAGAGACTCATCCGGAACTGGAGCTCAGAGCCTGAGACTCCCTCCCGATTGAAAACGACAACCACGCCCTCAGCTGCCAGCCCGCTTTGCATGCACCTCCGCACCTTAGTATTTTACTTCCGCACCTTACCTCCTCTGAGTCTCGGTATGCTTTTCTCTTTCCTTCTAGTTGTAGCATTTCCACTCAGCCAGCCTTCCTGTGGTTCTGGATGATGTCCATTCCGTCTTTTAGTTGTATTTTTGAAGTGGTTGTTCGAGGCAGCAAACTCCAGTGTTTACCTATGCCGCCATCTTGGTTTTCATCGAGAAATGGTTTTACCAGTTTTACTAAGCAAGAGGGCACTTTGTGTAGACCCGTGGTCAGCAAACCAACCATGGCTTGTGAGCCACATGTGGCTCTTTGGCCCTTTGAGTGTGGCTCTTCCACAAAATACCACGTGCGGGCGCGCACAATCGTGCGATTGAAACTTCATGGCCCATGTGCAGAAGTTGGTATTTTGTGGAAGAGCCACACTCAAGGGGCCAAAGTGGCTCACAGGCCACAGTTTGCTGAGCTGCAATTTGCTGCCCACTGGTAGACCATGAAGATCTGAGACTCATTCTTCACTCTTTATTCCAGTTACATATTGAAATCCATGGATGCACAGAGAACACCCCTTCTATACTCTTATGGGATATTGTGGAGGAAAAAACTGGACACATCCAGCACACAGAGCTTCCCACACCACATGCCCACTCCTTCTAGAAGCCAAGTTGTGGTGCTGTTTTTTGTTTTCATTTCCATTTTTTTTTTCTTGTTTGTAGGTCTAATAAACACCCAAGCCAAAGAGTCTGGTCTCAGATCATTAGGGAGGGTAAGTCTTGATCTATTATGAGGTCAGTAGACTTCAGTTAAGATCCTTACCTCCTTCATGGTAGTACTAGTGGCACTGTTTTGTAGGTTAGCATTGTGAGTACTATAATTCTATTCTGTCTTCTTAATTTCTTCAGACTCCACACTTCCCTTTCTTCAAATAGTCCACGTGTCTCACAGAAAGCTGATCCCAATCACCAGCCCCAAGAGCAGACATTGATTAGTTTAGGGTGATCCAGGTAAGCCACACATTTAGCTAGGGATTGGTCTGGAGCTCAGGCTTCAGCAACAACTCATGGCATTCCCTTGGTAATAGTTATGGTGTCAGAGTGGGACAAGACATAAATTGGCCCAATCAGACTGAAGTGAAGGATTTTTCTTCCTTGAATAAGAGTTTCTCCCTTCCCCAACCCCAGGGAAGTGAGCAAGAAAGCACAAAGCCCCAATTTTTGCTGGTAACCATTATACAATCTTAAGGAGAAAGTTTAAGAAAGAAACCAATGCCAAGGACATAGGGCAGGAAGACACCAATAATTGGATCCTGATGACATGAAGCCATTGAAGCAAACATTCTTGAAATGCACTCTACCTTCTTGCTGTGTGAGATAATACACCTCCTGATGGTTTGCATCAGGTTTTCTCTTATAGCCCAGAGCTTCTTACTGATAATTTCTCCACCACCTATGAAGGAGGCACCGCACCTCCCCTTCCAAAATGCTCAGTAATTCACTGACATCTTTTTTACCTCAAGCAACCTCCTTCCTAAAAACGTTAGAAATTGTTATACTCCAACTCTACACCAGCAAAGCCTCCTGGGACTCCTTTCATCCCACTGCCTTCTTTTTCCTTTTCCTATCCCTCCCTGTGCTCATCAGCCAAACCTCTTTTTCTCTCCATTTCTGCCAGGGCTTTGTGACCTTACGTGCACAGTTTACCCAAGACAGCCTCAGGTACAGGTGTTTATGAAGCCCATGACAAGTACTTGCTAATCTCTCAGAAGCCTTGGGGAATATGGAATCCTGCAGGGTACCTGAATGATCAAGCTATTTCATTTTTTTTTTAATTCTCTTTAGTTGAAACCAGTGCCTTAAAATAGATTTGGATCTGTGCTTTGCCTGAGAAGAAAGCTGACAGGGCTTGCAACTAACAGTGCATCAGTAACACCTCAAGGAAACCAACAGGGAGAAGCTAATGAAATGGAACGGTTTTTATATTAACCAGTTAGCTATTCAGTTTAGGACAGATGTGGAAAATAAGCCCATATGTGACAAATTCATTAAAGTGAAATTATCCATTCAACACCTTGATGTCTGAGCAGACTGATGTTTCAAAATTATTGTAATTATGATCATGGGGATAAAGAGAACCAAACTTTAGAAAGAAGCCTTAAAAATTAAAAATTTTAGTACTACCCTGTGAGATGAAAATAATGAGCTAGTCACAGATTCCCCAGGATATCAGCAATTGCTCTAAATCTTTCTTGATGAGAAATCTGTGTCTCTGAACTCAACATTAATTCAAATGCAAATAATATCTCTTCCCACCCCCAAGAATTATTATTCTGGATCTGGCAGTCAGTTTAATGGAGAATCTGCAGGTGCACTAAACTGAGCCAAGGAAGTTGTTCTAGTTCCAGACAAAGCTTTGACTCCTAGAGTCATGGAATCTGAGAGTCAAACCCCAAAGATTTGAATTTACTCACCTCTGAAGTTGAGTCTCCAGTAAAGTGTATGAGACTCAGTAGGGTGCAGATGTGGTACCTGATGCCCAGAAAGTATTGTAAACCTCGCCTGCTTTTCTCAAGCACATATCCCACCCTTTAGTAGCCGTTAACCATCTTAACCCTTTGCATGGAGATCCTTCTTAAACATTAGCTGCAGAAAACAGTCTCCAGCATTGTCACCTTTAGGAAACCCACATAGAAGGAAAAACTGAAGGCCTCTGAAATTGGATGGCTTAGGTTTGAATGTATGATGGCAGGACAATTGCATGGCCATCTGTGCCTCAGGTTCTCCATGAACAAAAAGAGGGCATTAAAGTATCTACCTTGTAGGAACACAGTGTGTCTTAGCAGATATAGCAAATTTTCATAGGCAACATAGGCAAGTAGTTAAGAGCATGAACTCTGAAGCCAGACTTATTTGGGTTTCAATCTGAGCTCTACCACTTGCTTACTATATAACCTTGGCAAATGAACTAACCTTTTTTCTGTAGGTCACTTTGCTTAGATGTGAAATGAATATGATAATATTAAAACTTTGCATAGTTGTTATGAAAAATAAATAACATTTTAAAATAATTTAGATCAGTGTTTGGCCTAAATAACAAGCACTATATTTTCATTGAGTGCAGTATTTGGCCCACAGTGAGAGCAGTGCAGTATTTGACCCACAGTGAGAGCTCAATAAATCCTATATTAATATCAGAATTAATTAACACATTTGTGAGAGTGGTAGTAACATTGCAGATGAGAGGAAGAGGGAATGATATTTCAAGGAGAGAATAGGAAGGGACAAGACACTTTTAGTTAGGAGGAATTGCCTTATCAGAAAGCCCTTCTTATGAGGCTTTCATGTCACAGTAGAAACAAGATGTGATACTTTGATGTATTCTGGTAACACAGGATTACCACCTAGAAACACACTAGCCCCAAGATGCCATTCTCAATGAGAAGTCCAGAAGCATATTTCTGAGCAGAAGGGAGATGGTTTAACCAAGGTCGGAAGCTAAATTGTGTGGCAATCATGGGTCTGGGTGACTATAGACACATTAAGTGCTTCAATACTAGTTACAATTATGTTCCAGAATCACACAGATACACAGCATGTCAGGTAGATGAGTTGTACTGGTCCAATAAATATAAATAACAACAGTCCTTGGCTCTCAATATTGCAAGGTCATGGAGACCTGCCTGGAGTCAATGTTCAATTTTTTTAAGCCAGAGCTAAAAAAAAAGAAAAAAAAAAGAAAAGAAAAAAAAAAGATAACTCTTTATTCAAAGAACAGAGTTGTAGAAGATGTACTAATTCAACAAAAGGGTAGTAAAACATACTTGGCTTGTTTTATGTCTTAAATCTATTGCTAAAAATTGTGTGAAAAAAAATAGAGAAGTTAATTGTGTGAAAAAAAAATAGAGAAGTAAATCATGACAAATATTTGCATAAGACAACGTTGGAGCAAATCTGAAAAATCTATTTAAATACAAATAATCACCTTTAACTTTTTTTTCTGGGTGTTTTTCTTATCACTATTTGAAAGACAAACATTGAGTTTTCTTAAGTTAGGACTTATGTTTTCTATTAGAGCCTTTTGCGTGACTATTACTTCTTTTATTCTAGACTAGTAGCCACATGAACATTAAAAGGGAATTAATTGCCCTAATCAGTTTGGCTGAGTGGATAAAGCATCAGCCTGTGGACTCAAGGGTCCCAGGCTCGAGTCCAGTCAAGAGCATATACCTTGGTTGTGGGCACATCCCCAGTGGGGAGTGTGCAGGAGGCAGCTGATCAATGTTTCTCAATCATTGATGTTTCTAACTCTCTATCCCTCTCCTTTCCTCTCTGTAAAAAAAATCAATAAAATATATTTTTTTAAAAAGGGAATTAATTAGCAGAGATATTTTAATATTGCTATTTGCCCTTTTTCTATAATAGAAGTGTGAGAGATAAAAAGAAATTAGTAAAATGTATATAAAAATAATATATAAATTTATTAATAAATAAACAGTAACAAAAGGATATAACAACAAAAGAGGCATGATATAAAAACGACAAAAACATGATATGAAAACAACAAAAATGTGATATAAAAACAACAGTGATGCAAACAATGACTGATAAAGTGATTCAACTTTTTCTAATATCTCCCTGTACACCACCATAAGAGTGAAAACACTTTCAGAGTGCTGGACTAATTTCCCTCGTGATGAAGTAATTAGAACTTCAACTATAACATCACATGCTGTTCAAACTCGAGAGAAAGCAACATAAAACTGACCATATGCAAAAACGGGTTCAGGTAGGAATATGCCTACTCTGTCTAGAGTTTGTCCTTGTGATTTATCAAAAGTTATCACAAATGCTGGCATCACGGGAAACTGTCATTGAATCAATTTAAATGGGAGGCCAGTGTCAGATGGGGACAAATCAATTCTTGGAATCAGAACAGCCTCTCCCTCTACAGATCCTGTTAATACTTCAGCTTTGATAATGTTAGGTCGTAATCTTTTGATAATAAATCTGGTACCATTACAAAGACCCCAGTTACTATTGAGATTTCTCAATAGCATGATGATTGCACCCACTTTCAATTCTAATTTATGACACAGCATTCCCAAAGGAGTAATACTATTAAGAAATTTGATGGGAAAATTTTCCTTTTCAGCATCATCTGTGGAATCAATGGAATCATCACTCAAATATGTGTGAAAATCTCCATCGAGTATATCCACATTTTCTTCATTTAATTTTTGAACGTGCTCATTTTTTGGACAAAGAATTGCACGTTTACATATATTTTTAATATTATCTATAGCAGTGGTTCTCAACCTTGGCTGCACATTAGAATCACCTGGGAATCTTTTTAAAATCCTGATTCCTGGGCCTCACCCTCCAGAAATTGTTTATTTGTTATGGGGTGGGGCCACAACATTAGTAACAAAGAAACAGAATTAAAACTTTATTGTGGGGAGCTGCTACAGTGTTTTGGACAAGTTCAAGCCTTGGACTGATGAGAGGGCACAGTCCTCTCATTGCCACATGCAAGTCCCAGCTTGGAGGGCAGGGCCCTCCCAGCACAATTATAGCCAACAGATGTAGTTGTAAGCTTGAACCTATGGTCCAAACATGTGGCCCCACGTGCCTGGATGATGTAGGCTTGATAGAGTTCAGGTGCATGTAGTTGAGTAGGATTGAAACCCAGGAGAATGTTGTAAACATCTTGGTCACTCCCTTACTTTGCCTTGTAGCATCTGCTATAAAATAAAGGCATGGCTGTGGGCGTGGTCACTGTCTCTCAGAGAAGCAGCGTCCCACTGAGACCTGGCTTTCATTCTCTTGTCTGTCTTTTCTAAGCCTTTCAGCTGCCCCCACTCAGGTTCACACTTGGCTGTGTTGGTGTGGCACACTTTATAAAGATCTGCCTCCATGCTCCCAGGGCGGGTTCCTGCCTCAAACCCCGCCCTTACAGGAAACAGCTGAGGGAAACAGCTTGGCAGAGGGTGCAGCCATTGCCAAGACAACCCCTGCAGGACTGACTTCCTTCCGCTTGGTCGCAGTTCTTCTGGTCGTGATGAACACCACCCAGGGTTTTTATATAAGTAGATTGTGTTCATGAGAACTTAAAGGTATTGCAAGGTAAGTGAGAGTCTAGATACAGCTCTGTCACACAGAACTTTCTCCCAGTTACTTAAGGGCCAATTAGTTTTAAAGTGCCTGCACAGTAAATGTTAATCATTGCATCTTGCCAAATCTTTTAGGTTTGTCATTGCCAAAGATTACAATTTCATTATGATAGTCTGACAATGTAATTAGAATCCTGTATTAACTAAAGCCATTTATGTTAAAATACAAAATTTAAAGCCATATATATATATATATATATATATATATATATATATACACACTAGTGGCCTGATGCATGAAATTCATGCAAGAGGCTCGGTCCTTGCAGCTGTGGCAGCTTGCCTCGGTCCTTGCAGGCCAGGCTTCATTCAGAAGGACTTCTGAAAGGTCATTCGACTGCCCGGTCTAATTTGCATATTACACTTTTATTATTATAGATACACACACACACACACACACACACACACACCCTGGGTGTAATGTCACGACCGAGGCTTGACCAACTGGAAGGAAGTCAGTCCTGCAGGGGCCGTCTTGGAAATGGCTGCACCCTCCCCAAGCTGTTTCCACAAGGGTGGCAAGGTTTGAGGCAGGAACCCACCTTCGGAGCATGGCCACATTGAGTCACTGAGTCCTTGGTCCTCTTAGCCCCAGCTGCACCCTCCCCGAGCTGTTTCTGGTAAGGGCAAGGTTTGAGGCAGGAACTGGCCCTCAGAGCATGGAGGCATATCTTTATAAAGCTTTAATACATTATATTAGAGGTCGTGGTAGTACTGTTTTACCCACAGCGTCTACAGGAATTGCTGCAAATTTACTTCTCGGTGGAAGCACCTTTCATTGCCAATATAAATTATCCATTCCACTAAATGAAATTTCAATTTCTAGACTTGATATAAACAGTGAAGTTGCTAAAACTATTAAAAAGGCCCAACTTCTCATTATTGATGGATGCACCATGGCATCCAGTCATGCTATATACGCCATAGACAGATTGCTAAGAGAAATTTGAATATTGTATTTGGTGGGAAAGTTCTCTTTCTTGGAGGGGATTTTCGACAATGTCTCAGTATTGTACTGCATGCTATGCGATCAGCCATAGTACAAATGAGTTTAAAGTACTGCAATGTTTGGGGATGTTTCAGAAAGTTGTCTCTTACAACAAATATGAGATCAGAGGATTCTGCTTTTAGTGAATGGCTAGTAAAACTTGGAGATGGCAAACTTGATAACAGTTTTCATTTAGGAATGGATATTATTGAAATCCCCTGTGAAATGATTTGTAATGTATCTATTATTGAAGCTACCTTTGGAAATACTATATCTACATATAATATTAAAAATATATCTCAACATGCTATTCTTTGTCCAAAAAATGAGCACGTTCAAAATGTAAATGAAAAAATTTTGGATATACTTGATGGAGATTTTCACACATATTTGAGTGATGATTCCATTGATTCCACAGATGATGCTGAAAAGGAAAATTTTCCCATCAAATTTCTTAATAGTATTACTCCTTTGGGAATGCTGTGTCATAAATTAGAATTGAAAGTGGGTGCAATCATCATGCTATTGAAAAATCTCAATAGTAACTGGGGTCTTTGTAATGGTACCAGATTTATTATCAAAAGATTACGACCTAACATTATCAAAGCTGAAGTATTAACAGGATCTGTAGAGGGAGAGGCTGTTCTGATTCCAAGAATTGATTTGTCCCCATCTGACACTGGCCTCCCATTTAAATTGATTCAATGACAGTTTCCCGTGATGCCAGCATTTGTGATAACTTTTGATAAATCACAAGGACAAACTCTAGACAGAGTAGGCATATTCCTACCTGAACCCGTTATTGCACATGGTCAGTTTTATGTTGCTTTTTCTCGAGTTTGAACAGCATGTGATGTTATAGTTGAAGTTCTAAGTACTTCATCACGAGAAAAATTAGTCCAGCACTCTGAAAGTGTTTTCACTCTTAAGGTGGTGTACAGGGAGATATTAGAAAAAGTTGAATCACTTTATCAATCATTGTTTGCATCACTGTTGTTTTTATATCACGTTTTTGTTGTTTTTATATCATATTTTTGTTTTCATATCATGCCTCTGTTGTTATTATATCCTTTTGTTACTGTTTATTTATTAATAAATTTATATATTATTTTTATATACATTTTACTGATTTTCTTTCATATCTCAAACTTCTATTATAGAGAAAGGGCAAATAGCAATATTAAAATATTTCCGCTATTTTATTCCCTTTCAATGTGCACAAATTTCGTGCACCGGGCTACTGGTTGTGTGTGTGTGTGTGTGTGTGTGTGTGTGTGTGTGTATACCAGTATATCCTACATAATAAAAGGGTAATATCCAAATTGAGCAACGGCAGAACAACTGTTCCCACCTTCGTGGCAGCGCTAAGAATGTCGGACTGGGAGAGGATGCAGGCTGAGCTGAGGGACCCCACCCCCCCACCACCAATGCATATATTTTTGTGCACCAGGCCTCTAGTATATATCCTTCACAGTTTGTATTGGGGGAATTGGCTAAAACAACACCTGAAATAATTTCTTCCTTTGATTCTAGGTCAATTTAATCTCAAGGATTTCTATTTCACTATCAATTTCAAAAATAAATTAAATGAAGAAACAGACCACAGCTCCTTATTCAGCAGAGATGTATCCCCTAATCTTCTCTTTAGCCACCTGAAACATATATCCAGGTTTTCTTTCTGCCTTTACTTTCAAATGTAAGGAAAATTTCAGAGTCATGCTTCTATTTTTATCGATGTTTATTTTATTCTTGTGGTTACAGCATTATTTTGAACAAGGTTTTACCTCTAAGCCTTTTGGTCTCCAGATGAGTATGAAGTGGTATTTGAATCACCCATGAGCAAAGCACCCCAGTTGGGAGATGGTCATCCACTTCTTTTTTGTATCAGCCACCACGTGGTTCAAAGCCTTCCCTTGCCACAGCAGCAGAATCACAATTCATCCCAGGAAAGAAACAGCAGGCAGAAACAGTTGAGCCCTTTCATATGATGACACACAGAGCAGGAAAAGTCCCACTGGGAGTCCTTAGTCTCCTCTTTTTCTTGTTTTCAATGGGAGGCACTGGTCTCCCCCACTTGAGTGTCACCAGAGCCACCATACCTGGAATTCCTTCCCATCTTCTCCAACCGGAGAGGAGTCAGTCTGATGGAAGTCCTCTGGTTAGGAGGCAGAGAGCTCATTTCTGCCAATTTGTGATTTAATCTTTGAAACCAGAAAGTGGCAAAACACCTGGAGACCTGTCATCCCAAGGCCCTGTGGAGTGCTTTATTTATTTGTTTACAAATTGAGGGACATGGGCCTTCCTCACTCCCTCTATTACAGGGTCTTTCTAATGACAATCCCTCACCTCTCAACCTGTTCTGACTGATCATGTCCATGGCCTTTGTTCCAATATCCAAGGAGGATAATATGAAATTCATAAAATCTTGGTCCTATTTCTTGTTTTATAAATGTTTCAAAAATCAGAGAATAAAGGAAGCTGAAGAGAGGTTGAATTTTGAAGTCAAGACATCCTTCTATGAGAGTTTGCAAAATATAGTAGTCCTCTTACCCATGGTTGTGTTTTCTGTGGTTTCAGTTATCCACACTCAACCATGGTCTGGAAATATTAAATGTAAAATTCCAGAAGTAAACAATTTATAAGTTTTCAATTGTATACCATTCTGAGTAGTGTGATGAAATTTCACACTGTCCAGCTCCATCCAGCCTGGGATGTGACTCATCCCTTTGTCCAGAATCTATGTACACTCTTGTTCCTTAGTAGTCATCTCAGTGGTCAGATCAACTGTCTCAGTTTTTCAGTGCTTGTGTTGAAGTAAACCTTATTTTATTTAATCACAAACCCAAAGTAAAAGAGTGGTGATGCTTGGCAATTTGATATGCCAAAGAGAAGCTGCGAAGTGCTTCCTTGAAGTGAAAAGGTGAGTACACTACAATAAGATTATTTTGAGAGAGAGACCATATTTATATAACTTTTATTACAGTACATTGTTATAATAATTTTATTTTATTATTAGTTATTGTTGTTAATCTCTTAATGTGCCTGATTTATAAATTAAACTTTATCATAGGTATATATGTATAAGAAAAAAGATAGTATATATAGGGTTTGATACCATTCAAGGTTTCTGGCATCCACTGTGGGTCTTGGAACATATGCCCTGTGGATAAGGGGGAGGGCTGTACACAGTTAACTCTAGAGGTTTGACTCTTGCTGAGAATTCTTGAACCATAAACACTGTGTCGATGTGTGTTGTCACTTCTCAATCTGCTCTTCCACTCTACATCTACCAATATTACGTTGATTAGGTACTGCCTGGGTCAAGGATCCTCAGGCTTGAGGGTGGATCAGAACTACCAGGAGAAAGTTTTAAAAATGCCAATTCTAGGGTCCTGCCCTCCAGGAATTTGATTTGAGAGTAGAGAGCAGTGCTCAGAAATATGCTTAGTTGGTAGGCCAGTCACCTCTGAAGCAGGAAGCCTAAGACAATATTTGTTCACTGGCCTAGGTCACAGCAGAACATTTTAAATTCCTCAAGAGGACCCTGCCTTTTTCAGCATTCCCAGGATAGATTATTTTATTTTTTTAATATTAGTACTCAAGATTAGATGCTATCTCCAGGCCCCTGAAGTGTTTTAATGCATTTAATCCCTAAAAATTGTGTGTAGAAAAAAATGGAGTTTTGAGGAAAACAATGCAATGTTTTGGATTCCTAGGGTTCTTCTTCAATTCAGAAATATTTTTCTTATCCATATGATGTGCCAGGAACTGGCAATATAGGATGAGAGAAGCAGTTCATGCTCTCAGAAGCCCACAGCATGTGGGGAAGATGGTCCATTAAGTTAGCAATTACAATATGGCAGAAGATTTTATCACTATAAAGATAGGCACAGGTTGCTATGCCAGAACAAAAGAGAGGCACTATCCATGACAGGAGATCAGAAAGCCTTGTCAGAGCAGGTGGCATCAAAACAAGGCTTTGGATAAGGAGAATAAAGGCTAACAGGCCAAGAAAGTGGAGAGAGAAAGCACAGAGTCAGAGTATAGCATGGTTCAAGCATCTACAAGGAGTTAAATATGGCCAGAAAATAGGTATATGGAAGAAGAGTGACAATGGAAGAGGTTAAAGGGATAAAGCGCAATATAAACCATGCCTAATAATTTAGAAATTATTAATTAGATGATGAGAAGCTATTGGAAGGTTCAGATGTGGATAATAGATGGGTCAGATAGAGGAAAGACTGGTATTTAGATTATTTCCTCACATAGCCAGGCTCAAATACCGAAGCTTAATAACACCAAGTCTGTGGCTTTGGCACCATGTTCTTTTTTTAAGTAATAAAAATGTTAAAGTTTCTATTACACATGGAAATCTGTTGACAATTTTAATCTGATGGTGGTAGCCTCGGAGCTATAACTTAATGACAGAGTCCTTTGCCAATAGAAACAAAAAAAGGTGCTGTCACTGACATGATTCAACTTTACTTTATGTCCTTATTTTACAAATCCTCCTCATTTTGTTAAATATGTCTTTTCGTTACAATTTATGACCTTCCTGGTGGATTCTTCAAGTCATTCTAGGCCATCAACATTTTTTAGCTCAAAAGTGTGGTTAGCTGGAAACCCGTCTATCAGCCTAAAAACCCTCCACTACCACTCCAGCCTTCATTCCAGATGTAGTCCCTCTGTGCCTGCTGTGCTTCAGTCATCATGGTTAGAGCCCAAACCTGCCAGGTGATGGCCTACATCTGTGCATATGCTCACTTTCCTCTGCCTTCTGATAAGAATGCTCTTCCTCCAGCTTCATCTCCCACATTAACCTTTTTCTGATTCTCTAAGCTTAAAGATATCTTCTCTAATGGCCTAAAAAGAACTATTTCCTCTCTGAGTGTCTAGACCAGTGGTCGGCAAACTGCGGCTCGTGAGACACATGTGGCTCTTTGGCCCCTTGAGTGTGGCTCTTCCACAAAATACCGACTTCTGTGCATGGACCACAAAGTTTCAATCGCACTGTACGTGCATGCCCGCATGTGGTATTTTGTGGAAGAGCCACACTCAAGGGGCCAAAGAGCCACATGTGGCTCGCGAGTTGCAGTTTGCCGGCCACTGGTCTAGACAATGTGTCCTCAGTTTGATTGTCTTATACAGTTTGCTTGCATTAGAATCACCTGTACATAAATCTGTACTGTGAATTCCTTCAAGAGCATGAGCCCATCTCTGCCAATTTTGTCTCCAATATTCCTAGCTTAGTGACGACACAAGGTTGAATGACACTGTATAGGCCTACTTTTCCGTATTCCAGAAACTGTGCTCCAATAACCATACCCCAGAGGGATGCTCAGTTCATAAAAACAGCTAGAGCTGGAGCTGGAACTACCATTGACCAAGTGCTTATTATGGACCAGGCACTGAGTTGAGACTTTTTTATATACACACTAGTGGCCCGGTGCATGAAATTCGTGCATGGAGGGGTGGTTCCCTCAGCCCAGCCTGCACCCTCTCCAATCGGAGACCTCTCAGCCTAAACCGACAGTCAGACATCCCTCTCGCAATCTAGGACCTCTGGCTCCTAACCGCTCACCTGCCTGCCTGCCTGATCACCCCTAACTGCCTCTGCCTGCCTGCCTGATTGCCCCGAACCCCCTCTTGCCTGCCTGATTGCCCCTAACTGCCCTCCCCTGCCAGCCTGATCTTGCCCCCAACTGCCCTCCCCTGCAGGCCTGATCTCGCCCCCAACTTCCCTCGTCTGCTGGCCAATTTGGTTCTGATTGGTTGGTTTCTATGCCAGTCAGCGTCAAAAGCTCCACCTCCTAGGCAGCCATTGGCTCCTTACATTCACCCAGATTTGGTTCTGATTGGTCAGTTTCTATGCCAGTCAGCATCAAAAGCTCTGCCTCCTAGACAGCCATTGGCTCCTCACAGTTGACCCAGATTTGGTTCTGATTGGTCAGTTTCTATGCCAGTCAATGTCAAAAGCTCTGCCTCCTAGGCAGCCATTGGCTCCTTACATTCACCCAGATTTAGTTCTCATTGGTCAGTTTCTATGCCAGTCAGTGTCTCTGGGCGTATCAACAGGGCCTGATCATAAAGGCAGGTCTGATCAGCAGCCCTGGTGGAGGCCTAGAGAGAAATGGAGGCAAGTTCTGATCAATGGCTGCCACAGAGGCTATGGATCAGACCCTGCCTCTCTCTCTGCAGGCCTCTCTCTGGGCCTGATCTGCAGCCCCCCTTGGCAGTCAGTGCTGGGTGGGGGCACCCACAGTGGCCCCAGACAGTGCTGGGTTGCCATGGCAACCTAGCACTGACTTTGGGTCTGGTGGAGTCTTCCGTTGTAATAGTCCTTAGGTTACAACCCTGGCTCTTTATTATATAGACTAGGATATGTATATTTATATATGTATGTGTATATGTATGTAAACATGTGTTTACATAATATATATATACACATAAATAATTATATATATATATGTGTGTGTATATATATATATATATATATATATATATATATATAGTTGAGAATATAGCCAACTAATCCCACATAGAGAGTATTACTATCTCCCTTTTTGAGATCATTAAAGTGAGTCATAGAGAGATTAGGGGACTGTAGGAGACTTGACCACTGGATAGGGGTGGCCATCTGAAGCTATCTTTCCCTGACAAGGAAGCCCACACTTAAGCACTTCCTTGTATTGTCCCACTGCTACCCCAGGATGACTCCCGATGGAGAAGATTCTAAGCCTTCAATTCACCTTGAGATGTCACTGCCAGCTGTATTGGAAAGTTGGGGTGGGTGTGGGGGGCATAGGAAATAATAATTTAAAAAACCCAGAATCTTGTAGAGTCACACTTTGTGGAAAAAAAGAGAAAGACAAGTCAATGATGGAGGTAGAGAAAGAAAGGTTAGAGAATCTGGGAAACAGACTAGTGCAGTAGCAGTTTACAGAAGCATAGCTCTAGACTTGTAGTTTTTATTTTAACACACAGATACCCACTTGTTGAATGCTATCTCCCATACTGCCCTTTAAATTTTGTGAGGGGAAAAAACCATTACTTACCAGGGCTGGGTGTGAATACAGATACTATAACCCCAGAACCTGCTTTTAACTATCATGCTGTACCACTTCCCATGGCATATGAATTAGCTACTTCATAAGTAACTGTTGAATAAAATAACAGATAAAGAAGGGATGATCAACAGGTTCACAACTTGAGACAGGTAAAGAAGTATAAGAACTGAAAAGGATCTTGAGATTTGACTATTAAAAGGGTCTTAGCCTTCAAAAGAGACCTCAAAGAAATTCACTGGTAATTTCTTCCCCTCCCTGAGTCCGCCTCACCCACCTCATGGTAAAGGAAAGAACCTCTGTCCCCAGGAAGGCTGGAGCCCCCTTGGGGTGAGGGCCCCTGCTTAGTTCATCTTTGTATCTTCAGTTCCTAGCATGGTGCCTAGCACCTGGTCTGCACTCAGGGATGTCTGACAAGGCAGGTGGCCCTATGCCCTGACTCTGGCTCCCTTCCCCTGCATCCCACTAACCCCATTAATGAGCAAAGGACATATGAGAGTTGAAGCTTCTGGGAGTGACTGAGAAAATTACATGTCGGAGAGGAAATGTTGAAGACAGAAACCAAAAAACTCTCAGTTGATAACTTTGAACTGGGGTTGGGGGTAGGGAGGAGGGGAGCTGCTTTCATTGGCTACAGCCACCACATCAAAAATCAGTATAATATGAGAACTGGGAACCACATGAAGGGAGAGTGCCAACCTCAGTGCACCTCCTAACACTTAAGAAGCTTCTTAGTAGAACTGAACCCTCCCAAATGAAAAACAAGCACTGTTGTTCTTTATGGTCTAATCACTTCAAAATAGACCAGCCCACAAGATAAAGCCTGGCTTCAATGCAGACCCCACCCCACTTCCTTGCTGGCGTCTTCTACCACACCTTACAGGAACTAGAATACCTGAGCAGCAGAACCTGGGGGAGGGGGAGCAGGAGAGAGGGCAGACCTTGGCTGCTCTCTGCATTTTACTGTGATTTGCATATTGTAAGACCTGGGTGTTAGGGTTGCGGAAGGAGGGGTGCACGAGGTCAAAGTGGTAAGGGATTATAGATTTATTAGGTCATCTGGATACCAGATGGGCTGATCCTCAAAATGGCGCCAGCCCCCAAAGATGGAGTCAGAGGATTTTAAAGGACTTTAGGCGGGCTTTTTCTGGGAGGAGAATTCTCTGTGCAGGTTCAGATTCTGGGAAAACCCAGAGGGGAGAGATATTGGTCTTAGCAAGTGGAATGTCCATTGTGAAATGGCCTAAAGGTCAGTTCCCAGGGGAGGAGGTATCAATTCAATTATTTGATCAGACCTAACACTGGGTGTAGATGGGGAGCAGGGAGATGGCACTGTGCTTGGTTGTCTGTGTAGCCAGCCAGCTGGACCACTGGGCTTAGCCACACTCAGCTCCAGGAGGCTGCAGATTTCTGACTCAGATCTCAGTGAGTAGCACTGACATCTATTACCCCAGAAAGAGATTTGATATTGTGCCCAATGGATTTTCTGTGTGTTCCTTTCTAGCTATGGGGAGACCTCCCATGAAGACCAAATATGTCTACAAGAAAGGTCAAGCCTCTTGCAGAGAAAATGTGATTCCAGCACAACTCTAGTTCCTGACAGCAGAAAGTTAAAACAAAGCACAAGGCAAGCTAGTGGAGAGAGAGCAGTCTAGCACGAGCTCCACTACACATTGGCACTCATGAAAGCAAGCCATGTATAGGCAGCACAAATCAAGAGGGCATTTCAGTCACTTACACTTGGCATTCAAGAGCATTTTAGTGCTTATACTTAATTGTGGGTGTGTTTGGTATTTCTGTAATTCACAACACATGCAGCCTCAGTATGAGAACCTGAATCAGAAGGAGGTGGAGAGAGAGCTATCCAGTTTCCCCTCCCAGCTCCAGTTCCATTAGCGCTGGCCCTGGACTCCATGGGGGGTGGAGCCATGGGAGGAGAGAGGGTTGGGGGAGGGGAGGGGCTTGGTGGCCTTGAGTCCCAGGTGATGAAAAGCTGCCCAGGTGCTTGCTTTGAAGGCACAATCTTGGCTAAGCCCAGAGGTCTCCTGTCTTCTACTAAGAGGGAAAGGAGCAAGGGACCAACTGAGTGAATGGAAGCCCTTGTTTCCTGGGAGCTGAGCCAATACAGAAAAGCTGGGGCTGAGACGAGGAGATGCCCCAGGCAAAGTGGGTCCACAGGAGGGGGAAGGTAGGAGTAAGCCCTTTTGCTTTCTGTGTCATAGTAATCTGCCCAGAGTGCAGTGCCCCCAAATGCTGTGGAGGCCAATGAAAGGAGGTCCTCTCTCCTGGAGGCAGGCTGAGGGTGCTACCAAGAAAGATCATTTCAAGTGAGAGGGAGGAGGGGTACAGAATTGAAATTTATGACACCTGCAAATCATTTTGTTCACTTCTGAAAATTTTGGGGTAGGTTGGGTAAGCTAAAGCAATATAAATGAAATGTACGTGTTTGTGTACACAGGGAAGGCAAATTAAAAAGAAAGTGAAAAGGAAAAATAAGTGACAGAAGTTAATTTACACAAGCACATAAAGGTATACAAGTAAGCTAAATTTATTCCTTAAGACAATGGTTTTCTAAGACTAGCCCCATCTTGGTTGCAGAATGGAACAAACTGTCACTCATCCACAGTTAATTATAAATAGAAGAAAAAGGAAAGACAAAATTTACACACATTTTATGTATAATAAAAATACATGTGTGGCATATACAGTTTGTCAATTTAATGAGGATAAGAGTCCTTATCTGGTAAAGACTGGTCATTATGGCCTTTTTAAAAAAAAAAAAAATGATGGTGAGAGTAGTTGAGAATTATCCTTTTACAAACTTGGCCAAAAAATGGACAATTCTACCTTGCAACCAATCCTATATTTTTTCCAACTTGTCTCTGAAATTGCCAACCTAACTAACCTAAGACATGGAAATACTATATAATTTCTTTTTAAATTTCAAGCCTATCAGACTAATGCATATTTTCATTAACTGACATTTAGAAGAACATACTGTATCCCAGAATCATACCATATTCTATTATAATTCGGGTCCTTAAACTCACACATCTTCATATGGTAGATATTATTTAACCCACTGTATTTTCAAAAGAGAGACAGAAGCTTTATAACTTGAACAAGACTGCATAGTGGTGAAGTCAGCATTCAAACTGAGGTCCATCTGACTCAGAAGCTCACAGTGTTCCCCATCCCAAGTCCTCCATTATTACTAAGAGGAGCATACTGCTGGACATGAAAGAAACCTTTAGTACCATCCCTTTCAACCTCTAATTTTGTAGAGATGAACAAGCTATAGTGAGGTTAGGTGACTTGCCTAAGGCTTGCTCAGTGAACTCGGAGTAGGCTGCAAACACAATTGCTCAACTCCGGGCCTTGAGCTCTCTCTGTGGCCCCCATGCTTTCATGAGCACTTCTGTACCCTCTCTCCTGCCTCCAGGCCCTGGCCACAAGTGGGGAGTGATAGCCACACTCAACACAACCCATACCCAAACTAAGAACAGCCACCACCTCCCAAGAACCTCCCAGCTTGCATGTATGTGACTCCAAGCTGGCCCAGGAAGCTCACTCTGCACAGCCACCACAAGATGATGATGGGAACTAAGCAGCACCCTGGGAATGACCTCCACCCAGCTCAGGCCATGCGCTGAGGAATGGGGGCCACAGGACAAAAAGGCATTGTATGTGAGAGAGGGAGGGAATATGAGAGGAATGCACTGGCAATTTCTCCCCTTCCCTGAGCCTGCCTCAAGCAGCTGTAGCATGGTAAAGGAAAGAACCTCCATAAAGGGCTGGGTGCCCACCGTATATGACAGGAGACCCGAGTTGATTGATTGAATTATTATATTTCTTCCAAAAAGGACAAAGAGCTTCATTTAGCCTGCATTGTGTGGCTTGATACAATTCCCCTGAGTATATCCACTGCCTTATCACATTCCCTTTGATTCTCTTCAAATGGGAGCATTTAAAAAGAGTCTGATAACATTTTTCTGAAAGGAGTCCCCACCTTCTTTTTCTTTCTAAGAGGAATAGAATCATTTGTTTCCAAAAAGGGGCCCTCCAAAAGAAGCTGCCTGAGGAGCAGAAACCATTTTAATAGCATCTTTTCTGCTGAATTGTGTCTTCATTTTACACTGTTGCTTTATTCTCTGCCCCTTTGACACAGCCAGCTGCCTTTCACATTCCAGCTCAGAAACAGGCTGGCTTCAGGCGGTAACAGGCACCAGCTTCCAAAGGCCTTTCTCTGGATGACTCACGTTAGCCTGTGTGAGCCTGGGAGCCCTACATGGCAATTCCTAGACCTTTTGTTTCCTCTTGGAAGGGCATTTGTGTGTGCAAAGCTCTCTAAGTACAAAAACAATGTCTACCTAAGTACTCTGTCTTACAGTGGAGTGAAATGATTAATCACACAGTGGAATGTGTGGTTCATATCTTGTTCAGGTTCATCCTGTTATCAAGTCAGCAGACAGAGGAAGTGACATCACCCACCCAAGCACTCCTCTGAAGCTAGAGGTGCGTCCCAACACATTGCATGTCGGTTCTGCACTCTGGGCAGGAAACGTCACACTGGGACTTTCTGTTAAACTGTTTTAGAAAATTATAGTTTGAGCTATCAGATTCTTTAGTAGAATTTTGATTCCTATTGCTCACATGGTGAAAAAGGTCTTTTGTGAATTCTACTCTTAGCCAGGAAGGTTACCAAGAAGTAGAGATAAGTTCCCACAAATGTCTTGAAATTTAAATACTTTTGTATAAAGTATATGGAGGGGGGGTGGGGGGAGAGGGAAGGGGAGGGGGAGGGGGGAGCACATGCTAACCTGACTAGTTCAGGGAATGCCTGCATGTAACCACAAAGGATGGTCTGAAATTAAATATTTAACTAAAAGCAGTTTAAAGTAGGTAGTCATGTCCTAGGCCAGTATTTTCCCTGACAAAGATCAACTTGATCTTTATTGAGCCTATTGTCTTTTTGCATCTAAGATAACATACCTGTGAAATGTCTATGTACCTTGTAACTTCCCTTTTTCTGGACCCCTCAGGGTGCAACAAATGGCACCAGGGCAGATACCACAAATTCCCTCATTGTTATTGTTATGGTGTTAATTGTTGACTGTTAACTATCCTATAACCATCTATGTAAAAGAAGCATGTGTCCATCATTTCACTTTTTATCCAATCCCAGAGGTTTCCCCACTTTGCTTTCTCCCACCTCCCTAATCTATCACCAATGGATTTCATGTAACCCACTTACATTTTCCCCTTTGATGGTAATTTACAAAAACAAGGTAAAACCCGCCATTCTCCAGAGCATTATCCCAGCCCATTGAGATACTGCTTCCTGGCAATTGTCCACAGTTTGGCTCAAATAAACTCACAAAAATCTTTACAGGTTTGAATGGGGGGAGATACTCACCTGGGCAGGCTTCCACAGAACCAGTAAAACATATCTGCCTAAAACTAGTCACCCTTTGCCCAAGCTCCCCAATCAGCTTGCTGTAAATGCGCTTAATAAAGTGCTTGTCTTAGGTTTTTCTCCATGAATGATGGCTCTGGGAAATCTCAGTATGGGTCCGAACAGCATGCAAAATCATTTTACTTTTATGACAAAAGACATTAGCTTCCCATAGCTTTCTTAGCCATCTCTACCCCTCTTCCCTTCCCTTCCTGCTTTTCCTCCCTTCTCTTACCTCCCCTCCCTCTCCATGGCACTAAATAAAATGTTTAGAAAATGAAGGGTACAGCTGCCTTTTCTTCCCATTAAAATAATCAACAGTGATGGTGAATTTAATATATTTGATTAGAGAAACTCCAATTTGGTACACTTGAATCAGCTGCCTTTGTCTTCAGTTCCCGATGGCCTGATTTCAGTGGAATGTCCTCTACTGTCCACTGCCAGTTTACTAATCTGGGAGAAAATTCAGCCTCTGAAAGCATTTGCTGGGCAGGCTCAGAAATAGGGTATTCATGCTGTGGAAGCTGCCAGGACCATTTCTTACTAATTGGAGGGAAAACCCCTTCATTAGGGTTATAACCCCTGGGGCCAGCGGTCCTCTTTAGCAATGTTAAATTTTATAGATTTTATTGCTTTTCTCCATTAATATTCACTGTAAACATTCAGGCCTGAATCCTGTACAAACAGCCCAGGAGATTCTGGTGCTTAACTGCACATAAGAAATTCAGAGAATGATAATTGCATTTACATATGGAGTTCCTTTCATCCAGAGAGCAAGCATAAACCTAATGGAAAATAAGAAAATGTGTCATAATTTCCCCACAAGAAGTTAAGAAAGCCTGAAGTACTGCCCGAGCCACTCCTACCTTGAAGGGTGCTTAAAAAGGAATTGATCTTGTGGGGAGTTGCAAGGCTTGGAGAATGCAGCTTATTTATATAAAAAGTTTATGGAGATTTTTATGAAGGGCTTTCATTAAATATTCAAAATAAATGTATGCTCAACAAATAAGTAAGTACAACAGTGATCTGAGGTTAACAATTTAAGTTACTCTCAAAGAGGTATTGAAACTCTACAGAGTTCGTAGAGTTTTCTTGAATATATTTCATTCCCTACCATTGCCAAAGTCAGAGATTGCCTTTGAGAAAGACCAGGTCACAAGGACTGTTAAACTCATTTCTGTACTTTTATGAAGAAAAGGTCCCATGTCTCCTATGTGTCCACCCAAAATAGGCTGCCTAGCTGAGCACCTGCCCAATGACTTCTCCACCCAGGCTCCATGGTAGGAAACCGAAGTCAGGGACCAGAGCCAAGCTAGAAATAGCAGCCAGGTTTCTGGGTTCCAGCATCTGTGCCCAATCTGTGAGTCAGCCTGTCAACAACATTGACGAGGTGGCACTGGCTCTGTGAGGCCTAGGAAGAGTGGCACAGGGAGGAGGACACCTTGTCCTGGCCAGCCTCGAGTTAGCATCACGATGATGCCCCAGGGGGCAGGGGCTGGGTTGTTGGAGGTGAACGCTTCACTCTGAGATCAGCACGTACACCAGCAGCTTTGCAGGCACTGCAAGCTGCACCCCCTGAAGAGGCCTGGGCACACTTTGCCTTCACACTTCAAGGCCTTCTGGTCATGGGGGAAGAAAAATGAGGGCAGTCTTCCAACAGGGCAAGTTTCCTAAGAGCCGCATCGGCTGCCAGGTTCAGAGCTGTGTAGGGAAGGCCTACAAGAGAAAACTTTGAGACGGTTGGTGTAAGAGAGAACCACAGTCCCCCTCAGGCGGAGCCCATCCCTTTCTAAAAGCAGATTCTGGTCACTCAGACCCACACCGAGCACCCCAAGAAGAATAAGATCACTTAGGTTGCAAAAACACAACAAAGTGCTGCATTTTACCTCCCTCTTTAGTGTAAAAGTCAAGCTTTAAGATTCCTATTGTATAAAAATTAATATGAAAAGAATTTTGTATCCTATTATGGCATTGTGTTATAATAATGGAATGCTCTCCCCGCCCAATCTGGCTCGCTGGCCCCAGATCTTGCCAAGAATTATTCAGCTCCTCAGTGTGTAAGTGTCACTGGGGGGACAGCCTCCTGCACCTAAAAGAAAGCGGTAGTGAATGCTTCAAGCTGGAAAGGAGGTCTTGTGGGCCGCAGCCCTTCTGCCCAGCCTCACACAGAGACACACGGGACACACACACCTACTTGGCAGCTTTACTCTTCTTTCTGAGAGCTCATCTGGACCTGCAAGGGAAGTTTAATACTTTGACAACTGCAGCTGTATGAACCACTCATTGTCTTTGATGCAACAAACAGTGGGCCCTAGAAAAGGAAAACAAAACACTCATTTAACAGTGTGCTGCATTCTGTTCGGAAATGGAGAGTCCAAGGCAGAGTTTTCCCTGACAAAGCAGAACAGGGATGTTTGTTTCTGCACTTTATTTTGTTTGCTAGGTAGAGCTTATTCCCCTGAACATAAAGATTTGACAAGGGTTTTCTAGAATCTACTGATTTGGAGGAAGTTCTGAATGACCAAGGGAAAATAAGATTTGTTTTTAAGTTGTCAAATGTCTGAAGGATTCTTAAGGAGGAAACGGTGACAGGTTCTTTTCCATCCCCACCAGAGCAGAGGAGAAAGTGATGAACTTCAGCTGCAGTGTGAGGGATTTCGGTTAGACATGAGAAAAGTTTTCCAGACTGAGAACTGTTCAGCCCTGGAATATGCCACTGAAAGAGGATGCTGAAACATTGCTGAAGAGTGAATGTGTCTGGCTTTCTAAGTGTGATGACGAATAGAACCCTTAGATTTGAGGAAGCTCCTGGCTGGTTAGGTGGTGATAACAGTATTTTGTTTGTTTTGAATTCCTAGTCGTTAGGCTCCTGACATTACATCTTTTCCTCAGGTCAGCTGCTTCAGAAACACCCTATTTGGAAGGAGAACACTGCTTTTCATTTCCTCCTGACCAATTCCAGTCTCCCCAGGCTTTCTAATCTGTATTTAGGAAATGCCTCCTGGGGTCACCTCTTCCTTTCCTTCCCATGGAGCAGAATCACAAATGCTGGGTGTTGAACAATGGCCTTTGAAGGTGTGTCTAGTTGAGTTAGTTTTTCTTTTCCTCTTTCTTAATAGAATTCATTCATTTACATGTATGTTTTCAGCAGTCAGGCCAATCCTCCTCCACACAAGGGTGATGTCAGCAAACCCAGGAAGTTTTCAGAGCCAAGAAAGCCTCAGAAAGAGGAGGAAGTAGTTATGAATCTCCGTGGCTAAAGTTTTCTGTGTCCACAGGATGTGAGAGGGGAGGGTTCCTGCTGGAGAATGCAGAGTGGGTGAGATCAGGAGAGGCTGCCCGCTTGCTGTAGCCAGTGGGCGATATATTGAGAGCAAAATTGATGGAAAATGGCTGCTCATTTTCTGAGTTTTAGAGCACAAGCTGAAAAAATCCAGTCATCATTGCTCTGCCTAGGGTGAAGCTTAACAAGTATTATTGTTGGTATTATTGTCAGCCCAGTATCCAGCACTCTGTAATTGAATTGAATGATATCCATAAAGAAATGCTTAGTTTCATATGACAAATGGGAAAAAAAATGTAGATGGATGCAGAAAAAAGCAAAAGAAGAGCTTGCTTAGATGTATATACCCTTATCAGTGTTAATAAGAAATCCATGGGGTGGCATGGGTGCTATATTTAGGGCATACTAAATATATATCAAATATGTATAAACCTTCTAGAAATATTTTTTTTTCAAAACCAAGTGAGCATAACTGAAACAATTGCAATAACCAGAGAAATTTAAAAGTACACAGAAATGTATGTAATTAAAAAAAACAGATGTTTAAAAACTCTCATGGACGTTACTACAGTGCCCAAAACCCTTTTTCATTTGAAAGGCAATAACAATGTCTTCAACAATTGATATTTCTATGTTTTCAGGGAGTGCACAAGACTGGAAAATAGCCAGGCTACACATTTGTTTCACACAATATTGAGAGACAGCATTTATAAGGAACAGCGCATGAGGGAATGGGACAGGATGAGGAAAGAGTACAAATAGGATCATGTCTCAGTGGACTGTCTGAGGCTTACCACCATTCCACCAACTGAATCCCCAGCAAGCTGGTAACGATGAGCCCTTAATGAGCTTGCCGCCTCTGACTTGTATCAGCCCAGCATGCAATCATCTAAATGATACCACAGCAATGCTAGAGCACACATTAAGCACTTATTGTAATAGCCAAACTGCTGAGCAGGAGACCTGGAAGGAGACAGAGCAGGAAAAATTGAAGGTGTTTTTGACTGCATGTGCACACTCCTATCAAGCCACAGTGTGAACTCCAAGGGGCTGTGGAGGGATTACAGTAGGGAATCAATGTACCAAAAGTTTGCTGATGGAATCTTTATATTTTTAGGTTAAAAACTTATTAGACCAAGAGTGAACCCAGTGTAAATGATGGACTTCAGTGATAATGAGGTGTCAAGGTAGGGTCATAGACTGTAATAAATTAACCATTCTAGTGTGGTATGTTGAGAGTGGGAAGGCTTACGTGTTGATAGTGAGGAGAAGGAATATATGGATAATCTCTGTATCTTCTGCTCAATTTAGCTATGAACCTAAACTGCTCTAAGAAACAAAGTCTATTTATAAATAAACTCAAATGGGAGGCCAAGCTGTGTTATATATAGTCTCTGCAGCAAATACAATGATCTTACATGTAATTCAGCCTCATCCAGTGAAGAGCTAAAAGGGTGTAGTGTTAAAGGTCTGCATATAACTCTGACTCAAACCATCCTAATTCCTATTCCAAAGAAAGAGACTCCAAAGCTTTCCCTATTAACATATTTTCAAACTTCTTAATCATATTTTATCCATCAAACATCTTGAAAGATTGACTTTTTCATTACTGTCATGACTCTAGATCTTTATTGCTCTGTATTAGTCTCATATTACTGCTGTGAAAAATTACCAACAAACAGTGGCTAAAACAATACCAATTTGTTACTTTATAGTTCCGCAAGTCAGAAGTCTTGTATGGATCTCAGAAGATGTAAAGGTGTTGTCAGGCTGCTTTTTATTCTGGAGGCTCTAGAAAAGAATCTATTTCCTCCTCATTCAAGTTGTTGGCATATCTCTTGCAGTTGTAAGGCCAAGGTCCCCATTTTCTTCATGACTGTAAACTCAGAACCATTTCAGCTTCTAGAAATTACCACATTCCTTGTCTCATGACCCCCCTTTCTCAGTCTTCAAATCCAGCAATTGAGTGGCTGTGCCATACCTCTCTGACCCACTCTTTTGCCTCCTTTTTCACTTATAAGGGCTCATGTGATTAGATTGGACCCATCAGGATAATCTCCCCAACTCAAGGTCTATACCTTAGTCACAAATGCAAAGTTACTTTGCCATGTAAGATAACATAGTCATTGCCCAGCTGGCGTGGCTCAGTGGTTGAGTTTAGACCTATGAAGCAGGAGGCCATGGTTCGATTCCAGGTCAGGGCACATGCCTGGATTGTGGGCTCAATTCCCAGTGTGGGGTGTTTAGGAGGTAGCTGATCAACAAGTCTCTCATCATTGATGTTTTTAGCTCTATCTCCCTCCCCCTTCCTCTCTGAAATCAATAAAAATATATATTTTTTAAAGTTTTAATTTTTTAAAAATTAAATAACATAGTCACAAGTTCTGGGGATTAGGGCAGGTATATCTTTGGGACACCATGCCTTCCTTAACCTATTAACTATTTAACTATGGTCCTGCATCTACAATGCTTTGCAACTGCCTCCAGTAAAGTCATCTTGAATACTTAGATGCTGAATCTACTTCTGCCTATGTGACCATTCTGCAGTGTTTGACATTAACATGACCTATTTCTTAAAGCACTTGTCTTCTACTTGCTATAATACTGCCTGCTGTTTTTCTCCTACCGCTTGGTCTTTCCCTTACTGAATTCTTCATCATTTATCTGCTTCTTTCTCTGAGTAGTGTGGCTTCACCTATACACCTCAGATCTGTATCCAACTCTCCTACACCCTGGTTATGAATCATAACTGCCTTCTGAGCAGCTCTGCTTGGATGGCCTATGGGATCTTTTTTAGCCCAAGCCTGACCACTTTCTCTTCCTTCATCATATATTTCATCATGAAAGCACCAAACCTCACTCTTCCATGACTGATTATTGGGAGTTATTCTTTCTTCCTCCTGCCTCTGTCTCACACCCCAAAACCTAGTCAATCATCATGTCTCATGTCTTACTTCCTGAGTAGCTCTTGAATCTGCCCCATCCTCTTTATTCTTGCTGCCATTACTAATGTTCAGGCTTCCAATACCAGTCCCTAGATTAACAACCTCTCATCCTTGTGTCCTATTCCACCCACTCATAGCCATTCTTCACACTGTATTCACATTGTAACTAAACACATATAATCTTGTCACCATTCTGTTTAAAATCATTGATTGCTGCCCATTGCCTAATAGCATCAAATCTAGCTCACGGCACACACACACACACCTTGCTTCAAACTGGGTGCTAGACTTATCACCTGCCCTTCTCCCATTTGCTATCATATTCACAGACTGCTTTGCAGACCAGCAGCATCAGCATCACCTGGGAACATCTTAGAAATATTTAGAAATAGAGAACCTCAGGCCCCACCCCAAATCTACTTAATCAGAAGCTGCATTTTAGTGAGATTCTGAGACACATTGCTTTAAGAGTATTCTCAGAGATAACATTTAGAAATTCTCCTTATTTTCATATGTAATCTCCTCCATCTTAACTTGAATTTGTGCACATATTTGATGAATCACTGATCACTAACAAATTATCCCTACTTTTCATGTCTCTGTGCTTTTGCTTATAGTATTTCCTCTGCCTGAAATAATTTTCCCTCCCTCCACTGACCAAAAGTAGCTTCTGAACCTTCCAGTATCACTAAAAAGCCTTCCCCATCTCTTTAGACAAACCATTGCTCTCACCTCCACACTGTTATAGACATTCTTATTGAATTGATTTTGTTTTTGTGTTCATCTCCCCCATTAGCTTGTAGGATCATCAAGAATGAGAACCACGTTAGTCTCTATCTCTGTCTGTGTGTCACAGTGATATTTTCTTACTTAAACAAATGAATATCTAACTTGATCTTAATAAACAATTCAAGACCATACTCATACCAATATTGTAACCCATATGAGCAAAGCCCTCATTTTAAAGAATATTATTTTGCTTTTCTGTCTGCTAGTGTAACATTGGCTGATCCTGACCCTAAGCAGTTGAGTGTGGCTCTTCCACAAAATACCACGTGCGGGCGTGCACATACATTGTGATTGAAACTTCGTGGCCCATGCGCAGAAGTCAGTATTTTGTGGAAGAGCTGGTATTTTGTGGAAGAGCCACACTCAAGGGGCCAAAGAGCTGCATGTAGCTCTCGAGCAGCGGTTTGCCAAGCCGCAGTTTGCCGACCACTGCCCTAAGCAGTAAATTACTAATAGGCATTAAGTTTATTAATGGTGCAGCCTGACATCTTAAAACAAAATGGCAGCTAATAAATTTTTCAGGTAGGCATATTTTTCTAAATCATTTACCACAGAGCTTGGTATGTTCAAAGAGGTCAAAGAGACCATTATTAGATTAAATCCATTTCTTCATGTACTGACTTGTGCTCTACCCACCACACAGAGTTACTGTGAAGGGGGTGTCTATTGAGATAATACATATAAAAAATTAGACACATTACAGTCTGTGCAAATGTATGTATGTCATTTCCATTAATAACATGAATATTTTTTAATGACTCCTTAGATTTTACTTCTTCAGGCAAGCAATTGCAACCCATTACCTTCATCCTGAATTTGAAGGGATATACACACACCCCAAAATAGTAATTCTATAATGCTTACAAAAATATACCTATGCACTTCACTTATTTAGATTAAGTATGATCTGAATAAATTACACACTTTTTCTCTCTGAAATTTCATGTATCTGGCATTGTATACTTAAATTTCATGTATGTGGTATTATAGACTTAAGGCTAAAAAGGTAGTATTATTTCCTATTGTTCTAATAGTTCTTGACTACTATAATATACTATAGGCCCAGTGCACAAAATTCATGCATGGGTAAGGTTCCTGGGCCTAGCTGGCGATCAGGGTCAATCAGGGCCTTCCGGCTGCTGGCCAGGGCCTCATTTCCCCGGCTTCCAGCTGCTGGCCAGGGCCTTCCTTCATTCTGCACTGCCTCCTGGTAGTCAGTGCACATCATAGCAAGCTATCGAACTCCTGGTCTCCCGGTCGAACTCCCATGGGGACACTTTGCATATTAGCCTTTTATATATATAGACTATCTACTTCTAACAAGATGGGTGTGTTCTTGTTCATATGGTGAGGGTAGCAGGCAGAAGCTAGAAAAAGAACAGGAAATAATAGAAAAAAATGAAGACAGTACTTGTTCTCACTTAGGCCTTACTGATATCTATTTTATTGCTATTTCTTTCAACTATTCAATACAGTAAAATGTTACTAGAATGAATTTAGCAAATTTTATTCACTATCAATACTAAACTGTGCCAGATTAAATTAACTAAAATACCTAACTAAAATATATCAATGTTTTATACTTATATATCTAAATAACTAAAATCTAATGAAAATAATTAGAACAGAAAATATGAAACAGAAAAATGAAGCATCCTAGACTAGAATGAATGACTAGGACAGCAGAGAGTGGGATTAACTTAGACTTAAAGAACAAGAAAGCTTTCTCAGAGTAAGCAACTTTTGACCAGGGCCCTATAAGAGCTGGCCATTTGATAGGAAGAGATATACAGGAATTCCCACGAGAAGGAACAGTGGAGAGAAGGCAGGTATGGGTGTGGTAAAAAGCAATTATCTGTACAGAGGAGTGAATTATAGTGTGCTGTGCAGAGGGGCTGTTATAGACAAAAAACAGGCTTTGTTGGGAATGGAAAATGAGTAATCATTATGTTTATTTTGATATCTTATTATTTCATTTAGTCAAGTTAACTGATATACAATTTATACACAGTAAAATCTTCCTTAATGTACTTATTTTAACATCTAGAAGGAGTCTAATGCCTAGCAGAAAGCCTTGCACATTACAGATATTTAATAGATATTGGAATAGAGAATGAATAGTCTGCTGTCAGCATGGTATTGTTTGACTTCATAAACTTTCATCCTTTCCCATAGGACTTTTTGTAAGTCACCGAGTCCACATGTTGGGTAATACTAATGTCTACCATAATAGTTTTCTGATTTTGAGATGTTCCTTCATTTCACCAACTTTTCACTTATTCATTTAGAAATCTATATCTATAAAAGACTAATATGCTAAGTGTCTTTCCCTCTGTCCAGGTAATGACATCACGTAGCAATGCCTGGCTTCCTCTCCCTAGTGACTAGCCTCCTTGGAGTTCCAGCAACACAGGTGGAAACGTTTTACCCCAGTGGTCGCCAACCTTTTAGACCTCACAGACCACTAATGGTCTGTGGACCACCAGTTGGCAACTGCTGTTTTATACTGTAACCAAATGTCTGTGAAGTCTTTTCCCATTCCCCATCTCATTTGATCCTCACAGAAGTCCTGGAGTAGGTAGATAGGAGACTCAGTGGAATCCTATTTTCTTTTTATTGGCCAGAAAATGGAGATTTATAAAGCTTAGAAACTAGACCCGACTGAAAAGAAGTAAGAAATAGTGAGCCTTGAAAATGACTTCAGGTTTTCTCACTAAGCAGAATATAGTCAAAAACTGCTGCAGTTAAATATTTTACCCTTTGTTCTCCCTGCATGATCTACAATAATAATCTGTTTTGTGTTGATATTTATGGCTATGTTGCTAACATTTACCTGAAAGAGAAGTTGGGGTGCTTCACTGGGCTGTAAAAGATTTAACTAAATCAGAAAGCAGGTCTAATTAAGCAAGTTTGTTCTATAACTATAAAAGGCTAAGTTGACTCACACATGCACAATACATATAAAGCTCTCGCTGGCACCAGTCACACGTGTGTTTCTATCTGTCATTGTCAATCGTGAATTTGGTCGACACTTCTATTATAGAGAAAGGGCGAGTAGCGATATTAAAATATTTCTTCTAATTAATTTCCCTTCAATGTGCATGAATTCGTGCACCAGGCCACTAGTTATTACATAAATGTCAACTCTCCAGTTTCAGGGAATTTGGTTTGAAAATTGTCACAAGGAATTCTAAATAAAATTGGAGATAGGAAATTTAATATTATTTCTCCTTTGTGATAAATATGCATTTTCTAACTGATACTTTGTGAAAAAAAAAAGAGATTGGGTTTCACTGGGGAATGTATTAGAATTAGGAGAAGACAGCAGTCATGCTTTACTACTTGAAGCCCATTTTCACATTCATTCTCTCCACTTGTGCTTACATATGTAAAACAGGTATCACTTACCTAATCTCAGATAAGAAAAAGGATCAAGAGCTGAGTGACTTGTTCAAGGTCACAGTCTTAGGCATATAAGCAACAGACACAGGACTAAAACTCAAGTTCTAGTATACTGTTATTTAATAGCAATCACAAGACACTACTTAATAAAGGTAAAAGAGTTGAAATCACCTTTCAGGTACTACCTTTGAAAATGTGCCCATCAGGGTTCAGTTTCAGAAAATAGAAAGTACTCTAACTATTTTAAAACAAAAGGAATTTAATACAGTAAATTTAGTGTTTACAAAATTATTGGATGGTTTGGAAGGATAGGCTGTTATTTAGCTGTCAAAGAATGACTTCTGGTACTGCAGAGCTAACCTAGCCATGAGGAAAGCTGTCCCCTCTACCCCAAATAGGCTGCCACAGGAACAGCTGAGTTCCAGAACACAACCCCAGAACTAGGGATCTGGAAACTATCAGCATGCTGCTAACAAGTGCCTCTCTACTCACATGAGATTGATGACTATACAATGGAGTTTTGCTCTAGAAAAAACACAGCACCTTTAAGACTTTGCTTGCCAAAAATGGTGGCCAAAGCTGCAGTAATCTTTTTGTCATATTTCCCCTTTTCAAATCTGGCTTGAGTGCATCTAATTGGGGAATCCTACGTTGCTGCCATAACTCTAGCTGCAAGGGATTCTGGAAGATATATAGTTGGAACAGATGCCAAGTACCAATCTACTATACCTATGACAAGTAAATTCTGACACCCTCCCAGGATTAGAAACAGGATTCTTGGGTTGTGTTTTAGAGGCAGACATGACATCACAGGCTATCTGCATCCAAGTGCAATGTGTGATTGCACAGGTTGTGCATTCCTCAGAAGAGTAAAGAGGTAAATTCCTCAGGTTGTGCATTATTCACAGAGACTGTGAGCAGAATTGCCCTGGAGTTGTCTTTGCCATCCTGCTCAGTAGCTATCTGCATCAGAGCAAGATTTGGTTATTGTTTTGACACAGAGAGAAAGCCACATATATTACTACATTAGGAAGTTACTTAGAAATGGAGACTCACCCAGGATACTGAGGCAATGACTAATGGAGAATGGTCAAATCGAGGTCAAGAGTGACTTGAGGGGCTGACAGCCATAGCCCAGACATGTAGTGACATATTTTCATCAAGCTTTCTTACTTAGTCTTTAGCATTAACACACCAGGGAACAGAAATATATGTTAAAATCTAAGACAGTAAAATCATTCTATACTAAAGAGTCTTTAAACTGACTTTTTATTATGTAAAAATAAAACATATTCCCTCTCTCTCTACCCATTCATTAGAAACAAGAACATGCCACACGTGTGTGCGCACGTGCGCACACACGCATGCATACACACACACACTTTGCAAGCCTCCTTTTTATTTTGTTATTTTCATTGTTCCTCATTTATTTATCTCTAGGACTTTTTTCTCAGCTAAACCTAGACTATTGAATTAGGTTCTGGCTTTCCCACTTCAATAAAGACCTTGAGAAATTAAACTATATCCAGAAGGGAGCAATTAAAATAGAGACAGGTCTAGACCCAATGGCATGAAACTATTAGCCTTGGAAGAGAATCCAGTCATCCTCACATACCCAAAGTCCCATTGTTATGGAAGAGGAGTGTAATTTTCTCTGTGTGGCTCCAGAGTGAGGAATCTGGATAAATGGCACAATGTTACATAACAAGATATTTAGCTCAGTGTAACCATTACATCTGGCAGCAAATGAAATAATCTACTTATTTATCTAGGTGTCTCTTGGAGCATGATGTCCCACCTCTGGTCACAGTTATCATTTGTCACCTGTATCTGTTGCATAGACTGATTGGATTATGAGCACTTCTCTTCCACTGGCTTTGAAGCAACTCCAGGATTCATACACTTTTATCTCTGTCTCCCCAACTCATGCCACAGTACATGGCATATTGTAGGCACTCAATATAATCTCAATGAAAGAATGAAGAGTTGAACAAGACCAAGAGCCACAAATGACATCTGCAAAGAAGGACTGGCCCTCATGGTTCACCTCAGACAAATGACTCAGAACATCAGAGTTGGTGATGCTCAGGCAAACTAGTGCCTACACCATGATTTTGAAGAAATTAAGTCCAGCATGTAAACAGGAAAAATATATGTGATCCCAGAGAAGCTCAAAGCCTGGTCTGAGCACAAGTTCCAAGGAGAAGCTGGTGAGGGGTGAGGGCTATTAGACAAGTTTGTGCACAGATGTTGTCATGTTTTCTTGGAACCCATCAAAAGCTGCAGGAAAGACTATTTATTTTGGACAGGGGATCGAGGCAGAGTAGCTCCTACATAAGAGGGACTTTTATTTCCAGACCTTCAAACATTGTCTGCACATGATCTCACTCATTCTACCTGTGCACTGGGAAGAAGCAGATAGATGCCACAAAGGCACAGCAACCAGCCTGTTTGGACAAGAATGTGCTGAATGGCACCTCTCTGGCAAACAGCCACCTTAACAACCAAGAAAAAACTGTCTTTCAACCCCAGTGACATTATGGTATGACTTGAAACCATATCAGTTCCTTCTTGATACTTGTGACTCACTGTTAATATTGAAATATGTGTCACTAATCATAAATTAGTACTCTGTGACTCAGTGCTGGACTGAATCAGTGAAGCCTAATGAGTCCATGCAACAATTGTGTGTGTGTGTGTGTGTGTGTGTGTGTGTGTGTGTGTGTGTGATCTAGCACAAGGTGTTGAAATGAATGCTGTGTCCTCTAGCTTCCACCCTCCCCCAACTTCCCACCCCCAGACACCCATCTTACTAGCTCCCAGAAGGCCCAGGACAATCATTCCAGTTTGACTGCTCCTGAAGTGCATCATCTGCTAGTCAGCACTTGCCTGCCACCTTATTTATTATACCCATGGAATGAAACTGCCAGTCCCTGCCCTGGCCTCCACCCACTGCCACTCCAGCTCACAGTGTGTGACTCTCTATTTAGTGTCTCCCCAGGCTTAGCTCTTAAATTCAACAGGCACAGTTGTCCCACCTACTATGCCTGCCTGTTTAATACCCCAGGGTTCAGTTGGCAACCTTCCACTCCTACAGTCATGAGTCTAGTGGCCCTGCGCTGCATATGCATGGTGCAGATGAGAGAGGTTTCTCTATGGATTAACAGGAAGAGTATTCATACCTTTTGTCTTCCTGTTTTTGATGAACCAAGTAAAAGAAAAAGAAGTATTTATTTTTCTTTAATATAATTGGCCTAAAATAGTAAGTTATAAAACAAAGCAATGGAGCTGTACATTGATTAAGGACCTGTCACTGAAACCCACCTTTAAGTCCATGTACCAGGTACCACCCATGGCACATGGCTAATGTTAGAACATTCATGATTCTTGGAACACAGATATGACTATTTGTAGGAGAGGAAATAAGAAGGGTGTTTTCAACTAAAACTCCAATGGCTAAAATTTGTGCCAAGTGAATCAGTGGCATGGCAAATGGACAGGTAGGAGCCAAAGAGCTCTAACTCCTATTCCTAGAGATGGGTGCTTCTCCCAGCACCAACCGACCAACCTAGTTGATTTTATCCAAAGGACTGGCAGAGGGGAGGACCTAGCTCACATTCATAAGTGGTCAGAGAATGGAAATGAAAAATGCAATGCCCAATCACCTTAAGCTGAAATATCTTGCATTCACACAGCATCAGTGGTTTATGAAAGGCAAGGAAATAGAAACCAGGACAGCCTGTTCCCTGTATTTGTAAGCACACTGGGGTAAACTAAGGAAGGAGTCAGAGTTGGAAGTGACAAGGCCCTGCCCAGCCACCAGGAAGACTAAGGGAGCCAACAGCTCAGCATACCTCTGTCCATTCAAACTCTAACGAAGAGATATAACAGTAGTATCCCAGACAAGTGTGCCTGGCCTATTTGTGCTTACCGTGGGTCTCCTTACAGAGCTCTGGCCACTTTTTGAAATATCATGAATCTTTAATTAAGTGAGCTCCACATGTAGTATGTGTTCAGCAAATAACAGGACTCTTCTCTCTAGAAAGGCTTTATACTACAGTTCTTAAGAACATGGCCTTTGGCAACTCCAATCTGCCTGTGCTGTTTATTAGCTTGGCAGCCTTGTGCAATGTACTTTAACAGCCTCAACATCTTTACTTACTGGCCTTATAGGGTTGTCGTGATGAATTTATTTAATTGATGTAAGACAAAGCCCAGCCCATAGTAAGTGTTTAATAAATGGCAGAAAATATTTTTATTCCATGACCCTTCAGGGGTTTATGCTACATTATTGCACCATATAAACTAGTTGGTTTATATTTGTCTGTTTTCCCATACACACAGATTATAAAATTTTCTGGGCAAGAGCTATTTCTTACTCATTCTGTATTCCCAGCATACAGCATGAGGATTGGCACCTAGTAGGCATTGAAAAAATGAACATTATTTAGCATGCTTGGCACCCAGAGATTGCACCCAGACCAATGTACCGCAGTAACCAGAAGCATGCCTTTCATTGCTACTTGTTGCCAACTCTTTGTTTCCAGGTGCAGATTATTCTTTTTCTTAGTCTAATGACAGTCCCTTGCATAGCAAAGTTTGGGATCAGTATTTCTCAGTTCATGAGATCCTGCCTCAGACATTCCAAATCAGAGCTATGGAATCTACAGTTTAACATAGACCACAGTAGATTCTGAAGTCCGTGAGAGGTTGAAGAAATGGCCATTGGGTCAGCAGCATGCAGCAGGCGGAGACTAGCAGCCCACAGGCAGCCTCTGAAACAGAAAGGCAAAGTTTCCTTTCCAACTTCCACAAGGAGAGAGCAGTGATTCTCACACCTGCAAAATGAAGGTGACACCACCAGGTCTCAACAGATGACACTCACATGGAGTGATAATCTAATCTGTGGTCAGTAATATCTCCCAACCAAAGAGAATGTAGCACTTCCTTTCTCAAATTCTGTTGGTTCTATCAAACCCACAACTCTCCAGTCCAGAGGCAGGGGTTTCTTTTGCTCTGTGCTGACTGCATGACCTGAGCACTGCCTGCAGCTGCCTTTTCTAAGGGCATCAATGGTTCCAGGCACTGTTCACCCCACACAGAAAGCTTGTTGCAGGTCCAATCTCTGCCTTTTCTCCCAGTATGAGCCTCTTAGAAGGTAACATGAAACAAGTGGCTATCTGGAAGGATCCACTGACTTTAGAGTGGCAGGTTGTGACAAGGATGGGAAGTGGTCACTGAGAATTTTGTCAATGATCTCTTCTTCAAGGGTTTACATCCATATTAGAGAATTATCCAGACTCTCTACTTCTTCTCCTTCCTATCAGTTTTTTTCTCTGAACAACAGTTATCACCTGAACAAAGGACTGGAAGCAGCAGGAAAATGAATCTTTTTGAGGCTCCACAGACCTACCCTGAGAAAAGATTTGAATGGGAAGATTAAAATGTCCAAATAGATGTGGATTTCATGAATCCATGCTTCCTCAACTGGGTGTTTTCATCAACAATGAAGCAGACTGTGTGGAAGGGTTCCCTTCTCCTACTTCCTCTCAGTGGCTTATTTAGAAGCTCCCATGACTTCACAGTTCTGGCTTTTCCTCTGCTTTCTTTTATTCTTATGCATTGTTCCCCAGGTTCTGCCTTTTGTTTTTTGATATTCCCCCTTTCATGACCTGTAGGATGATGATTATCTAATTATCTGACTCACTAAAGACGTTGTGCCATAAGGAAAAAGACTATGTCTATTTTTTGTCACTAGATGTGTCTGGAATGTGTAGTTGAATTTTCACATAATCCTATCATCTCAAGACATTGAAAGAAATACTTTAAATGCATACTATATTTGACAAGACAGTAATATTTTACATATATACATGTATATCCTGCAACTCGATAATAAGAAGAAAACAAACAAAATAAAATGTACAAAAGATATCTCTCTAAAAGAAGATCTATAAGTGGAGTCATCCTGAGCACTGTTCCCAAAGTGGGCTCTGCCAAAAACTAGTTTGACAAAAGCCTTGAGGTGTAACGCAAAGAATTTGAACTCTGTCCAAATATTACTGAATGATTTTAAGCAAGGATTGAGATTTAATTTTAGAAAGAGCAATCTAGATGTTAGTAAATGTTCTGTGAAACAAAGAAATGTTCCTATGGTCAAAGATGTTTATAAAATCTAAACCAATTTATCAGGAATCTTTGCTGCTGGATTCCTCATAACTATCTTTTGCAGGTAGACTCTAAGTGAGGGCAAGATAAGAAGTACAGTTGGTCAAGGAACCCATTACTTAAGGAACATGCAGAGAACTACTTCCTGAAGGACACGCTAAAGAATGTTCCTTGTACCTTCCCAACCACATTAATTAGCCACCCTGTCTCAGAAGGTCATTCCCAAATACACCTTCTATCCTATTAGCTCTTTTTATCTGAGAATCTCTATCTAAACCACTTCATATATAGTCATTAATTTTCTGCTAAGGCAATTCTATTACTTCCATTTAACCAGAGAATAAACTGAAAAGCCAAACTGAGTGATTTGCTGGTTCAGGAAATTAGTGGCCTGATTGGGTTCAGCTCTGATTTCCAAGGCCTCACACCCAAATGCCACCCTGATATTTTCTGCCTTTGTGTAGTAGGTAAGGACCTGAATTTCTGAATCAGTAAAAGTTGGGCTCAAATCCTAGCTCTGCAATTTCCTTGAAAGTTATTCAACCTCATTAAGTACCTATGAATTGGGGATAATACATACACTTGTTTCATAAAGTTATTGTGAGGATTAAATATGATAATGTTTATAGAGTACTTAGCACAGTAACTGGAACAAATGAAGAATTATGTTGTTATTATTATACACACCTGGAAGGGAATATTCCTCACCCAGTGCCCTCCCATAATATTTTCCTCATAATATCAGAAAACAAGCCACACCTACTGCTGCGCTGTACAATACACTCATTTGCAGATAAAGTCTGCTATGGGGCTATTAGGATAACTGAGCACATTCTTGGAGAACTACTACATCAATAATTATCCAATTATTCATTCATGCATGCATGCATCTATCTATCATCTATCTACCCATCTATCCATTTACCCACCCAGGTATTCATCTGTTTATCTATCTATTCATACATTCACTTATTCATTTATCCATCCACCTAACCGCATCTCCACCCATCCACACTTTTATCCATATATTCATGTTTAATACATGTAGAAAACACCTACCATATTTAAGTCTTGTGCTAAGTGCTATGGGTTATACTAAGATAATTAAGAAATGGTCTCTGGTCTCAGAGAGCTACAATACAGACAATTATAAGAAATTGTAAAGCAAAATGGAGTATAAAAAGTGTCATAAGAGAACTTATTGAAGGTGAATGAGGGGTATGTTCACATAAGAAGAGTAGTAATTTATGAGCCAGGAGATCTTTTAGTCCTGGCTTTAACATTGATTTAATATAAGCCTAGTCACCTCCTTAAGGTTTGGTTTCCCCACATATACAATGAAGAGACAGAAGTGAAAGATTCCAAAGGAACCTTTTACTAGTAGTTCTAACATTTCAATTTCTCTGCCTCCAGGTAAAGCAAGATAACATTCAAATGAGCACTGAGTAACAGATATGGCATTACAGGAGGAGAGAATGATACAGCAAGTTAATGAAGATAGAAAGATATGAAATATTAATGGAATGATGAGTGGTACATTCTATTACAGAAAATGGCAGAAAGAGATTATATCTTGAGAGTTTTATCAGACTATATTGTGAAGAAGCTTAATTTATAGGCTAAGAAATACACACACTCACACACGCACACACACAATGGATTGACATATGATCAGTCCATACCTTTAAAAAGTAAGCTAGAGATTAGAAAGGGTGAGGTGACACTAGGAACAGGTAGACCAGGAGACTGGTAAAGGCTTTTATAATAGTTTAGGTCAATAATAACCAGGGTCTAAATTAAAACAACAATAGGAATGTAAAGAAGAAAAAATGTGAGAATATTTACAGGCACAATCTACAAGACCTACTAACTCATTAAGAATGGGGAAAAGTAGTTAGAGAACATTTTGAAGCTTTGTGTTAATGACTAGAAAACACATTTGACCTCTCCTGAGCACTGACCAAATGTCAAGCCTTATGCTGGCCCTGGACATAGTCCAATAAGCAGGTCAGGTGTAGTCTCCACCTTTGTGTGACTCTGAGAAAAGCCTCTACTCAAATAAGAAATCATTAGTTCTTTCAACTAGCAGTTACTGAGTACGTACTGTATACAAAAATGAGTTAGATTATTCCAATACTGGAAGGAGAGAATGAAGAGAAATGGTGTTTCATCATGATTGACATCCCACATGGTACTTAGAATCAGCATGAACCAGACTCCCCGAAGGAAGGAAAAGGTCAGAGGAACAGGAAGAATTAATTTCTCTATAGCAAGTAGTAAGGATTCTTCTTATTATGTCTGTACACAGCCCATTCTCTCAGGGTTACCTCTTCAGTACACCACCCACTTTGCTGTACACAAAGGTAGGATGTGGCAGGAGTCAACATACCCTGTGGAGTGAAAGTCTCCATTGAAAAGGGCCCGGGAGAAAGCTGAGCAGGGATGCAGGGTCTCCTCTGCATGCCCTAAAAACACTCTGATTGCAGAACTTGAATTCTTTTGGATGACTGCTCTCCTCTTGATTATTCCTAACCAAAATGGGGCAGCAGCTTGGGTGTGTTGTAAAAAGCCTGGGGAAGGACACACAGGCATTGGTCCATGTCTCTGCTGCAGGCTCTTCTATCATGGGCACTCGATCGAGCAAGAGAGAAATGAGTTCCCTCCTGTCTGGATTGTCTTTCCTGCCCATCTGCTTCATGATCACCTACTCATATTTCAAGTCTTAGCTCCAGATTATCTGATCTAGAAGCCTTTCTTCATTATGCTCACCCCTATCCCAGCCACAATGGGCCATTCACTCTACCCTATTTATAATTTCAGTGGGACCCATAATTCTTCATTTTAATCTTATATATTCAGGTATCTTTCCCCCCAACAACTGCAAACAATCGCTCAGGCAGGACTCTTAGTCATCTTCAAACCTCAGCACTTGGCCTTGTACCTGACATTTAGTTGTTCTTAAGCACTTGTCACTAAGAACAGTGGTGAAATGATAGAGACCTCACCCTGTGGCAGACATTCTCTTGAGTGCTTCACATGCATTATAGCATATAACCTCCACAACACCCCTGGAGTTTGGTGATTTGTGTCCACTTTACAGCTGAAGAAACCAAGGCCTCAACAAGCTAAGCAACTTGCCAAAATGAAAAGTTCTACTTTCCTTCCTGGGATCTCCATCACTGCAGATAGGTACTAGGTGAAATGGTCTGAAATTGAGAAAACTTCAAATCTTATTGTGGTCCTAGCTGGTTTGGCTCAGTGGATAGAGCATTAGCCTGCGGACTGAAAGTTCCCAAGTTCGATACCGGGCAAGGGCACATGCCTGGGTTGTGGGCTCTATCCCCAGTAAGGGGTGTGCAGGAGGCAACCGATCAATGATTCTCTCTCATCACTGATGTTTCTTTCTCTCTCTCCCTCTCCTTTCCTCTCTGAAATCAATAAAAATATATTTTAAAAAAATCTTACTGCGAAACTGGGGATTATCACCCAGTCGGGGTGGCTCAGTGGTTGAGTGTGGACCTATGAACCAAGAGGTCACTGGTTTGACTCCAAGTAAGGGCACATTCCCAGGTTGTGGACTCAATCCCCAGTAGGGAGCGTGCAGGAGGCAGCAGATCAATGATATTTCTGCCTCATTGATGTTTCTATTTCTCTATCCCTCTCCCTTTCACTCACTCTAAAAAAATCAATCAATAAAAATACTTTTTAAAAAAAAACAAACAAACCTGGGATTGTCAGCTTCAGCCAAGCTGACACTGAAACAGTGGGGTATATATGGATATACACTAAGAGTTCTTGCTATTCACCCCTATCACTAATGGGTTCTTTAAAGATAACACCATAATACACAAGCCATATAGTCTCATCATTAATAGTAGTTAATGGTTAAGGAACATCTAATAAAATAGATTTTAAAGTATACACAGCTGCTCTCTCTCCCACACTAACTCTGGAGGCATACTCATTTATAGCAACATTTTCTCTCATTGACTACCAATGAATGACCTTCCCCACCTTGTCCCTTTTTCAGACACAGAAGACAGCAGACTATTCTTCCAAACCCATCTGAGAATATGTATTGGTAGGCATTCCCAATTGGAAGGAGAGAAAAGAGGCCATTAGACATAAAGGAGATTTGCTGGAGGTAGTGATAACTGCTTCTATCCCACTGCCCACCTCCAAAAATAGTCTCTTTGATGGCCACAAGCCCAGAGATCTCATGAGAGAACCAGGTTAATTGCATTCTTATTAAAAAGAAACAACCCACATGGGGCTGAATCCTGAATGGAGAAACAAAAGAGAAATAGAGGAAATCAAGCAAGTTCCCACAGCAAAGGTTGCAATAGAAACTTATCCAACCACTGGGGCAGACCAAGACATTCTGTACAGTCAGAAGAGGCTTAATTAACCTGACTCAGGAGTCTAAGGTCAGAAGATTAAGAACATTTCACAGCCTGAGTTGTAACATTAGAGATGCTACAGGTCATCCTACCATACCACTCTTGGGCTCCAAACTGGACAGCATTTAGTTTTCTCCAAGCCAGGCTTAGTTTAAGGTCACTGTGAAGGGGACACATCCTCCTGTCCTTTTACAAGCCCACAGTTGTTTATTTGTGCGTGTGTGTCTGAGATGTTCTGCTGGTGGGTTGTGCCCCTCAGCAAATAAAGCTTATAAAAGAGGGAAATTAATTTAAGTAGCAAAACAGTGACATTATTTTAAGTGTCCTGAGAAGATAATGACCATAGTTTATGGGCTCATTTACCTATTCATTCATCCTTTCAGCTAGACTTTGAGGGGGCATCAATTTAGCATTATACTCCAATACAGGAAGCAGACCCACAAAGACACATGTTCAGCTATCTTTTTTTAAAAAATATATTTTTATTGATTTCAGAGAGAAAGGGAAAGGGAGAGAGAGAGATAGAAACAACAATGATGAGAGAGAATCATTGATCTGCTGCTTCCTGCACTCCCTCAACTGGGGATTGAGTACACAACCCAAGCATGTGCCTTTGACCGGAATTGAACCTGGGACCCATCGGTCCACAGGCTGAGGCTCTATCCACTGAACCAAGCCAGCTAGGGCTCTATCAGCTTTCTATTACTGCTGTAACAAATTGCCACCAACCTAGGTGCTTAAAACAACACAATCTATTATCGTACAGTTCAAAAGGTCAGAAGTCCAACATTGGTCTCGCTGAGCTAAAATTAGGGCATTGGTAAGAATGTATTCCTTCTGGAGGCTCTAAGGAAGAATCAATTTTCTTGCCTTTTTCAGCTTTTAGAGACCACTAATATTCCTTGGATAGCCTAGCCCCTTCCTCTGTATTCAAAGTCTGAAATATCAGGCTGTCTTTCCTAAGCTACCATCTCTCTGATTCTCTACTCTTCTGCCTCTCTCCTCCACTTTTAAATAGTTGGGTTCACTCTGACAATCCAGGATAACCTCTCCATTTTGAGGTCCTTAATTTAATTTCATCAGCAAAGTATTGCATGCTATATACGATTATATAATGTCAAAATATAAGGTAATATATAGGTTGAAAGGATTAGGATTGGACATCTGTTTTCCTGCCTACCTCATTCCCAGTCTCAATAGTGTTTATTTTTTTATATTTGATTTAAACTAACCTAATTCCTTGACTATGGTGTAAGATGTTCTCATAAGCATCATTTTGTAAATGTCCTTAGGCCTACTCTGATTTCCTCTCAATCATCAGCATGCACATTCTTCTTCCCTGCAGTATCCCCTTTCAAGACACCCCATCCGAAGAAATAATTTATTATTTAAGACACTTTAGTCTGATGTTTGATTTTGAACAGCACAGCAAACACTGATTAATATCCATAGACTTCTAAAGCAATGGCTTGCCCTTTGCTTTTCTCAAAATGGGTTTCCTGGGCCCAGTCTAGAGGGCACTTAAGTGGTCGGCTTCCTGCTCACAGCAGGGTATGTCTCAGCTCTCTGCTCTTGCCATGTCTCTAATCTCTACTCATCTCTGGCCTGCTGAATCAGCAGCCTAGATTAGCCATTTTCCCTCTTATGTTTATTTCTAATTTTGAGACTGTTTACACTGCTCCAATTTCTAACGTCTACATAGGATGATGCCCCCGGCCGCCAAAGTCCACATCCTAATACCCAGAACCTATAAATTTGTTGCCTCACATGGCAAAGGGACTTCACATATGTGATTGAGGTCAAGGATCTTAAACTGGGGAGAGTATTCTGGATTAAGTGAATGGCCCAGTGTGATAACAATGGTCCTTCAGATGGGCCAACCTTACCTGGCTGCAAAGAACCAGAGAGAGACAGCAGTGGGAGAGGACTTGATGCCCCCTTGATGGTGCTGATGAGGACCAAGAGAATGGTAGAAACTGGAAAGGTTGAGGAAACAGATCCTTCCACAGAGGCTCCAGAAGGAGCTCTGTCCACACCTTGACTTGAGTCCATGGAGACCTTTGTCAGACTTCTGATCTACACAACTGTAAGGTAAAAAATTCATATTGCTTTAAACCACAAAATTGCAGAAATAAAAAGTTAAAACAATGTGCATTATTTTCATTTCATGTTGATGACTGCAGCCCTCAAAATGCAGGCAACTCAAGAGTCATTAGTGGACTTCCAACACCCTCCTCCAGATCATTAGCCAGAATTCAAATAAAGCCAGGCCTAATGGGGACCCCTGCAATAGTCCATCTTAGAATGCCTTGAATTGAAGGAGATTGCAATTAATTATCATCTTACATTTCTTGGACCTGATTTATTAATTGAGTCAATCTGTACCTATCCTGCCAGACATGACACCACACAGGTTTTATCTTTCTAAGACATTACCTTCCCTGTCCCTTCCTCCACTGATGTTATAGTCAGTGTCCCCAATCCAATTGCAGGCCAGCTCCTCTCCCCCAACACACACACACACACACACACATTGACACAGACACAGATGTACAGAAACACACACAGAAACACACAAATGCACAAACACACAGTGGCACAGGTACACATGTACCAATACATATGGACACACACAGACACACACACACACACACACACACACACACACTTCTCCCTCTTCTGAATAAAGCAACCCAGATTTTGAAAAAGATTTGCTCCCCAGTGCTCTGAAGTCTATTGCCCCATGGTTTGTGAATTTCTTTCCTGTTCTAAATGTTTCATTCTGTTTTAAAGTCTTGAATACTTAAGGAACAGTAATTCGTACCAGTAGGTTTTCAAGCTTTACATGAAGAAACACAGAGATTTTTTTCTTCTAAGGGATAGCAAGAATTTCATGGATTTTTGCTGTAAATCTTTGAAGATGTCAGCATGAACAGACAAGGAGCAGTCAGTCCGTGTTATACACTATTGTATTTACATTCATTTCACCTGATTGGAAACTCTTCAGGCTTCACACTTTGAGTTCTTGAGAGGCTCTGTTTAATCTTCTGATTCTAGTTTTCTATCTTCACTTGTAAATACTATGTAATTAGACTTTATTCCAGGTGCTGGGGATAGAGTAGGGGTTCTGAGCCGAAGGTACAGATTTCAGAGTCATTGCCAAATAGTTAGAATTTAAAGTCATTGAACTTGTAGTAATCACCCAGGACGAGTGTAGATCTGGAGTGGAGAGGCATGTCCAGCCCAGAAAACTCCAAAATTTGGAGGTCCAGCAGAGGGGAAGGACTTAAGATTGAGGAAGATATGATAGGAAGAAAACCAGTAGAATGTGTGGTATCATAGAAGCCAAAATAAGAAAGTGTTTCAAGGAATCAGAGAATGGTTAATGCTGCCAAATGCTGCTCAGAGGTCAAGAAAGATAAGAATGGAAAAAGACAAATACCATATGATTTCACTTATACATGTAATTTAAAGAGCGAAAACAAACAAAACAGAAACAGACTCATAGATATAGGGAACAAATTGATGGTTGGTTACCAGATGGGAGGAGGGTTGAGGAACTCAATGAAAAAGGTGAAGGTAGTAAGAAGTACAAATTGATAATCACAAGATATAAAGTACAGCATAGGAAATATAGTCAATAATATTATAATTCTGTGTATAGTGCCAGGTGAGTACTAGACTTATAGGGGGCCACTTCATAAATTATATAAATGTTTAGCCACTATGCTGCACACCTAAAATAAATACAAAATAATATTGAATGTTAACTGTAATTTCAATTTTTAAAAAACATTTTTTAAAAAGAACAGATTGGTGATCACTGGTCTTCATAACAGGAAGGTGATCTTGACATGTGTAACTGCAAGGGATAGAAGCCTAGTTGCAGTGGGCTGAGAGTGAGAATGTAAAAAAAGGGGGGGAGGGGAGTAGAGACTATAACTTAGAAAACACTTTCAATTAGTTACTGTAAAGACCAGTAGCTAAATGGAAGGGGGTATATAGCTGGCATGGCAACAAGTAAAATGGATGATTGAGAGAAGGCCAGGACACAATGAGAAGGAAGCATGGATAGAAAGGGCAAGCTTAGGTAAAAGCAGAAATTTCACCCACAGAAACAGAAGGTGGGACAATAAATACCAAGAAATATTCCCAATGTCCCAAGACATTTTTGTGGGCACATATGAAGAGAAATGAAAATATCTATATACACAAAAACTTGTACAAAAATGTACATAGAAGCATTATGCATAAAAATCAAAGAGTAGAAATATGGCCAAATGTCCATCAACTGATGAATAGACAAATAAAATGTGGTATATGCATACAATGGGATATTATTCAGCAATAAAAAGAAATTACTAAAACACACTATAAAATAGATGAACATTGAAAACATTGTACTAGATGAAAAAAGCCAGTCACAAGGGACCATATATTGCATAATTCTATTTATATGAAATGTCCAGAAGAGGCAAATTCCCAGAGACAAATTATAGATTGGTGGATGGAAGGTAAGGGGAAATAAGAAGTGAATGCTAATAAATATGGTGCTTCTTTTTGAGAAGATGAAACATCGATGAAAGAGAAACATCGATCAGCTGCCTCCTGCACACTCCCCACTGGGGACGTGTCCGCAACCAAGATACATGCCCTTGACCCGAATTGAACCTGGGACCCTCCAGTTTGCAGGCTGATGTCCTATCCACTGATCCAAACCAGTTAGGCTGCTGTTGGTATTTTAATGGGGAGTGCATTGAATCCATAGATTGCTTTGGACATTTTAATGATGTTGATTCTACCCATCCATGAACACGGTTTGTTCTTTCATCTGTTTGTGTCTTCCTCTATCTCTTTTTTCAATGTCCTGTAGTTTTCTGAGTAGCAGTATTTTACCTCTTTAGTTAAGTTTATTCCTAGGTATCTTAATTTTTTTTGTGTGCAATGGTAAATGGGATTGTTTTTTTCATCTCTCTTTCTGTAAGTTCACTATTGGTGTATAAAGATGCCATAGATTTATTGGCATTAATTTTGTATCCTGCTATATTGCCGAATTCACTTATTAAGTCTAATAATTTTTTGATGGAATCCTTAGGGTTTTCTATGTACAGTATCATGTCATCTGCGAATAATGACAATTTTACTCCTTCTTTTCCAATTTGGATGCCATTTATTTCTTCTTCTTATCTAATCGCAAAGGCTAATACTTCCAGTACTATGTGGAATAGGAGTGGTGAGAGTGGGCATCCCTTTCTTGTTCCTGTTCTTATGGGAAATGGTTTTAGTTTTTTCCCATTGAGTATGATGTTTCTAATTCTTTGAGTTGTAGAGTTAGATGATTTACTACCATTTTTCTTATTTTTTGAGGTAGACCTGTAGAGCTATGTACTTCCCGCTCAGGACTGCTTTCATTGTGTCCCATACATTTAGGATTGTTTTCTTTTCATTGTTATTTGTTTCCAGGATGCTTTTTATTTCTTCTTTGATCTCTTTGGTAACCAAATCATTATTTAATAACATGCTATTTAGCCTCAATTTGTTTGATTTTCTTCATTGCTTTTATTGTAGCTGATTTCTAGTTTTATGCCATTGTGATCTGAGAAGATGCTTGTTCTGATTTCTATCTTCTTGAATTTGCAGAGACTTTGCCTGTGTCCTAATATGTGGTCTATCTTTGAAAATGTTCCATGTGCACTTGAGAAGAATGTATATTCTGTAGCTTTGGGGTGAAATGTTCTAAAGATGTCAATTAATTCCATCTGATCAAGAGAGTCATTGCGATTGCTGTTTCTTTGCTGATTTTTTGTTTAGAGGATTTATCCAGTGGTTTCAGTAGGGTATTAAAGTCCCCTACTATGATTGTATTGCTACCAATCTCTCCCTTGATATTTTCCAGAAGTTGTTTTATGTAATTGGGTGCTCCTATATTGGGTGCATATATGTTTATCAGAGTTATATCCTCTTGTTGAATTGCTGACTTTAGCATTATATAATGGCCTTCCTTATCTCTTGTTATGGCCTTTACTTTGAGGTCTATTTTTTCAGATATAAGTATTGCAACCCCAGATTTTTTCTCATTCCCATTTGCCTGAAATTTTTTTTTCCCATCCCTTCACTATCAGTCTGTGTGAATCCTTTGTTCTGAGGTGGGTCTGTTGCAGACAGCAAATATATGGGCCATTTTTTCTTATCCATTCAGCCACCCTATGTCTTTTGATTGGAACATTTCATCCATTTACAGTTAATGTTATTATTGATAAGTAATTGTTTGTTTTCATTTTTATTCTTAATGTTTGTGTTTCTTCTTGGCTTTCTGTTTCTTCTTTTTACAGCAGTCCCTTTAGCATTTCTTGCATTGCTGGCTTGGTCATAATAATCTCTCTTAGCCCTTTTTTGTCTGTGAAACTTCTGATTACACCTTTAATTTTGAATGATAACCTTGCTGGGTATAGTATTCTTGGATTCAGTCCCTTGCTGTACATCACTTTGTATATTTCATTCCATTCCCTTCTGGGCTGGTGTGTTTCTGTTGAGAAATCAGTTGATATTCTAATGGGAGATGCCTTTTATGTAACTTTCTCTCTCTCTGGCAGCCTTTAAGATTCTTACTTTGTCGTTGGTGTTTGCCAATTTAATTATGATGTGTCTTGGTGTTGGTCTTTTTGGGTTCATCTTCTTTGGGACTCTATGTGCTTCTTGGATTTGCGTGATATTTTCTTGCCAATATCAGGGAAGTTTTCTGTCATTATTTCTTTGAACAAGTTTTCTATTCCTTGCTCTACTTCCTCTCCTTCTGGTGTCCCTATTATGTGGATGTTGTTTCATTTTGTGTTGTCCCAAAGCTTCCTTAGGCTCTCCTCTTGCTTTTTAAGTTTTCTTTCCATTTGCTGCTGTGTTCGTGTGTGTTTTCCTACCTTGTCTTCTAATTCACTGATGTGGTCCTCAGCCTCTTCTAGCCTACCATTTAATCCTTCCATTGTGTTCTTTATTGCAGCTATGTCATTCTTCATTTCCTCTTGGTTCCTTTTCATGTTGGTGACATTCTCATTCAGCTCCTTATAATTGAGTTGTGTGTATTTGTCATCCAGCCATTTGAGTATCCTTATAACCATTACTTTTAATTCTTTCCTGACATGTTACTTGCCTCCATTTCATTTAATTCCCTTTCTGGTGATTCCTGCTTTTCTTTCCTTTGGGTATTTTTTTTTTGTCTCCCCATGTTTTGCTGTAATGTTTTAATTGTTTATGTGTCCTAGATCCAACTGCTTTGCTACACAGGTTCTTTTGGGGATGGTGCTACTGGTGTGATCTCTCAGGTCTCCTGGGATTGGTGATCTAGCAGAGCTCCCTACTTGAGCTATTTGGGTTCTCTTGATGTAGTTGGATCTTGAATGTTAGTTTCTTATTCATGGATGAAGTCTTGTCATGGGTTGGCAATGTGACTCACCCCTGGTTTCGTTGTGCAAGCTGTTTTGGATGTGATTGTGGTTCCGGCTCTTGTGGAAAAGGTTGTCTGAGGTCTCACTGGTATGTGCTCACCATGGGTGAGCCTGAGAGTCCATGGCCTGGGAGTAAGGAGTCTGAGGGCCTGAGGCTCAAGTACTGTGACTTTGGCTAGTGTGGTGTGACTCTTGCTGGATTAGTGTCACTCTGCAACTCACTACGAGGGGCCCAGAGCCCATGACAGTGGGGGGCAGGTGTCTTGCAGTCTGTGGTTGAGGCAGTGGGACTCTGGACAAAATTATTTCCCTCTCTGAATCACAAGGGGGTTCAGAATCCAGCAGCTGGGGGTGTGGGAATCTCGAGTTCTGTGGCTGAAACAATGTGACCTTGTCCAGGGAGGCAAGTCCTCAGTAACTCACCAAGCTGTCCATAGGTAGGTAGCCAGGAGGGGGATGTCATGGATCCTACTGAGGGAGCCGTGCACCCTTGGTTGGAGAGGCACACACCCAGTAGCAGCACAAAGAGGGGCCCAGGTGCCGTCTGCAAGGGATGTGTGCTCATGGGTCCCACATGCTGGATCGGAGTGACTGTGGTGTTCCCGTGGAGGGAGAAGTCCAAATTTCTGCTTCAGGAGATGTGCACCCTTGGTTGGATATGCACACCCAATGGCTGCTTACAGAGGTTCCCAGGAGCCATCTGCTGGGACAGTGGGCTCAGGGGGCCCTTGTGCTGGAGTGGCACTACCATGGGGACTGAATGCCAGCAGCTGGGGTTGTGCTTTGTGGTGGCTCAGAGAAGCACCCAGGGCTCACCTACTGGGGCAGCAGGCTCAGGGGCCTTGCTCACTGGATCAGTGTGACTACAGCAACCGAAGGTGGGCAGCTGAGGAGAGGGAAGTCCGATTTTCTGCTGCTGGGGCCTTGATCCTTGTTTGGACATGAGTACACCTATTGGCAGCTCAAAGAGGCACCCAAGAGTTGCCTGCTAGGGTGGTGGCCTCAGGGGCCCTGCGTGCTGAAACCACATGGCCCCAGTGTCTGTGGGTAGGCAGCTGGGAAGGGGGAAGTCCAAATTTCTCCTGCCAGGGCCGTGCGCCCTTGTTTGGATACAAGCACGCCCAGCCAGGGCTCAAGGAGGAACCCAGGAACCGAATGTAGGGGCAGCAGGCTCAGTAGGCCTGTGTGCTGGAAAGGCACAACTGCAGTGTCCCGAAGTCAGCAGCCAGGGAGGGGAATGTCCCAATTTTTGCTGCCTTGCATCCTTGGTTGAAATCGCGCTTGCCCAGTGGGGGCTCACAGAGGCACCCGGGAGCTGTTTGCCAGGGTGGCACACTTACGCACTCAAGGGAGCCCTGGCATTGAAGCCATGTGACCAAGGTGTCTGTAGACAGGCAGCCAGGAGTGGGGGACGTCCAAATTCTTACTGCCTGGGCTGTGTGCTCTTGTTTGGATATGAGTGCGACTAGCGGGGGCTCACAGAGGCACCCAAGAGCCGCCTTTGCAGCCTTTGACTCAGGAGGCCTGTGCTCTGGAAAAGCGGTGCCCAGAGGTCAGCAGCTGTGGAGTGGGAAGACTCAGTTTTTGCTGCTGCATCCATGGTTGGATTCGTGCATGCCCAGTGGTGGCCCACAGTACCCTGGGGCCGTTTGCCAGGGCAGTGCTCTCAGAGAGGCCCTTGCACTGAAGCCGTGTGACTGAGGTGTCTGTGGGCAGGCAGCTGTGAGTGGGGGAAGTCCGAAATTCTACTGCCGGGGGCCTTGTGCCGTTGGTTGGATTTGTGCACACCCAGTGTTGGCTTACAGAGGCACCCGCAGTGTGTTTGCCAGGGAGGTGCACTCACGCACTCAGAGGGGCCCTGGTGCTGAAGCCATGTGGCTGAGGTGTCTGTGGGCAAGTATCAAGGAAGGGGGAATTCAGACTATCTATTGCCAGGGCAGTGCATCCTTGTTTGGATAAGAGCGTACCCAGCAGGGGTTCACAGTGGCACCCAAGAGCAGCCTGTGGAGCAGTGGGCTCAGGAAGCCTGCATGCTGGAAAAGCGCGACTGTGGTGTCCAGAGATCTGCAGCTAGGGAGGGGGGAAGTTGCACTTACTGCTGCAGGAGCTGTGCACCCTTGGAGGTGGAGGTCCTAGGGTCTGCAGGTCTGCAAGTGGGGCAGCAGGATTTTGGCTGGAATGTCTGCTGGGTCACGAGCAGTGTCCAAGGCCTGTCTGGGTGGTGGTGCTGATGAGTTCCTAGAAGAGGCTGCTCTCCCTTTCAAGATGGTTGTGGGCTCCGTGCCCAAGCCCCGCAGCCTGGGGAGTGCCTGCAGTGGTGGTAGGTGCTTCCTGTCCAGGAGAGTCTGGTCTGCCAGCCCCTGCTACTCCTGCCGGATTTAACTGTCGCTCACTCACTCACACACACACTGCACACATCCACACACTCTCCTTTCACCCCCTCACACACTCACACCGTCTCCCTCACCTCCTTCCTGCCAGCTGCCATCATCCTCTCTCCTCTCTGTTTCTTAACTTTTAAACAAAAAATATAACTATTATATTGATCAGAGAATTAGTTTTTGATACTTCTGCTTCTAAAAATATGGCTATCCAGAGGTCCAGAGATACCTGAAACACTTAATACATTTTAAAATGTGCTTTAAAATGTATGGTAGAGCTGAAAGAAGGTATGGACAATTTCCAGAGGCTAGAAGCATTAAGAAAGCAAAAAAAAAAAAAAACACCCAAAAAAACAAAAACAAAACAACAACAACAACAAAAAAACAAAGCAAATGAACACACATAACAAAAACAGACTCGTAGAAACAGAGGCCAAAGGGATGGTTATCAGAAGGGAGGGAATGGGAATGGATGAAAAAGGTAAAGGGGAATCTAGTCAATAATATTGTGAAAAGTTTGCATGGTGACAGGTAATAACTAGAATTAATGGAGTAATAACATTGTAAGGTAAAAAAAGTCAATTCACTATCTCAGAAACATGAAACTAATATCTTATATAATAAAAGACTAATATGCAAATCGACCAAATGGCTTAATGACCAGTTGCTATGATTTGCACTGACCTCCATGGGGCAGATGTTCAATGCAGGAGCTTCCCCCTGGTGGTCAGTGAGCTCCCACAGGGGGAGCACTGCTCAGCCAGAAGCCCTGAGCCAGGCTCACTGCTGGTGAGTACAGTGGTGGTGGCGGGAGCCTCTCCAGCCTCCATGGCAGTGCTTGGGATGTCCAACTGCCAGCTTAGGACCACTCCTAAGTTGGCAGTCAGACATCCCCCAAGGGCTCCCAGACTGCGAGAGGGCGCAGGCCCGGGTTAGGGACCACCCATCCCCTGAGTGCACGAACTTTGTGCACCAGGCTTCCAGTAAATAATATAATATTGTATACCAACTATACTTATATATTTTTTTAATCCTCAAAAAAAAAAAAAAGAAAGAAAGCGTGAATTCAGGGATATAAGTTGCTGCTGGAACAGGTCTTGTCCTAGGTTGTCTGCTGACCACTGGGGACAGAGAACCTGGGTTTTTAACAGATTCCATGCCTGCAGGACAGGGAACAATGCCCGAGCTAGAGTAGGATGAGAAGTCAGAGTTGAACTCTAACAAAATAAAGAGAGGGAGAGGGAGAGGGAGAGGGAGAGGGAGAGGGAGAGGGAGGGGAGGGGGAGGGGGAGAGGGAGGGGGAAGGGAAGGAGAAGAAGAAGGAGAAAAAGGAAAGAAAAGGGAAGGAAGGAAGGAAGGAAGGAAGGAAGGAAGGAAGGAAGGAAGGGAAGGAAGGAAGGGAAGGAGGGAGGGAGGGAGGGAGGGAGGGAGGGAGGGAGGGAGGGAGGGAAATAAATACAAACAAATTCAAGACCTCAGAAAAGAAATAATCTCAATTAGTGAACTTAAAAAATGAAAATTCAGAACAAAGGAAAATAGATAATATAAATCTGTCTTGTCCTGGGCTCTTGCTGGAGGAAAAAAGAAGTAAAAGTAGGGTAAAATGTCTCCTCTGAGAATATCTAACTATAAACCTACATTTTAAGTGATTTGGAGCTGAAATTGACACTAAAAAAATGTAAGCCAAAAATTTAGTTAAGAAGAAATGGACTTCAACCTAGGTATCAAAGAATTCCTACACTAAAGTTTCAATAAACAGCCGAAACCGGTTTGGCTCAGTGGATAGAGCATCGGCCTGCGGACTGAGAGGTCCCAGGTTCGATTCCGGTCAAGGGCATGTACCTGGGTTGCGGGCACATCCCCAGTAGGAGATGTGCAGGAGGCAGCTGATCGATGTTTCTCTCTCATCGATGTTTCTAACTCTCTATCTCTCTCCCTTTCTCTCTGTAAAAAATCAATAAAATATATTTTTAAAAAAAGTTTCAATAAACAGAGAGAGAGAGAAGAGAGAGAGAGAGAGAGAGAGAGAGAGAGAGAGAGAGAGAGAGGGATTCCACAACAACTTGCAAAAACAGACAATGCAAGAATACAGATAATAGGATTATTGAGAGAGAATCTGAAATATTAATTTGACATGTTTAAATAATAAAAGGTGGCAAGATGAAACGTCTATAGATATGCAGAACAACCTTGTGCTTATAATCAACATTACTGTACTATATGCTTAAAAAACTGTTGAGGGTAGATCATGTGTTATGTGTTTTATTAGCATCATAAAAAATGAGAGATCGTATCAAAAAGTGGCAGAGAAATAAGAGACTATCAAATATAATTAGGAAAATTTTGATTTTAAAAGAAAGATCTATAGAAATTAGATAAATGAAAGTTAAGGTAACTAGTTAGAACTGGAGAGAAAATTAAAAGAGACTATAAGAGGCAAAGGGGTCAAGGAAAAAGTTCTAGTATAAATCTAAAGGGAACACCGAAGGAGATATTGAAGGGAATGGGGAAGGACAATTAAAGGGTAATGAATGAGACCTTCCCAGAGTTGATTAATGACAATGATTGTCTCATTTCTGAAGCCCAATGATGACCCACATTGCCAAAGAAAGCCACACTCAGACTCCTCAAAGTGAGACTGCAGAGTCACCAAAGAAGCAGACAGAAAATCCACAAAGAATATTAGCCCAATCACTGACTCACAGATAGCAATAACAACTGAGAGAAAAATCACTGACAATGCAATACAACTCTCATTCCAATAGGAGGGTAAAATTAACATAGTTTAAAATAAGAAAACTCTGAGACATATTTTAAAGAACTTCCACAGGACAATTTCAGAAAGGATAGCCTCAAAATGAAAGAAAATTATTCTCAAGAAGAAATGAGGAGTAAAGAAAATAAACATATGGATAAATAAAGTATAAAGTAATAAAGTAAAATAAATTTGTGACATTAAAAAAATGAGATGGAAGTTAAATATTAAATAAAAATGACATGTGAGTCAGAAATCGGTAATTTGGTAAGTTATCTCACCCCTAGGAACATGAGTTTCCCCCTCTGTAAATGTTAAGTAGTAGCCATTTTTAAAAGGGTTTCTGGATCTAGTTGCTTCTAACTCAAATCAAATTTTAACATCTTGCTCCAAGCTTTAATGATTTCATTTTCTGTGAACCCAATTGCCTAATGGTGACACTTTGCTGCAGACCCAGAGCATTTCAGTAGCTAAACCAAGGGCAATGGATCCAAAAACTCCCTAATCTTTGCTTTTTTCCATTTCCATTTAATTTCTAAGAGTGATGAGATAACTGCAATGACAGCAATCTAAGTGGGTGTATATTTTGTCTAAAATGTCCTAAAATCATTCTGAGTTATTATGTAAATACCAAAATCTGCTTATTATGTTGTTAGAGGGTGAGCCTCAACATTTCTCCTGCCTGTGCTACTTCTGAAGATGAGATCATTAGAAAAGGATTAGCAAAGTATTGTATAAGGGGCTTAACCAATAATTTGAGTCTTTTAGACATGCTCAAGGTAATTTTAAATAAATTCCAGGGTTTTTCTGATAATAGCCCTTAGTTCAATTATAGCTGCCTTTAAAGAAACGCTAATTGAAAGAGGTCATTTTTAATGCAAAATATGACACATTTCAGGTTCTCAATAAATAGTAACTATCACCATGCTTAGTATAATTTCTGCGTAGAAATAAATGAAAACAAAAAACATGACCACCATGATGGACTGTTGGTCTTTGGAAGTTCTGGTTCCCTCCCAGACTTTCCAAGGCCATAAAACTAAGTGACAGAGAGATATTTAGTTATCATTATGTTTGATTTCTTCAATGCATTGAGTCCATAAACATATAGAGCAAGCATGGCAAACTCGTGGCCCACAATGAATACTTTTGCAGCCCAGCCAATATAATGGTATGTAAGAAACGTTTTAATAAAAATTTTGTAACTTAATTTTTACAATATCCTGTCATACATAATTATTAATAACAAATTACAGTGTTCGCTAATGACTGATTACTATAATCATGTTGCATTTCCCTTATGCGCCTTATGCGCAGGTGCACCATTTCTCTCCACTAATACTAGCAGCAAATATTTTAGCAGCCGATTGGCTCATCATTAGTCTTGTACTGACTTGTTTGGTGTGCACAACAGAAAATATTTCGCTTTCAGAGAACAAGAAAAATAGGTTTATTTGCATTACACTTATTAATTTGTGCAGTTATTCAGTATTTGATAAGTTAATGTTCAAGAAAAAATATTAATTTTTATTAAAATGTTCTATTATTTTATGTTAATGATTACTCATTTATTTTAGCCCTTTGTATTCAGCATGCCTCTATCAAAATAAGCCTACATTTCTATGAAAATTAAAGCGTTTGTTTTTCTGCGGCCCACATAAACTTAAACCTTGTTTATTTGGCCATGTTAGCCTTTGAGTTTGACATGCTTGATTTAGAGAGCACTTAGTATGTTGTGGTCACTGATGACACAAAAATGTGTAAGAAGTGATCCCTCCTCTTACCATAAGAGGTTCCACAGCCGGCCACTGTCACTAGTAAGATTAATGCTTGCACAAAGGTTCACTGGGCATCTACCTTGTGCTAGGGACTGTGCTAGGCCCCAAGGATACAAAGATGAGCAAGATCTGTGTCTTCAGGAGCACAGCCATAAAAGAGATGTGCACAAAGCATTGAGAAATTCAGGATTTGATATAGTCCATCCTGTGGAGGAGTTGTAGAAAAATTTTAAAGAAGCTGGCATTTGAAATCAAATTTGAAAAATGAATTAAAACAAAGGAAAGTGCATCCCAGACAGAGGGGATGGTGTGGCAACAACCCAGAGCCGTGACAAGATGTGCTAGATTTGAGGAATGGTTAACAGTTCTCTGTGGCTTGGCTGTTGAGTATGTAAGTGAAAACTGGAAAAAAAAACTTAGGTTAAAGAATCAAACTGGGGTCAGTGTTGGACAAATCAAACTGGAGTCAGTTTTATAAAAAAATTTAAACCTCATCCTGGAACAACAGGAATCAACAGAGAATTTGAAGCAGAAATCTGTTTATCCATTTTTTTTTTTTAGTGACTTCAGGAGGGCAGTGTTAAAGTTACTCCAGAGATGAGAAAGACTAAAGGTTTGGGGAAAAGTAGTTTAGAGGCTACAGCAATAGCCTAGACCAGGAGTCCTCAAACTATGGCCCGCGGGCCACATGCGGCCCGCCGAAAACATTTATTCGGCCCGCCAGGTGTTTTTGCTGCTGCTGTGTGCATAGGAATTTGTTCATAGTTTTTTTTAAACTATAGTCCGGCCCTCCAACGGTCTGAGGGACAGTGAACTGGCCACCTGTTTAAAAAGTTTGAGGACCCCCTGGTCTAGACAATGCATGGTGATAAGAAAATGCTGGCAAATATATAAGAAATTTGACAAAATGGGCATCTAATTTAATGTGGTCAAAAATAATGGAGGATTATCTAACTTGAGAAAATGAGTGAACCATTTTACCACTATCTGAGAGAGGAAGTATAGGATATAGAGCAGGTTTGGGAGAAAAAATAAATCTGCTTAGCAAAATTTAAGCTTTATATGCATACTAGAGGCCCGGTGCTCCGCATGCGGGGATCGGGGGAGGAGTTGCTCCCGCCCATGCTGGCCCCGCTCATCCCAGTCAGCTGAGTGGTGCGCCCACTGTGGGAGCACACTGACCACCAGGAGGCAGCTCCTGCATTGAGCGTCTACCCTCTGGTGGTCAGTGCGCATCATAGTGACCAGTTGACAGGTCCTAATGGTCACTTAGGCTTTTATGTATATAGATGACATCTCAATAGGAAGGCTGTTCTATCAGGCAATTCAAAATACTAGTATGCTGGTGATATTTTGGGGAGATAAAAATTGGGAAAAATTGAAGGAAAGTCATCAAAGGGTACAAACTTCCAATTATAAGATAAATAAGTGCTAGGGATGCAATGTATAATATGGTTCTAGCTAACACTGCTACATGATATATGGCAAGTTGTTAAGACTATAAATCCTAAAATTTCTCATCACCACAAAAAAAGTTGTTATTTTTTATTTTGCTCTTTTTCTTTTACCTATATGAGAAGATGGATGCTAGTTGAATCTATTGTGCAATCATTTCACCATATATAAATGAAACCATCCTGCTGTATGCCTTAAACTTACACAGGAATGTATGACAATTATTTTTCAATAAAACTGGGGAAAGTACAAAAGGTTATGTGTCAATTATATCTCATAAAGCTGGAAATAAGCTTTTAATTAAAGCAAAAGGGCAAAAGCAGAGGAGATAAATTTCAATGTAAAATTATGTTGTGTTATCATATTTTATTGGTGAGACATTGTCAGAATGAAGAGATACTCAGTCTTTTTGTCATGTAAACTAAACATCTGGATGAAATACTGAGTTGCTTTCTGTATCAACTAGATGTGATGACATTGTGAGCAAACAAACACCTAATTGGTTATCTGGGTGAAGAGCCTCAGAGCTTCCCAAAGTCAACGTATGTCCAGCTAATAATGTTCAGTCAAAACTGGCCTAGTGTTTTAGAAGCAGTGCTATTCCAAACCAGAAAAAGAAGAAATAAGTCACTAAAAATAATAACTAACATTTTTTAATTGGGGAAAGTGATAGCTGAAACTGTGGATATCTTCTTCTGGTAAATTCAAGATTTTAAAAAACAAACAAACAAAAAACAGAGCAGGGATGAGACCAAAGGAACCTAAGGATTTGTCCAGAATAACAAAAGCTCATTGTAAGACCAATCACATTCATGAGAACCCACAACTCACTTAACTTTGCTTTAGTGACTGAGGAGAATGACAGTAAATACCCAAAGGGTCTCTTGTCAAAGTCAAATATGCTCAGAATACATTTCTTTTGCTTGTCTACTATTAACTTTATTAAGCCATGACTAGCCACAATCTTAGGATTTTTTTTTTTTTTTACTTTCCTGTACATCCTCTAACTGACTGGAATCCTTTGAGGTATGGAGGGGATGATGCTAAACAAAAACACAGAAAACAAGCTGGTGCACCAAGAAGTACAGAATAACAAAATGAACCCAGGACTGAAGGCCTATGACTTATCTTCATGAGAGCCGCTCTTCTTTTATCTGCATTATTGCCCAGTACAATGTTCCTACATTGGCTTGCCTTAAGGAAATGCTATGGGAGGCTGAACTGAGGCCATTTTCACTATCTCCCCCACAACATGGTTTTTCCTCCTCATAACTTCCATGATTTCCCATGTATCTTTCTCTTTGAAGACAAAAGCATCGTAGAAGACAATGGCATTCAAATAACCAATGACCTTGGATTTATCTCTCTTTGCTCCAGTTTATAATCCCTGCTTTACCCTATCTCTGTATTTATGCCCTTGAAATACCTGAAATTCAAGAATAATGAGACAAGATCCAAGTTCATTACCCCAAACTACTTCACATCATGGAAAAACTAGAAATCCTGACATCTCCAAGCCAGAAGCCTCCTCTCTACCTGTTAAATGATGTCAAGTTTGAATGGCAAAGAAATTTAAGTAGACCATTAATGTTTGCCATGAATTAGCACTTTTCAAATTGGAGTATGTGGTACCCAATGATATAAGTTGTGGGTCAGATGATTCATTAAACCACAAGATAAAATAATTACTTCTCTTTGAAACTTCAGTTTTAATTGAAGATATGAAAGAAGATTTTTGTCTTAATAATAAACAAGCACAAATATATTAAGGAGAAGGTTGCCAAGTTTGCATTTTTTTAATGATGAAATATGAGACTTCAAAGAAATTTCAGATCTCTACACAGACAGCTTTCAGCCTCCTAAATCTAGAGACAAAAATTCCCTCTCTTTTGCCACCAGGGCATTTCACATGCTTGGGGAAGACTCTCACTGCCTGAAGAATAAGAGGAGGGAACAAACTAATGGGTCAGTCTGGCAAAATGCAAACGTCTCCAGGATAAAATAGGTACCATCGAGACCGAGAACACACACAACCTGTGTACACCAATTAAGAGATGAGAGGGAAAACGTAGAGTATAGATCAGGGAAGACTGCACAAGCCACTTGTTGTGTCACCTAGAGTAGGAGTCACCTGAGTCATCTGTAAAATGAAGGAATTTTACTAGAAGAAAAGTCCAAACTCTTTACAATTTTTAATAGTTTCCAACATTTTAAACTTAGGAGATTACAAATAAAATTCTGAATTGTTGTCTTCTCTTTAAAAATCAGAGTATTTCACCACTAAGCCTTAGAACTCCCACATGGCAACTATATGTTGGAGAGTACTGGGCCCTATCATGTTCTAGGGGTTTATCGGGGCCCCGGTCACCCCCCACCCTGGCCTGAGGTGTCTATTTCAGTGGCCCTCCAGCCACTTGAGGTTACTTAAATTTAAATTCAAACTAGCTAAAATAAATAAACTTAAATTTCCAGTTTCTAGCACCTTTTGAGTGTTCAACAGCTACTTGTCACCCATGGCCACCACACTGGATATTACAGGTATAGAACATTTCCATCATCACAGAAAGTTTCCTCAGACAGGCCTACATACACATTTGCATATGTGACCTCAGGCTAAGTGACATTTTGGATCCCTCATAACCCTAACATTCCAGCTTCTTTGTAGGAAACTCCACCAGCAGCGATCATAGCTACTATACAAGTATTCCCTTTTAAAAGTCTTGCCTTCCCATTCTGTTGCCATAGGTGGAGAGGATGCTAAAGGGACATTCTTGAATCAAGAGTGCATGTGGCTTCCACTGCTAGCAGAGAGGGCCAAGTGTGTTAATTTGTGTTCCCAGGGGCCAGTTTGGTAAGAACAGCTGGAAGCAGGCAGCTTTGTGATTCTGCAGGTCCTCCTCTGCCATAGCCCAAACCGCTCACTGCACCCCAGTGAGCTTGACAGTTCCCATTCTCTTCTTAAGGAAAGGGTAATTAAGACAGATATGCAAATGTACCCATTGCAGAGGCACTCCCCTGCCAAAGAAATTAGGGCAAATCTAAAAGCGATTAAGCTGTGGACACAATATCACAAGATCATTGAATAAGCAATGGAAAGTTTGGCCCTGGCACGGAGGCCTTGGGAGCAGTAGGTGTGAGCTGCACTAGTGTGTAATTACAGAAGAACTGCATTCCTCTATCTTGTTCATTACAGGCAGCCCTTCTGGGAGCACTATCTATCGGGCAACACTTAGTTAGCAGTTAATAAGCCACTGCACATGCCAGGCAGCAGCAAAATTGCATTTTCCTAACACTCTCTTTCTCATTGGCCTTCCCCATTGGATTAACAAAAGTGACATATCCCTGCTCACTTTTATATGGACTCTAGAATTCACATTTGGGACATACCAAAACCATCCTCTTGGAAGAGGGGATTTGGTGATTTGACGCTATTTGAGACCCTATCCACAGAAGGAGGAACAGTAGTGGCTTTCAACCAGCCAATAGCCTGTGAAATAAAGTACCTACCTGGGCATCACTCAGCCCAGTTAGGTGAGGATTCTGGGGGTTGGGCCCAGGAACTTGTATGTTTTGAAAATATTCCAGAGGAGTCTAACATCACATGATTGAGAACCACTGGATTTTGTAACTTGAGGGCCCACTCAACCTCAAGTTAGACCTGCAAGGAGAATAGGATGCTTCCCTGTCTAAATGGATGATTACAACACTGACCTGTCCTGGAGTGGTCACAGGACAGCCTATTCATGCAGAGCAGCAAGCATCAAAGACACCTGGTGCCAGGAGCCCAGAAGCTTCTGCCTCTCGCCAAGGTCCAAGAAAAGTTCTGCTCCTTTATTTCCAGGTTCCCTGAGATCCTAAGCTTCAGATAGAGATAGTGGGAGGTTTAGCTATGGGAATTGGGTTGTGTCCAGAGTATATGGGCCAGGAAGAGACAGGAAGGAGGTAATGAGAGGAATTCAAGAAGTTGGGGGAGGAGAAAATAAAATAATTACCCATACAGCTGCTAAGCCATGAAACAACTTAAAGGAGAGAGAAAAGGCAGTTAGTAGTGAGGGATGTGACAGGCATAAGTCCGACAGCCAGGAATGGCAACAGCTGCCCACTTTCAGTGTGTGATGCCCAGATTAAGCACGTGTCCTCACATGTGCAGTGTGAAGCCAGACAAGCACAGATGTCAGATGAAAATATGAGCACCTGTGTTAGCACTGGCAGGCCAGGGCTCTACAAGAACCCTCTGTCAATTTCTATATTGTTTTGCAAAACCCAATAAATCAGCATGAGCCCTGCTGCCTGGTGCCATCCCTGCGTATCTAAGAAGCAGTGAAATACAGGACATCTAGTGTTAACAGCTCCCTCATGTACAGGCTGGCTCAGGGGCCTCTGCTGCGCAGCTGTCCTCCCCTGACCCAGGAGTAATCTCTCCCTAATAAACTTTCCATCTTTCTATGTCCAGCAGATGGCTCAACACATTCCCAAATCTTACAGCATGACTCTGTACACAGAGGCAAATGTGGGTTTTGTTTTGGTATTTGTTTTTATTTTTAAGAGGTACAATGAACAAAACAATGTCTTGGGGTCTCTCACCGCCTTGCCAGAAATAGCCAGGCTTTTCCTGGGATCCAGACCTTTCCTAGAACTTGTTTGTTGGCACTATTGCTGGTGTTTGCAACATGCTGACTTTTCTGCCAGTCTTAATGGACATTTGAGAGCTTTTCCTGAAGAGTGAGCTGTGTGGGCTATGCCTCCTCACCCAGGCCTTCAGCACTGCCTCCTGCTTGGTGCTGTTCACAGTTTCTCACTCACAAGTCAGGCTCAGTCCCACTGATGGGTGTGCCTGCCTTCATTCCTGGGCCTCTTTCATGACATTTTAACTCCTTTTGCTGAATAGAAGAAGGGAATAAAATACACCACCATACTGGTACAGTTACCACATAGAGGGGTTGGTGCCTCTGGAAATACTTATTAAAGGGGGATTCAAGAATGCAGAGCCTCTGGACAGAAAGGCAAAGGTCAGGTTCAATGAAAAATGTTGTATAAATCCTGAGACATAAATAAAGCCTTGGGTGGGGACAAAGCATAAAAGGCCCATTCTTTTTTTTTTTTAATATATTTTATTGAGTTTTTACAGAGAGGAAAGGAGAGAGATAGAGAGTTAGAAACATCGATGAGAGAGAAACATCGGTCAGCTGCCTCCTGCACACTCCCCACTGGGGATGTGCCTGCAACCAAAGTACATGCCCTTAACCGGAATCGAACCTGGGACCTTTCAGTCCGTAGGCTGATGCTCTTTCCACTGAGCCAAACCGGTTTCGGCAAAAGGCCCATTCTTGATAAACAAGGCTCTCAGATTCATCCAAGGTGAGAAGGGGCCTCAGAGACAGCTCTCAAACCTGCAGCATATTACAACAACCTACGGAGGTTTTGTCTTGGTCCCATCCCAGAAGCAGAACCTCAGTGATGGGACCCTAGGGTGAGGATTTCTTCTGAGTTCCCAGCTTATGCAGTTCTGATACTTAGGGAGTCCTGAATGTGGCTGAGCTAAGACTGAAATCCCAGCTGGTGCCCCAGGGTGTCCAAAACTTAACTGTGCACATGAATCACCACAGGGGCATGCCAAGGAAAGGCAGATACTAATTGAGAAGGTTAGGATGGGCCTGAAAGGCTACAGGAAGAAGTGTGTGTTGCTGCTGGTCACACTTAGACCACACACTGAGATACTAGGCCTTGTTTCTAAACCCATAAATAGATGAGTCACATGCTGATTGACCTCTGCTCCTTCTAAGAACAAAATTAGAGAGCCAACATGGTAGAGAGGTTAGATGGAAATGACCCGTTTTTTATCCTGATTCTGGACCCTAATTTATAATCTGTTATTTCCTCAGGTGTTAAAATGGACAGAAAACTAATCTCTTCCTTACCAAGTTATTGGACTCATTAGATGAAACATGTGAAATTGTTCTGTAAACTATAAATGAATGAGTTTATTATTATAAGACTAGAAGCCTGGTGCACGAAATTAGTGCACAGGTAGGGTCCTGTAAGGAGTTTATTTAAACTACAAAATGAAGGAGCTTATTATTATAAGACTAGAGGCCTGGTGCATGAAATTAGTGCACAGGTAAGGTCCCTAGGCCAGGCTGGTGATCAGGGTCGATCGGGGCCTTCGAGCTGCCAGCCAGGGACCTTCCTTCATTCCATAGTGCCCCATGGTGGTCAGTGCACATCATAGTGAGCAGTCAAACTCCCAAGGGGATACTTTGCATATTAGCCTTTTATATATATAAACTAGAGGCCCGGTGCACAAAAATTTGTGCACTTGGGGGGAAGGGGGGTCCCTCAGCCCGACCTGTGCCCTCTTGCAGTCTGGGACCCCTCAGGAGATAACGACCTGCTGACTTACGCCTGCTCCCGGGTGGCAGAGGGCAGGCCCAATCCCTAGGTGCAGGCCCTGGTCGGGCTCAGAGCAGGGCCGATTGGGGAGTTGGGGCACCTTCCCCTGTCATGCACAGAGCAGGGCAGATTGGGAGGTTGCGATGCCACCCTCAGTCACACTCAGGGTAGGGCCGATTGGGGGGTTGGGGCACCGCACCGTCACACTCAAGGCAGGGTCGATGGGGAGGTTGAGGTGCCACCCCCTGTCATGCACAGAGCAGGGCCCATCAGGGGGTTGGGGCACTGCCCCCTGTCACACACAGAGCAGGGCCCATCAGGGGGGTTGGGGCTCCGTACCCTGTCACGCACAGAGCAGGGTCAATCAAGGGGTTGGGGAGCTCCCCCCTGTCATGCACAGAGCAGGGCCAATCAGGGGGTTGAGGAGCTCCCCTGTGTCACTCACAGAGTAGGGCCAATAGGGGAGTTGGGGCACCGCCCCCTGTCACACTCAGGGCAGGGCCGATGGGGAGGTTATGCCTCTACCCCATCACACACAGAGCAGGGCCCGTGGGGGGGGGGGGTTGGGGCGCCACCCTCTATCACCCACAGAGCAGAGCCGATCGGGTGGTTGGGGCGCCGCCACTCTCACACTCAGGGCAGGGCCGATGAGGAGGTTATGGCTCTACCCCGTCACACACAGAGCAGGACCCGTGAGGGGGCGGGGGGGAGAGGGGGTTGGGCGCCGCACCCTGTCACACACAGAGCAGGGCTGATCAGGGGGTTTGGGCGCTGCCCCCTGTCATGCTGATCCCATGCCGGGAGGCCTCTCGGCTCTGCTGATCCTGGTGCTGGGAGGCATATTACCCTTTTACTATATAGGATAGAGGCCTGGTGCATGGGTGGGGCTGGCTGGTTTGCCCTGAAGGGTGTCCTGGATCAGGGTGGGGGTCCCCACTGGGGTGCCTGGCCAGCCTGGGTGAGGGGATGATGGCTGTTTTCAGCTGGTCACACACCCTTCAGGGTGGGAATCCCCACTGGGGTGCCTGGCCAGCCTGGGTGAGGGGATGATGGCTGTTTGCAGCTGGTCACACACCCTTCAGGGTGGGGGTCCCCATTGGGGTGCCTGGCCAGTCTGGGTCAGGGGCTGAGGGCTGTTTTCAGGCTGGGGGTGACTGAAGTTCCCAACTGCTCCTTGTTTTCTTTTTTTTTTTTTATTCTGTGCCAGCTTTAGCTCTGGCTCCAGCTCTGAGGCTTCTGCTGCTGAAAGAAGGTATCTGGTTTGTTTGGGTTCTATAATCGAAACACTGTATAACTCCAGCTCTGAGATCCCAGGCTCGCTGAAAGCAGGTTTCTGGGGGTTTGTTTAGCTTCTATATTTGTTACAATGTTTCTTAAACTGCAGGCTCAGAGGCCGGCAAGGCGGGCGGGAACGTTGGTTTCCTCCGTCACTGAAGCAAGCAAGCCTCATGTTAGTTTCAAGCTGCTTGGCTGCCGGCCGCCATCTTGGCTGGCAGTTAATTTGCCTATCTCGCTGATTAGCCAATGGGAAGGGTAGCGGTCATACACCAATTACCATGTTTCTCTTTTATTAGGTAGGATTGGCCTTTGAAAGACACCAACATTAGCCCTTAAAATGGTGGTCATTTATATATGCATGCACATTTTTATGGTCCCTTTATTTCTCCCAATAAGAACCTGTGGTTTTGAGATAGAACCTGCCTGGAGAACCTGGACAGAACCTGTCTGGAGAACCTGGACAGAACCTGGCTGGAGAACTTCACTATGCAGATCAATTGATCACTGCCTCCATGTCATTCCCTCTTCGCCAACTCCTTCCACACCTTTGGGAACCCCTGGACCTGTTGGGGCTGGACTCCAACAGTATACTATACCCGGGCTGCAGAGGGAAAGCATTCTTGGCAACCCCAGTTTTAGGACTATTAAGTTAGACGAGTCAACAAAGTCTACATCCTTAGAGATGAGGAAAGGAGGAGGAAGTGGATGGGGAGGGAGACTATTCCTAGATCATTACTGACAGTGTAGAAATGACCTCTTCAACCTTGTGATTCTTCAAAATATGTTGGGCACAAACTGGCATATTGTAAGTGCTTTAATTAGTCAGGATATTTAACACTAGTTGCTGAAACAACAAACCCCAAAATAAATCTGTGGTTCAACAACAACAAAAAAGAACCTGTGTTTTTATTGGGAAAAATAAAGGACAATGGATGACTTTCATTTTCCTACAAGGTTTTGCCTATGTGTGTGTTTGCATGTGTAGTGTGTGTGTGTGTGTGTGTGTGTGTGTGCGCGCGCTTTCTTATTCCATTGCCTTGGGGAAACAATTACAAGAAGTTCTCTTTAACCAGAAGGATTCAAGAATGTTCAGAGCAAATGTTCAGAAACAGCAGCCAAATTGGTAGCTTTTCTTGTTCCTTTCCACTGCATTAACACACCCTTCACCAAAACAAAATGGAACCATGGCCAAACCAACTTGATCTCAATGTTCTCCATTACTATGTAATGTGTTCCCACTGGGGTAAGTCCTGCAGCCAATTCTCATGCCTTGCCTAGCCACAGAGATCGTCTCTTCAGACCCTAACTCTTTTTGTGGTTTCCCCAATTCACATTGACATATCTGGCCAACACCAGTCATGCCAGGCATGTATGTTCATTCCCAAAGGAAATGAAACCCTTGGCAGATTCTTAAACCACATTCTGGAAGCCACTGCTGAAGTTGCGCAAACACATTTGGCACACGCTTAAGGGACCAAGCCGTTCTCGGGGTTGAATCGCAGAAACAAAATGTACTTGTCCTACTTCCGAGATCATGTCTGAGGACTTGGCTCCTCCGCCGAGGAACTGCCTCCTCGCTGATGTCATCCTGCCACAGAAGACAAACATCTTTGGGTTCAGCAGTTCAGAACCAGAAGTGAGAGAAGGTGGGGATCAAAGGGAATCAACCCAAGTGCGGCTCCGTTGGGACAACTTAGAAGAAACTACACCAATTCTTAGAACTAAAGAATCTTAAAGTACAAGTTATTGGCACAATTTCTGAGGAGCGGCCGGGCGACTGAAAAACCCTCTAGGGAGCGTTGCTGGTTGTGATGCCACTTCCATTAAGTGGAGTTTTATGGAGCTCCAGGTGCTGCCACACTCACCGCCTGAAAGCTCCAGTCCCCAGAGGCCCAGGAGGGTATTTGACATGCAAACCATTAGGGGTGAAATCATTTCCACGTAGAGCTCGTGCTTTCTTTCATGTCGGTCTGCGTAATGTCTCAGACTTCAAGCCAAATCCAGGGGATCCTGCTGGCCCTGAACACATTTCTCAACTCCAGGTTCTCTCTCAGCACACAAAGTACCCAGGCTGCTCCCAGCTCCTCAGAGGGCCATTCTAGAGAACAAATTTCTTTCTTTTTAAAAATAGGATATCTTTTTCACATTCATATTTTTTCCCCTGTAAAATCTGGAATTTTTATTAGATCAGAACTCCCTAATGCCTAATGTCTCAGGTTGTATATTCCCACTTGGGCTTTGTGGCCAAAATAAAAGCCCACCATGAAATGAGCCCGGGTGGTCACAAGTCTGATGCCTACTCTCGTGGAGATTTGTATCAGGATGTTTTAGGAACAGTGATAGAGAGGGCTTCCCTTACATCCTTTAAGGAGTGACTTTCTAGTGCAGCCGTGGGCAAACTACGGCCCGCGAGCCGGATCCGGCCCGTTTGAAATGAATAAAACTAAAAAAAAAAAGACCGTACCCTTTTATGTAATGATGTTTACTTTGAATTTATATTAGTTCACACAAACACTCCATCCATGCTTTTGTTCCGGCCCTCCGGTCCAGTTTAAGAACCCACTGTGGCCCTCGAGTCAAAAAGTTTGCCCACCCCTGTTCTAGTGTGTGGGCTCATCCCGGACTGTCCACTGGAAGTTCTTGGATGCTTTTGTAAAATTTTTTGCCAAACAAAGTGAAGTGGAGTCTCTGAGGTGGACCCAGCATCAGTATTTGCTAAAGGCTCCTCTGTCAATTCTAATTTTTTAAAATTTATTTATTGATTTGAGCGAGAGAGAGAAAAGGAGAAAGAGACATCAATTTGTTGTTGATACACTTATTTATGCATTCGTTGTTTGATTCTTGTGCTCTGACTGAGGATATAACTCATAACCTTGACTTATTGGGATAAGCTACCTGGCCAGGCATCCTCTGTTGACTCTAATGCGGCGGTTCTCAACCTGTGGGTCGCGACCCCTTTGGGGGTCGAACAACCCTTTCACAGGGGTCACCTAAGACCATCCTGCATATCAGATATTTACATTACGATTCATAACAGTAGCAACATTACAGTTATGAAGTAGCAACGAAAATAATTTTATGGTTGGGTTACAACATGAGGAACTGTATTTAAAGGGCCAGAAGGTTGAGAACCACTGCTAATGGATAGCTGGGTCTGAGAAACCACAGCTTTTATCAATTCTCTTTTTTAATTATGTGAGACTGTTTTGTCCCAGAGAATTCAAGTGCTTTGTCTAAGGCCACACAGATAATTGGGGCAGAGTTAGGACCAGAGCCCAGTTACACTAATTGTTGAGCCAGGTGCCCTGCTGTAACTCCAGTTGAGCGTAAGGACAATGATTTTGTGGAGGTGCAGCTAAGGGAGTTATTCTACCTGATGGTTCAAAGTGAAGCTGATTGAACCAGGCTTGATGGGCCTGCTTGTTGGCAGAGCTACTAAATTGATTACTCTGAATTCCAGTTCTGCCACCCCACCACTAAGCCTTGCAAAACCTCACATCAATTAGCTATAAACTGGGGGCCAGTAGTATCCAGGATGGGGAGAGGTGATATAATACCTTTCTCCTGAAATTATGAAAATTAATGCAATAATTGTAAAATGCACAACATTTGGCACATAATAAGTGCTTAATAATGTGAACTGTTGTTAATATTATTATCACACCAATTTTAATAATTAATATTATTAATATTCTCAGGCTTAATGGTATTAATATCTGAAGCCAGTAGCATATCATGTGCAGGACATAGGGGTGGGGATTGTCCTTGAGGACTCACAGCAGTAAACAGGCAGGGACTGACACCATGGTCCAAGGAAACATGGCCTTTTTGACTTCCAAGATGACTTACTGGTTCAAATTCCAACTGCATTACTTGGAATGATGTCCTCAGTCCTCCTTCCCTTTAGGGCTCTTTAAATATATGTAGTCGCTGTGTTCTCATATTCAGCAGACACATGAGCAGAGAATGAAATTTTGACTTCCCATCACCCTTTCAGACTAGACTGAATAGGTCAGTGGGTTTTCCCACCCCAAGTACCCAAGACAGACCCCACACTGCAGCACAAGAAGAAAATAATGGGGATTAGAAAAACATATCCTCTTTCCTTCCCCCAACTTCCTCATGACTTCAGCATTGATACTATTGACACCATTGTTTCTTACTAGTAGTCACCTTGATTAAACACTTCATTTTTTCATGATTCCCCTTTGTTCTTCAATTTTTACCTCTTCTCTATATCTGTACTCATTCCCCAGTTCAAGCCCTCATTAACTTAACCAGAATTATTCTCCTGAACTCATTGCTGCTAGAAATATAACTTGCAGACCAGCAGCTTTGGCAACACCCAAGAGAATGCAGAATCGCGGGTCTTACTCTAGACCTACAGAACAAAATCTTCATTTTAACAAGATCCGTGGGTGCTTCTCATGCATAGTGAAGTTGAGAAGGGCTGACTGACACATTGTTCTTCCTGAGCCCCGACCATTCTCCTTCTGCTATCCGGGACTACCTGATTACCTCACTGAAGTGCTGCTTCATGTCACTCACAAGCTTAGAACCTTCAGCTTTCCCTGCTGGCTACCAAAACAGGCTATATTAGTAGTTCCTATGTACACAGGGCTCTCAATTACAAAGCATTTCCACTTAGCATTTCATCTATGGTCATATCTAATCTATCAACAATCTCATGGTAATACTCTAAATAACACAAATCCAATCATGTATTTCTGTGGGGTTTTTTTTTAGAGAAAATAGTAACACTTTATTGATCTTGTTAAAATAATGCTTTTATGTTCATACACAGAAACTTCCATAAGAAATTATGAGTTTTAATACATTATATACATTCTTCCTGTCATTTGCTGCAAACTCTTAAGAGTACCAAGAGAATAAAAATAAAAGACAATTTTCTAAAACTTTTTATTTTCTAAAATATATTAATTAATATGGTCATGCAAAAAAGTTTTCATATTTATGAATGGTGTTTCAATAATCAAGTTTAGTTAGTAAAAATTTTTCTGTCTTTTTAAAAAAAATTCTTTATTGTGTAAAGTATTACATATAGTATTATGTATGTCTCCTTTTTCCTCATTGACCTCTCCCCAGCCACCACCCCCCCAGCACAGGCCCTCAGCCCCTAGTGTCTGTGCCCATTGGTTATGCTTATATGCATGTATACAAGTCCTCTGGTTGATCTCTTACTACCTCCCCTACCCGGCCTTCCCTCTGAAGTTTGACATGTCTGTTCAATGCTACTCTGTCTCTGGATCTATTTTTGTTCATCAGTTCATGTTGTCCATTATATTCCACAAATAAGTGAGATCACGTGATATGTATCTTTGTCCAACTGGCTTATTTCGCTTAGCATAATGCTCTCCAGGTCCATCCATACTTTCGAATGGTAAGAGTTCTTTGTTTTTCATAGCAGCATGGTATTCCTTGTGTAGATTTACCACTGTTTTTGAATCCACTTATCTGCTGATGGGCACTTAGGCTATTTCCAAATCTTAGCTATTGTAAATTGTGCTGCTATGAACATAGGGGTGCATATGTCCTTTCTGATTAGTATTTCTGATTTCTTGGGATAGATTTCTAGAAGTGGGATTACTGGGTCAAATGGGAGTTCCATTTTTAATTTTTTGAGCAAACTCCATACTGTTTTCCACAGTGGCTGCACCAGTTTGCATTCCCACCTGCAGTGCACATCCTCGCCAGCACTTGTATTTGTCGATTTGTTGATGATAGCCATTCTGACAGGTGTGAGATAGTACCTCTTTGTCATTTTGATTTGCATCTCTCGGATAATTAGTAACTTTAAGCATGTTTTCATATGTCTCTTGGTCATCTGTATGTCCACTTTCAAAAAGTGTCTATTTAGGTCCTTTGCCCATTTTTTATTGGATTGTTTATCTTCATTTTGTTAAGATGCATGAGTTTCCTATAAATTTTCGAGATCAGGCCCTTATCAGATATAACATTGGCAAATATGTTCTCCCATGCAGTAGGGTTTCTTTTGTTTTGTTGATGGTTTCTTTTGCTGTGCAGAAGCTTTTTATTTTGATGTAGTCCCATTTGTTTATTTTCTCCTTAGTTTCCATTGCCCTAGGAGCTGTATAGGTAAAGATTGCTACAACATATGTCTGCCATCTTGCTGCCTATAGAATCTTCTAAGATTTTTATGGTTTTCCATCTTACGTTTAAGTCCTTTATCCATTTTGAGTTTATTTTTGTGTATGATGTAAGCTGGTGGTCCAGTTTCATTTTTTTTTTTTTTTGCACATATCTGTCCAATTTTTCCAACACCATTTATTAAAGAGACTGTCTTGACTCCATTGTATGCTCTTGCCTCCTTTGTCAAATATTAATTGAGCATAATGGCTTGGGTCAATTTCTGGGTTCTTTGTTCTGTTCCATTGATCTATATGTCTGTTCTTGTGCCAGTACCAGGCAGTTTTGAGAACAGCAGCTTTGTAATATAGATTGATATCTTGTATTGTGGTCCCTAGAACTTTGTTCTTTCTCAGGATTACTGCAGTTATTTGGGGTCTTTTTTTTATTCCACAGGATTTTGGGAGAGTTTGTTCTAGGTCTGTGAAATATGCCATTGGTATTTTAGTGGGGATTGCATTAAATCTATGGATTGCTTTGGGTAGAATGGACAATTTAATGATGTTGATTCTACCAATCCAGGAACACAGTATATGCTTCCATTTATTTATGTCTTCCTCTATCTCTTTTTCAATGGCCTGTAGTTTTTTGAGTACAGATCTTTTACCTCCTTAGTTAAGTTTATTCCTAGGTATCTTAATTTTTTTGGTGCAATGGTAAATGGGATTGCATTTTTTAGTTTCTCTTTCTGTGAGTTCATTATTAGTGTATAAAAAAGCCAAAGATTTCCGGGTGTTAATTTTGTATCCTGTGACATTGTCAAATTCATTTATTAAACATTAGAGGCTCAATGCATGAAATTCGTGCAAGGGGCTCAGCCCGCACAGCCCTAGCTTCATCTAGGAGGTCATCCAGATGGTCATTCTGCTGTTTGGTCTAATTAGCATATTAGCTCTTTATTATATAGGACTAGAGGCCCGGTGCACAAAAATTTGTGCACTCAGGAGGGAGGAGGGGTCCCTCAGCCCGGCCTGTGCTCTCTCACAGTCTGGGACACCTCGGGAGATAACGACCTGCTGGCTTAGGCCTGCTCCCGGGTGGCAGAGGGCAGGCCCAATCCCTAGGTGCAGCTCCTAGTTGGGCTCAGAGCAGGGCCAATTGGGGAGTTGGGGCGCCGCCCCCTGTCATGCACAGAGCAGGGCGGATTGGGAGGTTGTGATGCCACCCTCAGTCATGCTCAGGGTAGGGCTGATTGGGAGGTTGGGGCACCGCCCCCTGTCACACTCAAGGCAGGGTGGATGGGGAGGTTGCGGCACCACTCCCTGTCATGCACAGAGCAGGGACAATCAGGGGGTTGGGGAGCTCCCCACTGTCACTCACAGAGTAGGGCCGATAGGGGAGTTGGGGCACCGCCCCCTGTCACACACAGCAGGGCGGATCAGGGAGTTGGGGCACCGCCACTGTCACACTCAGGGCAGGGCCGATGGGGAGGTTATGCCTCTACCCCATCACACACAGAGCAGGGCCCGTGGGGGGGGGGGCCACCCTCTATCACCCACAGAGCAGAGCCGATCAGGTGGTTGGGGCGCCACCACTCTCACACTCAGGGCAGGGCCGATGGGGAGGTTATGGCTCTACCCCGTCACACACAGAGCAGGCCCCGTGGGGGGGTGGGGGGGGTTGGGCGCCGCACCCTGTCACACACAGAGCAGGGCTGGTCAGGGGGTTGGGGCGCTGCACCCTGTCACACACAGAGCCGCAGGGCGATCAGGGGGTTGGGGAGCTCCCTCCTATCAGGCACAGAGCAGGGCTGATCAGGGGGTTGGGGCACCTTCCCCTGTCACGAACAGAGCAGGGCAGATAGGGAGGTTGTGGCCCCGCCCGCTGTCACACACAGAGCTGCAGGGCTATCAGGGGGTTTGGTTGCTGCCCCCTGTCATGCTGATCCCATGCCGGGAGGCCTCTCGGCTCCGCTGATCCCTGTGCTGGGAGGCATATTACCCTTTTACTATATAGGATAGAGGCCTGGTGCACGGGTTGGGGCTGGCAGGTTTGCCCTGAAGGGTATCCTGGACCAGGGTGGGGGTCCCCATTGGGGTGCCTGGCCAGCCTGGGTGAGGGGATGATGGTTGTTTTCAGCTGGTCACACACCCTTCAGGGTAGGGGTCCCTACTTGGGTGCCTGGCCAGTCTGGGTGAGGGGCTGAGGGCTGTTTTCAGGCTGGCGAGTGACTGAAGCTCCCAATGGCTCCTTTTTTTCTTGTTTTTTATTCTGGGCCAGCTTTAGCTTTGAGGCTTGGCTCCAGCTCTTAGGCCTCCGCTGCTGAAAGCAGGTTTCTGGCCTTTGTTTACCTTCTGTATTTGAAACAATGTTGCGATCCTGCTGGTTGAAGCCCCATGGACTAAAGCAGGTTTCTGGGGTTTTGTTTAGCTTCTATATTTGTAACATAGTTGCTTAGAGTTGCAGCTCAGAGGTCTGCAGCGGCAGGCGGGGAACGTTGGAGTCCTCCGTCACTGAAGCAAGCAAGCCTCATGTTAGTTTCAAGCTGCCTGGCTGCCGGCCGCCATCTTGGCTGACAGTTAATTTGCATATTGCCCCCCCTGATTAGCCAATGGGAAGGGTAGCAGTCATACGCTAATTACCATGTTTCTCTTTTATTAGATAGGACTAGAGGCCCAGGGCATTTATTCGTGTACCAGTGGGGTCCCTTGGCCTGCCCTGCAGGATCAGGCCAAACCGGCTCTCAAACATCCCCCAAGGGGTACTGATTGTGAGAGGGTTCAGGCCAGGCCAAGGGACCCCACTGGTGCACGATGGGGGCCAGGGAGGGATTCAAAAGGTTGGCCAGCCGGGGAGAGACTGCAGGAGGACTCCAGGGCATGTCTGGTCCTTCTTACTGAGTCCTGATCAGCAGGACCCCAGCAGCAAGCTAACCTACCAGTTGGAGCATCTGCCCCCTGGTGGTCAGTGCACATCATAGCGAGCAGTTGAGCAGCCTTAGCATATCATTAGCATATTATTCTTTGATTGGTTGAATAGATGACTAGACAGTGGGACACTTAGCATATTAGGCTTTTATTATATAGGCCTAGAGGCCCATTGCACGAAATTCTTGCATGGAAGAGGGGTTCCCTCAGCCCAGCCAGCACCCACTCCAATTGGGGACCCCACAAGGGATGTCCAACCGGCAGTCAAACACCCCTCTCACAATCTGGGACTACTGGCTCCTAACCACTAATCTGCCTGCCTGATTGCCCCTAACTACCTCTGCCTGCCTGATCGCCCCTAACTGCCTCTGTCTGCCTGCCTGATTGCCCCTAACTGCCCTCCCCTGCCGACCTGATGAGCCCACAACTGCTTCTGCCTGCCTGATCATCCCTACCTGCCCTCCCCTGCCATCCTGATCTTGCCCCCAACTGCCCTCCCCTGCCATCCTGATCTTGCCCCCAACTGCCCTCCCCTGCCAGCCTGATCTTGCTCCCAACTGTCCTCCCCTGCAGGCCTGATCTCACCCGAAACTGTCCTCCTCTGCCAGCCAATTTGGTTCTGATTGGTCAGTTTCTATGCCAGTCAGCATAAAAAGCTCCACTTCCTAGGCAGCCATTGGCTCCTCACAGTTGACCCAGATTTGTTCTGATTGGTCAGTTTCTATGCCAGTCATCATCAAAAGCTCTGCCTCCTAGGCAGCCATTGGCTCCTTACATTCCCCAGATTTGGTTCTGATTGGTCAGTTTTTATGCCAGTCAGCATCTCTGGGCCTATCAACAGGGCCTGACCAGAAAGGTGGGGTTGATCAGCAGGCTTGGTGGAGGCCTGGAGAGAAATGAAGGCTCCGCTGTTGGCTAGGTGGGAGAGAAAGAGAGGCAAGTTCTGATCAACAAACAGCTGCCACAGAGGCTATAGCTCAGACACTGCCTCTCTCTCTGTGTAGACCTCTCTCTGGGCCTGATCTGCAGCCCCCTAGGCAGTCAGTTCTGGGTCCGGACCACTGCAGCGGCCCCAGTCAGTGCTGGGTCACCAAGGCAACCCAGCACTGACTTCCCATCTGGTCGAGCCTTCCATCGTTATGACCCTTCTCTTTATTATGTAGATAGTAGTTTTTTTATGGAGTCTTTAGGGTTGTCTATGTACAATATCATGTCATCTGCGAATAATGACAGGGTCACTTCTTCCTTTCCAATTTGGATGTCTTTTATTTCTTGTCTGATAGCTATGGCTAGCACTTCCAGTACTATGTTGAACAGCAGTGGTGAGTGTGGACACCTTTGTCTTGTTCCTGTTCTTAGGGGAAATGGTTTTAGTTTTTGCCCATTGAGTATGATGTTGTATTTAGGTTTGTCATATAAGGCTTTTATTATGTTGAGTTTTGACCTCTCTATTCCCACTTTGCTGAGAGTTTTTCTCAAGAAAGGGTGTTGGATTTTGTCAAATGCATTTCCTGCATCAATTGATATGATTATGTGATTTTTAGCTCTCAATTTGTTTATATGATGTATCAAGTTTATTGATTTGCAGATATTGTACCATCCTTGCATCCCTGGAATAAATCCCGCTTGGTCCTGGTGTATGATCTCTCTAATGTAATGCTGGATCCGATTTGCTAGGATTTTGTTGAGGATTTTACATCTATGTTCATCAGAGATATTGGCCTGTAATTCTCTTTATTGTAGTGTCTTTATCTGATTTTGGGATTAGGGTAGTGCTGGTTTCATAGAAAGAGCTTGCAAGTGTTCCTTCCTCTTGAATTTTTTGGAGTAGTCTGAGGAGATAGGTTTCAGTTCTTTTTGAAAGTTTCATAAAACTCCTCTGTGAAGCCTTCTGGCCCAGAGCTCTTGTTTGCTGGAAGTTTTTTGATGACTACTTCAATTTCTTCGTAGTTATTGGCCTATTCAGATATTTTGATTCTTCCTGAATGAGTTTTAGAAGGTCATATTTTTCTAGGAATATGTCCATTTCTTCTAAGTTGACCAGTTTGTTGGAATAGAGTTGTTCATAGTATTTTTTTTTTTAACAATCCTTTGTATTTCTGTGGGGTCTGTTGTTATTTTGCCCCTTCCCTTTCTGATTTTGTTTATTTGGGTCCTCTCTCTTTGTTTCTTGGTGAGCCTGGCCAGAGGTTCAGCAATCTTGTTTATCCTTTCAAAGAACCAGCTCTATGTTTTATTGATCTTTTGTATTGCTTTTTGGGACTCTATGTCATTTATTTCCACATTTTATTATTTCCTTTCTTCTGCTTACTCTAGGCTTTCCTTATTGCTCTCTTTATAATTCTTTAAATTGTAGAGATAAATAATATATTACCAGTTTTTCTTGTGGGTTTTTTTTTGTTGTTGTTGTTTTTGAGCTAGGCTTGTAATACTATGAACTTCCTTCTCAGGATTGCTTTCACTGTGCCCCTTAGATATTGGATTTTTGTGTTTTCATTGTCATATGTTTCCAGGATGTTTTTTTATTTCTTCTTTGTTCTCTTTGGTAACCCAATCATTGTTAAAGAGCATGCTATTTAGCCTCCAAGTGTTTGATCTTTTTTTCATTGTTTTTATTGTAGTTGATTTCTAATTTTATGCCATTGTGATCTGAAAAGATACTTGATATGACTTGTATCTCTTGAATTTGAAGAGACTTTGCCTGTGTCCCAATATGTAGTCTATCTTTGAAAATGTCCCGTGTGCACTTGAGAAGAATGTATATTCTGTAGCTTTGGGGTGAAATGTTCTGAAGATGTCAATTAATTCCACCGGATCAAGTGAGTCATTTAGGATTGCTCTTTCTTTGCTGAATTTTTGTCTAGAGGATTTATCCAGTGGTGTCAATGGGGTATTAAAATCCCCTATTATGATTGTATTGCTGATGATATCTCCCTTGATATCTTCCAGAAGTTTTTTTTTTTTTTTTTTATGTATTTGGGTACTCCTGCATTGGGTGCATATATGTTTACCAGAGTTATATCTCCTTGTTGTATTGGTCCCTTTAGTATTATGAAGTACTCTTCCTTATCCTTTGTTATGGCCTTCACTTTGAGGTCTATTTAGTTAGATATAAGTATTGCTTTTTTTCATTTCCATTTTCCTGAAAGATATTTTTCCATCCCTTCACTTTCAGTCTGTGTGAGATCCTGGTTCTGAGGTGGGTCTCTTGTGGACAGCATATATATGGGTCATGTTTTCTTATCCATTCAGCCACTCGATGTGTTTTGTTTGGAGCATTTATTCCATTTACAATTAAGGTTAATATTAATAGATACTTGTTTGTAGCCATTTCTATTCTTTACTGGAGGCCGCATGCATGAAATTCGTGCAAGGGTCTCAGCTCTCACAGCCCCAGCTACCTCGGCCTTTGCAGCCCCGGATGCCTTGGCCCTCACAGTCCTGGCTGCCCCATGGCCCTGGCTGCCCCATGGCCCTGTGGCCCCACCCACTGGTCGTTCTGGAAGTCATTACACCATCTGGTCTAATTAGCATATTAGCTCTTTATTATATAGGATGCCTGTATTCCTTCTTCCCTTTCTATTTTTTCTTTTTATAACAGTCCCTTTAGCATTTCTTTAATTGCTAGCTTGGTAGTGTTAAACTCCCTTAGCCTTATTTTATCTGCAAAACTCTTGATTTCCCCTTCAATTTTGAATTACAGCCTTGCTGGATAGAGTATTCCTGGATTCAGTCCCTTGCTTTACATCACTTTGTATAGTTCATTCCATTCCCTTCTGGACTGATGTGTTTCTGTTGAGAAATCATTTTATAGTCTAATGGGAGATCCTTTGTAGGTAACTCTCTGTCTCTCTCTTGTAGCCTTTAAGAGTGTCTCTTTGTTGTTAATGTTTGCCATTGTAATTAAGACATGTCTTGGTGTGTGTGTCTTTTTGGGTTCATCATGTTTGGGACTCTCTGTGCTAGTGTGACTTTTTCTTCCCCAAATCAGGGAAGTTTTCTGTCATTATTTATTCAAATAGGTTTTCTAATCCTTGCTCCTCTTCTTTTCCTTCTGGCACCCCTATTATACGTATGTTAATTCATTTCATGTTGTCCCAAAACTTCCTTAGGCTCTCCTCCTGCTTTCTAATCTTTTTCTCCAATTGCTGTTGAGATTGGGTGCATTTTTCTGCCCATCTTCTACCTCACTTATTTGGTCCCTCAGTTTTCTCATTCAGATGCTTGGGGTGGTGGGAGCACATGCACAGTTCCTCTGATGTGCAACTCCCTATGAGGACCCAGAGCCCTCTGGCATGCAATTTGCTGTGTGGTCCCAGCACCTGTGGCAGGGTGGGGCCCTATGAACCTCTTTCACTTGCACCACTGTCCTGTGACCCCTGGCTGGGCACACTGACTTTCTCTGGGTCACCCTGACAGTGCTTTCCTGTAGCCCAGGGTGAGGCATGTGCTGGGTTGCTCTGGGTAGCCCCTGCAGAACTGTCTCAGGGGCCAGGGAGAAGTGGGTATGGGTTGTTGTGGGTCACTCAATCAGAGCTCCTCTGTGGCCTGAGTGCGGTGCACACTGGGTTATTCCAGGTTTCCCCAGCAGCAAGACCATGGGCTAGGGATGAAGTGGGTGCAGGTTGCTCTGGGTCACACTGTCCCTGCTTTCTTGTAGCCTGGAGTGAGGCATGCACTTGTTTGTTCTTGTTTGCCCCTTCTCAGTGTAAAACAGGATTGGGTTGCCCTGGGTCTCTCAGTCTATGCTCCCCTGTCACCTGGGGTGAGGTCCACATTGGGTTGCTCCAGCTGGCTCTAGCAGGACTTTCCCAGGAGCCAGGGTGGAGTGGTGGCAGGTTGCTCTGGGTTGCACTGTCAGAGCTCTCCTGTGGCCCGTACTGGGGCATGCTATGGGTTGCTCCTGGTTGCCCTGGCAGCAGGTCCTGGGGCTAGAGAGGGCACAGTCACTGGGTGACTTTAGGTTAGACTAGCAGCACAGTCATGGGATCTGCGGTATGGTTGGGGCACAGGATTCCCCCTGGCTTGCACTCACTGTGGGGTCTTGGGGTTGGGGCACAGGGTTCCCCCTGGCTTCCACTGAGACCTAGGACACTGGGTCCCAGTGGGTTGGTAAGGAGGCCTGGTGCAGAAACTCACTCTGGCAACACGCACTCCTTGCATATGTCTGGAAGCCTGCCAGGAGGTACTGCACCACTCACTGACTGCATGGTGGTGATTCCATGCAGGTTATGGCTGGCAAGCGACATTCTCTAGGTGTCCTCTGCCCTTCCTTATTGAAAATTGTCTCCTCAGTTGTGTCTAATTTGTTAATTCAGGGTGGATTTTCTCTGATTTAGTTGCTTTTCTGGCCTGGCCATAGGAAGAGGTGCACAACACTGATGCCTATTTAGCTGCCAATTTTCCTCTTGTGTCTCCCCATTTTAGCTATCCCTTTGTATTTGCTTCTATGTCTTAGATAGAATTGTTATACCTCCCAGTCTTTGTGGGATGGCCTTTAGTAGAAAGTGCCTTCAGGGGTCCAGTGGTGTAGTGTCTTTTTTCACCTGAGCTGGGTGCTCTAGGAATGTCCCCTGTGTGCTTTATTTGGGCTCTCCTATTGTAACTGGGACTTTCTTGTTGATGTGCTATTTGTGGGAGAGATCTCCCCTCTGACTTGCTGCCTGTGAGGTTCAACCCCAATGCTTTGTGCCAGATGTCCAGTGGTCAGGGACTCCTTATCCCAGAGGCTGGATCTGCCTTGAGTCTCACACCTTGATTGATCCTGTTCTAAGCTATACTTCCTTCCCTCATGGAGCTGGTTCCACAGGTGACAGTTGCAAGTGCTTTGGGTCTCACTGGCTTTTGGCTCACTGAGAAGTCCAGGATGGTGTCTGTGGCAGGGACCCAAACTGCTGTTTCTGACTAATTAGATCAGCAAAGACTCAAAGCCTCCAGAGAACCGCCTCTACCTGCAGACTAATTGAATTTAGTCTGGAGTAGCCTCAAGCAATTATCCCAGGTAGGGTAAGAGTTTCCCAACAGAGTAGGACAATTGCTTTTGCCTGGATGCTAGTTGTTATTCTCAGTCTTTTAATGGGCCTTAGAAACTCGAAGGGATTTTCCAATAGGGTGGGTAAGCTGCCTTCCCCCAGGCAAAAATGTCAGGATAGCAAAGGTTTGCCTGAGAAAGATGACCTCCGTAGCATGAGGGTATGACACAGCATCGGAACCTGGGTTGTCTGCCTCCCGAGTTCTAATCCCAGAGCTCCTAATCCTGGCTTCTACTCACACAGATCCAGTCCATTCTGCTCTCCTTCTGCAAGAGCCCAAGGTGATTGGCTGCACTCACAATGTTGTGTGTTGGCCCTTTAAGAGTGTGCCTGCATCTCTCCCTGGCAGATAGAAACCCTACTGTTTTTCACAGCCAGATGTTATGTGGGCACCTTTCTCAGTTCAGGTGCTCTCTGCTGGGAAGCCCTGTTTGGAGATTAGACCCCAGAGTTCTCAGTGGGAATCCCCCACAGCTGAGCTATCCCTCAGGAACTTCAGCTGCTGCCTGTGGGAGCCTGGACAGCCCTTTCTTGCCTCCACCCTTCCTATCAGTCTCTATGGGGTCTCCACCTTCTGTCCTTGGTTATCAGGGCTCTTTCCAGCTGATTTTTCAGGGTGGCTCTTCTGTGTTTTAGTTGTAATTCCAGTTTGGTCTTGGGAGCATGTCTGTGAGCTTCCACTCTACTGCCATTTCAATCCCACTGTCTTACATTCTTGATGATTATAATTTAAATATCACCTGACACCAGCTAAGTTAGAATTGCCCTGAGATCATTGGTTGCTTGATACCACTACTGCCATGAACACATTTTTGATGTAATTCTTGTTCTACTCTGCTATTATTCTTCAAGTCTGTTTCCACTATTAGTGATAACTTTGTTACCAAATTTATTGTCTACCTTAAGAGCAGGAAGATTCTATTCATCTTATCATCTTTAGATCTCACCTCACTAATCAGCTACCATAAATATTTGTTTAGTGGATTAATGGATAGAAAACATCTGCTTCAGTCTGAAAACCTCAGAAACATAAGATTTGAGGTTGTGTAAAACAAATGAATCTTCTAATTCATCTTTTTGCAGATATTTAACATTTTTAAATATTTTTTTTATTTTTCAAATACAGTTGACATACAATGTTATATTAGTTTCAGGTGCACATAGTCATTAGACATTTACATAATTTATGAAGTGCTCACCCTGATAAGTCTAATACCCATCTGATACCATACATACTTATTAGGGTATTATTAACTATACTCCCTATACTGTACTTTACACCCCCATGACTGTTTTTATAACTGGCAATTTGCACATCTTAATCTCTTCCCATTTTTTATCCATATCCCCAGTTTCTCCAATCTCAAATCTAGCAGCCATTAAAATGTTCTCTGTATCTATAAGTTTGTTTCAGTTTTGTTTATTTTGTTTTAAAATTCCACATATAAGTCAAATAATATGGTATTTTTCTTTCTCTAACTTATTTCACTTAACATATACCTTCAATGTCCATTCATGTTGTTGCAGATAGCAAGATTTTACTCTTTTTTATTGCTGAGTAATATTCCATTGTATATATGTAACATTTCCTCTTTATTCGGTTTTATATTGATGAACACTTAGGTTGCTTCCACATCTTTTCTATTGTAAATAATGCTGCCATGATCATAAGGATGCATGTAACTTTTCAAATTAGTGTTTTTGGGTTTCAATAAAAAACTAGAAGTTAAATTGCTGGATCCTTCTTTGTCTCTTGTTATAGTCTTTATTTTAGGGTCTATTTTTTCTGCAAAAAGCTTTGCCATCCCAGCTGTGTTTTCATTTGCATTTGCATGAAATATCATTTTCCATCCTTTTGCTTTCAGTTTGCGTGTGTGTCTTTCAATCTGAAGTGGGTCTCTTATAGGCAGCATATGTATGGGTCTTGTTTTCTTATCCATTGTGCCACCCTATGTCTTTCCATAGGAGCATTTAATCCATTTACATTTAAAGTAATTATTGATAACTATGTAGTTATTGCCATTTTATTATTTATACTTTTTATTTTCTTCTTTTTAAAGAAGTCCTTTTAACTTTTCTTGTAATACTAGTGTGGTGGTGATGAATTCCTTTAGTTTTTTCTTGTCTGGGCAATTCATCATTTCTGACTACTTGAAATTCTGTGATACTGAATATATTTAAAAGGGGCATAAATGTTTCCTTCTAAATTGACTCCCCCTTTTTATTGGTGATACCACCATAATACAAGGCTCCCCAACAGGAAATTCTAGAATCTTCTTTAACTCTTTACACTTTATTACATGTCATATCGACCGGCCACCAACCTTTGTTTTACACAATCTCTCTGATCTGGTCTAGTCCACTTCTACTCAGATAATTGTGTCATCACATAATTCTTGAATTCTAGTTAAAAACTTTGATCAGGGTACTTATTTCTAGTTCATCTCCTTCTAAGACTACTTTCACTATAAGGTCAACGTGCACCATGACTTTCTTTTGCCTGAAGTAAAGCCCCACCTTTTAGAACCAGCTCTTCCTAGCTGCAACTACATTCAGATTGCACATCCTCTTTTCTTATATATCTCTTTTTTGTTTGTTTGTTTAAAGTATTACATATGTCTCCTTTTTCCCCGATTGTTCCCCCCCACAGCCACTCGTACCCCCCAGGACAAGCCACCTCTCCAATGTCCAGTGTCTGTGTCCGTTGGTTATGCTAATATGCATGCCTACAAGTCCTTTGGTTGATCTCTTACCCTCCCCCTCCACCTCTCTCTGAGGTTGCAGTCTAGTCAGTGTTCTATGTCTCTGGATCTGTTTTTGTTCATTAGTATAGGTTGTTCATTATCTCCCACATATGAGTGAGATCATGTGATATTTATCTTTCTCCAACTGGTTTATTTCACCTAGCATAATCCTCTCCAGGTCCATCCATGCTGTTGCAAATAGTAAAAGTCCTTCTTTTCTATACCAGTGTAGTATTCCATTATGGAGATGTACCACAGTTTTTTAATCCACTCATCTGCTGATGGGCAGTTAGGCTGTTTCCAAATCTTAGCTATTGTAAATTGTGCTGCTATGAACATATGGGTGCATATATCCCTTCTGATTGGTGTTTCTGATTTCTTGGGATATAGTCCTAGAAGTGGGATCACAGGGTCAAATGGGAGTTCCATTTTTAATTTTTTGAGGAAACTCCATACTGTCTTCCACAGTGGCTGCACCAGTCTGGATTCCCATCAGCAGTGCACAAGGGTTCCTTTTTCTCCACATCCTCACCAGCACTTGATGTTTGTTGATTTGTTGATGATAGCCAGTCTGACAGGTGTGAGATGATACCTCATTGTTGTTTTGATTAGCATTTCTCAGATGATTAGTGACTTTGAGTAGGTTTTCATATGTCTCTTGGCCTTCTGTATGTCCTCTTTTGAAAAGTGTCTATTTAGGACCTTTGCCCATTTTTTTTTTTATTGGATTGTTTATTTTCCTTTTGTTAAGTTGTATGAGTTCCCTGTAAATTTTGGAGATTAAACCCTTATTTGTGATAGCAGTGGTAAATATGTTCTCCCATGCAGTGGGCTTTCTTATTGTTTTGTTGATGGTTTCTTTTGCTGTGCAGAGCTTTTTAAAAATACATAAATATTTTATTGATTTTTTTTACAGAGAGGAAGGGAGAGGGATAGAGAGTTAGAAACATCAATGCGAGAGAAACATTGATCAACTGTCTCCTGCACACCCCTTACTGGGGATATGCCTGAAACCAAGGTACATGCCCTTGACCGGAATCGAACCTGGGAACCTTGAGTCCACAGGCTGACACTCTATCCACTGAGTTAAACCGGTTAGGGCTGTGCAGAAGCTTTTTATTTTGATGTAGTCCCATTTGTTTATTTTCTTCTTAGTTTCCATTGCCCAAGGAGCTGTATCAGTAAAGATATTGTTACGACATATGTCTGATATTTTGCTGCCTATGGAGTCTTCTAAGATTTTTATGCTTTCCCGTCTTACATTTAAGTCCTTTAACCATTTTGAGTCTGTTTTTGTGTATGGTGTAAGTTGGTGATCTTAGTTTCATTTTATTTTGCATGTATCTGACCAATTTTTTCAGCACCATTTATTGAAGAGACTGTCTTGACTCCATTGTATGCTCTTGCCTCATTTGTCAAATATTAATTGAGCATAATGGCTTGGGTCAATTTCCGGGTTCTCTGTCCTGTTCCATTGGTTTATATGTCTGTTCTTGTACCAGTACCAGGCAGTTTTGAGAACAGGGGCTTTGTAATATAGCTTAATATCTGGTATTGTGATCCCTCCAACTTTGTTCTTCCTTCTCAGAGTTGTTGTGACTATTTGGGTCTTTTTTTTTATTCCACGTGAATTTTTGGAGAGTTTGTTCTAGGTATGTGAAATATGCCATTGGTATTTTAATGGAGATTGCATTGAATCTATAAATTGCTTTGGGTAGTACAGACATTTTGATGATGTTGATTCTACCAATCCATGAACATGGTATGTTCTTCCATCTGTTTATGTGTTCCTCTATCTCTTTTTTCAATGCCCTGTAGTTTTCTGAGTACAGCTCTTTTATGTCCTTAGTTAAGTTTATTCCAAGGTATCTTAATGTTTTTGGTGCAATGGTAAATGGGATTGCTTTTTAGTTTCTCTTTCTGTGAGTTCATTATTGGTGTATAAAAAAAGTCATAGATTTCTGGTGTTAATTTTGTATCCTGCTACGTTGAAAAATCAATTTATTAAGTCTAGTAGTTATTTTTATAATAAATCTTTATTGTTCAGATTATTACAGTTGTTCCTCTTTTTCCCCCCATAGCTCCCCTCCACCCAGTTCCCAACCCACCCGCTGCCCTTACCACTCTGCTTCGCACTGTCCTCATCCATAGGTGTATGATTTTTGTCCAGTCTCTTCCCACACCCCCCACACCTTTTCTATGCCCCTGATTCTATTATAATCACCAGTTTACTCTGTTCATCAGATTTTTTATTCACTTGATTTTTAGATTAACTTGTTGATAGATATCTATTTGTTGTTCATAATTTTTATCTTTACCTTTTTCTTCTTCCTCTTCTTAAAGAATACTTTCAGCATTTCATATAATACTGGTTTGGTGGTGATGAACTCCTTTAGCTTTTTCTTATCAGTGAAGCTCTTTATCTGACCTTCAATTCTGAATGATAGCTTTGCTGGATAAAGTAATCTTGGTTGTAGGTTCCTGCTATTCATCACTTTAAATATTTCTTGCCAGTCCCTTCTGGCCTGCATAGTTTCTGTTGAGAAATCAGCTGACAATCATATAGGTACTCCCTCGTAGGTAACTGACTTTTTTTCTCTTGCTGCTTTTAAGATTCTCTCTTTGTCTTTTGCCCTTAGGGCATTTTAATTATGATGTGTCTTGGTGTGGTCCTCTTTGGATTCCTTTTGTTTGGGGTTCTCTGCACTTCCTGGACTTGTAACTCTATTTCTTTCACCAGATAGGGGAAGTTTTCTGTCATTATTTCTTCAAATAGGTTTTCAATACCTTGCTCTCTCTCTTCTTCTGGCACCCCTATAGTGCGGATGTTGGGACGCTTGAAGTTGTTCCAGAGGCTCCTTACACTATCTTCATATTTTTGGATTATTTTTTCTTTTTGTTTTTCTGGTTGGGTGTTTTTTACATCTTCATATTTCAAATCTTTGACTTGATTCTTGGGATCCTCTAGTCTGCTGTTGGATCTCTGTATATTATTCTTTATTTCAGTCAGTGTATGCTTAATTTCTAGTTGGTTCTTTTTCATATCCTCGAGGGTCTCACTAAATTTATGAGCAGTTTCTAGAAAATTCTTGAAAAACTGTATAACCATGGTTTTGAACTCTATATCCAGTAGTTTGCTTTCCTCCATTTCTGTCATTTGTGATCTGTTTCTTTGTCTCCGCATTTTTTATGCTTCCCTGTGTTGATAAAGTGGTTTTCTGTGCTAGGTGTCCTATCGGGCCCAGTGGCTCAGCCTCCCCAATTACCTGGGGTGGACACTCTTGGTGCACCCCTCTGTGGGCTTTGTGCACAGTCTTGTTGTAGTTAAGCCTTGATTGTTGTAGGTATCACTGGGAGGAATTGACCTCCAGGCCAATTGGCTGTGAGAATCAGCTGTGTCTACAGTGGGAGAACTTCTGTGCTGGAGACACCCTTCTGGGGCGAGACTTGCTTCAGTGGGGCTTTGGTGCTCACTGAGTCTGCCTCCTGAGTGTGTCCCTTATGGATCTGAAGAGTTGTAATCTGGATGGTCCCAATCTGACCACTGGGTACACAGGCTCTTGGATCTCTAAGGAGGTGCTAATTTAGCCTCTGCCTCAGGCTACCCAGTAGGAGCTACAGAGATATCTGCAGGTTTCTCTTCCTTGTTTGGGTTTTGGAGGTGCCCAGATGAGGCCCAGCTGTGGAGCAATGCAAGCTGCTGTGGGGCCTCGGGCCTTCTTTTGAATGTTCTGGGCCTTTCTTACCCAGCTGCAGTTTGTTAGGTAATTTTAGATCTCAAAGGGCCAGCCCATTCATATGCAAAAGCCTCTGTGCACAGCTTGGGTGGGGCGGGGTCTCAGGGAATCAACAGGGCAAAGCAAACAGCTATGACTGATCCTCAGTCCTGCCCTAAGTGGTCCCGGGTCTCAGTGTCCTGGTAATTGTGGCAAGCACCTCTGAGAGAAAGCCGCCCTCGAGTTCTGTCCGCTCCCAGACAGTCCAGTTTCTCCCCATATGAGTCTGGGTCCCCAGAGACTTGCCCTGAACTGAAGTCAGGGCCCGGAACTGAAGTCAGAGCCATCGGGTGCTTGTGCATCCCTCCCGATTGCAAAAGACTCCGGTGTCCTCCGTTGCCAGCCCCTTTCTGCGCACGCTTAAGCCTCTGTACCTCTGCACATTACTTCCGCACCTCCTCTGAGTCTCAGTGTGCTTTTCTCTTTCCTTCTAGTTGTAGAATTTCCACTCAGCCAGCCTTCCTGTGGTTCTGGATGATGTCTGTTTTGTCTTTTAGTTGTATTTTTGAAGTGGTTGTGCATGGCAGCAATTTCAGGTTTTTACCTGTGCTGCCATCTTGGTTTCTCCTAAAGTCTAGTAGTTTTTTGATGGAGTCTTTAGGATTGTCTATGTACAATATCATGTCATCTATGAATAATGACAGTTTTACTTCTTCTTTTCCAATTTGAATGCCTTTCATTTCTTCTTCTTGTCTGATTGCTATGGCTAGCACTTCTAGTACTATGTTGAACAGGAGTGGTGAGAGTGGGCATCCCTATCTTGTTCCTGTTCTTTGGGGAAATGGTTTTAGTTTTTGCCCATTGAGTATGATGTTGGCTGTAGGTTTGTCATATAAGGTTTTTATTATGTTGAGGTATGATCCCTTTATTCCCACTTTGCTGAGAATTTTTATCAAGGAAGGATGTTGCATTTTGTCAAATGTGTTTTCAGCATCAATTGATATGATTATGTGATTTTTATCTCTCAATCTGTTTATGTGATGTATCACATTTATTGATTTGCAGATATTGTACCATCCTTGCATCCCTGGAATAAATCCCACTTGGTCATGGTATATGATCTTTCTAATTTAATGCTGGATCCAATTTGCCAGAATTTTGTTGAGGATTTTAGAATCTGTGTTCATCAAGGATATTGGCCATTAGTTCTCTTTCTTTGTGGTGTTTTTATCTGGTGTTGGAATTAGGGTAATACTGGCTTCATAGAAAGAGTTTGGAAATGTGCCTTCCTCTTGAATTTTTTGGAATAGTCTGAGGAAGATTGGTGTTAGTTCTTCTTTGAATGTTTGGTAGAACTGCCCTGTACAGTTGTCTGGCCCAGAGCTTTTGTTTGTTGGAAGATTTTTGATTACTGCTTCAATTTCTTCGTAGTTATTGGCCTATTCAGGTTTTGCTTATTCTTCTTGATTGAGTTTTGGAAGCTTGTATATTTCTAAGAATATGTCCACTTCATCTAGGTTGTCCAGTTTGTTGGAGTAGAGTTGTTCATAGTATTTTTTTTTTTTTTACAATCCTTTGTATTTCTGTGGAGTCTGTTGTTACTTCACCTCTTTCATTTCTGATTTTGTTTGTTTGAGTCTTCTCTCTTTGTTTCTTGGTGAGCTTGGCTAGAGGTTCATCAATCTTGTTTATCCTTTCAAAGAACCAGCTCTTGTTTTTATTGATTTTTTGTTTTTTGGGTTTTTTTGCTTGTTTATTTACTTGTTTGTTTTTTGGTCTCTATGTCATTTATTTCCGCTCTGGTCTTTATTATTTCCTTCCTTATTCTTACTCTGGGCTTTTCTTGTTGCTCTCTTTCTAATTCTTTAAGTTATAGGGTTAGATAATTTATTACCAGTTTTTCTTGTTTTTTTGAGGTAGGCCTGTAGAGCTATGAACTTCATTCTCAGGACTGCTTTCACTGTGTCCCATACATTTTGGATTTTTGTGTTTTCATTGTCATGTGTTTCCAGGATGTTTTTTATTTCTTCTTTGTTCTCTTTGGTAACCCAATCATTGTTGAAGAGCATGCTATTTAGCCTCCAAGTGTTTGATCTTTTTTTTCATTGTTTTTATTGTAGTTGATTTCTAATTTTATGCCATTGTGATCTGAAAAGATACTTGATATGACTTGTATCTCTTGAATTTGAAGAGACTTTGCCTGTGTCCCAATATGTAGTCTATCTTTGAAAATGTCCCGTGTGCACTTGAGAAGAATGTATATTCTGTAGCTTTGGGGTGAAATGTTCTGAAGATGTCAATTAATTCCATCTGATCAAGTGAGCCATTTGGGATTTATGTTGCACTTTCTCTTTTTTTACCACTCTTCCTACCTTCTTTCACATATGCTGTCCTGTAGTTGGACTTTTTTCTTTACTAATCACCACTGGATTCCAACACACCTTGAATTTTCTTATTCTGGTATTTCATCAGTAGCTTCTATTATATAATCAGGCATTTTATATTTCCCTACAATTTTTTGCTTGCTTTGCATAGCCATCTCTTTGTAAGACCATGTTCTCAGACACTGGTGTTCATTTTATTAGTAAATGATGCTAACCTTATCATGCTTCTGGCACCATAAGAAGTGCCCCACAAGTAAGTTGAATTGAATATATGAACATAGCTGTAGTTTGGTTATTTAGAACAGGACTTAGCAAACTTTTTCTGTAAAAAGCCAGGGAGTAAATATTTCAGGCTTGTTGGGCTATGGTCTCGGTCACACTATTTAATTATTGTAGAACGTAAGCAGCCATAGGTGCTGTGTAAATAAATTAGTGTACCTGTATTCCAATAAAAGTTTATGAAGCTTGATTTAGTCACTAGGATTTTTTCTGATCCCTGGCTTATAGTATGGTGTTAATAAGGTCCATATCAAGATCCCTTTCGTGTCTGTATTGGTAAGCTTAGTTGCAATATTAAACTTTCTAACCCTGACTGATAGCCTTAAAAGAGAGTGCATAGTCACTAATAGAGAACTGATCAGAGGGACACAATGTGTGGCTATGCAGCTTGTGAATCACATAACTCCATAACTGCTACTAACACAACCTTCTTGAAAAGCAAAGTCTTTCTAGATAAGTCCTATTTTCTTCTCATTGGTAGAAAATAGAATTGCCATTTATTTTAGTATCTGCCATGTGTCGTGTATTTTATAGTTTGTCCATTATTTCATTAATACAATTATCTTCTGAGGCATGAGTGTTTTCATTTCCATTTTTTCAAATGAAGAGACTGAGGCACAGGCAGTTAAATAATTTACCCAAGATTACAGGTAGGATTTGGTGGATCCTGCATTGGTCTTTCTGACATCCAAGTTTATGTTCTTTCCACTCTACCATCATAGAGTTATTATCATAATAACTCTGGTGCTGATGCATGAAAAAAAGAAACAGAATGTAATGTTCCTGGCAAGGCAGACTTATGTAGCAAGCTAGTATTTATGGTCTTCTGGTCTAAGGTGAATTTATGCTGTCAACTTTATTAATTATTACAGCTCTTCTTTTATAGTCATTAGAGGCTGCCAGAGAGTTTATCTAAATTTCAGAGATCTTGCTTGGAAAAGAGTCACCCATAGATATGACAGTATTTTAAATAGTAGTAATAATAATACAGTTATGATCTCATGTATGCTAAAAAGAAAGTTAAGGCTAAAATAATAAGTTATATATTTTTTTTCTGCTGTAGTGTTCATCTCTGTTGTGGTAAATGAATATAAACTTTTCTAGATTTTTCAAAATTGGTCACCTCTTTTTTCTACACTCATAGCTATCCTCAGGGGAAAGCTAATTATTAAAGGAAGATGTTAAATAAGACCATATAAATAATTCAGAATCCCCTTATACCCAGAAAGCTGTAGTTGAGTGGAAAACAAAGGGGAACAAAACATTCATTGTAGACGTTTTAGTTTGAGTTTCCTAAGGCCAAATAATTGTATTTGACATTTGTCTGTCTGCTTGCCAAATCATAATATAAGTTCAGATTGTTTTTCTTTCCTTTTTGCTCCTTTTCTCTCTTTATCTTTCTACTTTTCCTTCCTTCCTCCTTACCTCCCACCTTTCCCTTTTTTTCTCTTCCTCTATTTATCTGTCTATACATATGCGTATTCATCCATCCATCTATTTATCTGTCTATCTTTATCATCTTCAAATCTCCAGGTTTTAATAATATTCTATGGGTTGGGTTCTCTGTGTGTGCCAGCAAGTTTGCCTTGTCTGCATTTTGTTTTCTCACCAGGTTTTTTTACATATACCCACACCCCCAAACAGTCACAGGTATTGTCCTAGATAAGAGAACAAAAGTATACAGATGACTTATCTTTCATAGTTATGTCCATTGTTTGCTTATCCCAGCATTCCTGTTATAAAGAATATGTATTGTTAGATTGAAGATCCCAAGAGGTTCAGAACATTAGAAAATGAATCCCTTTGCAGTTGTTACCATTTTTAGTGATTTCCAAAATTACTATATTCAACAACAATAACATTTAAAAAAAAACACCACAATCACCAGCCATAGATGTTTGCAAACCTAAAAGATCACCATCTTTTTCTAGTGCTCTATGCATGCTAATGTACCACACTTTGAACACATGGAAACCAGGGACTTACTTGGATATGCTTCAGTTTTGGACCAAAAGGCTTCAAAGGCTTACAGACTTCTAAATGAGGCTTTGAAGTATAGCAGTAGTGTGGTGATGACAGCAAGATCACCTCTTTGTGTGGTTACTTTATTATTTCAGGCTTTTGATTTCCAACTGCAAAACAAGCAATCCTCCCACCCCCCTGACTTATCCCAGGTTATCTTTCTGGACAGGAAGGGCTAAATTTCCAATAAGCCAAAGATAGAGCTAATCAGTCCAGGTTATTATATATTTAGGCATTTGAAAACTACTCCTTTTTTATTGTATTATAATCACAGTGCCCTTTGACATTGCTTTTTGCTGTTGTGAAAATTAAAGCTTAATGAAGTGTTATGGTTTGATTATTTATTATGGTGGAAACCAATGATTGGCTAACTTCACAGCCATTCTCCACCTTTTTTCTCCTTTCTACTTCTCACAATAGAGAGTGAGCCAAATACTCTCTTTCTTAGCTACATTTGCAGCTAGAGTGGCAATGTAAACCCAGTCCTAGCCACTCATTGTTAGTCCTAATGGCTTTTGGGAAACCTGTCTGCTTTCCCTGATAAAAGAGACATTAGGACTGGTGTCATCTTTTTCCTCTTTTTTTCCTCTTTTTTGCAGATAAGATGCCTGGAGCTTCTGTAGACATTTCATGACTAATAATTAGGAAGATGAAATGTCAACATGCTAGAAGTGGTGAAAGGAAAAGATAGAATGAGTTTAGGTTCTTGATGGTTTTTTGAGTACCAGAGCCAACATTAGTTGCAGTTTTGGGATTCCTTTGCTATATGAGGAAAATAAGTCCCTATTTGTTTCAACCACCATTAGTTGGGTTTTCTGTTATTTGCAGCTGAAAGCAACCTTAACTAATCCTATCTAATAAAGAGGGAATATGCTAATTGACCCTCACACTGTTGCAAAGATGGCAGTGCCCACAGCCACAAGATGGCCGGAAGGGGAGGGGAGTTGTGGGCAATCGGGCCAGCAGGGGATGGCAGTTGGGGGGACTGGGCCAGCAGGGGAGGGCAGTTGGGGGCGACCGTGCCAGCAGGGAAGGCAATTGGGAGCAACCGGGTTGGAAGGGGAGGGCAGTTGGGGGTGATCGGGCCAGCAGGGGAACAGTTAGGCATCAATCAGGCTGGCAGGAGAGTGGTTAGGGCAGCCGTGGGCAAACTACGGCCCTCGGGCCGGATCCGGCCTGTTTGAAATTAATAAAACTAAAAAAAAAAAAAAAAAAGACCGTACCCTTTTATGTAATGATGTTTACTTTGAATTTATATTAGTTCACACAAACACTCCATCCATGCTTTTGTTCCGGCCCTCCGGTCCAGTTTAAGAACCCATTGTGGCCCTCGAGTCAAAAAGTTTTCCCACCCTTGGGTTAGGGGGTGATCAGGCTGGCAGGCAGGCAGGTGAGCAGTTGGAAGCCAGCAGTCCTGGATTGTGAGAGGAATGTCCAACTGGCGGCAGTCGGACATCCCCCGAGGGGTCCCAGATTGGAGTGGGTGCAGGTTGGGCTGAGGGACGCCCCCCCCCACCAGTGCATGAATTTTGTGCACTGGGCCTCTAGTACAAATATAATAGCCAATCAATGGTAGCTCCAATAGGGTTTATTCTGACTTCCACTTCCAGTCATGTGACCCACTTTAGCCACATGTCATTAGTCTTCTCTTACAATGAACATATCTATAAAATAGTAAATCTGGCTTTAGAAATCACACCTTTTTTACCCTCATGAAGTGGTTAATGCACCATTCAGTGATGAATGATGCCACCAAGATACAGAGAAACAAATGTAGCATTTTCAATTAGAAATTTCTTACTCATTTCCTTAGGATAGCTTATTTACTAAAAATAAAATGTTTTCTCTCTCAGAGTTGCCAACAATACCTTTACTATAGGAAAAACAGTAAATTATAAAAACCCTAAATTATAAGAAGTTTTAAAGGAAAGTACTTTGTAGCACACATATTAGTCATTGAGTGTTAGTAACACATATGAAAAGAAGAAATTCTGAGTGATTAAATTCCATACACTTGTACACTTTACCCACAACCAATAATATATTGTTTTTTGAATCAGGAATTTGAGTTCTGAAGTACAGTGTTTTTGTTGTTGATATTTCTATGTTCAGCTTTCATGGCTTTCTGAGAATCTAGAGGGAATGCCTGGTTTTAGAGGAAGCAAGAAATTTTCTTCTCCTGCATAATCACTTGAGCTGGGCAATAGTAATTGCTTGTCTCTCTCCCTCTAAGGAAAGCAAATCACCAAGTCCTTTTTTTTATTTTGCCAAAGGGAGGAAAACTTTATTACTTTTATTTGGTGTTCCCAGAAGAGTAATTAAATGTGATAAACAAGACAAGCTTAGGAGTTAGTTTAGGTCCTAACACCACCTTCTCTTTTTTATTTACTTGTATTAAGAAGAAACATTAACCTAATTTAGAAATAAATTAATTCCTCTTAATAAGAATGAAATATGATAACAGTGAAATACAAGTCTGGAGAACTATGGACTGCTTAGATGTCATCTTGAAATGAGAATGTCTGCGTGGTTTGAAATCAGGAAGAGTTTACATGGCATAGTTATCTAATTTCCAGAACATGCTCTCCTCTATGTTTTCATAGTCTTCTATTGACATCTCAATTCTAGAACATTTCATTGTGTCTGGGATGTATGTGCTTGCCTCCCCTTCTAGATTATGAATTTCTAGAGGGCATTGGCTGGATTTGATTTATTTTGGTATTCCCCTACATTTCTTAGGGTAAGATTTTATACTCATGACAACTGATAAATGTTTGTGGAATTGAATATTATCTATGCAGTTATAGTTTTGCAATATCTTGATCTCTTAGTCATACACTCAGATGACTCTTAACTAAGCTTCTGAGACTATCTATTTTAAAGATAAATTTGTTAGTAGTACCAAGCTCTGATTACTTGGTGGTATAAGTATGTTGCAATTAAACTAAAAATAAGCAGCATATTTAAATAACTCTAACAGAATAAGGCAAGTGGATGATTCACACAAATGTCCTTGTGGTTCTTTTCTTGGTTGATAAAATTAAGTGCATCATTAGTAAAGGTTAGGTTTTTCCAGTATTGACTAGGATATTCACTTGAGGCAAGCACACTTACTAAAAATTTGGATTGATAAGAAAAATAAAATTAGGGTACTATTTTATCCCTTTTAAATGTCTGTAAACAACATTCCTTTAAATAGTAAATCTAAAGTATGACTCAATTTAAAAAGCAATTATAATCACTGAAAAAAAAGCAATAATAAACTTTTTTTGGCAAGCAAGTTATTTTTTATTTAGTAAATTTATTGGGTGACATTGGTTAATAAAATGATATATGTTTCAGGTGAAGAAACTTGTAATGGAGACCTTCTTAGGGGAGGAGAATTGGAACCCTAAGAGCTAGAGATGGGAGGAAGTCTTATTTCTCACTGAAAATTTTTGGGCACATATATTAGCTATTAAAGGATAAATAAAGACAAAAATACATTACAATACCATTTTTGCAAAATTGGATAACTTGTACTTGATTATAAGATTAACTCTAAAGTTGAAGTATTCAATATAGTGTGATGTTGGTATAAGGAGAGATGCATAGGTAACATGGAACAGATACAGACTCCAGAAACACACAGACACACATGATGGCCAATTAATTTTTGACAACGATACTGCACTAACACATTTCACCAACTAGATGTCCGTGAGGAAAAAATAATGAACTTTGACACTTGCATGATAAAATAATTAACTTAAAGTTAATCATAGACCTAAATGTTGAATCTGAAATGTAAAACTTCTGGAATCAGAACTAGGATAAGATCACTGTGATTCTGGGCATGCAAATATTTCTTAGGACACAAGAAGCACAAAACAATAAAATAAAAATTTTATGAAATAGACTTAATCAAAAAGAAAACTTCTGTTTTCCAGAATAACACCATTAAGATCATGAAAAGCGAGCAACACACAAAGAAAATATATACAAAACACGTATCTGATAACAAAATTATACCCAAGAGTTTGGGCAAAATATAAGGACACACTTCACAAACAAGATATATAAATCTATAATAATACAAGAGTAATATGCTAATTAGACTGGATGTCCTTCCTGATGAAGCCAGGGCCAAAGGGAAAGCAGCCCGGGTCCCAGGTGCCTGCAGGAGGCCGGAGGAGGGAAGCCCGGGTCCTGGGTGCCGGAGGGAAGCTGGTGCCAGCAGCTGGGGGAAGGAAGGCCTACTCTTGCACGAATTTTTGTGCATCGGGCCTCTAGTTGTCAATAAGTACATAAAAATGCTCAATATCAATAGTTATCAGAGAAACACAAATTAAAACCATAATGGAAAATAAGATGATTGATAATACCAACTGTTGATGAGGATATGGAGCAACATTGCTGGTTGAAATGAAAAGTTTACTGCTACTTTGGAAAAAAAGCTTGGCTATTTCTTATAAAATTAAACATGCCATACACCAAAGCAATCCACTTCTGGGTATTTACATAAGAAAAATGAAAACATGTGTTAGCATGAAGACTTTTACTTGAAAGTTGTATTACCTCCCTAGTTTTGCTACAAAGTACTACAAACTAGGTGACTAAAAAAAACATAAATTTATTCTCTCAGAGTTTTCTAGACTAGAAGTCCAAAGTCAAGGTGTTCACAGGGCCTTGCTCTCTCTGAAGGCTCTAGGGGAGAATTTGTTCCATGGCTTTCTCTTTGTTTCTGGTGTTGCCAGCAATCCTTGGCAATTCTTAGTTTGGAAAAGCATCACTCTAATCTCTTTTTCTGTCATCACTTGGCCTTCTCTTTCTGTGTCTCTGTTTCTTCTCTTCTTATAAAGACACAGTCATATTGGATTAGGGCTCATCCTAATAACCTTATTTTAACTTTATCACATCTGCAAAGACTCTACTTTCAAATAATCATATTCATGGATGCTAGGATTCAGGACTGCAACATATCTTTTGGGGGGGGGCATAATTAAACCCACAAATTCATAGCAGCATAACTGGAAACAACTGCTTATGGAAATAACCTAGATGCCCATTAACTGATGAATGGATGGATACCAAGTTGTGGTACATCCATATGAAAGACTACTACTCAGAAATAAAAAAGATTAGATTACTAATGTGCATAACAGATGAATTTCACAAAATGTTTTCCTGAGAGAGAGAAGCAGACAAAGGAGTACATCCTGTACGTTTTCATACACATGAAATTCTAGAAATGACAAATCTAATCTATAATGACAAAAAAACACAACAGATTAATGTTTGCTTGGGGCTAGAGCCAAAGAGTGTGGGATTGCTGGATTGACTGCAAAGAGGCACTAAGGTAGTTTTTGCAGAGATGAAAATGTTTTATATCTTGGGTTTTTTTTGTTTTATGTCAGGGCCAGCCTGACAGGTTGAGCCGGGCTGAGGCAGGGAGGTGGGAATTGAGAAAAGAAAGAAAGACAGGAAAGCAGGATCAGGAGGACTACAGCTCTCAAGGAACTGAAGCAAGTTTATTAGCCGCACAATCCTATTTATACACAAGACACTGAATAGGAGGTCTGTCAAGAGGAATGTATTCTTCATTCCTCTTAATCTCTCAGGGAGAGACACAGCAGAAGGACAAGTTCTCAGTACAGCATATCTCAGTAAATAGTTGCAGACTTCTTGGTAAGCCATGAAAGGCTGTTCTCATTCTACAAAGGTTGCTCTCATTCTTCTGATAATCGCCATCCAAACAAGTCTGGGAAAACTGTGTGGGTAAGGGTCCCAGCCTTGCTAGCCCCTTCAGGTGCAAGGACCTTGCCAGCTTACATCTGGCCCCCAACAGTTTTAAAATACATTTTATTGATTTTTTACAGAGAGGAAGAGTGAGGGATAGAGAGTTAGAAACATCAATGATGGAGAAACATCGATTAGCTGCCTCCTGCACACCTCCTACTGGGGATGTGCCCGCAACCAAGGTACATGTCCTTGACCAGAATCGAACCTGGGACCTTTCAGTCCGCAGGCCAATGGTCTATTACTGAGTCAAACCGGTTAGGACTATATCTTGGTTTTGGTAATGGTTACAGAGGTGTGTACATTTGTCAAAATTCATTAAACTGAACACCACACAACTGAACACATTTTATTTTATGTAAATTATATCTCAATAAGTTTATTTAAAAGTTCAATTGTAAACAACAATTAAGCAATCTATGGCATAAAGAAAGATTTGTCTTTATGAACATGTTCACATTCCTTGCATTTATTTAAAATAAAATGTGATTATAGCATCTGTGGAAGGTGTCAGCACTTAGCCATTTACCACTGGGAAGTGAGGGGAATGTCTGTTTTGGTCTTCCCAGCAGCACTTGACCCTTCTCCTGGAAAAAGCATCCCCTCTTTTTTCCTTCTTTTAGGGAGACCTCCAATCGTAATGGACTTCTTGCCTATTTGCACCTTCCTTGCCTACTCCCACTTGATTCTCCATCTTTTCCCTCCCACTCTGTCAATGGGAGGACATGGAGAATGTTGATGCACAGTAGAAGATAATAATTCTGAGCTGGAGCAAAGCCTCAATGAAAAGAGGAAAGAGAGAATGTCCTGGAAGCATGGAATCTCTTGGCTTTGGAAATCCACCAATTATTCCCCATTCCCATCATTCGTGGTTTCTTGAGCCAATAAAATAATAAAATTTCCTTTTTTGTTAAGGTAGTTAAAGTTAAGCCTCTTCCAATTCCAACCAAAAGAATCCTGACAAATTAAGTTTTAAAACAATTCTTTTATGTCTAATCAGGCTGCTATGAATTTGTGAATATATATACAGGACTGTTTCTACAAATATATTTATTAGTCTATGTACAACATTTTCAAGTTGTCAGTGTCCTTCTTAATGAATGTTACTCTGGACTCCCCCACTTCCCAACAATCTAGAGGTGCTGCTGCCTATCATATTGGGACTCTGACCTACTTTTATTATTATTTTTAAACTTTATTAAGTGGCATAAATTTGCATTAGGCAGTCTGGTGCTGTTTTACTTGTTATTGTATGTTGAGCATGAGTGCAATGAGTTCAAACTAAACCTAGATTTTTAAATATCAATTGCTATCAAGCCAGATTTTTTAGCTAATATTTTAATAAGTGATCATTTCAATCTCAAAACAATAATTTACATTTATTGCTATTTAGTATAATTCTGATATTTTTTCTCTTTCTAATATTTTAGAATCCCATGATACTTATTCTGTCATCTATAGTAGTCTTCTCAGTTGTGTTTCATTTATTAGTTTAATAAACAACAAAATGGAAAGCTATGGCTTTTTATGTGTGCTTATATTAGTTTTGGTGTGTGCCTAAGAGCACCTCAAGATCTGTTCAGTAACCACTTTGAGAATTTCCCTGGAAGTCAACAGGATGCTTGTGGATTGATAGCTCTCTGCTTTGCTGTGAGCATACAAATATCCCTTTTATAACCATCAGGAAATGATTTACTATCTTTAGCCTTTGCCATTTCCTCCAATCTCCGGGGTATTGTGAAGACAACTAATGTGGTCCTCTGATCACTTCGTTAGTGATTTTGGTGATAATAATTTTTGGGTTCCAAAGGCTTATATTCATTTAAGACCACTTTGTATTCTCTGAATATCTCCTCATCTCTCTGGGTCTTTGGTTTCTTCCAGTTTTAATCTCATTATCCTTAATGCAGAAGATACAGCAAAATGAAAATGTATTTATTTAACTTCCTACATTACTGAATCTCTCTGAGCATTATTTTTCCCTCAAGGGGTTATTGTGGGGGATATAAGAGACAATGTAGAGCAAAGTGCCTGGTTTAAGGTAAGACGGTAGTGACGAGTTGAGTATGACTCTAGACTTGCACTTTAGAGCAGGGTGGCTCCTGGGGGTATACACCATGGATAGAGAAGGTTCTGTCAGTAAGTTGCTTTTTAGGCAAATGGTGTCTCTGCACAGGTTCCTATGCCCAACTTATTGTTGCCTCTGGGTGAGTAGCCAAGAGCAGGACTTCAGTTCAAAAGAAAGACTGAGACAAAATCTTAGCCCCTGTAGGCTTCGTGGAAAAGATTCAGGCCTGGGCTCCTGGATACTAAGAGGGTGCCCTGAGAAGGAACAAGGGAGCTGAGATTCAGAGAGACCAGTGGTCAGCAATGTGGTATTGCATCTCTGTCAGAGAAAAGTGGGAGGGAATTGGTGGGCACTGGATGGCTTAGGACAAGAACTGCAAACTCCCAGCATGAATGGCTTTGTCCAACCCCCACATTAAGACAAACAAATTCTAACATGACTTCCTGGGATGATGACCATGCTCTCTTAAAATTCTTCCTTGAAAAAGCTCAATGCTGCCAAAAGAATTTACTATTGGTTAACACAAATGACTTGATTACAGGCTCCTGACTTCGCTTTTCTTAGAGCATTTACTTTAGAAAACTTGCAGTTGTTAATCGTTCCTCTGTACCTTTCTGATGTATCTGCTGTACACCAGAAATGTCTTTCTCATGGACCTGGAATTTTTCCCTTTGAAATGTACCACCAAGAATAGGCCCTTGTCTCCCAGTCTCTGTGACAGAAGAGGAACCTAACTCTCAGACCCACCAGTTAGTAAACATGATGGCCTAATCACATGGACCCACCTCTTCACCTTATCATCCTTTAGGTCTTTTCTTTGAGTACAAGCAGACATGTACAAAGCCTCTCACCTTTTGTTTCATCAAAGTTGAGCTCAGTTTTTACTGGGTATCTCCCTCCTTCCATAGTAGTCTGAATAAGCTGTCTTGCCATTTTTTATTTTTATTTTTTTGAAAACAAGTATCTAGTGAATAATTTCTCCTTAAGAAAGAATTCAGGTTACGATTGATCCTAGGTACTGGGTGTAGCCAAAGTAGAGGGCTGAGAGTAGCAGAGACAGGAAGAAGGAGGTGATATTTGGCAATAATCCGCTTTGAGGACAAGATGGACAAATGTTAGCATGATAATATAGTGAGTGTCAGATCAATGATAAAGATATTTCATAAATTGAATGAACCCAACTGGAGTCTTCTGTGGGTACAATAAGACTGTATTTTAGCTCTGTTTCCCTTTGTGTCAGTGGCTTAGAGAAATTTTTAAAAGGCATGTGAATAGCATTCATGATGCCATGATTATGATTCCAAATAATCTCAACAGCTCAGATAAAGAGCTATTATCAGGATGAAATGTGAAAGAAAGAAAAGTATGGAGACTCTACTATTCTAGCGAGGGGAAACTACAGAAATTGCAGGACCCAGTGCAAAATAGGGAAGTCAGTCTCCCTTCACATAGGTCCCCTGCCCCAATCCACAGCAGTGGGTGACCTGAAGGGATTGCAAGCTCTGCTTCAGGGTGTTTTCTGGACCTAGATCAGGGTAGGTGAGATGAACACTTGAGTCCAGGGCAGGACAGCCTCCACTTTGCCATGTCCCAAGACACTGTGCACGTGCCCAACTCCAACTTTCTCTCACCTCTGCCCAGGCCCCCACTGAGAGTGAAGTCAGCAGTGGTTGTGGGGACAGGAAGATGGTGATGGGCTAAGGTCTCATCTCAAGTGGTAAAAGAGGCAGTGGGACATGGACTATTTGGGGCCTGAGGTTCTAGGCTTTGGTGTGTGTGCCTTTGTCCCAGGGACTTAATGAAATGCAAGTTCAAGGGCAAGATTATTAAGAATTTCAAAAGCGTGGACTATTTTGAAGGCACGCCATGTGTGACTATACTTGTCACAGGCCTGTGAAGCTGGCCCTAATTCTAAGATAGAAAACAGTGTCAAAAGTAGACATGATAACTTATTTATGGGAAAATCAATTTGAGGGGTAGAATTGTCCTTTAAGGAAAGATAAGAAAGAAGCTAATAAGGCAGGCTGAACACTAAGTGTAGGGCACCTTGAAAGCAAATTGAGGATTCAGACACCATCCTGTTGGGAAGAAGTCAGGAAGGCTTGAGATCAGGAGGGTGGCAAGGTGATTGGGGTATTTTAGAGGATTACTATCTTGTGAAATGTCTTCAGAAACTTGTGTCTTTCAACTATTCTTTTTTGTTGTTTTCATACATAAAAACTGAAGAAACACTTTGGGATCAAAGAAGGAGAGTTGCCTGGAAGGCCTCCTTTACTCACTTTTTCTTACTGTTCTATGCACAAAATCTCCTGGAACTTTTGACATTTTGATCTTCCTTGCCTCTGGATCTTAATGCCAGCAAATTAATGTGTAAGATGCTGGCAGAAAATGACTTTCACAGGACAGAGTGACCTTGCATTTTGGTCAGGAGAAGGGGAAAGCAGCAGACACACTAATTGCAAATTACAATGAGCCTTTCGATGATCCTTTGAATCCCTCAGAGGAATTAAAACAAAACAAAATCAGAGCAGTGAATCAAGCAACAGCTTTGTATGCAGGCCACAGGTAGAGATAAAAGCCAAACTCGAACTTTTCTCAAAGCAGCAGAAAAAAATGTGACTTCTGTTCCTGCCTTTTTAGTTTCTTTCTTATCTTCCCTTGAAGGACCATTTTATCCACTGTTAATAATTTTCATCTGTGTTCCTCTCATCTTAGTAGTAATTTATAAAAAAAAAACAACACAGTTATTTCTATGGCCAAAACACACACACACACACACACACACACACACACACACACATGAACCCACAGGCACACCCCATAATATTTTACCCCACATATAAAGGTGTCGAAGAACTGATAATATAGTTAAGCGATTGTTGTTGAGAATGCTAATGTATTTGACGGGGAAAAAAAACAACACAAAACTCTGGGCTTCACCACAAACAGATAAATAGATGCAAACTCCTAGTGGAGGAGTTTTATTTTCTCTTTGTCATCTTCTCATACTTGCATTCTTGTTTGCAATGTCTGGCTAAGGGGACAAGAGGTTCCCCCTTCCCATTGTCCTGTGTGTTTTTAGCTAGCCTCAGCTACTGGGGAGCCTGCTTTACTCCACAGATTATGAGCCTCTCCTTCATTATGTGTCTCTCTCCATTCTTTTGGGAAGGTCTTAAAAAATATATAGATGCACTCATTTCTTTTTTCTTTTTTTTAAATCCTCACCAGAGTATATTTTACCATTGGCTTTTACGAAGAGTGGAAGAGAGAGGGAAAGAAAGAAAGAAACAGTGATGTGAGAGAAACACATCAATTGGTTGCCTCCTGCATGAGTCCCAACCAGGGCCCAGCCCGGGGAGGAGCCTGCAACCAAGGTGCATGCCCTTGACCTGAATCAAACCCGGGACCCTAAGGCTAGATGCACTCATTTCTTAAGGTATCACCACAGGATGGCCTTTCTGAGGAACTGTGTTCAAAAGAGGTCAACATTGGGGTCAGACAAACCACGGTCTCAATCCTGGCACTGCTCTCTTTAGTTCTGTGACTTCTAACAGGTTATTTCATCTCTCAACCCTCCTCTGAAAATGGAAATACTGATGAGCCTCTCATAGGAGTGTTGTGACCATGAAGCAAAATCATGTGCATAAAGCACATGAACACAGCCAGTACATTGGGACTGATATCTCCTCAATTCACCTGCCTTCCTTTCTCACCTGTCTACAGAGTCTCAACTGTAAAACAATACCAGGCCTATTTACAGAGTGTTGCAAATTTAAAGCCCATGACTACCTGTGACCAGACTTCCCTCCCTGCTTAACAGAATTTATTTTTTTCTTTTTTTTTAAATCTTTGATTTCTTTATTGGTTAAGGTATTACAAGAGTGTCCTCATTCCCCCCATTAACCCCCAACCTTCCCCCGCCACACACACTCATGCTTTCATCCCCCTGTTGTCCATGTCCATCGGTTTGGCTTATATGCACACATACAAATTCTAAAATAACCTGTTTGCTTCCCCTCAAGATTTCCAGCATACTCAACTCACTAATTAAAACCTCTCAGCTTTTCTCAAGTAGGTAAAAGAACCTATCCTTTTTTTGTTTCCTTTATTGGCACAGAGTTGAAATTGCCATCAGGGCAAGTCTGGATCTCATCTAAATATCTGCTTTTAGCAGATCTAACAGATTTCCAAATCCTTCCAGTGTCTCAACCACTACCCCTTACTTCCCAGGGCCATTTTGTGATGGATATCAGGAAAGGCCACGTTCCCTGTAACATAATCCCACAATCTTTATTTTCATAAGTTAGAGTAGACATAAGGGTGATGGTCCTACCATCTAATTATTTCCCTATAGAATGGCTTTATTTTGACTATTTTAAAACTAATTATCATTTTTTGTATAGATAGCCTATATAATAAAAGGCTAATATGCAAATTGTCCCCTAGACCGGGAGTTCGACCGGGGGTGGGCCAGCCGGCCAACCATCTGTGGCCCCTCCCCCTGGCCGGCCCTGGCCCAATTGGTCTCGATTGGGGTGGGTTGGCCAGGCCCCACCCATGCACGAATTCGTGCACCAGGCCTCTAGTTTCTGAATAATAATCTTATACAACAACACATTCAGCTACCTTGACATAACTTTTTGCAACTCATTTTTTAAATGTAAGTTTTACCAGGAAGTTATATCACTCAAAGTTAAATAGGTGTTGATTATTTTCTGACCAGAGTGGGTATTTTGTAACCTGTGCTTACAACAATTAAGTTAAAAATGTTAGGCTCTATGCTATATAGCTTCAATCACCCATTTACTTTGTATGTAAGGACAGTTCTAGATTAAAATAATCTAGATCATTCTTAGTCCACCTGCATATGGAAATTAAGTACATGTCTCTAGTAGGCTCCCCACTTTCTTAAGAGGTCATCTGTTAAGACAATGGTTGTGCCCCTGACTTTCAATGCAGAAGATCTCCAGTTCAGGGATTTGTTGTGAAATTTAACCTCAAACTCACTTCTGCTCAAAACTTATGAAAAATGCAAATGAGAGAGACAATATTTATGAGAATTTGCATAGATGATGTGGAACCCATTCTATTTGATATATTAAAACCTCTCCTTGGTTTAAGCAAAAGATTTAAAGAACCTTGTCATGCCTAACCGGTTTGGCTCAGTGGATAGAGTGTCGGCCTGTGGACTGAAGGGTCCCAGGTTCGATTCTGTTCAAGGGCGTTTACCTCGGTTGCGGGCACATCTTCAGTAAGGGGTGTGCAGGAGGCAGCTGATCAATGTTTCGCCCTCATCAATGTTTCTAACTCTCTAGCCCTCTCCCTTCTTCTCTGTAAAAATCAATAAGATATATTTAAAAAATAAAAAAATAAAGAGCCTTGTCGCTGAAGCATTACACCATCACTCTACATTGAAGAACAATTTTTTAAAAGATTTTTAAATTGATTTTTAGAGAGAAAGGAAGGGAGAGAGTGAGAGTGAGAAAGAAACATCAATGTGAGAATGAAATATTGATTGGCTGCCTCCTGCATGCCCCCTACCGTGAATCAAGTCTGCAACCCAGGCATGTGCCGTGACCAGGCATTGAACCAGCAACCCCTAGATGCACAGGATGATGCTCAACCAAATGAGCCACACTGGCCAGGGCTTGAAGAACATTTTTTTTTAAATTGTGTGGAATTCACTGCTCTATATTCACTGTTAAAATGTTGCTGAGACAGTTTTCACTCCATCATCTCTTGTCCTCTTTAGAAGACAGATAATTTTCTCTTAATTCTTAGGATAAGGTACTATAGTTGGGTTTCTCTGATATTATCTTGTGGATAATGTGAATTACTTAAAAGTTAAATTTCATATTTGCTTGGACCGCAGAAAACTCAAAATCAAATTTGCAACCTGCCTCTGATGAGTGTGCAAATCCTATGGTGTGCATTCTGTGTAGCCTCACACCTACCTTCACCCCAGAATGAGGAAGTACCCCCAGTGCTCTGGATGCTTTGCCTCCTCATTATCATCCACATTTTCATTAACAGGAATAAAGAGCCCTAGATTTCCACTTTTTTTTTTATTAACATGCCAGTTCTCTTCAATACTGAAAGGTTGGCCACCACTACTTACCTTGAGATCATCATCAAGACTTGTTTTTTATTACCCTTATTTATACCCATCACCACCAGAAATAGAGAGCTCCCAAGTCATTTCTTTTTTTTTTTGTATTTTCTTTATTTTTTATTTTTTATTTTTTTTATTTTTTTATTTATTGCTTAAAGTATTACAAAGGGTATTACATATGTGTCCATTTTACCAAGTCATTTCTCATTGCTTGATTATTGTCCCTTAAGGATCTCTCATCCCTTTTTCTTACTCCATTTCCTATCTCTCCACAACTTCCAAAATCTTCCACTGTGCCCTCTGGAACTCTGGATCAGTTATTAGAACAATCTACTATATCTCCACCACTTCTTTGAATTATCTTACCTTATTGCTCTACCTGAAACTTGACTCTGCTGAAGTCACTATTTTCTCTACACTTCCCTCCTATCACTGGGCCTGGAGGTGAGGTGGTGCCCTTCTTGCTCCTCATTACTGTTCTAGACCATTGCCATGTCTGCTCCATACCCCCTCACCTTCATCTCTGTATCTTATGCCATCAGTATATTCTAAACTCATCCCTCTGAGCAGCAATCATCTGAAGATCCTACTTCCCAGGTCACTCCTTTTTATACTTTGAAGATTTTAGCTTCTCTACATGAGTCCTTTCATAGTTGTAGAGGACTTCAAATAGAAGAAGATACTCCTAGTGCTCTAGCATCTTATTTTTTCCTATGTATTGTCTTCCACTCAACCTAACCCTCTCACTCCTTTGCTCATATCTTAGAAAGTGACATTGCCAATACCCTCCTATATTAATTTTCTATTACAGTGTAACAAATTATCACAAATTGAGTAGCTTAAACATCTATTTATTAGCTCAGAGTTCTTTAGGTCAGAACTGTTGACCAAGCTGTGTTCTCACTTAGAGTTCATGTGTTTGCGGCAGATTTCAGTTACTTGTGGTTGTAGAGCTGAGGTACCCACTTCCCTGCTGGTTTTCAGTCAGGGATACACTCAACTATTAGAGGCCACTTAGATTCCTTGACACATGGCCCCCTAAATCATCATAGTCAGCAATGGAGAGTCTCTTTTGTGTAGAATCCTTCTGATGCTTCCTGTCCCTTTGGAGAACTAACCTGATTAGGTCAGAACCACTGAGGCTACTTTTCCTTTCTGAAAATCAAATGTTTTATAAGCATAACCTAATTACCTGAGTGATGTCCTTATCCAAGGATGTGGGTCATTGGGGTGTCATTTTAGAATTTTGCCTACCACACCCTCAATATTCTTAACTTTAAAGAGTACCATTCTGAAACTACCACCTACAATCTGAAGCTTACTCCTTCTATTTCCATTATTTTAACAATGTTTTGAACTCACCAGAAACTATAGTCTCTTGATCTTTCCCATTTTTATGCCCCCCATACCTATCATTTCCTTTCCTCCTCTCTTAACTTATGTTTAATCACTACAATCACTCATTGAAATATACTATTAACTCTCTTTTCCCTCTTTCTTTTTGTTTTATTTGCCAGGCAAATCGCAACCCTGGTTAAATTTCACTCTCCTTTTATCCATGCCTTCATCCACATAGATAAAAGTGGCTAGAGTAAAGCATACTCCTATGCAAACTGGTCTTCCTTTAAATTCATGAACACTAGTTTAAGTAGACTCTTAAAGCTGTCTAGCACTCATAAGACATTTCCCTGCTTTAATTTTTAATGGTTTTTTTAGAGAGGGATGAAAGGAAAGAGAGAGAGACAGGAGAGAGAGAGAGAGAGAGAGAGAGAGAGAGAGAGAGAGAGAGAGAGAGAGAAATATTGATGTGAGAGAGATATGTTGATCATTTGCCTCTTGTATGCACCCCAACTGGGATCAAACCCACAACCTAGGCTTGTGCCCTGACTGATAATTGAACCCATGACCTTACCTTCAGGTGTACAGAAAAATGCTCCAATCAACTGAGCTCACTAGCAAGGGCTCTCTGTTTTTATATACCCAAACTTTTAAACTTATAACAAAGGTATTAAAACATTTTCAGCTTGCAAATCCTCTAAAATAATTTTTCAAAACTATGTGTCCTCTTGCATATTTTAAATGAATATTTAAATTTTTATAAAAAATGTAAATGGTTGAGCCAAGCCAGTATGGCTAGATTGAGTGTTGTCCCATGAGCCAGGAGGTTGCTGGTTTGATTTCTGGCCAGGGCACATGCCCAGGTTGTTGGTTCAATCCCCAGTGGGGGCATGCAGGAAGCAGCTGATTGATGCCTCTCTCTCATTGATGTTTCTATGTCACTCTCCCTCTTTTCCTCTCTCTGAAATAAATAAAGCATATATTTTGCAAATTAAATTGTTGGCTCTGGCCAGTTTTGCTCAGTGGATAGAGCGTCGGCTTGCAGACTGAAGGGTCCTGGGTTTGATTCCGGTCAAGGGCATGTACCTTGGTTGTGGGCACATCCCCAGTGGGGGGTGTGCAGGAGGCAGCTGATTGATGTTTCTCTCTCATCAGTGTTTCTGGCTCTCTGTCCCTTTCCCTTCCTCTCTGTAAAAAATCAATAAAATGTATTTTTTTAAAAAATTAAATTGTTGGAAATACTATTTATAGTGAAAATATTTACAGTTTTAAAAAGTTGTAAAACTATTAAATTATTCTGAAAGAATCTTAATAACATAGCAATTTGCTATTGATCATTATCCATTTTTAAAACACATAAACATGTTTTTCCTTGTCAATTAGAAATTTTACATTATTCTAGTTTTTTATTGAACTTAATATTATTCCACTTGTAACATAAGCTTTTATAATATATTTTATAATTCAAAGTATTTTATTGTTCATCCTATCATTACTTTACTGCAAATAAAGGACATCTATGATTAAATTAAAATGGTCTAAATGTCCTGATTATAAGGCTCTGTTTATTTTTTTTCTTTTTATTTTCATAGCCATATCAAAATGTATTTTTTGTACTTCAAATAAGCTGTTTTTTTAAAAATAAAAAAAAGTATTTTTATTGTTGAAAGTATTACAGATGACCCCTTTGATTTTGTCTCCCACTGACCCCCTCCACCCTGGAGCCACCCTTCCCAGGCCTTCATTACTCTATTGTCTGTGTCCATGGGCTATGTACATCCTGTCTAATAATAGATAAACATGGTAATTAACCATAGCTCCGACACGCTTCCCATTGGCTAATCAGGGAGATATGCAAATTAACTGCCAACCAAGATGGCGGCCGGCAGCCAGGCAGCTGAAGCCAACAGGAGGCTTGCTTGCTCCAGTGAAGGAGGAAGCCAAGGTTCCCCGCCTGCCACTGCCGGCCTCTGAGCTTACACTCTAAGAAACAATGTTGCAATTATAGAAGTTGAACAAAACCCAGAAACCTGCTTTCCATCAGCCAAGCTTCAGCCAGCAGGATCACAACAGTGTTTCAATTATAGAATCCAAACAAACCCAGATCCCTGCTTTCAGCAGCTGAGGTCTCAGAGCTGCAGCTGGGCCTCAGCTAAAGCCGGCTCTCAGCTCCAGTGACAGCCATAGAAGGTAAATAAATCCCAGAATAAAAAAAAAGAAAAAAAAGGAGAAGTTGGGAGCTTCAGTTGCCCACCAGCCTGAAAACGGCCCTCAGCCCCTCACCCAGACTGACCAGGCACCCCAGTGGGGACCCCAACCCTGAAGCAATAAGATGGCGGCTAATTTGCATACTGAAGGCAGGCAGCAGCGGGCAAGGCTGTCCACGGTCCGGGACCCAGATCTGTGACCTGCCGGGCAGGGGGCAGTGCTTGAGGCTGTCCACGGTCTGGGACCTGGATCCGTGACCTGGCGGGTGGGGGGCAGCTCTTGAGGCTGTCCACGGTCTGGGACCTGGATCCGTGACCTGGCGGGCGGGGGGCAGCTCTTGAGGCTGTCCACGGGACCAAGACATGGATCTGTGACCCTGCCGGGTGGGGGGCAGCGCTTGAGGCTGTCCGCGGTCCCGGAACCTAGATCCATGACCCTTCCCAGCGTGGCAGCAGCTCGCACAGGGGTGGATCAGCAGGGGTTGGGCAGGGCAGGATGCCTGGCTTCCACCCAGCCCCAGTCACTCTGGGCAGGTGAGCAGCGCAGAGAGCCTCTGGACAGGGGAGGCAGGCTGGCGGAGGGAGGCCTGTACTCCCCACATGGCAGTGGTGACAGCTGTGAGTGCGCCAAGCGGAGCCTGAAGGCTGAGCTGAAGTAGCGCCTGCAGGCCATCAGTACCCAGGAGTGGCTGCGCAAGATCCGCCTCCTGGCCCAGAAGGTGCAGATTGCAGGGACAGCCACCATGGCGGGCCAGACTGATGTTCTCCTGGCTGCACCATGGGGGTTTGCGGATCTGAAAAGCCAAAGGCCTCCGGTGTGCACATCCCCCTCTGGCGTGCGAACATCCCCCAGCACACTGTCACTTTCCCATGCCTGCAACAGTTGCAAACCAAGGCATGCACAAGTTCCCCCTGCTTCTCCACTGCACTTCCATCAACCCAGCATGCCTAAGACCCCAACAGGATGTGCACACATCCCCTCTGATGCACTCACGTCCTTTGGAGAGTGTCTGGGTGTTCTGGGTGCTGAGGGTGGGCGCCTGTGAGATGACAGTGAGAGGGCGGAGGGGTGATGCCTTGTTCCCACGGAGGCCAGTGCAGCTATGAGATCATCTCTAGGGGGTTAATGCAGGTGCTGAGGTGGGAGCAGGTGCAGACAGACACACCTGGTGGCACGGGCGGCCCTCGCTGAGGTGCCTTCAGTCAGCGTTCAAGATCAAGAACCCAGAGGAGGAGAGGAATTCCATCCTCTCAGTGAAACAGTGGGATAGTCGGGACGACTGTAGAGGAGGAATGTGCACTTTGGGTGCCCGCACCCATGAGCGAAGGCTGCCCTGACTGAGCCTCGCTTGCTTGGGGCCTAGCGCACTCCTGCGAGGCAGCAGGTGACAGGACGTGCTTTTCCAAATTAATGAGAGAAAACGTTGATTCTCCTGCTGCCCTCGAAGGTGGAAAGTGAAGCGGGAGACATGTGGGGAGTGAGCGAGGTTCCCTGTCTGGAGGTTCCAAATCTGCTGTTGGTTTCTTTCACCGATGACTAGAGATATACAGGGTGTCCCCCCAAAATGTATACACACTTTGAATACCTACTAATTCCAATGGTTTTAAGCATAAGAAAGAAACAACAATGGAGCTGTTATCTATTAAATATGTGGGCACAAACAGGTAGTTGGACATTCCCTGAGGGGTCTCAGATTTGAGAGGGTAAAGGCCAGACTGAGGGGCCCTTCCCCCCCCCGCCCCTACCCCAGTGCAAGAATTTCGTGCACTGGGCTACTAGTCCTATCTAATAATAAACATGGTAATTAACCATAACTTCACTACCCTTCCCATTGGCTAATCGGAGAGATATGCAAATTAACTGTCAACCAAGATGGCGGCCAGCAGCCAGGCAGCTGAAGTGAACAGGAGGCTTGCTTGCTCCAGTGATGGAGGAAGCCAAGGTTCCCCCGCCTGCTGCTGCCGGCCTCTGAGCTTGCATTCTAAGAAACAATGTTGCAATTTAGAAGGTAAATAAACCCCAGAAACCTGCTTTCAGCCATCAGAGCTGGAGCTAGCAGGACCGCAACAGTGTTACAATTATAGAACCCAAACAAACCAGATACCTGCTTTCAGCAGCCGAGGTCTCAAAGCTGCAGCCAGGCGTCAGAGCTAAAGCTGGCTCTCAGTTCCAGTGACAGCCATAGAAGGTAAATAAATCCCAGAATTAAAAAAAAGAAAAAAAGGAGAGGTTGGGAGCTTCAGTCACCCGCCAGCCTGAAAACGGCCCTCAGCCCCTCACCCAGACTGGCCAGGCACCCCAGTGGGGACCCCCACCCTGAAGGGGGTGTGACCAGCTGCAAACAGCCATCATCCCCTCATCCAGGCTGGCCAGGCACCCAAGTGGGACCCCCACCCTGATCCGGGACACCCTTCAGGGAAAACCAGCCAGCCCCCACCCTTGAACCAGGCCTCTAACCTATATAGTAAAAGGGTAATATACAAACTGACCCTAACAGCAGAGGACTGGGAATGACTGGTCACTATGACACACACTGACCACCAGGGGGCAGACGCTCAATGCAGGAGCTGCCCCCTGGTGGTCAGGGCGCTCTCACATGGGAGGAGCTCTGTTCAGCCACAAGCTAGGCTGATGGCTGCCAGTACAGCGGTGGTGGTGGGAGCCTCTCCTGCCTCCTCAGCAGCACTAAGGATGTCCGACTGCAGCTTAGGTCTGCTCTCTGCTGGCAAGTGGGCATCCCCCGAGGGCTGCTGGGCTGCCAGAGGGATGTCTGATTGCCATCTCAGGCCCAATCCCCAGGGGAGTTGGCCTAAGCCAGCAGGTGATCATCCCCTTAGGGGTCCCAGACTGCAAGAGGGCACAAATTTTTGTGCACCGGACCTCTAATATGAATATTAATTCCCTGGCTAATCACTCTCCCCCACCCCATCTTTCCTCTGAAATTCATCAGTCTGTTCCATTGTTCCATGCTTCTATGTCTCTGGATCTATTTTGTTCATCAGTTTATTTTGTTCATTAGATTCCACATAGGAGTGAGATCATGGGTTTCAAGTTCTTAGGATATTTTCCTAGAAGTGGGATCAGAGGATGAAATGGGAGTTCCATTTTTAATTTTTTAAGGAAACTCCATACTGTTTTCTACAGTGGCTGCACCAGTCTGCACTAGCAGTGTACTAGGGCTCCCTTTTCTTCACATCCTTGTCAACAATTGCTGATTTGTTGGTGATAGCATTATGATCTTGATTAGTACAGATTTTATCATAATTATGTAACTGTATTCCATATTTTGATAAATAATCACAAACAGGAAATAATAAAAGTTTAAATATATATATTTACAGTAAACATAAAGACTATTTTATAGTTACCAAAATTTTGTTTTGAAACTTAAATTTACAAAGTTGCAAGAATAGTACAAAGAATATCCATATGCCCTTCATCTAGATTCAACAATTATTAATATTTTGTATTTTGCCATGTTTACTTCCTTTCTCTTTCTCCACCTAGTTTTCTTTTCTTGCTGAACCACCTGAGAGTGTTCAAATAGGAGTGAGGACATGTACCCATAATAACACATGGGAGGCAGAGTGCATGGACAAGATACATATTATAGGGGAAGATGTAGTGGTGGACATATGGAAAGTTTCTTATTGCTTCTGTTTTTTGTGGAAAAGGGATTAAGAATATGAGGGAGGAGTTTTTTGGATGCTTATGAAAAGAGGAGGAAGTATAAATTATGCCAGTCACTGGACATCAGTCTGGGTCAAGACTGTCTTGGGGTATACAAAGACCTTCTGGGGTACAATGCCATAAATAGGTTTAACACAATCAATTTATATATATATTCTCTCCTTAGATTTCTGCCTACTACATTCTCCATTTTCCCAACTTTAGGAATCCCATTGTTAAACTACTACTCACTCACTATCTGTGGTTCACTCTGTACAACAACAATGTTTTAGACTCACATTTTTCAACCTGATGTACTTTCTTTACTAGCCTTTCAGGATACCATATTCTTCTAGTTTCCCTCCTAACTTATTGCTTACTCCTTCTGAGTTTCCTTTGCTTGTTTATCCTCATCCCTGATTGCTAAATATTGAAGCACCTAGGGCTGAAACTTGGACCTCTTATCTTCTCTTCTCTATTGTTACCTAGGTAATCTCATCTAGTCTTATGGTTGTAATAATTTACTAAATTTCCTTCTCCAACCTGGCCTCTTCTATGAGCTCCAGAATTTTATGTCTAACAACTTCAATGAAATCTCCATCTGGGTGTATAACAAGCATGTCAAATTTAACATTATCAAAACCAAACTCCTACTATTTTCATCTCAAAACCTGTTCTTCCTGAGGTCTTCCCCACCCCAATAAAAGCAACTCCATTCTTTCTATTCTGGCTGAGGGGTGCTCCCCCTGTGGGAGTGCTCTGACCACCAGGGGCAGCTCCTGCATTGAGTGTCTGGCCCTGGTGGTCAGTGCACATCATAGTGACTGGTCGTTCCACCATTTGGTCCATTTGCATATTAACCTTTTATTATATGGGATGGGAAAAAGTGATTTGGTTTTCAAATAAATAACTTCATCAACAGCCTTCCAAAATGCGAGAACCAAGGTTTCACTGCATATTTTAAGGTAGACCCAATAGGTTTTGCTGATGGATTTGCAATGGGAGCTGAGAGAGGGGGGAAAAGTAAAGAATAACTCCAAAATTGTTCATCTGAGAGTTATATTTTCCTCTTGTTATCTGTTTTACTTATTTGTTTCCACCCACAAAGCAGGAGTTTCTATTTTTTTACTGCTATGTTTCTATTCTTTGTTTTGTTTTGTTTTTTATATATGCACTAGAGGCCTGGTGCACTAATTAGTGCACAGGTGGGGTCCCTTGGCCTGGCTGTTGATCAAGGCCTATCATGGGGGCCAGCCGGATCAGGGCCTGTGGGGGGCCCTGCCAGCAGGGGGGGAGGGACTGTGGGAGGTTGGCCAGTGGGGGGAGGTTGGCTGTGGGAGTGCACTGAGCGTCTGCCCCCTGGTGGTCAGCACGCATTATAGTGACTGGTCATTCCGGTTGCTTAGGCTTTTATATATATAGACTAGAGGCCTGTTGCATGAAAAGATTCGTGCAATAGGCCTTCCCTTCCCTTGGCTGCCAACACCGGTTTTCCTCCGGCACCCAGGACCCAGGCCTTCACTCCGGCCAGAGCCGCCTTCAAGCCTTTGCTGCCCTGGCCAGAGCCACCTTCAAGCCTTCGCTGGCCCAGCCGGAGCCATCTTCAGTCTTCGCTCTGCCACTTTGTGCCTACATATGCAAATTAACCGCCATCTTTGTTGGTGGTTAATTTGCATATCTCACTGATTAGCCAATGGGAGGCATAACGAAGGTGCAGTCAATTACCATGTTTGTCTATTATTAGGTAGGATTATTGCATGCCTCTATCTCAGGTTTGAGACTGTTCTCAGAGGTATGTTTCTTCTTGAAATGTCATGAAACTCCACTTCCTCTCTCAACAAATCTATTTTTTAAATTAGGCATAGCTTCTGCATCTGTATTTCCAGGAACTCCAGCTAACAACATTTTGGGGGCAGAAGTGAAGTTGTATTTGTCAACCAATTCCCTATTTCGTGATTCATAAATGCACATTAAAGTTGATGACTGTCAGTATTGTTTCTGACTCCCTAGCTGTTCACTTTTTTTTGGAGTGAATTTATTAGATACTAGAGGCCCAGTGGACAGATTTGTGCACTGATGGGGTCCCTTGGCCTGGCCTGCAGGGATCGGGCCAAAACTGGCCCAGTGCAGAGATTCATCCAGGGCATGTCCAGCCCATCTCACCTAGTCCTGGTCAGGGCCAGCCAGCCAGAGAGGGACCACAGGAGGGCTCCAAGGCATGTCCAGCCCGTCTCACCCAGTCCCAATCAGCCAGACCCCAGCAGCAAGCTAATCTACCAGTTGGAGCATCTGCCCTCTGGTGGTCAGTGTACATCATAGCCACTGGTCGAATGGTCGAACAAATGGTCAGACACTTAGCATATTAGGCTTTTATTATATAGGATGTCCCTTCCCATTTTCCCCATTTCATTTAATACTGACACCCTCCACAGTGATAAGTCTGTACTCCCTATGCTTCCTACTCTCCCACATCTCCTTTGAATTTTACTTGCTCACTTGTCAGAACATTCTTCTGAGATTTTGAAATCTTTTACCTAAGAAGTTAGGAAAAAATTGGAGGTTGAAGCATGGCACCTTTAAAAGATTTTATAGATTTTATAGATTTTATAGATGTATTTTCATGGATTTGATGACCTATCTTTCAAATGCACAACTGTAAAACATTACATTTTGGAAAATATCTTGTGGAGCCTGTAAACTATTCTATCATATATCTCACCTATTAATTATTTTCTCCAACACTTGAGGATTTGAAAGTGACTGAAAAATGTGTTAAGAACTAGTTCAAGACAGTTTGTATTTACACACAGTTTAAATACACATTCAGAATGATTTCCACCTTTTAAATCTGTCGATTATTATCCTATGATGTGTAACAGCGTGGCAAGAACTACATGTTTAATGCAATAATACAATCTTTCATCACTTTTATGAGATATTTACATTCTTTTATGCAACACCTAATTGACAGTTGCCCCACCATTCCTCCCCAATGGAACCGCCTATTATATGGAATTTATGGCCAGTGCTTTTTAAGTCAGTTAAATGACATAAAACAAAAATATATTTTAAATCATGTTCAGTGAAATCTTTTCTCTGGCTGGAAAAATTGTATTTCAAAAAATATTTATTTATTGTGTAGTTGAGCAGGCACTTCTAGGACCTGCTAAGCCACAGTGTCAATGTGTGGTGTATATTAATCTGTCTTTTTCTGTTGGGGGTATACTTGTTATAGTTTGGAAGCATAACTCCCAGCCCTTGCTGTGGCCCTAATGATGTATGTCAGAGCACAATAGCAAAGTGTCTATTCTTGGGAACATACTTCCCTCCTCGCCTCAATACTCCAGACCTTGCTTATCCCACACACCTTCTTCCCCTCAGCTTACTCTCTCTTCTCAAACTCCCACTTATTGTCTATCTCCTTCTGATAGAGGATCAGTTCCAAGAGGACAGTGATTCGGTTTTATTCATGGATGTATCTCTACCACATGGTAGGTGATCAATATATCTTTGCTGAATGAATATCAATAACCTGTCTACCTTGGCCTCATTATTTTTGTGGTTTTTGACACAATATTTTATTCTTCCCAATTTATTATATCCTTATTCTAGAAACTATTGTGTTTATGGTGAAGCCTAAGAATTAATACTGTATTTATTTATTTTTTAAGGCAGTGGATGAGCCACTGTAGTGAAATACTGACAAATTTTCCTGATGACTGATGGGTAGATCACCCAAGATGGACAGTAGCTTGGATGGTTGTCATGTCTTCAAACTGCCTGATCCAGTCTGTTTGGGTTTTGGTTGTCCTGGAATGGTGAGGGAGCACAAACATGGGACAAACATGGGTTAGTGTTTAGGGAGGGTAGTGACTTTGATTTTTGACTTGGTTGAGAATCAGCATGGGATAATCAATGCCTACATTTTCTGTGAAAAATTACACAGGATTAAAACAGGATAGATGGATGTCCAGTTGACTCTTTCCAGAACTGACCTGGGAAATTTATCCTCAGTATGGTGATTCTAGGGAATGTGACTCTACCCTGAGCACACTAATGTCCCAACAGTTCTACAAAGCTTCAAAAATGCAAGAACCACATCTACCTATTTGCTCTTGTATTCAAGTGCCTGGCAGTCTTCCATTCACCAGCATTCTTGGTGCTCTGTGACACTGAGTTGTTGTTTAGCAAATATTATTGAATGAGTGAAGTCATTCATTCTTATTTCTGCTTGATACTATTTTAGGAGCAGGTTCAGGTTTGTGGAACCTGATGCTTACATACTTTGCATGTGTGTGGGGTTCCTATTTAATGAGAAAGGATACAAAATGAGAAGTTAGGTATGAATATAAATATTTATTTGAGTAAAATATTTGTAAGTTGCTGGAAGCTTAGGGGTTCATGTTCCTTCTTTCCCAGCTCTTTCTACTAGTACTCAGTTTGCCAGAAGTACTTTCTTAGAAATGTTTCCCTCTTATAAACTAGCTTTCCTTTTCCATTTAGAACTCTGTAAAAGTCCCAGCAATTCCTAGCTCTACAGGGCTTATGCACATGAAGGGCTCCAAATCTTAACCTTCATTAGTGTCACAGTAAACCTACCTTTTTAATTATTTCACTATGGTCTTGAGAACCCGAGAAGGCCTTAGAAAGAAGATGGGGTAGAGGGGATAGGTGGAAAGAGAAAGATATAGTTGACCAAAGTAAGCCATTGGCCTTTGAGAAAACTCTAGAAACAATTTGAGACTCAAACTAGACTGTAGTCCAAAAATGCTACTGACATTATGATATTCTGCATAGTCTTCTATTAGACCACTGCCATGGTTTCTGAATTGACCCAACTCTTATGATTAGGGCTTGGCAGCCACCACCATTCTGCCTTTGGGTTGCTACTGGATCAAGCCTCAGACATAGGTAGAGTTGAGTAATTCTCATGCTCTGTGCTCTACTTGTTTGCAATCAGTGGGGATAAAGTCAATTATTCTAACTTTCTCTTTATTTTTCTCCATCTTATTTTCTATCTTCTCAGAGAGAAGAGCAACTTATGGGTAGCTTTGGTCTTTGTTTCTCTTCTGAAATCTAACAAGTTCATTTATAAGAGCACATGATAGTCATTATTTTCTTTTTCTTCTCGAGTCTCTCCAATTCCTTCATAGATCTTTAAGAACACGTTCATGTCACACATCAGATAATAAAAGTCTTCCATAACATTTCTAAGGCAAACATCTTTATATGCAGTCATGTTGATCAATGAACTTAATAAGTGTGCATGAACTCTATAGAGTATGACAAGGAGGTGGGATAAATATGGAGCCTTCCAGAGAGTATATAATATTTAGGGGGCAGATGAAGAAGGAGAAGTACACAAACAGGACACAATGATGTATCATGAGGAAGGTTAAAAAAAGTGGTCAGGGGCTATAAGAATCTAAGATGAGGAGATAACACATTGGATTATATACTTTTTATGGAGGGGGTAGTCTATTCTATGAAACTTAAAAAAAAGGGAAGGAGTTAAACAGTCTTGGATGGGCTGGGAGAGTAGGAGAAAGGAAAGCATTCCAGGTAACCAATACAGAATGAACAAAATCCAAAGAGTATGGGCTGTGTTCAGGGAAAAGTGAGCATAGAGATATTCTGAAATGTGGGAGAATATCAAAAAAGAAAAGAAAAGATGAGAAAAGGTAAATTAGGCATAAATTACGAATGTCCTTGAATATTGGATTTACTAGTTGATATGAAAAAGAGAGAATGATGTGTTGAGGAAGTCACAGAACTTAGAGCAAGACAGCTGAGTTGGATTATAATATAATTTACTAGTTGGCTGACTCTCAGCAAGTCATGAAACAATTGGAGGTCCCCAATAAAACGGTGGATTAATGTGTGAACTAGTGATAATAAAATTTTAGTGAGGTTCAAAATAAAGGAAATAATGGTTGGTCAATGATTCTTGCAAGAAACACTTAACCAGTGTCTAAGTCCTATGAATATTGAGAAAACCGGGCATACAAGGCTCTGTTCTCAAAGAATTGATATGTTGGTGCAGAGACCCAGATAATACATGCACAGACTAGCCAAAAGGGAATAATTTTAGATAGTGATAACTGCTGTGAAAGGAGGAGAACAGAGATTGGGTAAAGAATAATGAGAGAATAGAAGAGCTTGATTTTGGTATTTTAAATAAGGCAGTAGGGGAAGGCTTCATGGAAGAGTGGACAACTGATAAAAATGAACCAGAAATGTGACGACCTGAGGAACAAGAGTTCTAGGCAGAAATAACAGCAAGACCATGAATGAGGGTCAGAGAAAGACTAGTGTGGACGGGGGGGCATGGGGAGAATGGAGAAGACAAGTTCCTTAAAATGGCCAGGAAAATTATATAGGGCCATGTGGTCTAGTGTGTTCTTGGTTCTGAGAGCAATGGGAAATCAGAGTAGGACACAATTTATTCTGTGAAAAGAGAATTGTTACAGGACAAGAATGGAAGAGGGAGACCAAACAGGAGACTGTTGGACAATTTAGGCAAGCAGTAATCATGGCTTAGACAGGGTGGTTGTTGGGAGGTAGAAATACATGATTGGGAGAACCAAAAAATGGCGGCTGAATAGGCAGCAATGTCGTGCACCTCCTCCTAGGGCAGGCCAGAAAAGCAACTAAATCGGAGAACGTCCAATTAACAAATTAGACACAGCTGAGGGGACAATTTTCAATAAGGAATGGAAGAGGACGCCTAGAGAACGCTGCTAGCCAGCCATAGCCCACGTGGAACCACCACTGCAACCAGGCAATAAGTCCCGCAGTACCTCCTGGCAGGCTCCCAGATGTCTGCAGGGAGTGTGCGCAGCCAGAGTGACCTCTAGCACCAGGCCTCCTCACCAGCCCGCTGGGACCTAGCATTCTAGGATCAGGCTTCAAGACCCCACAGTGAGTGCAAGAAAGAGGACTCATCCCTGCCTCGGACCCCAGAACCGTGCTGCTAGCCTGACCCAGAGCCACCCAGCACCGGCTCCACGCCAAGCACCAGGGCTTGTTGCCAGGGGCGACCTGGAGCAACACAACACTCGGGCCACAAGTGAGCTCTGACTGTGTGACCCAGAGCAACCCGCACCCGCTTCTCCCCGGGCCCTGGGACAGTCCTGCAGGGGCTACCCAAAGCAATCTAGCACACGGCTCACTAGGCCATAGGAAAGCCCTGCAGGGCAACTCGGAGCAAGCCAGTGTGCTCAGCCAGGGGTCACAGGAGCAAGCTGCAGTGCACTGCCAGAGGGACCTAGGGTGCCACCCTGCCACGGAGGCTGGGGCCGCACAGCTAATTGCATGCCAGAGGGCTCTGGGTTCTCATAGGGAGTCGCACACCAGAGGAACTGTGAACGCAATCCCACCACCCCAAGCATCTGAAGCAGACAACTAAGGGACCAATTCCATGGGAAAAGGGGATACAACTCAAGAGCAGAGACAATAAAGGCATGAGACTCAAGGCAGACCCAGACTCTGGGCTAATGATTTCTGGACCATTGTCCTGGAGGCCATAACAAGAGATAAGGAAGGCCACTTCATAATGCTAAAGGGATCGATACAACAAGAGGATATAACTCTGGTAAACATATATGCACCCAATGCAGGAGCACAAAATACATTAAAAAAAATTTCTGGAAGATATCAAGGGAGAGATTGACAGCAATGCGATCATAGTAGGGGACTTTAATACCCCATTGACATCACTGGATAAATCCTCTAGACAAAAAATCAGCAAAGAAAAAGCAATCCTAAACAACTCATTAAACATTTCCACAAAGCTACAGAATATACATTCTTCTCAAGTGCCCATGGGACATTTTCAAAGATAGACCACATATTGGGACACAGGTAAAGTCTCCTCAAATTTAAGAAGATTGAAATCATATCGAGCATCTTCTCAGATTACAATGACATAATATTAGAAATGAATTACATTAAAAAAATTAAAAAATTCAAACATGTAGAGGCTAAATAGCATGTTATTAAACAATGATTGGGTTACCAAAGAGAACAAAGAAGAAACAAAAAAAAACATCGTGGAAACACATGACAATTAAAACACAACAATCCAAAATCTATGGGACACATTGAAAGCAGTGCTGAGAGGGAAGTACATAGTATTACAGGCCTACCTCGAAAGAAAGAAAGAAAGAAAGAAAGAAAGAAAGAAAGAAAGAAAGAAAGAAAGAAAGAAAGAAAGAAAGGAAGGAAGGAAGGAAGGAAGGAAGGAAGGAAGGAAGGAAGGAAGGAAGAGAGAAAGAAAGAAAGACTGGTAATAAATTATTTAACTCAACAACTTAAAGAATTAGAAAGAGAGCATCAAGAAAAGCCCAGAGGAAGCAGAAGAAAGGAATAATAAAGATCAGAGCAGAAATAAATGACATAGTGACAAAAAAAAATGCACAAGATCAATAAAGCCAAGAGCTCCTTCTTTGAAAGGATAAATAAGATTGATGAACCTCTGGCCAGGCTCACCAAGAAACAAACAGAGAGGACCCAAATAAACAAAATCAGAAGTGAAAGAGGCAAAATAACAACAGACACCACAGAAATACAAAGGATTGTAAAAGAAATACTATGAACAACTCCAACAAACTGGTCAACCTAGAAGAAATGGACATATTCTTAGAAAAATACGATGACCTTCAAAAACTCAATCAGGAAGAATTAAAAAATCTGAATACACCAATAACTATGAAGGAAATTGAAGGAGTAATCAAAAAACTTCCAGCAAGCAAAAGCCCTGTGTCAGGCAGCTTCACAGGGGAGTTTTACCAAACATTCAAAGAACTAAAACCTATCTTCCTCAGACTATTCCAAGAAATTCAAGAGGAAGAAACACTTCCAAGCACTTTCTATGAAGCCAGCATTAACCTAATCCCAAAACCAGATAAGGACACTACAAAGAAAGAGAATTACAGGCAAGATCTCTAATGAACATAGATGCTAAAATCCTCAACAAAATTCTAGCAAATTGGATCCAGCATTACATTAGAAAGATCATACACCATGACCAAGTGGGATTTATTCCAGGGATGCAAGGATGACACAATATCTGCAAATCAATAAACGTGATACATCACATAAACAAATTGAGAGATAAAAATAACATAATCATATCAATTGATGCAGAAAATGCATTTGACAAAATCCAACACCTTTTCTTGATAAAAACTCTAAGCAAAGTGGGAATAGAAGGATCATACCTCAACGTAATAAAAGCCTTATATGACAAACCTATAGCCTGGCCTGCACCCTCTCCAATCTGGGACCCCTTGGGGGATCAGGCCTAAACCAGCAGTCGGACATCCCTCTCACAATCCGGGACTGCTGGCTCCTAACTGCTTGCCGGCCTGCCAGCCTGATTTCCCCCTAACCGTTCCCCTGCTGGCCTGATTGATGCCTAACTGCTCCCCTGCTGGCCTGATCACCCCCAACTGCCCTCTCCTGCCGACCTGATTGCCCACAACTGCCCTCCCTGCCAGCCATCTTGTGACGGCCATCTTGTGACAATGTTGCAGGAGGGCATCGCGTGAGGGCATGATGCCACCTAGGCTTTTATTATATAGGACGTTTCGGGTAGCTACACACCACTGAGGGTGGTGCTACATTCTACATGACTTTCAAACTCTCCAATGGACATTTATGTAAGTGAGAGACCTATTGATAATTAACTGAGTCTACTGCCTAACTCCATTTTACATTTTTGTACACTATTTTGCTATATACTAAATTTTCCAAGAATTTAAGTCCATTGAGAATCCAAAGACAATTGTGATATTTTGTTTAGAACTTTACCAAGAGTCAGCTACTATTTTGGACATTCATAAAATTATGTCACCAATAGCACTGTCACTTGTTGTATTAGGTATTAAGTTAGTCACCGATACAAAAACATCTTTATCAGTCTGAAATTTCAACTAGCCCAATCACAGTTATCCATTTTAACTTACAGATATTTTTATTTAGCCCTTATTTCAAAATGAGAAATTTAAGGAAAAAGAGTAAGCACAATTCAGTCTTACTGCTCTAAAAACAAACCAAATTTATTCATTATAAGCAGGTACAAGCAACCTAACCACTTCATTAAGTCCTTTAGTGTAATTGTACATTTACTTATGGAACACATAAAATTTTATTATAAATTATTTTGTATTTATTTCTACTATTACAGATTTGCACAATATTGATTTTTAGAAATAGCATTTGTGGGTTTGCTGTGTGTTAATTATCAGTGAGTTTTCTGTTCTTATGAAAAACTTGAGGTCCAGAAAGGTGATAGGCCTCACCCAAATTGACTAGCTACTTAGTGGAAAAATCAGGAGAAGATACTTTTACTGCACTCCTCCCATAAGCCAGGCTCTGTACTAGTCCCTTTTGATACCCTTTAATCATTCATACCATAAATATGTACTTAATGTTCACCAATGTTTAGCATTGTGTAGGGGCTAATGTTGCCAACCTGAATATATAACAGTCCCTGTCCTCAGGGAAAGCAGACAAGAAAATTTAATGACCATAAATGCATATATAGATGAAATAGTGGTGATACAGAAAGAAAAGGATTTAACTCGGCCTGGCTCAAGAACCTCTTTCAAGAGGAGGTGACACTTGAGCTGAATCTTTTTTTTAACCTTTTGAAATTATATTTTTAATTTTTTGTACACCCCAGGGACAAGACATTACATAAATTAATTTGTGATAATTCTAATAAGTCCCACACCCATTCAGCACCATGCCTAGTTATTAGAATATTATTGACTATATTCTCTATGCTGTGTCATCCCCTTTTTCGTCTATCTCCCCTCAATCTCCATTCCATCTGGCAACCAACAAAAAGTTCTCTGTATCTATGATTCTATTTCTGTTCTGCTTGTTCATTTTTATTTGTAGATTCAATTGTTGATAGATATGTATTTATTGCCATTTTATTGTTCATATTTTTTATCTTCTTTTCTTCTTCTTAAATAAGACCCTTTAACATTTCATATAATACTGGTTTTCTGGTGATAAACTCCTTTAGCTTTTTTCTTTTTGCCTGTGAAGCTCTTTATCTGTCCTTCAATTCCAAATGATAGCTTTTCAAGGTAGGTAAATATTGGCTGAAGGTCCTTGTTTTTCATCACTTTGAACATATCTTGCCATTCCTTTCTGGCCTGCAAAGTTTCTGTTGAAAAATTAGCTGACAGTCTTATGGGAGCTCCGTTGTAGGTAACTGCTTTTCTCTTACTGCTTTTAAGATTCTTTCTTTGACTTTAAGCTTTTGCATTTAAATTATGATGTGTCTTGGCCTGGACCTCTTTGGATTCCTCTTGTTTGAGATGCTCTGCACTTCCTGGAGTTGTTTGTCTGTTTCCTTCACCAAGTTAGGGAAGTTTTCTGTCATTTTTTTCAAATAAGTTTTCAATTTCTTGCTCTTTCTTTTTCCCATTTCCCACGATGCAAATGTTGATACGCTTGAAGTTGTCCCAGAGGCTCCTTATACTATCCTCATTTTTTTAAATTATTTTTTCTTTTTGCTGTTCAGATTGGGTGTTTTTTGCTTTCTTATATTCCAAATCGCTGATTTGATTCTCAGCTTCATCTACTCTACTATTGATTCCCTGTGAATTATTCCTTATTTAAGTTAGTGTATCCTTCATTTATGACTGGTCTTTTTTTATGCTGTTGAGGTCTTCACTAAGTTCCTTGAGTATTCTTATAACCAGTGTTTTGAACTCTGCATCTAATAGATTGCTTGTCTCCATTTTGTTTAGTTCTTTTTCTGGAGTTTTGTTCTATTCTTTCATTTGGGCCATGTTTCTTTGTCCCCTCATTTTGACCACCTCCTTGTGTTTGTTTCTATGTATTAGGTAGAGCTGTTCAATTTCCCAAGCTCAGTAGTATAGTGTAATGTAGTAAGTGTCCTGTATGGTCCAGTGGGAGAGCCTCCCAATCACCCCAGCTGGGCACCCAAAATGGGCCCTCCATATGGACTGTATACCCTTCTGTTGTAGTTGAGTCTTGATTGCTGTTGGCACATCAGTTGGAGGAATTTACTTAGGCCAATCAATTGCAAGGACTGGCTGTGACCACTGACCACCGATCTCCAACCACCTTAGAGGATCAGCTGTGCAGGGACCCACTGCACAGATCAGGACTTACTTCTACAAGGCTCTGGTACCTGCTAAGTCTGCCCTTGAGTGTGTCACTTATGGAGGTGTTTGGGTGGTGGTGCTTTGACATGGTCTGAAGCTGTCCACTGGGCACGCTGGCTCTGGGGCTTCCCAGGAAGTGCAGGCCAAGGTCAGCTACCAACTGTGTTCTGCCCTGGGCCACTCAGCATAAGCTACAATTCAATGTATAGTTGGCTGCTTCTTATGCTGGGCTTAGAGATGCTTCAAAGAAAATAAAATACCTAGGAATAAATTTTACTAAGGATGTAAAAGACTCTCAAGACACTGAAGAAGATACAAATAAGTGGAAGCATATACTGTGTTCATGGATAAGAATAATTAACATCATTAAAATGTCCATACAACTCAAAGCAATCTATAGATTCAATGCAATTCCTATCAAGATACCAATGGTGCATTTCACAGAACAAAAACACATATTCCAAATCTTTATATGGAACCACAAAAGACCCCAAATAGGCATGGCAATATTGAGAAAGAAGAACAAAGTTGAAGAAATCATGCTACCTGATATCAAACTCTACTACAAGCCTATAGTAATCAAAACAGTATAGTACTGGCATAAAAACAGGTATATAGCTCAATGAAACAGAATAGATCCCAGAAATATACCCATAGCTTTATAGTAAAAAATATTTGACAAAGGAGGCAAAAACATACAAGGAGGTAAAGACATTCTATTCAATAAATGGTTTTGGGAAAATTAGACTGATATGTGCAAAAAAAAAAAATTGGGACTAGGCCACTTTCTTATTCCATTCACAAGAATAAACTCAAAATGTATTAAAGACTTAAGTGTTGGAAATGATGAGGCTTTTAAATAGATGTGTAATACCAGGCAATTGCAATAACCCAGGCAAGAAATGATGAGGAACTGGATTAAGGGTGGCCTTGGGCGAAGAAGATGAAACAGTACAATGATACAAGTATAGTAGAATTAGCAGGATTTTGTGACTGATAGAATTTTCCAGATAGAGGGAGAGGAAAGACTGAGGTTGGCTCTAATTGTCTGTCATGGACAATAGAGAATGATGAAACCCTTTATGGAAGTGAAAATTTAATAGGAAAGGAATAGTATGGTTTGAAGAGCAAGGGAGAGAAATGATGAATTCAGAGTGAGATATGCAGAGTGGAAAGTACAGACGGGCATCTAGATGGAGATACTGGCCTGAAATTCAGGAGACGGGTCTGGACTACAGATTCTGGAGATACCAACCTGGGAAGCATCAGCATATATATATTACCTTATTTAATACCCATCACCACCTTATGAGTCAGCTGTTACTGGCCTGATTTGATAGACAAGAAAACCAAAGCTTGCCACAAAGTTAGAGAGCTAACATTTGCATCATGTTCTGTCTGACTCCAAAGTCCATGCTCTTTCTACCATACCATATTGTCCTCAAATCAGGAGCCTCATGACTCCCAGCTAGGCATTTTTTTTTTTATTACTCTAACTTATTCTTCTCTGTACATATCATCTCCAATTAAATCTATCAGAATGGTTCCATAAAAAAAAAAAATCTTTTCAGAAATCACAATCCAGATTTCAAGAAATCTGGTTTTCTTCCTGTCCAAGTAGCTCAATTGGTTAGAACATGATCCCAATACACTAAGGTTTTGGGTTTGATTCCCTGTCAGGGCATATACAAGGCCCAACCAATGAATGTATACTAGTAAATAAGTGGGACAACAAATCTCTATGTGTGTCTCTGTCTATCTATCTCTCCATCTGTCTCCATTCCTCTCTTTCTCTCTCAAATCAATTTTAGAAAAGGAAGAGGGGGAAAAAAGAAAGAAATCTGGTTTCAGAAGCAAGGTGACATGTGTAGTACCAAGATAACAGGAGAATGATCTTCCCAAGCCCACTTTGGAGCCCACAGAGCAGCCTTTGTTTCTACATTCTCTGTGTTCACAATAGTAAGCCACAGCTCTAGACAGAAATTGACAAAAGAAGATCCCAGAGTTCTTACTTAAGGTCTCTAGGATTCAGGAAAGTACTCTCATTGTTTGGGGGGAAAAAATTGTCTAATGGATCAAATCCACTTCAGATAATAAACTGCTACATTTATTTTATATCTAAGTAGATTTGTTTCAAAGATACCAAGTCAAAGAGTGACATAACCATTCATCTTCTGAATTTCACATCAGGGAAATAAGAGAGGAGGAAGATAAGTGGGAAATTGTGAAGGGAAGCTACTTGAAGTCACAAATCACAAATGGGCTTCATGATCACAAGGAAGTAAACAGCCGCAGTCCTGTGCTCTCCCATTGGCAGCACACAGCTCTCTCCAGGTGCTGGGCAGAGTACAGGCTTGTTCTTTGTGCAGCCCACATCCCAGGGCAGTGCAAGATGGATGGCAACAGAAAATCCAAATGCCTATCATGTGTTAAAGTGAAAGGCATTTACACATGATTAAAAACAACTTCCTATCACCATGCAACAGCAATCTGAACTGTAAGCTAAAATCTCGGCCTTCCCTATCTGACCCCATCCATCCAGACTCTATATTCACAAAGAGCTCATATAAGAAGTCCCTTTGAAGCTCCATCTAATCCAAGTTTAAACCAACCATAAACATCTTGAAAGCCATAAGACCTGCCTCTTTAACTTTCAGCCAATTCATGACAGCATCCAAAGCTGCTGGGAGGAGCCATCACCAACAGCTTTTTAAAAAATCTTTATTGTTGAGAGTATTACAGATGTCCCTATTTTTCCCCCCATGCCCCTTCCACCTGGTTCCCACCCCACCCCACCCCACCCCAGGCCTTTGCCATCATATTGTCTATGCCCATAGGTTAAGCATATAAGATCTTTGTTTAATCTCTTCCTGCCCGCACCACTTCCCTTCCCTATAGAATCTTCAGTCTATCCCATCTTCATGCCACTGATTCTATTTTATTCACCAGTTCATTCTGTTTGTTAGATTCCTTATTTTTTTTATTTTGATTTTTAGAAATCAATTGTTGATAGAAATGTATTCATTGCCTTTTTATTGTTCATATTTTTTTTCTTTATCTTCCTCTTCTTAAAGAATATCCTTCAACACTTCATATAACATTTATTTGGTGGTGATGAACTACTTTTGCTTTTTCTTGTCTGTGAAACTCTTTATCTGACCTTCAATTCTAAAGGAGAGCTTTTCTGGGTAGAGTAAACTTGGTTGTAGGTCCTTGCTATTCACCATTTTGAATATTTCTTGCCACTCCCTTCTGGTCTGCATAGTTTCTGTTGAGAAATCAGTTGACAGTTATTGGGAGGTCCCTTGTAGGTAACCAACTGCTTTTCTCTTGCTGCTTTTAAGGTTCTCTCTTTGTCTTTAGCCCTTGGCATTTTAATTATGTTGTGTCTTGGTGTGGGCCTCTTTGGGTTTCTCTTGTTTGGGACTCTCTGTGTTTCCTGGACTTCTAAGTCTATTTCTTTCACTAGGTGGGGCAAGTTTTCTGTCATTATTTCTTCAAATAGGTTTTCAATATCTTTCTCTCTCTCTCTCTCTCTCTCTCTCTCTCTCTCTCTCTCTCTCTCTCTCTTCCTTCTGGTTCCCCATAATGCTAATGTTGGTATGCTTGAAGTTGTCCCAGAAACTCCTTATATTATCTTCATATTTTTTATTCACTTTTCTTTTTGTTCTTCTGATTGGATGTTTTGCTTCCTCATATTTCAAATCATTGATTTTATTCTCAGAATCCGCTGCTATACTGTTGAATCCCTGTATATTATCCTTTATTTCAGTAAGTGTATGCATAATTTCTGACTGGTCCTTTTCCATTTTTTTGGCATTCTCACTAAGATCCTTAAAGGTCTCACTAAATCCCTTGGAGGTTTCATGAAGTTTCTTGAATAACCTTAGAACTGTGGTTTTGAATTCTATATCCAGTAGTTTGTTTTCTTCCATTTCTTTCATTTGTGTCATGTTTCTTTGTCTCCACATTTTGACTGCTTCCCTATGTTTGTTTCTATGTATTGGGTAGAGTTGCTATGTCTCCTGGGATTGGTAGGGTGGCTTTGTGTAGTAGGTGTCTTATAGGGCCCAGTGGCTTAGCCTCCTCAGTCACCTGATCTGGGCACTCTAGGTGTTCCCCTTTGTGGGCTGTGTGCACAGTCTTCTTGTAGTTGAGACTTGATTGCTATTGCTGTCACTGGGAGGAATTGACCTCTGGGCCAATTAGCTGTGAGTACCACCTGAGACTACAGTGGGAGGGCTGCTGTGAAGGACACACCCCTATGGAACAGGACTTGCTTCAGTGGGGCTTTGGTGCTCACTGATTGTGCCCCTTGAGTGTGTTGCTTATGGATGTGAAGAGTTGTAATCTGGTATGGTCTGATGCTGACCACTGGGTGCATTGGCTCTTGGGTCTCTGGGGAAGTGCAAAGTTAGCCACTGCCTGGGGCCACCCAGCAGGAGCTACAGAGACATCTGCAGATTTATCCTATTTGTCTTGGGTTTGGAGGTGCCCAGGTGAGACCCAGCTGTAAAGCAAGACAGGCTGGTGCTATTGCCAGGTCTTGGGCCTTTTATTGATAGGTTTGGGGCATCCTAACCTGGCTGCAGCTTATTTGAGAGATTTTAGCAAACTCTGAAGTCTGAGTAAGGACAGGCCATTCATATGCAAATGCATCTGTACACAGGTTGGGTGGGGTTGAAAATTGGATGGGGTGGGGTTTCAGGGAATCACCAGAGTAGAGCACACAGAAATAGCTGCCAGTCAGCCCTTTGACTGGGGTGGTCCCAGCATAGGAACAATGATCCCTGCCAACATCTCTATCTGGGAGAAAGTCACCCTCAAGTACCTGTCCCAATGCCAGACAATCCAGTTCCTCCTCATGTGTGTCTGGGTCCCCAGAGCCTTGCCCTCGTGCTGGAACTCAGAGGAAGTGGGACCCTGTAAGTGCAGTTCATGTGCCAGCACTTTAAAAGTGGGCAGCTGGGCCCTAACTGGTTTGGCTCAGTGGATAGAGCGTCAGCCTGCAAACTGAAAGGTCCCAGGTTCAATTCCGGTCAAGGGCATGTACCTTGGTTGCAGGCACATACCCAGTGGGAGGTGTGAAGGAGGCAACTGATTGATGTTTCTCTCTCATCAATGTTTCTAACTCTCTATTCCTCTCCCTTCCTCTCTGTAAAAAATCAATAAAATATATTTTTTTAAAAAAATAAAAGGAACAGCTGTGTTTCCAGCAGCCTCTGTGTCACTGAGCCCCAATCCCTGCTGGTTTTTACTGCCAGTAGTTATGGGGACTTCTCTTCCCAACTCTGGGAGCCTGGGCTTGGGGTCTGGTGTGGGGCTGGGACCCCTTGCTCCTCCCAGGAGACCTCGGTAGAGATTATCTCCCTCTCATTTAAAAAAGTGGTACATGTGGGTGTCGAATCAACCTGCTCTGCACCTCTGTCCCTCCTACCAGTCTTGGTTTGATTTATTCTTTACTTCTCTAGTTGTGGGACTTCCATTCAGCCAGCTTTCAGGCAGCTCTGGATGATGGTTGTTCTGTTTTTTAGTTGTAATTTTTATGTGGTTGTAAGAGGCACAGAGCACAGGCATTTACCTACGCCGCCATCTTGGTTCTCTCCCAACAGCTTTGTACTGACCCTCAGATGACCATGCCTTTCCAGAAGACCTCTCTGTCTAGACGGGCTAGTCATTTGATGAAAGTCAAATAATATGATGCTGTAGCCATCACCTGGTGCCCTTAGCATCATCACATTTTCAGATTTTTTGGACCTGACTATGCAAACAGACTGGACAAAGCACCACCACTGGTATTGCTATTCAGACACTATTCTCAAACCTGTCCCATGGTCCAACTTCTTCTAGAAGCTGAGATATCTGGTTAAGCAAAAGTCAAGTGTAAATAGATGATTTACAATTTCTTCCCTTCCTTCCCATTTTAATTTGCACCAGTTATTACCACAGTCCCCTCCTGGATCCTTTCTTATAACAGCAATCACCCATCCCATCAGACCATCCTCCCAATCTAGAAGGCAGAGGTGTGGCCCATTACATGACTGAAGGAACAAGGCCTGAAGTCTGGACAGTTTAAATCATGGTTTGGTGGGATACAGACAAAGAGCCCTACACTGGGGAATCTGAGTGCTTATTTCAGGTGAGTCCCAAATCCATACCTTCATAGAGACAGTAAACTTGAACATGAATTCCTCAACTATAAAATCAGGACATTACAAATCAACCTACCTGTGCTGCTCACCTCTCATGAATGATTGCAAGGATAAAATAAAAGTAGAAATGTAAATATGGATTAACAAAGCCCAAAATATAACATGTGGTATTATTACTGAATGCTGATAATTGCCTCTATGTATCACACACAAACAGGATTAAATATTTTCATACATCTAACTTTGAGCACTTTGAGCATTAGAATCTTGGTTTTAATAGTACCTGAAGAGAGTCTTTAATTGGAGATCTTATAAAATTGGTAATAAGATGTAATAAGGGTGACTGGCTCATACTCTGCAATGAGAATTGTGTATTATTTTATTAGATATTCTTAGATAATGGAACTTGATCCTAAATTTCCCCTCCCTAAAAAACTAGTGAAAACCCTGACACAGTAGAGCCAAGATATAATTCACTCCTGGACTCGTTTCTTGTTTTTCTACATCCTGAGAATTCTCTGCTCTAAGACATCTGCTTCTATGAATAATTACAGAGAAATCTTAGGTTATATCTGTGCAATTGCCCAACTGCAGTCCCTAAGAACCAAGTCAGTATCCACTGATAATGAATTTCACTTCTTCTAAGTGTTTGGCTGGAGGTGAGCTATAGTTTGAGCCATGAATGGCCACAGTTATCTGCTCTCTGCCTCATACATCATTACCTTCTTCCACAAGTATTCATTGAGTGCCTACAATATGCCAAGTGATACTTGGGGGTGGGGAAGAATGGTGTTCAAACACACATGAAGTCCTTTCTTTTAAGGAGTACCCTCCATACTTTGGTTTGCTCAGGATGGGTTCTCCCCATGAGTGCTGGGGCCATGGGGTTTGCTATAAACACCTCAGGTGAAAAGAAATACTTCCTATTGGTGTCTGAGCCTAATATGTATCCCTAATTGGCTAGAACTCTGGATGCCATAACAATGGCAACATCTCCCAGAAGTGGCAACCAGAGGAGCAGCTCAAGGTGGATGCCACTTTAAGAGGCTTCTTATGTCTCATAATAATATCAACAGCTCCCTTTGACCACTTGTGCCAGGCCATGTACTAAGAATTTTGCATTTAGTCTGTTTAACAACTATTATCATCTGCTTTTCACAGATAAGAAAGATTAAGTAACAAATTCAAACTCACCAATGGCAAGTGGTGAAACCAGAATTCAACCCTAAGTTGACTCAATGGACTAGCCACAGATTGAAGAAGTTGAGAACAACACACCCAGGAGAATCTATCATGTTTACAGAAATGGAAGATTTCTTCCTTTTTTGGTTCCTCCATGTCTGGGAACAGAATTGATTCCCTTCTGAGAAAATTCAATCTGGTGTCTGTGACTTAGAAAAATAGTAAAGTGTTATATGAGTTGTTTGGGATCCAAGAGGGTAAAATTAACAAGCATAACAGCAGCATTCTTTGTTAAATGTCAGCAGTGTTCTAGGTGCTGAGAAAGGCCTAATTATTATCTTTCCTTCCTCCCTCATGACTCTCAGAGAGGACAGCGGGCACTATGGAGACCCTCATGCCATTTCAGTGACCCAGATGGGCTTCTAATCACGGTGACATCCACTTTATAGCTGTCACTCAGAGACTGACAAAAATAATCACCAAATTCAGTTTCTTCTCTGTCCTACATGCCCTGATGTCCAAGCCAGGGAAAAGGGCAACTTGCTTCATGCCACTTCCTAGGAGAGGCCTTGTGATTTGAACATGTTAAAAGATAAACCAAGGCATATTAAAAATGTTAAGAGTTCATGTCAGCAAAAATAAAGTTAGATCAGGCAGCACCAAACTGGAAGTGGATAGAAGTGCTTCACCAACCAGAGTTTGGAAGAGACTTCTACAGAGAAAAGGCAGAGCAAAGTAAGAAAATTATTAACTGGCTATAGCTTAAAGCCTGGTTGGCTATTTGTGATGGGTTATCCTTGGGGTTTTGATTTTGTAATCTTGTTACAGGCTTAGATTTTGGTTTGCCTATGTAGGCCCTCAAAGCATTGCAGCCATCTCACTCTAATGGCCTTCTTGTTTAATTAGTTTAACAAATAAAAAGACAATACCAATCAGCACTGCCATTTTCTTAGCAACTTCCTTTGGAAGCACATTGCTCAGAGTAGGTTTCTTGTTTCCTACAACCAGACCTAGGAGGGAGGATTTCAGATTCCTTCACTGGTTGGGAGGAGGTTGGAGAGAAAAACAGCCTCTTTGTAAAAGGTTCATTTGAAGAGGCATGAACAGATGAGTTAGAATCTGGGACTATGCCCAGGTGGAGGTCTTGCCTGGAATTCTGAATACATTCTTTCTGTTATTAAAATAATATAGGGAATTGGGGCAGCTTGTTGCTTCTCTGCATGGAGTCCATTTGGCACATGCTGTGTGACCATTTGAAATCTGACCTAAAGTGGTACCAGTTTCAAAATCTTTTCATTATGGGTATGTTTTTATTTCATACAACAAGCCCATGGCTGTTCCCTAAACTCTTTCACCAAGCAAAGAGTAACTCAGTAGACTGAGCCTCTTGCCAGAAGTGACGCAATGGGTCAAGCTTCCCAGTGTCTGGTCCCCAGCCCCACCCTGCTGCCCTGCCCAGGGCCAGCTCTCTGGTCCACTTCATAGGTCTGTCTACTAACCTCCTGGAGGTACAGACCTCCCTTTGTGGTTAGGAGAAGGTGTTTCCAGGTGACTGGATACACATGGTATTTTTTCCTTCCAACATGCAGGGAGAAGCCCTACCCTGCCTCTCCCACTAAGTCCTGAGTCATCAGCACACAGGATGACAAACCCTTTGGCAAAGATGAATGAGGGAAGGGGGGCGGGGGACCAAGATGCACCTAGATTTGCCTTCCAAGGGCTCCTTTGCAACCTCCCTTAACCTCAGTATTCTCCCAAAGAAATATGGGGTAAAATATAGGAAAATCACTATGTTTTCTATGAGGCATCACGTCTTCTAAGATGTAGGCAAAAGGAAAGATATATATTTCCTTATCTTGGTCGTTCTGATCAGCCCATCCATGCTTCCAAAATGACATAGTCAGGCTTTCAAGCATGTGGAGCATTGAAAATCACGCCTGTCAGCTCCTGGAGACTACTGAGACAATCTTATATAAAATCTGCCAGTCCTGTAACCTGCACAGAAATATGGAGAGCTGATGAGTATGGCACCCCTGCCTTCTGCTACGGCTTCCAATTCCTTTGCCATGCCTTTCCTCTGGTTCACTGAGGACATCTTACTTTATCTGAGGCCCAGAAAAGATGAAAAAGCAATTGTAAAACACCCACAGAGGAGCAGCCAGTTGTCATGATCTCTGAGAGGAAGGAAATAAGATGGTGTTTTATTTTTAAGTAGCCCATGAGGTTTCAATGATTGCATTAAAATTTTAATCACAAACTCCTTAAGTTAGGAAGAGAAAAAAACCCACAAAGGACTCATTGTAGAAGAGAGTTTCACCATTTGGAGCTCTTTTATAAATTTGTGTCAGATCACAATTTGCTGTCTGGGAAATGTAAATTAGTTATTAATGAGCCAAAATTCTAACATCAAAGCCTGTGCATCCACATGCTAGACAGAAACAAAGAGCTTTCATAATACTATCTAACTGCTCTGTGCACTGGCCTCAATGTGACACTCTTTTTTAACACTCTTTTCTGCCTTATAAAGGGGATCAATTTTTGAAAATGTAACTGCACAGGACATCTGTGTCATTAACATCACCTCCACTTGAGAACTGCATGACTGTCAGAATTTCAGGCAACAGGCAGTCTGTGCCAAAAGGTGGCTTTGCAAAGAACAGGGCTAATGTCCCCTTCCCTTTCTCAACTGACAATTTTCAAAGCTCATTTAAAATGTTTGCAATGTGACCTTACCCAGGTGGAATGGGGAACACAAACCCATTTTTAACTATTCACATATAGTTTGCTTCATATCTCTAACTCTTCTTATTTTTAGGGAGATGTAGAATCCTATATAATAAAGAGGTATTATGCAAATTGATCATCACTCCAACACACAAGATGGCTGCACCATGTGGTTAAAGATGGCCACCCCTATGTGGACACAGATGGCCACCACAAGATGGCCAGCAGGGAAGGGCAGATGGGGAGGACCAGGCCTGCAGGGGAGAGCAGTTGGGGCAACCAGGCTGGCAGGGGAGGACAGTTAGGGGTGGCGAGGCCGGCAGAAGAGAGCAGTTAGGGGCAATTGAGCTGGCAGGGGAACAGTTAGGCATCAATCAGGTTGGCAGGGGAGTGGTTAGGGGGTGATTTGGCTGGCAGGCAAAAGCAGTCAGGGGCAATCAGGCAGGCTGGCAGGCGAGCAGTGGGAGCCAGCAGTCCTGGATTATGAGAGGGATATCCAACTGCCCCTTTAGGCCCGATTCCGGTGGGATTGGGCCTAAACAGCAGTCAGACATCCCTCAAGCGGTCCCAGATTGGAGAGGGTGCAGGCTGGGCTGAGGGACACACTCCCCATGCATGAATTTCATGCACCAGGCCTCTAGTCTATCTATAATAATGAAAGCATAATATGCTAATTAGACCGGATGTTCTTCTGGATGACCTCCCAGATGAAACTGGGGCTGCGAGGGAAGCTCGGGTCCTGGGTGCCAGAGGGAAGCTGGTGCTGGCAGCCAGGGGAGGAAGGCCTACTTTTGCATGAATTTTGTGCATTGGGCCTCTAGTCTAGATATAAACTGCACACACAGAATAGAAAGGAAGACAGTGTTTTTGTACCTGTGGAAATGCAGGTCATCGGAATCTAACTGATGCCCTGTCAGCTTTTGGAAATATTCATATATTCATTCTTCAGCAGATATTATGGGTGCTCCTGCTGGGTGCCACGCTGTTCCAACAGTAGAAATAAATGGTGAGCAAAGCAGACAGATACCTCCTGTCCTCACTGAGCTCTCTGTTTATAAAGAGGATAGGCAATAAGTAATCATTCAAATCATCTACAGATGTGCTGAGGGTTAAAGAGGAGCCCCCCAACCTATACACTGAGGTATGAGAACCTATAACAAGGGTTCCTGGCCTGGTTAGGGGTTCAGGAATAGCTTTAATAAGGAAGTGACATTTAGGCTGAGAGACAAAGAGAAAGAGTTAACTGGGCAGAGAGACTAAAGTATGGATAAAAGGTCAAGGTGGGCATCCATAAAGAGGTGAGAATTGAGAGAAGAGAGAGTAATGCCCTACCTGGCTCCCTGACCAAGATTTCTTCTCTCCTCAGAGCAGGGATCCCTGACTTCCATCCCAGGCTTGGCCCAGTTGGCTCCCTCACTGTCCTAAGCCTGGAAATGTTTGAAGTGGTCTAGGTTCCAGAGTGCAAGTAACTTCACACCAATGGGAGTTACATCCGTGATGCCAGCACCTAGTCCAGATTTGGTAAGAAGGTCCCTCATTGAGCCATAGTCCAATGGCCAACCTCCTGCCCATGACTGACAGGCTGCCTATCTGGATTTCCTCCTGTTGCCTGTTCTAAGTTTCCCTGCTATCAGACTTTTACCTGTCCTCTTTCTGACCCCCACCCTCGAGGAACCCTCCTAATAGACACCTGCCTCAACTGACTTCTATTACCCATAACCATTACTTCATAGTGCAGCATCCACTTGCCAGACTAACTGACCTCCCCAGTATTGACCCACTCCAGGTGGCAGGTCATATTTCCAGGTCCTGATCATTCTAAGGATGACCTCCAAACTTCTTGTCCCTACAGGATGGGTCAAATTCTCTGAAGGAGAGATTTGAGGGATGGAAAAGTAAAAAGTAAAGGAGCATTAGAAAAAAGAACAAAGTAGACATGATCAATGTTGGAAGAGAACCAGAAAAGTCTGAGTCTCTAGGAGTAAGGCCCAGGCTTTGGTGGTTTTGTCTTGCAGGCAGGCTAAGGACCTCTGGTCCACAGTATCTGGGCTCTGCCTGCCTCATGCTTTATCTTTAACTCCCCTCCCATCATGCCAGACCGCTCATCCAGAACTCTATACTCTAACCATGTTGAATGTTTTTCAATTCCTCCAACAGATTAGTTGGAAGACTTTCAAAAATACTAATTTGTGTGCATGAGCATGAATTTATGCATGCTCTCCCTTACCTGTTTAACTCATGTTTTAGCACTCAACTTGAACAGTACTCTGTCCCCTGAGCACATCCTGAACTACCCCTTAAACTGGGTGCTCTTCTCCACATCCCAGATCTCCCTGAACTTCCTGTATCAGGGGGTCTCACCACTCTACATTTTTGTTGTTGTTATTAATCCTCACCTGAGGATATTGACTTTTAGAGAGAGTGGAAGGGAAGAAAAGAGAAATAGAGAGATCAATGTGAAAGATATACATTGGTTAGTTGTTTCCTACACATGACCCGACCGGGGTCTGGGACTGAACCTAAAACCCAGGTATGTGCCCTTGACTGGGAATCAAACCTGAAACCCTTCGGTGCACAGGCTGACACTCTGACCACTGACCCACACCAACCAGGGCTCACAACACTACATTTTAACTTATGTTTGTTTGTTTCCTCTGCTAGACTCCACACTCAGTGAGATCTCAGAGTGCTCATTTAATTCATTTTTTTAATCAATTTGTCTCCTGCAAGGTTATGAAGTGCTCAAACACACAATAGAGACCCAATAAATATTTGTCACATAGGTGAGTTGGTGAATAGCCACACAAATTTCTTGTCCTTAACCTCCAAAGAAAGTAGAATTCTCTTCCTTAAACCATGGCCATGGATAAGCACCATGTACATGGGCACCCTCTCCTCTACAAATATCTTAGGACCATGGCACCCTCACTCAGTGCTTGGGGTACTTGAGCTCCTTTACTACAGCAAGTAGAACCCAGTCCCCTTGACAGGTGGGCAGATTACAGACATTAAGCATGGTTAGAGTTGCCTTCACCCAGCTTCACACACAAGTCCTTCTTAGGTTGATGTCCTTCTCTGGGCAATCTCAGCTCCAAAGCCTTAAAAAATAAGTTCTTTTCAGTTACATGGCTGGATGAGAATGCTGACAGACCTCTGCAGAGCCTCCTGGCATTCCTGAGCTAGAATGTCTCCCTGTTTCCAGAAGTGCCATCATTCCTTGTGTACTCAGCCTCAAGAAGTTCCTTAGAGTAGCTGCCCCTACTCCCCTTGTCAATTCAAGTACTTATACAATTTTTCTAAAATACACTTTTGTCATTTCCATCATCTCATTTATAAGCTTCCCAAAGTATGTTTCATGAATAGGAGATCTTGAAGAAAGAATTTCATGGTCGAATAAATTTGGGGAAGAGTGCATGGGTCATTTCCCTCTTTGGGATTCACAGCACATGAAGCTCCAAGATGCCCAGTGGTAAAAAATTCTGCCTCAGATTTATGGTCCAAATGACACTCATTGCTCAATCATCTACATATCCCACTGTGGCACATATATACAGAGCAATGAGACATAAAATATAAGTCAAGAAAATAAAATGGTATGAAAAATAAGCATCTTGGGGACCAGAAAGGGAGTGGAAACACAAAGCAATGAGCAGAGCTGAAGCCACTGGCCCACTGGCCCTCTCTTTTACATTTGCGTACTCACCCAAATCCCTCAAAACCAATTGTAAAGTTTTTTTTCACTTCCACCACCAAGTCTCTCATCACACCAAAGTGGTCTTCAAATATCCTTTCAGCCCGGAGACAGGGGCCTGGGTCCAAAAATGAATCTTCAGCGAACTTCTTGAAATACCTACATGTACCATATAACCTGCACCCTCTGAAGAAATATCTCATCCTAAGAGAGGGTATAAGAGACACAGATAAAAGAATAATGAGCTCTAAGTCTTGACAAGGGGACCAGGAGTAGATATTGCACCGAAGAAAGCATTTAGATATTTGTAAAGAAAACTATAACCCACCTAATCAGAGTGCAGCCTGACTGACATCAGGGTGTGGAGATTTGGGTAGTTGATTGAAAAAGGAATCAGTCGGAACCATTCCATCCCTCTTAACCTGCAACCAAGGAATCAGCTCTATATCCCAGATGACCAAGCCTTGTTCTTTGTTAAACATAGTTCTCTGGAATAAACATAATTCAAACAGAATAAAATAGTCTGTGAGGATACCTGGTTCCCTTTGTCTAAAGCAGCTCTGACCCTAAACTTCTGTGAAGTTTAATGAAAAATATTGTCTCTAGAACCAAATGGACCTGGGTTCAGTTCTGATATGTACCACCAGGAGCTACGGAGCAAATTCCTTAACACCATCACTACTGCTATCACTACCACTATTAATAATAATTATTATAGCAGTAGATGTTGGAATGCATGGAGTTTTAGCATGTGCTCAATTAAAAGCCTTAGTCTTTCCATCTGTAAAATCAGGCTAGTAACATCAACATCAGAGTGTTGTAAGATATAGTGAGACATATGTATAAAACACCCATACACCCATTTAATGGTACTTATTATTATTTTTGATGCCTTCGTTCTCTGCACAGTAGAATATACCCTGTGCAGATGCAGTCACATCTTTTGAGCAGTAGATTAATAAATGGTCTTCTGGCTTATCAATCAGACTCCTGAGAGTCTAATGAGAGTCTAATAACTTCTGCAAATATGATAAAACTAGGTTCTAGACTTGAATCACTAAAGACTAAGCCCTGGACACTGGGAAACCCAGGGAAGTAATGTATCTTTGTGGTTGGAATCACATATTCTTCAGTCAGAATTCCCAAGTTTATATCTCATGTTCCACTGAGGAACAATATGGCCTCTCTAAGCCTCAGTTTCCTCCTCTGTGGAATGGGATTAATGATAGTACCTATCTCAGAGAAATCATGTGAGAATGCATGAATAAAAATAAACCAAGAAAGAAGACCCTTGTTAAGAGAATAGGGTTCAAAATTATCCTCAATCAAAATAAAATAAAAAATAACTATTTTTTAAAAGTATGCTCAGTCAACTGGGTGGAAAAGATGAAGGAATTGAGACATACAAATTGGGAGTTACAAAATAGTCATGGGGATGTAAAGTACAGCATAGAAAATATAGTTAATAATATTGTAATAACTATGTATGGTGCCAGATGGGTACTGGTAATATCAGAGGAAAATCTTTGTAAAGTATATGATTATCTAACCACTATGCTGTATACCTGAAACTAATATAAAATAATATTGAATGTAAATTGTAATTGAAAAAATATTAAAATTTTTAGAAATTAAGAAAAAGGAGGAAGAAGAAACCAGCTTGTGATCTGCATAGCCAAAGGTCATTACAATCCATTGAGAGAAAGTGGTAGAGAAAAATTTTTCATTGCAGGGAGTTGAGGAAGGAAAGCCTGGATAGAAAAGATGAAGGTACAGATCAATTATTTATAGGCTATTCTAATAAAACGAAAGTGTCATGAAGATCTGTCACTAGAAAGGGAACAAAGTAAAGTGAAGAATTTTCCTTGCTTTTTGGAAAACAGAATAAACCAGAATAAAGCAGGAAGAGAGGAATAACTGTAGGAGAGAGATTAAGCATTCTGGAAAGGAAAGTGATCCTTGCAGGAGTCATGTTCCAGGACAGATCAAAGAGAATAGACCTAGAGTTGCTCAGTCTGTGGGTCACAAATCAGTATTTTTGGAATGAAATTGGATGGGATGGAACAGAATGAAAGCTATTGAAGCTATCACATCTTGAGATTTTAGGTGTGTGCTTGTGTGTGTGTGTGTGTGTGTGTGTGTGTGTGTGTGTGTGTGTACTGAGTCACCATTTAAAGTGAATATTTTTTACTGTGAGTAATGGTCAAAATATGTTTGAAACTGGTCATTGGTGGAGAGTTAGACCTAAGTTTGCTATGCCAACCTTGCCATACTGTTAATAATGGTGTAGATCCCTGCCCTGACCCTACTACAACTCAGGGAAATTCACCAATCCTATCTTCTTTCTTTCCACCTTCTCTCTTTCCTCCCTTCATCTCACCCACCCTACCTCCTTTAATAAACATTTTTTGAGTGTCCATCTATTACCTACTATTTACTTTTCTAGATAAAGTTGACGTAGACACAGTCCTATCCTCACAGAGTTTACAGCACAGTATTAAATATCTAGGAAGAATAACTTCTGGCATCCAACGGCTCTCTTGGCATAAACCTGGACCCACTCTCCCAGTTCTTGCTTGGTGACTCTGAAACGTGCTCAGTCCTATCTTCTCCCTTCATTTTCCAAATCCACTCTCTCCTCTCAAATCAGGATAATCAATATGGTCTCTCTATGGCTGCAATCCTTGCTCTTTTCCCCAAACACACTCATTTTCATGTGATTCCAACCCAAACTGGCCCCAGACTTAGCTCCAATCCACATGCCCAGGCTGCTGCCCAAATAGTGAAGGATCTGCCCTCCCCACACACAAGAGTTCTGTGTCTCAAGGAGGGAGCAGGAGAAGGGAAGTCTCCCAAGCAGACTTCACTCACAGCAGGACGCCAAAATTCCTGAGAGGTGCTCTCAGTTGTGAGTTGGCAGAGGCCCTGGAAGATAGACAGTGAGGCCGTTCACACCATGTCCGCATGCTCCCCCTGAGTGTGCAGGCTACTGTAGTTGGCCATCCACCTAGGTCAGGTTGTTTTTCCAGTTTTCTTCCATTCCACAGGCAGCTCCTCCAACTGTGGATTTTACTTCAGGCATCCAGATCCCCAGTCTTAAAGGAGGCTTTTTGTTTTGTGCTAATGAAAACAAGAGAACGCTTTCTGCTGAGATTTGTGACAGGGAGTCTGAAAAGTTTTCAGTGCTTTACCATCACTGAAAGAGCTGAGAGCAGCTTGAAAAGAACCTGAGAAAACAGCTGTTCCCAAAACCCAGTTTGATAGATGATCCAAAAGAGGTTAAGAGACTCAACAATTTTAATCATCCATGGCATTCAGATGAGGGGCTTCAGGGGCACCCCAGGGAGAGAGGGAGGGGCTCAGGGACTGGTACTCCAGGCCCCCATTCTTGCTTCATCCAAAGCAGCTCTGTGAGGATCTGTTTCACATGTCAGCTTGCTTGATACTTAATTTGAAAGGGGGATTTCACTGCTTCAATAGCAAAGAAGCAAGCAAAAAAAAAAAAATCACAGTGTGCCATGATTTTTATGACATTAAATTAGACCCCATCTACATCAAGAGAAGAGAAATACTGTAAACAGGTGTTGAACTCCAGTTAATGACATGTGTGCCATTAGGGGAAAGTTTACTGATGTCTGCAAGTTACCTTGAAATATGTTGAAAAATGGATTCATACATATATGGGAGATGGTAGGTTTACAAATATTCTCAGGAAATTTTTTCAAAGTTTCTGTGTGCAAGTTTTCATAATACAATGTGTGGGGAAAATTGACACCAGATGCATATGTTCCAATCAACATTTTCTTACCTCTTAAAAGCTGTAGTTGTTTTTTTAAAGGAAAAGATGCCTGTACCACCTTCTTAAATGGCCAATCTTGTTATTGTTTGGATAAAATAGAGATAATTGATGTGATAACTTTAGAAAAGTAAAATTCTACCTCAAATATTTTTCCTACTCAATCATTTATTCATTAACATTTATTACCATAGGTATTTGAACTTCTAAAACGTGCGGGGTTTAATTGTAGCATCTACATTTCTGTAGTGCGATAACCTTTTGTAAGTATATAAATAAGTTCTTTCACACACATTGTTTTGTTCAAGCCCAGCAATTCTGTAAGATGGCTAGAAAGTACTGCTTCAAGACTTTGTGGCCTGTCTGTAATCACGCAGCTAGATTTGGAAATAGAACTCACATCTTCTTTCTCTAGGGTCAGGGGACTATGACCAGGGGAGGGAAGGATAGGTTCACCACAGCAACTGTAAAGGCCCTCAGACTAAAAGAAACATAAAGTGATGAGACTGAAATCTACATGTTGATGGGATGGCCAGGTATGGTGGTTAAACATCATTGCATATTTTCTTCTTAGCTTTTATACTATTATCAGAGGCCCAGTGCATGAAAATTCATGCACTGGAGGGGGTCCCTCAGCATGTCCTGCCCCCTCTCACAGTCCAGGAGCCCTCATGGGAGGGGGAGGGGGGCTGGCGATCAGGGGAAGGTGACGCCCCCATCACACATCTGCTGCTGCCACTGCTGGCAGCACAAGCCTCAGCCAGACCCTGGTTACCTGAGCCTCAAGCCGGCCCTGGGCAGCTGGGCAGCTGCCATCCAAGGCTTGCCTGCACCTCAGGCATCGGCTGGACAATCGTCACCCAAGTCTTGCCTGAGCCTTGGGCGTCAGCTGGGCAGCCGCCATCCAAGGCTTGCCTGCACTTCAGGCCTGCCCTGGGAAGCTTGGGGTCTGAGGGGACTGGGGGACTCTGGAGGCAGGCACGTGGAGCTGCCAGACCCACCTGGGGGCTGGCCTGGCTGTGCTGCACACCTGCCACCCCAGCGGAGCTGAGGAGACTGGGCGCTGCCATCTTGTGGCTGTGGGCACTGCCATCTTTGAGAGCATGGCAGTCAATTAGCATATTTTCTCTTTATTGGCTGTGGGCGCCACCATCTTTATGAGGGCATGATGGTCAATTAGCATATTCTCTCTTTATTGGATAGGATTTCATCTCTTATGGATGAACATTTACAGTGAATAATTTACTGATGTTTTTATCTGCCCTCACAATTTTCTTCACTTCAAAATAAATTCTTTGTACATATTTAAGTCCAGAAATTGTATAGTGTGGGAACTTGGAATTCTGCAATGTGCTCACGGTGAATCCCTAGGGCAATAATCACTGAAATGTAAAGGACCTACTTTCTTCCTTGAGAAAGTAAACGGGGCCAAATTTATAGGAAAACAGATTTACTTAAGTTTTATAAGTAAAATGGTTTCTCATGATCATCTGATCCCACTGTAACCTGGTATTTTAAAGATTTGTAGACTAGAATGATCTAAATTTTAAAACGTGTGGTAGAAATCATGCACCTATCCAAAATGGTGATGGCCAAATTAAAACATTTCTGTGTTTCCATCATATTATTTTCATGCATAGCCAACTCATATTTGCTATTATAAATGTTCCTAATTTATTAAAAAAATCAAAAGAAATATCACTTGAATGCAATGTATTCTGCTATCAAAGTATTTCAAACCCTGATAGGAGGATAGGAGAATAGACAACAAAAAAGTATTCTTTATGGGATAATAATTTTGTTAAAACTTTGTGTTATTTATAGTAAGAATACAGAGAATCAAAGAAACTAAATGATCTATGTTTATCCAGCAAGCAAGAGGTGAGCCAGAAATTAACCCAGTATTTAATTGGATACATCCTATCTAATAAAAGAGAAACATAGGAATTAGCGTACGTCCGCTACCCTTCCCATTGGCTAATCAGTGAGATATGCAAATTAACTGCCAGCCAAGATGGCAGCCGGCAGCCAGGCAGCTTGAAGCTAACATGAGGCTTGCTTGCTTCAGTGACGGAGGACTCCAACGTTCCCCGCCTGCCACTACCAGCCTCTGAGCTTGCAGTTTGAAGCATTGTTACGAATATAGAAGCTAAACAAAACCCCAGAAACCTGCTTTCAGCCAGGCTGGATCTCAGGGCTGGAGTTGATACAGTGTTTCGATTATAGAACCCAAACAAACCAGATACCTTCTTTCAGCAGCAGAGGCCTCAGAGCTGGAGCCAGAGCTAAAGCTGGCCCAGAATTAAAAAAAAAAAAAAGAAAAGAAAAAAAAGGAGCAGCTGTGAGCTTCAGTCACCTGCCAGCCTGAAAACAGCCCTCAGCCCCTCACCCAGACTGGCCAGGCACCCCAGGGGGGACCCCCACCCTGAAGGGTGTGTGACAAGCTGCAAACAGCCATCATCCCATCATCCAAGCAGGCCAGGCACCGCAGTGTAGACCCCCACCCTGATCCAGGACACCCTTCAGGGCAAACCAGCCAGCCCCCACCCATTCACCAGGCCTCTATCCTATATAGTAAAAGGGTAATATGCCTCCCAGCACCGGGATCAGCGAAGCCAAGAGGCCTCCCGGCACGGGATCAACATGACAGGGGGCAGTGCCCAAACCCCCTGATTGCCCTGCGGCTCTGTGTGTGACAGGGGGCAGGGCCACAACCTCCCTATCCGCACTGCTCTTTTCATGACAGGGGAAGGCACCCCAACCCCCTGATCAGCCCTGCTCTGTGCCTGATAGAGGGGAGCTCACCAACCCCCTGATCGCCCTGCTCTGCGGGTAATAGAGGGCGGCGCCCCAACCCCCCCTCCCCCCACGGGCCCTGCTCTGTGTGTGATGGGGTAGAGCCATAACCTCCCCATCGGCCCTGCCTTGAGTGTGACAGTGGCGGCACTCCAACCTCCTGATCGGCCCTGCTCTGTGGGTGATAGAGGGCAGCGCCCCAAACTCCTGATCTGCCCTGCTCTGTGTGTGACAGGGGGCGGTGCCCCAACTCCCCTATCGGCCCTACTCTGTGAGTGACAGGGGGGAGCTCCCCAACCCCCTGATTGACCCTGCTCTGTGCATGACAGGGTACGGAGCCCCAACACCCCTGATGGGCCCTGCTCTGTGCATGACAGGGTTGGTGCCGCAACCCCCTGATTGGCCCTGCTCTGTGCGTGACAGGGGTGGCGCCGCAACCTCCCCATCGACCCTGCCTTGAGTGTGACAGGGGGTGGTGCCCCAACTCCCCAATCGACCCTACCCTGAGCCCAACCAGGGGCTGCACCTAGGGATTGGGCCTGCCCCCTGCCACCCGGGAGCAGGCCTAAGCCTGCAGGTCGTTATCTCCTGAGGGTTCCCAGACTGCGAGGTAGCACAGGCTGGGCTGATGGACCCCCCACTCCCCCCCCCCCCCGGAGTGCACAAATTTTTGTGCACTGGGCCTCTAGTAATAATATAAGAGATGTGAATGCATTTGAGACACTTATTTAAGCTTTTCTTTTTAAATTAACAAATGGCAATGCATTGGGTTGAGAATTCTACACTTCGTTCTTATTCAGATTGTTTTGGTGGTAAGGACAGCTTTGCCAAGGTGGCTCACAGCTGCTTCAGCTGATGAAGTAATCACTAGTCCTTTAAAAGCCAGACACTTCAGCAGGATTGCCCATTATTTCTCAGCAAAAGCAGAGAGGACTTACACAGTTCATATGTCAGCATAGCAGCAGCATCTTTTATGTGAAAAACAAAGAAGCAAATGCATTTTCAAGAATTTATTTAGTACTGTTGGCCATGTGCAATAAAGGCTGAGAGCATAGGTGCATAGGTTGTGTGGCAACTCCAGTTCAAATCCCAGCTCTGCCACTGAACTTGGGCAAGTGGCTTAAGTGCTCAGTCTTCTTATCTGGAACATGGGGATAAACTGATGCAAATAAAATACACAGCCGGTACATAGCACACAGCAAGGATTCAATTAATGTTAACAGTGACCATTCAAACATTGGCTAATTGGTACCTAGCTACAAAAAAGCCAGTGTCTTTGGCTAGCCAGAGTTTTTCCTGACATTTTTTTAAAGATAAAGTTTGAGATCCCTAGAAAATAGAGCCATAATCTCAGAGGTTGTTGTTGAACAAGATCTAGGGACTGTATCTTGAATCTGACTTAGAATAAGTCCTGTCTGATATCTTAAATAGTACCAGGACTGTGTAATGATCACTCAGCTAGGACCCCAGGGTGCTGAAGAGTCAACATATGTCTTCCACTCCACAAACCTTGGTTTAGTGCTGGTCATGTACCAGTCTGTGCTCCAGTCTACGATCTTTATTCCCTTGTCACATCAGCCTCGGGGACAGTGAAGGCTTTACCCTGAAGTCATAGTTCCTTGGCTTGAAGCCCTCACCCCGTTCCGTTTCTCGGACCCTGAGTTTTCCACACCTCCTTGCAATGGCCCCTGTTAATTAACACCTCCTGTGACTTAATTACTCATATTCTGTGCTGCTGTTGTTGAATGCAGGTGGTTACCCCTGCCTTCACTCATTCACTCCGGTTAATCTAATTTTCCTTACTGAGTCCTCCCCTGAGGGCACCACAGCCGTTTTGACAGCCATCTCTGCCATAGGTGCTGACCGCAGACACTTCATGCTCAAGGCAAAGCAGAAGGACCACCAGGGCAATGAGGGGTAGGGCCAGGCCTCCCAGGGTCCCTTCCCTGGAACTGAGCTCTGCAAGTACAAATATGGTTTTGCCTAATAACCCAGAAGGGACCACCACACTCCCAGTTCACTGAGATAAGTAAACCAGATCATCAATTTGTCCATTAACCATGGGTGGTTATTATGGGGCCTGTAATTTACTTTACTGAACATAAAGCAAAGATGATGTGATGTGATGAATGTGCCATTAATTCAAGCTTCACTCCATAGTTGCCCTAAAAAACAAGCCACACTCCAGAGGACCACCACAAGGGCAACCATATCCACATCCTGGTCAATACCTGAGGCTTTGCTAATTAGCAGAGTGTGTGTTATATGGATTTTTAAATTGGTTAAACTAAAGACTTCTTAAATAGTGTGGTGACTGTTCAGAATTGATAAAAAGTAAAGTTGAGAAGTGTGGATTAAAATATTTTAAAATACTTCCACTGTTGTCGGAGTCTCCTTGTATAATGGAAGCAATGAGAGTCACAGAATCCTGCCTCTGGGGTCCAGCAGGATTGCCTCTAGAAGACACAGCTCGCCTACACCCAGAGGACAGCGAGCTTACAGAACAGCTTGCACAGCAATTGGTGCTTGTTTGTTAATAGATGCTTTGTGAATAAATGGATATATGCGTGGCTGCCCCATCTCCCTGTAATTCCTGTAATTCACATGAATATAATTTCATTGTCAAGTGCAAGGGTGCCAAAACAAATATTTTACTGCAATAATTTTTAAATCTATGATAAAATATCAAATTTTAAATAACGACTGTCTGTTGAAGTTTGTTTTAAACCCAGCATTATTGTGAATTGGGAATGGTTGTTTCCAAACAGCCCACGGATTCTGAACCGTGCAGGGGCTTCTCCACTACACGGGTTTATGAGAGTGGACATGGTGTGCAGACACATTGGGCAAGGAGGGCAGATGTGATACATAGTCATGGTGCTTGATTGTAGAACTTTTATTAACTTTTTTACTGATATCTATAATATATTAGAATTATATATTATGTAATATGTGTTTCAAAATTTATAATTCATTATGTAATATATAACATAATCCTATCTAATAAAAGAGAAACATGGTAATTAGCGTACAACCACTACCCTTCCCATTGGCTAATCAGCGAGATATGCAAATTAACTGCCAGCCAAGATGGCGGCCGGCAGCCAGGCAGCTTGAAGCTAACATGAGGCTTGCTTGCTTCAGTGACGGAGGACTCCAATGTTCCCTGCCTGCCTTGCTGGCCTCTGATCTTGCAGTTTAAGAAACATTGTAACAAATATAGAAGCTAAACAAAACCCCAGAAACCTGCTTTCATCGAGCCTGGGATCTCAGAGCTGGAGTTATACATTGTTTCAATTATAGAACCCAAACAAACCAGATACCTTCTTTCAGCAGCAGAGGCCTGAGAGCTGGAGCCAGAGCTAAAGCTGGCCCAGAATAAAAAAAGAAAGAAAAAAAGGAGCAGTTGGGAGCTTCAGTCGGCCTGAAAACAGTCCTCAGCCCCTCACCCAGACTGGCCAGGCATCCCAGTGGGGACCCCCACCCTGAAGGGGGTGTGACAAGCTGCAAACAGCTATCATCCCCTCACCCAGGCTGGCCAGGCACCCCAGTGGGGACCCCCACCCTGATCCAGGACACCCTTCAGGGCAAACCAGCCAGCCCCACCCATGCACCAGGCCTCTATCCTATATAGTAAAAGGGTAATATGCCTCCCAGCACTAAGATCAGCGGAGCCGAGAGACCTACCAAAACCGGGATCAGTGGAGCTGAGAGGCCTCCCGGCACGGGATCAGCATGACAGGGGGCAGTGCCCAAACCCCCTGATTGCCCTGAGGCTCTGTGTGTGACAGGGGGCGGGGCCACAACCTCCCTATCTGCCCTGCTCTGTTCCTGACAGGGGAAGGCACCCCAACCCCCTGATCAGCCCTGCTCTGTGCCTGATAGGGGGGAGCTCCCCAACCCCCTGATCGCCCTGCGGCTCTGTGTGTGACAGGGTGCGGCGCCCCAACCCCCCCTCCCCCCACGGGCCCTGCTCTGTGTGAGATGGGGTAGAGCCATAACCTCCCCATCAGCCCTTCCCTGAGTGTGAGAGTGGCGGCGCCCCAACCTCCTGATCGGCACTGCTCTGTGGGTGATAGAGGGCAGCGCCCCAACCCCCTGATCCACCCTGCTCTATGTGTGACAGGGTGCGGCGCCCCAACCCTCCCCCCCCACGGGCCCTGCTCTGTGTGTGATGGAGTAGAGCCATAACCTCCCCATCGGCCCTGCCCTGAGTGTGACAGTGGCGGTGCGCCAACCCCCTGATCCACCCTTTCCTGAGTGTGACAGGGGGCGGTGCCCCAACTCCCCTATCGGCCCTACTCTGTGAGTGACAGGGGGGAGATCCTCAACCCCCTGATCAGCCCTTTTCTGTGCATGACAGGGGGGAGCTCTCCAACCCCCTGATTGACCCTGCTCTGTGCATGACAGGATACGGAGCCCCAACCCCCCCTGATGGGCCCTGCTCTGTGCGTGACAGGGGGTGGCGCCACAACCTCCCCATCCACCCTGCCTTGAGTGTGACAGGAGGCGGTGCCCCAACCCCCCAATTGGCCCTACCCTGAGTGTGACTGAGGGTGGCATCGCAACCTCCCAATCCGCCCTGCTCTGTGCATGACAGGGGAAGGCGCCCCAACTCCCCAATCAGCCCTGCTCTGAGCCCGACCAGAGGCTGCACCTAGGGATTGGGCCTGCCCTCTGCCACCCGGGAGCACGCCTAAGCCAGCAGGTCGTTATCTACCGAGGGGTCCCAGACTGCGAGAGGGCACAGGCCGGGCTGAGGGCGTCCCCCTCCCCCCCAAGTGCACAAATTTTTGTGCACCGGGCTTCTAGTGCTATATATTTATCAAATGTGCAGTATATAATATATGATTATGTAATAAAATAATAATATAAATATGAACTTTTTATAAAGGTATGCAGAAGCACCCCTTTTTAATCTTGCACAGGCTCTAACACAGTGTGGCAGAATTTCATCTGAGACTTGCTCTTCTCATATCCTTGGTGCTGAGGCTGTTGTCCAAGAGTTGGGCCTGTTTGGGGAGTTTGCAGCAGTGGCACATTTTCCTGGTGACCTACATGTTGCCTCGCCAAGGCACCTTCAGTCCCAATATCAAGACAAATTAATAGGTGTCTGGGTAACATAAAATTATGGCCCAAAAAAATAAAAAGTAAGCCCTGGCCAGCTTGGCTCAGTGGATAGAGCTTCAGCCTGCAGACTGAAGGGTCCCAGGTTCGATTCCGGCCAGGGGCACGTGCCTAGGTTGTGGGCTCAATCTCCAGTAGGGGATGTGCAGGAGGCAGCTGATCAATGATTCTCTCTCATCATTGATGTTTCTATCTCTCTCTCCTTCTCCCTTCCTCTCTGAAATCAATAAAGAAACACATTTTTTTTTTAAAAAAGTAAATGCACCGAAACCGGTTTGGCTCAGTGGATAGAGCGTCGTCTTGTAGACTGAAAGTTCCCAGGTTCGATTCCGGTCAAGGGCATGTACCTGGGTTGCGGGCACATCCCCAGTAGGAGATGTGCAGGAGGCAGCTGATCGATGTTTCTCTCTCATCAATGTTTCTAACTATCTCTCTCCCTTCCTCTCTGTAAAAAATCAATAAAATATATTTAAAAAAAAAAAAGTAAATGCATGTATGGTGGAATGTGTGTGTGTGTGTGTCTTTAACCTGGCATATTTTTGTTTAAATATAATTTTGAGGTAACAGTTGAAATTTTTGAAATTATAAAAAAGTAAAAATAAAAGTATAAAATATTTTAAAATCACTCATAATTCTACTATACACACATATGATGTAGAAAGCTTCTTAATACACTCCAAGGAGTGTTGATAGAGAGAGTACTTCCAGTACAGTGGAAATCTTATAAAGTTTGGGGCAGGGGTCCTCAAACTTTTAAACAGGGGGCCAGTTCACTGTCCCTCAGACCATTAGAGGGCCAGACTATAATTTAAAACAAAACTATGAACAAGTTCCTATGCACACTGCACATATCTTATTTTGAAGTAAAAAAACAAAACGGGAACAAATACAATATTTGTATTTGCATGTGGCCCGTGGGCCGTAGTTTGAGGACCCCTGGTTTGAGGGAATTATTGGTGGCATTTAAGACGCATCCTGCTGGACAGATTGCCAAGACATATTGTTGGGGAAGAAAAGCAAATTGCTGAATGGTAAGCACAGTTGGATACTATTTATGTCTTAGATACACCCACACACAAAACAACAAGCACCACCATAAATTCTCTGTGAGTGCATATATATATGTATGTAAGTGCATAGGAAAAGAGTGAAAGGAGAGCCCTTTGACCAAGGATGGTGGTGATCTCCCAGGGAGCTGTTGAAAAGCTTGGGGGTGGGTAGGGGGCTTGTCAAAGAGGACTTCTATGTAATACTTTAATGTTTGACAAGGAAATTATATTCATGTGAATTACAGGAATTACAGGGAGATGGGGCAGCATGAATTTTAAATGGGAAAGCAGAGGACACAGTTTGGCAGAATAGGGTCCCTAAGGGACAGGTTTGGAGACAGTACAGAGAATGATTAAGACCAAAAAGAAAAGGATATTAGATTTTAGGTTGAGGGTTAGGCACTTATTGAGAACTATTGCATGGGAGGGTAATTTGGATGGCAGTATACAAAATGGCCTGGGTGGGAAACATTTAGGAAGCTATGACAATGTCCTGTGAGCCTGGCTAGAACAGGGAGAAGAAAAAATGAGCAAACATATGGGATTTTAAATCTGCCCAATCTGATGAAGAGCAGTCAGGTTGAAGGAGAGGAGAATATGAGAGAAAAGAATCGGAGATTGCAATCCATGTGATTGGTGTGATGTAGATATCAGGTAAAGAGAGATGGGAACACAAAATTTAAAATAAAATAAAAAAGTTTGGGAAGGAAAAATATTAATGGTCATCAAATTCTATCACTCAGACATATAAGTAAGTGAATACAATTTTTTTCCTTGTTATTAAATGAGCTAACATTGAGAACACAGCCTAGTACCTGGCACATAGGTGGCCCTTCACAATAATGGTAGTGGCAGATATGTATTGACAGTGTTTCTGTGTCAAGCATTGTTGTAAGGACTTTTATCTATTAAAACTTTTTTTAATATATTTTATTGATTTTTTTACAGACTGGAAGGAAGAGGGATAGAGAGTTAGAAACATCGATGAGAGAGAAACATCGATCAGCCGCCTCCTGCACACCCCCTACTGGGGATGTGCCTGCAACCCAGGTACATGCCCTTGACCGGAATTGAACCTGGGACCCCTCAGTCTGCAGGCCAATGCTCTATCCACTGAGCCAAACCGGTTACGGCTATCTATTAACACTTTTAATTCTCACAATAATTTTATGTAGCAGGTGTTACTTCTACTCCTATTTTACAAAGTTACAACATTCCGGGGATGGAACAGAAGAGACAATTTGTTAAATCCAAGAAGAAATTTAGGGGTCACAGTCGCTGTGCTAATTGCTCAATGCTAATTGTGAAATATTCAAGAGCTGTCAAAGGGAATGCCAATCTTGGAATCTTCTTGGACATTTAAAGAGAAGTAGTTACAGCCAGAGAACATTAGCAAAGGAGAACGAAAGGTTCCACCCAGGTAAATGATGCATTTTAGAGATGACGTAGGCTCAGGATCCCTCAGGTGAGGGCCAGCTAGGATTCTGTCCAGGCTCCAAGAGGGCGACATCCTTGTCTAAGGTACAGAGAGTCTGGTAACTCATGTGAAAGCACCGAGCGCTGTGTCTGGTACATTGGCTTATTGAATGAAATGGAAGAATGCTTAAATACTTTTGCTAACTTCTTTTATTTGATGCCTCTTTTTTCCTCCTTTCTCAGGAAGGACGCCGGGCTGTGCTGATGGGTCCCTTTTTCCTCATCTATTCAGCACAGACCTGCAGTTCTTCAGTTTTTTGCCTGGGATAGGGAATTGGGGGAGCTCTGGACTTAACCTTTCTTATTAGAGTAAGCATTTTATTATAGAGTGAGAGTTTTTGTGTCTTTCTTAGAAGACTTACATCTCATTCCTCTTCTAGCAAACATTGGAAAACCACCTTGTTATGGGAAAAATTGTTATTCCAATCTAATAAAAGAGAAACATGGTAATTAACCGTATGTCCGCTACCCTTCCCATTGGCTAATCAGTGAGATATGCAAATTAACTGCCAGCCAAGATGGCGGCCGGCGGCCAGGCAGCTTGAAGTTAACATGAGGCTTGCTTGCTTCAGTGACGGAGGACTCCAACATTTCCCGCATGCCGCTACCAGCCTCTGAGATTGCAGTTTGAAGCATTGTTACAAATATAGAAGCTAAACAAAACCCCAGAAACCTGTTTTTAGCCAGCTGGGGTCTCAGAGCTGGAGTTGATACAGTGTTTCGATTATAGAACCCAAACAAACCAGATACCTGCTTTCAGCAGCAGAGGCTTCAGAGCTGGAGCCAGAGCTAAAGCTGGCAAAGAATAAAAGAAAAAAAGAAAAAAGAAAAAAAGGAGCAGCTGGGAGCTTCAGTCACCTGCCAGCCTGAAAACAGCCCTCAGACCCTCACCCAGACTGGCCAGGCATCCCAGTGGGGACCCCCACCCTGAAGGGTGTGTGACCAGCTGCAAACAGCCATCATCCCCTCATCCAGGCTGGCCAGGCACCCCAGTGTAGAACCCCACCCTGATCCAGGACACCCTTCAGGGCAAACCAGCCGGCGCCCACCCATGCACCAGGCCTCTATCCTATATAGTAAAAGGGTAATATGCCTCCTGGCACCGGGATCAACGTGACAGGGGGCAGCACCCTAACCCCCTGATCACCCTGTGGCTCTGTGTGTGACAGGGGTCAAGGCCACAACCTCCCTATCTGCCCTGCTCTGTTCGAGACAGGGGAAGGCGCCCCAACCCCCTGATCAGCCCTGCTCTGTGCTTGATAGGAGGGAGCTCCCCAACCCCCTGATCGCCCTGCGGCTCTGTTTGTGACAGGGTGCGGCGCCCCAACCCCCCTGATGGGCCCTGCTCTGTGAGTGACAGGGGTGGCGCCGCAACCTCCCCATCGACCCTGTCTTGAGTGTGACAGGGGGCGGTGCCCCAACCCCCCAATCAGCCCTACCCTGAGTGTGACTGAGGGTGGCATCGCAACCTCCCAATCCGCCCTGCTCTGTGCATGACAGGGGGCGGTGCCCCAACTCCCCAATCAGCCCTGCTCTGATCCCAACCAGGGGCTGCACCTAGGGATTGGGCCTGCCCTCTGCCACCTGGGAGCACGCCTAAGCCAGCAGCTCATTTTCTCCTGAGTGGTTCCAGACTGCGAGAGGGCACAGGCCTGGCTGAGGGACCCCCCCCCCCGCCACCCCCAAGTGCACTAATTTTTGTGCACCGGGCCTCTAGTCCTATATAATAAAAGGCTAATATGCAAATTGTTTCCTCAACCAGGAGTTCTACCGGGAGTTCAACCAGGGAGCAGGGTCGGCCAGCCAACTGCCCGTAGCCCCTTCCCCCTGGCCAGCCCCACTCCTGATTGCTCCCACCCATGCACAAATTCATGCACTGGGCCTCTAGTTTTAAAAGAAAACAGGATGCTTTCAATTGATAATCCTATCTAATAAAAGAGAAACATGGTAATTAGCCATACATCCACTACCCTTCCCATTGGCTAATTAGCACGATACGCAAATTAACTGCCAACAAAGATGGCGGCTAATTTGCATATGTAGGCTCCAAGTGGCAGAGCGAAGCCTGGTGAGGATGCAGGCGTTCTGCCTCAACCCACTGGTGGAGGGCCTCTGGGCCTGCTTGGTCAGCACTGCTGGGGGGATGGAGGAGCAGAGACACAGCCCGCAGGGGGGCCGGCACCAAGCAGCCCCAAGCCCCGCCTCCATGGTGGGGTTGGAGGAACAGAAACAGCCCTCAGTGGTCCCGGCAGCCAGTGGCCCCAAGCCCTGCCTTGGGCTGGGGTCAGAGGAGCAGAGGCACAGCCCGCAGGGGGGCGAGCACCCAGCCGCCCCAAGCCCCTCCTTGGCACTGCGGTTGGGGCAGCAGGGACACAGCCCACAGGGGGGCAGGCACCAGCAACCCCAAGCCCCATGGCCCCGGAGGTGCTGGGGCCGCTGGGGTCAGAGTAGCAGAGACACAACCCGCAGTGGGACCAGCACCCAGCCACCCCAAGCCCCCGCCTCAGCGCTGGGGTTGGGGCAGCAGAGACACAGCCGGCACAGGGCCCGCACCCAGAAGCCCCAAGCCCGGCAGTCAGTGGCCCCAAGCCCCGCCTTGGGCTGGGGTCAGAGGAGCAGAGGCACAGCCCACAGGGGGGCCAGCACCCAGCAGCCCCTAACCCCAAGGCCGCAGAGGGGCTGGGGCCACTGGGGCTGCAGCAGAGACACAAACCAGCAGGAAACCTATGGAAAGGGAGATAAACTATCATAACTTTATCTCCCTTTCCACAAGATGAGAAAACTTACCCTGATATGGCCCACACCTTTCTACAAGCGCCGGGTATGTTATGATCACTCCCAGGAAGTGATCAGAATACTGGTCAGAATACTGTTTCCAGGGAATAATGCTACTGTGGCAAATTATCTAAGAGAGGAAACAAGCTTTTGTTGGGTTTATTCTGAAGGTCAGAGAACAGACCACCCCAACATATGCCATGTTGTTATATTGACGATCTTGACCTGCAGATGCTTGAAAAACAGCAAATGCAAGGAGAGGCTTTCACTGAAGTCTCCTTCTCTGCCTAAAATCGGACCCCCCCAAAATGTTCCCTTGATGGGAAAAGTGCCATCAGCCAGTGAAGACTGACTCCTGTCACAGGACAGGAGACTAGAAGTTGACATCACACCCAAACTTTGTTACAAACTATCTCCCCCACCCCCATTCATCTTTCCTAAAAATCATGTACTCTCCTCTAAGAGGCCTACATATCCCTTCCCCTTTCCCTAGAAAGAAGGTATTTAAATCTGGATTCTAAGCCACTTTGGGAAGTTATTCATTTTTCCCTGGGATCTCCCACATATACACGAGGTACACATGTTAATGAACTTTAGTTTTTCTCTTGGTAATCTGTCTTTCATTACAAGGGCCTCCGCTAAGAACTCAGAAGGGTAGAGGAAAACTATTTTTCCTCCTCCATAATTCTATCTTGGGAAATCAAGTCCTGGGCTGAACAGTGAGTTTGGCTCAAGTGCCAAGCAGTCCTGGCTGAGGGGAGGGAAGCTTCTAGGGGAAAATCAATGATACTGGCATCAAAGTAGGACGGAGGGGCACATGCATGGTTGCTGGTGGGAGTTTAAAGTGATTCAACATTTTTGGAGGAGGATTTGGCAAAATCAATAGAAATGTTCAAGGTACATCCAAGAGTCTTCTAGGAATCTCATCTGCTGAGATAAAGCACAAGTGCTTAAGCCCTGGTCAGAACCCAGGATGCTACTGCGGGCTCTCCTTCCATGATGGGAAAACCTGCTAACAACCTGCATTTTTAGGCAAGGTGGCATTGATACTAATAAAAAGGTAATATGCTAATTAGACTGAACATCTTCCAGACGAGGTTCCGGACATCCTTCCGTACAAAGCCATAGTGGCAGGGCTGAGGCAGAGGCTGTTAGAGGCGATCAGGCAGGCAGGGGAGAACAGTTAGGAGGATCAGGACGGCAGGGGAGAGCAGTTAGGGGGATCAGGCCAGCAGGCAGGTGAGCAGTTAGGTGCCAGCAGCCCTGAGGGTTCCCGGATTGGAGAGGGTGCAGGCCAGGCTGAGGAACTCCCCGCTCCCGTGCACAAATTAGGGGCAATCAGGCAGGCACGCAGGTGAGTGGTTAGGAGACAGCGGTCCAAGATTGTGAAAGGGATGTCCAACTGCCGGTTTAGACCCGATCCCAGCAGTCAGACATCCTGGGATCAGGCCTAAACCAGTAGTCGACATCTCCCAAAGGGTCCGAGATTAGAGAGGGTGCAGGCTGGGCTGAGGGACACCCTCCTCCCGTGCACGAATTTCGTGCACCGAGCCACTAGTATGGTATAAATAGTACACTTTGATAAAAATAGTGTAATCTTTTGATACTACAGTTGAACAAGATCTATGGAATCATAAAAATAATTTTTGTTCATCAGTTTATGTTGTTCATTATATTCCATAAATGAGTGAGATCATGTGATGTTTATCTTTCTCTGACTGGCTTATTTCACTTAGCATAATGCTCTCCAGTTCCATCCTTGCTGTTGCAAATGGTAAGAACGCCTTTTTTACTGCAGAGTAGTATTCCATTGTGTAGATGTACCACAGTTTTTTAATCCATTCATCTACTGATGGGAGATAAGGACACATATGTAATAACTTAATCAATAAAGAAATTTAAAAAAATAAAATAAAAAAGAAGAAGAATTTTTAAGCTTTTAAAATTTGTTCAATGGATTCACATTCCATCCATGTAAAAATCACCTTTTAACTTCATATTCATTTTTCTGTTTCTTAATAGAATTTAACTTATGCAATAGCACTTTAACAATCTCTGGGGACACTAAAGCATCAAGTTATGGGTGACATTTGCGGGGCTCTCACTGTGTGCCATGCACTGCTCTGGGTACTGTGTATTGGTGAAACCACTTAACCCTCACATGAACTCCTTCAGATAAATCTTACTAATATCTCTGCTTCACAGATGCAGAAACTGTGATCCAAAGAAGCTCAATTACTTGTCTAAAATCACATGCTCCATAACAATAGAGCCAGAATTCAAATCCACACTCCCAGTTTCAGAACCCAAGGCTATAATATATTAATTTTAAAATAATCATAATTACTAGTCTTTTTACTGTTATAAAATACAAATACCTATATACTGAATTTCCTGTTAAGTAAATGATTTTTCTAAGCATTACATGAAACCAAATGTCTAAAAAAAAAGGTTGTTTCTTCTTAGGAAGCCTCCATGCCTCTTGCAGGAGTGTAAGGGAGTCAAATATCCCCTCCTACACCCACACTGTGCTTCCACCTACAGGCACAATGAGTCACACCCATTATGTAGATACTTTTGTAGATACTTTTATCACCACTGTGTTTAAATGTTTGTTTCTATGTGCCCCATCACCATTGCTAGGATTTTGAAAACAAATCTTGTCTTATTTATATTTATTGCTGTTCAATGATTACAATGATAGTTAAAACAATAACAAAAATATAATAAGGGTCTACTATGTGCCAGGCACTATGCAAAGTGCTCAACATGTATTGTCTCAGTTAAACCTCTCAATGACCATCTGGTATATGAACCATGATTACCTTTTTGCTCAGTGAATGTGTGGCACATGCCAAGTGCCCAAAAAGTTTGACTTATTTATATTCCATAGTTTCTAAACTTACCTGAAATAAATTAAAATATAGACTCCTTGGGGAGAAACAAACATACCAGGGATTCCCAGTGATTTAGAGCCCTGACCTCTTACATTTGAGGGATGAGCGTGGGAGAAGGGGTGCTCCTGATATTAAAAAGGAAAGGCAAGTTGCAAAAGCCACAAACATTGTCAGTCCATCTCTACCCCTTAACCCAAAAAGGACTGTAGCAAATGACTCAGTTTGCCTGGGAGAGTGTCAATTTCTTTTCTCTCTTCTGATGGAATATTTTAAAAGCCTCCTTTCATTTTCAAAAGTCTTCTGTTGGATGTTATATTACTGATCACCCCAACTACAAAGTCTCAATGTGAATGTGTCACACTGGGCCAATGACCCATCTGCTACTACCTTTTCTATCCACCTATCCTACTCACCTACCTAGGCCAATGGGAATGTGACACTGTGAACTGAGACAACCTTGCATTTGTATTAAATAAGGAATAAGGGTGAGCCACAATGGTCTCCAGGCAACAGGCCACATTGCCACACTAAGGTCAGCAGAACAATTGGCAAAAAAAAAACTTTGGAGCAAGAGAATCCTGATGGAATTATCTTGATATGTACCTGGCCTTGATTTATCCTTGCGGTTAGTTGACTACATGTGTCTCTATGATGATTATAAAATAAAAAGTAACCACACAGTTCATAGAGGCAAGAACACTGTTCTCCCTACCTCACACAATAATACATGGTTATATGATCAGAAAGAAAAAAAAAAGAAAAATACAAAGTAGTTTGTTGCTGTGGGTGTGTGTGTAGTGGGATGGGACAGGGAGACAAAAAATCCAATGGGACAGACAGGGGAAGAGAAGGGGAGCCAAACAAACAAACAAAAATAACTTTGTTCTCACTATGGTCTGAATGTTTAAAAGTCCCCAGCCCCAAAAAATATGTATGTTGAAATAACTTCCAAAGGCTATGGCATTAGGAGGTGGGGACTTTGGGAGGAGCTTAGGTCATGAGAGTGTAGCCCTCCTGAATGAAATTAGTACCCTCATAAAAGAGATCCCAGAGAGCTTATTCACTCCTTTCCACCACATGGAGACACAGCACAATTCCAGCTATGAATCGGGAAGAAAGCCCTCACCCAACAGGCTGGCACCCTGATCTCCAACTCCCAGCCTGAAGAACTGTGAGAAATAAATTTCTGCTACTTATAAACCATCCCATTGTGGTATTTTGTTATAGCAGCCTAAACAGACTATGACAGCACTAGGAGGGAAATAGCAAATTATAAAATTGTGCTTGTGCATTTTTATAAAATTATTTATGTGTATGTCTGAATAATGGATAAAGTACTAGTCCAGGATTCAATGCCACCAACACTCTGTAAGAATATCTTGTTCACCACAGCTTCCCAAGCACTTAGTGTAATGCCTACAGTACAGATATTTCTGAAGGGAGGAAGCAATAAAGCAAACTAGCAAACCAACTTGGTTTCTACTTAGCTATGCAGCTGTGGGCTATGCTCCCTTGCACCTACCGTAGCTGAGAGAATGAAAGGTTGTTTGCAACAGTATCTAACACTCAGGCAATGATGAAGGGCAGATCTGAGCAAAAAGTTCACCCAGACAAGGTGACCACCACGGTGCTATAGTGGCAACCTGCTTTGAAGCTATTGTGTTTGATCTTTAAGCATTTTTAATTCAAAAATTGTACACACATACACACAGGCAAAGCAACAAACAGTTTTATAAAAATGTGTATATTTTTCAAGTTCATACTGTGGGGGAGAAAAATTTTTTTATTTATCCTTCTAGGTTCTTTCAGCTGCACTAATAATTAAATTGATATGAGACAGATTGACTGGAGAAAATAACCAAATTTAATTATATACATATATACAGGGATACCACATGCATGAGCAGTTCAGAGAAAAAAAGGTAAAATGAGGTATATATGATATTCTGAGCTAAGAGATGATTTAAGATGTTTTGAGGCTTTAGAAGTGAAGAGGGTAATTTGCAGGATGATAAGATGTTCAGTAATTTCAGCAGTTGCCCTGCCCTATAGATAGATCATAAAAAGTCATTTCTGGTGATAACTCTTATTTAGATAAGGCCCCAATTTAAATTCTTTAAGAAAGAAGTAAAAGCTTCTTTTGATCCCACAGGGTCTTAATTTCCTTCAGCTCAGAATAATCCACATACCAAAATAATCCACATACCTCAGGAGGCCTATTTTGAACCCCTTAAATTCTTTTAAAGATGTGAATGCCATCCCTCACATTTTTTAATATTTAGATGTATAAGCATATTCTTTTTATTAAAAATGAGATTGGACATTTATATTATTCTAGAAAAGTAGAATTTTATGATTCTACTTTTTAAACTTTCATTCTCACAATATATCACAAATATCTCTCCAGATTTGGTCATAGAAGGTCACTGTATCAGTCCCCTATTGTCATAGTAATGATTCAGAACAAATCACTCCAAAAATGCAATGACTTTCAACAGCTATATTTTTTATCTTTTTTCTTTTTTCATTCAGTTAAGCTCATCAGGACTCTGAGCTTCAGGTTGGTCCAGTTTGTTTTATGTGTCTGTTACATCCTCCTATAACTAGTGGGGGATAATAACATGCTATTATCCCTCTTATGATGGCAAAAACTCAAGAGGGGTGAGTGGAATAACACCTCTTAAATCTAAGATCACTACATTGTCAGTTCTCTCCACATATCACTGGCCAAAGCAAATCACATGGCCAATTCAATATTGGTAGGGTGATAAAATACACTCTACCTCTCCTGTGAGAAACTGCAAATCATCAACAAAGTGTGGTGACTGTTAGGGTCGCCAAAGGAGGAACACACAAGGCCAAAGTGGTAAGGGATTATAAATTTTTTAGGACATCTGGATACCAGATGGGCTGAGCCCAAAAATGGTGTCAGCACCCAAAGACAGTGAGTCAGAGGTTTTTAAAGGACTCTAGGCGGGCTTTATCTGGGAGGAGAATTCTCTGTGCAGGTTCAGATGCTGGGAAAGTCTGGAGGGGAGAGATAATGATCTTAGCAAGTGGAATGTCCATTGTGAAGGCCTAAAGGTCAGTTCCCAGGGGAGGGGGTATTGATTCAATTATTTGATGAGACCTAACAGTACTGAGAGAGATGCATGAGGAAGGATGCACTTTGCTATGTGTTTAACCACTCCCCTGTTGATAAAAATTAGGTTGATTACAACTATAGAGCTGTGAAGAGCATGCAACTTGTCCTGTTTCCCTTTTGTCTGGGTTTCCATGAAGCTTGAAGCCAAAGTTAAGTCTCAATGAAGGCAAATTGCTCCCAATTAACATAGCCATAGACTCATTTTCTATTCCTAATTTATTCAACTTTATTTTAATGTCCTTTTTTGAAAGGTTCTTTAATTTTTAAAATAAAGAATCAATGTGTGGTTAATTTGAATTTTATGAGTGTCAGAATCTCCTGACTGTTGAAGTCACTAAAGAGAATCATGGGTTCTAATGTGTGGTCAATGCCCCAGACTCTGCCTCCAGAGCTTTCTGGAGCCTGGTCTCTATGCATTCATTAGTCACACTTACTGCCACCAGAGGACAGGGAAGAGAAAGAATGCAGACTCAAATGAGTCAACTTAACTAGTTAGCAACAACTCACTGTGGTAGAAATTTTAATGAAGGTAGAAAATTATCAGATAGTCAGCCACCATCTTGCTTTCCTTCAAGCTGGCCATGATTGTGGGTCAGAGCAATTTTGGGCAATGAAGCTGCCAAGCAGAGCCAGATCCTTCTCGAGATTTTATTCCCTCAAAGTTGCTCCCAAAGTGAAAGCCATGATTGCTCCTGCAGGAGTGCCTGCACATCCTCAAGACCTTGAGTTTACCAAATTACCAAGCGGTTTAGTGATGGCTTCTTTGGAAAACGGTGCTCCTCCATCAAGAACTGGTTTGTTTAATAAAGCAGGCAGAAGGTACGAGGACTCTAACAACTTAGGAACCTCCCATTTACTTCATCTTGCATCCAGTCTGACTACAAAAGGAGCATCATCTTTCAAGATAACCCCTGGAATTGAAGCCATTGGTGGCAAATTAAGTGTGACTTCAACAAATTAAAACATGGCCTACACTGTGGAATGCCTGCAGGTGACATCAAAATTCCAATGGAGTTCCCGCTCAGGTTCACTGCAGCACCTAAATTTCATCATTGGGAGGTAGCTGTCCTTTAGTCTCAGGTAAGAATTGACAAAGCTGCAGCTTTTCAGAATCCACAGGCTCATATTGAAAATGTGCATTCTACAGTTTACCGAAATGTCTTGGCTAATTCCTTGTATTGTCCTGTTTATAAGATTGGGAAAGTGACATCAGATTAATTACATTACTATGTTCAGAACCATTTTACAAGTGCAAGAATGGCTTTGATTGGACTGGGTGTGATTCACCCTGAACTGAAACAAGTTGCTGAATGATTTCTGAATATGAGGGGTGGGCTTGGTTTACCTGGTCCAAAGGCCAGATACCTTGGAGGTGAAATTTGAGAACACAATGGAGACAGTCTCAAACATGCTCCTTTTTGCAGCAGAAAGTGCTGCCCCAAGAAGGGCAGACGCAAATGCATTTAGTGTTCTCCAGCATGTCCTCGGTGCTGGGCCACCTGTCAAGAAGGACAGCAATGCCACCAGCCTTCTGTACCAAACTGTTGCCAAGAGGATTCACCAGCCATTTGATGTTTTGGCTTTTTATGCCAGTTACTCAGATTCTCCACTCTTTGGGATTTATACTTTCTCCAAGGCTGCAGCTGCCGAGACTTTATCAAGGCTTCCTTCAACCAAGTAAAAGCAATTGATCAAGAAAACCTTTCTAGCACGGATGTCCAGGCTGCCAAGAACAAGCTGAAAGATGGATACCTAATGTCAGTGGAGTCTCTGAAGGTTTTCTGGATGAAGGCAGGTCTCAGACTCTTGCTGCTGATTCGTACATGCCACCATCTAATCTTTCAACAGATTGACTCAGTAGCTGATGCTGATGTCATAAATGCTGCAAAGAAGTTTGTTTCTGGCCAGAAGTCAATGGCAGCAAGTGGAAATTTGGGGCATACACCTTTTGTTGATGAGCTGAATACTGAAACACATTGCAAGAAAGAGCTGTATGTGTTCTCAAACCCGAGCAGCAAACACAGGAATGTCATAAGTCTATACTGTATCATATATTTTTGTTTTCAATGAGGTGAAATACTTTAAAAAGCATAAATGCAGGTAATTGTTCTCAGAGGACCTAAAGTCAATAGAACGTTCGTGTTAAAAAATAAAAAGAAGAAGAAAGAAAAAAAATTATCAGATGGTGTTCCTTTCTGTTTCCCAATTCCAGAGAAAATCTGGGGTTGAGTTTAGTGCCCTGCACAGCATCTGGCCCTAGTCACGTACTTAAATGTGTAATGATACAAAGTTATATATTTATCAAAAAGAAGTAAACACAGTCAATAGCCAAAAGGAAACTCTATTTTAAAATTTGCCACCTTATAGTTTGGACTTTTGTATTTTTAACAGTAGTACCAATTTAAAGACATCTTTGTACCCCCAATCTCAGGAGTGCATCCTTTCTTACAATTACCTACCTTTCCTAACTATAGTCCTGACTCAGTGTCTCACTTCCCTCCTCACTCTCAAGGAACAGAGCAAGTAGTAGATACTCAGAAACTACCAGCTCACAATTTGGCTCTTTTGGTAGCTTTAGAGTAGTCACCAAAACCATAGCCCAAGCTTTCAAAGGTGGTCTTATTAGCAGCTCCCATTGATATGCCATTATCATCTGTTAAAAAATTATACTTCAGCCCTGACCGGTTTGGTTCAGTGGATAGAGCATTGGCCTGCGGACTCAGGGGTCCCAGGTTCGGTTTCAGTCAGGAACATGTACCTTGGTTGCGGGCACATCCCCAGTGGGGGGTGTGCAGGAGGCAGCTGATCGATGTTTCTGATCGATGTTTCTCATCGATGTTTCCAACTCTCTATCCCTCTCCCCCCCTCTCTGGAAAATATCAATAAAATATATTTTTAAGAAATTATACTTCAGAAGGTTCTTGATAGTATCATAAAGTGGGGAGGGGAAGCACTGAGGTCAGCTTGTAGTGTAGGCAGGTTTATTGTTTAAATTTATATCCATCAGACGTGAGACACTTTTTTTAGCAAGGTATATCAAGCTATTTTTTCTCCAAAGTGTCTAACTCAGTTGGTAAAGGAGTGTGTGTGGCGGGGAGGGAGGGTATTTTGACCCACTATCTTTAAAAGCAAATCCAAGTCTTTGCCTCATGCAAATGGAATCAAGACAGTAAGAAGGTGTGATACAAAGCATACTCAGAGACCTCTGCTTAAAAGGACAAGTTTGTCTAAATACCTTGAGACTTCCTGTCCCCTCAACTGGACTCAACTCCTTTCTTCAGCTCCCCTGCTTCCCTATTCCTTTCCTCATACCTGGGGAGTTATGACAGTGCTGAAGAAGAGGTGTGGAAAGAAGAACCACAGGGGCCACGGTGATTCGGGAGTACATTGCTGAGCCACGCCTTCAATGTGAAGCTTCTTCCCCACGTTGGTCATCGCAGTCAGGAATCTTGATTTTTCTTTACTCTCACTCATCTCTGAGACTGTCAATGGTTTTACTAAATAGTGTTTAAGACAATTGCAGATCCCTTTAAGGTCAACCTGTTCCTCAATGTCACTTTTTTCTTTTTTTACATTCTATACCAGTCTACAAGGAAAACAAGATACTGACATAAAGAAGAGAAGGTTTAAATGTATTCCCAGTTAATTGCAATATCTGCATATCAAATAACCCTGAAAAAGTGTTACTGTTTTGTCCTGAAACAGTTGTCTAGCTACTAGGTAAGAAAAAAGTACAGCCACAGGGGCTTCTGGGAAAAATTCATTCTGCACAGTTCTCTCCCTACCCTCTGAACCCTCCCAAGTTTTCCTGAGACCAAACAAACCTAAGGTCTTTGGGGTGGAGAACCACTTACTGAGCGAGCATGCAGCAAATGCAGTTGGAAAGGATGCTAAGGAAACAAAGCCTTAACATGTACACTTTGTGTCCCAACGCCTGTGAAACTTGCCCCTCCACCACAGCCACTGTCCCACCAAAGTCCACCCACATTAGCCATTCCTCCTTGCAGATACCTGCACTGGGACAAGTGGAGTTTGGGGCTCACATTAAAAACTTATTCTCATTATTTTAAAGCCAGGGATTCCATAAAATGCAAGGAACCCATACATAAAAGCAATAAAAAAAAATGGCACAGAAATATCTTTTACCAAAAGACACTTGCATATTAGTGGGACAATTTGAAAAAGTCATGGGTCTAAACTTGACCTACTAAAGAAGTGTGACTTTGGGTGATTTTTTTAGTAAAAATGAGGTTATTGTAAATAACAGTGTTTTGTATATTTAAGCATCAGGCAAAGTAAAGAGATTTATATAAAGAAACCCCAGTTAAAGAACCAGGCCATTCAGCTTTTACCTCCATAACCCCATTGCGGGTGTTCCTTTTCAGGCACCCTGTATCAGACACTCCACAATTAATCAGTGTCTCTGTCTTTGTATTCAATTTCTCCTGCAGACTAAGTGCAGTGCCTTGGACTAAACCACAGGAGCACTTGGATTGTGTCCATAACTTCTGGGTACACAGCATATGTGACCTTAGAAGGGAAGAAAAGAGAATGATTACTTTTTTAGATAAAACCATTTAAAATATGCAAAGTTATGCTAAGCCAAGAACTCAGCATCCTTAAGAGATAGCCTGGGGTGGGTAGGAACTGGGAGAAGAGAGTTAAATGGGGGAGAAAATGGGAGACATCTGTAATATAATCAACAATAAAATATTTTAAAAGAGTGATATTCTGTGAGTCAATTAGTCTGTTTTCAAGCTCATTCCATTTGTATCACATTAATAAGGGTAAGAGTCCTCGCAAGCACCTTTCCTGTGAGAAAATGAGTGTCATGTCCCTCGATCTGGCTGCAAATTCCTGCCATTCTGCTTCCCAATTAAAGAGACTTTTAGAGGAAAACTAAAAGTCTTACAGAGGAACTAAAACATATGTCTGGGCTCAGACTACCCAAGCCTGAGTGGGATAAAAAATACTCTTAATGAAAACTTTTGGAGGATATCAAGGGAGAGGTTGACAGTAATACAGTCATAGTAGGGGACTTTAATACCCCACTAACACCACTGGACAAATCCTCTAAACAAAAAATCAGCGAAGAAACATAATTCTAAATGACTCACTAGATAAGATGGAATTAATTGACATCTTCAGAACATTTTACCCCAAAGCCACAGAATATATATTCCTCTCAAGTGCACATGGGTCATTTTCAAAGATAGACCACATATTGGGACACAGGCAAAGTCTCTTTAAATTCAAGAAGATAGAAATCATATCAAGCATCTTCTGTAATATCATCAATAAAATATTTTCAAAGGAAATATTCTGTGAGTCAATTAGATGGCATAAAAATAGAAATCAACTACAATAAAGACACTGAAAAAATCAAACACCTGGAGGCTAAATAGCATGCTATTAAACAATGCCTGGGTTACCAAAGAGATCAAAGAAGAAATAAAAAGCATCATGACAACAAATGACAATGAAAACAAAACAATCCAAAAATCTATGGGACACAGTGAAAGCAGTCTTGAGAGGAAAGTTCATACCTATTCAGGCCTACCTCCAAAAACAAGGAAAAATGGTAATAAATTATCTAACCCTATAACTCAAAGAGTTAGAAAAAGAGCAACAATAAAAGCCCAGCATACTAGAAGGAAGGAAATAATAAAGATCAGAGTAGAAATAAATGCCATAAAGACCAAAAAAACAGTACAAAAGATCAACAAAACCAAGAGCTGGTTCTTTGAAAGGATAAACAAGATTGATGAACCTCTAGCCAGACTCACCAAGAAGCAAAGAAAGAGGACCCAAATAAACAAAATCACAAATGAAAGAGGCTAAATAACAACAGACCCCACAGAAATATAAATGATTATGAAAAAAATACTATGAACACCTCTATTCCAACAAAATGGACAACCTAGTTGAAATGGATATATTCTTAGAAAAATACAAGCTCCTAAAACTCAATCAGGAAGAATCAAAAACCCTGAAAAGGCCAATAACTATTGAAGAAATTGAAGCAGTGATCAAAAATCTTCCAGCAAAAAAAAAGCCCTGGTCTGGATGGCATTACAGGGGAGTTTTACCAAGTATTCAAAGAAGAACTAAAACCTATCCTACTCAGACTATTCCAAAAAATTCAAGAGGAAAGCACACTTCCAAGCTCTCTCTATGAAGCCAGCAATACCCTAATCCCAAAAACAGATAGAGACACCACAAAAAGAAAGAGAAATACAGGGAAATATCCTTGATGAACATAGATGCTAAAGTTCTCAATAAAATTCTAGCAAATTGGATTCAGCATTACATCAGAAAGATCATACACCATGACCAAGTGGGATTTATTCTAGGGATGCAAGGATGGTACAATATCTGCAAATCAATAAATGTGATGCATCACATAAACAAATTGAGAGACAAAAATCACATAATCATATCAATCGATGCAGAAAAAGCATTTGACAAAATCCAATACCCTTTCTTGATAAAAATTCTCAGCAAAGTGGGAATAGACGGATCATACCTCAACATAAAAAAAAAAGCCTTATATAACAAACCTACAGCCAACATTGTACTCAATGGGCAAAAACTAAACTCATTTCCCCTAAGAACAGGAACAAGACAGGGATGCCCACTCTCACCACTCCTGTTCGACATAGTACTGGAAGTGCTAGCCGTAGCAATTAGACAAGAAGAAGAAATAAAAGGCATCCAAATTGGAAAAGATGAAGTAAAACTGTCCTTATTCTCAGTTGACGTGATAATATCATAGAAAATCCCAAAGACTCAATAAAAAAAACTACTAGACTTAATAAATGAATTTGGCAATGTAGCAGGATACCAAATTAACACCCAGAAACCTATGGTCTTTTTATACACCAATCATGAACTCGCAGAAAGAGAAATTAAAAAAAAAACAATCCCATTTATCATTGCACCAAAAAATTTAATATACTTAGGAATAAACTTAACAAAGCAAGTAAAAGACCTATACTTGGAAAACTACAGAACATTTGAAAAAGAGATAAAGGAAGACATAAACAAATGGAAGAACATACCATGTTCATGGATTGGTAGAATCAACATCATTAAAATGTCCATACTACCCAAAGCAATCTACAGATTCAATGCAATCCCCATTAAAATACCAATGGCATATTTCAAAGATCTAGAAAAACTCTCCAAATATTCATCTGGAATTAAAAAAGACCCCAAATAGCCACAGTAATCCTGAGAAAGAAGAACAAAGTTGGAGGGATCACAATACCAAATATCAAGCTGTATTACAGCCATGGTTCTCAAAACTGCACAAGAACAGACATATAGACCAATGGATCAAAATAGAGAACCCAGAAATTGACCCAAGACATTATGCTCAATTAATATTTAACAAAGGAGGCAAGAGCATACCATAGTGCCAAGACAGTCTCTTCAATAAATGGTGCTGGGAAATGTGGTCAGATACATGCAAAAAAATGAAACCAGACCACCAGCTTACACCATACACAAAAGCAAACTTAAAATGGATAAAGGTCTTAAATGTAAAAGATGGGAAACCATAAAAGTCCTACAAGACTCCAAAATAGCAGACATATGTCATAACAATATCTTTACCAACACAGCTCCTAGGGCAATGGAAACTAAGGAGATAATAAATAAATGGGACTAAATCAAAATAAAAAGCTTCATCACAGCAAAGGAAACCATCAACAGAACAACAAGAAAACCCACTGCATGGGAGAACATATTTGTCAATGATATTTCAGATAAGGGTTTAATCTCCAAAATTTACAGAGAACTCATACAACTTATCAAAAGGAAGATAAACAATCCAATTAAAAAATGGGCAAAGGATCTAAATAGACACTTTTCAAAAGAGGACATACAGAAGGCAGAGAGACATATGAAAGCATGCTCAAAGTCACTAATCACCTGAGAGATGCAAATCAAAACAACAATGAGATACCATCTCACACCTGTCAGAATGGCTATCATCAACAAATCAACAAATGACAAGTGCTGGCGAAGATGTGGAGAAAAAGAAACCCTCATGCACTGCTGGTGGGAATCCAGACTGGTGCAGCCACTGTGGAAGACAATAAGGAGTTTCCTCAAAAAGTTAAAAATGGAACTCCCATTTGACCCAGTAATCCCACTACTAGGAATATATCCCAAGAAACCAGAAACACCAATCAGAAAGAATATATGAACCCCTATGCTCATAGCAGCACAATTTACAATAGCTAAGATTTGGAAACAACCTAAGTGCCCATCAGCAGAATAGTAGATTAGAAAACTGTGGTATATCTACACAATGGAATACTACGCTGCTATAAAAAAGAAGGAATTTTTACATTTTGCAAGAGCATGGATGGAACTGGAGAGCATTATGCTAAGCGAAATAAGCCAGTCGGAGAAAAATAAATATCACATGATCTCACTCATGTGGGATATAATGATCATAATTCACCAACATAATTTGATGAACAAGAATAGAATGATCTAGAGACAAATGGTAGGGGAGTAGAGGTGGTTAGAGAGCAACCAAAGGACTTGTATGCATGCATATTAGCATAACCAATGGACATAGACACTGGGGCAGTGGGAGCTTGCCCAGGGTGGGACTGGCTGGGGGGTGGGGTCAATTAGGGGAAAAGGAGACATATGTAAAACTTTAGACAATAAATAAATTAATTAATTAATTAGAATAAATTTGTTAGAAAAAAAATACTCTTAATGAATAGAATCTCAGCTCTTGGTCCAGAAGGGCAGGCAGCCTATGGGCAAGTGAGCACCAGGGTGATGGGAGGGGTACCTCATTTCCAGTTGGGAGAATCACTGCCATACACAGGGGCCCCTGGACTGCCTGGGGCCTACACTAAATCTTCTGCAAAGAAGTTTGGGAAGCAGAAGCTCTAGCAGTACCCAGGAGCTTTTCCCACTCATTGATAATCAACACAGAGGGCCAGGGCACTGGCTTGCAAGCAGTCTGGAGAGTATGGAGATAAACACCTTGATACTGGGGCTAACCATTTTGTTGTACTTTAATATTTTACTCTTAATATTTATAAAGAGAAATTATCTGAAGGTTTTTGGATATCCAAGACATTTTAGCTAACTTTGACAGCAATGTGCAAGTGGATTTGGAAAAAGAAAACTCCAGGAGCTGAGAAACCAGGTAGAAGGCTGAGGAAAAATTTCAGAAAGAGACTTATGATGGCCTGAATGAAAGGAGTGGCAGACTTGGAATATGAGTCCTGAACCCTAAATGAGTCTGCTCAGAGGCAGAGTCCAACAGCCATCAGCACTAGTGCTCCCCGCCTGGTGCTCCCCACCTGGAACCTTAGGCAAGAAGAGTTACTGGGAGGCCCCTTGAGAGCTTGTTACAGAATGTGCCATTTCTGTATGTTTCATTCATATGTCATCAGTTACCCTTTAGGAAGATCATAATACAATTTATGCCAGTTTTAATGTTGATTTCACACAATTTTTAAAATACATTTTTATTAATTTCAAAGAGGAAAGGAGAGGGAGAGAGAGAAACATCAATGGCGAGAATCACTGATTGGCTGCCTCCTGCATGCCCCTCCAAGGGATCAAGCCTGCAACCTGAGCATGTGCCCGAACCAGAGTCTAACCAAGAACTCTTGATTCAAAGGTCTATGCTCAACCACTGAGCCACACTGGCTGAGTAGGGGAGATATCATGATCACAAATTCATACAATTTTAATGAAACCTAGATTCATTTTAATGAAAATTATAGAGGCCCAGCCAGGTAGCTCAGTTGGTTGGAGTGTTGTTCCAACGTACCAAGGTTGCTGGTTTCATCCCCTGTTGGGGAACATGCAGGAGTCAACCAATAAATGCACAAATGGGTAGGACAATGGGTGGTTATCTCTCTCTCTCTCTCTCTCTCTCTCTCTCTCTCTCTCTCTCTCTCTCTTCTCTCTCTATCAATCAATCAAATTAATAAAATAAAATTTTTGAAAAAAGAAAAGTATAGAAATTATAACTGATCCCAATGATCCCCTCCATTACCATCTAGGTATCTAGAAATGAAGTACAATGGTGGTTTATAAATAAGCCTTTTGAAAAAATAGAAATTTATAATAATTCAGCATCAGTGATATTAATATTAATAATATATTTAATTACAATATATTTTTATTAATCCTCACCTGAGTATATTTTTTCCATTGCTTTTTAGAGGGAGTGGAAGGGAGGGTTGCAGGGAGAGAGAAACATCAGTGTGAGAGAAACACAAAATTTGGTTGTCTTCTGCACACTCCCTGACCAGGGCCAGGGTTTGAACCTGAAACCCAGATATGTGCCCTTGACTGAGCCTCATTGAATCCGGGACCCATCAGTGCTTGGGCTATGCTCTACCACTGAGCTATACTAGCCAAGGCTAATTAAAATATTTTTAATATACATATAGATTAAGCTACAAAGATGTTCATAATAGCCTTATTTTGAACTTCAAAATTTGGAAACAATTTAATTGTTCAAAAAGAAAAGATTAGTTGAGTAAATTGTTATGTGTCCATATGGTAGAATACTTTTTAAGAATTAAAAATGTCATAGAAATATATTTATTTAAATAAAAAGACATTCTATTGTTAGGTGAAAAAATCAAATTAAAAAACAGCATGCAGCATATGAGTTCATCGTCGCTTAAGAGGAAAGGATGTGAATATAAAACAATCTAGAAAAATATATACCTAAATGTTAACAAGGGTTATAGGAGTATGAACAATTTTTATTTTCTTCTGTTTGTTCCTCAGTTTCTATTATTGTATTTTTCCTAAAATGAACATATGATGAAATTAAAGCAGTAATCAAAAAACTCCCAGCAGCCTAGCCGGTTTGGCTCAGTGGATGGACCATCGGCCTGCGAACTGAAAGGTCCCGGGTTCGATTCCAGTCAAGGGCATGTACCTTGGTTGTGGGCACATCCCCGGTAGGAGGTGTGCAGGAGGCAGCTAATCCATATTGCTCTCTCATCGATGTTTCTAAGTCTCTATCTCTCTCTCTCTTCCTCTCTGTAAAAAAATCAATAAAACATATTAAAAAAAAACACACACACACAAACAAAAAAACTCCCAGCAAACAAAAGTTCTGGTCTGGATGGCTTCATAGGGGAGTTTTACCAAACACTCAAAGAACTAACACCTATCTTCCTCATACTAGTCCAAAAAATCCAAGAGGAAGGAACAGTTCCAAGCTCTTTTATGAGACCAGCATTATCCTAACTCCAAAACCAGACACAAGCACTACAAAGAAAGAGAATTACAGACCAATATCCTTGATAAACATAGTTCCTAAAATCCTCAAAAAAATATTAGCAAATCAGATACAGCAATATGTTAAAGAGAGTATACACTGTGACCAAATAAGACTTATTCCAGAAATGCAAGGCTGGTACAACATTCATAAATCAATAAATGTCATACATCAAATAAACAAATTGAAAGAAAAAAACCACATGATTATATCAATAGACGAAGAAAAAGCATTCAACAGATTCCAACACCCATTTTTGATAGAAACCCTCAGGAAAGAAGGAATAGAGGGATCATACCTCAGTATAATAAAGACCAGATATGACAAACCTACAGACAACATCATACTCAATGGGCACAAACTAAAACCATTTCCCCTATGAAGAGAAATAAGACAGGGTTGTCTGCTTTCACCACTCTTATTCAACATAGTATGGAAGTCCTAGCCACAATGATTAGAAAAGAAGAAAATGTAAAAGGCATATAAATTGGAAAACAGGAAGTAAAACTCTGATTATTCTCAGATGACATGATACTGTACATAGAAAACCCTAAAGACTCCACCAAAAAAAACCCTACTAAATATAATAAATGAATTCAGCAATGCCACAGGATACAAAATTAATACCCAGAAATCTATGGCATTTTTATACACCAATACTGAATTCTCAGAAAGAGAAACTAAACAAAAAATCCCATATACCATTGCAGCAACAACAAAACAATAAGATACCTAGGGATAAATTTAACCAACGAGGTAATAGACTTGTACTAGAAAATACAGGACATTGAAAAAAGAGATGGAGGAAGATAGAAACAAGTAGAAGAATATACAGTGTTCATGGACTGGTAGAATTAATGTCATTAAAATGTCTTTAATATCCAAAGCAATCTATAGATTCCATGCAATCCCTATTAAAATACCAATGGCATATTTCACAGATCTAGAACTAAAACTCCAAAAATTTACATGGAACCAAAAGAAGACCTTGAATAACTACAACAATCTTGAGAAAGAAGAACAAAGCTGGAGGGATCACAATACCAGAAACCAGGTTATACTGCAAAGTCACTGTAATCAAAACAGCCTGGTACTGGCACAAGAACAGGCATATAGATCAATGGAACAAAAACAGAGACCCCAGAAATCGACCCAAGCCATTATGTTTAATTAATATTTGACAAAGGAGGCAAGAACATATAGTGGAGTCAACACAGTCTCTTCAATAATTGGTGCTGGGAAAACTGGACAGATACATGCAAAAAACTGAAATTAGACCACTAACTTACACTACACACAAGAATAAATTCAGGTGGATAAAAGACTTAAATGCAAGATGTGAAACAATAAAAAGCTTAGGAGAAATTATAGGCAGCAAACTCTCAGACATCTCTCATAGCAATATGTTTAAGGATACATCTCCTAGGGCAGAGAAAACTAAGGAGAAAATAAACAAATGAGACTACATTAAAATGATACCTTCTATACAGCAATGGGAACCATCAACAAAATGATAAGAGAGCCCAGGCATGGGAGAATATACATAGCAATGAAACATTGATAAAGGCTTAATATCCAAAATATATAAGGTACTCATACAACTTAATAAGAGGATGACAAACAATCCAATTAAAAAACGGGTAAAGGAAATAGACACTTCTCCAAAGCAGACATACAGATGGCCAAGAGTCATATGAAAAAATGATCAAAGTCACTGATCATCAGAGAGATGCAAATTAAAATGACAATGAGGTATCGTATCACACCTCTTAGAATGGCTACCATCAACAAATCAACAAATGAGAAGTGCTGGAAAGGATGTGGAGAAAAGGGAACCCTAGTACACTGCTGTTGGGAATGCAGACTGGTGCAGCCATTATGGAAAACAGTATGGAGTTTCCTCAAAATATTAAATATGGAACTGCCATTTGACCCAGTGATCCCACTTCTAGGAATATATCCTAAGAAACCCAAAACACCAATTAGAAAGAATATATGTACCCCAATTTACAATAGCTAAGACCTGGAAACAGTCCAAGTGCCCATCATAGATGAGTGGATAAAAAAAAAAAAAAAAAAAAAAAAAAACTGTGGCACATTTACACCATGGAATACTATGCAGCAGTAAAAAAGAAGGATCTCTTACCCTTTGAGGCAACATGGAAGGACCTGGAGAGTATTATATTAAGTGAAATAACCCAGTCAGAGAAAGACAAGTATCACATGATCTCATTTATATGTGGAATCTAATGAACAAAATAAACTGATGAGCAAAATAGATCTAGAAACATAGAAGTATGGAACAGACTGCCAAGTCTCAGAGGGAAGGTGATGATGGGTGAGTAGGTGGGTAGTGATCAACCAAAGAGCTTGTATGCATATACACATAATCCATGGACACAGATAATAGGGTGGTGAAGACCTGGGGCAGGCTAGAAGGGGTCAATGGGGGACAAAATGGACATATGTAATACTTTTAATAATAAAGATTTTTAATATATATTATTATTATTATTATTATTATTATTATTGATTTCAGAGAGGAAGGGAGAGGGAGAGATAGAAACATCAATGATGAGAGAGATTCACTGATTGGCTGCTTCCTTCACGTCCCCCACTGGGGATCAAACCCACAACCCTGGCATGTGCCCTGACCTGACCGGGAATCAAAAAATGACCTCCTGGTTCATAGATCAATGCTCAACCACTGAGCCATTGTGGTAGGACAATAAAGATTTTTAAAAAATAAAAATAAAATGAACACATGTATTACCTGTATAGTAACAAAGTTATCTTTTTGAAGATATCCATGTCATATAAATATGAATGTAAGATTTCAGAAACAAGGCAATGAGCACTTGAAGGGAAGGCGGGGCAAGGGTACTGGAGCAGTTGAAATCCGGGACTTAATAGAAGTAATGTAACATATGTAGCAAAAGCCCAGCTCAACCACTTGCGATCCTGGCCAACCTCGATCTCTTTTTTTGGTTTCCTCATCTGTAGAATGGTTGAAAAATAATACTACTAACTACCCCACCCTATTGCTAGAGAGCTAAATGAGTTGATACAATGTGTGTAAAGTTTCTCAGCTTCAATGAAGCCTGTCATACTAGGCTTTATATGGCTTGCTTATTTAAGATATCTTCTATTAATGATTCCTGAGATGAATAGGTGAAAAAAAATTACTTTCTTATCCTTCCACCTTCGGGCTGATTTATCTTATTTTCTTTTTTAAAAAAATTCACTTCCTTTCCTTCTCCCCATAAAAGCTCTTTGGGAAGTTTTGCTTTATTGCTAATGGTTTTCTTTATAACTAGATGATCAATTCAACTGAGATTAATTGAGCATGAAGTTGGCAGCATCTGGGAAGCCATTTATCAGAGAGAAGGAGCCAGATCACACTGGAGCCCACCAGCTGTCATCATCTGTGCTCTAGTTCCAGCAGCCTCAGGCACACCTGAGCCTCAGATGGCCAGTGACACGCTCACTGAGTGTGCCACAAAGCAAGAGGAGAGACTGCCTGTGCTCCCCTCTACCCCGAAGAAATGCTGGGTGGCTGCAGGTGATCCTTGTAAACCCAAAATGCTGAATTTACTTCAATGCTATGCTAACATCTTGCTATAATACTATTTATTAAAATAATAATAATTTAATTTAAAACAGATATGATATAGATCCTATCCAATGGGGTTTCTCTAATGAAGTACCAAAAAGCATACATCTTCTTATGAAGCAATATTCATCATGGACTCTGCCACTCAACACCAAACAAACACACAGCCCAATCAAAAAGTGGGCAGAGGACCTAAAAATACACCTCTCCTAAGAACACATACGAACAGCCAATAGATATATGAAAAGGTATTCAACCTCACTAGCAATTAAGGAAATGCAAATCAAAACTGCAATGAGTTGTTCATTATATTCCACAAATGAGTGAGATCACGTGATATTTATCTTTCTCTGACTGGCTTATTTCACTTAGTTTAATGCTCTCCAGCCCCTGCCTCCACCCCCCACAAAAAAAAAAAAAAAATTCAGTGAGATACTACCTCACACCGATTAGAGTGGCTTTTATCAACAAGACAAGCAATAACAAGTGTTGGAGAAGTTGTGTACCAGTCTATATCCCCACCTCATTCACTGTTGGTGGGAATGTGGACTGGTACAACCACTATGGAAAGTAGTCTGGTGATTCCTCAAAACATTAAGACTAGAGCTACCATACGACCCAGCAATCCCTCTCCTGGATATATATCTGAAATATTCCAAAATATGTATTTGCAAAGATATATGCACCCCTGTGTTCATTGCAGCATTATTCATAGTGGCCAAGACATGGAAACAACCACTATTATGCTAAGCGAAATAAGCCAATCAGAAAAAGACAGTATCACATGATCTCACTCATATGTGGAATCTAATGAACAAAATAAACCAATGAAAAAAATAGAGCCAGAGACATAGAAGCATGGAACAGACTGTCAAATCTGAGGGAAGGTGGTTGTCGGTGGTAGATGGGAAGAGATCAACCAAAGAACTTGTATGCATATATGCATAACCCATGGACACAGACAATAGGGTGGCGAAGGCCTGGTGCAGTGGTGGGGGGAGTGGGCTTGACGAGGTCAGAGGGGGAAAAAGAGGGAAATATGTAATACTTTCAACAATAAATGTTTTTTAAATTATGTTAATCGCAAAAGAAAAAGTGTCCTGCAATAGAAGAATAGATAAAGATGTGGCACACATACACAATGGAATACTACTTAGCCTTAAAAAAAGATGAAATACTACCATTTGCAACAACATGAATGGACCCTGAGAACATTATACTAAGTGAAATAAATCACATGAAAAAGCTAAGAACCGTATGATTTCACTCATATGTGGGGGACATAAAACTGAAACTCATGAATACAAACAGCAGTGTGGTGTTAGCCAGAGGGAAGAGAGTGGGGGGGTAAAGGGAGTCCGAATCTATGGTGACAGGAGATTTGACTTTAGGGTAGTAGGCACACAGTGCAATATACAGATCTTGTAACAGGGAAACCCACATCTGAAACATATATGATCATGCTGTCACCCAATAAATTTAATTTAAAAAGGGAAAAAATAGTACATTAGTAGAGTTTTAGTATAAGATTTCTACTCTGCATTTATTTTCCAGAAGTATCTGCTATCTTTGTGTGATTTGTGTATGTGAACAAGTGGCATGTATCGTATAGACGATGATGATGATAGTAATTGACATTTCTAGTACTTATGTGCCAGGCTATCTTGTAAGCACTTCACAGCTACTACCTCATTTAATGCTCATAGTCCATGAAGTATGGGTTCCATTATTTCTCTCTGTTTTACAGATGAGATAACCAAGCTCAGAGAGGTTAAGTAACACAGCAAATCAGTGGCAAAGCTGGGATTCCAAATCAATAGTGTCTCCATAGTCCTTGCCTTTCTATTACATTGCCTCACATAAGTGTATACGTATACTCTTTTCATACACATACACATCAGCTAATTGCTTTTTTCAATCCAGGGATGCAGGAAGTTCTGCAGCTGACTAACATAAGCTTTTAAAAGCTCTGAAGCCAAGGTCACTTTTAATCAGTCATCAAAGCCCAGGTGTTATATCCTTTGCCCACCCCTTTCCTGAGCAAAAAGGAGTAGAGACATTCTCCCCACCCAAGGTTTTCTCTTCCTTTCCTTCCACATAGGGGGAGTTCAATTCATGTGTGGGGATGTGGGTGTGGGGATGTGTGTGTGTGTGTGGGGGGGGAGTGTTAATTGTTGAACATTCACAAGTACATATAATATTCCTGATGCTGTACTCACTTTGGTGGTTATTTTAATGTATCATCTTGGCTGGACCACAGAGCCCAGACGTTTAATCAATGTCATTCTGGATATTTCTCTGAAGGTATTTTTGAATGAGATGTAAATTTTAATCATTTTTAAGTAAAGCAAATCGTCATCCCCAATGTGGTAGGCCTCATCCAATCAGTTGAAGGCCAGAATAGAACAAAAGACTGACCTCCTCCTAGCAAGAGGGAATTTGCCAGCAGACAGCCTTCAGACTTGAACCACAGTATCAGCTCTCTGGGTGTCTCAGTCCGTTCAGGCTGCTGCAATGAAATACTGCAGATTGGATGGCTTATAAGCAACAGAAAGCTATATCTCACAGTTTGGAAACTAGAAGCCTAAGAACAGGGTGCCATCGTGGCCAGGTGAAGGCCCTCTTCCGGGTTGCAGACTTCTCTTTCTATCCTCACAGGTGGCAAGGGAGCACTCTCAGTCCTCTTTTATAAGAGCATTAATCTCATCCATGAGGACTCTGCCCTCGTGGCCTGGTCACTTCCCAAAGGCCCCTCTTCGAACGTCATCCAACTGGACATTAAAATTTCAACACTGGAATTTAGGTAGAACACAAACATTCAGAACATTGCCCTGGAAATTCAAACTGCTATCCCACCGGCAGACTTGGACTTGTCAGTCTCCATAATCATGTGAGCCAATTCCTTTAAAGTAAATTTCTTATATGTATGCACATAATATTTCTTCTGTTTCTTTGGAGAACCCTAACTAATCAGATGTGCTCAGAACACACATGGTCTCACCAGCTGTTCTGGGAATGGGAGGGGCATCTGCTTTGAGAAGAAGGTGAAGCTAAGTGACCTTTCACCTCTTTACAAAGCTACATTTTAAAGTTTGATTTTCCAATACATGGTACTTCCCTTAGCATAGATCCTACCCTTAAGGAAAACACTTTTCGCTCATGGGATCAAATTTAAAAATAGGAAAAAATATGGGGTTCTAATCCCAACATTTAATGGGGCAGGCATGTGAAGCACCAGGCCCCACACAAGAAGGAAGCCGAGTCTATGACCCAGATCCTGCCACTGGCCTTTTAAACTCTGAATCACAAAACTCACAAAGGGAGGGAGATTCTTGTCCCTCCCCCACCACATTTTTTTACTAAGTGAATAAACAACAATGACCAAAGGAAATCCTTTGTGGGAGACTTCCTACCATTCCATAGCTACCATTCAAAAAATAAAATAAAATAAAACAAACAAACCAAAACCAAAAAAAAAAAAAACCCGCTCATGGAATTGGGCCACCTCTCCTGGCAAAAGACAGCATGGAACTTGACAAGGGGATCATTTTGCTCTTCCTGTTGAAGTTATTTTGCAAGAAGCTGTGATCCTCATCACAGAGCCATGCTTCCTAAAGGAGGACATGTTCATAGCCAGGGTGCCCACCTAACTGTCTTTGACTCGAGCACCATCTTCTGTGCTAGCTGCCCCAGAAAAGGGATCTGTCACCCATGGGACACTGAGGCTGGAGCTCCCACCAGACATCGCTATGAGAATGCGCACTAATGCGAAACTGGTATTTATAACACCTCTCACCTTCCAATGAGGGACCTAACATCTATTGCCCTAGCTGGTTTGGCTCAGTGGATAAAGTATCAGCCTGTGGACCAAATGATCTCGGGCTCAATTCTGGTTAAAGGCGTGTACCTTGGTTGCAAGCTCCTCCCTGGCCCGGGCCCTGGTCAGGGCTTGAGCAGGAGGCAACCAATCGATGTGTTTCTCTCACATCGATGTTTCTTTCTTTCTTTCCCTCTTTCTTCCACTATCCCTAAAAATCAGTGGGAAAATATCTTCAAGGAAGGATTGACAACAACAACAAAAAAGAGGCATTCTATTGAGAAAATGTTTCCTGGGGAGGCGTGGAGGACATATTTATCATCTATTTGTTTATTATATACTAGAGGCCTGGTGCACAGGTGGGGTCCCTCAGCCTGGTCTGCACCCTCTCATAATCCAGAACCCCTCAGATCAGGCCAAAACTGGCAGTCCAGCATCACCTGAGGGATGTAGTAGTGCACAAAGCAGCAGGCAGCCAGGGAGGAGCCCGAGCTGGGCCGGGCGCCACTCCTGCTCATCCTGGCCCTGCTGCACCAGTAATGCTGCCACCCAGGAGAGGCCTGCGCTGTTCAGCAGCGCTCACCAGTGCTCACCAGCCATGAGCCCAGAGTCCGGTGCCCATCAGTCAGCTGAGCAGCACTCCCGCTGTAGGAGCGCATGGACCACCAGGGGGCAGCTCCTGCATTAAGCATCTGCCCCCTGGTGGTCAGTGCACATCATAGCGACCAGTCAAATGGTCAACTGGTCGATGGGTCAACCGGTCGCTTAGGGTTTTATATATATAGAATATTGCCATTTCCCCTCACTGGACTGTAAGCCCTGCAAGAGTAGGGATTTATTTCTGTTGAGCTGATAAATCCTCAGTACCTGGAAAGAACCTAATGTGAGTCCTCTGAAGTCTTGTGAAGGAGTTGCCCAATTAATTTTGGGTGAAAAAAAATTTTCAACAGTTAAGGGATTGAAGGAAGATGGGTGAATTACTAAAATCCTCATCATTTATGGGGAGAAGCTAAGGAGTCCTGAGTTTTGAGTCCTAGACTAGTCACTCAGTTACTCAGTGTATGACCATGAGCCTCATTTTTCTCTCTGGGCACTAGATTATCTACCTGGATGCCAGCTCCATCCCTGGGTTCCCATCTGACTCCAATGGGACTAGTATATGGAACTCCCTAGAACAGTGATGGCGAACCTATGACATGCGTGTCAGAGATGACACCCGAACTCATTTTTTGGTTGATTTTTCTTTGTTAAATGGCATTTAAATATATAAAATAAATATCAAAAATATAAGTCTTTGTTTTACTATAGTTGCAAATATCAAAAAATTTCTATATGTGACACAGCACCAGAGTTAAGTTAGGGTTTTTCAAAATGCTGACATGCTGAGCTCAGAAGGTTCACCATCACTGCCCTAGAAGGACAGAAAAAAGGCAGACACAGTCCCTACTAGGAGGAAATTGGGGGCAGGCAACAAAAGCAAAAAAAGTAAGAATTTGGATTAGAAAATGAAGACTCACCTTACCCCTCCCTTGGGGCACTCCCTTCTTGTTACATAACATTCTACATTGCAGTCATGTTAAAAAATGAAGACACCCCTTTGGAAGACTACAGTGTTCCAGAAGCTCAACCTGCATTCCCTGTAACAGCATTCCTGCCTGCAAGGGGGGGGAAAAAAGGTGGTTGGGCTTTCTAGCAGAGACAGGAAGCTGGGCTTTCCCTGAGATGTCACCCACTTTGAAATGCTGAGCTGCCAGTAGGGACCTCTCCAGCCACCATCCCTGTCAGAGGCCCCATCCAGTGATTACAACCTGGTGATCTCTGAGATCAGAGAACTGGGAGGCTGCTGCTGCTGGTAAAAGAGTCTAGCAGAGCAAAAAGAATACGTCCTCGCCCCATTCAAGATAGAGGTGGACATTGAAGGAGGCTCCAACCACCTTACTTCTATGGACAGCCTACTGAAAAACAACCATCCCTCTGAGGCATTAATGCTAAGAAAGCTAGACATTAATGAGTTCTTACCAGACACTATGCTAACCACTTTATGTACATAATTGAATTTGATTTTTCAAATAGCCTTATGAGGTAGGTTCTATTGTCACAGATAAAAAACTTGAGGTTTATAAAGCTTACATGACTTACTGGATATGGAAGAGCCAGGATATGGAAGAGGCAGGACTAAATCCACATGGCCAGTGCCTGAGCTTCAGTCCCTTACCACCACACAACATCTAATCAAGTTCTGGGCTTGCTGAAATACCTTGCACCCCTTAAACAATGGACTCTACCCCCATCCTTGCTCAAATGTTTCCACTCTCCAAGACACTCAGTAATATTCAAATATGCTCTCATTATCTCCATCTTAAATTGTACTTCCACTCCAAAGTTCTCCAGGTAAGGCTAATCTCTTTCTTGCCATTATGGCCAGAATTCCTAAGAATGTTTATTCATTCTCTACTCCCTCCCACACTTCAATTATCAGGAAGCTTCTGATCTCAAGATCACCAACCATCTCCATGTTTGCTAAGTGGGCATTTTTTTCCATTTATCATTTGATTTGATTTCTCAACACCTTTTACACTATGAACCATGAGCTTGTTTCTCCAATCTGCTCTTCCTTTGGGAACCTCATTGCCACCTCTCCTGTCTTCTTCTCGTATCTCTGGCTGTTCATCTAGTCAGCCTTAGGTGTCCCTAAAACTCTGCTCATCCGTTAAATGTTGTGGTTAATCAGGTTTCTGTACTTAGCTCTCCCTTCTCACTCTCTAGACACTGTCTAGGAGCCAGTTCACTAGCTTGCAGGCCTCTGATATCTACGTGCAAGTGATTCCCAAACCATTACCTCCTGCCCCTCTCTATGTTCTGTGCTTTGGCCCTCCATAGTCAGTCTGCCAGTGGTCCATCCTCCCCACCAGGAGCAACAAATCCTCTCCAGGACCAGCCACATTGACTTCTCCTGCCTCATTTCCCCCAACAAATATTTCAGCCTTTCTGAACTATTCACTCTTCCTCTTCTGACCTGCTGCACAGCCATTGTTCCCTCTTCCAGTAAACTCATTAGTCTTTCTCTTCCCTGGTTTAGTTTCATTCATCTTTCAGATCTTTTTTAAAAAATATATTTTTATTGATTTCAGAGAGGAAGGGAGAGGGAGAGAGAGATAGAAACATCAATAATGAGAGAGAATCAGTGATCAGCTGCCTCCTGCACTCCATCCACTGGGGATCAAGCCTGGAACCCAGGCACATGTCCTTGACCAGAATCAAACCCCAGACACTTCAGTCCGCAGGCCAACGCTCTATCCATTGAGCAAAACTGCTAGGGCATCTTTCAGATCTTAATGTGGATATCACTTCCGCCAGGAAGTGGGGAGGCATCAGGGCTGGGTCGGTTCCCATTGTTCAGCATAACTCCCCCATCAGAGCACCTCTTCCAGTCTATTGCAAGGACTGTATGTGTTATCTGTATGCTCCAGTTGAGTAGAAGTATGCTATTTAATCCCCACTAACTAGTGTATTTTCTATAGGCATTCAATAAATATTGGTCAAGTAAATGAAGAATGAATGAATGGATGAATAAGAATGATGTCATTACTTAATCTGGTCTCAAGATCATAAAATTAACATGTTTGTAACAAAGAGCTGCTTAAAGTGCTGTGGCTCCTCCCACAGTTCTAACAACAGCCAAGTTGCGTACTCCAGGTTGACACTCAATATACCTTTCAAATATTCTGACTTTCTATGAATTACATTTAGAATGTAATTCAAGATTATCTCCACAAATCACTTCACTTAAATGTTGTATGAAGTTTGGGGGTCATACATGTTTCTCTTAATACATGTTTCTCTTAATAAAATGTTTTTAGTCAATGATTATATTAGATAAAGTTGGGTTTTAATAATTCAAGAGGTGTTCCATTGAGAAAGTGTCTCTGGGGAGACATTGTAGAGGCTATATCTCTCATTTATTTGTTTATTATATTTATTATTTCTGAGTCCGATGAGCTCACAGCTCCAGGAATTCACAGAGAGATATCTTGGCTGTGTTCTGAAAATCCCATTTCTTAGTAAGTCCTCTTCATTCACTGCAGGTGATAGCTGCTCATAAGAATTAAAACTTAACCCTGTCTTCGGATTCCTGTGTCAACCACCTTGAGCACCAAGACATTGGCCACTAGCTCAATCCTATGCGCAATCGCTCTGTACATGGTATTCTAATGTATTCTCTGGCTGCTGCTGCCACCACTGGCCAGTGTGGTCACCCACTGTGCAGAGGTGTGGCTAGCTCAATGCACTGAACGCTGTGTGTCTTGTGTAGTTGGCTGCTACCTGGCATTCTTCAGTCCCAAGGGGAGCCTTGCTCTCTCTACGAGTCCTGGCATTCAGTATCTCGATCCACACAGACTCCGACTGCATGTTTGTATATTTGTGAGTCCAGCCTCTTCCAATTGAATGCAACCCTGTGGAGGATGTGGCAACAATTAATCTGTTCCCTTCCAACCAAGGTTGTACCTATCTATAGTTTTTCCCAAAGTGCCACACCTGTGGAATAACACAAGCCTTCGCACATCCAGATGTTTCCAGATGTTGTGTTTGTGGATAGAAAACATCTGGGTGTCTGATTGACCCTACATTCACTTTTTGCCCACATGCTTGCTGTCATATAAAACTCTGACAGAGTAATTTTTCCCCCTCACCACTCATTTCCTTTCCTCCACTGCTGTTCCAGAAGGTGCACTCAGATGTGATTGTCAATCCAGAGGACGTCAGGCTGAATCATCTCATTGGAGCTTTGTATGGATCATCCCCAATGACTGGCTGCAGAACTTAGCACTCTGCCAGCTACTGGAGATGTGGGCCTCCTCCTCAGCACTAACCAGGTCAGTAGCTAACAAAGTTTTTCCTGCACATCTGTCATTTAAAAGTTCTTTCACAATAGGACTCCTTGTTATAAATTAATTAAATTCAAATTTGCCATATCAAAATAAATCTCAAAACTGATTTTATTTATTTATCAATGTCAAACATGCTTATTCATTTATCAATCAATTTATCAATCATTGATTCCATGAATGTTTACTTTGCCTTTGTGACAGGATTTGGAGTATATGATAAGGACACCAAGAGAAATAAGACTTGAACATGTCTTCAAATTGCTTATCATCTGTCCTAGTTTGCTAGGGCTGCCAGAACAAAATACCACATACTGAGTGGCCTAAAACACAAAAAAATTATTTTTTCACAGTTCTAGAGGCTGGATGTTCAAGATCAAGGTTTTGCAGGTTTGATTTCTTCAGAGGCCTCTTTTCTTGACTGGCAGGTGGCCATCTTCTTGCTATGTCCTCATGTGATCTTTCTTCTGCATGTGCACATCTCCTTTTCTTCTTATAAAGTACTAGGGGCCTGGTGCACGAAGATTAGTGCACTGGGAGGGAGAGGGGGGGGTTCCCTCAGCCCAACCTGCACCCTCTCCAATCTTGGAGCCCTCAGGGGAGCCCTCTCCAATCTGGGACTTTCTGTCTGTCTTTGCAATCATATGAGCGAATTGTCTGAGACCCCCCAACCCAGTTTGGTTTGTTGCTCACAGAATAATAGAGGCTTTTTTTTTTCTTTGCTCCATTGGTGGAGATTTCCTGGAAGTTTTAGGATAGCTTCCCTTTAGTTTTTCCTAGACACTCTGATTTTACTTATGTCTCTCACCTTTGCTTTCCCTCCATCCCCCACGGCAACTGTAACTTGCTCCAGGCTCACTTTGCTCTAGTGTCTAGGAGATCCGTCCGCCACCAGAACTATGATTCCCAGCATTTTTGGTGCTCCCCGTGCTCTGGGCTTCTGCTTCTGGTCCTGGGGCTGCCATCAGAACTACTATTCCCAGAGTTCCTGGTGCTCCCCTTGCTTTGGGTTTTCCCCAACTGAGGGAGCCACATCCCCCCCAAGCCTCCGGCTCTCCTGTTCTGCTCTCCATCCAGTGACTGAGGGAGCCACTTCCCCCCAAGCTGCCAGCTCTCCCACTCTGCTCTGTGTATGCAAGTTACCCGCCATCTTTGCTGGGTTAATTTGCATACTCACTCCTCATTAGACAGTGGGCGTGGCTTGAGTGTAGCAGAGGGACAGTTAACTTGCATGTTTCTATTTTATTATATAGGATACCTGTCAGATTGGATTACAGTCCCACCCTAACTGCTTTAACTTAATCACTGCTTTGAAGACCATATCTCTAAATAAAATTATATTCTGACATACTGGGAATTAGGACTTCAACATATGAATTGAGGGGGACACAATTCAGTCCATAACAACATCTAACTAAAGAGGTAGAGAAATTAAGATATCATAAGTAAGAGTATTAAGGTGAGGAGATACAGAGTGATTCTGAAGGATTGAAGAGTACACCTAACATAGTCTGCATGACAGGATCAGCGGTCAAGGAAGGCTTCCCAGAGGAGGAGATACTGCCCACACTGAATAAAGGGTGGCACATACCTGGTAAGAGAGAGTATAGCCCATAAAAGTAATTCAGTTTGACAAAACATAAGTGCAAGAGAGTGGGAGCAAGAAGTAAGACTGGAGAGAAAGGCAGAGCCAGTAGAAGAGTTATGTAAGACAGACTGAGCTCACTCCTATAGCAATGGTGTATTATTTAAAAATTGCATGCTGGAGATTGATAACCAGATATGGGCTTTATAATAGATCAAGGCATTAATTATTTGGGGGTAGATCAGAGTTCCTGCAAGACTAGAGGTTGGGAGAGCAGTTAGAAAGCTGACAAAATTATTCATGCAAAAGATGGAAAGAACCTAAAGTAAGACATTAACAGTGTGGAAGAGAGGATGGGTGGAAAGAAACTGAAGACACGGGAAAGGCGATTACTTGAGGAGTCTATGCAGAGTGAGTAGAATAGAAGCCAAGGAGGGAAGTATAGGAACAATAGTACTGAAAAAAGACCTAGCAAACAGGGCTACCAACCAACCAGGCTGGCAGTAACATGAACTGTAAAGGCCCAATTGTAGCACATAAGTCCATTCTAAAAAGGGCAGCCACTGTTCAGCTGCATCCAGCAGCAGCTACCACAGGTGAATTCCAGCACAGATCTTCCAGATCTTTTAATTTTCCAAGGGAAATGGTACATGTGGATTTGGGGGTGAAATATTAATTGAAAAAGTTTAAATATTAGAAAACCTTAAGTAAGTCAAGCAGCATAGACATGTGGGTTGTGTCTGGCACGAAAAACTGAATTCCAGTGAGAAGAAAACTCCAAGGAGCCCAGAGAGAAGAAAACAAACAAGAGGAGGCAGTGTGATGGTCAACTGTACTGCTGCCCTGTCACTTTCCCCACCCCCACCCGGCCCCACCGGGGAAGGATTACACATCACACCTCATGGACGTCAGACGGGGCCATTCTGCTTGCTCTGGACAATAAAATGTGAACAAAAGTGACTTGTGTAACTTCCAGGTGGAAGCTTTAAGAGCCTGCGTGTGCTTCCCCATGATCTCTGTTTTTCCCTCTGCCTCAAGAGTGACCGTGTCCCACAGAGTTTCCTTCATCAATCCCATCCCAGAATGAAGACAACACAGAGTGGGCCTGCAGCCAACCTACAATGAACATGGAGCACGAGTAAGAAATAAATCTTTACCATTGTGAGCCACAGTTACCATTGATATCCATGGTATCACTATGGTAACTGGATCACTGCAGCATAACTTGGCCTGTGCTAACTGATGCAGCCACAGAAGTCAAGGGGAAAAGAGCTCCATGAAAGAACTAACAATGGCCATTGTAAATGCTGCAAAGCATCTGAAACAGCATCTGAATCCACAGGCAGCATAGAGGACAGATAGCAGAATAAGATCCTTGCAGCAAGAGGAAGATGGGTTCCAGAGAGAGGGAACTGGTCTAAGACATGAGAAGGGGCACTTCAGGATCTTCCACTGAGACTTAAAAACAGGAAGAAAGAATGGGTGTGGGTGCAGGTACAATTTTAGAAAGCAGGTGGGCAGGAAGTTAAGGTAGCTTGGAACAAGTACTACAAAATCAAAATAAAATTAAGAACTCTATGTTATAATTCTTAAAGGGAAGGAGGCATCACTTTTGCCTGAAGCAATAAAGGAAGATATAAAAGAAAAGAGAGGATTTGAGTTGGACTTGAAGGACAGATATATTTGTTTTAGGGTAATACTAGCTATCCTAAGAGATAAATCTCACAATGGGAGTGGTTTAACTCAATAGTAATTTTTTCTACTACATGAAGAATTCAAAATCATGGAGTAGAGGCTCTGTGCCACTCAGTTTTTCAGGGACAAAAGAGATAGAGGCTCTGCCATCTTTAATATTTGATTTGCATAACATTTGTCCTGATACTTATAGACAGTTTGCAGATAGAGGAAGACAGCAAGGAAAGTGACTGTGGCAGGTTTCTATAGGCAAGGCAAGGGAACGACTAGAATCAGTTATACCCACACTAACTACAAGAGAGGGTGGGAAATGTAGTTTAGCTGTTAGATAAACAGGTCGCCAGGATCTTTCCTTGCCAGAAATAGAATGAAGAAAGGCATTCCAGGTAGAAAAAAAATGGCTTAAATAGGGAAAGAAAATTTCAAAATGTATTCAGGAACTATAATTAATTTATCTATAACATAAAATTCATGTAGGGTCATATTGGAAGAAAAAGCTACAAAAAGGAGTCTGATTGAACAAAGGTTTAAATACCCAATAACAGTATTAGATTTATCTTAGCCATCAGGGACTTAACAATGGTTCTAAAATTACTTTTCACTGAAAAAAGATCTTTCAAGTAAGAGGAGATGAAGATATTCATCAATGGGAAAAAAGAAATACATAAAGCAGGTAAGCCAAATCTTTCTAATCACTGAATCTTTTTTTTTTTTTTAATCACTGAATCTTGATAAAAAGTTTCTCTACTTTAGTGTATTTTTTAATCTTAATAATAAAATGGTTTTAAAAGATAGTAAATATCCTTTAAAAATATTTCATTATACATACTAAAAGATAATACCACCAGTAAAAAAGAGAAAAGTTATTATTTGTTCATGTATTAGCTTATACTGTGAAAGCAACTAATCAATATGTGACAACTTTGAAAGCTCTAGGACAGTGAAAATTTCAGTTAAAAGGTGTTATTTGGGGGGAATCTCTATCATCGCTACAGGAATGGTTCGCCCCTCTGCTTAAAATCACAGGGAGTTGATTGACTGCTCCTCTCCGTGCATCAGAACTAACTTTGAAGCATTACAAATGCTTCCCTCAGCGTTACAAATCTATTCAATAAGTAGGCTGAGATCAGAAATTAATTCCCTGACAAAGTAAAAAAGCTCTTCTGCAGTATCATGAGCTGTTTGTTGTTCATTTCTTCCTCGATTTGCAGAGCCCAGTCCTCTTGGAATCACCAACACCATATTTGTCCAAAAATCTTTCTTATTTCAAGGCCAAAGGTGGATCACCCTCACAACTTTTTGTGAAGAAACACTCAGAGAATATATTTCAGCTATTCTCATGTAGGCAGATGTATGGCCGCACCCCCAAACATTTAGAACACTCGATATTTGTGAACAATTTTTAACAGCTGCCCTTTCATAAAGGGATAACATTTTTCTGGACTCACACTTTTCAAGTCCTGGAGAGATACCCATGTTGTTCTTTGCATCCTAGAAAACCTTTTTCTGCTTATGGAGACAGATGATATAACAAAACAAAACAAAAATAGTGATCTGACAAATTTGAGTGCCAGCAGCATTTAGAAGCTATTAGCCTTGGGCAAATTACATAACTTCTATGGGGCTATGACATAAGAATAATATCTACTGTATTACCAAGATCATTATATGAATGAAATAAGACAATACATATTAATTGACTAACATAACATGCTGTTAATAAATGTATGTTCCTCACACACACTCCACTTCCCCACATAGATTTAGTTCAGATCTTGACCTACCTTCAATAGTGTGGCACTGCTGTGCTCCTTGTGTACACCCTAATGTGCAGGTACAGCACCTCCTGTGTGTCCTATTCTCCGCACATTGCATTCTACTCCAGTCCCATTGATGATGACTGGCCCCCTTGAAACGTCACCTACACAGACATACCTCAGAGATATTGTGGGTTCAGTTAAAAACCACTGCAATAAAGCAAGTATCACAATAAAGCAAGTCATAATCTTTTTGCCTTCAATTTTTAAAAGAACATAATATTTGTGAAGTGCAATAAAATGAAGTGAAATAAAATAAGGTATGCCTGTGCTGGTTGGCATGAATCAATGGGAATGTGCTATTGCTTCCAAGGACTGTTAAGCACAGAGTACAAAGAAGAGCTATTGAGCTTCAAAGGGCTTCTGTAGAGGGACAGCAGAAGAAATTGTGATTGTTTGACCTCCTCTTGCTACCTCCAATCGTTACTTTTCCAAAGATGATAGAATCCTTCCAGTCGGGCAATTCTTTGGCTCTTATCCCTATTCTGATGTTGGATGCAAAGGTTTTCACCTGTTTTGTTCTAGTTGTTTTATAATTTTAGGCTTTACATTTAAATATGTGATCCATTTTAAGTTAATTTTGTATAATGTTAACTATAGGCTTTCAGAGATGCCTTTTATCAGGTAGAGAAAATTATATTCTCCCCTTAGTTTACTGAGTTTTTCAAGAATAGATGATGAATTGCATGCAGTTCTTTTTCTTACAACTATTGAGATGATATTATGGATTTTCCTTTTTACTTTGCTTTGCTTTGATAAGTTACTTTGGCTGATTTCTGAACGTCAAACTATGATTCTTGGGATAAATCACACTTGGTCATGATATATTGGCATTTTTTATATTGTTGTATTAGATTTCATGAGAGACATTTGTCTGTAGCTTTCTTGTAATGTCTTTTATGGTTTGGTATCTGGGTTCTATTAGTCTCATTGAATGAGTTGGTATGCAGTTTTTTTACTTCAACATTCTGGAAGAGTTTGTATCAATTTGATATTATTGATTTTTTAGATCTTTGAGAGGATTCTCCAACAAAACCATCTAAGTCTAAAGTTTTCTTTATGGGAAGATTTTTAAACTGTAAATTTAATAGATATATGGCTATTCAGGTTATCTGTTTCTTCTTAAGTGAGTTTTGGTAGCTTTTGGCATCCAAGGAGGTTTCCCATTTCAATTAAGTGTCAAATTTATTGTGATACAATTATTCATAATATTCCCTTTAATATCTGTAGAATCTCTAGTGATATCACATTGTTCATTATTGATATTGGTAATTTGTGTCTTCTTTCTTTTTTTATGGATCAGCCTTAACTATAGGTTTATCAATTTTATTGTCTCAAAGGACCAGCCTTTGGTTTCATTGCTTCTCTCTATTTTTTTCTACTTCACTGATTTCTATTCTGATCTTCATTATTTTCTTCCTTTTGCTTATTTTGGGTTTAATTTGCTATCATGCATTTTAATTTTATGTATGTAATAAATGTCACACTACATTGTTATTATTTTTGTTTAAACACAAAATTATATTTTTAAGAGATTTTAGTAAAAAAAGCAATCTTACATATTTGCTCTTGTAAATTTCTGGTGTCTGCATTTCTCTGTGTAGAACCAGATTGCATCTGATATTGTTTTTGTCTACCTGAAGAAATTCTTTTAAAATTTCTGTTATGTGGGTATGCTGGTAATGAGTTGTTTCAACTCTTGAATGTCTGAAAAGGTCTTTATTCTGCCTTCATTTTCAAAAGATGTTTTTGTGGAGTATAGAATGCTAAGTGGATGGATTTTTTTTTCTTTCTAAAGAAATTATTACCCTGTCTCCTCCCCTAAATAATGTCCAGGAAGAAATCTGCTACTATTTTCAACTTTCTCCTGTGTATAAGGTGTTCCTTTTCTCTCTGACTACTTTTAAGATTTACTCTTATCATTGATTTTGAGCCATTTGACTAGGATGTGACTTCCTGTAGTTTTCTTTATGAGTCTTGTTCTTGGAGTTTATTGAACTTTATGGATCCTCTGAGTTTATAGTTTTCATCAAATTTACAAAACTTTGAACAATTATTTCTTCAAATATTTTTCTTCTCCCTCCTACTTTGGAGGATTCTGGATATTGTCTAATTAGGCAACTTGAAATTATTCCACAGTTCACGAGTGCTCTCCCCCCGACTCCTCTCAGTCTATTTTCTCTCTGTGTTTCACTTTAGATAGTTTCTGTCTTCAAGTTTAGAATATTTACTTTTGTAACATGTGATCTACCATAAATCCTATCCAATTTTTCATCTCAGACATTGTTGTTTTCATCTCTAGAACTTATATTTGGGTATTTTTATGTCTCTAATTATATTTTTTACTATATAGAATACAACTAAAATAATTGCTTTAGTGCCCTTGCCTGCCACTTTTATCATCCTTGTCAGTTCTGGATTAAATGTGTCAGCTTCGATTGATTGGTTTTTATCTGTATTTTATTTGTATTTCACAGCTTCTTTGCATGCCTGGGTATTTTTAATTGAATACCAAACACTGTGAATTTAATTTTGTTACTGGACAATTTTGGTTACTATAAATTTTCTTATAATTTGTTCTGGTACACAGTTATGTTAATTGGAAAAAGTTTGATATTTTGAGGTCTTGCTTTTAAGATTTGTTAGACAGAACTGGAGCAGTGCTCAATCTATAGCCAATTATTCCCCTACTGAAGACAACTTTCCTGAGCACTCTACCTAGTACGTTATGAGCTATTCCATTCCGGCTGGTATAAACAGACATTATTCCTGGCCCTGTGTGAGCACTAGGCATTGCTCCCTGGAGTCTTTTTGGACAGTTTTTCCCTAGCCTCAGGTAGTTTCCTCATTTGCATACACTGATCAGTACTCACCTGAATTCTCAAGGGGGATCCTTTTGGAGTTGTCTTTCTGTGCAGCAGTTTCCTCTTTTGTGCTCTGCCCTATAAGCCCTAGAGACCTCTCAGCCCTGACTTCAAAACTAAGGAACCCATCAGTTTCTCCCTTTCTGCACTACAGCCTGAAAACTCTCTTAAGGCAGTAAGCTGTGGACATCATAGGTAGAGGCACTCATCTACTTATCTACACAGAAGGGACCCCCTCTTACATTCTGTCTGTGATATGATATCCAACAAAGAGTAGGTTCTGAACTAAAGGGAAATTGTATACAATCTCAACTGGGTTAAATTAAGGGGATGGGTAACTTTCCTACCTCACATTCAAAATCTCTTTCACATCCCTGTATTCTACTTACTTATCAGGAAAAAATTCCAGATGGTATTCACATCAACATACATTTCATTTTGTTGTGTTTAAAATTAAAAGTCAAGTAAGTGTTTTTTCCCTCTCTCTTTTCTTAGACAGTTAGAAACAGATGTTTCAACATCCTGAGGAAGCTCTAATATGATAAGCCCTTAAAATATGAGCATTATAATATTACAGAGAACAGATAAACACAAAAACAAAATGTTTCGGCTCCCAGAAGGCCAAGTCTGAGGGGATAGAAGTAATGAGAGGAACAGGAAATAGCATTACTATCACTCATAGCCATTCCCAGGATACTGAGATGAATTTTAATGACCAATAATAATTAATTACTAAACATCACTGCCCACTGAAAAGACATACAGTGTGTGTGTGTGTGTGTGTGTGTGTGTGTCTTCCTCCAGCAAGCCTTCTGCTCTGAATGTGACAGTTCTCACGGCCAAACAAGCAACCTGATAGAAGGAAAGGGTGCTTTGGTTTACTTTTAGAAAGCGACCAGTTGGGTACTCAGATATGCCTCCTCTTTAAATCCACAGAGATGATGCTCCCCTTTGCCAACTCACAGCACCATCATCAGTCACTCACAGAAAGAAGAAAAATCAAGAGCAGTGACAAGATGGTAAAATTTAAAGTCATCCATTCAAGACAGTGGAGTATGTAATCTATGCATACCCCTTCCAACAATCACATCAAAATACAACTATCAAGCAATCATCATAGAGAACCCCCTGAAGAGTAGCTTAACAGAGTTCTATACCTAAGGACATAAAAAAGAAGCCATGATTGAAAGACACACAGAGACTGAAAGTAAAGGGATAGAAAAAGATATTTCATGAAAATGGAAATATAAAAATAGCCAGGGTAGCAATACTTATATTGGACTAAATAGACTTTAAAATAGAGGCTGTAACAAGAAACAAAGAATGACATTTCAAAATGATAAAGGGAGCAATCTAACAAAAAAATATAATTCTTATAATTCTTATAAACATCTATGCACCCAATGTAGGAGCACCTAAAAATATAAAGCAAATATTGATGGACATAAAGGAAAATATTGGCAATAATACAGTAATAGTAGGGAATCTAAACCCCATTGACATCAATAGACTGATCATCCATACAGAAAAACAACAGAGAAAAATTGACCTTAAATGGCACATTATACTGGAAGTACTTGTTGATATTGTTAGAGCATTTCACTGAAAAACAGCAGAATATATATTCTTTTCAAGAACATATGAAACATTTTTTTAAGATACACCACATGTTAAGCCAAAAAAGAAGTCTCAATAAATTTAAGAAGATTAAAATCACATCTTCTCCAATCACAATGATAAAAAACTAGAAATCAATTATCAGAAGAAAACTATAAGAAACACACACACACACACAAACACATGGGGACTATATAAAATGCAAAAACAAACAAACAAATGAGTTAAAAAAGGTCAAGGAAGAAATCAAAATATACCTTGAGACAAATGAAAATGTAAACACATGACCCCCAAAAATCTATGGAACACAGCCTAAGCAATTTCAAGAGGAAAATTCATAGCTATACAAGCCTACCACAAGAAACAAACAAAATTTCAAATAAGCTATCTAAACGTACACTTAAGTGTCCTACAATAAGAAGAAAAAACAAAGTCTAAAGTAAGTAGAAGGAAGGAAATAATCATGATCTGAGCAAAAATAAATGAGAATTTAAAAAAACAGGAAGAAATCAATAAAACTAAGATCTGGTTATTATAAAAAAATAATTATAAAGCTTTAGTCAGACTCATTGAGAAAAAAGATAGAGGACCCAGATAAATAAAATCAGAAATAAAAGATGATAAGTGAAAACAGACACCACAGACATTCAAAAAAATTTTTAAAATACTATAAAATTGCATGCCAACAAATTGGACAAATCTAGAAGAAATGGATAAATTCCTAAAAACATACAATCTTCCAAGACTGAATCAGAAAGAAAGAGAAAATCAATAACTACTAATGAAATCAAACCAGTAGTCAAAAACTACGAAAAACAAAAGTCCTGGACCAGAGGGCTTCACAGGTGAATTTTACCAAATATTCAAAAAAGAATTAATATATATTCTTTTCAAACTATTCCAAAAAAATGAAGAGGGAAAGCTTCTAACTCATTTTACAAGGCCCACATAACCCCAATGCCAAACCAACGACAATGCAAGTATTAAAATTATAGGCCAATATCCCTTATGAACATAGATACAAAAATCCACCACAAAATATTAGCACACAGATTTCAGCAATACATTAAAAAGAAATGCATGGTTGGTTCAATATCTGTGAATCAAGAAACATGGTACACTTCATAACAAAATTAAACATAAAATCATATGATAATAACAATAGATGCAGAAAGATTCTTTGACAAAATACATCAACTATTATGAAAATTCTCATTGAAGTGGGGATACAGGGAATATACCTCAACATAATAAAGACCATAATCAACAAAACCATAGCTAACTTATACTCAGTGGTGAAAAGCCAAAAGCTTTTTCTTTAAGATCAGGAACAAGGATGCCCACTTTCACCATTTTTATTCAAAATAATATCAGAAGTCCTAGACAGGACAATCAGAAAAAAAAAAAAAGGAATCCAAATTGGAAAGAAAGAAGTAAAACTGTCATTATTTGCAGATGACATAATACTATATAGAGAGAACCCTAGCGAGTCAAACAAACAAACAAAATATTAGAACTAATAAATGAATTCAATAAAGTAACAGGATAAAAAAATTAATATTCAGAAATACTTGTATTTTGTACACCAATGATGAACTATCAGAGAAATTAAGAAAACTATTCCATTTACAATTTCATTTCAAAGAACTAAGTATTTGGGAATAAATTTAATCAAGAATATGAGATACCTGTACTCAGAAACTATAGGACATTGAAGGAACAAATTAAAGAAGATACAATTAACTAGAAGGTTATACCTTGCTTATGGAATGAAAGAATTAACATTATTAAAATGTCCACACTACCCAAAGCAATCTGCAGAATCAATGCAATCCCTTTCAAAATACCAATGGCATTTTTCAAAGGACTAGAATAAATAATCCTTAAATTTATATGAGAAGAATAAAGTTGGAGACATCACACTACCTAATATCAAACTAAGAGTATTATAATCCAAGAAACATTGTACTGACATAAAAATAGATATATAGATCAATGGAACAGAATAAAGAGCCCAGAAAAAAAATAATAACCATGCCTATATGGTCAATTAATTACTGAAAAAGAAGGCAAGGATATACAATGGGATAAAGACAGTGTCTTCAATAAATGGTGTTGGAAAAATTGGACAAATTAATGAAATAAAAAGGAAACTAAACCACTTTTTGTGCATCATATACAAAAATAAACTCAACATGAATTAAAGACTTATATGTAATACCTGAAACCATAAAAGCCCTAGAAGAATACATAGGCAGTTAATTCTGTAACATCCTTTTAATTCTGTATAGCAATATCTTTTTGGAAATGTCTCCTCAGGGAAGGGATACAAAAGAAAAAAATAACAAATGGCACTACATCAAACTAAAAAGGTTTTGCACATCAAAGGAAACTATCAACAAAATGAAAAAACAATCTATTGAATGGAAGAAGATATTTACCAATGTTACATCAGTTAAAGTGTCAATATCCAAAATATATAAGAAACTAGCACAACACCAAAAATTCTAGGGACCTGAAAAGACATTTTTCCAAAGAGGGCATACAGATGGCCAATAGACTTGTAAAAAGCTGCTCAACATCACTAATCATCAGAGAAATGCAAATTAAAACTACAAAGTGATATCACCTCACACTTCTTAGGATGGCTATTATTAAAAAGTCAACAAATCAGTACTAGTGAAGATAAGGAGAAAAGGGAACTGCCCTGTTGGTGGAATTGCAAATTGGTGCAGCCACTGTGGAAAACAGTATGGGAGTTCCCAAGAAAATTGAAAATAGAGCTAACATATGACCCAGCAATTCAACTTTTGGGAGTTTATCTGAAGAAATCCAAAATACTAATTCAAAAATATATATGCACCCCTATGTTCCTTGCAGCATTATTTACAATAGCTAAGATATGGAAGAAACCTACTTGCACATCAATAGATGAACATAGACAGAAGTTTTATACTTACAGTATATAACTGAATATATTACTCTGACATAAAGAAGAATGAAATCTTGCCTTTTATCAACAACATAGATGAACCTATGGGGTATTATGCTAAGTGAAGTAAGTCAGTCAGAGCAAGATAAATATCACAAGATCACACTCATTTGTGGAATATAATGAACAACATAAACTGATGAACAAAAACAGATCCAGAGACAAAGAAGCATCTATCAGACCATCAAACCTCAAAGGGAAAGCAGGGGAGGGTGGGAGTAAAGGGGAGAGATCAACCAAAGGACTTGTATGCATGCATATAAATATAACCAATGGACACAGACACTAGTGGGGTGAGGGCACGAGAGGAGGGATAAGGGGACAATGGGGGGATAAGGACGCATATGTAATACCTTAATGGATTAAAAATATAACTTTTTACATTTTCAATATTTTTTCTGGAAAATCATATAGAGTTCAGACAGTCAACCTGGTAAGCAGCTGGAAAGTCAGAAAGGAGAGAGAAGATAAAAGCAGATGTGTCCAAAGTGATCGTGGAAACCATGCAGAGAGAAAAAGAAAATTGGAGAGAATAACTACTTCATCTTCAGAAACCCTTTTCACCTCTTTATTCCAGTTGATGCAAGATTTTAGCATCGGCCAGAGGGAAAGCGTTTTTGCCAAAGGACCCTTTAAACAGAGGTGTGGAGTCTGGAGTCCTCTTCTGAGCTTCTCCAGGCTCTCTGAGCAGGAAGCGTTCAGACTTTAAGTAGTAGCAGCTATACTATTGTGAGCTTCAAAGAATTTCTGAGGGTTAGGAGGGTGATATTTATACTTTCCACTTGAAGGAGAGCAACATTTGCCACCCCAAAATATGTCTCTGGAGTAAGAATTATCTTGAGCTGATTACTTTTAAGAAACAACAAACACAAGAAAGCTCTAAAAAAGTTGTATAAATTACCCTTTTATAAAAGACACTAGAGGCCCAGTGCACGATTAAATCATGCGCATGTAGGATCCCCTAGGCCTAACCTGCCATCAGGGCCATGTCTGCCTCCCCACGAAGCCTCACACGCTTCACAGACATTGCCAGAGGCCCATGATGCTCCAGAAGTCCTGCCCACCACAGCTGCCATGGAACCCATCAATGCACCTCCTGGTGAGTCCAGTGGTTGGTCATGACATAGTTACGCAATCACTACCACAGGCCTTTTATGATATAAACTAGAGGCCTGGTGCACGAAATTTGTGCACGGGGGTGGGGGATATCTCTCAGCCCAGCCTGCACCCTCTCTAATATGGGACCCCTTGAGGGATGTCCTACTGCCCATCAGGCCTAAACAGGCAGTAGGACATCCCTCTCACAATCCGGGACTGCTGGCTCCCAACCACTCACCTGCCTGCCTGCCTGATTGCCCCTAACCACTTCTGCCTGCCAGCCTGATCGATGCCTAACTGCTCACCTGCCACCCTATAGCCCCTAACTGCCCTCCCCTGCTGGCCTGGTCACCCCCAACTGCCTTCCCCTGCAGGCCTGGTCACCCCCAACTGCCCTCCCCTGCTGGCCCGGTCACCCCAAACTTCCCTCCCTTGCCAGCCTTGTTGCCCCCAACTGCTCTTCCCTGCAGGCCTGGTCATCCCTAACTGCTCTCCCCTGTAGGCCTACCCCCCCAACTGCCCTCCCCTGTTGGCCTGGTCACCCCCAACTGCCCTCCCCTGCAAGCCTGGTTGCCCCAAACTGCCCTCCCCTGCAGGCCTGATCACCTCAACTGCCCTCCCTTTCAGGCCTGGTCCCCCCCCCCACTGCCCTCCCCTGCAGGCCTGGTTGCCTCTACCTGCCCTCCCCTGCTGACCTGATCACCCACAACTGCCCTCCCCTGCCGCCCATCTTGTGGTGGCCATATTGTGTCCACATGGGGGCAGCCATCTTGTGTGTTGGAGTGATGGTCAATTTGCATATTATCCTTTTATTATATAGGGTGTGCATTTATAAGAGAAATTTCCACTGGTAAAGTTTTCTCACTCACTACACCAGGAAGAGAATAATGACTCTAAATTTCTAAAAACTCCTATCAATGGAGAAAGCATTGATTTAATTCTGCATAATAACCATCCTCTTGTTCACTATGCTTTTTCACTGTAATCACCCATAACTGGCCTCTCCCTAACTAGTCTCTTCCCACCCAGCATCTTTTTTGTTTTTAGATGAAGATGGTATTTAAGGTAATAAATTGGGCCTTTTCATGGGCTTCCCAGTTTTCCTGGCTATCTTTAATATATACAGGAAATATGCATGTTATTAAATTTCTGTTTATGCTTTTTAAATTGAAGTCAGATGGTGGGTGTTCAAGTTCTGTTCAGCTTTCTAATGTATGTTTGATATTGAAAAAAAATTTACCTCAATTTGTATATTAATCTGCTGGAGTTGCCATAACAAAGTATCACAGACTGGTAGTCTTAAATGACAGAAATTTATTTTCTTACAATTTTGCAGGCTAAAATCCAAGATCAAGTTGTTGGCAGGTTTGGTTTCCTCTGAGGACTCATTCCTTGACCTGCATTTGGCCATCTTCTGAGCTTGTCCTTACATGGTCGTCACTTGGTCTGTGTGTTTCTGTCTATGTCCTAATCGCCTTACAAGGACACCAGCATAATAGATCAGAGCCCAAATCTCATGATGCTATTTTAACTTAATCACCCTTTACAGGCTCTATCTCTAACTATATTCACAGTCTGAGATACTGGAAATTAGGGCTTCAACATATGAATTTAGGGGAGACACAATCCAGGGCATAACACTTCTCAAAGCCACCCTTTCCCTAACCAAAAGAAAGAGGTAACAACAGTTGCCATGTAAGATTATGTATAAAAATATAGTGAGATTTTTTTTCAATTTTATTTAAGTAATCGTACAAAAAAAAAAAAATACAGATCATAAATGAGTTACTGAAGCCTAAATCTATGTGCCCAATGATTCAAAAGGCCAAAACTCAAAATATCAGAGTTTGGAGTAAAGAAATGTTTATTGATCAAGAAGGCATCAACCGCCGAAACCGGTTTGGTTCAGTGGATAGAGCGTTGGCCTGCGGACTGAAAGGTCCCAGGTTTGATTCTGGTCAAGGGCATGTACCTTGGTTGCAGGCACATCCCCAGTGGGAGATGTGCAAGAGGCAGCTGATCGATGTTTCTCTCTCATCAATGTTTCTGACTCTCTATCTCTCTCCCTTCCTCTCTGTAAAAAATCAATAAAATATATTTTTAAAAAAATAAATAAATAAAAATAAAAAAGAAATTAAAAAAAAAAAGAAGGCACCAACCAAGAAGATGGAAGCCTTAATGGTGCCTCAAATCCATCTTGTTCACTAGACTAGGATAAGGTTTTAAGGGGCGGGGGGACCAGGTATGTAAAAGTGCTGGTGGGAAAGTTTTAATTGGAGGACCTTAGAACTTGGTCATTTATAAGAAAGAGTCATCAACACTGGATATTCCTGGACAACAGACCCTTGTCTCTGAAGGGATTCCATCATTCAAGTTCTGATTATGTTGGCGTGGGGGGAGGATGAGACTTTGGTTCCAGGTGCAGCTGGAGGCCAAAGTTTCCTCTTCTGTGCATGCCTTGGCTGCATACTTTTTATTTTGGTCTGTTGTCTCTGAAAAACAACTCAGCACCTTGGCAAACAAGATAGGACCATTTTGAATTGGTTCTGTGGTTATATTTCCTCCCTTTGTTGTTCATTCCTCAATCTTGAGAGAAATATAGTGAGTTTTCAATTTTATTGAAGTAATCATACAGAAAAAAATACAGATAATAAATGACTTACTGAAGCCTAAATCCATGTCCAGATTCAATTAATAGGGAGAATTCACTTTAAAATGGAGTCAGCCTGGCCAGCGTGGCTCAATGGTTGAGCGTTGACCTATGAACCAGGAGGTCACAGTCAATTTCCGGTCGGGGCACATGTCCGGGTTGTGGGCTCAATCCCCAGTGTGGGGCGTGCAGGAGGCAGCCAATCAATGATTCTCTCTCATCATTGATGTTTTTATCTCTTTCCCTCTCCCTTCCTTTCTGAAATCAATAAAAAAAATTATATGTAAAATGGAGTCAGATTGGTCTGCCCATTGTGCCCCTTTTGTCTGGCTTTTATAATCTCACATGCCTACCTCTTCCACCATCGTGCCCAAGCCTTAGAGATGGCATTCTGCATGTTCAATTTACAAGCAGAGACCACACAGGAGAAGCAGCAAGCCAGGATATTGTATTCTAATATAAAACAAAGAATAAAAAATTACTTTTATTATAATGTGCCCCTGAACCCAAACCATGATGAACTGGAACTATACAAACACTTCCTTGTTTAGCTAACAAATACTATAAAACATTCCTATTATCTAAGGACCCGCATTGCAAGTACTCTGAGGTGGTCTGCTTGAGCAGTAGAATGGGCCAAATGGTTGACTATATGGGTTAAATCCCATAATATTAGTATTTAAATCATTGGGTACATGGGTTTAGGCCTCAGTAACTCACTTAAGATCTGTATTTTTTTCTGTGTGATTATTTCAATAAAATTTTTTAAATCTCACCATATTTTTATACAGAATAAAAACAAAAGAAAATCAAAGGTTAATGATCAGAGCAAATTATAAACCAGTCTCTGAGTTTGTAGGCTGGAAGCATCTTTTGTAGTTTGAAATGTTTCTGACAATATCAAGTGCTCAAGTAAACTTTCTGTATGGTTTACACAGTATCAGTCACTGAAGTAGTTGAGTATGAGATGATGTGATAATTTTTCTGAAATTTATATTATGTCATATAACTGCAATTTGTAATTGCAAGGGAAAGGGCAGTCTTAGTTCTCAAAATGAAAAGGGAACCCACTGTATGGGAGAACATATTTACCAATGATACATCTGATAAGCTGTTAATATTCAAAATATATAAAGCACTCATACAACTCAACAAAAGGAAGACAAACAATCCAATTAAAAATGGGGAGAAGACCTGAATAGACATTTCTCCAAAGATGACATACAAATGACCAAGAGACATATGAAAAAATGCTTAAAGTCACTAATAATCAGATAAATGCAAATTAAAACGACAATGAGACATCACCTCACACCTGTCAGTATGTCTATCATAAAGAAATCAACAAAAAACAAGTGCTGGAGAGGATGTCAGAAAAGGAAACACTAGTTCACTGCTGTTGGGAATGCAGACTGGTGCAGCCACTATGGAAAACAGTATGGAGTTTCCTCAAAAAATTAAAAATGGAACTTCCATTTGACCCAGTGATCCCACTTCTGGGAATATATCCTAAAATCCCCAAAACACCAATCAGAAAAAAATGTATACACCCTTAAGTTCATAGCAACGTTATTTACAATAGCTAAGATTTGGAAACAGCTCAAGTGCCCATCCATAGATAGATGGATATAAAAGCTGTGGGACATTTATACTATGGAATACTATGCAGCTATAAAAAAGAGGGATGTCTTTTTTGGGGAAAGCATGGATAGACCTGGAAAATATTATGATAAGTGAAATAAGCCAATCTGACAAAGAAAAATATCTCTAATACTATCAACAATAAAAAATATATTTTTAAATATGTACTATGTAGCTAAAGAAATGCAAAACCTGAAAAAAAAAAGCCAAGAAAAACCAAGCGACCATCTTGGGTTTCTCATAAACCACAATATTCATTTATTTTTAAATTCTTGTTTATCTTTCATTTATAATTGACATACAATATTATATTAATTTAAGGTGTACACCCCTGTGATTAGACATTATGTAACTTACTAAGTGATCATCCTGATAAATCAAGTACCATTCAGAAACATACTTGGTTATTAGAATATTATTGACTATATTCTCTTTGTTGTACTTTACATGCCAATGACTATTCTGTAAAAACCAATTTGTACTTCTTAACCCCATCCCATCTGAAAACCATCAACATGTTCTCTGTATCTGTGAGTCTATTTTTGTTCTGCTTGTTTGTTTATTTTATTTTTTACATTCACTTGTTATATATGTATTTATTGTCATTTTATTGTTTATATTTTTTAACTTTTTTAAAAAATTCTTCTTTTTAAAGAAGACCCTTTAACATTTCAAATAATACTGGTTTGTCTGGTTTGTCTGGGAAGATCTTTATATGTCCTTCATTTCTAATGATAGTTTTGCTGGGTAAAGTAATTTTGATTGTAGATGCTGCCTTTTCATCACTTTTAATATTTCTTGCCACTGCCCTCTGGTCTGCAAAGTTCCATTGAGAATCATCTCACAGTCTTATGGGAGCTCCATGTAGGTAACTAACACTTTTTTTCTCTTGCTGCTTTTAAGATGATCTCTTTGTGTTTAACCTTTTATATTTTATGATGTGTCTTGATGTAGTACATCTTGTTTGAAACTCTCTGTGTTTCTAGAACTTGAATGTATATTTCCTTCACCAGGTTAGGTGAGTTTTCTGTCATTATTTTTTATATAGGTTTTTAATTTCTTGTTCTCTCTCTTCTCCTTCTGGCAACCCCATGATATGAATGTTGGTATGCTTGAAGTCCCAGAGGCTCCTTACACCATCTTCATTTCTTATCTTTTTTCTTTATGCTGGTTTGATTTGGCATTTTTTTGCTTCTTTATATTCCAAATTGCTGATTTAAATCTTGGCTTCATCTTCTGTACATTTGATTCCCTGTAAATTATTCTTCATTCAGTTAGTGTATTCTTCATTTCTGACTGGTTCTTTTTTGTGGTTTCTATGTCCTTTTTCATGCTGTTGAAATTCTCACTAACGGAGAAACCAAGATGGCGGCATAGGTAAACACCGGAGTTTGCTGCCTTGAACAACCACTTCAAAAATACAACTAAAAGATGGAACGGACATCATCCAGAACCACAGGAAGGCTGGCTGAGTGGAAGTTCTACAACTAGGAGGAAAGAGAAAAGCATACCGAGACTCAGAGGAGGTGCAGTGCTGAAGTAAAATACTAAGGTGCGAGTGCATGCGGAGCGGGCTGGCAGCTGAGGGCGTGGTTGTCGTTTTCAATCAGGAGGGAGTCTCAGGCTCTCAGCTCCAGTTCCAGGCGAGTCTCTAGGGACCCAAACTCATACGGGAGAAGTGGGACTGTCTGGCATCGCTCAGAACCCTAGGGCTGCTTTCTCTCCCTGGGGCTTGCAGTGATTACTGGGACACTGAGAAGCAGAGCCTCTGAGGGCAAGACTGAGAGCAGCCATAACTCCTAGCTCCACCCTGTTGATCCCATGGGACCTGCCCCGTCCAAGCCCTGCAGGGAGACTTTTGCTGGATAGCCTCAGGCAAAGGCTATATTAGCACCTCCCTAGAGATCCAGGAGCCAGGAAGCCCAGAGGTCATAGTGGGACCATCCAGTTTGCAGCTCTGTTGAACCATAAAAGACACACCCAGGGGGCAGACTCAGTGAGCACCAAAGCCCCATCAAAGCAAGTCTACCCCCAGAGGGGTGTCTCCATCACAGAAGTTCTCCCACTGCAGACACAGCTGATTCTCACAGCCAATTGGCCTGGAGGTCAATTCCTCACAGTGATAACTACAAAAATCAAGTCTTAATTACAACAAGACTGTGCACAAAGCCCACAAGGGGGTGCACCAAGAGTGTCTACCTCAGGTAATTGGGACTCTTAGCACAGAAAGGCACTCTATCGACACAGCGAAGCATAAAAAATGCCGAAACAAAGAAACAGGACACAAACGACAGAATTGGAGGAAAGCAAACTGCTGGATATAGAGCTAAAAACCACACTTTTAAGGTCTTTAAAGAACTGTCTAGAAGCCGCCAATAAATTTAATAAGGCCCTCGAAGAGACTGGTGAGACCGCCAATAAATGTAGTGAGGTCTTCAAAGAGACTGGTGAAACCACGGATAAATGTAGTAAGATCCTCAAGAAGACTGGTGAAACCCTCAATGTTGTGATAAAGAACCAACTAGAAATTAAGCATACACTGACTGAAATAAAGGATATTATACAGACTTCCAACAGCAGACCAGAGGATCGCAAGAATCAAGTCAAAGATTTGAAATACGAAGAAGTAGAAAACACCCAACTGGAAAAGCAAAATGAAAAAAAGAATCCAAAAATACAAAGATAGTGTAAGGAGCCTCTGGGATAGCTTCAAGCGTACCGACATCTGAATTATAGGGGTGCCAGAAGAAGAGAGAGAGCAAGATATTGAAAACCTATTTGAAGAAATAATGACAGAAAACTTCCCCTACCTGGTGAAAGAAATAGACTTACAAGTCCAGGAAGCGCAGAGAACCCCAAACAAAAGGAATCCAAAGAGGACCACACCAAGACACATCATAATTAAAATGCCAAGAGCAAAAGACAAAGAGAGAATCCTAAAAGCAGCAAGAGAAAGACAGTCAGTTACCTACAAGGGAGTACCCATACAACTGTCAGCTGATTTCTCAACAGAAACTTTGCAGGCCAGAAGGGAGTGGCAAGAAATATTCAAAGTGATGAATGCCAAGAACCTACAACCAAGATTACTTTATCCAGCAAAGCTATCATTCAGAAGTGAAAGCCAGATAAAGAGCTTCACAGATAAGAAAAAGCTAAAGGAGTTCATCACCACCAAACCAGTACTATATGAAATGCTGAAAGGTATCCTTTAAGAAGAGGAAGAAGAAGAAAAAGGTAAAGATACAAATTATGAACAACAAATACACATCTATCAACAAGTGAATCTAAAAATCAAGTGAATAAATAATCTGATGAACAGTATGAACTGGTGATTGTAATAGAATCAGGGACATAGAAAGAGAATGGACTGACTATTCTTGGGTGGGGGGAAGGGGTGTGGGGGTGAGGGGAGAGATTGGACAATAATCGTGCACCTATGGATGAGGACAGTGGGTGGGGAGTGAGGGCGGAGGGAGGGGTGGGAACTGGGTGGAGGGGAGTTATGGTGGGAAAAAAGAGTAACTAATGTAATAATCTGAACAATAAAGATTTAATTAATTAAAAAAAAAAGAAATTCTCAGTAAGTTCTTTGAGCATCCTTATAACCATTGTTTCAAACTTTGTATCTGGTAGTTTGCTTGCCTCTATTTCATTTTGTTTGTTTTTTCTGGAGACTTATTATCTTCTTTTATTTTGGGACTGTTTCTTTCTCTTCACAGTGTGGCTCCTTCCTTAAGCTTCTTTTAATGTATTAGGTATATAAGCCTTTCCTCCCAAATTTGGTAGAGCAGCCAGTCACCCAACCTGGGCACTCATCCTGTGTGTGCTGTGTGCACTGTCCTATTGGAGTTGAGCCTTGGTTGCTGTTGGCATCACTGGGAGGTGTTGAAACACCAGGCCAATTGGCTGTGAGGACAAGCTATCACTATATCAGAGGAGCTGCTGGCAGGATCTGACCCTGGAGCAGGACTTGCTTCAGTAGCACTTTGGTGCTTACCAAGTTGGCAGGTTGAAAGCCAAAATAATGCCCAAAGTTATGCCTCTTGTGCCAAATACTTAACCACATTGTGAATGCAAAGAAAAGGTGTTTACAAAATTAAAAGTGCTACTCTAGTGAACACATGAATGATAAGAAAGTGAAAAAGTTTTATTGCTGATATGGAGGAAGGTTAGCAGTCTAGATAGAAGATCAAACCAACCACAACATCTTTTATACCAAAGTCTAATCCAGGGCAAGGTCTTAACTCTTTTCAATTCTATTAAGGCTGACAGAGATGAAGAAACTGCAAAAAAAAATTTTAAAGCTGGCAGAGGTTGGCTCATGAGGTTTAGGAAAAGAAGCCATCTCTATAACATGAAAATGCGAAATGCAAGATGAAACAACAAGTATTGATGAAGAAGCTGCAGAAAGTTATCCAGAAGATCGAGCTAAGATAATTAATAAAAATGGCTAAACTAAATAATAGATTTTTCAATAGACAAAATGGCCTTTTGTTAGGAAAAAAAATGTCTCCTAGAACTTTCATAGCTGGAGAGGATAAGTCAATGCTTGGCTTCAAAGCTTCAAAGGACAGGCTGACTCTCTTGTTAGGGTCTAATGCAGCTAGTTACTTTAAGCTGAAGCCGATGCTTATTTACCATTCCAAAAATCCTAGTACCCTTAAGAAGTATGCTAAACATACTCTGCCTGTGTTCTATAAATATAGCCACAAAGCCTGATGATAGCACATCTGTTTACAATATGGTGTGTGGAATATTTTAAACCCACTATTGAGACCTACTACTCAGAAAAAAAAGAATACTTTCAAATATTATTGCTCATTAACAATGCACCTGATCAGTCAAGAGCTCTCCTGGAGATTTACAATGAGATTAATGTTATTTTCCATGCCTACTAACTCAACATCCATTCTGTAGCCCATGGATCAAACAGTAATTTTGACTTTTAAGTTTTATTATTTAAGAAATACATTTTGTAAGGCCATAGCTGTCATAGGTATTTATTCCTCTGATGGATCTGGGCAATGTAAATTGAAAACCATATAGAAAGGATTCACCATTCTAGATGCCACCAAGAATACCTGTGATTCATGGAAAGAGGTAAAAATATCAACATTAACAAGCAATTGGAAGAAGTTGATTCCAACCCTCATGAATGACTTTGAGGGAATCAGGACTTCAGTGGAGGAAGTACTTGCAGATATGGTAGAAATTGCAGGAGAACTAGAATTAGAAGTGGAGCCTGAAGATGTGACTAAATAGTTACAATCGCATGATAAAACTTTAATGGAGGAGAAGTTGCTTCTTATGAATTAATCAAAAAAAAATTGTCATAATATGGAAACTACCCCTGGTAAAGATTCTGTGAAAACTATTGAAATAATAATAAAGAATTCAGAATATTACATAAACTTTATTGATAAAGAAAAAGCAGAGAAATCCTTCATTAAAAAAAGTTAATTGATATAGCAAACTTCATTGTCTTTTTTTATATTAAGAAATTGCCTCAGCTACCTCAACCTTCAGCAACCATCACCTTCATCAATCAGCAGGCATCAATATTGAGGCACAAAAAGATTACAACTCGCTATAGGCTTAAATGATGGTTAGCATATTTTAGCAGTACTGTACTTTTAATTAAGGTATGTAAATTGTTCTTTAGACATAATGTTATTGCACACTTAATAGACTGCAAGTAAAGAGCATACATAATTTTTATATGCACTGGGGAACAAAAAAAATTGTGGGACTCCCAATATTGCAATTTTTGCTTTATTGCAGTGGTCTGGAACCAAAGCTGCAATATGTTCAAGGTATGCCTGTATTGCAAGAACAAACTAGAATATAATGTAGTAAAGGCTGTATAAACCAAAGTGCTGGGGATGGAGACATCAATTTTAATATCAGGGATGAAAAGGAGTTCACAGTTAATTCAATGCCATTTTCTTCTTTTACTCATTTAATAAATATTTGCTAACAATACAGATACCACTCAAATAATACTGAACAAAACAGAACTCTTCCCTTACCTCATGAAAACATAATGGCCAATGAGCCAAACTTATGAGTCTCTTCCACTTTTTAAAAACCAACTAGGTGGATAGACTTTTTACATATATTCAGTGAAACCATGCCTTCAGAACACTATTCTCACAACACTATTAATACTATACACACACACACACACACACACACACACACACACACACACTTTCAATCATTGGTCCTAAACCTGATCACTGAAGCCCAGTAAAATCAAATCCCTTTTCTACAGGAAGGGCTTTCAAATTATGAAGGCAACTAATACAGTTTCCTTAAGTTTTCCACTCCAGGCTAAGTATTCCCAGTTATTTTACTCAGTTTTTCTACAATCTAGACAGCAGACGTTTCACTATCCTGGCCACTTTGTCATTCTCAATTGTTCATGTCCTGCTGAAAAAGTAAAGCCCAGAATAATCTCCACGTTAAGGTATCCCTGGTTGGTGCACAACGAGCCTGGGACCCGTCTGTTTCTCCATCCTTTCCTCTTGGCCAGGCCCTCTCCTATGCTGCTAGTCATGCTGATTTGCAATCAAATAAAAGTTCCAAGTCTTCTCATAAGAATTGCTGCTAACACAGTATTTGTGTTGGATTCTTTATAATTTAAGTGTTCTTACAACACTATTGCTAGTACACACGCGCGCACGCTCACAGACACACACACACACACACACACACACACACACACACACACACACGGTGTCCCAAAAGAAGTATACACACACTTTGAATATTAATAAAGGAAATTTATTAAATTACATTTCATTTTCAAAATTGAGCTGTCAGCTGTTAAAGTGTATATACATTTTGGGGAGACACCCTGTATACTAATACTTTGCACATAATTTCATCTTATTAGTTTATGATGTCATAATTATAGAATGTTAATGTTCAGGGTCATGTGGATCTTCCAGTCCAGTCCCTGCATTTTACAGATGCAGTATTTGTGGTACAAAGAGGTCAAATGATAGTCTTAAAATTATAGCTCATTGTATTCCAGCCTGTCAAGATATAGATTCCATCCCTCTAGTTGGAAACATCAGTGTCATCTGTAACTATTCCCTCTCCCTTACTCCTTGAATGCTATAAGGAGGGAGGAACTCTAATCTAGGAAATATTCCTATATCTAGGATCTTCCCATTTTAAACCCATGCTCCATACGTACCACTAATGCAGTGTGTTCAAAAACACGTAGCTGCCCTTGTTAAAATCCTGTAAAAGTTCCCTAGTGTATAGAAGTTAGAGTTAAGCCTCCATAGCATGCCTTATGAGACTCTGCTTGCCTTTGTAGCATTTTATTTCACCATTTATTCCCTGATACTCTAGCTCTTGTCAATTTGAATGAGTGCCATGTCCAAATATGCCACATCTGTTCAGTACCCCCTTGAACTTCTACCTACAGCGCCTACTTTTTGGGATGCCTTTCCCCACTTGGAAAATTTCTACCTCCCACTTTCAGACTTGCCTTCCTGATGAAGTCTTCCCCAAAAATGTCATAAATTACCCTACTCCATATGGCTCCCCCCACAAACCCAGAGCAGTAAGCTTATTGCTTCTTTTACTGCATTTCCTATAACACCTCATCTATGTGCCATTTGTGGCCATAACACATGGGATGTTTTACTGTCTCTTCTTTAGGATGAACCTCTTGAGTACAGATATTACATCTGCTATTAATAAATATTCAATACCTATTTCATTTAAGTTCATTTATCTAACAAATATAAACTGAACCTATTTGGTTCTAGGGGCTCTGGCACATAGGGAAAAGATCATAAGATCCTTTCCATTACGCAATTTACAGCAAGATAGATGCTCACTAAAAACAAGTAAGAACACTGGAGTATAATGTGTGTTTTAGCAGGAAGAATACTGTGTGCAATTGACACATAAGAGGGAGCCTAACTAGATAAGAGTCATGGAAGGCCTCGCTAGAGAAATCACATTTAAGCCAAGACCCCAGAAATATTCTAAGTGAAGAGCTTTTCTCATCAACAAATGGGACTTTTCACTATTTCTTCAAGATGATTGGTTAAGGACAGGTACAAGGATAGAGATTTGTGAAATCTGTGTAGAAATCCACCACTAATTAATGTTCTGGAGAATATGACACAGGGTAATATTCAAAATATTTAACAACAGGTACAACACAGCATCAACTAGTCAGAACAAAGACTGCCACAGGCAGCCAGGCTCCCACCCTCATGCAGGCAGGCTAAATGTCAGCCCTGAGTAGAAAAATCCAACCTGCTGTGAATCTCTCTACCTGGAGAAAGGCACAGACACCTTACACATAGATGCAGCTCTGACCCACCTCCTTTCATAGAAGGCTTTATTCTGCATATGCTGAGACCAGGCAGGCATGCAGGACTTTATCTCCTAAATGTATGCACTGCAAACCTGGCTGTGCACCCACTGCCTCCTATAACAAATATCTCTTGAGTCAGCTAAACTCTCTGGCTGCTGTTTTCACATACCCTTTCCATTTAATACTCCTTTAAGTCAACCCAGAATAAGTTCAAAAGTTCCCAGCGTCTGCCTTTATTGCTTGGGGCTTTCTTTACTTGCCTCCTAGTTGACTGAGGAATTCTAAACACTTGTCTGCCGCTCAGTGAGGCCTCTGGGATATCAGATCATATGTCTCATTGGGGTCTATATCCTGAGAGAGATACCAGAGAAAAGCCTCAGCTGAGATGTCTGCCAAAAAAGAAGGAAAGGGAGAAGAGATCTATGCCACTGATCCCATTCCAGCCCCTTTCTTTATAGACTTTATAAGAGTCTGAAAGAGCAACAAGCCTACCTTAGACACGTTGACAGTAAATAATAGTATTAAACAAGAAGAAAGCACCAGCACAAGTTTTTGGCAACTTTATAGAAGTAAAAAATATGTTTTTGGCTTATAGTAAAGGTCCCTTTTGAGGAGTAGAGTCTTGTGCATGTATCCATGGAGGGAGGAATGCCACCAAAATGCAACTCATGAATTCTTCCAACTGGCTAACTGGTCCATCTCATGTAGAGAGATGTTGTCATCAACCTAATCATGTACGAAATTTACAGCAGACAGAAGTAACATTTTCCTGATACCACACCCCTCCCTTCTCCCTCTTTCACATTCTATTTTCAGCCAATCTGTGAAACTCTAAAAGCCATTGGAAAGTCTCTAGCCTGAACCACTGCCTCCTCAACAGAAAGCACTGCACTGAGGGTTGAATAACACCTAGAATCTGAGCCCTACCAGAAACTGAGAGATAAAATAATCAACACCTCCCCAACCCTTCAGAAACATGAATATTCGAGAGACACAGCTCACACCAGTTTCTTCCATATCACATACAACTTCTTTTTCTTCTTCTTTCTATCTGGGTAAATCTAGAGGCCTCCAGCTGTTCCTGTCAGTCAAATCACCAGTATTTCCTTTTTGGGGATCTATTTTTCCTGAAGCAGCATTTTAGCACCAGATCAGCACCTAATGCATTAATGCTTTTTATCACCTAGCAATATTTGTCATCCAAAGGGCTGAGTAACACAGTTATCATCTATCAGGTTATATTTGCTTGCAGCTTTCAGTCAGTTGTCTCACTGTAACCTGCATTTAAACCACACAAAAAGCTCTGAATGAGAAAGCAGAAGCACTATTAGAGTTCAGAAATACTTAGTCACTGAGTTCCATCTATTTCTTTTCACTAGTATTTTCACCCCTCCCCCAAGACCCTTTTTCACCCCAAATTCAATTTTTCAAAGAATTTAAGTTTCTGGACATATAGCAAGTGTTCAATAAATCTATAATAATAAAAGCGTAATATGCTAATTAGACTAGACAAAGCCTGGGCTGCTAAGGAAGCCTGGGTCCTGGGTGCCAGCAGCCAGGGGAAGGAAAGCCTTCTCTTGCACAAATTTTGTGCATTGGGCCTCTAGTGTTTAATAATCTAATTTAACTCACTGGGCATAAAAGGATATTTCAGAGAGCGGAGATTCTCATTGCAGAATTTTATACTCAGCAGGAAACTTGAAAATCACACAGCACAAGTTCTTCATTTTGTAGATGGGGACACTGAGGCACAGTTCCCATCCACATTCCCACCTGACTATTAATGGTATTACTAAGACCTCCTATTTTCACTCTACATGATACCATGATTATAAAAATGCCTCACTATTCTCTTCATGGTCCATGTGTTCCAACTGGAATACAATGTTGTTTTGCTATCACCTTAACCCTGGCAGTGTGGTTAATATAAACTTTTCATTTCAAAGATGAAAAATTTTAAAAGCTGGCAATAATTCATAACACTAGAATTATTTGTTTGCCCAAGACAGTTCCTTCAAGATTTTCACAAACCATGAACCAGAATTATTACCTGGGCATCCTTCAAAATATAATTTCTCAACAAGAACAGTAATTTAAAAAGATATATGCACCCACAAAAATACAGAAGCAACCAAGGTGTCCATCAATAGATAAATAGAGAAGATGCGGTACACATACACAGTGTGGCACACATACACAGTGCGGCACACATACACAGTGTGGTACACATACACAGTGCGGTACACATACACAGTGCGGTACACATACACAGTGCGGTACACATACACAGTGTGGTACACATACACAGTGCGGTACACATACACAGTGCGGTACACATACACAGTGCGGTATACATACACAGTGTGGTACATGTGGTACACATACACAGTGCGGTACACATACACAGTACGGTACACATACACAGTGCGGTACACATACACAGTGCGGCACACATACACAGTGCGGCACACATACACAGTGCGGTACACATACACAGTGCGGTACACATACACAGTGTGGCACACATACACAGTGCGGTACACATACACAGTGCGGTACACATACACAGTGCGGTACACATACACAGTGCGGCACACATACACAGTGCGGTACACATACACAGTGCGGTACACATACACAGTGTGGCACACATACACAGTGCGGTACACATACACAGTGCGGTACACATACACAGTGCGGCACACATACACAGTGCGGTACACATACAGAGTGCGGTACACATACACAGTGCGGTACACATACACAGTGTGGCACACATACACAGTGCGGTACACTTACAGAGTGTGGTACACATACACAGTGCGGCACACATACACAGTGTGGCACACATACACAGTGCGGTATGTACATACACAGTGCGGTACACATACACAGTGCGGCACACATACACAGTGCGGTACACATACACAGTGCGGTACACATACACAGTGTGGTACACATACACAGTGCGGTACACATACACAGTGTGACACACATACACAGTGCAGTACACATACACAGTGCGGTACACATACACAGTGTGGTACACATACACAGTGCGGTACACATACACACTGTGGCACACATACACAGTGCAGTACACATACACAGTGTGGCACACATACACAGTGCGGTACACTTACAGAGTGCGGTACACATACACAGTGCGGTACACATACACAGTGCAGTACACATACACAGTGCGGTACACATACACAGTGCGGTACAAATACACGGTGCGGTATGTACATACACAGTGCGGTACACATACACAGTGCGGTACACATACACAGTGCGGTACACTTACAGAGTGCAGTACACATACACAGTGTGGTACACATACACAGTGCGGTACACATACACAGTGCGGTACACATACACAGTGCGGTACAAATACACGGTGCGGTATGTACATACACAGTGCGGTACACATACACAGTGCGGTACACATACACAATGCGGTACACTTACAGAGTGCAGTACACATACACAGTGTGGTACACATACACAGTGCGGTACACATTCACAGTGCGGTACAAATACACGGTGCGGTATGTACATATACAGTGTGGCACACATACACAGTGTGGTACACATACACAGTGCGGTACACTTACAGAGTGCAGTACACATACACAGTGTGGTACACATACACAGTGCGGTACACATACACAGTGCAGTACACATACACAGTGCGGTACAAATACACGGTGCGGTATGTACATACACAGTGCGGTACACATACACAGTGTGGTACACATACACAGTGAACTATGACTCAGCCATAAAAAGGATTGAAATCTTGCCACTTGCAAGGACGTGAGTGGACATAGAGGGTAGTATGCTAAGAGAAATAACTAAAAGAGAGAAAGAAAAATACCATATTATTTCACTTATATGTGGAATCTATAAACAAAACAAAACAAAAACAGACTCATAGAAACCAAGACCAAAGGGATGGTTACCAGGAGGAAGCGGGTGAGGAGATAGGGGGAAAATATAGTCAACAATATTGTAATAGTTTGCACAGTGACAGAAGATTATTAGATTAGTGGGATGATCACATTGTAAGCTATAAAAATGTTGAATCACTATATTATACACCTGAAACTAATATAACCAATACAAGATTGTATACCAACTACATTTAAATAAAAATAAATTTAAATGTATTATATATTATATAATTTCTCAACAAAATCAATCTTGGACTTGGCAAAACTTGAGAATCTGTTTGTTTGTTGCTTCTTTTTGGTTTGTTTGTTTTATTTGTTCTCAATGATTCTGCTGCACATCAAGTTTGGGGTCTGCAAACCTAATCAGTGTCTGCTCCTTAACCACACCAAGTCACGGATGGCATTGAATGTGTACTTTGAGATACCTGAGGAGGGTGACATTACTAGTTTTCTCCTGCAACTGCAACTAAAGTCACCTATCAAAATACAAATCGAAAATTGTAACCTATAATAATAATTAGAATGTAGACTATAAATCCCACTTGCTAGATCATCAAAAGTAAGTTCGTTCTCATACCGGTGCCTGGCCCCTGGGGAGCGGCCCCAGCACTGCCCTTCCCAGCATGTGAACAGCTGGCGAAGCTGTGCAGCAGGGGCTGAAACCTCAGACGACAGCGGCAGCAGAAGTGGAAATCACGAGGCAAGTGTAATTCAAAACTTACATATTTCAGTAGACAAACTCTTGTCAACATATAGTTCCAGCACTTTGTGGCTCTAATTCCCTCATACCACCTTCTTTCCAAGTAATTCCATGAGTTCTAGGAATGTCCAGAACTGCACATGCCCAGGACAGAGAACAATTTATCCTGAGTAATTCATCAAGCTATAGTTTATGCTTTTTGATTCGTTTTGGTTACTAAGCAACCTCCTGGTCACTCAGGATAATAATCTGACTCTTTTTCCAAGGGAGATGACATAATGTGTGATCCCGGTGTGGAGCTTGTGTTTACTGGGGGGTGAACCTGGGCTGTGCAGTTGCCCTGGGTCAAGCATTTAGCCTCTGTATGTAAAATGAGGGTGGGAGACAGCTCCTCAGCTGGTTATGATTTCAGACAACACACATAAAGCACCAGGTTGCTTTTATTTAACATCAGCCTGAGAACAAGAGAGCAATGGCAGCAAAGAGGGTCGGATATGGGTTTAGGTTGGGACGATCCAGTTAACAGAGGAGACAATTCCACAGCCCTCCAGCACCCCTGTTATAGCAGATCACTCTGGAAAAATGCAGAAATGGTTGGGCCTATGCTTTTGTTGCCACAGTGCATTGCAAAACTCAATGTGTCATTTCTGCAAAGCCTTGAACATCCAGAAAGCTTAAAGACTGGCCATGGTAACTGGCTTCAACAAGGGCCTGGGCCAGTCTCTGGCTGAGCATCAATGGCTTTCTGAGGCCATGGCCTTCATAGTTGCTTCAGCACTTAGTATACAAGCTGTGTCCATGACTTGGGACCAATGCAGGTGACCCTCTCTCAGCCCCATAATACCCACTTAACATAGGCTTTCACCTCCTTCCTGAAAGGCACTTGGGGGGAAAGTGGAGAACAAACATTCAGACAAGTCCACAAATTTGCTCTCAAATATCTCTGTCAGGAAAAGTCAAAAAGTCAAATATAAAGGTCTCAGCTACTCAAGTACTCAAAGCTTTTGTATTTAAGAGGCTGGCTGGTTTAAGGAATTTAAAAATCAACTAGAAACCAGTGTTGGGACTCCTAATGCAAGACTTACTGACAGCTCTTTGTGATTAGGAGCCTACAGGCATGGCCTCACTGGATGTCCTCAGGATCCTCTTCCATAGGAAGGGGGAAGTGGTGAGTTCTCTGTGTAAACCTGGTGATAATGAGAGCTAAGTCGCTCAGAGTAATGGCCCTGACTACCAAAAGGCACGGAGATAGTGGAGACAATTCTTGTAACCTTCACAGAATCTGAGTCTGCCAAGCACAGGAGCTGCTCAAACCAGACCTTTAACCCCAGCAGCCAGGAGTCCAATTTGCTTTTATCGGCAATGTATGGATGGAGATTGAATAAAGCAGAATGAGCTTGGGCTTAGAGTCTGGAAGCCTACTCAGGGTTGACACAAGCTCCCCCAATCAAATTGCTGCCTAACCTTAGGAAAGCAACAAATCTCTCTCTGCAGTCTCTGCATTTGTAAACTCTGGGTTTACATATGTAAACTCTGCTGAGATGTTACAAGAAGCCTTCTGATCTCCCAGTGTCCTAGTCCCAAATGTGATCTGTATACTCTCATTCGAACCATTAAAATGCAGATTCCTGGGCACCACTCAGACCAACTAAATCAGAATAAAGGGAGGGAACTAAGAAATCTGCATTTTAACAACCTCTCGTGTGATTCTTATGAACCCTCAAGATTGAAAGTTACTGACATAGAGGACGTCAATAGTGGGGGAGGCTGCACATTTGTGGGGATAGGTATATATGGGATATCTCTGTATTTTCCATTCAATTTTACTGTGAACCTAAAGTTGCTGTAAAAAAATAAAGTTTATTTAAATTTTAAAATTTCTTAAGACTATGTTATCCACCTCTGATCACACAGCATGGCACATGTAAGAGGTCAAGTAAAATGCACATTGAATAAAAGCGTGAATGATGGGCAGCCATTTTCCCATGGGAATGAGAAAAAAATGATCCCAGGAATGTCCTCAGCCATGACAAAAGGCAAGGAAGAAACTATGAGAAGGACTCAGGTAATGAAAATTTTGGAGGAAGCCTCGAAAGAAAGAGAGACTGGATGCTGTGTTTCCAGTCCCAGGGATAAGCTGAAGAATGAGGACAGTGCTGCACAGCTGGAGCTAAAAGGGAGCACTGGACGCGAGGGTGAAGAAGGGAGGGGACATGGTGAAGAGAAAGGGAACAGAGAAAGAGCAGGGAGATGGAAGCAAACTGTAATATTCAAAGGTGCTTTGCCTGTAAGTGCTTTTGAGCCCCGACCATTCCAGAAGGCAAGCAGGGCCATCAGAAAAGAAAAGAGGACCCATGAAGTCAACCTCTGAGGGCAGAAAGGCAGATTCTAGGGGTATCTGGGGACCATTCATTATCCAAATGTGATGCAAAGAAAAAAGTCAGCAAGTGGAATTATGCTGCAGGGACCAGACTGCAATGTCACAGGGAATAATTCCAAGAGATGTTTTAATGACATGTGGATGCCAGGGATCAAAGAGTATGACATAAGCTTTAGACGTGGGACAATTAATAATTTGTTTTGGAAGGAAAACCTGGAAAACGAAAAAAAAAAAATGAGTACTCCCAGCTGTGCGATAATGCCATTGAGCAGATCAAAAGAGGGTGAAACATATATTTAGAAAAACATGGCTGCAAAAGAGACTTTGCACTCTTATATGTTGGCTAAATAAGAGATTAAAAAGATTACTCCATCATTCTGCCAATGTGTGTCCACAACTGATACTAGATTTGGCATTAAACACACTTGGGTTGGAATCACAGCTTTTATACTTATTAGCTTTGTGAACTTCAGTGAGTTTCTTAGTCTCTCTGAGGCTCAGTTTTCTTATCTTTAAAAAGGAGATAGTATTATTTACCTCATTGGGTTGCTGTTAGGATTAAATGAGATAAAATATGGCAGAAACGATATGTAAAAGATGGTGGTGGTAGTGGTGTCACTGCTGCTACTACATTTTTCATTATGTCCTTTTCATGTGTTCAGACCTTATTCTCCCAAGTAGATTGTACTCCCCAACCTGCAAATGGGTCAGGTTGAAGAAATTTCTGAATCTTTCTCTTATTCTAAGTTGTCCCTATATGGAATAGTATGCCAAGCCCAGTTAAAATGCCCAGGTAGGTTCCTATCCCACTTGTAGCTTTCATTCTAGTGCCAGAAAGGAAGTGGAAGGCCTCTCTATGGCCCAGGACAGAGTTACATCAGCTCCACAACAAAGGAAGGTAGTCACTCACTGCTGCTGTCATGGGAAAGGGGGTGATTTACAACTGCAGATGGCTATGTTTTCTACAGATAGCCCTGGTCTGGGACAAGTGGTTCAGAGGGACACTTCCTCCTAGCGTGGGAGGAAGAGATGGACTCAGACAATCCCATGGAGAGATATGAGTCAGGGTCTGTGGCAAGAAGAGCCAGAAGCTTGGAAACAGACTCTGAAAGGAAGTCAGGATGCAGTGTTGGGGTCATGGCTGACTTTTCTTATAAGAGCTGAAATTGGAAATTAAGCTAGAAGAGAAGTAAAAGTGTGATGACAGAGAAATTGCAGTCCTTAAGAGTGAGAGAGGAGCACTGAGAAAGAATGATAGACAAGAAGACAAATGGAAGGAGGGACTGACCATCGGATAGATCAGAACAAACGTATAGACTTGCCAACACAGACAGAACAAATCTGATTGTCTGACTTTCCCCTCTTGGTTCACATGTTATGGTAGACACATGGCTGCTGAGTTGGAGAGTGGATCGCTGAGAAGGTGAGCCACGGGCTGTCTCACCTGTCTCACGGGAGAGGGGGCCAAGGCAGTCAGATCTTTCTTTCAAACTTGTCAACATTTTTTACATACTTATAAAAGCAACACATACTCCAGCATATCATCTTTGTTTTCCCTGCTCTGTGCTGTTCTCAGGCCATATGAGTCCTCAGTAAAGAATTGGCACACACTTGGCACATGCACGTCATACTGTAAGGAGACAAAGGGTTATGATGGTATTCTGGTAAGAAAGATTGGATAAGAATATAAACTTTCCACAAGTTATGAGGAATTTTTTAGGGCAGATGTTCAGCAGAGGCAAGATAGCCAAAGATGCCACCACTCTAGCGTGAACAGCAAGTAAGCAGTCTTAGCTACCTGCCCCTGCCAATCTAGGTCTGTGATCTTGGGCAACTGACAACCTTTGTGGACATTTGTAAATTTTCAAATTAGAAGTTGAATTGGATGTCTTCCAAGATTACTTGCAGTGCTGCTAATATTCTAATATTCTATGAACCCATGGCTATTTATACATCAGAGCTTTTTGCAACATCCAAACGGTATTAGTCGTCTTGCCAGCTATGTCAATAATATTTTATTTATTACAGTACTATGAAGTGAATAGGTTATTTATCTTCCAGTACAACTTGTACTTGAATACCATTCCGGCATGCACAGTAAATCTCTCCTCCTTTGAACTTCTAAAACATCTGAATCTAGCCACCTCTTAGTACACTTATTACATTCTGCTCTATGTTATGGTTATTCAGGAAAATGCCTTATTGTCCATTACTAGATGTTAAGCTCCCTGAATGCTTCCTGGAAACCCTTCTGCAGAGAGAAAGAAGGATGGAGCTGCTTTCACCTGCAGCCCCAAAAACCCAGGACAGTACTTGCACAAAATTGATCCTCAGTGTGTGTTTGTGGAATAAACATATAGTTGGGGAGAATGCAAAGCATAAAAGCAATTCACCAAATGACCTTAATAAGACTTTATCCTTTGCTACTCTCCCAACACACAGGACAGCTAATCTAAAGCCTTTGCCTCAAACTGAGAAACATCAACCCAACTTCACTGCAAATGGCCCCCAATCTCAATGATGCTCAAAGGTTTGGGGAGATGCACTGAATATAGACAAGAGGAATAGTTGTTAAGAGTGTCAGGGGGGAAAGAGGCAGCAAGACATCCATAATTCCTAGTCATTAAACATGTTAATGACATATGTACAGTTACACAAAGGGGAATTTTACATGAAAGTGAAGGAACCAAACAGTATCAGATTGGCTGGCAAAGCATATTCTCAGCTGAGAAAATGAGAATGAGGAACAACAGAGAGAGCAATCATCAGGGACCCCTCTCAAGGCAAAGGCTCCTCAAGCCATATTTTCCAATCATCCTGCAGGAAAGTTTAGATGTGGATCCCATGGTTTTATTTCAACAAGCTCTCCACAGTCCTTCTAATGCCCTGATACTCTCCCAAGCCCTCTTTCCTCCTTACCAATTCACAAGGAAAAGGCAGCTCTCCCCAATTACCTAGCAAATTCTCTGGAACCCTGTTAATAATCAACTTCAAACCCTGCCTCTAGCCTCACTCCCCTGCCCAACTTGACCACAGGACACTGGCCTCCTTTGTCACCTGGTGGTCCCTGCATCTGCTCAGGTCAGGTGCCCTCTCCTCCTCACCTGCCATCTGGGCACACTTCTTATTTCTTCCCTTCCACCTCAGCATCCCTCCACTACACTCTCATATTTCAGACACCTTTTCCCTCCCTCATTCCTTCTTTTTCCATTACTAATGCCTATTCTAGAAACATGCACAGTCAGGGCTGTACTAGTAAGTGATTTGGGGCATCTCATACACCCAAGTGTCTGCTAGTCTTGAGGTTTGTTAAGTAAATTTTTGTTTTGTTAACTTGGTAACTCTCTTTTACTTTCCTCCCATGTTTATTCATATTAAAACAGTTACTGAGTTCCCACTGTGGGAAGTTTACTCTATTGATGTCACATATAGCTATAGGGGTGGCCTTAAACCTGCAATTGCTGCACCTTATCTCCAGACTTCTGTGGGTACAGGGCCTGGTGCAGCTAGCTTTTTCTGAGAAATGGCTCTCAAAAGCAGCCAGCCACAGACTCTAAGCCTGCTCACTTCTGGCTGGAAAACTCCCAGGGTTAACTCTCTTGGAATAGTAGGACATGAGAGTCTGTTAATGAGTAGGACTTCTGTGAATTGTGCCAAGAATTCTATGCCAAATGTTCACAGAATGCTAAAAGAGATGAAAAAGGCCAGTCTCACAAAAGAGTTAAAACAAGGCCACATCACCAGGCTGTTAATTCCTCCTATTTTCAGAGCTGACAGGAACAGGACATTCTAAAATGGTTACACACGTGAGCCACAATCATCAGTTACAGCACGGAACATCAAGCTTTGGGTTCTGACTGGTTCCTGCAAACTCCCTCTCTCACCTCTCTGCCAGGCTCCTGTTTTGTTACCAGGCTCCTAATTAGCTCTACGGAAACAAGAATCACTTTAGGTTTCATCACTTGTATCTCTCATTGTCCCACACATTGGCATGCACACACAGAGCCCACAGTTCATAAATACGGACGTGACCGACCCTGTAGGCTGTTGCTTATTCCTCACTCTTGATAACTGGCATATTGTCATACAGGTTGTCTCTAAAACATCTGGCCAGTTGTTTACCTCCCCGGCTGTGAAGCAGTTGGCAGTTCTCTGTCCTCAGCTCCCTTCAGCCTCCTACAGAAAGAAGTCCAGGCTCTCACCTAGCATGTCTTCCTTATGCTGTGTGCAAATCTATTGGAAACAGACTTGCTCTGACTGCTCTGATCTGTTCCCTCCCTACTGCTCACAATGTCTGCTTTGGTTCCCCCCATTTATGCAGCCACATACAATTCTGCCCTTATTTTTTCCACTGACGCAGCTGCCACCTCTTCTCTTCATTTATCTCCTCACAGCTTCTCCTGGATCCCTTTCTTTGCACAAATGTCCTGCATCTTTTTTTTTAACTCTTAAACCCATTCTTTTGCCCATGGTTGTGTTTATATCCCCAATTTATGCCTATGTGCAATCACCAGGCATTTGCTTACCTGGTGGCTTTCTCTGCATTTGGCTTTCCTGTCAAGACTTTCTTCCCAAGAACTACCTTAAATATGTACATGCCACCCATGGTTTCTCTGATGGGCCCAGGGCAAGTCTTCTAATCAGGTAGTTTCTATTTCAGCAAGGTGAACCCAAATTTCAAATTACCTTCCTGGCTGACAATGAGACCTCACCAAGTGATTCTCACCAACCGATCCATTTTTATTTTACAGATATGCACTCCTTTCCTACCCCCCAATCCCTCCAACTTATCTTATTTAGTAAAGTCATATTTGCCTTCTAAATCAGAATCTAGAATTTTTAGGGAGTTTTAATGACTAGAGCAATCTGCTGTTTGCAATATGTCTTTTCCTCAGTGATTTCACTCACTGCCTCTGGTGCCCACCTCATTCCCACCCTCACTCTCTGTGCAGGCAGGCATGCAGTGATGATGGTGAAAGTGAAGATGATGATGATGATAATATGTCAGGCACTGTTCAGTTCACCAGGGAGAGAGAGGGCCAGATAGAAACATCAATGAAGAAAGAGAATCATTGATTGGCTGCCTCCTGCAAGCCCCCAACTGAGGATCAAACCCACAACCCAGACATGTTTCATGACCAGGAATCGAACCCTGACCCCCTGGTTCATAGGTTGATCAAACACTGAGTTGTACCAACCAGGCTTATTTTAGTTTTTTTGAACTCTTACTTACCTGAGAAAAGCCACCAAAGTGAACAGAGGAGAAAAGAAACTTTAAAATATAATCAAATGGATCAATGTAAATATCTCTAGATGCCTTAATTTGGCATGTTTTATGTTCTTTATCCCTTTATCTATAATTCTCACTTGTTCATGCCTATACCTTTTTGTCCTGAACACATAGTCTTGTTTTTAAATTAAGAAGTAATATTTAATTTTAAGAACTGCACATTTTTAAAAAGATCTCTGAATTTCCAATGGTAAATCCAGAGGACACAGATTTGGAATTTTTAAGTCCTGAGTCTGCCCATTACTGGTGTTGTGATTCGGGGGTGTGTGTGTGTGTGTGTGTGTGTGTGTTTTGGGGGGGGGGGTATGTTCTTAATGCTGCTGGAGCTTAGTTTCCTTATGTATAAAATAAAAATAATAGACCTTGCAGAATTTTTTTAATCACAAGAAATGATGTGTGTAAAGTACTTACCACAGTGCCTATCACCTAGTAGATGCTATACAAATACAGTGTCCCCTGATTTTCTAAAAACACATATTGCCTCAGTGCAGTGGGTGGATATGAAAGGCACAGATTTCTTTGCCATCACCTATTATTTTCTTAATACAAGGTGTCTCCCAGAAACCGGGGGAAATCCTTCCACATGAAAAACAGCAAAGAAATCACCTGCCACAGCATATCAGAGGATAGCTTTAATAAACAAACTAATAGGTGTTATATATATTCTGTCCCAGGCCTAAAATCTTACCCCATCTCTCACTTCCCCGGCATCCCTCAGTAAGTTTACTTTGGGATCCTTAATAGGATTTGCCTTCTAGTTTTCTCACCAGGTTCAAGGTCTTCTTGACCCCAGAACATCTCAGAAAGTTCCCAGGGCACTTGACAAAGCCAGGTCTATAGTAGTAATCTTCAAAATGTGGTCAGTGGACCAGCAGCAACAACATTATCTAGGGCCTTATTAAAAATGCAAATTCTCAAACAGTACAAATTCTCAGGCCCAACCCTAAACACACTAAATCAGAAAGTCTGGGGTTATGGCCCAGCAATCTGTTTTAACATGACCTCCAGGTGATTTTGATGAAGGCTCAAGTTTGAGAACCACTGGTTGAGATATTAATATGGAAATTTCCTAACAGAATCAATGATGGCAGTTCCAACAATATGACTCCAACCTTTTCAGGCACACTGTCAGCCTCCTTGGCATACAAGGCCACTCATCAAGGAAGGAAGTCACCTGTGCCTCCTCACAGAGAAGCATCCACACAGACACCCCATCCCCCACAGCCTCGGCAGCATCTCTCCCTGCTGCTCTAGTATTAAAGAGATGAACACAACTGTAGAAACTTGATAGCCTAACCCAGGTGTTCTTGCTATTGCTCAAACATAACTTTATTATCTGTTCCCCCACAAACCACCCTACTCACCCTGAGACTGGCAACACACTTTGCTTATTCTCATTCAGCACTGAGTGGAACAGACAAATTAAAGTTGCTATCAGTAATTACTAGTCAGCCACTCTCCCAGGTGAAGCTGTGTCTCCCATAGCCCCATAAGCATGGTTGACCAGATAGCTGCACTACAATTCTCTCAAGTCAGCAGGAAGCAGGAAAGAGGCCAGAGCTTAGAACCCTGGCTATAATCCATAACCCAAAGGAGGTATCCCAAACACCTTCATCTCCCCATAGAAAATGTTCCTTATCAACATTGCAAATCTTCATCTAAAATTCAATGGACTCAACTTTCATTAGCCCCATATATCTTCCTTCCTCAAATCTAAAGTCCTAAGGGCCTCCTCTATCTCCCACTTACTGCTGCCCATCCCAACCACCACTCTCTTCTATTTCACCATATATTCCAGTCAGAAGAAACTCATAGTCCATGTTTGAAATTAGCCAGTTGGTAACTCAGGAGACACAAGTTTGACTGGTCTAAGACAACATGGGAGAATGTTGGAATGATTCTGTTATATAGCTTTTTTATCAGGAGATTTGAGAACTAAAAATATTGAATTGACAATATTACTGACAGACTTTTCTTTAGTTTCATAAGCCACCAGTATCCTTCCAATTAATTAATTAAGAGAATGCAAGTAGGTTTCTCTTGCCCATAAAAAGCCTGATGTATATCTCATTGTCAGAGCCCACTCAGCTCCCTACTACACCAGAACCCCTCACAGAGTTCCTTCATCCCTCACTTGGACAGCACTTATCATCTTTCACTTAACTCAGTATATATATATACTCAATATATATATATATATATATATATATATATATATATATATAATCTCCTGAAAAAATCTGTGGCATCCAAAGACCCTCCATTTGAATACTGCTTCCACCACTATTTAACTCTGCAATTGGACTAAGTTTTTTAACTTATTTTTTGACCTTCAGTTTCCTGGGAATAACATATTTAAGTATGAAGAATCTATCCTATATAATAATGAGGTAATATGCAAATTGACCAACACACCCTCGCACAAGATGGCCAGCAGGGGAGGGCAATTAGGGGCAATCAGGCCTGCAGGGGAGGGAAGTTGGGGGCAACCAGGCCTGCAAGGGAGGGCAGTTGGGGGTGATCAGGCTAGCAGGGGAGCAGTTAGGCAGCGATCAGGATGACAGAAGAGTGGATAGAAAGTGATCAGGCTGGCAGGCAGAAGCAATTAGGGGCAATCAGGCAGGCAGGCAGACAAGTGGTTGAAAGCCAGCAGTCCCAGATTGTAAGAGGGATGTCTGACTGCCAGGCATCCCTTGAAGGGTCCCAGATTGGAGAGGGTGCAGACTGGGCTGAGGGACACCCCCCTCCAGTGCACAAATTTTGTGCACCAGGCCTCTAATTTATACACTGAGTGGCCAGATTATTATGACCACCTGATGTTTGTAGGCAAATTAGCTATAATTTCACGCTGAAGTTGCTAGAGGGCCAGACCATTATAAATACGGAAGCAGGTTGTTTACCACGACAGTAGAAGTGATTTTTTCCTGAAGATATGGGTAAACAATGCGATTTAACAGCCTTTGAACGTGGGATATATTTGAATGTGAGTGGCCAGATTATTATGACCATCTGATATTTGTAGACAAATTAGCCATACACTGCATCATATGGGATATGGAAGCTGAAGGCCTGTTCAAACACCTTTGCTGTCTGCAATTACCAAGATAAAACGTCTCCAATTCGCACAGGAACACAAGGATTGGACAGTCGAGCATTGGAAAAAAGTCATGTGGTCCAATGAATCACGTTTCCAGTTGCATCATGCAGATGGCAGAGTGAGAATTGGGTGGAAACAGCATGAAAGCATGCACCCCACATGCATGAGTACAACCCTTCAAACTGGTGGGGGCAGTGTTATGGTTTGGGGCATGTTTTCCTGGCATGATTTGGGCCCTTTAATTCATGTGGAACAATGTCTGAATAGCACAACGTACCTAAGTACCGTTGCTGATCAAGTTCATCCTATCATGTTGATGGCATATCCCAATGGAGATGGCTTCTTCCAACAGAATGCACCATGCCATAGTGCTCATATTATGCAGGAGTGCTTTCATGAACATGAGGAAGACTTTACCTTGCTTAGGTGGCCCCCACAATCACCAGATCTCAATCCAATTGAGCATTTGTGGGATGAAGTTAAAAGAGCCATCAGGCAGCTGGTTCCACAACCATCAAATCTCACAGAACTGGACAGTGCAATTCATCAGGCATGGTGTCAGATTCCTCGCATCACCTTTCAGCATCTCGTGGATCAATGTCAAGAAGAATCGCCGCAGCACTGAAGGCAAAAGGTGGCCCAACGAAGTACTGATGGGGTGGTCATAATAATCTGGCCATTCAGTGTATATATAAAAGCCTAAGTGACCATTATGACCAAATGACCAGAACCACTGGAACAACCGGTTGACCAGTAACTATGATGCACACTGACCACCAGGGGGCAGATGCTCAATGCAGGAGCTGCCTCCTGGTGATCAGTGTGTTCCCACAGCCAACCTCCCATGATCAGCCAACCTCCCCCAGTCCCTCCCCCTGGCTAGCGAACCTCCCATGGTCCCTGTCCCCATTCTTCCCCCCACCCCAGCAGGCCCTGTCCAGCCCAGCCTCAACTGGAACTGGGTGAGACAGCCCTGACAGGCTCTGATCACTGGCCAGGCCTAGGGACCCCACCCATGCAGGAATTTTGTGCACTCGGCCCCTAGCAAATATATAATAAATGTAAGGAGCCCAGTACACTCTCTAATTACTAGAAACATAACCAGTGTTCCCATCTTCCCTATCTATTTAACATCCCCTCTCCCATTTGATTGTTCTTCCTGGCTGTATCTAAGCACATAGTAGGTGTACTTTGTCTTTAATGTCATTCGATGATGCTAAATCCTGACCCCAGCAATTCCCTTTGGAATCTTTAGAATCTGGTGTGAGTTACAGGAGCACTTTTAAACTTTATGATTAAGCTATTATTGACTATTATTTTATTTGCTGTGAGTTGTATTTGGAGCAAATGTCTATAGCTATATTTTTAAAAGCTTTGTTTTGGTTGCTATTCTATTAATATGCTGCTCCAGAAATGCTAAGAAGAAAACTAGAAAATCAGAAGCATGATAAAATTCTATCCAAGTGTTTCATCACCCTTAGAGTCAAGTTATTCCTAATGATGATCTGAATCTTTCTTGCTGTAATTCAGTCTTATTTTCTCACATTTTACACTTTACATAATATACCTAGAAATAGTGTTTGAGTCATTTTAAGCTTTTGTTTCCAGATTTTTTTACACTTTCTCATTGTGGCTCACGTTTATCAAAGGATAGCTATATAAGAAGCACTTCTCACAATTCATATAATAATTTTATGAGTGTTTTCTATACTTTACATACATTATTATTATTATGTTCATTTTATGAATGAGAAAACCTTAAGTAACTGATGATGCCAATATTCAAACCTGGGCGGTCTAGTGCCCATATTATCTCAGAGATTTCAGTTCTTTAACTTTTAAAGTTTAATGCTCTCATTGGTCTTTCTCCCATTTCTCTTTATCTATCTTAATAATTGTTTACCAATAATGAGAATTATCCTAATGCTAAGAATGGGAGAAAGATTTTAGTGTCCAAGTAGACCATATTCACAACATGGAATAGCTAGTGAAGAGGCATTTTTAAAAGCTCAGATTGCCCTGGACAGGTGGCTCAGTTTATTGGAGCATTATTCATACACCAAAAGGTTGCAGGTTCTATTCCTGGTCAGGACACATACCGAGGTTGCAGGTTCGATCCCAATTAGGACGTCTATGAGAGGCAACCAATCAATGTTTCTCTCTCACAACGATGTTTCTCTCTCTCTCTCTCTAAAAATCAATAAAAATATATCCTAAGGTGAGGAAAAAAAAAAAAGAAAAAAAAACAACACCACTTGGCCTTATGATCTAGCCATTCCACTTCTGAGTACATATCCAGAGAAACCCAAAACCCTAATTAGAAAGAATATATGTATCGTTATGTTCATTGCAGCATTCTTTACAATAGCCAAGATAGGGAAGCAATCCAAGTGCCCATCAATAGATGAGCGGATAAAAAAGCTGTGGTACATATACACAATGGACTATTACTCGGCCATGAAAAGAATGAAATCTTACCATTTGCAACAACGTAGATGGACCTAGGATATTATGCTACATGAAATAAATCAGTCAGAGGAAGACAAATACCATATAATTTCACTTATATGTGGAATCTAACGAACAAAATAAATATACAAACAAAATAAGAACAGACTCTTAGATACAGAGAACAGACAGATGATTGCCAGAAGAGAAGAGGTTTGGAGGCCTGCTTGAAGAAGGTGAAGGGATTAAAAAGTACAAATCCATAGTTACAAAACAGTCATGGGATGTAAAAAACAGCAGAAGGAATATGATAACCAATATTTTAATAACTATGTATGGTGGCAGGTGGGCACTGGAACTATCGGGGGACACTTGTAAAGTGTCTAATCACTATGCTTATACCTGAAACTAAAATAAAATAGTATTATATATAAATCGTAGCGGAAAAAATAAAATTAAAAGTAATTGTTGAAAAACAAATAAAGCTTGGTTTAATGTAACTAAACTATTTTAGGAATTACTGGACCAAGACTGTAGCAGCTAGAACCTCAAGCCAAAACCCAACACCAAAGAATCACTGCTAGAAATTAACAACTGTGATTTGATGAGCATCTCCAATGTGCACAGTGCTCTCTAGCACCAGGTGCACTGCAGGGTGGCTCTTGAGGAAAAGGGAACTCAGAAATTTAGTGACTCACTCACAGTCACATAGCCACAAGTGGCAGATCTGGAATCTGTTCTGTGTGGCTTCTATTTTAGCCCAGAGTCCGTGCTCCTTTTCCAGGCCACCTTACTAGCTGAAGGATTCTGGCCATGTGTTCTCCAGAATCCAATACAAAGGATAGTCATGGGCAACACTCCTTTACCTACCCCAGAGGCCTGGTATAAGGAATTTAGTTGTCACATCTACCCACCTGCACCTCAGCCTTATATGCTTTGATCACTACTATTTGGTGAGTGGACACCCTAATTGTAACACCTTATATTCACAGAGGGCTTTTCAGGTCTCAGAGGTATTTTCACTATAAAGCCCAAGTGAGCCTGGTAAACTAGTGAAAGCCTCCGAATTCCTAACCTAGTTATTCTTCCCATTTTATCCTGCTATCTGTAGTCAAAAATGTACTGTCTGCAAATAAAACAAAAAAACATAAAACTGCTGCAGTGTGTGTTAGCAGAGACCAATTGAGACCTAAGTTCTTCTATACCAATCTGGGACACTTTCTAGTCTTTTTACACTACGGTGAGGTAACAATGTGTAATGTAGCTCCTGAAAGTTAAGTCCCCAAACCCAATTTGTGAAAATGCAGTTGTCAGACTGCCCCCATATGGCTTCCATAAAATATTGGACATTGAAAAAGCATGTATCCTTGTGACTGAAATGACCTCAATAAGTCTTCCAATTTTCTTTGGTCCCATAGGAGACATCAGGTTGCTTGTCACTCTCTATGGTAGAGGAAGCAAATGGCTAAATAGCAGAGAAAAGTTAGATACATTTTCTAGGGTTTGTAAATGTGAAAATCAAGTTTTTCTCTCCCAGGCGCCTTTGAAATCAAGGCAACTATCAAGCAGAAAAGTCACTGACTTTCTCATTGGGGGGGATCTATTAGGCCATGTATCGAGTATTCTTTCTCCTGAGATTAAAGGACTAGCATTGCGTCAGTGGCATCAAAGAATTTATTCATGGGAAGCATCCAACATAGAAATGTTGTTGTAAATGTAATTAGACTTGCATTTAAAAGGACCAGTCCCTCATTAAGGGTTTTTACAACATAAAACTTGAGTCTAATCTCCAGTGTCAGCAGTGGAAGGGAGAAGGCACAGATGCACTCTCACAGACTAAGAAGTGTGCTTTAGCTTCACTGCTAAAGTACAGTAAGGATTTCCCTGTACAACATAAATCTATGCTTACCACCAAAATCTCCTCCACCTCCTACAAATGTAGATCAATACTTTGCACCTTTTTTTATTTTTTAGTTGCAGTTGATATTCAAAATTATATTTGTTTCAGGTGTACAACATAATGATTAGACATTTATATAACAGGAAGTGCTTCTCCTGATAAGTCTAGAACCTACCTGACACCTGTATACCTGTACATAGTTATTACAGTATTATGACTATATTCCCTATGTTGTACTTTATATACCTGAGACTATCTTGTAACTGCCAATTTGTACTTCTTAATCCCTTTACATTTTTCACCTAAGCCCCTCCCATCTGGCAACCAACAATTTGCTCTCTATATGTATAAGTTTGTTTCTGTTCTGCTTATTTATTTTATTTTTCATATGGCACATATCAGTAAAATCAAATGGCATCTGTCTTTCTATGTCTGACTTATTTCACTTTGCATAATACCCTCTAGGTCAGTGGTCGGCAAACTCATTAGTCAACAGAGCCAAATATCAACAGTACTTCTTCAAAATAGACTCGCCCAGGCCAAAAACCAACTTCTGCGCATGGGCCACAAAGTTTCAATCGCACTGTACGTGCACCCGCATGTGGTATTTTGTGGAAGAGCCACACTCAAGGGGCCAAAAAGCCTCATGTGGCCCACAAGCCGCAGTTTGCGGACCATGGCTCTAGGTCCATCCATATTGTCACAAACGGTAATATTTCATCCTTTTTATGGCTGAGTAATATTCCATTGATGTATTTACCACTTCTTCTTTAAATAATCATCTATATAATAAAAGCCTAATACACCAAGTGTTGGGTCATCCAGTCGGCCATGCAACCAACCAAAGTGTAATATGCTAATGATATGCCAAGTCCGCTCAACCACTCACTATGATGTGCACTGGCCACCAGGGGGCAGACAGTCGACCAGTCAACCAGTCACTATGACGTACCCTGACCACCAGGGGACAGACAGTTGACCGGCTGACCAGTCATTATGATGTCCACTGACCATCAGGGGGCAGACACTCTGACTAGTAGGTTAGCTTGCTGCCAGGGTCTGGCCGATTGGGACTGAGTGAGACAGGCTGGACACGCCCTGGAGCGTGGTCCCTCCCCAGCTAGCAAACCTCCCATGTCCCTCACTGTCCCCGATTGTGCACTAGTGGGGTCCCTTGGCCTGGTCTGCACCCTCTCGCAATCTGGGACCCTTCAGGGGATGTCAGAGAACTGGTTTCAGCTCAATCCCGCAGGTCCCCACTGGTGCATGAATTAGTGCACCAGGCCTCTAGTCTGTTAATAAACACTTAGGTTGTTTCCATATGTTGGCTATTGTAAATAATGCTGCAATGAACATAGAGGTGCATATATTTTTTCAAATTAGTGTTTTGGATTTCATCAAATAAATATCCAGGAGTATGATTGTTGGGTCATAAGGTAATCCTATTTTTAATTTGTTTGGGGAATCTCCATATTGTTTTCCATAGTGGTTGCACCAATCTACAATCCCACTAACAGTGCAAAAGGATTCCCTTTTCTCTACATCCCAAACTTGTTGTTTGTTGATATATTGATGATAGCCATTCTGACAGGTGTGAGGTGACCTTGTATTGTGATTTTAATTTGCATCTCTCTTATAACTAAAGTCCCAGTGCACAAAATTTGTGCATGGGGAGGGTCAATCCCTCAGCCTGGCCTGTGCCCTCAGGGGATGTCCAACTGCTGGTTTGCAGGAGGTGACTGGCGGGGTGCTCAAGCATCTTCCCCCTGGTCTTCCCCCTGGTGGTTAGTGTGTGTCATAGCAACCGGTCATCCCGCTGGTCGTTCCACTGTTCAGTTGATTTGCATATTAGAGTTTTATTATATAGAATTAGTGACATTAAGCATATTTTCATATATCTATTGCTCATCTATCTGTCGTCTTAAGAGAAATGTCACTTCAGGTTTTCTGTCCATTTTTAAGTGGATTGTTTGGTGTTTTGGTGTTGAGTAGTATGAGTTCTTTATATATTTTGGATATTAACCTCTTGTTGACTGTATAATTGGTGAATAACTCTTTCCATTCAGTAGATTGTCTTTTTGTTTTGTTGATGATTTCTTTTGATGTGCAGAAACTATTTCATTTGATGTAGTTTCATTTCTTTATTTTTCTATTGTTTCCCTTCCCTGAGGAGATATATCCAAAAAAAAATATTACTAAGAGCAATATCAAAATCACATTTTCTTTGAGAAGTTTTATAGTTTCAGGTCTCACATTTAAATATTAATCCATTTTGAGTTTATTCTTGTATATTGTGCAAGAAAGTGGTCTAGTTTTCTGTGTTGTTGTTGTTTTTTTCTGTATATATCTGTCCAGTTTTCCCAACACCATTTATTGAAGAAACTGTCTTTAGCTCATTGTATATTCATGCCTCCTTTGTCATAGATTAGTTGGCTATGTAGCTGTGGGTTTATATTTTGGGCTCTCCATTCTGTGTCATTGATCTATGTGTCTGATTTTATGCCAGTACCATGCTGTTTTGATTACTATAGCCTTGTAATATAGTTTAATATCAAATAACATGATACTTCCAATTCTAGTCTTCTTTCTCAAGATTTCTGTGGCTATTAAAGGTCTTTAGTGGTTTTATATAAATTGTATGCTTATTTTTTCTAGTTCTGTGAAAAATAACATTAGTATTTTTATAGGGATTGCATTGAATCTATAGATTGTTTTGGGTAGTATGGCCATTTTAACAATGTTAATTGTTTCTATCCATAAGCATGGTACATGCTTCCATTTATTCATATCTTCTTCAACTTCTTTCTTCAGCATCTTATGATTTTTCAAGTATAGATCTTTTACCTCCTTGGTTAAATTTGTTCCTAGGTATTTAATTTTTGATGCTATTGTAAATGGGATTTCTTAATTTTTCTTTCTGATAGTTCTTATTGGCATATAAAAATGCAACCAATTTCTGAATGTTAATTTTGTATCCTGCTACTTTATTGAACTCATTTATCAGTTCTAGTAAATTTTTGGTGGAGGTTTTATGGTTTCTATATACAGTATCATGTCATCTGCAAATAGTGACGGTTTTACTTCTTCCTTTCCAATTTGGATAATGATTTCTTTTTCTTGTCTGATTGCTGTGGCTAGAATTTCCAATACTATGTTGAATAAAGTGGTGAAAGTGAGCATCCTTTTCTTGTTCATGATCTTAAGGAATATTATAATTGGTTATAATATTGGCTGTGGTTTTGTCATATTTATTATTTTGACATATGTTCCCTGTATTCCCACTTTGTTGAGAGTTTTTATAATAAATTGATGCTCAATTTTGTCAAATGCTTTTCCTGCATCTATTGATATGAATATATGATTTTTAACCTTCACTTTGTTTATGTGGTGTATCATGATAATTGATTTGGAGATATGGAACCAGCTTTGCATCCCACTTGATCATGGTATATGATCTTTTTAATGTATTGCTGAATTTGGATTTCCAGCTGCCCTCCATCTCACCTGGACAGAATCCCTACTGATTTTCACAGCCAGATGTTGTGGGGATGCCTCTTTCTGGCACTGGTAAACCAAGCTATGTAGCTTGGTGTGGGCTGGGACCTCTGAACCCAAGATATCTCTCCCAATTCTCAACCACCACACATGGGTGTGGCACAAGCATTATTCTTGTCTCTGATAAGCCTCCTACCAGTCTAGATGTAACTTCTTTATATCCTTTGTTATAGGAATTCCATTCAGTTAGTCTTCAGATGGTTCTCTGGGGTGGTTCTATTATTTAGTTGTAATTTTTTTTTTTAATATACTTTATTGATTTTTTACAGAGAGGAAGGGAGAGAGATAGAGAGTTAGAAACATCGATGAGAGAGAAACATCGATCAGCTGCCTCCTGCACATCTCCCACTGGGGATATGCCCGCAACCCAGGTACATGCCCTTGACCGGAATCGAACCTGGGACCTTTCAGTCCGCAGGCCGACGCTCTATCCACTGAGCCAAACCGGTTTCGGCTAGTTGTAATTTTGATGTGGTGGAGGACACAGTGTTTACTCCACCATCTTGACCAGATACCCCATTAGCTCCCTGTTTTGAGCTCCCTATCTCTGGAATAATCAAAGCCAAACCTGAATGAGACCTGCTCAAAACACTGCTACAGATGAACTTATTCGTGGATTCCCTGGCCAGGGACATGTACAACTCCAATGGCCTGCCCTTCAGCTTCAATTCCTTGGTGGCAGTGCTCTGACACTTTGCATTCATACCACATGCAGGAAGAAAACTCTTTAGCCATGATTAGAATTATAATTGATTACTTTCTAGTAACCTGAAATGTCGATGGAAATGCTCTCCTTTCATCATTCCTTTTTATTTCCTCTCAGCATTTAATGGATTCATATCTAGTATTGTTCTAGTTTTGAGAATACAAAGATAGGTAAAACACATTTCTGACCTCCAGGAACTCACAATATCAAGTAGGGTTTCTCAAAGTGTGTGCCCATTGGCACTCACATGGAACTAAGATTTTCTGAAAAGTTGCTGCAGAGCAGCTAGCAGCAAGTCTAGTTTTCATATTCTATGCAGAACCACTGAGTTAGAACTTAATCAGAATCTCTAAGAATGGGCTCAGGAATCTATACAAGTCCCCTTACTGATTCTTATGTACACAAAATAATAGACACCCTAACTTTAAAGAATTTATAAATAATTTGTGATGTTCATTATCATAAGCCTTCAAATTCTGGACTTCATATTGCAAAACTATCTCCAACAGTCTCCATTGTACATGAGTTCTTCATAGTATGCACAGTATGCTACAGAATCAAACTTTGCTAGTTGATTATGATGAGCCTTCTTAGATTCTTCCTTTTCTCAGTAACTCTCTACACTTCCAATATTTCATAAGGCCCACAACAAGCTCCGCCACCTTATCTGCCAATGAAAGAGTTACAAGCATTTTGGAATCAGACCTGGTTTTGAATCCTAGCACTTTCACTTATTGCTTGTGAACCCAAATGCAAGTTACTAGGCTTTTTGTTTCCTCATCTGTAAAATGAGAATAATAATAGTACCTATCTCATAGGATTATCAGGATTGGATGAAACAATGCATATAGAGAGTTCATATGGCTGGGCATACAGCAATCATTTAATACATGTAGTTACCAATGTCCTTGGTGGAATTAATTTGGGTTAATGATCAGAGCTATTTTTTAAAAAATCTCACAAAATTCACAACAAGCTAGACTTTTACCTGAAAAAGACCTCAAAAATCATGAAATATAGGCACCTAAGTAAGTAGACAATTATATATTTCTAAACTGTGCTATGGAATCTGCAAAGTATGAGATAGTAAAATTGGTGGCTAGAAGAGAAAGGGTAAGCAATAGCTGATATATAGAAGAAACATTTTTTTCAAATATATTTTATTGATTTCAGAGAGGAAGGGAGAGGGAGAGAGAGATAGAAACATCAATGATGAAAGAAAATTATTGATTGGCTGCCTCCTGCATGCCCCACACTGAGGATCGAGCCCACAACCCGGGCATGTGCCCTGACTGGGAATTGAACCCTAACTTCCTGGTTCATAGATTGATGCACAACCACTAAGCCACACTGGCTTGGCTAGAAGAAATATTTTTTTAATTAAATTTGTGAAACACACACAGGTATATTGCTCCTAAAGTAAACCAGATATGCAAAAATCCAGTTTTATTGTCTTTATCAAATGATAGACAGCTCCCTAAAACATTAACGTATAGTTTTATTTTAAAAAGTCTTTACCCAAACACAAAATTTAAAGAAGATATATATTACATATTTCAAACAGAGTTATTAGATTAAGCAAATTAAAATACAGGAGCCCCAATTAAATTTGAATTTCAAATTAAAAAATGTTTTTACTATAAATATGTCCCATGCAACATTTATGTCAACACTAACTACAAAGCATGACTGTTTTTCGCATAAGTTCATGACTTTAACTCATGACCCTTAGTAAGCTTTATGTTAGTAAAGAAAAACTGCTTAGGAATAAACTCATCACTAGTTGGGCGAATTAATAAAGTTGCAGGTGCTATGAGAAAATAATGAATCCAAACAGAGCACAGGGATCAAATTAAACCTGAACTTTTCTTCAAATAATAAGTTAGAATGTTCCTGAATGCCTGAAGAAATTCCTGCTATAATCTGTACATTATAAATTGCTATGTTAGTATTAGAGGAATAAGTGGAGGAAAAGTTAACTTTAGGAGAAATTAGTTATTAAGATCAGGAGCCAAGGTTCATCCTGTAATCTGGGCTCAAGGTTCAAACTTGTTCTTTCCC